>NC_064433.1:182022776-183377776 GCF_023343835.1 Lagopus muta | reverse complement strand
GCCCAGGGAGGTTATGGATTCTCCTTGTCTGGAGATATTCAAGACCCTCATGGATGCCTATCTGTGCAGCCTGCTTTGCAGGGGGATTGGACTCAATGATCTCTAGAAGTCCCTTCCAACACCTACAATTCTGTGATTCTGTGATATCACTGGGAGTTCTATTGCAGTGCTTGGCTGATTTGTTGAAATGCTGCTTGTCGTGAAGCACTGAGGCATATAAAAAATGGACTAAAAGCTCAAATGGCAGCTCTGGTGCCCATGGTGGCATCATATGTAATACTTAAGAATCAGTGTAAGGGTCTTCACATTGAAATAAGCTTCTGTTTGAAGGGAAGAATGTTTCTAGTCTCAATCCCTGAAGCAAGACGTACCAGAAGAGAAACTTCTGGACAGAGCAAGGCTGCACATTTATGAAGACACCTCTGTATCAGGTATTTCAGTGCGTGTTTTTCTCCAAGCAGTGCTGAAGGGAGGGGTACCCATAAAGTCAGGCCCTTGTTATCAGTGCATGCCTGGCTCTTCTGGAGGAAAAAGTTTCTTTTAGCACATGGACACTTACCAGGATACTGGTTTGCTTGTTGCATGTTGACCACATTCCTTCTTTGGTCTTTATAATCCGGTGGTGGCCGTGTCAAGTGTCTGTTCAGCTGATCTTGTGGAGTGATTTTCTCCTAGAGGATGAGAGGAGAATTTTGTTAATTTAGCAAGAAGGGTCCAGACCTGCAAGGTCCACACCTGCTCCTTGGCTTTGTCAACATTTCTCAGCCCATTTCACCCATGCTGACCTGGGTGAATGTGCACAGCTGGCAGAGAGGATTTCAGCTTGCCATTAGACATGCTTTGTCCTATCTCTCCCTCCTTCCTTCCTGCTACATTGGAGGAGTTGCCACAAAAATAAACAAGATCCATTGCTTTGTCCCCCTCCTGTCTCTTCTCATCATAGATACAATTAGGAGACGTGGCCAAGGCTTTGCAAAGACTGTACTGGGATGGTTGTTCGTACCACTCACCACTGCCCTGTGTTTCCCTGTACATGTACATGGCACTGTCTTACTTGTTCTAGGAGTGCAAGCACTGGGGAAAGGACAGTGAGGAAAGAAAGCTGAAAAATGTAGTAAGGCAGCTTTTTTATTTTGGGCCTGTAGAGACACATATCTAGTGAAAGGAAGATAGAAACCCATGTCCTTGAATTGAAATCTAATTGCCCTGTCCTCATAAAGACTTGCTAAGTGCAGGTGCTGGAGTCAGCTGCAAATCTCTCATCAGCATCAACACACAGTGAAGCTGACCTGTTACTGGACACTGATTCCGTGATTTGGCGTCTCCAGACTGTTCCTGCCCTGCAACTTCTTGGTGAGGCTTGGAGCACTGTGTCCAACTCTGGGCTCCTCAGTACAAGACACACATAGACTTACTGGCCGCCAACAGAGGGCCACCAAGATGGTGAAGGAACTGGAGTACGTCTCCTGTGAGGAGAAGCTGAGAGAGCTGGGACTGTTCAGAATGGAGATGAGGAGGTTCAGGGGATCCCATTAATGTCCATAAGTGGCTGAGGGGTGGGTGCAAAGGGGATGGAGACAGAATCTTGTCAGTAGTGCCCAGTGCCAGGACAGGAGGCAATGGGCACAAACTGGAGCACAGGAGGTTCCCTCTGAGCACCAGAAGCACCTCTGTGCTGTGCAGGTGATGGAGCAGTGGCACAGGTTACACAAAGGCTGTGGGATCTCCTCCTTGGAGATCTCCCAAAGCCACCTGGATGCAGTCCTGGGCACCCTGCACTGGGTGTCCCTGCTGGAGCAGAGGTTGGGCCACATGGACCCAGAGGTCCCTTCCAACTTTAACAACTTTATGATTCTGAGATATGTGGCTTCGTGGTGTGAAAATGTGACTTGTGATGTAAGCCATTGCTGGTGTACATGTGCCTCCTGGAGTCAGTCCTACTGGGCAGGTCCCTCTTCTCCATGACATGCTCACCAGTGCACTTGAGCTTCGCACTTGCAGGCTTGAGGCTGGCTAATCCACAGCAATTTCCACCCAAAATCTATGGGAAATGATATAAAAGGCTCCCTGTGCTCTGCACTGGGCATGAAGGGAAAAGCCATTTCTGGGCAAGTGACCAAGGGCATCCAGTGGCAAATTCACCGTAAGGAGCTTGGATCTTCTCAGACAGCAAACCAGCTCATCACTGTGTGAGAGGACCAGGCCCGGTGTGTGTCTGAAGCCAGTCAGATTTACTCAGGGCTCTTTTACCTGAAAGAGCACACAAGTTGACTTTCTCATGACAAATCTTTTTTTTTTTCTGCTGCAAGAAGCACTCAGAAATGCTGGGAGAAAAGCCTTTCTTGTAGTATGTAGGCATTTTCTTAATGCATTCTAAAAGTGAGATTTATAGAGCTCATTTCAGTATACCAGTCAGCCTTGTAAGAAAAAGGCGGGTTAACCTGCAGGCAATCCCGGCATAAAATGCATCTAGGCTTTGTGCGTATTGCCATGTCCACAATACAAAACAAATGAAAGCTGATCAAAAATCTCAATCTGTAGAGTCATTTTAATTTCTGTTTAGCTCTTACTTATTTTTTAGAAGAGCTATGTGAGCAATTAACTTTTTGTTCCTGTAAGAATTCAGAAAACTGCAGCACAGAGCTGAGTGGACACTTCTCTTCTGCGTAAATTAGAAAGCTAACACTTATTTCCTTCATAGGACAATGAAATGACAATTGAATTTCAAACTCAAGTCTTTTTAGTTTGTATTTTTAGAACATTCACACGTTTGTAAACAAGGAGACATCTATAAAAATATGGATTTTATTTTTTCAGTTGTTTTGAAAATACCCACAGCAAGCTATGGATGTTTTTCCATTTCTGTGCTCTTCTGTGGCATTCACTAAACGTGCCGGTTTTTCTGAATTTGTTTTTATATAGAAGAGAAAATTTTGGATTCAAAACGCCGTGCCAACATGAATGGGTGTGCCCTGTAGGCTCTCCTGAGGTACGTAAACCATAGGCTGGGGTTCTGGTAGCACCCTGAGCAGGGGCAGCAGGGATGCCCCTTTGCGTTGGCCGTGCTCATCTAGCACCTTCAGCAGATTGGATGTGGTATCAATGGCAAAGCTACTTTAGCAGAACAAAACTGGTGGGCTCTGGGGTCTGTCACTTCCGTCAATACCACACGTATCTCCCTTGCTTCAGCTAACAAGGCAGAGAGAAGAACTGGCTGCAATTATCTGGAAATGTACAGAGAGAAATGGAGAAAGAAGAATTCATGGGCAATCCCAGACAAGCAGACAGATTTGTTTTGAGCACTACTGTCAGTGTACCCAATCCCTGCTCACACGTAGGCCTTTATACCGTGCTGCCTAGTTTGCCAAGCCTGGAAGTCAAATTTGCTTTAGAGTCAAGGTAGCGCAGCAGTGCACCTTAGCTTATCCTACAGGGAAAACCACTGAAAATATTCATGTGCCTGGAATTAAGCATATCCTTAGTTCTTATAACAAAGCTACAGTAGCTCTGATATTTCAGTTGTTTCATACAAACTGAAGTTGTTTTGAAAGGGCATATTGAAGTGCTGAGAAATATGAGGTACACTCTAGAAGGCCTAGGCATTGCCAAAATGACCTCAGTCTTGGGTACTTTCTTCTCTGTCTTAGCTTTCTTTTCTATTATTTCCATAAAAATCTTTTCCCCGTAAAATAAGGAACTGGAAAGCTTACAGCTTCTGCCAACATCTGCTGCTGTAGGAGGAGTTGCTTTTGCTCCATCATTTGCCGTTGCAGAGCCTGCTTCTTTTCCATCAGTTGCTGATTCAACATTGATTGCTGGGATGAATTCATGTAACCACTTCCAGTGTTTGGATTTGAGCAAGAACTGGAGTTTGGAGTGGGGCCAGCTCCCTGACCTACCACAGAATGTTGATCCTGAAACAGAAAAAATGGCTCATGAAGGATGAAAATAATAAGAAGCAACAAGAAAATGAAAGAATCCCTTTTATGCAATTTGCTCAAGTGCAGGGGACAGTGCACAGGCTCTCAATACAAGTGACTGATACAAAGGCTTTGACAAAGTAAGTAAGGGATGGGGTAACTTTATTGCTCATGGAAGACTATGAGAACTTGCCAGGTGATTCCAGTGGAAAACCTTGATGTTGTACCAGGAGCCTGGGAAACATTAACAGAAGTAACTGAGCTGTCCTGCAGACCTTTCAGGAAACTTCCATTGGGCTGCATGGCAGCCTGTTTGACCACAAGGGAACAAACTCTTCCTCTGCTGGTTCCTACCACCTGATGAGCAGCAGCAAGAATTGTTTAGAGTCTCATTGCTGGAGAAGACTCATTGCTACAAGTGACATTTACTGTTAGAAAATACAGAAGTCACAAGCTGCACCTTTGCAGTGGGGTGAGTGATGGTATTTTCCTTTGTCCCTTCACCTCCCTCGCAAGAATGGTCTCTGAGATTGCTGATGGTCTTCACTTAGCACTAGATTAAACAAATAGGCTTACAACTTATTGGCTTCCTTGATGAAACAAATATGTAAGTGAATAGGACCTTTAAGGGGGCTTTAGGATCTCCCTGGTCTTTTCCATGAATCTCAGTATGCTTCCTCTTCCCCATATCATAGCATCATTAAGGTTGGAAAAGACCTCTAAGATCATCTAGTCCAACTGTCCACCTGCCACCAATATTACCCACTAAACCATGCCCCTAAGTACTCCACCTTTCTTGAACACCTTCAGGGATGGTGACTTCAACACATCCCTGGGCAGCCTGTTCCATTGCCCGACCGTTCTTGCAGAGAATAAGTTTTTCCTTAGATACGATCTATGGGCAGCTTCATGTGGATCAGGCCCTGGGCAACCTGTTTTAGCTGTGCATATCCCTGTTCATTGGAGGGGAGTTGGACTAGGCGACCTTTAAAGGTCCCTTCCAACTCTGAGGATTCTGTGATTCTGTGATTTTAAGTGGAAGGGTTGACAAAAGGTCATCTCAATAGCAAGGTACTTGGGAAGTCCAGACTGTATATTCAGGATGAAAACAGACATGGGATGAGAATATGTTGCTCATTTTCTTTTAACCATGGTTTCTGTTGACAGAAATATGTTTTCTGTCTACTTGCTCCACCAGAGTTTGCTACTTGGATCTTCACCAAATGTGGAAAAGGACTTTCTCAGTCAGCACACAAAAATGTGTTAGCCCACAAAAATATTCAGCCTATGTTGGATCACTTGATAGTCAGGTGCTCCTTAGCTGCAAGAAAACAGGACTGAAGAGGTCACAACTGTTATGAGAAAACAGCGGTTTTCTGACTCTGCTTTGTTGCAGTTCACCCTAGGAAGCAGCTGGTGAATTCTGTATAACTTGATATCCAGCAGCATATTTTGACCCAGCGCTGGGGCAAATCCATGGCAAGGGCAGCGCGATGCCCCGTGGAGCGGCACTTCTCAGTGCTGAGGTGTAGTCCCAGGGTGAAGCCCTGCTCCATGGCCACGGCCTCCCATGGCATCCAGGGAAAGAAGGGCCAAACAGCAGTGAAAGAAGGATGGGCTGGGCTGCTTTCCACGCCCTGCAGAGCACAGGGCACTGATGGCAATCACTTTGAAAACCCCAGGAAAGCTCATTTCCGCGTCTTAGCTTTTGCTCGGCACACAAAAGCACCCTCTCACACACAGTAACATGCACACTGCAAACTAATCTAACTTATCTTTATACCATCTGGCATGGAAGAAACACAATGATTGTTGGAGTTATTTCTATTTTAAAATAATTCTGTGGCTTTTAGATGGGGCTACACGAGTGCAGAGCTAGCTGGATACAAGTTTTTGATGTCTCTTAATGAAATAAAAACTGTGACTTTCTTCTGGAGCCACCTGCAGCCCCCAGGGCAGTGTTACAAACCCACCCTTGAAAATTTATTGGGCTCTTACACAATTATATCCCGCACACTTTCCTTTGGTTCCAGAAGGAATCCGGGATTGCTCAGCACTGCCACATTTTTCAGCCCTTATGTTAGCTGCAAGATAGAAACTACCTCCTCTCAACAGACCTGCTTGCCAAGTTGTTGCGCAAACTTTTTTGTCTTTCTTAAAATATTTTGAAAAGAAAAATATGTTACAATAAATTGGCTTTGACTTCTATATTCAAATGACACTCTAGCTTGAACCCAGCCACATGTTATATCCATTAATAGAATTCATCTGTTGTGTTTTTGCACAGATAATGCAGGCTCCACCAAATGTGCTTTCATAGTCCAGTCTAAAAAAAACAACCCCAAAACCAACAAGGACAACAGTCCGCCAAAGCCTAACCTTTTCTCTCTCCTTTATCCCCTGCCAGCCCCTCTGAGCCGTGGGGAGGGACTTTGTTTAACATAAACTGGGCAGCGTCCATTCAAGCTACCTATCAAAGAAAGCTTTTCTGTAACAGCAATTGGCACGATGCGCTCGCTGCTTGGCAAAAAGGCCCTGAGAAAACAGTATAAATCAAGGACTCGGAGCCAGCTTGCTTTTATGCATTCAGTCCTTTCACTGCTGCTCATGAAATGTCAGTGTGAGTCGATGAGGCCGCATTGTGCTCCTCATCCAGTCGTGCTCCCATGGGCGGAGGCAGAGGAGGCAGAGGAGCTCCAGCAGCACAGGGATGAGCTGCAGACCCATCCTAAAGCCCTTCTCTGCCCCTCGCTCACGTCCCTGTGGACCAGGAGTTGTTCACTGCCACTGGTGACATCTCTCACCAAAGTTACCGGGAGATACAGAACCGATGAGCTGCAGGAGGACAGCAGGAGCAGCAGGACGAGATGGCGCAGAGCTGGGAGCACAGCCGGGCTTTTGTTTGCCACAAAGGACATTATGCTCAAATGTTTGGATCAGCAGTAAATCAAAGCATTTAAGATCAGATTTGCCTTTCACTTTCCCTGCTGCAACTGACTTGCATTCATACACATAAAGAGAGGCTCTGGCTTCAAACTTACATATGTGTTAGAATAATAAATCTTTTTCTTTTTCTTTTTCTTTTTCTTTTTCTTTTTCTTTTTCTTTTTCTTTTTCTTTTTCTTTTTCTTTTTTTTCTTTTCTTTTTTCTTTCTCTTTTTCTTTCTTTTCCTTTTTCTCTTTTCCTTTTTATTTTTTTCTCTCTCCTCTCCTCTCCTCTCCTCTCCTCTCCTCTCCTCTCCTCTCCTCTCCTCTCCTCTCCTCTCCTCTCCTCTCCTCTCCTCTCCTCTCCTCTCCTCTCCTCTCCTCTCCTCTCCTCTCCTCTCCTCTCCTCTCCTCTCCTCTCCTCTCCTCTCCTCTCCTCGAGACAGTTGGACTAGATGATCTTATAGATCATTTCCAACCTTATGATTCTATGATTCCTCTGTCCTCTCTCCTCTCCCCTCTCCCCTCCTGTCCCCTCCCCTCCCTTCATCTTCCCTTCATCTTCCCTTCCCTTCCCGTCCCTTCCCTTCTCTTCATCCCAGGGTCACTCCATGCAGTAACTTCAGGTCTGGGATCCTGTCCTGTTTGCTTGACAACATAGTTGCCATCCAGACCTTGGGAGCACCAATCCCATTTTGCAATGCAGATGGCAATAAGCCTGGCCCTTCTGCCCTTGTGGATGGCCCAAGGGAGTCCATTTGTGGCAGGAACACAGGCAGATGAAGCAGAGCATCTCTGCTGGGCTGTCCCATCCTGGCTGTGTTCTGGACAGGCTTTCCCTGCCCAGGTTGAGGGAATGAGTCTGTTCTTCACAATTTATTTCTCCCCATTCTGCAGACCTGGCTGGTGGGCTTGGGCATGGCTGAGTATCAAATCTGTTGCCCCTTATGCTGTCATTCCAGATGTTGAGGTTGACTCGTGTTGGTCTTCTCCACAAAGCTGGTAAAGGCAGAGTCACTAAGGAAAATTGGGGATCAATCACAGCTTTTATACTTCAGCAGTAACAGCAATGTGCAGCTGGAGAGGGATTTCAGCATGGTTAGGAGCTGGCAGGATTCCTCTACCACCAGAGAAACCTGCAGCCCTCACCCTTCCTCTCTTCTTGTCAAGAATCCCTGAATGCCTTCTGCAATTCATTGTTCAGGAGCTGATATGGACAACTGGTTACAAAAGCGTGTGCAGACCTTTTGCCTCCTGCTCCTTGAAATGCCTTGGGTTGATGAATAGTTTTGTGGGACAGAAACAATTGGCCAATTTTCTGCTAAACCACAATGCCTGCGGAAGCTGCTGGCTTCTCAGCCAGGAGAGCTGGCACTAAAGTGGCAGGATGGGCTCCTGGGTTTGTAGATTTTCTGTCAAAAAGGGAGGAGAATTAAAAGAAAAAAAAAGCAAAAGGCTTCAGAGTTATTCACTGAAGCTCACTTAGTGACAGAAGAGGCTCACTGGAAGCTGCTTCCCCAGTGCTCTCCAGGGCCAGAGCTGGTGTTCATCTGGTGACCAACCTGTGCCTTTCATCCCCATTCATACTCAGTGTAATTTAGGCACGTAGATTGGCTTAATGGGATGTTTAGAGTTAGCACAGCGGAGATCATAGAGTCAGAGAATTACAGAATCATTAAGGTTGGAAAAGACCTCAGTGCTCACTTGGTCCAACTGCCAGCCCACCCCCGCCAGGCCCACTGATCACATCCCTCAGTGCATCTCCACGGTTCCTGAACACCTCCAGGGGTGGCGACTGCACCACCTCCCTGGGCAGCCTGTGCCGCTGCCCCACCACTCTTTTTGAGAAAAAAACAATTTTTTGAGAAAACAATGTTTCCTAATAACCTTGCTGCCCACAGGAAAATGAAACTGCAGTAGGACCGTGGCAGGGAGCCTGCGGAGTGAGAGCTCCTTCAGTGGTACTGAAAAAGCGTTTTCTTATTTTTAGGAATAACTCCCACTCCTGACTGGAATGCAGAGGGCTGCTTTCTGCGCCTGCGAGAGCCCTGAGCAGTTCCTGGGTTATGCTCATTTGCAACAGCTGAGGTTGTGATTTGTGTATCGGGGCTGGAAATAACACAGACCATGCAAAATCTCAGCCAGCCCAGTCCTCCCTTCCCTTATTGCTCGCTCAGCCCAACTGGGGTGTAAAACAGTACTTTGCTGAGCACCTTAGACTCATTCCATCTTCTTGCATCTTAAGAACTAACAGCATAAAAGCGAATCTCCTCTGAGTTCAGGTCCAAAAGCAAAGGCTCAGAACAGATTCTCTCCAAACACCTTCACTACGCAGAGGCACTAGGCTGTATAATTAGGCTCTGGGTGCCTAATTTAGACAACTGAGTTAGGAGCCCAAATTAGATGACAGGAACATTCCCTTTCATTCCTAATTTTAGATGCTTATAGTCACACCTAAGCAAGATGCCTGGCAGAGTGAGTGTGAATACTCAAGCACTGGCAAATAGCTTTTTAAGTTTGTTGAACAGAATGACCTAAAAGCATCTCAAGTGAATCGTAGAATATATTGTTATAGGCTGAATTTCTCCTCATACCCCACCGGAGAAGGTTTTATAGCTTCTTGCAAGATTGCATTCATAGGTATATTTGAGCAGCTCAGTTAGATGAAATTAGAAGAAATAATGCTTGAAAAAAACCCTAAAAATTGCAAGATCCTGAGACTTGTTTTCCTGTGTCTACTACCTCGAGACAGAGCTGGGAGAAGAGTGCAAAATGTTTCCATTCAGGAGTTTTCTGGAATGTTTATAAGAAGTTCAGTCACATGGGGCCATCTCCTGTGTTTTTCTCCTGTGAACAGTCTGAGTTCTCAGCACAAATATTTCAGGGCCGTGTTTCCAAAGCACACGCACAAGGAATCACAGACACCAGCGTTTGTGATTTCACAAGCCTAGGCTGACTGCCAGAAATACTTGTGCCTTTGTCTAACCAGAGAAAAGAAGTAAACACTGTGTCACTCCTCCAACAAATCAAGCAATGGAACTCAAAGAGGAAACGTGGACCCGTCTCTCCAGATGTTACGGAGCTGGGAATGGTCATGACAAGAGTGAGTGCACTCCACATTTCTGCAGCCTGTGGCAGGACTCACCCTTCAACTGATGGGTTTGGAGGAAAACCTCTCTTGCAGCAGATGCCCAACAAGCAAACGGGGATGGCCTCAAGTTGCACCAGGAAAGGTTCAGGTTGGATAACAGGAAAAACTTCTCAGCAAGAGAGGTGGCACAGGCTGCCTGAGGAGGTGGTGCTGTCACTGTCCTTGGAGGTGTTTAGGAACCATGGAGATGCGGCACTGAAGGATGCGCTGTGTGGGCATGGTGGGGGTGGGTTGATGGTCGAACTGGGTGAGCTTAGAGGTCTTTTCCAACCTCAGTGATTCTGTGATTCTGTGTCCTTCAGCACAGCCACCTGCTGCAGCTCTTGCTGGGACAGCTGGGCAGGATGGATGCTTTCATGGGGCACAGCATTCTGCCACCCAGCACAAGCTGAGTGCGTACCTGCAGAGTCCCAGGAAGCAGCGAGAGAACAAGAGTGAGATATGGGTGGTGTTTTTTTTTTTAATGCCTCAGTGATTTTATTCTGCAAAACTTCAGTATCTGTCAGGAAAGGTAGAGCTATAATATTTTAAAAGTTTGCAGATAAAAATAATTAAAAATGATGCTGTGCACGATCTCCCAGCTAAAAATGGGTGATCTGATGTCACACAGGGGTCTATCTCCACTTTCAGTGAGAAGCCGGAAGGAGTTTTATGCATAGATAGTTATTTGCATATTTCTTCCTAGAAATCTTTTACAGCTTTTTACCTTTCAGCACCAAAAGCGAGCTGCTCACCCTTAAGATCCCTGTGAACCGGTTCTCAGCCATCAGTGATTTATGCGTTGCCCATAATCCCTGGGAAAAAGGAGGCCTCTTGCTGGAGATTTGCAGCCCTATAGCCACTAGCAGGCACTCTTACAACAACATTTTCACCCAAACTCATTAAAATTGGGCAAAGTGGGAGCTGTATCTTGCACGGACTGTGGACCAGCTCCAGCTCTTGCACAATCACATAGCAACAGACCCAGAACAGAGCCTCATTACCAGCCTTGTCCAACAAGCCAGTCTTTAACGAGAACAAAGGTTGACAGTGATTAATCATTAAGCAGTTTCTTGTTCCCTTCTGCACGTGTTGGAGGCAGCCTCCCGCCGAGGCAGTCTGGCACGTTTCCTGTCTGTGCTGTACCGTGGCCCGCGGATGGACACGCAGACGTCGTTCCCAAAAGCCAACATGCAGCCCAACTCCTGTCCCCACTACTGAGCGTGGCCGACACCGAGCGTGTGTGAGCTCTGCAGAAGTCATACACTCCCAGCTGATGCAGCCTCCATGGCCTAAGTGGGGCTTGCTCACATCTGAAGTTTTCCCAGAGAGTTCGAGGATGGATTCAGTGTTCAACCGTGATGAACTTTTAGTGCAGTCTTTAGGCACAGTGTATGTATGTAGGTCTCCATCTTAGGAAGATGTTTATTTGTAATGAAAATAACACATGTTGAAAATTCAGCAGAGGAGGTTGTTGTGAGATGTCAGCACGGGAATGTTGGCTCCATCAAAGCTGATGGCAAAACTCCAGCTGACTTCGACAGGGCCACAAGTTGCCCCCAGGTCTCCATTGGCCATGAGGACACGGTGACACTCTTGGCTCAGCATGACGTCAGGTTACACCTTCTGGTTCAGACAGGTACCAGCAATGAGACTCTGCAAACGCACCCTGCAGGTCTATGGGGAGCTCTCTGTTCTAACTTTACATTGAAATAAGTATGCCAATAAACATAAATAATGAATACTATCAGGTTTTTCGCAAGATCAGACATACTGATTTGCTCTACCTTAGCATCATCATTTACAGTGTCTGTATAATGTAATAACCATTTTGTGGCAAGCCAAGACCTTTGCCTTGTCATCCCACAATTGCAGGAAATCAAATTAGAGAGGTTGAAGACGCTACTCTTCCAGCTAAAGCAGGAGCTGGTTCTGCCTGGTGCTCCAGGACGAGGTACATTCATGCTTGCAGGCTCTCCATTAAGGAGTGGTACCTTCCAGTTAAGGCAGTGAGAACTTCCTAAACTGACTGAATGAAACACTTGTGATCATCTGTCTGTATCTTTAATGTGAGTATATATCGTCTGTGGATATGCATTCATCTCGATTTATTGTCTCATTGCCAAGTGTTTATTGTCATTCCCCAAAAATAGCTAGCCTGAAGATGATACAGAGCACAGAAGATTTCAGCCCACTCAGAAAAGGCACAAGCAATCAGAAACAGGGACTTGTAAGAGGACATGTTGGGTAACAGGAGGCACTCTTGTACAGATGTGCTCACACATAACCACCCAGTTTGCAGAGAAGCTCTAAAAATGACACTGAAGTCTGTTTCTCTTCTTGATCATAAACATTAATGCGAAGTTCAATAGAAAATCATTATAGTTGTTTTTCCTCCTGATTTAGTTCCCTAGTTTAGCTTCTTCCATTGGCATTTATCTAGGTTTTCTTTGCACCTTCCAAGTTTCTCCTGGTCTTGGACTCATTCTCCCCATTAAGTCCAGTCTAAACACATTTGTGTCACCTCTAAATAACAATCACAAAACAAATGAGATGTTGAAGTAATGTGAAAAATTTCCTCCAGCAACAAAACAAAGCAAAGCAAACACCACAAAATGCTCTTCAGTGGGAGGGCAGGAGGGAGCAGGCAACCTGAACACAATGTTTAATGAAGAAAGAAGAATTAAATACAAAGAAAACAACAACAGAAAAACCACATCACTGGGACCAAACACTTGAATACAAATGGGCACAACATGGGTGACACGACTGTCAGAGACACATTAAGATCAAAGCTGTCCTGCTGAGAATACGCAGCCAGAACACGAGCATCCCCAAACCAGAGCCTCCTGGGATATGCTTTCTAAACTCACAGCTCTGGTGGAAAACAATGCCGAATGCTGAAAAGCAAGGCAGGGGGAATGCCTCTGACCTGCATCTGCATGTGCTGATCAAAGCTTTGGGTGGGAGCCCTGGGACATGTAGGGGGATTGATCTCTTTGTTCCGTGCTGCCTGTCACAGGACAGTGATGGATGGTGGAAGAGATCAGCATCCAGGCTGGAGAGCAAGCATCGCCAGGCACAAGGGAAGCAACAAATTAGAATCACAGAATCATTAAGTAGGAAAAGACCTCTAAGATCATCAAATCCAACCATCAACCCATCACTAAACCACATCACTCAGTGCCACATCCAGATGTTTCTTGAACACCTCTAGGGATGGTAATTCTACCACGTCCCTGAGCAAATCATCCCCCCCTGAGACAGCTCTTGGACTTGTGCATAACATGAGGCTCAAGGTGAGCAACTCAGGCCAGCTGTCCTCTCCATGTTCAACTTGTGTACAGCCCAAGCTGCACCCTTCTTTTGTCCAGATGAGCGACCTTTGTAATCATTGCTGTACTGTAATTTGAGGGGGACTGATTTCATAAAATCACAGGATCATAGCATTGAGTTGGAAGGGACCCTTAAAGGTCACCTAGCCTACTCCCCTGCAATGAACAGGGACATCTCAGAGCATTGTCCAGCCTGACCTCCAGGGATGGGGCATCCATCGTATCTTTGGACGATCAGTGCCATTGTTTCACTACCCTTACCACGGAAAACTTTTTCCTTAAATCCAATCTAAATCTCCTTACATGAGACTTAGGCTCTAGCCATCCCCTATTGCTATCTTGACGATGTGATAAAAATGATGCCAATGGCCACAACAACCTGAGAACTGACAGAACTACTTTCCTTGATCTGTTTGTACCAGCAGCAGTTTCACTGCAAAGAGAAAAATACCAGGTTTCACTCAAGATGGAGGAGGCAGTGTAGATTGATAGAGCATCATGGAGGCTCTCGGAGCTGATCTGAGGGCACTGGGGCCAGACGGAGCTCACCCACCTCTGATTGCAGCCCTGCAGAGTTTGCCTGCCCAGGATCCCCACTGTGGAAGCTCATCTGCTGCTCAGTGCCCCTCTAGTAGCATTGCTGGATATGAGAGATATGTTTTCTTTTTTATCTGGCGTCTCAAGAAGAAAAGGTTAATTGAAAGTGACAGAAGGCCACTAAGCACAGTGTAATGGCACAGGCTCTTCAAGGAGAGCCAGGCATCTCCCTGAGCTTAAAGAAATGTCCAATAGTACGTGGATGTAGTGCTTAGTTTCTTCTGTTTTTTTTTTATGTCCAACCTTCAGGAAGCTGAAATGGAGCCAGTTACAGAGGCCAGAATGGCTCAGTTCACCAGGGACTATTGGACAACATGCTGGGGAGGAGTTATCTGCAAAAGGGCTTCCTTAAATCAGATGAAGTCAAAAGGAATTCTACTTCTGGCGTTTATTTAAGCTATTTGCTGCCCAAATCTTGCAGTGTGGGAAATGAAAAGAGACTATCCAAGGCCTGCCATATTCCAGCTATCAGATAAAGTACGACTCAGGAGAATGGGGAGGTGGATGCTAATGAAAACCTTAATGGGCTCCTTCATTATTTTTGCATTTTATGTATATATATAATATATAGATATGTTATATATCTTCATTATATTTGCATTATTCTTGTGCAAGAGCAGTGAAGGACTTGTTTTGCACCCCCCTTTTTTTGAAGGAGCTACATTTAAAAAAGAACAGGTGGACAATATCACAAGTCCTGAGCAGGGGAAAGTGCAAGTGCAACTGTCTGTGCCTCCAAATCATCCTCACGTTGCACTGTGGTGTTTCCCACATAAGAAGCAACTAACACAGGAATTTCTGGTGAACATTACACTGCTCAGCTTTTCCCCAACAATTTGAAGAGGCTCAGTGCAATCCACAAAGAAGAAAACAAACAGACTTGAGAATGATGCAACCTGATGGTCACAGCCCTGCAATTTACTCTCAGGATTTTCAGGTGACAGAGTAAATCCTTTCACTGCCTGGTGGCAGAGCTGAGGAGAAGGCTGTACAATAAGGAGCTTTTCATAGGCATCTACAATGCCTGTTGAGATGTCTTGGACCATATAGCTCAGAGAGAACACTGATGTAGGCATAAACTACATTATGCAAATGCTTAGAAAGCAGACAAGTTTTTTTTGTTATAAAAAAAAAGAGATGGCTTGGCCTGGTTTGGCTTGGCCAGAGGTCGTCCCTTTGCTTGACAGCTCGACAACAATTCAGGACAAGCGAGAAGCATTCATTTCTTGCAAACTTGGGTTATGTAGGATTTCAGATATTGTAAGTCTGCATATTTGTTCTGCTTGTTCACTTGTTTTCTTGTCCTTAAAGCAAACATTTGATTCAGTCTCGGGCAATAGAGAGTATATTACTCCTTTAGCTTCAAAGTATGGTTTAAATGTGACTTACTTGGCTCACTGGTTTGTACTATGTTGTACAGAAACACATTTTACTCAAAGCAAATAGCTGCTTCTTAAAGTGACCCTTCCCTCTGGGGCCCACACAAAAGTTCCTGGTAAATTTTTTGGATGGAGGAGGCAGAAGTTTACCAGGATGGAGACTTCATGGATTCAGAAGAGGAGGCTCTGACAGAGAAGAGTTTACCTCCACCAAAAGGGAAAAGCCTTGTGATTGTGAGTTCACGTTATTTAGAATATCATGATAATGACTTGAAACTGAGTAGCAAGGAATTCTGATGTGACATTTGTGAGGTGAATCTGGTTTGACACTAAGAATCTAGATAAATAGTTCTAACGTTGGCAAGAGCATCTCTATACTGCTGTGAACCTCTTGTTATTGCAATATAGAAGTGATACAACAGCAAATAGTGTGAGTTTTAAACAACAGCATACATTCCCTCAAATGTATGCTGAAATTTGTGTGATTATGCAAATGAGCTGGCTTGGGACGTGCAGGGCCAGCAAAGGGCGGATTGAAGAAATAGTTGCTTGGCATGCTACAGAGCTCCTTCCAGGCACATCTCGTTGTCCAGACTAAAGAGGTAACAAACTCAGGGAAGAACTCCTTGCTAGAAAGATCTTGCTGTGTCAAAATGCTTCCTTGATTTTAATAATAGGAATGTTAACTGTGCCTCTTATGCTTTTCTATAATAATTGCTGTGTGACTAATCTGAGTTGATTCTAATGAAAATATAGGGTTGATTATCTAATCTCAATCTAATCTGACAGCAGCAACCCACATTTGCTGTTCTGCTGTGCACTCTGATTTGGACCACCTACTCTACATGGGTAATTAAGTGTCGCAACTACTACAGCATCTAATTCAAGCCAGTGCTGAGTGATTCAGACAGCTGTTTGAATACCCAGACTCACCAATCCCTGCTTTCATGCAATGGACAGGAGCTACTGGCTACAGCAGGGGGTTGGAACTAGATCACCCGTAAGGTTCCTTCCAACCCATGCCATTCTGTGATTCTGCGATTCAATAAAGCTGTGTTGTCCTGTTTAGGAGCCTGAAATTTCATGGACACCAAGGCTGTAGATTTGGATAACAGATTTGGGAGCAAAATGCAATTGCATTGGAAGAATCTCACCGGGCTTTGGGTCAGGCTCTGTCATAAAGGCAAGTTCTGCTGTGATGCACTGCAGGGGAAGCAGCCAATGGATGCACAAAATGCCGTACATCTTCTCATCACATAAAGAAGGAGAGCAACTGGAATGTAGGGAAGAGGCATTCTGTGGTGCTACCCTTGCATGCATGATCTTCACATGCAAATCTTTGCCATGCCATTCCTTCATTGTAGTGTTGGTAGAAAAGGTTAGTGTAGTGGAATGCCATAGATCAGAGAGAGGCGGGCTTTGCCTTTAGAAGATGAAGAAAAGGTAAATGACACCTTTCATATCCTGCTGCTATGTATATCAAATTTAGTCATCTAGACCAAAATGACCAAACAGGCTGGATGTTAGGAAATGCTACTTTTCTGAAAGAGTGGTCAGGCAGTGGAATGGGCTGCCCAGGGAGGTGGTGGAGTCACCGACCCTGGAGGTGTTCAAGGAATGTTTGGATTCTGTGTTGAGGGACATGGTGTAGTGAGAACTATTGGTGATGGGTGGATGGATGGACTGGATGATCTTGAAGGTCTTTTCCAACCTTGGTGATTCTGTGATTCTGTGAAACAATATGCTTACATTTCTTAATTTTCTCTTCTGGATATTACAGGGATATGACTAAAATTCAGAGACTCTCCTTGTAATTACACTTCAAATACTTTTCTACACAGTTCTGAGTATTTCCATTGTGTCCCACATAAAGATATTTCCCATATTTGCAGTAGCACATTTTGCCCAGCTGTGAGGATGAACTGAAGTTTATTTTGTTTGGGATGGTCTGGTTGAAAACCAGAGAGGGCCCTAGGAAGAAGGTTAGTGCCATGGGAGAAGATTAATGCCATGGTGAATCTGGGCCAAAATACCAACTTCTGCCTTTGTTTCCTACAAGCCCTGTACAGCCAAAACCATTACCAGACAAGAAGGCTGAATGATACTATTGTTCTTGAGTCACCAACATAATATTTTCCATTCCTTACACTTCTGAAAAGATTTTCATACTAACAGGGCAGCAAACCTGCCTTTAATCACTTCATTTAGCCTGCAGACACTGACAACAAACTTGGGGAATGCAGAGACCAATCTCCTTCAGAGCTCAACCTGTGAAAGCATGGCTGGAGGGGAATGGGGAATGCTTCTTCTTGTATACTACAGGGATTTCCAGGTTTCACTTCTTGTTGGTGCAAGGTGCATGAGACCTGGAAAGACTCAGCAATGGAGCAGCCAGTTGGCATTTTGGATGAGGAGAAGTATGTTTTAGAGAAGTCCTATTACACCGAATCATGTGGAGGGGAATGCTTGCAGCAGAATGTTGTTCAAGTGCAGACCATAGGAATGATCTACGTGCATTTAGACATTAAACTGAATGTTCCCTCTGTTCATTGCTCCTGATTTTAATAGGAACTTTCATTTTGTGTCCTGCCTGACTGTGGCTGGTGCTGTCACTAAGGGACATGGAGACGTGCAGGGAGCTCCAAATCAAAACACCCTCACGCAGATGTATTTGCTTCTTTGTGGCCTGCTCCTCCCAAGGTTTTCTGGGGGAATTACTCCAACTAATGCCCATCTTGTGCACACAGTCATTTTGCAAGGATAAGGGATGATCTAATGTATTTTCCTCCCTTGCTCAAATCAGACTTATCTAGTCTTTGTCCACAAACACTGCATGACCTGATTTTCCTCTCTGAGATAAGTCTTCCTAAGCTGCTAAAAGCTGGTCTGAAAAGCCAGCTCAGAGGTCAAGTGAGCAGGATTTCACGATTTTGCTGGATACCTTTAAGGAGAAAATGAAAGCTTTGGGTTACACCCTAGTCTGCCAGCATTAGACACAAGCTGGCTCCAATGAAATCATGCAGTGCTCAGCCCACCAGGGGAAAGCACAGCCTTCTTGAGACACCAGCGGTGCCCTAGCTACAGCAGCTATTATTTTAGAGAAATAAAAACAAAGGGAAAAAGATATCCTAAGGGCCAGACTGACACCCCACAATCTGGTGTGAGTGAAAGTCTCCAGAGAGTCACAGGGACGGTGCCCTTTCTTTGCTCCATGAGCTCCATGTGGGAAAACTGTTGAAATTAAAGATAACACTCCCACCAACAAGCAGGGCCATGGGCTCCCCTCCTGCTTCCCAGGGCATTCGCGTAGCTCTGCACACAGGAGGATCTCATGCCTCTGCAAGGAGCAGACATTTAGAAGCATGAAAAATGCACGCTGAAAATATGTGGCACAAATGGCACAATGGTTATATAGATAAGCAGATGGCAGCTTTTTTTTTTCTTTTTTTGATCTATTCCTTCCTAACAAAGAGGGACAGCCCTCGGTATTGCTGAGAGACCTATCAACATCTTTGATATCATTGTTCTTGGGGGAACGGCTGAATAAAGGGGCTCTGTCTTTTTGAGTGTAATTACAACTGATTTTTTTTTCCTGATAAAGAATGTAGCCACTGAGCCATAATGACATTATTTGATGACTTAAATTCATCCTCTAATCCCTCCAAAATGGTATAAATTATTGAATAAGTCACTCAACCCTACAAAAACACTTTAAAAACATTTTGTTCAGCCCGATAGAGATCAGACAGAATGTAGCAAGAGTTACAGTAAATTAGACTCATGTTCCAAGCTGGCTGCTACTCAATATACTCATAGCTAAATTCTCACCTACTGAGTAAGACACTCTGCCACGGACAAATTAAGACATAGTCAGTTCTACAGTCTGCTGGCAAGGACCTTTAGTTCCTTCCCATTTTTAACAGAGCACATCCATGTGACTTCTGGAGGTACTACCAGACATCTGCACAGTGTTGTACCTTGGAGAGATGCTGCGATAGCTCTGAGCTAGCTCAGAAACAAGGAAAATGAGTCTGGGCAGAGCTCATGCTTCCAGCACACCATTCCCAGCATGCTGATTAGCTGCTCAGAAGCTCCCAACATCCCTGCTGCTATCCTCAGGACAGTGCCAGGAGTTAACCCTGAAGTGCCCCCCTATCCAGAGGTGAACCTTCCTGCTAAAGGAAACATGTTCTCCAGTGTCAGAGCCACTCTGTGCTGTGAGACCTAAGCAAAATCAGACAATCATAGAATCACAGAATCATAGAGTGGCCTGGGTTGAAAAGAGCCTGGAGAAGAGAAGGCTGCGGGGTGACCTCATTGCAGCCTATCAATACCTGAAGGGAACCTACACCCAGGAGGGGAGTAAACTCTTCAAAAGGGCTGACAACAGCAGGACTAGGGGAAATGGATCCAAGTTGAAGGAGGGAAGATTTAGGTTGGATGTTAGGGGGAAGTTCTTTACTAGGAGAGTGGTTAGGCCCTGGAACGGGCTGCCCAGGGAGGTTGTGGATGCCCCATCCTTGGACGTGTTTAAGGCCAGGTTGGACGGGGTCCTGGGCAACCTGATCTGAATATGTATGTTGGTGGCCCTGCTAGGCAGGGGGGTTGGAACTACATGATCCTTGGGGTCCCTTCCAACCCGGGTGATTCTGTGATTCTGTGATTCTGTGAGCCACAATGATCATCACGTTTCAGCCCCCTGCTATATGCAGAGTTGCCACCACTGGACCAGGCTGCCCAGAGCCACATCCAGCCTGGCCTTGAATGCCTCCAGGGATGGGGCATCCACAGCCTCCTTGGGCAACCTCCCTGGTCTCATCATGTCACTTCCCATCTCTTATAGGATGATGGCAATGGCTGGGCCAGGTGTGTCCTTGGAGTGCTGTGACACTGGGGTGGTGTTGTGAGATCCTCGTCCAAACTGAGGTCCCACATGAAAATGGTGATCACTTATCAGTGATGGTAAAATAACACCAACTGTAGATCAGATACCTGAAATACCAACTGAGCACTCTGTTTGACAGCACTACTAATCATACAGAATGTGTTTGTTTTTATTAGGAGTATCAGTATGACAGAACAATTGTTCATGATGCTCCATAACAAAGGGCACGTTTGCTGTGTGAGTGTTAGGGATGATGACAGATAGTGCATCCCAATAATTATAACAACATTGCTGTGACTTCTGCTTTTCTCTGAGCTGCTGATAGGCAGATGACCACCTTATCAATCTGAAACACCTTTGTTAAATGTCACCATGTGATTCCCTTTCCTATTGTGCAGTGGAGTTACTGCAGCACTTGGACTTTGGGCACATTCACAGACTAGCAGATACTTTTGAATCTTGTCTATTCTAAGGAATTTGACCCGACATACAAAACACTGCCTAGGTTTGTTCCTGTGCTGGAATGAGGAGTCAATGTGCTTGGGAGCCAAGCCAGCACGCTGATTCTGCCCAGTTGCCAATGTACTCTGGGGATTTTCTGCCCACAAGCTAAACTTGGGCTTGTTTCCCTTCATCATAACCTTGCCTCAGCAGAAGTCTGGCCTGCCCTTCTTGGTTACCCATAGTAATTTGCAAATATCACTGATAAATTCACAATATAAGCAACTCAGCTCAAGTTTCTCATATGAGGTATCATTGATTATAACAGATTTTTCCTATGCCAAATAAAAGAGCAGGAGTGGTTTTGTTTTTTTTTTTTTAATCTTGTTTGTTTGTTTTGGTTTGTTTTCCCCCAACCCTTTCTCAGCTTTTGCTTTTACACAAGCTTTCTTTGCCTTCCTTATTTTTCTTTCCTGAGTTTTTGAGACTCGCTTCCAATGAGAGAGCAAAAGATCCCATGAAGCAGGGACGACGGTCTTCTGGAGAAGACAGAAGCCAGATATCTGTTGTCTTCCTCTCTGCTTTCCGCCTCCCACCTGACACCATATCCCTTTCTTCACATTTGGACAGGAGAAGATTTGCCCAGTGGGATACTGCCTGAAAACCGGCCTTTGCTACAGTCCTCTGTGCAACTGCAGTGCTCCCTCCCTTCTGTAATGACTCAGATGAGTAGGCCTAATGACTCAGTGGTTTGGAGAGCTTAAATATCAAGGGACTGTTGACAATAGCCTTCCCTTGCTTGAGTAAGGATTACAAAGCTCAGTGCTTTGGGATGGAAAGATTCCCTCAGTAGCCTCCCAGTTCTTCAAGTTGTGTGTACGCTCCCTTCCCTGTACTGCAAAAGCATCATCAGGTGGTACTCAGGCAAGAAATGGGAAATAAAGCTGCCTTCCTTCCTGTGGCTAATTAGGCACGATGCTGGGATCTTCAGGGAACAGAGTCAATGTGATGGGATCAATGCTGTCCCACTCTGACCTCATGCAACCCAGAAGTGTTTTAGCATTTTATCAACTTGCTCGTTCTCTGTTATTTTTCTCCCAGAACGAATATAAACATTGAACACCATTGCTGTATTTCTACTAAAAAGTGAAGTACTCAGCTGGCAGAAAGGCTCTGGACAAACTTGGAATGGAAGATGGAAGGCTGCTGATGAGAACAGCATGACCCCATCTCCACGTCAGACCTTCCCCCCGTCCACCACTACCAATGCGTCTGCAGCATGGTGATAAAGAGGAGGCAGACGAAAACCAGATTTCCAGGAGCTGGACCTGTCTGAAAAGCACACAATGGCAGATGAGAGATGGAGAAAAAGAAAGAGAGAGGTTCCTAAGTGGAAAGAGAAAAAAAAATTGTGAAGAATTATTACTGATTTGCCTGAGAGTCCCTTCATACCTATGCATAAGAAGCATCCAGAACCACTGTGACCAAAATAAAGATGCTGTGCAGATAAATTGTATTTACATGTTGGCTCTGATGTAGGTTAACAATAAGGAATAGAGAGAATGAGAACATCCCCAAATAATCATACTCTTAGAAGATTACTTTAAGCTTCGATACGTTGCTGATCCATTCGGTCAGGAAGAAAAGATTATTTAATCGAATACAATTTTTACATATGTAAGTAATTTTATTTGTTCACATTTTTGTTCTGTCTTCTTGGGGAGGGAAAATATGATGTACTGTGAGTGCCTAAAAACTTCATCTTGACACTTATCTCATTTGTTGAAAACAGATCCTTTTGAACTGATTCAATAAAGGCTTTAAGTGCCAAGTTTCCTGCTTGTTTTAGACAGTGGAGGAAGGTATTTCAATATCCTGCTCTCTTTTTCTTGTTCCAACATCACCACACCAGGTTTTTATTGAATGCCCACTCTTCATTATTTCTTACAAGTTTTTAGGTTCAACGATGAGACTGTGGTTACTTTTTGTTTTGTCCGAAGTCCTGTGAATTCCTTCTGCCAAATCCATATGCAACCAAATGAAGATGGGAAGGAATTGATACCGGGCTTTGTTGGAGGCACTTCAGGTTTTGGCAGCGTGCGTGTTCAAACACATTAAAAGTAAACAGAACCTTTGCTTGTGCATATTTGCAGAAAGCTATCAAGTTCTGTGACAAGAAGTAGGCAGCTGCTTAACTACTCCCCTAGCATTCCAGATAGGATTTCAGAGTGCCTGGACTGATTCACATGCTATTTGGCATGTTCTGTAGTGGGATGGCATACCTTATTCATTGGGAGGGAGAAGAAGCTTTGCTGCACTGAGAACAGCAATGCTGCTCACGGGCTCTGAGTGCATGAAGAATTCTTCAAACAGTAGGATTTACAACCTCCCTTCTTCCTCTGGCTACTGTAATTATTGGAGTTGTTCTTCATATTGTAGTAGTTTAATTTAATTACATGGAATGTCTTATTGCATTCTGCTGAAGTTCTCTGGGATTATTTTCTTCTGTTGTGTTAAAAGTGTAGGGACAAGCACGAAGAAAACTTCAGATGTAAGAACAAAACACAGGAAGCTTAGAGAGCTCTGATTTTCAGTAGTGGGTGAATCTCAACAGACACACTTGCCTACTGCTCTCCCTTCCCAGCAAACCACTTCTCTACTAAACTGGAACAACCCCTCAGCTTCCTGTGGAGCTGCTGTCCAGAGCCCGTGCAAAACTTGGTGATGGCAGGACGGTACGAATGGTCTTATTCTCCCATCTTCACGTTGGGAGAAATTCCAGCCATGACTTTGCTTTGAGAGGCAATGGCATGCTCCCAAAAGCATGGACTCCTGCTCTGCAGGAGCACGTCCATCCCCCTATACTGACTACAGGAGGAGGTGAGCCCCTAGCAGTCTCATAGTCCCAGCAAACTGCAAGTTTCCCAGTGGCCATATTTGGGATCCAGGAGATGAAGAAAAGATTTGAACACTTGAATAAATGAAATACAAATCCTCCAAAAGGCATTTTTAAAAATATTTGGCTGGATGGCTGCTGGGTTAGCCATCTACCTAAGCAGTTACCCAGCTACCTGTATAACTACCTATTTTTCATCACCATTATATCCTAACTCCTCCAGATCTTTGAGATATGATCTTTGACATAAGAAATTTGAAGATTAAACATTACAGCTCTCTAATGATTCACAGTTCTGCAAGTCATTACTATGAGCTATTGATTGCTGCCAGTAAAAGGGAGACATTGAGTCTCCAAGTTAAATTAAGCTGACAACACAAAATAGATATACGATGCACCTACACTTCTGTTCTCTCCACTCTCTGTCTGCATCCCGTCTCCTTTTCTTCTTTCTCCATGGCTGCCTTGTTTCTACTCCCCAGCCCCAAGATCCACCTAAGGATGATTCCAGGGCCTCCTGCTGTAGCAAGCCTCACAATTCACAGTTCCCAAGGGCAATAAAGTCAGGGGTGCCTTCTTCCAGTACATGCCCTCTCCCATCCACTCCAACAGGAGCAGAGCTGGGCTGCAACTGCCCATTTTTAAAACCCTCCCTGTAAGGCTCCACGTGGATATTAGGTAGGATCTGAAAGTGGAGCTCCATAGCAATGCACATTTGTGTATGTTTGAACTATGACTCTAAAGAAGGATGCTTGAAAGCGTTATTTTTAATTCCTACCAGTATATGCTGTGAGGTATCATTTCTCCTTTTCTGTGTTGCAGACTGACAGTTATCTTTGTTACTGTGAGCTCATCCAATTCCACTTTGCAGAGAGCTTCTCTCACGACTGCTTCCCAATGAATCTTATTCACATCCCATGTGTGTCGTGCTTGTTTTCCTTTTCTTTTTTAATCAGCTGGCATAGCCCCAGATATTTCCTGATAAATCATATCTAATGCCTACCCTGTGGTTTTCTGATGTGAGCAACGACAACAACAAAATAAAATATCAAAGTGGTAAAAAGCAATATTAAAAACACATTTAGTGCAATCACACGCAGGGGGGAAATGAAGAAAGCGCTAAGGTCTACCTACTTCTCTACAACCACCTTGAAAGTTTGAAAGTTACAGTGAAAACACAGTGGGTAGCAGAGGGAAGCAGTAATGAGAATCAGAGGATTAAATCAAAAAACAATTAACAATTTTATTCTTGACATGCTGTTTCCTGTGTTTGGCTTCATTTCATCTTTATCATTCGAGCGCTTGCATGAGTACTTAACCAAGGTGTCAGCAGCATTACGCAGTGAAGTTCAGCATTTTGTTGGATTAGAGATGCACATTTATCAGTCCCCATTGATGACAATTATTGTTATTGCGGTTCCTGCTCTTAAAAGCTTTCCCTTCCAAGGCTTCTGTGGGCTTATTTTTCTTCCCGCTCTCATTTCTAGATTCTTAACCCCTTATTCACCTCTATAGCTACCCTTACAGATTGTCCTAAATCCTTCTGTTTGTCCTCCTCTCTTCCTCTCCCTACAGACAGCAAGGCCGGACTGACATCCTGCTGGGAGCTGAGCCTGGCTTCAGTGCTCCGAGCTGCAGAGGTGAGACCCTTGCTACTCATGGATGTGGAGTGCTAATTTAATCCTCCGTATTATTTGCTCACAGCTGTCTCTGCTCTGTTTCTCCTTCTGACAATGTCCAAGCTTTCCAGCAGATGGCATCTCCTCCTAACTTCTACCAAAGCTCGCCATGTGCCGAAGACAGAGCCTACAATCTCTTTGAAAACAACAATTTTATAGTCTATCTGAGCAGGAATTGTGCTGAAGCAAAGTGCAAATAGGAATGAATCTACCCTGCACGTGTCCATTCTGCAGCTTGATCCGCTGCTTTTTTCTCTTGTTAAGAAAGCTCCAGGTTTTCACCCCTAGAAAACTTAGGTTTATTCACAGGTCAGCACAATGCGAGCAACCAAAGGACGAAGGTTACTTGCATCGCATTACAACAGGAACTCCAAAACAATATATAATCCTTAACCAAACTAAGCAGGAACGAGGGTACAAGGGCAGTGGGGCTGTCAGACAAGTGCCAGATCCTCTCAGCAAGAGCTGAAGAGCTGCAAGAATTGCACCTACAGCAGACACTGAGCAAACATGCAGGGAGAGGAGCTCTCCCTCGGATCCTCCTGCGCAGTTAGTTGCAAACTGTTCTGTCATTCCACTCCTGAGGATAACCTGACATGGATAAACATGGATCTGTTGGATGATGTCCAGGGAGAGCCACAAAAATGCTCCAAGGGATGGAATATCTCCCCTGTGAGGACAGGCTGAGAGCTGGGAGAAAGCTGAGAGTGGCATTTTGGTATCTAAAAGGGAGCTGTAAGAAAGAAAGGGACAGACTCCTTAGCAAGGGCTGCTGTGATAGGACATGGAATGGTTTCAAGCTAAAAGGGAGATTCAAGCTGGTTATAAGGAAAAAGTCTTTTACAATAAGGGCAGTGAGGCACTGGCACAGGTCACCCAGAGAGGCTGTGGATTCTCTGTCCCTGAAGACATTCGAGGTCAGGCTGCACGGGGCTCTGAGCACCTGATCCAGCTGTAGGTGTCCCTGTACACTGCAGGGGAGCTGGACTAGATGTCCTTTCAGGGTCCCTTCCAACTCAAACAATTCTATGATTCTATGACTGAGTGACACCCATTAGTAAGTTTAAATTGGCAGGATTTGGCTCCAACTTTGACTAGCGTAACCACAGCAGCACTTTAAGCTCTGCAGATGTGCAGATCCACCTCTAAATGCTCCTCAGAGCCCAGTTCTTTTGTTGACTCTGAAAGGAACAAGGAGGGAGAGCAGACGTAAAACTGGGGAGAGGAGAATAGCAGCAACATTCAGGATAAGTAAAGCTTTAATTCTACCTTTAGAGTGGCGGTGTGGATGGGAAAAGGCTGGAGGAGGTAGGAAAAAACAGGTTGGAAAATAAGCTTAGAATGGAGCCTTGGGAGAGATGACAATGTGAAGACATAATGATGGGATGCAACAACGGAAAAAGTCAGGGCACTGCTGCTTCCTGGGGCAGCATGCTGGCTAAGGGCAGCTAGATGCTATCTCCAGTTGGCATTGCTTCACTGACCAGTGAAAACCAGTATTCTGGAGAAATGTAGATCTTGCCTTTTCAAACTTAGCTGTTCTAGTTATCAAATGAACAAGTAGAAATGATGCCACTGGGCTGGTGTGGCCACGTATAATTAACTGTAGCAACTCAGCCATGAAATGCTTGCGGAGAATTCTTCATGATCAGTCCAAAGTTTAAAAACAAGCCTCCAAACAAACTCAAACACAGCAATTATCTGAATATCAGGAATTTGCATGGATGCCCTACAAACAGAAAATGAGAGTGTGCAGAGTAAATGTGCCACTTTCTCAGTTCTAATTTTTGACAAGATAGTCTCCCTGTGTGCAGTCTGCTGAGAATACCAGTGAGTCACATTTGTAATTAGATTTTAAAAGTACATAAAACAATAATCACAGAGCTGATGGTAAACAAGAGGAGCTGCATCACAGATATATATATTATTTTCCCGCACTAAAGTAAAAAAAGCCCCTCACATACAAAATGTGATCAGTGCTGGCACACTTCTCAGATTTGATACATTTATTATCTTTATTAAATTGCACCACTTGTGTGCACAGTGCTGCATAGATGATGATCTTAACGTGCTTTCAGCCACAGTTTGACCTGTCCTTATACTCTGAAGCTGCCTTCTTGGAAGGGCAGGCAAAGCCATGCCACAGACTGAAGATGAAAGGATATATAAATCATTTGGTGCAAAATCATATCTAAATAAAAACTGGATCTTTGTAATGTGTTTGCTTGTACTCTGTTCAGTAACATTTCTGGATAATGAGCGATATTTCAGCCAAAGTCTGGTTGTTTTTCAGTTGAAGAGGGGCAGATAAAGCAAAGCTGGTTTTGAAATTACCACCCTGTCATTTAAGTGGAGTGGTCATTTCCTTTTACTTCTGGAAATGAATTCCACTCCCAAAGAGACAGTAGCTCGACTGCAAGAGCTGCTAACACAGAGCGTGCCAGCTTCCAAGCATCTACTGTGGTGCGTTTAAAGAGGCCATCTAAATCCTGTGAATTTCTGGCAAAAATGTCTTGGTGGGGACTGTTACAAAATAGACTATGCTATTATTTCAGTTATAACATGGCTTTTTCTCTTCCTTAAATGGATTTTTTATTTGCATTTTAATTGCACTCCCATTTCTGATTTCAAGCATGTAATAGGTGGGCATGAGGAGACACATTGGGTCACGGGGCAGTTCAGCACCTCGAAGGCAGTTTGGTGCCTTGGGAAAATGCAAGAGGTGAAGATCCATGCTCCAGACGACCTTTCCTGATGGATCAGTAGCACAGGTGGCCTTGTGACATCAAGCTGGGGGGACAACAGGAGTCTGGTGTCTGGGCCCCCGAGGGACTCATAGAATCATGGAATTGTTTGAATTGGAAGGGACTTTTAAAGGCCATTGAGTCCAGTGTCCCTGCAATGAACAAGAACAGCTCCATCAGGTGCTCGGAGTCCCATCCAGCCTGACCTTGAATGCCTCCATTCAGAGCCCTGTGGGTGCTGCAGGCATCCAGCACACGCTCAGCACTGGCCTACCCCAGAAAGGCTTGGAGGAGGGCTAGGAGTGGAAAAATCTCCCCAGAATGGCAGTGCCACTTTTTCCCTCAAGCACCAGCTAAAGACGCAGGCTCGCCTTCACTCACAGATGCTGTGAGACTGGGAGGGATTTCAGTCCTGGAAAACTAAGATCTCGTTCTGCCTATTCACTAACTGTTCAGGCTGCTCTGAGAAATGCCTTTGTGCTGGGCTTGTAAGGGGCGGCCTTAATTATTCCTGTTCCTCTTAAATCGTCTCTTTGTGCTATGGGCTCAGTCGTGATGATTTTTCATTTGAGAGGATTGCATCACATCAGACACGGGGCTGTAAATCCCTGAGAACGAGCAGAACAGTGACAGCACTGGCCTGTTTTACAGCAGGGAAGTGTAAAGTTTATTGTCATTTTTAGAAGTGAAATGATTTTTAAATGACATAATCTTAAAGAATAAAAATTAAAAGAAAAAAAAAAAAAAGCCAAGTAAAAACGAACACAGTAGAAGAAACACTGCAGAAGTTACTGTCTTCCCCAAACAAAGTGGGTCAGGTTATGGGACGGGGTGGGAGTGGGTGTGTTGGAGGAAGTGGCCAGAGATGAATGAAAACAGGAAAGGAGAGTAGCTCTGATGTGGCTGCAATGGCCCAAACACCTTAACCCTTTGCTGTCCCTTTGCAGCACTCCTGTGGTTTGGGCTGCCTTGCCCCCAAAGATGCTCCCAGTGATGAGTCTGCTCCATCTGTGGAAGGGGCGGATGGGCTCAGCTGTCCCCCAAGGAGCTCTGATCCTCTACAAGTTGCCCCTAACACTCAAGAGTTCCTTTCTGATCAGTACACCAGAGTGAGATGGGGCATTACTACCTGGGAAATGCAGCCTGGCTGCCCTGGAGGGCGTCACCCTGTTCAATGAGAATTAGCAGAGCAAAATGCCCCAATTCTCCCCAAAAACAGTCAAAGCTGATGATGGTTATCACAAAGGAGCCTGTACTCTGCATGTCCAAAGAGATGGGGCTCTGGGACCGAAATATTTTCCATCCCTGCTTTTAGGGACAGCCCATGACAGCTGACCACATAACCTCGCTGTGACCCCCTATGAATCCAGCTCCTCGTTTAGTGCTATTGCACATGAGCAACACATCCCAGGAGCCAGCTTTTCTTACATACTCAGCCTCTGTCTTGGGTTGCATTTTCAATTCAAAAGGGCTTCTGAGCTCAGGTCCCTTCGCTGGTGTCTCTGGAGGCTGCGGCGTCTCGCGAGCGTAACAAAAGGCAGTGTATGCCTTCCCCAAAAGGCCCGGCGTCCACATTCAGAGCGAGGGTTTCAGTGAGTTACAAGGGACATTTCTGTTCAGACAAACACATTTCTGCAGCCAGCTGCAAATCCATATAACAGTAATGTTTCTATTTCAGTAGGCAAGTCTATTATGTCAGAAACTGTCTAGCCACAATCGTTCAGAGCACAAAAGCAATCGCATAATCCCCTTACTCTGTGCGAGATAAGCAAGGCTCCAATAAATGGAGCACTTCTTCTCTTGAGGATTTAATCCCCATTTGGGGGTATTTTTTTGTTATTATTATCCTTTCTAATCACCCAGGAGTAAGCAAGGATTTCAAATGAAAACTACCCCTAAAGATTTCCATCTTTGTATATACGTGCAGATATACACACATATACAGTAAGCATGCATGAGTGTATACACACACAAACTCGTAGTTCTGCGTATCGCTGCATCCACTCCGAGGATTCACAAGAACTTCTTTTATTCTGATTCCACAGGCGGGATCCCTTCCCAGCAGAAATATGAAGTGCCGCAGCACCACGCCAGTGGTTTCGAGTTGCAGGCTTTAAGCTTTCTCTGACCTTTGTACAGGATTTTCATTCTTTCTTTTCTTCCTTGCATTTCTAGCTCGAGGGTGATGACAGAGACCTACCAACTCAAGGGGGTACCCCCACCCTAAAAAGCAACTGGAAAGGGGGGAAGTTGTGAGCTTCATGAGAGTCATCACCCAGCCAGCAAGGTAAGTCATAAAATAAACTTTATGAAAAATAATTCACTGGCTTCCTCTTTTTGTTTTGACATTAAAACTAGCTCTTTTCCTCAGGCAGCATTTGCAACTGGGGAAAGACATCACCTCCCCGCGTCTGATCCAGGTTGTGAACAGCGTCCGTCCCTGTTGGGACTTTGCATCTGACACTCAGCAGCAAGTTTCTGGACCCAGCTGTCCTGGCCGCAGGCCTGCGAGAAGGAAAAAACTGCTTCATACCATTTCCTTTGGCCTGGAGAGAACTGTTTCAGGATAAGTAGCAGATTGCTACTTCAAATGAGGAACGAGATAGAAGAATGAAACCTCTGGATATGAGAGGGTGAATCAAGTTTACAAGAAACCTCGTGGTTGTGAACGAATAAATGAACAGATATTCCTCCCCATTACTAATTCCTCGCAAGTAATGTAGCATTTAAGGGATATTTCAGAAGAGATCGTATATATGAAACAGATCTTACTGAGAATGCTTTGTCCTAGGCTCAGCCTTCAAAGCCTTACATAGTTTTGCTTATGCATACACGTCTGGCAGGAAGACCCTGATCCCTCATCAAGCAGAAGTATGAAAGAACAGAAGTTTATACCAAAAAATGCAAAACAGTGGGAGCTGCAGAACGCCTGGGACCACTTCTTGTACTAAAAGCAGGAGTGCAAAATGAGATTAAGTAAAACCATCTCATGCAAGGGTTTCCCTGTAGCTGAGGGCACACAGATGCCAGAGAAGGCATCACACACCAAGGCAGAGAAAAGCCTGAAGGGAACATTTGGAGCTGCCACAGGCAGACGGGAACAAGGGATCAGCTTGGTGTTCATCAAGAAATTGTTCTCCCCCTAACTTGATGCCACTTCAAAATTGGTTTTAACAAAGTGTGTTTGTGATCCATTATATACACTCTCGTCCCTGCTTGCTGTAGAGGAGCTGGCAGAGATCCTGGCCTTGCACAGTTATTCATACCAGCTGAGAGGTCAGACTGAAGGTATAACTATATGCTATTTAAAAACTGAAAAGATATCAACCATGAAATCTGGTTGAAAAGTAAAAAAATTAAAGCTGGTGAAGAGCAATCTTTGAAACAGATTCTGCATGCTACACACTCAGCACAGTAGAAGCAGCTACCAGGCGGCTGGAAACAAACCACACCATTGCCCCAGACACCACCATGGGCCTGGAAAGGCAAGTTTTATGGCATCATGGTAACCCAGAGAGAATCAAGTCAATATGACCTTGTAACCACAGGAGCCAAGCTAGCACTGGCAGCCAGAAATCCAACGTGCAGCTTCTCCTGTCCTGACTGACCCCCCTGGCAGATAAGATCTAAGTCATTGATGGTTGTTTTGGATGTTGTGGGAGGGACCCATAGAATGAGAAGATACTTTCTATATCTCTGTTAAAGGATGGGAATAGTGGTGGCAGTAATTTATACATGCGTGTGTTGGATGTAACGATCTGAAGATGCAAATATATTAGAGTATGTGGAACCTCAGTGTGACACAAATGGTGTGTAATAAAGGGTGGAGGATGTACTCTATCTCTGACCCGTAGCTTTGTCAAAGTAGAAAGCAATGGCACCTCTTTTGTGATAGGTAAGTAAAACACTTTGGCAGCATTTTCCACTGAAGCAATATGTGCGTGAGTAGTTCCAGTTACATTCATATGAAATATCACAATGAGATAGCAGTTGATAATTGAGTCAAAAAATATGTAAGATTTTTAGTACACTGACTGCTATTTACTTCATATTTGAGTGTACTGATGGCATCGTGTGTGCGATCTGGCTCACCTTTATCTGCTTTTACAGTAGAAGTGTGAAATGATAAGCTTCCATAATTACTTGTAGCTATACTGTGAACTAAAAAGTTTCGATGGTAGTTGGATTATGAGGAAAATCAGACAAATGTATAAACATGAGCATGAAGGTATTGTCTCACAAGCTTCCAGTCAAATGCATTGATCCATGGTGCAGTGATGTCAGTGGGAGAGATGAAATCCTGCCAGATTTTGGGCTGCTACAAAAGTAAAAGTGCCACTGTTGCAGGAGTGAAGGTGCTCATTTTGAAAGGGTCAAGCATTCTGCTTTCAAATTGTCAATATTTTGTGGAGACACTGGTATTTCACAGAATCAATGGCCTGGGTTGAAAAGGCCCACAATGATCATCATGTTTCAACCCCCTGCTATGTGCAGGGTCGCCAACCAGCAGCCCAGGCTGCCCAGAGCCACATCCAGCCTGGCCTTGAATGCCTGCAGGCATGGGGCATCCACAGCCTCCTTGGGCAGCCTGTTCCAGTGTGTCACCATCCTCTGTGTGAAAAGCTTCCTCCTAATATCTAACTAAACCTCCCATGTCTCAGTTTAAAACCATTCCCCTTGTCCTATCACTGTCCACTCATGTAAACAGTCTTTCCCCCTCCTGTTTGTACACTCCCTAGAAAGTTTTTTTGATGCTGAGGGCTTTGTTTTTCTTGTTTGGTGCTGGGTCTCTTTCCAGCCTAAATTAAACACCCAACTTTGAAAGGCAGATAAAAGTATGGAGAGAAATTTTAAATTCCCATTCTAATAGCAAGTTCTTCCTTCTATTTCTGGTACATATTAAAGTTGCCTCCACATCTGATAAACATTAGAAGAGTTCAGACTCCACCAGTGTTTCTTTTGATTTGATAGTAGAATTAAATCTTTCACCAAGACATGATTTTTAGAAGGTATCGTTCCAATTTTAGCATTAATATTAAAACCAGGAAGCTAGAGGTGGTTTTTTTTTTTTTTTTTTTTTTTTTCCTAAGCCAGGAATCTTTAATACAACTAAATAAATTAAAGAAGTACAATAAAAGAAATTATTTTACAGAATCAAAACCACTGAAGTCACTGGAAGAGTTCCTACTGACTGCAGTCCATAGAATTACACTGCAGATTAATTGCAGTGTGTTTAATTGAATGAATTGAAACCATTCAGTTAAACTAAATAAAATAATTCCCAAGGCAAATCCTACCCTTTAAAAGGACCTACCTAAAGAGCAGGAGATTTGCCCGAGGTTCACTTCTAACTGATTCTTCAAGGAGGTACTGACAACCCCTTCTCCCCAACCGTTCATTCAATGGACGCACAGCAGGAGTTCCCCCATTCCTCCTCACTCCACTGCCAGAGGTCTGGCATTAGCCAAGGAGGAACCAGTAGACAATAACAGTGACAGGAAATGATAAATGCTTTTTGTCTTCATCCCTATTTTGCCTCAAGGGTGAAACTTTTTACTGCGGCCTGGTGGTTTCACCTCTGCTATGTGCTGGCAGCGGGCTTGAGAGCAGTCTCCGTGGGGAGCGTTTCCTAGTGAATGTAAATATGTGTACATAGCAGGCATGTGAACAGCTCTATAGAAACTGGAGGGAAAAAGACTGCTGGCACCAGCGTCCATCCACATATACTGTATTTATGGAAGGATGAATTGATAGAGGGAATAAAATGAGCATAAAGTTCAAGCTACCTACTAACCCAGCTTATTTCTCTAGTTTAAATAGGATCTGTTCGGGTTACCAACAAAGATTCAACAGCGGGACTTGGCACCTTTTGCTCTGCTAGTAAGGGATAGCCATTATCCTACGTCATTAACTCTCCTTTAACCCAGTTTAACCAGGAGTTTGGGTAAATCTTGCTTTTCATCAGTGGAAGCAGACTGGGGTGCTTATCCCTTAGCTGCTAATGCCAAGTCAATTGCACACATTGGAGATTGAACACGACAAATCAACCAGCTTGCTATTCTATCATTCACAAAACCATTCATTTCCATGGCCCAGGTCCAGCTATGGAATTTTCTTGGGGAGGGTAAGTGATGAGGGCATCCCCCCAGCACCAAGTCCCAGGTAGAGCTGCCTGGTGGGGAGAGTGCACACCTGGGCTTGGACCATAAAAAAGCACAAAAGCTTCTGTATGGCCTCCTGTAGAGCCCCACTGACTTCCACTTCATCTTTGTTTCTGTCAACCCAAGAATACACCCCTATCCTCAGAAAGGCACGGACTGGCTTAGGATTTACTATGAGTAGGACGTGTTGCACAATTGGTTGTTTTGTTTTGTTTTCCAGCGATCTGTTGATCTGTCTGTGGGGTTTTGTAAAGCCATGCTTTTGCACAGTAGCTGCTATGAACATGGATACTCAGGGGGTTGAGCTCACGTTTTCCTTCCTTTGCAAAATCCCTTATTTGTGTCTTCTATCCAAGACTGTGAACATTACCTGAGACCTGAAAGACACCGTGCTCTTCGAGCCTGTGGACCATCACAATAATAAAAATGCAGTTAAGTGTTCTGTTGATCCTCTGAGAGCCAGAGTACAATCCAATCAGCCCTCTTTTAGCTCTAAGTGCTATGTGTTACAAATAAAAAGGGGAAAAAAAGAGTAAAAACTTGTTTCTGTTAGCAAAATTAGCAGATATGACTCATCAAGCACACTAGGGACAGATCAGTTGAGTAAGAAGGTATCTTTTTCATTCTCTTCCTTTCTTTCTATAACCAATGAAGCTCTGGCCTCGAAAAGAGCATTGCAATAGGGCTACATATAGTCAAAAGCTTATTTTAGATGATTTTCTCCAAAAACCTTAAACTTGGAAGACAAAGGGAAATGTAGACAAGACAGATACTCCTGCTCCTGTATTTTCCCCACTTCCCTCTTCCTATGCTCCAGCACATCTTATTCTAACTAGAAAGAATACAGTTGTTCCTCCTTCCAGGTATAGCTGCATTTGGTTGCAACCTACTGCTGAGGGCAGGACTCAAATTATGTTTCAACTTCAAGATTCCTGTCAGCTGGGATCATTGAATTTTTCTAGCTGCCAACAGTCCAAACCCCTCTCTGAAGACACTTCAACGAGACCTAAACTGAGTGCTTAAACACAGTAAGTAGTCTGTAGCTAACACCTCTGCAGCAGTTCTCGGTTACATGAGCCAATCACTCATCCACCCTTTCAAGCTGTACTACTCAGCGTCAAACCTGGGATGACAGCCACCAGCAGCTCTGGATCAGCTTTTCGAACGTTCCCATTTTTTGACTTTTGGCACCGAAGCCTTTGAAAGGAGGTGGATATGGCAGGTGCATGCTGGCTGCTAAACTCAAATGATGTGCATCTGAGAGACTGCTGTCAAGCTGAGAGTTCTACAAAACCTGACCTTTATCTTGCCTGAGCATCTTCATCAAAAAAATGTGCTGGTTGCGTTTGCATTTTCACAAGTTTTCAACATACAATAGCTCTCACGCATATTCCCCCCCCCCCCCCCTCATTAGACAAATACGCAGAGCTGAGTCACATAGGACTCATCTGTTCTACTGGTCACACGTCAAGAGGGCTCAAGCTGGGCCACAGAACTGGCATACAGCACAAGCCCAGGCCACGCAGATAGTGGCGGCACCAATCCGTACCACAGAGATAGCTCGTGGTGCCATTCCGAGACAGAGATGGCTCGTGGAGGGAAGGTTTAGATTGGATGTCAGGGGGAAGTTCTTCACAGAGAGAGTGGTGAGGTGCTGGAACAGCCTGCCCAGAGAGGCTGTGGATGCTCTGCCCCTGGAGGTGTTGAAGGTTGGATGGGGCCCTGGGCAGCCTGGTCTAGTACTAGATCTGGAGGTTGGTGGCCCCACCAGTGGCAGGGCGTTGGAACTTGGTGATCCTTGGAGTCCTTTCCAACCCTGGCCATTCTATGATACTGTGATTCATGCACCAGTATGGGCCGTGGGAAGGCCTGTGACCAGGCTGCTGGAGCAGGTGAGCACACAACGTGGTGTGTCTCCAGCAGCAGAGTTTTTCTATGGCCTGGTTTCTGCCCCATCCCCTCCAGCCTGCTGTGCATACACCTCATGAGGGATCACAGAGCCACCTGAAAAGCTTTGCCAGGCAATAGTGTTCATTTCATGCTCCCCGAAACAGACAGACACAACTCAGAAGCCAGTGAGACTCCTGAGGGCTGAATTGGTCATGTGTGATGCTCGGGAGGTGCTGGACATGCCATGACCCAGCTGGCTCTATTGCTCCAATGAGGACCAGCAGGGTGCTGTGCAGGCAGGTGGCTGCCTCATTGCGCAGCCTCAGAACCTGCTGTGCACTTCAGGAGACCTGGGTGCAGCCATGCATGCTGAGGGCTTTGCAAAAGTAGCCCATCTGCTTTGCCGGATTTGGATATGTGCTCGGATACCTTCAAACTCTTCTGTTGTCTAAAAGGGACTTTGCACAGGTGGTGGTGCACCCAGGTAGCACTCCAAAGCTCCTTTAGGATAGTGGACAGACACCCAGGCTTGCCCACACCTGGAATTTTCCATCACAGCACACACACTTGCATATCCCCAGTGGAGATGCGGTATATGTTGACAGTAGTCCTTCTGATGGCAGTTTTACTGCTGCTGAATTACATAAACTGAGCTTGTAATAATGCTCTTCTGTCAGCACGGATGTATCCACACCAGTGCTTCAGCCAGCACTGTGAACAGCAGGAAGGAGAAGTGATGGTGGTAGAAGCTTACTCCCACAGCTGGCATTGCTGTGCTGGCAATACATCAGGCCTCTGTGTATCTGAATTCCACAGAACCGGGATTTATTTACTCTGCAGCACATTTATATCACTCCAGGAGCATCAAGAATTTCAAGACGAGGAGTGACTGTGATTTCGACAACTAATTTAATTGCCTTGTACACAGCCACTATAGCAGCGAGGACCCAGCCGGGCACATTCCTGAGTCATGGCTTTTTATCATGATACCATCGCTTATGTAAAGTTCTTGGGTTAAAGCCAACGCTGAGATGAGCTAGGACTAAATCTCATCCTCCTTCTCTGCTTACGATGAGGGAAATATGCCTTTTCTCCAGTAAAAAGAAGAATTTCCCTCTAGGAGGGGAGTTTTAGTGTGTGTGAATTTTTCACACAGCTTTACTAGCTGTCAACTGTAAAAGTTAATCAAACTCACCTTCATAATGAATTTTTTTTTCAATTGCATAAAAACTACAAATTTGCACGATGAATGAATAATCACATTGCAAGAGAGGAAGAAACTTCAAAACAGCACTTCAGATCTCATCCTTCTCCTGCTCCTGAGATAATTAGCTTCTCTGTTTTTCTTGTGTCTTCCATGAGCTTACATTCCTCAATTTTCCCTAAAACATGTGGTCACTGGGCTGCAAATGGGACCTGGTGCAGCTCCAGCTGGCCAAATGCCACCTGCATCTTTTAAGGCAGCAGAAACAGCTCTGTTTGTGATCATGTTTGAATGCAATAGATATAGTGTAATTAGAAAAGATCAACTGATCACTCAATCCTAAAGGGTCACATAATCATTTAAGACAAGGGAATAGTGTCAGTATCTGATTTAGATGCTTCATTTACAGATACGACATGCTAACCATAAAGCAGCAGCAGGAAAAAAAAAACAAACACCAAAAACAGTGCAATTCATCTTGCATTCTGAACCAAAACTGCCAGTAGGTGCAAAATAAAACATCCATTGGAATGCATAAAGTGATTTTTCATCTGATCACATCAAGATCCAGTGCTCTGACTGTATTGTGGTTTCATTTCAAAGTTCTTTGTAACAAATGCAGACCAAAGGCCACTCCAATTATTGTTACAGAAGCACTAAAGTAAGAGCAAAAAAAAGGATTTTTCCCATACTCTATAAGTAAGGTAAAGATTTTTTTTCCATTGGTCACAGGTCCTTTACACCATTCCATCTTTTTGCATTCCTTTTTTTTTTATTTTTTTTTTATTTTTATTTTTTTCCATTTCTGAATCAATATGGTCAGAGGAATGTTTAGAAGGAAGAAAATCTTTACAGTGAGGGTGGAGAACCTGGGAACAGGTTGCCCATTGAGGTTGTGGATGTCCTCTCCCTGGAATTATTCAAGGCCAGGCTGGATGTGGCTGTGTGCAACCTAATCTAGTGGGAGGTGTCCCTGCCTATAGCAGAGGGTTGGAATTGGATGATCTTAAAGGTCCCTTCCAACCCAAACCATTCTATGATTCTATGACTCTTGATAAGTCTACACTTTTCTGGCAGATGTACTCTTTCAAATCTCATAAGTTATAGTTTTCAATGTGAAATCTGATGCCTGGGAGCTCACAGATTACTTCTGAGGGTCAAAAAGTAACTATGAAAAGCGAGGTTTCCATTTGCGCCATGGGTCTGCATACTGCTTTGAAATAATGTGGGTTCACCAACTGGAAAAAGCTGAAGAGCAGTGTGCATAGCAGCCTGTTGGAAAGTAAAAAGCAGGGAGAAAGAGAGGGGAAGGAAATGCAGATTTAAAAATATTGTCCTCTCTGTGAACTATATCTGCATTACCAGGCTACATTTTGGCAAACACGTCTTTTCATGATGTTATTTTACCAAGGAACAGGCAGATAGAAGTGTCCCCCTTTCCTTACTTCCACAGACACTGCTGGTGAATCACAAAGTGGGTGGTTAAAAAGAAGAAGAATAAAGAAAGTGTAACAGTCTGTAACAGTAACTGGATCTGTTATCCATGAGTAATAAGGGCAGATACAGAGAAAAAAAAATGTTTATCCTTCGCAATTACTAACTGTACCTTTCATCTTGATCACAAAACTTTGGTAATGAGATTATGCCATTTGGCTGTGAAAAACAACGTTTTAGCTTCACAGTATCCTCTCCTTGAGGATTTGTGCAAACATTACCTCAAACATCAAACATGCATATTTTAATGAACTGCATTAGTCTGCGTTCTATTAAACTACAGTTCAAAACACCAGTGGTAATGAGTTCTCCCCTTTTCTGATAAAATATAAATAGCTAGGAAAAATTACTTTTTGCTGACAGGGGAGTTTGAAATGATTTGTATTTAGCACGTCAAACAAAGCTAGTCTTATTATTACATTCATTTTGAAGGTACTGAGTGGGGTATGGAGCCCAGTGCTCTCATCTGTTGCCATCAGCAAAGCCTTCCCAGTTTTCCCCAGTTTGCCACTTTGTGCTGTCCCATGCATGCAGGTCACCCTTTATTTCAGCATCCTGTAATGCATACTTGAGTGTCAGTGCAATTACTCTGGATTAGCATCCACAAACAAGAGCAACACCCAAGCCCTGGAAGCGGGGAGCAGCAATTTGCAGTGCATTCACCAGGGTGCTGGTGCAGGGCACCATGTGGAGCACCAGCTGCTCCTCCATCCTTCCCAGCGCCCTGCATGAAGGCAGGACTCTTCCCACTGCTTGCCCTGAGTGCTTGTAGCAGCTTCCTCTGTTCCCACTGAAGCAGGATGCAGTCCCAGAGGGGAGCTTAGACATCTCATTTTTGGCAAAGGAGCTCATTCCCATGAAAATCAGCACAGCTTTTACACCACCATTTAATAACATGGCAACATTCTCATGCATTAGGCTCATTTCCTTGCTGCCCTGACTCGAGAAATAAATACTGCCATAAAGCAAGCTTCCAGAAGGTGAAGCAGTTTCTCAAGCTGCCCTTCTCCTCTGAGAAAATGCTTTAAAAAATACTCAAGCATACCTCTGTCCGCACTATGCAGTGTCAGTGTAAACTTTGAACCCTGGTTGCAGCAGTCCATGCAAGACAACAGCATCCAGCTTATCTAGAGAGGAAGGATCTCTGGAAAGCAAATTCAGTTTGGATGAGCATGGCCAAAGCTGCCAATTCACATTCAAAGAATCATAGAATCGTTGGAGTTGGAAGGGACCCTTACAGGCCATCTAGTCCAAATCCCCTGCAATGAACAGAGACGTCTGTGACTTGATTGGGTAATCAGAGCCCATCCAGCCTGACCTTGGGTGTCTCCATGGTTGGGGCATTCACCACCTCTCTGGGCAACCTGTGCCAGTGCCTCGCTACCGTTATTGTAAACAACTTTTTCTTTACATCTAGTCTTAGCCCTGCACCGTCAGCAGACTGTGGTCTGAGCTGCAGATTGCAACCTGAGAAATGCCAGGCTGAGGTGCTCAGGTCAAAACTTCTTATTTGCCTGTGCCATAATGAGGTGGTTTGAGACCAAGCCCCCAATGCTCCGTGCTTGCTGCTCCAAGGTTGGGACTGCACTTCACAGCCTTGCTGAGGTCTACCCTGCAAGAGCACATACTTTGTGTGTCCCTGCCAACTCGGGATGTACTACTTTTCTACAGTTCCACCTCACTCACCCACCCACATGGGCCCCGTGAGCAGTGGGATCATGGCCTCAGGGCACCCGGCACAAGGCCCAACCCCTCTCCAGTCCCCACACGGGAAATGGGGCTGTCTGTCCTGCAGCCCCTGGCCTCTCCCCATTGACTGCTGAGGTAACATGCATTACTGCCCGGAAAGCTCATCCCTGGAGGTGCTCAAGGCCAGGTGGGGTGGCCTGAGCTGGTGTTGGGGTAAAAGGCATGGCAAGGGGTTGGAACTGGGTGAGAATTAAGGTCTCTTCCAACCTAATCATAGAATCACAGAATGGCCCAGGTTGGAAGGGACCTCAAGGATCATGAATCTCCAACCGCCCTGCCACAGGCAGGGCCACCAACCTCCAACCTCCGCATTTAATACCAGGCCAGGCTGCCCAGGGCCTTATCCAACCTGGCCCTGAACACCTCCAGGGATGGGGCATCCACAACCTCTCTGGGCAGCTGTTCCAGGACCTCATCACTCTCATAGTAAAGAACTTCCCCCTGACACCCAACCTCAATCTTCCCTCCCTCAACTTAAAACCATTTCCCCTTGTCCTGCTGTTGTCTACCCTTTCAAAGAGTTGATTCCCAATCCTGTTTGTAGGCTCCCTAAGCCATTCTATGATTGTATGATTAGTGTGGGCAAGAAGCAACACTTTGGTAAGTGCAGTCTGGCAGGACAGCTGTGAACCTGAGTGATTAGCAGGCAAAATTCTTCCTGAAGGCTTTGTGTATCATATTGCCTGAAATGCAGGAAATACCAGAAGAGACCTTCACTAGTGGAGATGAAAAAGCACCATGCTAAGGCTCCTGCAGCACCAGAGCTTTCTGTCACCATTACAGACTATTAACCATTTTTAGTGATTTTTATACGTATGGCATATAAAATTAACAAACATAATTTATGACCCTCTCACACTGTAGCTGAATGTTTTACACAGAGGACCTATTCATCACTCTCTAACTAGTGCAAACAAACAGGGTTCCACAGCACTGATTGATGGATAGATCGGGTTTCTTTACCGCTGCTGCTGCTCACGCCACTCTTGAATTAATAACTCGGAGTTTACACTGCACATTGTTTTCTCTCTCTCTCTCCCCTTTTTTTTTTTTTAAAGAGCATTTGGAACACCTAAAGCCTGACTCTTATTAACACTAAGTCCCTGTTACACCGAAGAGGCCTGAATATGTAATTAAATTTTTCTTCTATTACAGGCTCCTTTCTAAGGTCATAACGATCTAACTGCGATCTCAGCTTGAATAAGAATCAAACCTCAAGTCTTTGCTTAGGAACTTGCAAAAGCAGGGAGGAGTAAATGAGGATCGTTGTCACTGTTTCCACAGATCATCCTAATAATCAGAAGAAGTCTTTTGAACGTAATGTGAAAAGCAGGCATTAATATTATAGGGGCTTTACGTACTTGACTTGAAAGGGATCCTGCAGTAATTAGTTTAGAAATCTAATTTCCTCCATCTTTTGCAAGAAACCTTTGGAAGTGAGCAAGACTAGTACCTTGACACTATTGCTTTTGGCTTCCTCATGAAATGCCATTCCAGTTTGGATCTGTTATAGATGGCTGAAAATCACCGTTTCCCTTCCATTGCCTATGCTCCTCAGGACATTTCTGCCACCCTGTGAAAGCAGCCATTAAATCTGGCAGCAGCAGAGCATGTATGCTGGTAGAAACTGCTGGGGGTGCTCTCGTGGAGCTGCCAGCTTTGAAGAGACCATTTGGAGAAGGCATGGCTCACCACCACATTGCCATCCCTGCTCTCACAGCTGAAAAGCTGATGGCAGATGCACTTCCACAGGCCCGAAATATGCCAGGTCAACCAAAGACCAGTCAGCTGGCAAAAATACCTCCGCGGTGCAGGGCAGGTAGATGAGGTGATCCTAAACTTGAGTGGGAAGACATGGCTAAGCTGAACTCCTTCCAAACCACGCACCATCTGGCCTTCTTTGCATTTGTAACCTTTTCTGCTGTAATCAAGCAGAGCTATTTCTGTGGCTATAAAACAGGCTGTGTCTTACAGTGCTCACCTTCAGAGTGACTAAGAGGAGGCATTTGGAGATGGACTACAGGAACACAGTCATTGCATGCTGCGATTGACCCCGTCATTTTCCAGCTTCCACCCTTAAGTGATTTTCTGAGTGAGGTTTTTCATCTGCATAAGTGCTTGTCTGGCCTTGGCAAATATTTCCTCTTAATTTTCCCGAATCCATATTTTTTTACCTACTTCTGGTGCTCGCAATGCTGTGCAGCAAAGGCAATAGCAGTGAGTGTCCCCTTACATTACATTATGCCTACAATTTTCCTGCTTGGAGAAACTGATTAATTCTTCCCTATTCACCTTCCCCACGTCATCCACGATCTCTCAGCATCTCTCTTCTCCAATTCCCCTTTTTACTATCTGAAAAATCTCATATTAATAAGGAAGAAGCTGTTTCTTCATTCCCACGCATTGCCTGAGATGGGGGCACACACTACGCTTGGATCTGGGATGCAAACATGCTAGTGAGTGGAATTGTTCTTGTTTACATTTATATGTGTGCACACGCTCTCAATTTCCACCACAGTGATTCCTACCAGTTATTCTGCCTTCTCGACCAAACTCAGGAAGAGTTTTTGAGGGAACCTCACTGCAGGTGAATTCAAGCTTCCTGTCATTTATTACAGGACTTGCTCTGTTTCTCACAGGACCTCACTAACACTGAACTGATGGCCAAAAAGGGACATTTAAGTCCCTTAAATGAATCCCTGAATAGGGAACGAAAAAGTCAATTTTCCTAATCTTTGAGAGTATTACTTTAAGACATAATCTTTAAATGAGCCTTTATTTACTGTTGTCTATGTAACATAGCAATTGTGAACAATATTTTGATTACCAATTCAATAAGGATAGGATTTCCCTCTGTATGAAAATGAAATATGAAGTAAGTGAGATTCAAATTCTGAAGCCCTGGTGTGAAATCAATTTCTTCTGTTTCCCTAAACTTGGAAGTGCATCTCCTACCTTCACATCTATTTGCCATTTTGTGAAGCTACTCCAGCAGACGTGAGCTCATTTTGATTACATACAAATATCGACCCACAGCCTCACTCAGCATGGAGTGTGAACCTCTCCATTTTCAGACTGGTTTAAGCCATACGTAATGAAATTCTGACGGCACTGGTTGCTGAAACCTCTAAATCTTTAAAAAGAACTTTCCTGAAAATACATTTGTAGCAAACGCTGCCTATCTGAATTTTTGATGGAGAGTGCTTGGCCAAAAAAATTTATTTGAAAAGTTTACAAAAACTATAAAGCTTATTATAATTTTGAATGCAAGCTCGTTTTGGAGACTAAAATTAAAGCCATACTTACATGTCTAAATAGATGGGTTGTTTTCAGAAGTATGGAGCTACTACATCTCTCCCTGACTCAGTCCCTTTGCACCAAGGCACCCAGATGTACCACATGTTATTCTAATGCTTCAACTTCACCGCTCGTGTTAGGAAAAAGTGTTCATCTCACTGTCCCCAGTTTTTAACCTTTGCAGAACAGTTAACAGTTACTTCACAGAGGCTTTATGGATGAATTACTATGTACAAAACAATTTGCATATGTTACATAATTTCATTACTTCTGCTATCACTACCGATTCAGCATTCCTGCTGATATTTGTGCATGAATTTAATTTGGTTTGGTTTTGCTTGTAGAATCTGTGTGGCTGTAATGTGACTGGGCATTCCACATAATTTTTATTCACTAACATTTATAGAATACTAGCGGTTCCTTCACTGTTTCGTTGCTGCAAGAAGACCACAGGCAAAATAAAAATTGGTGAGAAACAGAACGGAGACTATCCCTGGGGATTCCTCATCCCAGGTGTTCGCGCAGAATTTCCATTCCCATGCAGAAGGTAAGACACGCCTCGAAAGCGTTGTTCGAAAGGAAGCAGGGCAGCACCCATTTGCTTGTTTCTTGCCCTGAAAGTAACATACTGCTCTGTTGTTCACATCCATAGGCTCAAATGTGATTATCAAGACAAAGTTATCTAATTAGTAATTGCCTCTGGGTTTTGTATGTTGCTTTTGTTAGGCTTGGTTTTGCACTTTGGTCTCCTCTGGTTGAAAGACTGTAATGAAGGTGATTAAAATGATTCATTAACATTATACCCCTTTGAGCAAACAGTCCAGATATTTCCATATTCCCTGGTATTAAGCACGATGATCTTCATACAGAAATGTCCAAAGGTCTTTTAGACTATTTTTTTTTTCCTAAGCTTGACTGTAATTAATGATTCATGTGCAAATTCATACACAATTAGTGTAAGAGCTGACTAGTTTCTGATTTGGTTTAGACTCTTTGGAAGGAAGAGAGTAAAAAAAAAGCTCAGAGTTCATAACAACAGTAGACTATATATTTAAACAAATGCTACAACTAAATGTCTGTGAGCCTATCTGGTGTCCAAAGCCATGTCATAGACTCAACTTTGTTCAGTACACACCTATGCAGCACTGCACTTTATTCTTTCAAAGGAAAGCCTGCGCGTGGCCACAGATAGAAGGCTACGAAATCACAGAATCACAGAATGGCAGGGGTTGGAAAGGATCTCAAGAGATCACCGAGTCCAACTTCCTGGCTGAAGCAGGTATTCTACAATACATAGCACAGGTAGGCATCCAGATGAGTCTTGAATATCTCCACAGAAGGAGACTCCACAGCCACTCTGGGCAGCCTGTTCCAGTGCTCCGTCACCCTCACAGTGAAGAAGTTCTTCCACATGTTTGCATGGAACTTCCTGTGTTCAAGTTTTAGGTCACCTATCACTACATACCACTGAGAAGAGCCTGGCCTCATCCTTTTGCCTCCCACCTCCCTTCAGATACTTACAAACATTCATCAGCTCCCCTCTCACTCTTCTTTTCACCAGGCTGAACAGACCCAGGTTACTCAGCCTTTCCTCACATGGGATATTCCAGAGGCCCTATATCATCACTGCAGCTCTCTGCTGGACTAGGAGATCCCTGTCTTTTTTGAACTGAGGAGCCCAGAAGTGGACACATTATTCCAGATGTAACCTCATCGTGGCAGAGTAGGGGGGGAGGATCACCTTCCTCGACCGGCTGGCCATGCTCTTTTTAATGCACTCCAGAATACTCCTGGCCATTTTGGCTATACAAGCACAATAGAAAGGAATCCAGTATTTAAACTGAGTGCCTTGCTACCAGATTGTTTTGTTTGTTTGTTTGTTTGTTTTTAAATAAATATTTTAAAAGCAGTTAGTTTTTTGGCCACCAGCACTCTCCAGGAAAAGACAAACAATTCCTCCCACTGCTAGGTTTGCACTTCTGATTTCCAGCCTAAATTTACTTATGGCCAGTTTCAAAGGTACACTAGGTGCACTGGTTGGAAAGCTTGTCAGAAGAAAAACAGGGGTAGAAACATTAAAGCTATATGTTTTTTGGACTGACATTCTCTCAATCTGCATAAATAATTTGGCTATGGACACATAAGTCCTACTCTGCAGCTTTAAAAAGCTCAGACTTAATAGGGAGATGAATGATTGTATCTCCACAAACCACAGAACAAATTTCATTAGTATTTTCAGGTGGTGAGCCCAGTGCTCCATAAAGCATTTCAAGCAGGATTAAAAATCTGAAGAGGCTTTTTCTTTTCTTAAAGTAGCACGTATATGGCTATGGAAAACCCTTCTGAAGAACCGCTTCAATGCTTCCTGGGGCTCCCAGTGCTGCCAGGGTTGGACCCAGAGAGAAGTGCTGCTCCTGAGAAAGGCTGCCCTTGATAGTACTTTGAATACGAAACAAGATTTTGGTAACGCAGCTGTACGCAGCCCATGAAGTAGATTTCATGTTTACCAAAAAGGCCTGTAATTTGTGGATCAAAAGTTATTTTCTTATTTTAAAAATAAAACTCAGCAGTGAAAACCCTACATGAAGAAAAGAAGATGCCAAAGTCAAAGACTGGTATGTTTGGGTCTCCTGCATTTGAAAGTGACAGATATTTCTGCTTTCTTGCTGTGTTTAGCAGCTGTGTAGCTGTGAGGTATTTCTCTGTGGTGGTTAGCTCTCAGAATTGGGTGCTGAAGAGGAACCAGGGCTGAGAAGGGACAGTCATTGGGATAGAAGTACAAAAGAAAGGCTGTGGGGTTAGAAGTAGTGATGGACAAAGAGGAGAGGAGGACTTTGAATGCTCCTTGTGCTATAAGGCTGGCACTGCACAAAACTGAAGAGGATCTGGATTTCAAGTACTTTGGCTTTTTTTTAAAATCCCAAGACAAAAAAAGTCAGTACGTATGATATTGGTAGAGATATGTCAGTGAAACAAATGAACTAGTCACACAAACAACACATTCAATGGAAAGCAAAGAAAGTGAAGGAAGTACAACAGCTGTGACTGAAAATGAGACATCCAGATCGTTTCAGATTTGCTTGGTCTGAGTTGTGGTTCAATCCATGTAGCAGATAAACAGTTCGTGCATCCATTAAGGAACAAATAATCAAAAGCCAAGAAAAAGCCATCACTTGCCATCATGTGAGCAAAACTACTGCACTGAACCTCCACCCTGCTGGAAAGTGGTAACATCAGATAAAAGCAAGGGGAAAAAGAAATATTTAGCAAAAATCCTTCCTGTATCTTCCTGCTGGAACTTTTCTAAAGTCCAACTACTAATACTTAGTTCAGGTTTGCTCATAGGAAAAACAGAAGATGATAGAGTTGAAGAAAGACTGAGTTTCCGATCTATGAAACGCTCTTAAGATTGTTTTTGAGCTTGTGTATCTCGTATGAAACAATGCCCACAGATTATGCAATGAAGATTAAAAACTGGACAGAGACAGAGGCAGTCTCATGCACATCTCATTTGATATGCTATAGAAAGGGTTAAAATGGTCAGTTCATCACTCTCCTGCGTGGTGCCTCGGAAGTTTTCACAACACCAGATGTGTGGAAAAAAAAAGAAGAAAGAAAGAAAAGCGAACACTAGTAGACATCCTGGTGCCCTGGAAGCAGTTAAATTAACACCCAGCAGGGACAAATTTGCAGCTTTGGGAACAAGCTTAAAGTTAGTCTGTTTTCATTCCTGGAGCGAATTTGCAAGTGTATGGCAGTGAAGTATAGCCTGGGAAGGAGCAGACAGCTTTGGATTAAGGATGGATAGCCAGAACTCACTTGTACCCTCCCTCTTCCCACACTGTTTTGCACTTATGCTGTGAAGTTCTCAATATTTCTGCTCATCCCTATGGCTTCCCTTGTCTTTTACCAGTTCTAGTAGGAAAAGAAGCCATTCTTTTTTTTTTTTTTCCTCCCATTCTAGCTGGAACCAGAAAAATCTGGAGTCACCCCAGCAAAGCCTGCTTTAGCTGGGCTCACAGCTTACAGTAATTTGAAGAAATCTAGTTCTGCAATGGATAAAGCTGGATATTCTTCTAACCAGAACCAAAGCACGAAATCCTTTAGTCATTCATCATTAGCTTGGAGCCAAACTGTGGCCCTGCTTGCAACCACTGCAAATTATGGAAAGATCTGGAAAAATGCAAGACTGCATCTAACTCATCTTCACAGAATTACAGGAAGCCTTCAGCATCTCTCTTCCTCTCACAGGTTGAAGAACAAACTGGCTCATCCACAGAAATACCATCCTTTTCACTCTTTGGTCATTGCAAGTATTTTGGTATTAGTCAATCACGGGGAATTTTTCTTTCAAGGGGGCTGTCCAGCTTCTTAAGAAGACCCAAGAGTACCATTCAATCTGCATCTTTTTTTTTTTCTTTTTTCTTCCCCCCTGTCTTTTGCAAGAGGGGAAGAAAGCGACATGTTGTTTATTCAATGGCTACACTTTCAGCTGGGAGTGGTACAAGAGCTGTATGGTCCCCTGAAGGAAGAAAACCAGAGAATAGCTCATTTTTTTTCACCTTCCTTGTCCCTGGAAGTGTACAAGAAATGTAGAGATGTAGCACTGAAGGACATGGTTAGTGGGCATGGTGGGGATGGGTTGATGGTAGGACGTGATGATCTTAGTCATTTTTCTGATCTTAATGATTCTGTGATTCTATGATTCCCTTGTACCAAGTGTTGGCTCTGTTTGACCACACAAGTTGGAGAAAGTCACTAAAAAAGCAAAGTAAAACAGCACAGAGAAAAAGATGGAAGTCCTGTGAAAGTTTACACAAATGTCAGAGCTGGCACTAGAGGAAGGAATGGAAATGAGGTTGCAGTGTGGAGGCTTCCTTTGCCCCTTTCTGAAGCAGCTAGCCCAAAGACCATCTCCAACATCCTATAAAGCCTCATGCAAGAGTATCAGAAACCTGCTATGCCATGTATTCCATGCCACCCCATACTCATGGGCCTGCTCTGGCCTCTCTTCAAGAGGGAATCTGTGCTTCTTGAGGAATGGAGTCAGCAGCCCAACTCATGTCATGGCTTCTCCTTGCCCACCAGAGGTTTTTGTAGTAGTCCAGCTCATGGGAGCAGTGGGTAGCCTGGCCCTGCACCTAGGAATGCCAGATCTGGGGTGCTGGACCAGCCAGTGGTGCCGTCGGTATGTAGCTTGAGCACCCACCACTGACTTGCTCTCCTCCTACACTGCACCAGGAGGTGCCCAACCATACAGCTCCTTGCTTAGGATCCCGGGCAATGTCAAGTTGAAGACTGCAGTCAGGCCTTCCTTTGGCATATTGTCATGTTGTTCAGCGCACTGTGACATCAGTCTGAGCATTCCTTTCAGGCACAGCAGCACGGCTGGGCTGGGGGAAGCTGAGAGTCTTCTGCAACAAGTTTATGCCTCAAGTATGTGTCCAGATTAGGTATTCTGAACTGTGCCTTTATCACAGGTTACGTAGGAAGGTTAGGGCATTAACTGAATACAGAAAATTGATATGAAGGAGAGGGGTAAAGATCCCTCCTTTCTACATGATTTCTGTGTTTTATACTGATTCACAATATGATGTGGACCTCAAATAATTCCTGACCTCTTCCTATAAAATCAGAAAACCGTTCAATTCATAGGTTTCCACAGCTATGTCAAAACTAAGTATTAGGATTAAAAGATTAAAAGCCCTTTGGCTTTTCAGGGAAACTGACTGTTGGAAGCACTCAGCCCCATTCCAAATGCCCACTGGGAGTTGACAGAGCCTCATCAAAAGGGACAGAGAAGGGAAGACTCTTTTTGAAGAGAACATGATTCAGTACAGTTGGCCTGTTCAAAAGTGGCTGCCTTCAAGCCCCTTCTCCTTTCTTGTTTACATGTGAGTAAGTGGTAGGTCAGGAATGGCCAGAGCATGTCCACCCATAGGCTCTTTGAAGTAAGCTGCTGGGTTCATCTTGATGGGCTGTTTGCATCATTTTACAGGTACAAGAAGAGGCATCAAGTATGATTCTCAGAGCACCAGACGTCTCTTCTGGGGGACTGTGAAAGCTGTGAAGGCTAAGAGCTGTGAATGCTGGGTCAGCAGGGAAGACTCTTAGGCTAAGAGGCAAGGGGCAGAGGGCAGGCAGGTCAAGAGGAGCAGTGGGGGTGATAGGCTCAGGCACTATCCTAGAGCACAAGAACAGTATTTCTGAGATTGATATTTGGTCTCGTTCTACTCCAGACTCAGTGACTTCCATGAGAGGTAAATGTGTTACTCAGGTTCTTATCCAACAGCTAGTGGATTGACTGTAATGGCTTTGGACGAGATCTTCCTTCTCTCATTTTCAAAATATACAGAATAAACAGCAATATTTCCTTCCTCTCAAGCTTTGGCTGGTCTGCTTATTTAGATTAGAAATTCTTCAGGGCGAAAGCTGTCTCTTACACTGTATATGTATATTATCAGATACAGGCATGCAGAAATGAAGCAGGCAGATGGTTCTGGACTAGTTCTGTTGGAGCATCTGGCTGATTTTCTGGATCAGCATCACACGTGAATAGTAAAGTCACCAGTGAAAAAGCATATTAAAGGAACATTACTAGGTTGGTTGCTGTCTTAATGACAGTCATCTGTGGCCTGGGGCAGATAAAAACCATAAAAACACCAGCAGTAAAAGTGACTTAATGAAGGAACAAATATTTGTCATTATTATATTCCTTCATTTTGAACCCCTAGAGAGGTAAATTACTGAGACTTGCTGCTGAGGACTTCAGGGAATTAAAATAATAGAAAGATAGGGATAGGGAGAGAAATGAGAGCTAGGCATTGTTATTTATTTATTTATTCATTTTGTTCATAAACTTCTTGAGGTATTCATAAATTGCCTACAAACAAGCAAAAACTTACAGGACAGGGGTTTTTACCATGCCAGCTCCAAACGGCTGTGGAATTATATTCTTTTTCCAGGCTGCTTTTCCAAAATCCTTGCAGGAAGTTGACTCAGGGCTTGACTCTGCCCTCAGATACACACAGAAATAGCAGAAATCTTCAAGCAGGTAAGAAGCACAGATATCCCAGCTTCACTGATCACAGTGAAGATCACAGGTCAAGCAGCAGAAGGCCAGACCTGAAACATCTTTGTTTGCTTGCCTCCCAGTCAGCATTGCATTCTCACAGCTCCTTATCACAATCTCGTCCTGCTACCCTTCCTTTCCAGTTAATCCCATAAGCAGACTCATGTTTTTGGTGGTGGTTCCCTACTTCATTCCACCATACTCCAAGTTATGTAAAGTCTGCCAGCAGCAGTTAGGATCTTTTCACCAGTCCTTTCCTCCTTGCAGCCCGTACATCTTACTTCACATGTGCACAAGGCACCTTGTCTGTCCCTCTGCTTTTCCATCCTTGCCTATGTCTTCAAGGTGCAGAAAAATCACAAGACTGAAGCATGTAGCATCCTAACTCATTATTTCTCCACAACCAGGGCAGATCAGTGCAGGCCTCAAACAAACATCTGTAGACATGCAGGTGGGTAGAAGCTCATACCCTTCAAATTCCTGCTATAAAACTCATCTTTTTCTTGATTCTTACAGAAGCCACATCAAAATTGTCCCTTTGAGACAGATCCCATTTTAAAATTGTTTATATAGTTCTTCTTTTTGCCCTGTCAGTGTACCATCAAGGCATTTTCACAGTGGTAACAAATTGTAAGTAAGAGTTCAAGTGTGTTGCCATTAGCACAGGAAAGTGCAATGATATTTTGTATTGCTGTCCTCAGGGAGGTACCTTCAAAAAGCAGCCCAAATGACACTGCAAGGATTATCTCAGCAATGTCACTGAATCATAGAACGAATCACAGAATCATAGAATGGTTTGGTTTGGAGGGGACCTCAAAGCCCACCCAGCCCCAATCCCTGCCATGGGCTGGTTGCCCCCCACCAGCTCAGCTGCCCAGGGCCCATCCAACCTGGCCTTGAGCACCTCCAGGGATGGGGCACCACAGCTCTCTGGGCAGCTGTGCCAGGGCCTCACTGCCCTCAGAGTAAAGAATTCTTTCCTAACATCTAACCAAAATTACCCTCTTTCAGTTTAAAGCCATTTCCCCTTGTCCTATCACTATCAGACCATGTAAAAAGTCAATCCTCCACTTGTTCATAAACCCATTTCAAGTACTGGAAGGCCGCAGTGGGATCCCCTGGAGCCCTCTCTAAGCTAAACAATCCCAACTCCCTCAACCTTTCTTCATGAGAGAGGTGCTCCCGCCCTTCAGGGCTCTAGGTATCCCAAATCTCCAACCCCAGAAGCATTTAAGAGCCTAATGGAATATTCTAGTAGTATAAGCACTTTACGAAAAGAATTCAAGAAAGCTTATGAAACTGGCAGTGTCCATGAGCCTTCGAATTACAATGTCCTCAGGGACTGACCAGCTACAGTGGGATTGTCCATGTATTTCATTTAATAAACAGAATGTGAATGATAGAAGGCACCAAGACACGATGACAACTGCCCACTAATGACAATAAGAAACCTTTGACATTTTCTCTCTGTTTTTATGTTCATAAATCAGTTACAACCACGCAATCTATGGTAGTTATTAGGACATACTCAAGTTTTTATTCAGAATATTTAATTTAGAAGCCCTTGCATGAAGGAATGCAACCAAAATGGAGCTATCAAGAAAAGCTCTCATCCAAATACTATTTTTACAGCGAGTACTAAAAGAAAGGTCACATTGTTATTTTCTTACACTATGGAACGGTTTCTATTATTGCAGATTCCAAAAGCTTGGAATCGTTGTTATTTATGATCTAAGTCAAATTTAAGTCCTGGTTTGTACCAATTACCACAAGCCACTCTAGGTTTTTCCTCTTCATTTCACAAATATTTGCAAAATAATTCCTTTGCACTTGAAAACAGAGAGGTTGCCTTCCAAAATGCACTCTTCTTTAGTAAAGAAGGAAATCCTTTGTGTTTAATGGTAAACAAAAAGGTCCAGGAAAATGTTTTGATGTGAATCACCCCCATTTTCTTCACAAAGTTTGGAAGCTAAATTAGAAGTTTAAGACATTGTTCAGCAGTGAGTGACAACAAGACCTTTCCATTAGATCTTCTGCTCCTAGTGCTCCTTCCTTGCACAGCATGCTAGCAACCTATACACTCCTCTTATTAAATTCATATGGTGTCCATGCTTTAAGGAAGACCATATCCTGCCGCCTACTGTGCTGTTTTAAATCCAATTATGTTCTCTCAAAATAAATGAAATTACCCTGGGTGCACACCGGAGAAGTTCTCTGCAGAACTGCCAGGTTAGTTAAACAACCACCCATATCCTTTGGCAGTATTTAACAGCAATGCATGTATATGTCAGTATTTATATGATTTTCTGGGCATTTGAAAGGCTGATGCAATGGAGGGGGCCTGTAAGAGAGAGTCACCTGAGCACCTGGAGCTCCTCCAAGCACACGCCATGCAGTGGTAACACATAGCTCAGTGCAGAGCTGCTGCACTGTCCCACATGTACCCATGACAGTGGGCTGAATATGAGCCAGCAGTGTGCCCAGGTGGCCAAGAACGCCAGCGGCATCCTGGCTTGTATCAGGAATGGTGTGGTGAGCAGAACTAAGGAAATAATACTGTCTCTGTACTCAGCACTGGTGAGGCCCCATCTCAAGTGTTCAGTTTTGGGCATCTCAATACAGAAAGGACACTGAGGTGCAGAAGTAGGTCCAAAGAAGGACAACAAGGCTGGTGAAGGGTTTGGAGAATATGCTCTGTGAGGGGTGACTAAATGAACTGGGGCTGTTTAGTCTGGGGCAGAGGATACTGTGTGGAGACCTTATTGCCCTCTTTAAATACCTGAAAAGTGATTGCAGCGAGAGTGGGGCTGGTCTGTTCTCACTGGTGACAGGTGACAGGATGAGGGGAAATGGCCTCAAGTTGCTCCAGGGGAGGTTTCTATTGGATATCAGGAAAAACTTCCTTACAGAAAGGGTTATTAAGCACTGGAATTGGCTCCCCAGGGAGGTGGTTGAGTCACCATTCCTGGATGTGTTTAAAAACTGTTTGGATGTGGTGCTCAGGGACATGACTTAGCGGAGGGTTGTTAGTCAGGGTAGTATGGTTAGGTTGCAGTTGGACTTGAAGATCTTTAAGGTCTTTTCCAACCTGAGAAATTCTGTGATTCTATTCTATGATTCTGTGTTGAGTCCCTGACATGGAGAACCTGGGAGTACATTGGTCATAGGCTACAAAACACTTAGCTGTAGGAGTGCATCAGGATAGAGACACATATGGATCACTTGTGCTAGGGGGATTGGGTCACTCAGTACTCAGTAGGAAGGGAGAATGGTTGGTTGGATTAAAAAGGAACCTGCTAAGATCTGGTGAAAAAAAAAAATATCATCTAAGGTATGCCCTGGTTATGGCAAGTAACAGCAAAAAAAGCTCCAAAATCCAATCACACCACATTTCTGGGTTTTGGGAAAAAAAAAAAAAAAAAAAAAAAAAAAAAAAGAAAGAAAAGGAAGAAAAGAGAGATGATCACATTCCCAAAGACATTATAAAGGGATAAGGACTGAAAAGATACTGAGCTCTGCACAGGGCAATACTGTTGTAACTATGTAAGCAACATACATTAAAAAAAAAACAACTCTGACACTTCCAGAGCCTTACAAACAAGGACCGCTGGTTGTTTCTGTAAAGGAGGGCTGAAGCTCTCAAAATCTCTTGCACTGTTTTTGCTCCCATACCTGAGATCAAAAGGGCTCTTGTGGTCCATGGAAACAAGGGAAGAGAACGGATGGGAAAGGAAAGGAAGTATTGCAAGCACAATTTATCTTGTGCAGAATTTGGAGCTTCTAATTACTCCCTAAACAAAGAGTGTTTAATTTTTATGAGTTTTTTCTTGAGTGTGCATACGTTGTATCCTGATAGACAATGGAAAGGTGAATCTTTCTCACAGCAATGGAGAACAAAACTGAGAAGTAAACAAAACCTTCATTTCATTCAACCTTCTTCCGGGAAACCAAGATGATTTCCATCATTTTTATGACTTTTCCCTAGAGGCAAAAGACATCTAATTAGCAAATCGCACTACAAGTTTGCTCCAATTTGACACAAAGTAAATGTGACAGGCAGAGAAATTATAAACCTTAAATATCAGTTAGCAAGCTTAGGCTGACAGAGTCATGTTCAAGCCCTTTTTGGGGACCTAAAAGCTTGGGGAGAAAAAACAATCCAAAGAGTGATCTGGTTCAGCTAAAGATGTGATTTTGTAGTGTTCCAGTCGGTGTTATCTGATGGCAATATCATAGCAGCAGCTTATGAATGTGCACTCGCATCTCCAGCTGCAAAGCATTTCAGCCAGTTCTGAGATGGTCCTTGTAGCCCACATTTACAATCAGTGTAGGATCTAAGGAGAAACTGAATGACACCTAGCAGACTCAAACCTTTATATCTCATGAAGAAATAGGGCATGAGTGAAAGAAACATTAATTATGAAGTTAATTAGTAAGTGCTTGTAATTACTTATGCAGTGCTGTTAAAGATCAGTAGAAATCCTCAAGGATGGAAGATGGTCCTCCCAGAGAGAAGACCAAGCAGCCTAAATTTAGCTCCATTGCTAAAATCAGCGCAGTTGATCCATGAGCTGACTTTGACCTCCCTTGTTTTTACCAGAATATAATGTTGGCATCTCTCGCACAGCTCGGCTTTAATATCCAGGCTGGAGCTATGGGGACAAGCAGGTCCTGAACAAGAGGTTGAAGGGCTCTCGCATTTGTGCCTCCTTTTGGTCAGGAGCAGGAATAGGTTGTGCAAAGAAGATGTGGATGCCCCATCCTTGAAGGAGTTCCAGGCTAGACTGGATGAGGCCCTGGGCTGTCTGATGTACTGTGTGGCACCAGCAGGGGGTTGGAACTAGATTAAGGTCCCCACCAACCCAAGCCAATATATCATTCTGTGATACATGCAGGCAGGCCCTAAAATTGCTCCCATAAAAATTGCCACGTGATCAGTTATCTTCACACTGATTCCAAATCCTGCAAGTTAGGACCAAGTTTATACCATTGTAATTATAATTCCTGCAGCTACTGAATACTCTACTGAGAGGGATAGTCCTTGATTTTCTGAATTCCAGCAGAACTTTGGAACAACTGCTGCACTCATGATACATTATGCAACTATTGCTATGGCCATGTTGCCTCAAGCCATCATGTTGGTTGCCTCCCTCAGCAGCCCAACAGGACACAGGGCAGCAACTGCCTCGAATGGAGTTACTCTCAATGTTTTTTACTCTTTTCCAGAATGTAACCTTGCATATTTTTCAGAAAAACAGTAGTGTTTGCAAAAGTCCTGCTTGCCTCCCCTGTGCTGACAGATTGCTGGAAGCTTCACCATGGCTGAATGAAGAACCTGTTAAAATTCATTTGCTTGCCAGTCTACTAAGTGAATGGGGAAATGCACCAAAGAATGAGCACGCAGTGGCCCAAGAAGGAGGAGAACAGCCAGTGGAGACCTCCTTTAAAAAAAAACAAAGCTGTGCTCGCTTCCTGTTTGCTGCTCATATTCTGGCATCCTCCAGCAAAACAAATCCTCCCTGCCCAAAACTGCCTAAAAATTTCACCTGGTGCCTCTTAGGAAAGGATTCTCTGCTGGAGGAACTCGAAGTCAGGTGATCAGGGAGCTTAAATGAGTCAACACAAGAAAGGTTTCCATGCATACAACTGTATTTTCTTTGTTTCAAAATATCGGTTTGTTTGCCCAAGCAGTTTGGCCAAGATACTCCAGTTCTGAATGATTCATTTGCAGTGCTGCTTCTCACTGACTTTATGGAAGACTTTGGGTTTCACTTTTCAGTATTTTTCTATAGCACTTTTACATAGAAGAAATTTGTGAACAATCTTTGCACCTAGATTGCCATTCTATGCTTTCAAATATGTTCAATTCAAGGCCCGCCAGAACTCAGAGTGGCTTAAACATCCCAAGATCAAATGCATATTTTATTTCATTTGCAGCTGGATTCCAGTTTTGGGGATACAATAAGGTTACATATTTAAATTTTATTTTGTCAGGTCTGAAAATGGTAATCCTGGTGCACAATGATTTGGTATAGCACAGCTGGTCATATCAAAGCAGTGTCTGATGATAAAACAGTGGTATATAATTGTAGATGTATCCGTGGCAACCTTCACCTTCTTATCAAGCATGTATTTTATGCACAGAATATTCCCAGAAGTGTGATGGGTGTTTATAAAGCTCATAGATAAGTCTTCATTTTTCTTTGCCAAACAGATAACAAATGTGCAAACAGTACTTTTGTCATGTCAGTCAAACAATATCTAAAAACAGAATTTCCTAACCCTGCCTCCTGAGGAAAACGATGACATAAATATTAACACTGTAAAACACTTTATCTAAGATAAAGGAATTTGTTAGTTTTGCCATCCAAAAGAGTCTAGAATTTTGTACAGTTGGGAACTTAGGAGTCCAAAATAAGCTCAGATCTGCTCTGCTATCTCACCTTTCTGACAAGTATCTACATAATACATAGCAGTGACATTCACTCTTGCTTTAAGAAAAAACAGTGTTATGAACACGTCTTTTTTGAAATTCTTATAACTGTGCATACACTTGAACAGGAGCTAAACAGGTCATCACCAGCTCTGCTGAAGTGTTCTGAGGTCATTACACACAGGTACACAACTCCTGAAGGAAGGAGGCCAGACTGGAAAACCCTTCTCACCACTCATACCGGAGTAATTCTGTAACCAAATAAGGAGGAATTTGCCTTACCTGTCTATGCTGCTGGGAGACTGGATACTGCAAACCTGAGATTTGCTGGCTTTGCTGAATTTTCTGAAGCATCATCTTCTGTTGCATTGCCAGGGGCACATTGGGTGGCCTTTGAAGAGACTGGTTTGGGAGAGGCTGAGCAGGCGGCGGCTGTGGCTGCTGTTGCTGCTGTGGCTGTGGTTGTTGCACTGGCGCTGAACTCTGAGCCTGCTGCGTGTAGTGCAGAAGAGAAGGCTTGCTTTGGGAACTCAAAACTGAAGGCATCTGCTGGTTTGTTTGCTCTGAGTTAAAGTGAAACAAAGGCTTTGTATTACCATGATGCTGCTCTAGTGGTGGCTGAGCACTGTTGATAAAATTTCTGTTGAGGTCCTGAGTCTTCTGTTGCATGATCACGTCCATGGGATTACTCTGGGGAGTAGTTGGCTTATAAACATAGTTGTTCATCCCTTTTGACTGGTTTCCATTCACAGGCACCCCAAGCATTGCTGAGCTCTGTGGGCTGAACTGCTGCTGACGAAAAGAAGGACTGGGGATTTTTTCTTGCACAAAGGGTCCGGGTGAAGGACCTGATGGAGACAAGGTGGACCAGTTGGCCGTCTGGTTCTGCTGTTGCTGTTGCTGCTGGATCAAGGCATGCTGCTGACGGTTGGCTGCGATCTGCTTGAGTTGCTGCGCATGAGAAACCTCCTGCCAGTTAGGCAATGGCCGACTGGACGCAGAGGAAACCTGCGCTACCTGTGTTTGATTCTGAGGCACCGAAGGGATGGGTGAAGAGGTGGACATGGCAGCAGTGGCCATAGTGAAGGCTGGACCTGTAGAAGAAGGCCTCATCTGTGGGGATCCCACAGGAGCCTGGTTCATGCCTGGTGCATACTCACTCTTAATTACCATCTTATCCATTTGCAGAGGCCTCACAGGGACTCTCTGGCTTTGCTGCCCAAGGTCAATGTTGAATGGCTCGTCCTGTTTTATTGTGGCATTTATCATATTCTCTAGCTCAAGATCACTCATTGGTGGTACTGATATGTTAGTCAGTTCATTAAATAGTTCCTGGAGCTCTGGATCCATCATCTGTTCCCCTGAGTCTTCCCCATATCTGTTAGGGAACATGTTCTCATGGGACATCTGGCCATCTAAGTGTTTGCTGCAAGACATTGTTTCTCCTGGCTCTTTCTTTACTTCTTTCAAGGTCATATTAAAAATGCCATTTCCACTGGCATGTGTATTGTTTGCTAGGTTGCTGGTCTTTCTTTGTGATGCTTGCCCCACAGACATAGTTCCAGACATTGACTGGCTTTGGCAATTGTTAACATGATGCCCACCTTGTCCCATTGAGATATTATCACCCACTCTTATCCTCTTAATGTCAAGGAAAGAGTTGTCTGAAACACCATTTGGCCTCTTGTTGTTGACAGGTGACAGATTTACAACCAACTTTCTCTTCAAGGATCCTTGGAGCTGAAGAAAGCAAAGACAAAAAAAAAATTGTTAGATGACAATGAAGAAACAATCTATAGTCAGTCTGATGTTTACCATGTCAACAGGCAAGTAAGCATTGCAAAGTACAGAAAACTATTCTGGGTAGCACAGGTCGGTGAAAACAGCCAATGACACTGTGCAGGATGGTAGGGAAATATGCTGTGAGACATCTCCCTGTCATCACTGTCCATGCTCTTGTTATGCAACTGCAGCTTTTGGGCACTGCTGCCTCCTACTGAGGCCCCACCTTCCCTATGGGTGGGAGAGCAGAGAAGACCAGACCTGTAGCTGGCAAAGTCTAAAGCACGTCTGTCCCAGATTTGCTTCCATCTAACTATGCCAGGCAGTTCTAAAGTATTTTCAGACAGCAGAGACTAATGAGGCCATGAAATCTGCCCATGCCTACTCAAGGATGAAGGATTTCATTGATGATTTTGGTGTATGATCCAAAAAATCATGTTCTGTAGAGTCCAAAGGTCCTAGAAGACATTTTAATGGTACAAGTAAGATCTAGGTACGCTGGTCTTACATAGCTTTATCCAGACCAGAGATGCGTGTTATTAAAGATGTTAGATGCTAACTTGTTCCAGACTTGAAATGGAGCCACTGGAACCATGTCAGTTTATGTCAGCCAAGGGTCTGGTCCATGATGTACTGCCGGATTATTTTCCAGATTTGTATATTAATACATTAAGCCCTAATTGTTTATGTTCTGAAACATCTGCTGTAAAACAGAGTACACACAGCGCTGCTTTGAGAACTGCAACTCTATTTCCTTTCCCTCACATATATTTTTATCTGCTCACAGTCCAGTGTGCCTACTGAAGGAAAGGAGCTCATACTCTGCCCAATCTGTGCTCATCTGCCACACTTGTATGTGCAAATCCCCACTCTCTGCACACAATACAAAGATGTAGTCTCGTGAGATGACAGAAATGCAGAAGACTGTGGGTGTATAACACTGCTGTGGGCCCCAATACTCTCAGCTTCAGGCTCATCTATGGAGCTCTTCCCAGATAACTCCGTGTGTGAGCACTTCATTCTGGAATGAATATCAGGGAGTCAATTGGGAAGAGCTCAAGTCACAAATATGTTTCCTCAGTACCTTCAGGAGTAACTGACTGCCATTAGCTGTCATGGTGGTCACCTGCAAAGAGCAGGGACTGCTGTTGGTTAGCATGTTCTTCCTGACACATGAGTCACTGTACTTTCCTTTGCAAAAAGAACAGTAAGGTGCACTTCCTTTTACCATCAGCTCTGCAGTCAGTGTGTTTATTAGAAGTCATTCTCATGACCCCAAATTCATCTTCCTGGGAAATGGGGAAGTCCCCTGGTTGTCAAAATACGTGACTTGGCAGCATGTCTTGCTTTCAGATGTGCTGCTGACAAAAAGGCTGAACAGATAATGAACATGTATGTGTTTAATGCAGTGAATTTGTCCTTCTGAGTTCATTCTGCTTTTGCATGACATTTTGAATCAAAGAGAGCTGCTTAAAAAGTCTGCACATTTTCAGAGCACCTGCATCAGGCTCTCTAATGTGACTGAAAATGCAGGTGTTGCACTGTGCATAGCGGCTGTCTTCCTTTTTCATTTGAACTAACTGCTGGCAGATGGGGGTGAGGTACGATGTGGCTTGCCCAGTGACCTAGACCAGTCAGCACCAAACCCTCCCTTGTCATGGGTTGGAGGACTCAAGGCTTTCACCTCGCATGGTCTCCTGAAACACTCACCAAAAAGAACACTTTCATTTTCTACAGAAAAAACAACAAGTGCTCGTTTATTACATCCCCACAAACCCACCCAGTGCAGCTCTCTGCATGCTGACAGCACCTTGGTCAGTAGGTGTTCCTCCTCTTAAATCAGAAATGAGACAGCAAGGCTGTAAACGTGCACTTTTCTAGCAATTGCATTTTTCAACTACTGACCACTTTTTCAGCAAAGCTCTTTTTTTTTCATCAAGCAAGTGTGCACTCTTCAGAGGGGAGAAAAAAAGAACTTGCCAGATTTCAAGCTCCATCTCTCCCAATTTGCAAACCAGGATTGATTTGGGTCAGTAAACCTACTACAAAAGTTCCTATACACATAACACAGGCACATTCCTCAGATCAGACGGGCCTGTGATTACACATCTCAAGCCACTCAAACTGTGTCATACTGAAAAGCTCTGTGATGGGAAATGTGTGACATGACAGTAACTGGGAGTGGAAGAACTCTCCATGCTCAGTTCCATCCCACAACAGGTGGGCTGGACTTTATGAACCATCAAAGAGAAACGCATTTCCTGGCAGCCTGTATCATTTAAGACCTTTTGCTAAGCAGGCTTTGGTGAGTCAGCATGCATTCATGCACTTACAGTGAGGGAGTGCTGGATGCATTGATTTTCTGAAGTTAAAACTGCATGGGCTGAATAGCCAAGTTGCTGGACAAACTGCTCAGTGACATTAACAGCCAAGGGTGAAGCTCTAGAGATGACTCGGTCTAAACAGCACAGTGTGACACCATCTCCTGTGCAGAAGGACAATTAATTTATTCTTAAAACTTATTTTGAGTCTCAAAAGAGACTTAAGCGACGCAGCCTCTTCTCCAGCGCTCCCCAACACCCAGCCAAATCAACAGGAATTCCACCGAGCTAGTAATTAGGGCTCATCAAAATCTGGTATCAAATCATTAAATTTTGGGGAAAAAAAACCCACAAAAGCAAACAGACTCATTAGTAGGATTTGTTCTGATAGGACAAAGGGAAATGGTTTCAAATTAAAAGAGAGAAGATTTAAATTAGATACAAGGCAGAAATTTTTTACATTAAGAGTGGTGAGGCACTGGCACAGGTTGCCCAGAGAGGTGGTGGATGCCCCAGCCTTGAAGACACTCAAGGTCCAGCTGAGCACCTGATGAAACTGTAGGTGTCTCTGTTCATTGCAGGGGAGATGGACTAGATGACCTTTAAGGGTCTCTTCCAACTCAATTCTATGATTCTACCCCCATCAGCTTTTGCTTCACCTTTCCTGAGGCTGAATTTGTTACTAAATGTGAAACAAGAGGACTTTTATGAAAATTGATTACTTTTTTTGCCTCAAATTTTTCCCTTCCCTTCCCTTCCCTTCCCTTCCCTTCCCTTCCCTTCCCTTCCCTTCCCTTCCCTTCCCTTCCCTTCCCTTCCCTTCCCTTCCCTTCCCTTCCCTTCCCTTCCCTTCCCTTCCCTTCCCTTCCCTTCCCCTTCCGCTTCCTCTTCCTCTTCCCCTTCCACTTCCCTTTCCTTCCACAAAATGGCCAAGAAAATAATTTTTCAGTAATAGCAAGAAATAATAAGGACTATCTGATTTCAGTTTCACTGAATGTCTTGTGTCTTTTCTTGGAATTCCTTTAGATTTTTTGTTTGTATCTTTTAATAACACTTGAGGAAGTCCTAAGTGTGTCATCCACAGCAGTACTGGGTTCCACATCTTGTAGGATGAGTAGGATAGAACCTATCCCTTCAACCTGTATGAGTATCTCCATGGTGCCTAGAGACCTCCAAAGGAATTCATTTCCAAGTCCAACAATCCTTGGCCTTGAACAGTGGTGCTAGCAACAACTCTAGCCATCATCTCACAATATTTACAATCAGATCCTGAAGACTGGACCAAAACACCAATGCAACTCATGCAAACCACAGAGCCAGTATTTAACTCTCCAGTAATCACTAATAAGTGAAGGTATAAGAGGAAAATCTCCCATCACTTTTGCTTTCCCATCTATCTAATTTCCCTGCCAAGGTCTGCAGCTTTCTTAGTTTCTATGGCAGAACAATGGGAAGGAAACCAAGGGGACTGCCATGCTTTGTTTATAAAGCAGGCAGCATGGCAGTGCTAGCAGCTGGTGGGGAGTCAAATCCACTTCAAAAAGTCCCTTTTGGACTTCCTAGAGTTTCTCACGATATGTTCTCGTTGTATTTATGGCGGCACAGTAAACAAAATCCTTTGTGTATCTGGAGAGGAATTGTAAAGAAATTGTAAGAAAAATACAGAAATATTCAAACATTGAAAGTTGCCAAAAAAATAAGAAGAGAAAGGAATTCAGTCCCAAGGGGGAAAACATGCAGAATGCTACTTCTCACTTATGCTGTGAAAGCACCTTTGCACTCCAGGCATTAAGCACGGCCTGAATCTCAGCTGTCCCCCAGCTGTCACAGCCCTCCTTGGCCACCACAGGTCCTGGTGCTGGGGTCACACACACACCTCACAGCCTCTTTCTGACCACAGACATGCTTTTCAAGACCAGGCAGAATGGTTTCCGATACTAAGAGGGCTGCTTTGAAAGTAATGTCTCCTATTTCATCATGTCGGTCTACTACATCAGAGATGGATGTTGGAGGTATGGTAGTAGAGGATGAGCCTTCCCACCAATATTCTGTTACATTTTGTTGCTGTGTGACAGATGACAGCTTAGGGGCAGTCTGACAATGGTATCTCACACGAAGTGTATGTGAAGCAAAGGTGTGGAATTGAATTCCTCCATGCAGAAATAGTTGCATCCATTGACATTCATTGATGCTTGCTGAGTGTTTGTGGAGACTAACCAGTGGTTGAGAGTGCAGAAAGGCAGTGAGTGGTTCATTTCAACAGTGGTCACTTCCTCTGGTAAAGGTTGTTCTGAGCACAACATGCAGGCTTTTGCTCATTGCTGGCTCATGGTGGTGGCTGAAAAATACTGTTTCACATCTGAGAATTTACTCTATCAAATAGTGTTACTGTACTCTTTGTATTGGTTGTAGTATCCATGGAAATAAATAGGATGCATTATTTTAGGAGCAAACTACATACATTTTTTATGCAGCTCCTGATACCACCTGGTGGCTCCAGCTGTTCCCTCTCTTCCCACATCCAGGGCAGTGAAACAGAGGAGCAGATTTGCTCTGATGTATAACTACTGTAGATTTTAGGAAGACCTCCTCAAGACCTCTTGATGGAGTCTTGAGGAGTACCTCTCCCCTGCCCCCTGCTCTGCCCTTCCTCTGCACAAGAAGCAAAGACAAGGGTATCTGTCTTTTGTTCTCATTTGCAATTTCCACCTGTCACAGCTGAAAATGCAAGCACAACAGTTGTCTTCTGAGAGATTTTAGCACTCCAAGCTCAGAAACTCCAACCTGCTGGGTGATGTTGATCTTGGAAGGAGCCCCAGCTTTTCCTGCAGAATGACAGAACTGCAGCTGTGGGCAGACTGTGCTATAGGGAGAAGTGCTGAGAGCTGGTGAGTCCCCATGGAGCCACACAGCATGATGGTGGGTCAAGGCAGCCCTGCAATGCTTGCACCAGTCTTGATGGCACAGGTTCAGCTGTACCTTCTTCTCCCTGTGCTCTCATTTTGTTAATCTGCTCCTAAAACCACCCCAACCACCAGGCACAAGGTATGTTGCCATTAGGGTTTTGCGCTGCGCTTCCTGAAATTCCCACCTTCCATTGCTGTCTTTCTGAACATCCCAACCCTGGGTGATCCTTAAACAAAATCACCACTGTCATAATAATGATGATGGTGAGTTAGCACAAGCTTTTCTCTCTGCTCACTGTAACGAGTGTCACTAAAACTGAATTTATAGCAACAAATAAGGATGTTCCTTGGCTGACAAGTATCCACTTAATTCTCATTAAGTGGCGAACAAGACTGGAATAGTAATCAGTATGTAAGAAATGCCACAGTTTACCTTCACTTATGGAAAAGTTACATATCTTGCCAACTGAACATACCAACCTAAATATGCATCCACATTACTCAGTGCACTGCCTGGAAATATAACATCAGGGCTTTGGTCCAAGTTGCTGAAGCACGATAATTATATTTTTAATGCAGATTTTACATCTGATGGATTATAAAATATCATGTCTAGCCACAGTGTTTTAGAAGAATAGGAACACAGAGAAACAATAGCATTTTAACTAGGTCAAGATTTCTAATCAGAATATAGCAGTTGTTACTGTGTGCAAAACAAAAAGGCATGAAAGATCTTATCCTGCAAGCTGTGTATTTGTCATTTGGACAAGATTCCCTTTTCTTTTCTTTTCTTTTCTTTTCTTTTCTTTTCTTTTCTTTTCTTTTCTTTTCTTTTCTTTTCTTTTCTTTTCTTTTCTTTTCTTTTCTTTTCTTTTCTTTTCTTTTCTTTTCTTTTCTTTTCTTTTCTTTTCTTTTCTTTTCTTTTCTCCTCTCCTCTCCTCTCCTCTCCTCTCCTCTCCTCTCCTCTCCTCTCCTCTCCTCTCCTCTCCTCTCCTCTCCTCTCCTCTCCTCTCCTCTCCTCTCCTCTCCTCTCCTCTCCTCTCCTCTCCTCCCAGGAATAAATTAACAATTACTTTGTATGAAATCTACAGAACTTTATGTCAACATTTATTACCACGAAATGTGGAAGAAAGCTTAATGCAAACTGAGCTTTGGGAAATGCGACTGCTTAACTGATCCTATCCTGATGATAAGGAAATATCAAATGCATTATAAATGTTGACAGAATGATCAGGCATATAAAAGAGGTCATCCAATACCACATTCCACGTTGTTTACCAGTTTCATAAGTCAGCTTAAAGTATTAAAAATACATACTGTCTTGCACAGGAAGCTCCTAATCCTTAAAAATGTGGTGGCTGTTATTTGATTTGCCTTTTAGAGATCAATATCACAGCACCTAAGGCAAGATTGCTGGGAGCAGTCTGGTCCTAGTTTTCTGCCCAGCATCCCATCTGAACTGGCTGTGCAAAGGCTTTGTTGTTTCATTAAAAGCACAGAACCATGCCCACACATGTCTTTTTATTACCTAAGCATCTATCTCCCCTGCAACATTCTGCTTCAACAGCTCAACCAAAGAAAGAGGACAACAGCCATTCAGCTAGTCTTGGAAAATAAGGAATTATTGAGATTGTTTTGCTCTTCTTGCAAATCAGTGCAGCAAAAGGGACAGTCGTGCCAACTGTTTCCCCTTGAGGTCTTCTGTGGGTCTTCTACAGTTCACAGGAGACACACTCATCACTTATCAATAAGTAAAAAAAGATCCCCTCAGTCTATGACCCAGTTGTGCTTCCAGAGTTGAACTCCACCATCTGCAACAACGAGGGCCTACTTGAATGAGAAATGCCTTCCAACACTACCTCAACTAAGACTCCTAAGGAACAACTGCAAAAAAGGCTTCTTGAGAGGAGGAAGGAGTTCTGACCCTGTGCCAGGAACTTGAGCGGAGAAGTGAAATTTAGGACCAAATCCAGGCCAGTGGTAAAAGAATGTATCGATCAAAGATGCTGCACTCCCCTCGTGGCTCGGTTTGACCTGTTAGCCTCTGCCTCCTGTCTCTCCCCAGTACATGCATTTACCCCAGCAAGAAACACAGAAAGTAACAAGAGTACTTAATAGGCACTTCCAAAACCTTCAGCTTAAACCTGCAGTGTCAGGACAGGCCATGTGTACTCCGTCAGTAGTTTTACCTGTGTAAGTAGCATAGGCAAACATGTTACAGGAATTTGGAGGCAATTAGCAAGATTTAAAAGCTTAGAAGATATTCCTATGAAAAATAGGAAAGTTTTTGTAACAGTCCAAGGACTAACTACAGATCAAGAGGGTATTTAGCAAAATTGAATTGAAGTAAATTAAACCCTAATGGAATGATAAACAGCATGTAAAGGACACAATGTTTGTTCAGAAAAGAAAAGGCAATGACTTAAGAAAGGTGATAATGAAATATTTAGGAGATGTGAAATGTTAAACATCAAGGTTCCAATCGATTTATGGTTCACAGAGACTGGCTGGAGTTTCAAGAAGCAGAGGAGGAAGAGACATGGGGGTGAAGAGCAGTGGCTGTATTTGCAGACTGTTGTGATGATCATGAATTTTTCCCTGAAATACTATGACTTGTCAATTGTCAGTACTGATGAGATGCTGCAAGAGGTTAGAAAAGTCCTGTCTGGTTATGCTTTACAGCTCTTCCAATATTTCAGAAGTCTGGAAGAAAACTAAAGGCTGAAGTTATTTGAACAGTACCTAAGTATTTGTTACCAAATGTACTCCTGAATCCTGAATTTTAGTCTGAAAGCACACTAGAGTGACAGAACGAGAATGGATAAAAAAATAGTTAAAAAATAGAGACAACAGGAGATCATCAGTTGATTAGAGGAACCCCAAATGCCTTACTCTCTTGGACTTGCACAGATCGTCATGCTGTTGCTTTTTCATTGTTTTGCCTTTTGCTGTAGCATCTTGATGATACTTTCTGAGAATCACAGAATCACAGAATCACAGAATCACCCGGGTTGGAAGGGACCCCAAGGATCATGTAGTTCCAACCCCCCTGCCTAGCAGGGCCACCAAACATACACATTCAGATCAGGTTGCCCAGGACCCCGTCCAACCTGGCCTTAAACACGTCCAAGGACGGGGCATCCACAACCTCCCTGGGCAGCCCGTTCCAGGGCCTAACCACTCTCCTAGTAAAGAACTTCCTCCTAACATCCAACCTAAATCTTCCCTCCTTCAACTTAAAACCATTTCCCCTAGTCCTGCTGTTGTCAGCCCTTTTGAAGAGAAATCTGAAGGAATTCATAAACCAAGAAAATGTCCAGAGAAGGTGAAGAGAAAGATTTGGAAACACTCAACCACCCAGCAAGGAATGCCTCAGGAGCTGGAAAAGGTCAGTGCAGACAGAGGGGCCCAGAAGTCAGGGATAAAAAAAAGGCACCTAAAAGCTAAAAAAAACCCCAAGCCTTTCAGGTACTGCAAAGCTTACAATACGATGCTTTAAAGGAATGTGAGAAAAGACAGGAGGAGTACAGATGAGGAGTGAGAAATGTTTGCACAAATAGACAAGTCAAATGCACAGAGGTGTCTCTGAAGAAAGTGAAAATAAGCTTTCTGGCTTTTTTCTTTTTGCCTCAGATTTGCAAACAGAACATTGTATAGCACAGAGCATCTAGCAAAAGCTTGGCTTGTGCAAAAAGATTTAATTTAGAAAAAGTAAGGGCCCTTAATCTCTGTAGAAAGGAATAAAGCTCAGGACAACATAACAGCCTAAGCCAACAACATAACAGGCCTAAGCCCAAGGGCTTTTTATGTGGACTGTGGACAATACTAGATTTTTTACAAAGGAGATGACATTGCAATAGGGTTTGTGTGTCTCAAGAGCTATCAATTCTGCACCAGATACCATCACTGTACAGTTTAAAATGTAGCACCGAGCAGCATTCCTCTGATCGTTGGAGAAGCAGAAAAAGTATGTGAAGAACAAATCTGCTTACAGGGAAGGATAAAAGAAGGAAAGAGAACATGAGAGCCGTGCCTTGGCCTGTCTGGAGGAGATGGTCTCAGTGGTGGTGCCCTGAGGAGAGCTTCAAGTTTGCACACCGCAGCCTTTCAGCTCCTTCGTCCTGCCCATCCAAGGCAAATCCCTGCAGCTGAGCATGCACGGTGGTTTGTGGCTCTCAGCAGCAATGCCATTGACTGAGCCCCTCAGTGCGATCCCCTGCTGTGCAGGCTCTCTGAGGAGCCTTGGAGCAGCACACAGCTATCCTGATGACAGCCTTCTTCCAGGGACCGTTGGCTTAGGCTCATCACTGACTGCGATGCCCCGCAGCTGATGAAGGTGGTCCTGGTTGTTCTAGGCAAGAGCCCATCCCTGCCAGCTACATATGACATCTCCCATGGAGGTTAATCATGAAAGGACACCAAAATACTGACTGGTATTTCTGACCACTCTGATAGATAGCTTTCAGTGAGTGGGACGAAGTGGATTCATTACAGTTAATGCTTCCTATATGCCTTATTCCCTCCGTGAATCAATCATTTATTGTGTGAGTTCATGCAAACAGAAACAGCACTGAAAAATGAGCAGCTCTAGGCCTCTCAGAGACAACACACATTCTAAAAGTCCTCTTTTTTTCTACAGCAGCCTTGCGCCTGTTTCTAGAATAAATGGTTATCCCTGGCTTTGTAACATTAAAATTAGAAAAACTCTGATGAACAAAGGTACCACAACCATCAATAAAGCAGTGTTCCTTTGGCTACACTGTGAAAATGACTCCAAGCATTCCTTGACTATCACAGAGATTTGCTATTGCATTGCTTTTGTATCCTGCAGATCCAGGATGCACCAAGTGTGGGTAGAAGCAAAAGCTGCTCTGCCAACTTGGGCAAGGGAGCCCAGACATCTGGAGCAAGGCCTCACCAAGTCATAGAAATCCTGCATGCCATATAGCTCCATAGCTGGGTCTCTTAAATTCTATCTCTATAGGTCACTAACATGGTAGGCTTCATTTGCTACTTATCCATTTACCATGTTGATCACAGAAAACAGTTCCTTAAAAGACCTTTAGGATCATAGAGTGACACAGATGTGAAGGGGCTTCTGGATCACACAGTCCTGGCCATGCTGAAAGCAGAGCTACCTTCTGGACCTTGCCCAGGCAAATGTTGAATACCCACGATGATGAAGACTCCATAACTTCTACAGGCCTCATTCCAGTGTATGGCGGCTCCTATTTTTTCCTTATATGTAGCCAATTTCTTGTTCATTGCCTCTCATTCTTTTGTTCTTCATCTCTCAGAGAAATCAGTAAGTTGTCTGGTAGAATATAACTGGGAAACTTCGAATATAGCATGAGTGGAGCAAATGTATAAATGTGATTGTCTCCAGATCACACAAATTGAGAAGGAGGAGATGAAAACTATATAAATGACAATGCACTTGAGAAATGCCAATCTCTGTTTTTATGAAGATTGCAGGCCAGAGGCCAGTCACTAGTAGGGCTCCCCAGGGCTCAATATGAGGGCTAGCTCTCTTCAAACTTTTTATGAATGACCTGGACAGAGGAGTCAAATGCATTCTCAGTAATTTTGCAGAGGATACCAAACTGGGAGGAGCTGCTGAATCCCTAAGGGGTAGAGAGGCCTTACAGAGAAATCTCGGCAAATTAAGGGGCTGGGTGATCACAAGCCACATAAAGTTGAAGAGCAAGTGTCACATTCTGCACCAAGAATAAGACAACGTTAGATACAGGGAACTGGGGGATGAGAGGCTGCAGAGCAGACTGAGGGGAGGCATCATGGAAGCTGCAGCTCCTCACAGGGAGTGGAGGGGCAACGCTGAGCTCTGCTCTCTGTGACAGTGACAGGGCTCTGAAGCAATATGGTGGGGTTGAAGCTGATCTCAGGGAGCATCTGGACAACGCTCCCAGACATTGGGTTAGGATTTTGAGTGGTCCTGTATAGAGATACCAAGAGAGGAGGTAGATGCCTCATCCCTGTATATGTTCAAGGTCAGGCTGAACCTGATCTAGCTGTAGGTGTCCGTATTCATCGCAGAGGAGTTGGACTAGACGACCTTTAAAGGTCCCTTCCAACTCAATGAATTTATGGTTGCATGAAACATGAGACCTGTTTTCCAGCTAAATTCCAAAATTCATCAGTGCATACTCAGAAACTCTGACAATCTATTTAGGTGTCAAAATATGGAACCCAACATACCTTAGAAAATACTGGACTGGATAAAATATTCGATATTTTAATAACTAACGTGAAACCTTTCACCTTTAGAGCACGAATTAACGGTGAATAGAAATAATCACATCCAAAAAGATGCGGAGTAAACTGCTGTGTAAGATATCTCAGATGGCATACTGGTTCCTAGAGGACAAAAGACCACATAATTCTTGGTACTAATCAGTTCCTTTCACCCTTCATAAGTTCCCCTTTCTGTCAAAAGCCTTAGCTAAGAAACTCTGAGTCAAAAGTGCTCAGAGGGAACTCAGCAACTTCACACTCAGAAACACTGATCAAATAGTCAATTATTGATGTACTTCAATGAAACTTTGCTTGCTTATTAGAATAGACTTATTTGGTAAATACATTATTTATTCTCCTGTAATTATTAGGAATAAATAGTATAATTAGTATGTAAGTAGGAACAAGTATTTGTAACCTATTAAAATATTTGAAAAAATCCAAGGAGATTTCTATTCAGAAAAAAAAAAAAAAATCATATTTTGTTTGCATGTACACTTCTCTTTATGCTGGTCTGTATGAAGCTCTGCTTGGGACATGGACCAGATGTGAGCAGTCTCCAGGGCAGCTGCTGTTCCGATGGGTACAGATGAATTAAGTCTTTTGGTCATTGACCCCTTTTGCAAGGACTTTAAAAAAGAAAAAAAAGAGGTAGGAGAGGTAGGTTTTGTCTCCTTCCTCAAGTGGAATTCAAATTTCAGGGACCCCATGTATGCTAATATTTGTCTGCACAAATGTCCTCAATGCTTAAGTGACCCAAATTTTCTGCTGCTGCAAACAGATGCACAGGGCTGACCTGTAGCAGTGTTTTACAACGAACCAGCCCTGAAGCCTGAAATCTGGATTATGAACCAGCATTTACTGGAAGTGTGGATTGCAGCAGGAACTTTTGTTGGATGCCTATTGCAACAGACGCCTTGCTTCTTTTTAAAGCGCCTCTAGTGTGGCAGGCTTTTGCTAAGAGAACACAATGGAGCTGGCAGGAAAGCAGGAGCTCTTCACCATCTCGGAAGAGCAGAACACCCCAAAAAGCAGTCCGTAAGGATACCGCCCTGCTAGGTGGCTGGCACAGTGAATTAACGAGGGTTGACTTTTCCCTCCATTTTCAAAGATAGTAAGTAACAAAATCTGGCAGGCTGAAAAGCCCCTGCTCCAAGGAGAGAGACAAAGAGGCAGGGCTGAAATTCATCATGTCAGTTTAAAAAGGCAGAGTTTTGCATTTACACAATATGCCCATTCTTGTTCTCCTTGACTCATGGAAAAATATTGAACATCGGACAAGAATGTAGGAATGCGTCTGGTGTCTGATCTCCACAAAAATCTCAATGCAGTTTGCATTCACATAAGAAATAAAGAGCAGCTGCCCAGGCTCCCTTGATGTGTTGAGAAAATAACAGTAGCGATAACAATATCACTATAATAATAGCAGTAATATAATTTTTAAAGCCTGATGTGTCAGTAATACAAATAAAGGACAAACCTAGGCTCTCCAAGCCCTTAACACAGCTTGGAACAGCCTGTCAGACCACTGGCCTCTCACAGGCACCACAGACTTCTCCCTACTGAATGCATCCGGAGCCACGGTCTGTTTTCCCGGATAGCAGAGGTTAAAGCTTTTTTACTGCTTTTTTGCCTTCAGATGCCATAATTGTTGCAGTGCCTATATTACCATCTATGGCAGACAGCCTGTGTGTCTGCCAACTGTCAGGCAGCCTATTCATCTCCTCCAGTTGCCTTTTGCCTACTTTCTGCAGCAGAAGAATTTCCCTCCACTTGATTTCATGGAATTCTGTTCCTGACAACATTTCTACTGCTCGTTTTTAAACACAGCCTTGCTTCGAGCCTGGGGTGCATGGGAATCTGTGTCCCCAAAAAGCAGGAGTTCTCTGGAAAGGAGCTGAAAGCTTGTGGGATGACAGGAATCGGGAGACAGTAAATCACTGGGGGAGCATGAAAAGAGGATGACAGCTATGGCCAACCCGTGGCTCCTATGTGCAGGCTGTAAGCTATTGTCCTGGCTCTGGACAGCATCACATAAATGGCAGCATGGGGCTAGAGGCTGCTGGATAATCCCTTGCTGTGGGCAGAGGAAGAAGCAAAGGAACGGAATCACCACGGCCTGCACTGATGGGCTACTTAGAGATCCCCAAATACACCCTCCTCATTTCTGTCCCACAGCAGAGAAGTGGTACTTGGCTACTTATCCTCTGCTTAAACCCCACTCTTCCTTCCCCAGTTCTTCTCATTTGCCCAAGGCATATGGTTTGTGCCTGTCATGTGAACTTTCACCATTCCTGATCTGGGTGTTCCTGGAAATCCCCCCAAGCACCCACAACCATCTTTAGGCCCGAGTGTATCTGTAGGCCATCCAATACTATAATACTCAAGGTCAGACTGGACAGGGCTCTGAGCACCCTGATCTAGCTGTGGGTATCTTTGTTCATTGCAGGGAGTTGCTCCAAATGACCTTTAAGGGTCCTTTCCGACTCAAATCATTCTATGATTCTGTGATTCTATTCTACCATTTTTTCAAAGCCTGCTTAGCAAGTAAGACTGTGGAGGAAGACAGGATGGGCAGGGTCTCATGCTATACAGTCCAGATCCTACAGTCACAGCCCTGTTCTATACCATCCGTTTCCTATACTAAATTTACTTCTACTTAAGAGCCTCTGAAATCAAGAGGCAATTTGCTTTTTGCTCCCCAGCACAGCGTTGGTCTGAAAAACTGCAGAACTGCCTATTTTCTGACCCACAACATGACCTGGTGACACACAGGAGGTGGAGGGAGGGTCAACAACTCTTCCAGACCTCATGGCAGGGATAAGATACATCATTCAGTTCCATGGGGCTTGTCAGATTGGCATGCTTATTTTACTTCTTCCTAGGTCAGCTCCAGCTCATAGCCTCCTTTCCTAGGCTGAGGAGCATCTTGAAACTTCACTTTAAACTCTAAATCAACAGGATCAGTCTCACAGCCAACAATTACCTGAATCATGTGTTGTTCCCTCTCCCATCACTGTCTTAATAAATCATCTACAGAAAAGAAACAGCATCTTAAAAAACCTCCCTCACATATGCCAGCTACAAAGCCCATAGTCAAAGGCGCCTGTTTACAAACTCTGCAGCCCCTCTCCCCTCTCCCTGATAAGCCCAAACCTGGAGCTCCTGAAATCAACAGCATGACCGTTGTAGACATCAGTGTGTCTTGGATCAGGCCCCAGCTACTCCACAGAAGAGATGGGCTTTGCAGCCCATCCAGATGGTTAACAGCTTTAGTATACAACCGCTGCCTTATTAAATCTACAGCAAATTAAATGAACGCTTAAGATACTCAACTGAAAGTGTTATTGACTGAGGTAATTAAACTGAAATACCCAATTAACCACACCAGAATAGGAAATGAATATATCACGGGTGCACCTCTCTGTAGTGTCTGAGCCAATCAGATGTTGTCTACACCTTAATCAGCACTGAAATAAATGTTAAAGGCTGCTGCTGATAATTTAGAGATGTGTTTATGTAGCACATACATATACATGTGCATATATGTGAACATATGTATATATAAACAGACACATACTGATATTTAAGTCTTCTGTCTGGGCTTTTAGTCTTATGCTGGCAGAGCCATAGTTTTAATTCCAGGTCAGCCATCATCTTCCAAGATAAACTCACACATTATTAAAACATCTAAATCAGAAGGATTACAAATGTCCTGCAGTGGATTTTTTTCTTTATTAAGAACATTTACATGAAGGTGTCTGCAGTTTCAAAGCCACTTCAGACTGAGGCCAAAGTGAATGTTTGGCAACAAAACAAGAGCGAGCCTTTTTTTTCTCTCTGTTTAGCCTGTACTGTCTGACTACAGTCACCCCAAAGCAAAAGTTTACTTTTAATTAAGACATCTAAGCGTTCAAATTCATAGTCTCTCTCTCTCTGTTTTTTCAATAAAGAGTGAAAAATGTATCCCATCTAAAATGATACACTTTGACCAAGTGTTGATGAGTTGCAGGGATAAATCTTCACTCCTTTACTTTAGGCTCTGTGGAAGGTGCTCAAGTGACCATAGTGGTAGAGGTATCCAGACATGAAGTGGTCTCCTTGCAAATGCAGGAGAGGACTTGGATATGGCCACCAATGTGCTCAAGGTTCTTGTTTTGGTCTTTGTTGGGAGGGGAATTTGCTCTCCACAAACCATGAAACTGCAGCCTTGTAATAGTAGCACTCAGAATGGCAAAAGGCCAAATTGGGTTACATTCATTCAGCCCTACTGAGTTATTTGGGTAGTAATAAAAGGAGTTATTTTTAACTACTTCATATCCCAGCCTCACAGACAATAACCAGATAGTGCCTATGAGACTGCAAGCTTTGATCCTCACCTCAGGATCCCATAGATCCCAAGAAAACACAGATGTGAAAGAATGGAATACATCTCCCAAATAACAGTATTGGGGTTTTGAGCAGACAGCACATTTTCTTCAGCTTCCTTAGCTATCCCAGTCACACTGGTGTTATTGTTGGCATTGTCATAGCTTACCCTGGCATGGTAAGCAGCACCCATTTCTGCCTGGCACCCAGCTCTCATGACAATCTCTATTGGCTTCAGTGTGTTGCAGGTGGATTTCCTTAACCAAGCTAAACCCTGGGTCCTCGTGGGATTGTGTTCAGAGGGCATGAAAGCAATATTCAGAGGGTTTGCTACCCAGACTGTGGAGCTGGGAGGACAGGCTGCCCAGAGAGGTTGATGAGATATTCAAGACCCATCTGGACACCTACCTCTGTGACCCGCTGTAGAAAACTTGCTTTTAGCAGGAGGTCCCTTTCAATCCCTAGGATTCTGTGATTCCATGACCCTACCAGAGCTCTGCAGCATTTGGCAGAGGCTGTGCTGGTAGCATTTCTGTAGGTCTCTTTGCTTTGATTGTGTCTCCATTTTGACCACTTCCATGTGCTTTCTGGACCAAACTGATCTCTTATGTTTCTCTCCTCGTAAGTGGAATTGCAGCCCCCATGGCCCTCTGCCACTGTTTATGCTGGCAGAGATCAGTGGACACTGGCAGGCAAAGTTGGATTCACTGTGAGAGAGCAGTAAAGGAAGAAAGGGCACACTGTGGCCCTCGGTGCTCTCCTTGCAGTTCAGGATGCTGGGCTGGAGGCAGGTTTGGAAACACTTAAATCTTTGTAAAGTATCAGTTCCTTCTTGATGGAAGATACCCAGCTGACCACAGGAGCACAGCCCCCTGAAGTATTCTGTTCATCTGACAACACTTCTGGATGCGTTGTTCTGCCCATACTACCTTATGAAGCAGAGGTTGGATGGCCTTCTCAATGCTGTGTACAAAGCATGTGCTGGAACAGAAATGTCTCAGGCTTCAAAATGCTCCGACAAGTTCTAGCTGCTGGCAAGGCTTTTGCCAGCCCTTCTTTGTTCTACTGCAGAGATAGGCAGGAGGAACGAGGCCCCCATTGGCCAAGGTAGCCCACTTTCATGCCTTCAGATGGCCAATTAAACCAGCTCTTCACTGAAGTCAGTACTCCTATAGGGCCCTGAGGCTGGATCTTGCTACACCACAGCCTACAAGAAGAACCTGGGCCCGAGTGCTTGGCAGCTCTTCAAAATGGCTCTAAGTTATAAAGAACAAATTGTAAGTTCTCATGTAATGTCCCTGGCAGAATCTAAAGTTGTAAAAGAAAGGCCCGTGCACATCATCCCCGCTCAGGAACTGTGCAGTGTTATTTTCTGACCCCAGTGCACTCTGACATACCACAGAACTGAGCAGGTTGAACCTCACTCTCAGACCGAACGACAAATCCCAACGCCAGCTACTCGCTTTCTCTCCTGTTTCTTTCCGCCGCTGCCTAACACAAAGCAACGTCTCACTCTGCTCACCTAGATCTAACAGAATGACATCCAGCTTAGAAACCACTTCAAGTACAACAGGGAAATCACAGTCGAGAGCAGACAGTGCACTCCAATCCCCATTTACCTGCTCGGCACCGCAGCCCTGAGCTGCCTACCAGCCCCTGCCCGTCTGCAGGGCTGTGGGAGTGATTTGTTTACATACCGGAGGAAAAAAGTCATGTCAGGAAAATTCTGCAAACAGCTTCACTCCATTTTACTTTTGCATTTTTTTTCCAGCTTTTAGTAGTGCCGAGTTGAAAGGAAGCACAGCTCCTCCTGGGCCTGAATTCTCCTCTGCTGGTGGATTATTTATTAAACGGCAATGGTAGGCTGAAGCTGTTTTCACTTAAGAACAGTTCGTTCAAAGCCTAATGGAGAAGAAGAGTTACCATAGTTACCTATGCAAGCCCCCGGCATGGCACAGTTGCTTCTAGAACCTGAGTGTTTAGGTCAACTTGCAAGTTGTTCAGACAGCTCAGCGATTTGCTATCTCATGCACGAGAATCGCAGTTATCGAGTCAGAAGAAGGAGCGCAAGCAGCAGGCAGGGCTGTTCCCCAGCCGTGCTTTTGCTGGTCCTGGAAGCCTGTGGGGTTCACACCAGCTGGAAGTTCTGAGGGGGTATCTGGACAGCTGGGGAGGAGTATAGAGTAAGAACACATTTAGATCTTGGCACCGCTTTTGCCTGTCCAATCCAGCCCATCATTAACAGCTTCTGTACAGCACTGTTCTTCCTCTAGGAGCTGTAAAAATGAACAAAACCTTTGTTCAACCTAAACTTCCTTTCCTTGTCGGCCGTTCCTGCAGACTTTCCATCCTAGTGGTCCTATTGTTTCACTTGGAAATGTCAGAGAGCTTCACAGCATGCCCGTTTTATAAGGAATATATTCCATTTTAGGAGGCCAAAATCGTACACTGCGTTGTTCCATAATTAATTTACTTTAAAGTTGCTTGGGCTCAGTATGGCTTGTCTGAAATGGCCTTCCTTCTTTCTTTTTTTATTTTCTTTTTCTTTTCTAGGCCCCACATCTGCATTTAGACTGGTAGCTGCTACAAGCATTAGCTTTGCACCTGAGCAAACAGGATTGCTGAGGACAAGACGAACTCTTTTGTGCAGGCTGATTTGGACACTGGGCATTCCAACGAATGGGCATTTTGCTTTTGAACATCCATTACTGGAAGCAGCAAAACAGAGTAAATGCCCTGATTGTATCATCAGTTAAGTGGGTCATTCCTACAAAGGGGACTGGAAAATTGGCGTTACTACTCTGTTTTCTTCATTTTTCCTTGCTGTAGTGTTGGAAGCAGCAGAAGGGAGAAGGATGTGCGTGGAGACTTAATTCTCATGAGAACTGGGGAATTTAGGCAATCCACAAACTGCCAGTCTTGCATCCCCACAGAGCCTAGATTTCCATACTCCTCTGTCCACTTCTCTCAGCAGCTTTTCATCATGTCTTCAGGACTAAGCACGTCCCCACCAACCGGGATAATTGTAATTTAATTAGGAAATAGACGATGGAAGCACAAAGAAAAGTGTCCACATGCATTGGTCACTTCTATCATTAACAGCTTAAGTTTTTCAAGACCACATTGCTGTTTTCAAGACCCTCTTGCTGAGGGACTGTAATATGGGATGGATAACACTGCTGATTCAGGACCAGAGACTCAGAAGGATTTAGGCCCCTAAATCCTACTCAAAACCAGGGGGGATTAAGTGTCAAAGCTCAGCAGCTGTCTAAACTCCTCTGGAAGATCTGAGGCTGAGTTATAAGGTGTCCACTCAAGCACTCCTGCTTGCCTCCACTTGCCTTTCTGACCATATGGCTGACATGTTTTTTGGAAGATAGGATTTGTGAACATAGTGAAATTCAAATACAAGGCAGTAAAAGGGAACAGGGAACACAGAGGAAAAAAAAAAAGAAAAAAAAAAAGATTAAGCAAGAAATCAAGGGTGTAAGGATATTATGGCAAGGGAGAAAGGCTAGTGGAGGAAAAGATGATGATGAGAAAGTTGGACAAGGAAGGAAAGGAATAATTTAAAGGACATGGGAAAAGAAGGAAATGACCTACCTAATAGAATGAGGAAGATGAGAATGATGATGACAATGCATAATTTAGTCTGAGACATATTAGAAACAGAAAACATTGAAGGAAGAGATCTGCAACAAGATCCTCAAGAACTGAAAAAGAAAGTTAAGAGCGAATGAATGAAGGAATAAAGCATGGGAGGCCCTGAAACGTTGTACCACTATATTGTGGAGATCTTCAGTGCCTTCAGATTTTAAGGGACAGCTTACTGTGAAGTGCTGTCATTTGTGAACCTCTGCAGGGTGCTCCTACATTGTCATCCACTCTTACATATGACCTTTACATCAAAATAGCATGTTCCCATGTCTGTGATTAGCACAGGGAGAATACCCAGAAATAAGCATGGAAGCTCACCATGCTATTTCAGCCTTGGTTGCTGAGGGTGTCTGCCCTCCACAGCATTGTAGTGGCAATGCACTGCACCAGGCTGCCCAGGGAGGTGGTGGGATCACCATCCGTGGAGGCATTTAGAAATGTGGAGATGTGGCAGTGAGGGCCATGGTTAGTGGGCAAGTGGGGATGGGCTGATGGATGGTCCAGATGATCTTAGGCGATCTTCTCCAACCTCAACGATTCTACCACGTCCCTCCTCACCCTGACAACACTGAGATAATCCCAATCAAATCTGACAGACCAGCAGAAGTCTCACAGAAAAAAAAGCTCTTACATTGTTGGAAAATTAGCAGCTGGGAAGAGGAGGTGCAGACAAAGGAGATGCTTGTTGAACCCAGCCATGTTTGTTGAGCAGAAACTGGCACTGTGACAAAATGACCCAGCTGGCATCTGACATCTTCTACCTGGTGAGGATGTTAATGGATGCAGGAGGAGCTGGATGGTTCTTGTCTGGTAGGAAGAGGGGATATCAAGAGGCAAAGGATTCAAATCTGTAAGAAACCCAGCTTCTTTTTCTGTTTCTTTACCGTCTCCATTTTCAGAAGTAAATTGCCCTTGGTGATTTGAGCCATAAAAGCTTTTGAGTCATCTTCACTATTTAGCTGTGAAAGATGAGACGGTTCAGTTCAAATCACTCATCTGAAGGCACGCTAAATAATTAACAATATCTGGTCTGCAGTGCTATTTACCATCCCACAGGGCCGCTGGTCGTATGACCTTACAGCAGGCTGACTTTATGAAGAGTACTCCGGAGGAGAATCTGGCTTGGCCACAGGCTTGCACACTGACAAAGCTTCTTAAGATAAGGAACTGTAATTCAATATTAGGCTAATCAATACATGTGGTTCCACAGGTAGTTTGTGCTGGTTCTATTGGGCCTCAAATAAATTGAGTGACTTAAACAATGGGCAGAACTGCAGAGGAAAGAAAGGGAATGTAGCATACGTCAATGCCAAAGCCTGAATGCATTCATACGATGTAGTAAACTAAGGTCACTGCCTTTGTTAAGAAAATCTTGGCAAATTACATCTGCTGCAGAGGTCAGGCAATTATGTTCACAAGGAAACACAAACTTGCATGTTATTTAACGTTTCCAGCCTCTGTAGAACAGTCCTACGTCAGTTTAAATATACAACATCCCCGATGAGTAATAGATACTGCTGAACACGCGGCTTTCTTACAAGCTCAGTTCTAACAGTGGTAGAAACATTTATGGCAAAGTTGTGCTTTCACTAAGAGCGACCTCTTTGAAGTGGAAAAATGTTGAAACGACTCAAAATCTACTTCTTTACTTCTTTCCAAGTTTTCTATTCTGTGCTAGCTTTTATTTCACTTTGTTTTGAGTTCATCATTTCATTCCGGAGTTGCCAGTGCTCTCAGCACAGGTCAGCTCTCTGCTCTCTGACTGGCCAAGCGTTCTTCATCACGGAATCTGTCACATAGCAAAAAGATAAACTAGCAGATAATCACTAAATGTTATGGGTTGGCAACAGAAGCATACTAAAATGTCAGATCAGTCAGAATCTTGCAAAACTAAACACTTTTCCAGGAAAAAAGAAGTCTGTATTTTTCTACTTTTATCTCGATTTAGCTGAATTGCTAACTATATTGTGCAGCTTTTGGCTGAGAACGATTTTGGCATGAGAAGGATAGACGGTGGCAAATACAGCACCCATTTTTAAAAAGATTGTACGGAAAATGCTTATAGCAAGCACAATATCTATATTAAAAAACCTGAATAGCTTTAGGTGACACCTGCACAAGCAGGATATATTGGAGAAGCCGAGCTCAGCTTTTGCGAAAGAGAATTGTACTTCACAATTCTAATACAATTTTCTGGAGGAGAAACCACGAATAAGAACAAGGGAAATTCAGTTGACACAGCTTAGCTGGAAAGCTTGTGCCCAAGGGCGCTCAGCAAGGTGACCTGTTGGAGGTGCTTAATAAAGTGAGCTGCTGTGGGGTAGGAGGGAAGGTCTTCACCTTGCATTGGTTAAATGGGAGGGTGGAATGGTAAGTAGAAATTTTCAGTTTTCACGGGGAGACTTCCAGTGACTGGGCGATAGAAGAGCAGATGGAATTCTATGTAGACAAAGTGACAGAACACGGGAGCAGGCTGTCCATAGAGGCTGTGGAGTCTCCTTCTCTGGAGATATTCAGGACCTGCCTGGACATTTCAACCTGAGACCTGCTGTTGGGAATCTGCTTCAGCAGAAGGTTGGACCAGATGATCTAAAGAGATCCCTTCCAACCCCTATGGTTCTGTGATTCTGTGAATTATGAAATTCAACATATGGGAAACAATCCTTACTCTGTCTAAAGTAATGGGCTTTAAACTCAAATTTACCTCTTGGGAATGAGATCCTAAGGTCAGAGCTATAATGACCATCTCAGTGATGAGAAGTGCAAGCGCTCAGACAAGCCAGATGCCAGCAAAGGAACAGAGAGCAAAGCAAAGACGCATCACACTGCTGCTGTTTAAATTATTCATGCCTCAAAAAAATCCCCACCAAAACACACACACACACAAAAAAAACAAACCCCAAACTAAACAACATATTAGAATGAAAAATATAAAGAAAAGGACAAAAAGGACAGCCAAAGAAAAAGCAATACACACACACAACACATAAACCACCAGGTTCCATAAAAACATCAGTTTAAAGACTAAGTTTTTCAGCTAAGGAAAAGAAAGATTGAGGGGGAATATGGGGTAAGTGTATACAATGTGTTGTGTGAAGAAGTTAAACAGCAATCAATGAATCTTCCAACTCAAGAGTTGGAGGGCATCATGTAAAATGAACACACAAGAAGGAAAAAGCAAACAAGGAGATCCTTTTTGAAGCACAGCTATGGGGTTATTTTAAGCAAGGTGTCATGCATGCTAGAAGTTTAAACAAATTCAGAAAGCAACCAAATGAATTCATTGAAGGAAAATCCATTCAGATTATTAAATGCAAAGACACCATTTATTGATGCTTAGCCAGAGATAGATGGAAGCTGAGAGAGAATCCTGGGAAAATCTAATGTACGCTTACCTGATAATTATGTTTTTCCCTAATGACCACTGTGAGTGACAAGATACAGAACCAAAGAACCCTTTGTTCGTAGCTGGCCCACACTTGTTTCTAAATTGTTTTCTAAATTTTTGAGTACTCTGAAATTTTAAGTCACCACATTTTTATCTGTGTACAAAAAGAAAAATTTCCTTTTGGTTAGCTTTGTTCATTTCCAGCAGCTCTCAGTTCGGCAGTAAAGATTTGGAATGTACATTGGGAAGAAACACAACAAATTTTTTAGTTTCTCATGTCTTCTAGCCTGCAAATGCTATTTAATATATATCCACAAAAGAGCCAGAAAAACTGAGCTTTCACATTGTGGAGACCATTGGATGTTAGTGAAATATAACAGCTTTAATGAAGGGATCTGTTCTTGATGACATCTCAGTGGATATTTACAATTCCTTGAACAAGTCTGGTTTACTGAGTAAGTAGCATTCCTTCATTTCATAAAATCATAGTCTCTGATGAAGACAATGAGAGATATGTGTCCCCCATCTGGAACACAAAAGACATGCAACTGGTTCCATACGCCAAAGGAAGGCCTCATGTGCCTACTTTTGGATACCACCACGTAAAACACCTAACTTCAGAAATGTCCCAAGACAGGCACAGAATCTAAATTTAGGTTCACCTCAGCACAAACACATTCTCAAACTGTTTACAAGTAAGCTCCCAGACTCTCCTCCCGCCATCAAGCCCAAATTAACTTGTCACAGTGTTGAAACAAACTACTAAAAACCATAAGCACTGGTCTGTTATGAGTGTCTGCACAGATCTCAGGCTGAGTTAACAGTGGTGCAGTATCCATGTTTTAGAGATCAGCTCAGCCGCATCCTTCAAAATAAGATGGAATGCCATTTCCCCTGGGTGAAATCCATTGACACTGATGGATTTGTTGTTACTAGAAATCCCAGTGGGGCTGAGATTTTACTTCCAGCACTGCAGTTTTGAGAGCAGCAAATGATTTAGTTGTAATTGTGTAATCCTGAAATGGAAGAAGGGAATGGGTGATCTAAGAGCAGGTTTGTCATTCCCAGCCTCTAAACACTGACAGGTTAAAGCCTTCATTTAAACTCGAAGCATAGGTGAAAATAGATATTGCTGTTGTGTGATAAAAATAAGCATGTAGCTTGACCTCTTCAGCTGCAACACGATAATCTCCTACCCTTCCTATCATGCCAATGGGCTGCAGTACTCCATCGGTGCTGGCCAGGACAATATGTTGGCTGACAATGATCACAATTCTGCCCATCACTCAGTCTGACTTCTCTACCTTTCTGGCTTGGCCCTTCTAGCCCCTGCCCTCCCATGACAAGAGAGACCCAGGCCTTGGATTTTTCTCCTCCCAGCTCCTCTGCTCGCCTGTTTTCATCCTTCGTGCCCTCTGTTTTTCCTGATAAAGCTAGCAATGCCGCACTTGTTTTGTTCTCTGCTGCTGCCGAGAGCTCTATTTTTAATCACAATTAATGTGGGGGACAAAACAAAGCCTAACTTATCGCCTGCCCACATTGTTTGTAAAGGGGCTGTTTTGTCTGAGGCATGCCTCTGGCCAGGCAGCTTCTCAACCTCCTCTGGAGTCAAGCAATACTCAGTGCTCATGAAACTCCTGCCAACAAAAACTACATTTTGGGTTTACTTATATACTGTGTTTTTTATCTTTTGGGGCCTTCAACATGTTTACTGCTCCTCTGTTCCCTGCAGCTTTCAACACCAGGATCCTCACGCTCCCCATGAAGGTGCTTGGCACAGTGTGGATGGCCGCTGGGGACATGGTCTGTTTGTCACCTCTGAGACCATCCTGGACCTTTGGGAAAGAGTCCATTGTGAATAAAGATGCCTTACAGAGACCTTGGCAGAACTCTGCAGTTCCTCTGCTGACCATGGATTATTTTGCCCACCTTGACCACTGTAGACTTCCAGTAGGTGATCACAAGGATGCTGATGGATCATGACAGCACCCTAAATTAATAGCTCCTGCTAGTTAGAGCCCACTTCCTCTGAATGTATGAAATGGTTTGCCTGTGGTGAACGGCCTTCAGAGTCCTTCAGAGTTCACCACATGGGCAGACAACTTTGGTGCGGCATCACCTGAGTGGGCAGTTGCTGCATACCCTGTGGTGACCTCAAGAGAATAACATTGTTTTCTTTGGATCATTTTTAGGATTAATTCCTAAACTACTTGTTTACCTAATTTAAAGGAACTGGTTACATTCCAGTTTTGCACACAAAGAAGTAATAAAACCATCTTAATTTCAAAAAACATTTGCTTATCAAATGCATTTTTCATAGACAAGATATTTGTTGAGCATTAATGTATCAAAGAAGTTGTTTGTGCCTATGCCAACAGCCAGTTTTCCCTGAAGAACTTAATCTATTTCAAATATTTTGAACCCCCACTTTCTGCTTCACTTGGTAAATAATTTCATTTTTCTTCCAAAAGCAAATCTTCTTTCATCAGATAGCAATTCATATTATTGCAACCTCTTGGAACAGAGGAATGCTACTGACAGAATGAATACTTAGCCGCAGAAGTCATTTTGTTTTTTAGTTATTTTGCTGCAGTAAAATGCTAAATTTGCACATTTTTAACTAGCATATGTGTAGGTGCACTTTTTGCTTAAGCTGTCAAGCCAGGTTATGTTCTCTGGGCATGCTTAACTAGTCCTCCGGGTTATTTTTTCTCACTTGCTTTTAATACACCAAAAGGAATTTGACTGAAGGTCAGATTTAGCAAACTTCCATGTGTGACACTGAGGTACGTGGGTTATTGGGCATGTTAGTGGTGTGATGGTTTGATGGTTGGACTAGATGATCTTAGTGTTCTTTTCCAATCTTAATGATTCTGTGACTGTATGAGTCTATGTACTTGACTTTCTGTACATTCAGGCGACCTCATGTACATTAGTAGCACATTCTAAAGGCATGTGAAAAATGTGCACTGGAAACTTCATTAAACTCAGTTTGTGCACGACACTAAATTAGGAGAAGCTGTTGACTCCCTCAGGGGTAGAGCTGCCTTGCAGAGAGATCTTGACAGACTGGAGGGCTGTACTGAGTCTAACAAGAGCAAGTGCCAGATTCTGAACATGGGATGGGGAAACCCTGGATATACATATAGACTAAGAGATGAGAAGGTGGACAGCAGCCCTGTAGAAAGGGAACTGGAGGTTCTGGGGCTCCTCAGGGCAGTGGGCACGGCCCTGAGCTTTTAGAGTTCAGGGAACATTTGGACAACACTCTCAGACATGGGGTTTGAATGTTGGGTGATCCTGTGTGGAGCCAGGAGTTGGACTCGATGATCCTTGTGGGTCCTTTCCAACTCGGGATATTCTATGATTCTATGAAGATATATATGATGATGCCATATTATTAACTACTTGCAGCTGCACTATTAAGAAATAACATTGTCAGCCCCAGAAAGACTGAGGTTGGTTACTAAAAAGGTTAGGGACTAAGCTGTCTACTTAGTTTGAGTTTGTGTTTTATTTGAGCAAATGAAGTGAATAACCATGTGTGCAAATGATCAGACATGCTGATTTGTGTGTGATTACTCAAGTCAAATGTTTAATTTGCATAACTGAATGCAAATTAGGTACAGAACTGCAGGCTAATGTGAAGCATGCCATTTGGCGCCTGACAGTTTTAAAAATCAGGCTCCAAACTAAATGAGATCAGTGGAATTCAGCACAGCAGATATGTATTATTTGATTCTGCTTATAATTATTTGCCAATAAGGGAGGATGACATGTAAACAAGCAGCAAAACTACAAGTCTGCTTCATTTTCTGTTTCTCCAAGGGAAAATGCTATTCTGAGCTTCCAGTATATTCCTTCTCCCTTTATATTTCATATAAAAATCTCTGACAAAGAAAAGCTTATGACTTTACAAGGATATGTGAAGGCTCCCTCGGAAGAGCTGTTTTGTTGTTTTTTTGGAAGTAGAAGTTTTCCGCTGTACGTGGTCTTCAAGTTATTTTTAGCTTTGTTTGTTTACAGTCTGGAATGACATATTCAATGTGATTTGATGTTTCCTAGTATTCTTGATCCACTCTTTTCCAAGGGAAGCAGTGGAAAGTCTTCGGCGTAGTAAACTGAATGCAAGACCTCGTACGAGGAAAATATTTGTAGAGAACAATCTGACACGGACTGAGAGCTGAACTAGATGATCTAATGGGCATTACAAATGATTCATAATAGCAAAGTGGTAAAATGGCAATTCTAATACTATTTACGAATGCAGCAAGTTGGGGTTTTTTTGTTTACTGAAATTCTGACTGACTGAAACATACAAGAAAGTTCACTAACTGCACAGGATGCCCCTTTGTGATGGCTATAGGTTGGCTATAAACCCGAACATCTCATAGGTCAGGCTTGGGATCAGATAAATAGCCAGGAGGCCGAAGTGTGGCTGAAGAAATCTTTAACTGCAGCCAATGTATTTGCCATCTTATATTTGCTGTCTTACATTTGAAGATGTAGTCCACTAGAGACTGTCCCTGAGCATGGAACGACTGCTTGTTTACAGGGGGAATGCTGAAAGAAAGGTACCCAAAGCTCTTACAATCAAGGAGGCAAAAGATACAGAGTTAAAAAACAGAAGAGACCTACCAGCCCCAAATAACGAGATTTTGCATGCCCAGTTCATGATTTATTAGGGACAGAGGCTGGCAGCGCTCCGGAACTGACTCATGAACATTCTGCTTTCTCGATCAAGGGAAATAGCAGCAGAGGGAAATGTCAGAGATGCCTTTCATTTGTCCTCTCTTCTGCATGTAGAGTCCACAGAAGTCCCACAGTGTTATGCATGGGATCACCCCATGGGAGATATCACACATGGATGGAGGACTGCCAATTCACCAGCCAAAACCAAACATCTGTGCACGTCTTGTCTAAATGATAGTTTTGGCTGTGCCACCACTGCAAGAGCAAACATGAAGGTACTTTGGACAAAGGCATTACTGCTTCCCCTGTTGTACTATCTCAAATTTGTGTACTTTTTCTGAGCTAAAACCTAGAGCCAGAAGATATAAAAAAATTCTGTTTAACCAAACTTACTATAAATATCTTGTACCATCACTTTGCATGATGTAAAAACCTGAAAGAGAAGCAAGTGTTGGTGATGCATGATGGAATAATACAAAAAAGATCTTCTATTGAGCTGCATGAGCCTTCCTCACACATTCACCACGGGTATGCATTTCTGGGAGAACACTGTGTGCTAGCCTGCAAATCTCACTGCTTTTGCTAAGGTGAAACAGAGCTAACACCAAGGACATGGATTGTTTTTCACTGGCAACAGAGTAAGCAAGTCTGATCCTGAAGAACCAAGCTATTAACAGCCTGGAGAGAGAGAGATGCAGATATGTCAGAGAGCAGCTAACACTAATTGAATTGCAATTCATTATAATTCAACTAAGAATTTGAGGCTCTGTCGATGTAAGTTCACTGACAGATTCATGAAGATCAATATATATGTGCATAGATATATATCACATTGGCGTGCTGACTGATTTGTCTGAATTCGTCTTCCATCCATTACAGCTCATTCTAATTCTGTCCGTGGCTGTAGAGCTTTCTTACCCATCTGCTGTACCCCATGCAGCAACCTACAGACTAACAAAGTCAATCCTCACCCTTCTCTTTCATAAAACAAAACTGAGACAGAAGATACCAGAATTCAATTTAAGAGCAGTTTCTTCAACCTTATTAAACCCATCATGGATATGCTGGTTCTCCTCCTGTAGGATATATCTACATGAGTTCAGACTCATAATTCAGCTATCACAGCTAGACAAGTTGGAATGTATCAGCTCAGTCCCGACACTTCTGTCTGTGCATGTTTATGTGTATCCAAGCGCGCTCATAGACCTTAGCAAATGGGATATAATTCAAATTATCTTAAACTCAATTATACTTCAATGACAGTGGGCTGTGCTAAGTTCCATTTCCATGTATCTGTCAAGAATTGAGAGTGTGCACACAGACAGTCACCACTGGCAATCAGAAGCAAGCTAGTTGAGGGTCTGAGCTCTACATACGCAGAGGCTGCAGACGAGGTGTTGGTTGACAGAGGTCAGATTTTTCTGACTTTTCTTGGTGACTACTTTATTCTTTTCTCAGTGATATTACACAGGTCTTCAGCATTTGCCAAATTTCAAGCACGGATTTTAACATCACTTACAGAAAAAAACCAAAAATTTTTGGCCAGGAATTGTTGACTGACAGAGCTGAATGCTTTCAATGGGCTTTCTTAGGATTTAGAGCCTTTAGGGAAAAACACAATCAGCATTCGGAATACAACTAAAGTGTACAGAAAAAGAAATAGGAATATTCCCCCAGACAGGAACCTTGTAGAGCAGATCTGCAGACAGGAGAGTGCAGAAGAGCAGAAGGGTGGGAACTGACAGCCTCGGAGGGTTACAAAGTGTAGGATACCAATCTTTTTCAAGTCTCAGGATGTGACTCTGTAGAGAAAGTAGTCTGATTTAAACAACAGCTGCCAATGAAAACGGTCCTGCTCCTCTCCTCCTTCCCTCCCTTGTACACTGGCATTTTTCTGGCCTCAGATGAGCTGGGTTGGAGATTGGAGCCAGCTGACAGCTCTGTGCTGGTTTCTGCCGGGTTAGCTTTCTGCTGATTTAGCTTTCTGAACAGGTTAGCTGGTGGGGTCGGATAACTGTCAGCACCAGCAGAAGAGGAGTGGCGAGGGGCACAGGCAAGGGAAGGGAAAGGAAGCATGAAGTCCACTTAGAAGCATCAAAGACACTATTAGCGCAAAGGAGGAACAATCAATTCAACTTTAGATCTTAGGTCTTCAGACCTGATTATTCTAGCAAACTGTTTGATGGTAAGCAACTTCACTTTGCTTTCTGCAGGCAGTGCTAGCAGACAATTCTGAAAAAGGACAACGTCCAGAGCCCTTCTTTTCACTGACACACAAACCATCCCTGGTCATACTGGTTTGGGGAGGGATGCCCAGGGAGGTGGTGGAGTCATCATCTGTGGAGGTGTTCAAGAACTGAGGAAATGTAGCACTGAGGGCCATGGTTAGTGGGCATGGTGGAGATGGATCAGTGGTTGGATGATCATCTTAGTGGTCTTGTCCAGCCTCAATGATTCTATGATTCTGCATCTGTGTGAGGAATGGAGCAGTGCTTGGAAGAGCCCAGCAGATCGATGCAGGCAGTCCCAGGTGTGCATCAGTTTGGTGCCTTAGCCCTGACAAGGTGAGTCCAAGGAGTTTTTTATGACCCTTCAAGAGAGTCTGAGGACATGCTGGGCCACAAAAGAGAAGATGGTGACAGGAACCCCAGAAAGTTGTTTGTATGGAGTCTGATCTTGTTCAGGCCATCACAGGCTCAAAAAGCATGGAAAGTGGACCCAAACTAACCAACAGAGACCAGGAGGAAACTATCATGCATCCCTTCCTCATGCTAAACTAATATAAAGCTTTTCTAATTTAATTTTCAGGTGTCTAATAGAAAGAGAAAACAAAGAAAGTAACTTCTGAAACAAATGAGACAAGGCAGAAGACATTCAGGTTTATTCTGTCCATCCTCCCATGCTACCACACTGTCCTGCATTCATGCCAGTGTGCGTGTGGTCACTTTGGGGGTGCCAAGGCAAACCCATTAGTACTGCATGATGTATGTGGGTGAACTAAGAGAACATAAATCATTCCTGACACAGCAACTGTTCAGGCCAGAGAAAGCCAAGCAGTTTCAGAAATGAACTATATGAGAAGCCTGGTCTTGTTGTCACACTTAAAGCTTGTTAGGTCTCCTCAGCTTCTGAAAGCCTCCTTAGCTCGACAGATTTTACATGGAGCAAATGGCCCATCAGCTCCAACAGAGCCAGCAAGTATAAAAGTGGAGAATGGAAAGGTCCCAGATCTCTTGTCTGCACTTTTAGCCTCCCTCTGTTCTCCCTCTTTCAGACTTCAATACTATTTTTTGTTATCATCTGGTAATTTGCTGACCTCTCATTTCTTCCCAACAGCTGCAGCTTACGGACTTTGTCTAACGTTATTCCAATGAAAGTTTAATGAGATCTTTGCTTTAAATAACGTAATGAAGTAAGGGAACCAATTAATCCCTCTGGGCCAAAGTAAGTTCCTCTTTATTTTTGTTCTCTAAAAGGGGCTCTGAAAGTCCCTCCTGTGGATGGTGGTCCTATAGAAATTAGTGGTGATTAACCCCCAAAGTTCAGTAGGAACCGTGGGGATGAGGAGTTGGAGATTTTCAGTAAAAAGCTTCTTCTATTGCAGAAATGTCAATTCATCAAAATGTGGAGGGGGTTTCCAAAGTAAAAAATATTACAAAACTAGAAGAAATCAGAAGTTCTGAAGTAAAATGAAGCCAAATGGTAAAATTTAGCAGGACATGGAAATGCTGCCTTTCGTCAGGCATGGCAGAAAACTTCCATCTGTGTGAATGGTTTGACTTCTTGGAGTACTTCTCAACAGGTCCTCAGCAGCAGCCACTTTGTGCAGCAGTGCAGAATTTTCAAAGCCAGAAGGGGACCATAAAGCAATATCCATCAACGTCCACATGCAACATGAGATACCGTGTGCCCCTCACTGCTTTTGGTGTTGTTCTGTGAGATGCTCTACCATTAGCTATGCTTGCTCTTGAAGGTTCTATGCCTCCACTGCAGACACAAGTCAAGCAGTGGGTATTTGGGTTAGCTCTGGGAATGGCTGTGCAGCAGTAACACCGACCTCCAGGCAGGCTTGTGTGCTCTGCTGAGCTAAAACAACCTGGGATCTCCCTGCTCGCTGCCGCTGGGTATCTGAATTAGCTCACTTGACCTTTATGTATCTCAACACTGCGCTGTGATCTGCAGTGTAGACAGGACATTTCTAACCTAAATTTATCCAGCTTCAGCTTTCAGCCACTGGATCCTGTTATGTCTATCCGTCCTAAAAACCTTCTATTATTAGAAATAAGTGACAGAGTCGAACAGATCACATCCATCACAGCTTTATGGTCCTCCCACTGCTTTCCTCACTTCTAAGCCACCATCTCTGCACTCCAGTCTCCCGTTCTCAGCCCCTGTTTTAGATGAAGGAAGCGAGCATGAGGTTGAGATCGTGGCTGGGGACGAAAGAGGGGAACCAGAGGGCAGAGAATACCAGCACATGCACTGCTGGCATGCAGGCAGAGGTATCACCGAAGGCACACTTGCATTATGTCAATGTTTCACATGGTTGGTGGTGCCTGAAACATTATTCCAGCTTTGGCTTCATTTCTCACCTGATATGTATTTGATTTCTACTGTCCTCCACTTTGTTCTGACAGCTATCCGCCAGTAAAACCACCTCCGCTTCTCCCTAAAGCTGCCCTCCTTCAGGCTGTGCAAACCAGGCTGTGTCCCTGGAATGGCCGCCCAACCGCGGCTCTTTCTGGAGAGAGCGGGATCAGGTTCATCCGCAGGGACGAGGAGAATTCTTTGTCTGCAAATAGCAGTTTTCAAAGTTCAGCACAAGTTCCCCACACAGCCCTGACGTTCGCGCTCTGCCCACACAATCCCAGTGAACAATGAACTGTGGGAAACATTCCTCTGCCTCCCTTGCTGAGCTGCCAGATTGGGATGCAAAGCTAGGATTTATAGAGTTAAGAATTACACGAGGTTATACGGCTATATAAAATGCAATTAAGATGCAAAGAATATTTTACAGCCTGACTGCATCAGTGTCATAGAATTTCATAGCTGACTGTGTGTTTTTCCATTTCCTAGAGCACTCTTTAAAAGCTGAAGGAAATGTATTAAAAGCCAACGAGATTAAATTATACATCGTTCCTATTACTCTGCTCTTATAAAAGGACCTCACATGGACACCTCAACCTGAAGCACGGGAATGATGAGGTTATTTCTGCCATCAGCCAAACATATGTCCTCTCAGTTATGTAAGAAATACTTGTGGTCCCTACTGGTGTTGCCGGAACGTCCATCAGTACTAGATTCCTGAATCCACAGCAATGCCCTGCTATTAAAGCTAAACAAAAGGGATTTAACGGGTTGGACTAATGAATTTCAGGAGCTGATTATCCACGGCGGTATGATACTAGCTGACGTGTTAAAAACAGGGAAATCATGTCGGACCTCGCCTAAATAAGATTTATATGCAGTGCCAGCTAACTGGTAAAAAATAGCAATAACCTTTTAAAACATTAATTTAGGCTATTATTAGAATACAAAGAACCTCTAGTTTTTGAAAGCAGGCATTGTCTCCCCTTTTAATTTCAACAGCACCATGGCTTGAATGCAGCACAGCAGGGTGTGTGTTTTCTAAAGTTGGGTTATTATCAGAGTGCTCAATGCAGTTTGCCAGTAAGCCTTTATTTGGCAAAGCTTAAAACTGCTGACAAATGAGATTCTTCCTACAGCAGTAAAACAAGGCACAGCTAAATATGCCTAATTACAAAAACACACCGAGGGCCGCTGCGAAGTACGGACATGCTGGAGAATCAAAGGCTCTCTGCATCCCGATGTGGGTTAGGGACGTACAAACTCAGGGTCCTGGGGACGAGCTGATGCTGAAGCCACCCTGCTGCAGCCCACAGACCCCATCCCAGCAGCGCAGTGTAGCACACGGGGCAGAAACACAAAGGTAAATGTCTCGTTCTGACCCACAGGGTGAACGAATGGCCATTTGCCTACAGCAGTGCGCTTATTGTTCCAGGCTCTCTGCTGTCCCCGCTCTGCACCTCTGCTCCTTTCTCCGCCTGTGCACGCTGATACGGAGATGACAGTGTAATTAAAGCCTTGAAACAAAAGGGAGAAAATAATGTGTTTGAAGTGACGCACTTCTTCCTATCTCTCTGCAAGGTAGGATGGGTCACTGCTGGGCTTGTCCCTGCTCTCTGGCAGTGCAGGATAATGCGCGCCGCGAGCGCAGATGTGAATATCGCCAAAGACAATTATACATAACACTAATGAACTCCTTTCCAACTCCAAGGGAATTACTGCTGTTTTGTGGGTGATTAATTTGCCCGGTTGGGCTAAAGGTTGTTCCTAATGTACTTTTTGTGTGTTTCATCCAGCAGCGTTTCGGCAGCTATTCATGAGCAACGCTCTCTGAAAAGAGAATATAAGTGAGGAATAACCGCAGTGAACACGACCGAGAAGCAGAAAATGATTTAAAATTGCATTTTGATTGAGGATCAAAATCCATTTAGTTGATATAGCATAAAACTTGGGAGCAGAAATCTCTCTTGACCTCAGTTTCAGGACGTTCAATAGTATTCCCAGGCAAAACTCAAGACAAACAGGAGTAAATCAGCTAGATGGAACAATGCAGCTTCATGTCTCTGTTGTATTTCTGGCATATTCTAAAGCTTTCTTATTTACTGGGCATATTTATAAAAACACATTAGAAACCACAAAAACGAACGGCCCATTACAGCAAAAGCAAATACCCTGTAAAAATGCCACAAGCTGAAGTAAGATGTGCCATAATATAATGGAGTTGTAGCCATGCTCTTTCCTTAGCTGTAGCAGGTCCCCAGCTGGGATTTACAGCAGCTGCCATGGTGTGTCTCGAATCCTTAGACTAAGACTATATTTAAGAAACAAATGTAAGGGTTTTCTGTTTATTCTCACTACTTTCATAATCAATTTTTTTCAGTTTCCAGCATCCATTTTCTGAGCATTACCCCCACTAAACTCGAACTGCAATATGAAAATTGGTACTCTCCCATCTCCTCTGTGCCAGTGGACATGTGGTACATCTGAGCCTAAATAACATTAGCAACTTTGTCAGAAATGCCTGAAGTGCCTCAGGAACCCCGACTTCCCTTTTCAAAAGCATTTAAATCACAAGGGAGCACAAAATTAACAGACGATTGGTTTGCTTAGACTCCCAAGGGCACAAAGTCACTTTTGAAAAAGAGACCCAGCCCTGAAGGTCACGTAAGCACTTTTGAAAACTTTACACGGCGGCTCAAATTCACCCCACTTGTATTGATAATAGAGTTTGGGCTGAAACAGGATTCCTGGGAATGGTGTGTAAGCACAAGAGATTCCAGCTGCACTGTGAGATCCATAGTCAGGTCTGCAGAGTTGGCAGGGTGAGGAGGGGAGCTTCTCATTGATCATATCATCTGTAGATGGCAGCCCTCTTGACGTGTATGAAAGGGGCAGTTGTTTGAAGGCTGGGGGGCAACTTCAGGAGAATAATGCATAATATCTTAGTTTGGAAATTAATGACTGCCCAGCTATTGCCAGCACCCTTCACTGTATAGAAACATAGAATTATTAAGGTTGGAAAAGACCCCTAAGACCATCTAGTTCAACCATCAACCCACCCCCACCATACCCACTAACCAAGTACTTCAATGCCACATCTCCACGGCTCCTGAATACCTCCAGGGACGGTGACTGCACCACCTCCCTGAGCAGCCTGTGCCACTGCATCACCACTCTTGTTGAGAAGAATTTTTTCCTAATACCCAACCTGAACCTCCCCCAGTGCAATTTGAGGCCATTATCTCTCGTTCTGTGTTGGCGATGTGCTCTTTAGAAGCTGTAAGGCCAACAGGGAAATCCTGCAGGCGAATAAGAAATTAGCACAACACTACAAAGCAGATGGAAGGAGCAGTGTATGAGAGTTCTCCACGTACTGCCTGCTTGAGCACTGAGTTAAAGCACTCAGCCAATATAAATGCCTTGGGAGCACTGCTGTTATTTAAAGGGACATTTGAAGCCAGGGAACATCAGGGCTGGATTTACAAGCTGGAATGCACAGAAAGCATGCATCAGTTGGTGAGTTAGCATGTGTCAGCAGAGCCAGGGTAACTCCTTTGCTGTGCACTTTCAGACCCAAATCCCATTTATACAATCACAGAATCACAGAATTCTGGTTGGAAGATGGAAGGTTGAAAAAGACCTCCAAGATCATCTAGTCCAGCCACCAACCCATTGCCACCATGCCCACCACCACCACGTTTGCTCCTGACCATCCTGAAAAAGGTTAGAGCATATAGAGCTCAGGGTGGGTAACTTGTTATTGAGGTCAAATGTTAACAACAACAACAACAAAAAGTTCTGAATATCTGCAAAAAAACAAAACACCCAACTCTGACATCTGCTGGGTTTTACTGTTGTGTCTCTAGGAAGAAGCAGACAGCGTATTGCTTGAGTTGTTTACAAAGGATGGACAAACTGCAAGACAATGTACAGTAAGAAATAGGCAGGAAGGAGGTTCATCAGATGTCCCCATGGCCTGGACAGCTTTCTTCAGCTCTTATTTCAGTGCCTTTCCGATGGCTTTTCGTGGAGTGAACTGGTTTTAAAAGAACAAAAGCCCCTGGACTTTCCTTCTGTTCTAGGAGTCAGTTTAGCAGACAGTTTTTGATGCTCTCTGATGTTAAAATAAATGTTTTCCCACTTTCTGTCAGAAATTGGGAGTGACAAAATACCCCGAGGAAGGATGTTCTCATAGCATTTCCAGCTGGGACCAGGCGCATAGGTTGCCAAAAAACCTCATGAAAAAGTTTATTATCAGGCAATTTCCAGCCCCATCCTTGACAGTACAGCTCAGCGCTCCAACGTCACCAGAACAGACTCCACACTCCACTCTTTCTGAAAGCCACCCCTTGCTCCCTGCTGCCATCTCCCCTTTCCCACACGTCATTTCTCATCCCAGGGCAGTCTCACAGCACATGCACTTATCCCTTCCAGCAAAATGAACTCTAAAGCAGTGCTTGAGCAGCACGCCTCATACATCCAACCACCCCATGGACTGTGTGAGACCAAAGCTTTCCCACCAGACACAGTTCTAAAGATCTCCTTGAAGGCAAAAGCCTTGAGTTTGTCAAACAAAAGACACCCTGCAAAATATTTTGGAAGGAGCACAACTAAGTGTATGCTTCAGGAACCTGGGGTTTCTCACCTCCGTGATATTCCTTACAAATATATGTATGCATACTTATTCCAAATGGAAACAGAAATCACCCAAATAATCTTCTGTTCAGTAAAATAAAAAAGCTATTTTCTTTCAACATGAAATGCAGAGGCTTTTGGTCTTACATGTTTCTTCTCACAACGCTTTCAGAGAGATAACACGGAAAAAAAAAAACCACAGATGAAGAGAAAGAAAAAAACAAACAGTGGATGAAGAAATTTCATTTATCCCCTTCAAATTTTTCACTTTGTGTGCCTCCATCCAAATGAGCAAATGTAAGCATCAAAACTTCTCATAAGATTTTCACTTCTGCAAAATACTTTTTTCCTATAAGATTAGCATACATGTTTGAAAAAACACTGCTACCTCCAACACACAGCCAAAGCTTTGGCCTGGAGGCTGCATAGATTGTAGTATGAGCATGAGAAGCTTAAATACTAGACTGCAAACATTCTTTGATACTGCAGTGATTGGAAAAATCCCAAAAACCTTGAAGGAAGGAAGAAAGATGTATATTTAGAATTAACAAGGAAAACAGTAATTAAAGAAAGTAAACAATAATTAAAATATTGCAATATAAAGAGCAGAATGTTGAAAACATACATCAACTAAAGATCACATGAAAAGAGTGCATTTTTGGCTCAGATCATGATGCCTGGGGTGTCATTAAAGTTGGATGGGACAATGCAGAAGAAAACTGATTTACATCCAACTCCATAACAGTGCAATGACTACAGCTGTTTTCAGGCTGAAACTTGGGGCAGTGCAATGCTGAGTCGGGACCTTTTGGGTCCTATTTCCTGATAAAAAAGATATGATTTTTTAAGAAGCATGGTGCACATGATCCAAGGCTCCGTGGGCTTATTCTGATTTATACCACCTCTAAATCATAGAATATCTTGAGTTGGAAGGGACCCTTATAGGATCATCTAGTCCTGTCTAATATACTTTGTACCCCCTGGATTGGGGATATGATCCACGTGATAGATACAGCCAAAAATGATAACTATGGAAAAAAACTGAGAAACAAAACAAAACAAAACACAAAGCAAACTCCCCCAAATCTATTTGAACTTAGAAGTTTGGCAGCGAAGAATAGACACTCATACCTTGGGGCACACAAGCTCTGACTGCCATCTCTGGGGATCTGCAGGTGTTAAAGCACCCACAGCACGCCGCACCGCAGCTGCCCTAGGGCAGAACTTGGCTCTTTGATCCCTCCCGGATCTCAATGGGATTCCCCAGGGCCAGGAACTGGAAATGTTCTGTCTGAAGATGAGATCTGCCTTTGCATCCCGCACCTCAGCCTGCTTTCTGCACAGGGCTCTCCCAGACATTAGAGCCTGAAATTGGGATCCATTTGCCCTAAAAGAGATGGGAGACCTCACTGTGGCCTTCCAGTGCTTAAAGGGAGCTTCTACTCAAGATAGTGACTTTTTAAATGGTCTGATAGTGGTGGTACAAGGGGTTATGGTTTTAAATTAAAAGAGGGAGCTTTAGGTTAGATGTTAGGAAGAAATTCTTTGCTCTGAGAGTAGTGAGGCCCTGGCACAGCTGCCCAGAGAGCTGTGGTGCCCCATCCCTGGAGGTGCTCAAGGCCAGGCTGGATGGGCCCTGGGCAGCCTGAGCTGGTGGGGGCAATCAGCCCACAGCAGGGGTTGGGGCTGGGTGGTCATTGAGGTTCCTTCCAACTGACACTATTCTATGAATGTATGATCCTGTGAAACGTTTGGAAAGCAGAGTGCTGTGCACTTACACCACAGCCGTGCCATGTGGTATACATTGGGACGGACAGGAACATCAATTTGCCACAGTCTTGCAGTGAGTTTCATGCACACCTCTTATCACTGTTCTTCCCTGAGAAAATATCTGCATTTTAAAGCTTTGGACACAAACTTTCCTCTAATGGCATCTCCCAGTATGCCACCAAGCAGCAGCCTTTCTCACAAAAGTGTCTTGCAGTGTTCTAGGGGACCCCCCCCTCCTCTGAAGGCTTGTTCAGATTGTTAGGGATATTACAGAGCTGACTCTCACTTCTGCAGTATTTGTGCTACACAGGAAGTGAAATGAAGATGGCCTTTGCAGTAGATCTGTTTGAAGAGATTTAGAGGAGTATGTTTGCTGCTGCATTAAGTCTCCAGAGCTGCCATGTCCGAACAGGAACCAGGAATGGGAAAAAAAAAACAGCACAAGCTTGTACAGAGACCTGTAAGTCAAAATACGTGGCTCAGACCTAAGAAAAGGCACTCAATGAACATGGTCAGAAACTCAGAGAGGTCACTGAGCGGCAGCCAGCAGCGATGCCCCAATACTGGGGACACTCAAGGTCAGGCTGGACAGGGCTCTGAGCACCTGATTTAGCTGTAGGTGTCCCTTTTCATTGCAGGAGGGTTGGATTAGATGGTCTTGAAGGGTTCCTTCCAACTCAGACAATTCCATATTTTACAATAATGCAGGCATCCATGGATGGTGACGGTGAATTCTGTCTATGCCAGATGCAGGAGCTGGAGTGGGATTGGCCAACCCATGGTGTGGGCTCTCTGCAACCTCTGAACACAAACACCTTGCCCCTTTATTCTTTCATATGGTAAAGGTCCTGCAACAGTAGTAAAAAATGTATCTCCAAAAAGTATAAAGAATGAAAAGTAACTAGCAGCTGAAGGAGGAAGACAGTCACCTATGGCATGAGCCGCTGCCACTGCCGAATGTGCTCAGACTATCACAGAGAGCGGGTAGCATGGAAACCTGAAATAAGGAGAAGGGAAGAGTGAAGGAGAGAGAAGAGGAAAAACAAATCCCAGCTATTTTTACATGTTTTGAAGATTTTAAAATTACGCCCATGCTGACAATTTGGAGACAGATGCTGTGTAACCCCAGTCACTGGCTGCCTTTTACCATGGCAGCCCACAGAGGGAACAGAGGTCGGGAGGATGAGCACCAGTTTTCATTCATGATCCTCAAACAAATTTGATGCCTGTCACTTAAAACAAGAATACCAAACGCTGGCTTGGTTCCACTCTGAGACAAGTTTTTATTTCTTCTCATTTAACTCTCATTCATAAGGAAAAGCAGAATCAAGAGTTTTGGATGTGACATCTCTGATAGCGATTCATTCTGCTGCGAGACTGCCACAGGAACAGATGCAGGTACACGTTAAGGCACGGAACCCAAAGCACTTTTGACAATCTCTTTCTTAACCGTCTGCCCTGAAGGTTATTGGTTGCTCTGCACCTTTCCCTGCAACGCCTCCAATGATCACTGCCATGGAGGGGATGTTTTGGCACATTGATGTTCCCTTCAGCTGTCGGTAATTTCCAGGCCTGATGAGGTTTCAGACAAAACCCCAGCTCTAGCATGGATGGCAGCAACAGCAGCAATGCCACATAAACCATGCAGTCAAAGGCACTTCAAAGGTACTTCAGACGTGGGTTAGAAACCCACTGGGTCAGATCCTTCTCTCATTGACATTCACACAGAAAACCACATCCTGTCATTGAGAACCCAGTGAAAGCAAAAGTTGATGTTGCAGAGGCACAGGACAGAGATGCTGTGCGGCTGCTGAGCTGCACAGGGCAGCAGCAAAGTAGCAGCACACAGCAGCAGGCAGGGCACAAGGCCTGCAGCAAAGCTGCCCCGGGTAGGATATGCTGAGTGCAGGAGAAAGGTGACGAAAAGGCCCTTTGTCCACATCTGAATCTTGACATGGCGTGGGCTGAGGGAGCACAGCCAACTGATGCCCTTAGTTCGTTTTACTGAGAAATTTGTACCTAGTGACCCCAGAGGTTAGAGAGGAAATCTTCCTGCCTTCCCCTTCCTCCTCCTTCAAATCAGGCTTGGGCTGCACACAAAGGGGTTGTACACACAGGAAACTAAGCCAAATTACAGATGTGAATTTAAAGTCGATTAGTTAAAGCACATTAAGTCCTTATATGGAAGGCTTCATTCAGAAATAACTTAACTGTAAATTTGCTTTACGAATGAATCAAGCCAACTAAAGGCTCCTTTATGTCTGAATAAAAGCATCCATCCAGGGGTTTAATAGGTTTTACCTCCAACACTTTAAATTCACAGTTTAGCTCTTCCACTTTATCTTCCATGCAGATAAACCCGGGCAGTACCGTTCTCACTCCTGTTTTGTTTCAGGTGCCAGCGAAACCTCTGCAGCCACTCCGAACCCAACGGTGGGTGTCTGCAGGGCTTTGCACTAGCTTTCCTAAATTGGTTTACAAAATAAAACTAATTCAGCTTCTGTGTGGAGATAAGGCCTAAATAGCTGAAAGAATGGGATTTATAGATAAATGAGGAGGAATGCCATAAAAGCTCCATTGATTCCTGGCTGTGCTTCTGTTCTAAATCCCCTTCTCTCCTAGTCTGCTGCCTCTGTCGAGGACTGTCGGATCTTTCTTTTTTTTTCTTTCTTTCAAACTTGAGCTGAGTTTCAGCTTGCTTCACAAGTCTGACAATGAAGACTTAATCCCTCCTGGAATTTGTGAGATGTGAAAGGCTGGGAGTTCGCCTGGCCTGGCGGGGCTCTGGCTGGGGAAACGCGCTCTGTTTGCTGGGCTGGGCTGCTCCTTCATCTCCACCTTCAGCAGAGCTCTGCAGAGACACGGAGATTGAGATGCTGGGCAGTAGCGTGTGGGGCAACACGGTCCCATACAAATCAAACCCTACTTCAGCCTCCAGCTAGACAATGCTTTCTATCTGGCCAAAATTTCCTTCCAGTACTTGAAGGGAGCATATAAGCAGGAGGGGGAGTGACTTTTTGCACAATCTGATAGTGATAGGGGAAGGGGGAATGGTTTCAAACTAAAAGAGGGGAGATTTAAGTTAGATGTGATGAAGAAATTATTTACTCAGAAGGTGATGAGGCCCTGGCACAGCTGCCCCCATCCCTGGAGGTGCTCAAGGCCAGGCTGGACGGGCCCTGGGCAGCCTGAGCTGGTGGGGGCAGCCAGCCCATGACAGGGGTTGGGGCTGGGTGGGCTCTGAGGTCCCTTCCAATCCAAACCATTCTATGATTCTACTGTTCTCTGATACTATAAATTCATTCCATAGCTTGTATGCTCCAGACTGACAACACAAGCTTTTGAGTTGTTTTTCATCAGCAGAATATAAGCATCAGGACAAAAGAACTCAGTCCCACTCAGACACTCCAATGATGCTTGGTAGAGATGAAGTCCTCACTGGGAATGACAGCGCAGCTGGGAAAGCATTTAGAAAATGCTCACAGCTAGTGGCAGCGACAAACATCTTTCGGGGGGAGGTAGCTGACATAATTTGCAATCAACTAAGGCAAATATTTATACCCGCCATTATCACTTCCTGGTGGGATTACTGTAATCCATTCTTTGCAGGCCACCGCGCTACAGCGCTTCCTTTGGGGATTTGTAATTTTTGCGGAACTGAGGCTCCAAAGCACTCATCCCAGCCAAGGTTCATTACTCACATTACAGGGAAAACTGCACAGATTTCCTCCGCAGCACAGAACTCGCTTGAAAGACTTTCTGCTTATGTAAAGAGCAATGGGGACTTACTGCATCACACCTCCAGTGCAAAAACGTTTGGGTTCTGAATCCCAAAGCTTTCCCAGACATCGCTCTCATTGCACAGAGTATCGCAGGGTTTATTCACAATCAGAATGTATTCAGGACCAAAAATCAATGTTGGTAATAGTATGATTTCACCAGCTATGGCTGTAAAACCTGATCAGAGCCCTTCCAATGGACTTGATTAACTGAGAAGTAATTACACTGTGAAAACTGGTGAGTAATTTTACATATGATGCACTCAAAGAGCAGCCGCTGCCCTGCTGCATTTGGTGCAGATAAATGCTAATCCTCAGTTTCCACAGTGTCAGCCAGAGCTGTTCAGCACTATGAGGAAGCATGCTGCCCACCGAGGTGCTGCTGTGTGTGATGGCAGAGCCAAGAGCTTTTGAGTTGCCTCTGCTTGGCACATGGCAGCACAGGGCTTTTGCCACCAGCTCTTCTTCTCCACCACAAAGCTGGTGGGGAGGATGACAGTAGGGTGCATGGCTAGAAGGAGAGATGAAAGATGCTGAGCACTGCAGAGGCTGTGCTGTGGGCTCTTGTCCTGCCAACACCAAGCTAGGGCTAGTAATCATAGCATCATAGAATTGATTGGTAGGGACACTTAAAGGCCATCTAGTCCTACTCCCTGCTGTGAACAGGGATGCCTACAGCTCAACCAAGTGCTCAGAGCCCTGTCCAGCCTGACCTTGACTATCTCCAGGGATGGGACAATACCAGGACAGGAGTAAGCAGAGAGCTACAGGTAGAAGATACTTCAGCTTCTGCAGCAAACTTGATCAGGGCTTTGTCTGCCAGCATTTTGACTTTTGTAAATCTTGGTCTTTGGGAATAGCAGATGGTGGGGAGGCAGCCTTCCTTTCCCAGCCTCCTTGGTATAACCCACCCAAACCCTGCTGTACCCAAACGCAGCATCCCCCAAAAGAGGCTGCGGCGTGCTGTGAGTGGAGGGGTTAACTCCTCCAGAGACAAATAAGCTGTTATCAGCTCAGAGCTAAGCAGATGATTCTGAACACCTTAAAAAGAAGACACTATTTTTGCAACAGTGGCAGGAGGATAATAGCATAAGGAGATCACCTCTAAACTGTATAACATACATGACAAAGACAACAATTTTTGGAACATCCTAACTGGCATTAGCTAAACTGGGATGAAAACAACATCACTCATCATAACAAATTTTGACTGATAGTCCCAAACCCCATCACTTCTGTAGAACATGTAATTTTGAGGCTGATTAATCATTAGAGCACAACAGTGTGATAAACAGAGCTCTTCAGTGCAGTCGTCGCTGCCAGCTCTGCAGTGCAGAGCAGCTTTGCGTGGAGTGTGGGTCTTACGGCGCAACTGAATCCTTCTGACAGCTTTATTCCCCTGTAAGACAGAGCTCCTTACACCAGCTCATCCAAGCAGGAGGCAGCAGGCACGCCAGGTCCAGTCCTAAAGCCCTCCCAGCAGTCATCGGGCACCACAGACAGCACCGCGTTCTGCTCCAGGGCACCGTGCTGCTCTTCAGCTTGGAAGGCTGCTTGATGTATGTTTTGGTATGTACGTTTAGCAAACATGCAATCAGACTCCCTCCCAAGCTCTCAGGCACTGACGCTTCCCTGAAAAGAAGCTGATGGAGGCACAGTCCTCTTCACATGATGTACTTAGTGCACGGAGGGCAATGAGACTGTTAGAAGTGAGGGGAGGCAGAGGTGAAGCCCAACAGATCTGTGAGCAGTTGTGGTGTTCTGAATTTCTCAGAGGCCAGCTGAGGTCTGTGTTGTTCTTCGAAAGAAAAAAATGGAGGCAAGCCACCCGAGGGCTAATGTTGCTTAGAAAGAGAGGTGGAGCTGTAACCAAGCTGACTCCAGCAGCATGGAGAGCTGCACAGCCGCCTCTGTTTTCTATACAGACAGAAAAGGTCAGATTTCTAGCTACTAATCAGTAGCTAGAAAGCAGCCTCAGGATTTGGTCTTGGCATCATTTCTGGAAAAGGTTAAGAAGTCAAAGTTTATTATAGTGACATTCTCATATAATTAACTTATGAACAAGACATGATTTTTTATCAAGTGTAAACTTAAAAGGCATCTTCCAGTATACTCAGCAATCCAGAAGTCTGGGAAGTAGTTTCCACTGTCTTTGTGTATCAGTCTCAGACCAGGAGAAAAGCAGGAAAGGAAAGAGGCAAGGTGCCTCCTGATACCTGAAGAAATAACAATATGGGATAAGCTGTAAAAGATAAATCTTGCTCCAGATAGTGGAGCAGTTTTGCAGATGTCCTCTTTGCAGAAGAAGAAGAAGATAGGACAAGCTCTAGAATCATTGAATCACTGAAGTGGAAAAGACCATCACATCCAACCATCAACCCACTGCCACCATGCACACTAACCACATCTCAGTGCCACATCTCCACGTTTCTTGAGCACCTCCATGGGTGGCGACTCCACCACTTCTCTGTGCAGACCATTCCAATCTATCACTCTTTCTGAGAGGAATTTTTTTCCTAATATCCAACCTAGGGAGAAATTAGTTCACTTCAAAAGCAGAAATTGGTCCATACAACTTCATACCACTTGCTCCAAGGGAGTCCGTTCAAAGTACTTCATATTTTGACAAATTAAGTAATGTATGATAGAAGGTCACAAGGCATGGTGGAGGTCATAGCTCAGACAGCAGGAAAGAAGCTGGTAGCTCTAAGATTGATTTAATGTGTGAGTGATAGGATACACTGCTTGTATGTTGATGCTTTGAGTCTTTTTTGCAACCCTTAAAGCAGCTTCTGAATGTCTAGGAACAACTGGAAAGGATATTGTGGTGAGGTGGGAGTTGGCCTCTTCTCCTATATAACAGTCATAGGATGAGAGGGAATGGCCTTAAGTAGCACCAGAGGAGGTTCAGCTTGGGTATTAGGAAAAACTTATTCTCAGAAAGAGTGGTAAGGCAGTGGCACAGGCTGCCCAGGGAGGTGGTGCAGTCACCGTCCCTGGAGGTAGCCAAGAATGGTGGAGATGTGGCACTGAGGGACGTGGTGAGTGGGCACACCTGGGGCAGGCTGGGTTTGGACTAGGTGAGCTTGGTGGTCTTTTCCAACCTTAATGATTCAGTGATACTATAAAATTGGAAGTGGGACTCTGACCATGCTGGCATCCAGTACTTCCCCAAAGCCAGTGTTGTCTTCTTGTGTCACCTGCATAAATAGAGATTTTGGTCTATTTTAGCAACTTCTGTGTGTAGACCTGATATGCATAGCATGCACCTTTATCTAAGGCAGAATTCAGTTGATGGGCTATGAGTAAATGAGATCTGAATGTGTCTCCATAAGCCTGCTTCACCCATGACTATGGTACAGTGATGACAAGGAGGTCTTTAATCATTACTTCTGGTTGCTGTCACTGCTGGAGTCAGTGACTCAAATTTTCTCCTAGGTGAAACCTGACAGCAAAGCAAGTTGGAGAATGATTTTTGTGTGGAAAACAGCAGGGGGGCATAGCGTAAGGTTGTGTATCACATAACATTAAATCATCTCCTGGTGGCAGACAGTGACTCCGTCTCATGTAATAACAGTCCGTTTAGCCTTAAATCTCAACGAAGCAGTCAGCTGTGCTGACAGGAGCACAGAAACCAGGAGGGCAGGTGGGACGAAGCAAAGTCCCCTGACTCCCCGAGAACCAAGCCTGTGTTTCACCAAGGCAGCACGAACAGTTAACACATGAACTTCCCTCCTCCGCCACGCTGCTCTGACCCAGTAGCCAAAGAACACAGCGCACATGTGGTGAATTTGATCTCCAGATAACTGCGCTCAGTAGAATTGTAACAGTGCATTAGCATGAAAAATAACATACTGCACAGCTGCATGAAAGTGGATCTGCTGCCTGTCACATATATTTTAATAGAAGATGCCTAGAAGGTGATCTCAGAACAAACATGTCACAAGGCAAAAGACAGAAAGGAGAAAAAATACCCACAGATCTCTATATATTCTTAAAGGGGATTTGACATACTGAGCGTAGCTTTACAAAGGTTGAAATAAAATTGTTTCAAGCTACGTGTCTCCCTTCTTATACAGGCATGGAGGGCTCTGGCGAACGGGTACATGGGGGGCCCTGATGGTTCAAGAGAAAGGTCTGGCTGTCCCCCATCAGGCCCTGTACAAGTGGTGGGTGAGGTATGGAGCATGGCTGGAGTGGGGTGGTTCTCCTCAAAGTTCACTGGGGAATTGCTGTTAAATCCCTTCCTGAAAGAAAGCCACCGATTTCAACCCACCTACTGTGGTTTCCAGATTTGGGCAGCAGCCTTAAGCGTACAGTTTTCAGAGAGTCCCCAGCCAGAGCCTTCCACCCCATGGCTTTTGTTTCAAATTCTTGCCAAGTAAAAGAAAGAGGGTTGATAGCTACATGTAAATAATAAATATCGCTATGGCTGCTAATCTTTGGAAGGTCTCAAACCTAACCTCCTCCAAGGCCTTCTCAGCAAATATCCTCCAGCCATATCTTCCCCACACAACCTTGCATTTCTGAGCTGCTTATTGTCCATACGCTGATAACCTTGACAGTACATGTTTGCAAGGCCCCAGCTAAAACTTAGAGAGGAGCTGGCAATCTGTGTGCGCATTCCAAAGCTGTTGTCTTCCACACTCGTCCCTTTTTCAGCATATCAAATCATGAACTCCTATAAATCCCTTGTCATTTGTATTTTGGCATGTTGCACTTCAAAAGAAGCCACACCAAGCCACCTCAGTGATGATATAATTAAGCTGGACAGGGAGAACCTGAGGATTTCAGCTCCTCTGCAGCAGAAGGAGAGCTGTTCTTTAATTTTATTCAGTGTATTAGGATGAGCACCTCATTTTGCATCCTAGGGAGCTTCCCCAGCTACTGTCCTGTTGTGTGAAACAAAGGCTTTCTCTGGCAACTGCAAATGAATTCTTAGTACATATTTTTCATGAATAGAAAACTAAGCATAAATGACAGATTTTGCTCAAGGGAGTTATGGTCAGGCCTGAACTGCACTGACAGAGTTCTACTGGAAAGCCTGCACATATCCGATGTGATCCTCCTTGTGACCTCCTCAGCTCCCAGCATTTGACAAAAAAAGCACTGCATGAAAAGCAGAGCCTAACCCAGACCCAGCGTGCTTTGCTCAGGATGTACACGGCCAGGTACCTCTGCTTGGTGGGATAAGAGCTGTCCCAGAGAGCCTCTCCTAGGGATACCATCTCTGGAGGTGCCCAAGCCCCCCTGGATGGGGCCCTGGGCATCCTGATCTGGTGCCTGACTGAGTGGTTGGCAACCCTGATCGTAGCAGGGGAGTTGGAACTGGATGATCTTTGAGGTCCCCTCCAGCTCAAGCCATTCTATGATGCACACTCAGACAATGGAGTGATTAGCCATCCCTTAGAAAACAAACATACAAACAAACAACAAAAAACCAACCAGCAAGAACCTCCACGTTTGAGCCCATTTTTTAATGTTGCCTGAAAGGGCCTTCTCAAGGAGACAGAAGGGAGAAGAAATAGTCCTTGCAGAAAAAGAGGGAGAAAATGCGTTTAGGCCTCCAAACTTCCCTTTTTTTCCAGCAAGGAATGGAAGCAACACCCATTTACTTCTCTGCGAGGTGTGGGCAGGAGCTGGGCTGAGTCTTGGGGAGGACCCTGCTCTTTGGAAGCTGATTTTCCTGAGGGATTTGGAAGGAAAGTCTCCACTACACAGAGTGCACCAGGAAAGGGACTGGGGCTGTGCTATGGGTCTGGCTGGGTGTCATGGCCTCAGATAGCCTGGGATAAATGGCTCCATCCACGACACTGGCAAAGCAAGGGATGGAAAATGAGAAAGCAGGGAGCTCAGCATGCTCCAGCAAAGCTGCATCAAAATCACAGCTCACCATGAGGCAGCTGGGATCTGCTGAACTCACAAATTTCAGCAGAAAAAGCACCATTTCCTGCATTCTCTTCTGATCCGACCTGGTGCTGAGTTCTCTCAAAGCTGAAAGAGCTGGGCTGGAAGTCACAAAAAACATTAACAGGAGAGAGTGGGAAGAGGAGGACATAGGCGTGATGGAGAGAGTTGGCACAGGGGTAAAGCCCTTAGTTGTCCTGCTGGGAAATCAGATATGTAAGACCTTGCTCATCCCTTCCTTACACAAGGGATGCAGATGATGCCAAAAACCACCACATGTTGCCCAAGGGAGCAAAATTTATTGTGAAATGAATAGCAAACTCTTACTCTGTGCATGGCCACGAGTATAGCTGTGCACAGAAAGTGCTAACGTGCAGCCTTACAGCACCAGAGCACAAAACTATTGGGCAGATCTTCTTGGTAACTTGGACTCTTTAGGAATCACAAACTGGATAGCTCAGCCTTGAAAACCCAACCTCAGCTACTGCAAAGCAACATTATTTTACAAGTTACATCCTTCAGACCATTACCCTTTATTTCTACACTGGATGTGTTGATTTCTTTTTAGAAAGCTAAGCAACAGGCAGCAGGGAATCCCTGCTAGATTTGCACATGATGACCAGCGTGCTGAGACAGAGCTCATTTGGAAGAACAGGGTAATTTCAAAATCAGACTTCACATTAAGCAATAGCATTGATGAAGGACAAGGTGTGGGAGAAGGGGTCGGATCTGTGTTTGCTGAACATGCCAAATAAAACTCTGTTTGCTGAATAGCTCCAGGGCTCAAAGCCTGAGCTTTTAGTATGGTTAAAGTTCACTCCCACTCCAGCTCAACAGAGGAAGGGGTTGGGAGCCCAGTGAGAGCAAGTCCAGTTTTTTGCACACAGTGGGACATACTCTTCCACTGCATGTGTGCTTGAGAAGTGTTACCAGCCTGAATGACAAAACACAAAACCCAGCCCCACAGTGCTTGCTCAGGCAAGAAATTTCCCACAGGTCAGCAGCACTTGGGAACAAAATTTTGCAGAAGCAGCTCCTGATATTAAGTGACAGCTACAGTTATACTGTAGCTTGAGTAATAAATGACTTAATTTCAGAATGAACATAGAAATATTTTATTTCTGGAAAACCCAGGTTCATATCCTGGTATCAGTCATAGAATAACAGAACCATCCAGGTTGGAAAAGACCACTAAGATCGCTTAGTCTAACCATCAACCCATACCCACCATATTATAGAATAGCCTGGGTGAAAAGGACCTCAGAGATCATCTAGTTTCAACCCCCCTGCTATGCGCAGGGTCAGCAAGTGATCACCATGCCCTCTAACCACATCCTTCAGTCCCACATCTCTATGGTTCTTTACACCTCCAGGGATGGTGACTCCACCACCTCCCTGTGAAGTTGTAGTCACTGCAGGTCATCACAATGTCTTCAGTGGATGGAAGATGGTGCCCTTCCAAGCTCTTTTCCCATCACAAATGGAGTGAGCAGGTGGTGCCAGTACCCAGGAGATGCTGCTTCTGTGCTTCTCAGAGTCACAGAATCAGCAAGGTTGAAAAAGACCTCCAAAATCATTCAGTCCAATGGTTCTTCCCCAGCCCACTTCCCACTGTCTCAGGCAGCACCAACAGCCCCAGCCCAGCACACAGCTCACCAAAGTCATCTTGCAAAATCTCATTAAGCTCAGATCAGTTTATTTTACAAATGAGGAACTGACTGCAGAGACCTTCAGATCCCTCAGATAGCATAAATCAGCCCTTGACTCGAACAAGCTGGAGGTCTGGCTCCCAGATTTTTATGAGGATAAACACAAAAGACAGAGGAGCTGGAATAGGAACTGGGAGATAGCTGGCATGGCAATATCAGCTCAGAAAAGGTGCGACCAGAGGGCTGCTGACCACACAGACCAGCACAGCTGCTGGGACCACGCTGGCCCTGCTAAGCCCATGCACGTTTGTGTGGACGTTCCTTTCCAGCAGCTTGGCTGATATGTGAGTTGTTAAATAACAGCTTCCCTGTCCTATCCAAAGTGGTCCCCACTCATAGAGTACCCAGTCAGCCCTTTCCTGCCACGGGCAGAAATCATCTTCATTTAAAAAAAATGGAACTACGACTATTTCTGAGAATAAACGGAGAATCAAGGCATCACCCAACTGCAAAGTAAATTAAGTCATTCCAGCTGCTTCTCACTCATGGCGGGTTAAAGTGGAGCTGCATTTTAAAGTTATTCTGTAATTAGTAATAAATTCAAAAGTGACCCAGAAAAACGGAGAAGTTAATCCCTTCTTTTAAAGTGTGGGAGGAGGGTATCGAGTCCTAGGATTTGCACTTTTTTTTTTTTCTCTTCATGTCACCTTATTTCATTCAAAAGTGATAGCTTTAAAACGCAGCGATGAAAAAGTTATGTTGTTCTGGTGTCTTCTAAAATAAATTTCACATGAAATACAGTATGTGTTAAAGGCATTTGGATTCCCACGGAATGTGGGTATACATTTCACTTGTCCTGTTACAACTTCCTATGAATTTACTCAGCTGGCTTCAATAAAACAAAAAAAAAAAAAAGGAAAAATCTGTGGGAATCTTTCCGTGTGTGTATATTACGAAGCTACTAGGCCTTTACACTGATAATTTAACACCAGCTAAGCACATGTGCACAGATGGGAAAATCTGAGTAATTCGGTTTCATGTGCTTTCCAGCTTCTCAATGCAGAGATGGATGGAGTCCTGCCTGCACGCTGAACTGCGCAATGCCCCCGTGCCGCTGACAGCCGCTCGCAGGGAATGAGCTGATGCCTGCAGAAGCAGAGGGCAAGGCATGAGGCGAGCAGTGCTTTATGCTCCCATGGCAGGGCCCTTCTAGCTAAGGAAGCCCTAGGTCAACAGCTACTGCTAAAGGGAGTAAGCCACCCCATTCGGCCCTACAACTTCAGTAGCCTTGCAGCTCAGAGGTACGCAGGCAAGGGATGGTGATGCTGGTGCAGGTCACAGAGCCACCGAACAGTCTGAATTGGAAGGGACCTTAAGGATCATCCAGCTCCAGCCTGTGGGCTGGTTGTCGCCCACCAGACCCATCTGCCAGGGACCCACCCAACATGGCCTTGAGCCTTAATGACTGAGGGGGTGACAGAGCTCAGCTGGGAAGTGCAGCTTTCCAACTTCTGCTAAGTCAGGTAAGCATCCTGAATAATGACTGCCTTCAAAAAGACACATGAACCTGCAGAGTAAATAGAGGATGGTTGGATTGTAGCAGACAACAAAAAATGTCTGTATTGATGGATATAAAAAATACTTTTACTGTGAGGGTGGTGAGGCACTGGAATAGGTTGCCTAGAGATATGTTTGATGCCCCATCCCTGGAGACTTTCAAGGGATCACACCCTGGGCAGCCTGATCTAGCTGTGGTGCCCTGGTTCACTGCAGGGGAGTTTGACTAGATGGCTTTTAAAAGTCCCTTCCACCTCTAAGGAATCTATGATTCTATATGCTTTACTCCTGTTCATGGTCCACATGTACCAGTGGCTCCAACACACTCAGCCTTCACAAAAGCTCCAGGCCAAATGGCACTTAGATCCCATTGGTGCCAACAGCATTTTGCTACAGACCTCCTGGGCCTATCCGCTCAACACACTTCCAGAAAACTGAATATCCTCACAGATCTAGGCTGGAGGAGGTTAAATCTTGTTGAAGGAGAGTGCAATTGGCAGTCAAGCTGATATGGCTAGGACACCCCAAGTTCCCTGGCTGGTGGCAGGCAGAGTGCTGTGGTTGACATCGCATTGAACTGCAGCTGATTCTCACTCCTAATAAGGAGGTGCAGCTGGGTTAATTGGAGGCAGCCTTCTGTACTGAACAATGCTTGAACACGCTCCATGGTAGCTGCAGTGAGACAGGGCAACTGCTCTGCCCCATGCTGTGCTTTGTGCAAGAGAGGGGTGATTAATATTAATGCTAAGGGGTGATAGGAGTTCCTGAGGCAGTTGCTACTTTGCCAGCACACTGAGAACCACAGACCTCCAGACAAAGGGTAATAGCACATCTCCAAAATGCATTGCCTTTGGTTCTGTGCTGTTCTCCAGCTGGGAGATCCTCCAGTTCTTGGAGGATCACACAGCCAGGTAACAGACCCTCCTCATTGAGGGTCCTTCCTCATTGCCCTCTATAACTTCCTGAAGGGAGGTTGTAGTGAGCTGGGGGTCGGCCTCTTCTCTTGTGTCATTAGTGATAGGACCAGAGGGAATGGCTTCAAGCTACGGCAGGGGAGATTCAGGCTGGACATGAGGAAGTATTACTTTTCAGAAAGGGTGGTCAGGCACTGGAATGGATGCCCAGGGAGGTGGTGGAGTCACCGAGCCTGGGGGTGTTCAAGGAAAGGCTGGATGTTGTGTTGAGGGACATGGTTTAGTGGGAGCTATTGGCAATAGGTGAACGGTTGGACTGGATGATCTTTTAGGTCTTTTCCAACCTTGGTGATTCTATGATTCTATATGATTCCTTCAATAACTCCTTGGGCCTTAAAGAATTTGCTCCCATTTAGCAAATGTATGGTTCCATTACAAGAATGGCATCCATTTAGTTGTGTTACTGCTTTCAGGCCAATCTTTTTGACATCTACAGCTGGTTTTGAGTCCTACATTGTCACAGAGGGATTCATCTAAGCTTGGGCAGTAGGGAAGGTCATTCCACTTCCTCTGATATTGTAGCTTTCATGACAGCTCTCCTCTATTTGTCATTTGCCTTCCTTCTGGACAGGAACAATGTGAAATCCTCTAAGCTGTGCTTTTGGAGATGCCACTACTGCTGCTGCTTCTTCGAAAAAAATCAGCTTGTGAGCCTCAATTATATTTTTATAATGTTTTAGTGAATAATGTGTAATGCTTACGCTTGCTCTTTTAACTAAACAAAAAATACATTAGGAAGAAGAGTTTATGTGCCCCAAACCAAACGACTCCCCAGAACTCAAGAACTGCTCATTTCTACAAGGAAGCTTCTTCCTTTGTAAATGCAGAACTTCTCAACAAAATTAGCAGTACCTTTTTGTCTCAAAAGAAATCAAATCAACAAAGAAATCACTAAAAATGTTTCCTATCCATAAAGCACTTTTAAAAAGGATTGTATGCATTTTTCAGCCCTGTTTAACACACTATGGAAGAAACAGGAACTGGTATTTTAAATATCTCTGTCCTTATGGAGAGCCCTTGCAGCATTTTAGTTTTTTGCTGAATTGAAAACAAAGGCTGTGACCAGAGGCTGGGTGGTGGCATTTGTCTGGCTGCAGATGTCACAGCAGGGGCCAGATTTTCACTACATTACCACAACACAGTTCAGACTGCGTCTAATTAGAGGGTACAGAATACTGCAGGCTGCCTCCTTTCAAGATCCCAGGGAATAGCTGTAAGTAAACAGCGTGTTGGGAAGCTGAGTTTTCAGCAGTCACCTCAATAGCCCTGTCAGCTCCCTGGGGTCGTGTTGGGCCTGCTCTGCTCCCTGCTCCACTGTGTGCTGGCCCAGCTGGACATGATGGCCGTGAGCATGAGGAAGCCATGTCAGCCAGTGGTTCTGCCAATCCCAAGTGCTCTAAGAGGCAGCTTTTCCTCCCCTGCTGTGTCAGGGCGTGAAGAACCTGACGTGATGACCTCCATTCACATTTTCTTTTCTCTCCACAAGCATCACACGCTGCCTTGTAGGCCCTACGGACCTTCAGTGTCCCTGTGGACCTCCACAGGAACTGGAAAGGCCATTTCTTATCGAAGCCATCCTGGAATCGGGGCAGGGAGATGACAGATGAATGGACATGCAGATCACAATCAAAGAATCATAGGGGTTGGGGGAGACATCTGGAGATCGAGTCCAATCCCTTGCTAAAGCAGGTTCTCCACAGTAGGTTACACAGTGTCCAGACAGGTATTGAATATCTCCATAGAAGGAGACTCCACAGCCTCTCTGGGCAGCCTGTTCCAGTGCTCTGTCACCCTACAGTAAAGTTTTTTTCTCATGTTTGTACAGAACTTCTGATGCCCCTTCTGTCATCAAGCAACGAAGTAGAAAAAAACATGGAAAGGAAGAGAACCGGCATTCTTCAGCTTCAAAGAGAGGACTGAGCGGTACATCTTCCAACAGCATCAGAAAATGTCAGCTTCCCTGGCAACATCCTCTCTGGGAGGTGCAGGCTTCCCCATCCTCCTTTCCTCCAAGACCCTCACGCTCCTTTCATTGCAGCTGATTTTCAAGCATGTCCCATTCCCGTAAGACTGAACATGAGCCATCAGTGCCCAGATGGCCAAAAAGACCAGTGGCATCCTGCCTTGTATCAGAAATAGTGCAGCCAGCAGGAGCAGGGAGGTGATGGTCCCCCTGTACTCAGCACTGGTGAGACCGCAACTCAAGCACTGCATTCAGTTTTGGGCCCCTCATAACAAGAAAGCCACTGAGGCCCTGGAGCATATTCAGAGATGGGCAACAAAGCTATGAGGGCTCTGGAGCACAAGTCTTATGGGGAGCAGCTGAGGGAGCTGGGATTGCTCAGTCTGGAGAAGAGGAGGCTCAAGGGAGACCTCATTGCTCTCTACAGCTGCCTGAAAGGAGGTTGTGGTGAGGTGGGTGTCAGCCTCTTCTCCTAGGTAAGCCATAGGATAGGAGATAACTGCTCCAAATTGTGGCAGTGGAGGTTCAGATTGAATAATAGGAAGAAGTTCTTCTCAGCAAGAGTGGTGATGCATTGGCACAGGCTGCCCAGGGTGGTGGTGTCGTCACTGTCCCTGGAGGTGTTCAGGAACCACGGAGATGTGGCACTGAGGGACATTGTCTAGCGCAGTCACAAGCATGGGCTGATGGTTGGACTAGGTAATCTTAGTATACTTTTATAACCTTAATGATTCTATGGTTCAAATCAGACTAGAGAGATTCCTTCTCAATGCCAGGTTTCCACTTTGCATCGCAAAAACCTTTGGCCATGTTAAGTATGAGTTTGAGCCCTCAGAATAACAGCTATCGGCTCCAGAGAAGATACAACCCAAAATCTGTTTTCAGACGTTGCTATGGAAGCACAACCACCTGAAGATGTGTCCTCAATTTCCTGAACTGATGGTTTCCTGAAGAGACTGCCCCTGGCTGGGGAGGCTGGGGATGAGTCAGGAAGCTTAAGAAAAACAACAGCAGATGCTGGCAGATGCAGTTGAAAGAGGTTTTGGTATAAACCTGAGATTTCACAAAGACCACAAGAGGACCAAATAATCCTCCAAACACCTCCTCATCAAACACTAAAGATATTTCAAACAGCTCCATGAAGGGAAAACAAGTAAATTTATATAGTCCTAATCAGAGACTGCTTTCCTGTTAGTTCTAAGCCAAAAAAAAAAAGGTGTAAGGTTTCCAAATGACTGTGACACAGTAGTAATTTAAGATAACTATGCACAGCTCTACAATAAAGTACTGCTACAGCAAACACAACTACCTACTCATGGGATAATATCAGCATATGTTTCATTAAAATTGGTGATTTGAAAATCTGCCTGCCAGGGCTGCTGTAAGCCTTAATTTAACCTCTGATGAGCCTCAGAGGAAAGAGCTTCACACTGCTTTAAGCCCTATAGACATATAAGTAGAGAAAACAAAAACAAAAACAAAAAACAAAAAAACCCCAACCACCAACAGTACCAACCAAAGTCAATGTGAAACACTTAAATTTGCAGGTAAAACCATTCAATTTTTTCTCTGTCACGCACTTACAATACAAATAATAATACTACACATGAATACAGTCCCTTCAAGTATTTAATACATCCTCAAAATACCTTACAATGTTTGTCATCAGCCCTTTGCATTACAAGTTGTCACAGCATTTTTATGGGAAGCAAACCCAAGTGACAGTGCACAACGTGTGTTTGGTTATTTAGTTAATCTGTCTGAATCGCACCAGTTTTCTTCCCCTGAATAAGACACACGTAACTATTTTTAGGTCAAATACTAACAAATGGGGCCACCCTATATTATGGGTGGGAAGACAACAGATCAGTTTTTAAATAGAGAAAACAAGAAACTCGTGTTTCAGTAACATTGTGACTCAAAGCCAAAAGAAGCCAAGAAATTCAAAGATATTGGCTAACTCCCTCAGAAAAGCTCAAAAAGCCAACTTTTAGCCCCAAATGAATTTCTTCAGCAAGTTTTAAGACCCTAAAGTCTGCTTTTAAATGTTACTCGCTGACACAACCTTACTCACAATGCTGCAAGAGCTGTATGTACATAATAATAATGTTAAATCAAGCGTTTCCAGCATTCAAAACTTTTCAGGACTACTACAGATTTCCACAGCTGACATATAATAAGGGAAGAACAATTTAACATGGGTATGGTGATTAAAGGGAACATTTGCAGCCCTGCTTCCTTCTGATTATGGAATAAAAAAAAAACAAAGGTCAAAATACACTGCGTAAGAACTCAGTTCTGATGAGAGGAGAATAAGTATTTGTCCATCTGATATTGGCTGTCAGCTAAATGTCAGTGCTTAGAGCAAGGGCCAGGTACCACAGCTCTTGGGGACTCGGTCTCAGTTGCACGCAGGTCTGTTCTCAGTGCTGGAAATGATTATGGTACGCTCTGAAATGCCTGCAGAAAAGGTCCTAAGGTGCAAAACATTATGGGGATAGACAGACTTTTTAAAAAAGCTTAAGAGATTTCCCCCAAACAAGGAGATTGTCAGGCCAGGATTTTCTCCCTTGGCTGAACAGGACTGAGAAACCTGCACTGCGTTACACTGATACTATACCACTGACAAAGCTGGGATTTGCATGGCCGTGTAACTGGGGCGACTTCACACCCCAGCAGATGATTCCCTCAGTCCCCTGAGACTTGACTTGTGTCCTGCTTAACGAATACCTCTGAAAATGAGGCTTCTTTTTAATTGCACTCCAGCATTTGTCACACCAAAAACATCTGGGAAAGGAGAGAGCGGACAAAGAAAATGAACTTCTTTTTTTTTTTCCACTTGTTGCACATTGTTTGAAAAAGGTTTAAAGCTAAAATAAACTTCTCTGAAGCACCGCGTGGTTCACAGACAATGGCAGCAGCTGCAGATAGCTGAGGTTCATTCCTGTTTATTATATTCATTAAAACTGAAGGGAGAACTGTGGCAGCACCAGCTTGACTAATGGTCATCTGAATGTAATCATTAAGAAAGCATTGTTCTTTGGGAAGATGCAAAGTGTCAGACGGAACTTCACACCCTTGCCGTAAAACCCCCACTTATTTCCTACCATTAATTGGATAAAATGGGCATTGTAGGATTGGAGTTGGAGGGAAATGGGTTAATGAGTGTGCGTAGGAGTCAAACGACACTGGAAACTTGCTTGTCTACTGAGAGTGGGCAGAGGAAACAAAATCAGATGTGAGCAACTTGCTGGAAGGAGTCGAGCCGACAAAACTCATGAGACAGCACTTTGTGTTCTGATCATCCTTGAACGGTAAGACAAGCAAAACTCCGGCCAGTTTGCACATGTGTTTCAAACAACAAGTTGAGAGAGAAACAAAAACCAGCAATGAATCAAGGGGCTGTATCGACAACCACAAAGGAAACTCCTTTTGGAATTCAGCCACATCCTTGCATCCTACAGCGTGCAGCAGCTCACACGGTGCCTTTTACTGCCATGGAACCCCCTGGAAAGCTGGGGTAGTCCACTGCCATAAGCCTCGGCAAGCCACCCCAGGGTTTGCTGTCTACTTGCCTTGTCTCCAGTTGTCTTTCTCGTTCCTGAATCAATGTCACCTGCCTTTCAGTGCTGTCTGCTATGAGATGTGGGCTTGCTTTTTGCTACTCTCCAGGATCAGGTGGGACTCTGGGAGCAGCACAGAGGCTGGATCCATCCTCTCTATGAGCAAGTTGTGGGTAGAGCTGTTCCCCAGGCTTTTTGTGGTTCAGACCAAGGAAAGTCTGTACAGAGTACCATGTGTGGTTCAGTCCCTCTGTGTCACCACTTGTCCACGTGCAGATTTGCAGCATGTCCCATATCATCGTGCTGTACAGGCAGAAGCTCCACCAGGATCCCTGCTCCCTTCCCAACCAGAGCCCTGCTGGTTATTGGTTTTAATGCTTCAGGAAAGGAAGTGTTGAATTGTTCCTGGGCTGGAAAACTTACTTTCTTTAGCAGCTAAGAAAAAAGGCCTTCACATGTGAGCCAGCTGACAGCAAGTCCCCTTTCCCATAGCGTTCACTGGTACATGACTTGTACATTTCCTTTTGGAAAAATACGCTCTCCTTTGTACAGAGCCCTGAGTCTTCTCCCATAAGTACCAGGCACTTTTGGTACAAGGATAATTGGTCTCACCTTTCACCCTTATGTTAGCTAGTAATTTTTTCTATTTGTTTTACTTTATTCATGCTAGTCCTCTTGTAGGACCACTTTCAAAGACGCTCAAAAATCCCCTTCTCATTTTAGTCTCCCACTGCAACAAAGCTTACATGGCTGTAGTGCCCGCCTGCCCATCCAAATGCCTTACCATCCCTTCCAAAGCTTTCAGAGGAGCTGAATAATTTCATGTGAATGAGGGATGGGCAGCTCAAAGGGCAGAACTGGAGCTCCAGGAGGGCCTCCAAAGCCTTCTGAGTGACCACCGTGGCCCCCCTGACATCACGCTGTGACAGAACCAAGATGCGCACTGTTCCCTACTTTGCTGCCGGGGCAATAGGCTCTCCCCAGGATGATCTCACGTCAGATAGCTAGAAAGCCAGGGCTGCACGCTGGCTCCCTAGGTGCTCTGAGAAATCTGATCAAAGATACCTTTAGTCTGTGTTTGATCTGGTTTTATCCTGACTAGCAGCTCAGAGTACATAGAGTTCTCTTTGCTCCAGCAAGCACCTCAGCTGGAGTTGCAGGGACCTGAGCCGTAGTTGCTACTTCTGGCATTCTCACTAGACCTCAGGAAGTCATTATACGTTACACAAGCAATTAACTTTGCTGTAAGTGCTGGGTGATCTCTTATTTCTTGCTGCCTTTTGCTTACTGGGTAGGGTGTTGACAGTGCTTGGAGCAATAGACCCACACAGTGAGTGTGAAAATAAACCAAAAGCTCTGGTTAAAGTTCAGATTTGAGAAAATTTCAGATTGTGGTCCAAAATCTTCTGCTTTGAGCTGCTGTGTAGTCTGTGTGTTTCATAGCACAGGGGAATAAGACTTCTTTTGCCATAATTCTGTAGTACTTGAAGTGGGAAACTCTTTCCCCAGTCCTTTTGAAAGCACACCCTGTGCTCAGTGTACCAAATAGAGCTTCCAAAGGCAGCAGTAACACTGGGAAATTGCCACATTCCAAGAAGGGCCTAACCAACAGCTTCAAGGTGGCCATGTTGCTGAGTCAACATGAACTCATCCACACAAATGCCATTCTGTTTGCACATTATGATCACCATTAAAATGGATGCAGTGACATCCCAAACCCTTTTGAATGACATTTTGAAAAGCAGAAACGTATTGTGTTTATTTTACACTATTTAAACCACCCTGAATCATAGAATCAAAGAAACAGTTCAGAAAAGACCCCTAAGATCATCTTGGCCGAACATCAACCCACCTCCACCATGCCCACTGACCACTCAGTGCTACATCTCCATGGTTCTTGAACACTTCCAAGGACAGTGACTCCATCACCTCTGTGGGCAGCCTGTGCCAATGCATCACCACTCTTGCCAAAATAAAGTTTTTCCTATTTTCCATTCAAAACCTCCACTATTTGGAGCTGTTGCCTCTCATCCTATGGCTGTTACCTGGGAGAAGAGGCTGACCCCCACCTCACCACAGCCTCCTTTCAGGCAGTTGTAGAGAGCAATATGGTCTCCCCTGACCTCCTCTTCTCCAGACTGAGCAATCCCAGCTCCCTCAGCTGCTCCCCATAAGACTTGTGCTCCAGAGCCCTCACAGCTTTGTTGCCCTTCTCTGGACACGCTGCAGGGCTTTGGTGTCTTTCTTGTAATGAGGAGCCTGAAACTGAGCTCAGCGCTTGAGGTGTGGCCTCACCAGTGCCTTGCTCACCAGTCTATTAAAACACGAGCACAGCTGAATGGGAACTGCCTGCCAAAAGGAGAAGTGGGTTCAAAAAAGCGAACGGGCGACTTATAGAGGACTGCTCAGTGGGTCTGCATTTGGCCAGGCTGAGTCGCTGACTGCTGCAAACGTGGAAAGAGCAATGGGTGAATGAGTTTCTCATTTTCAGTACAAGTCAGGAAAGTCAACTGACTTTGGTAAAAAAGGACTAAGTTTAAAAAAATAATTTCCAGAAAAACATTATTTTGTTCTTTTTTTTTTTTCTACAGAGAATTGTGGGAATATGTGGGTTATCTGGGATTTTCTTGCCTTTATCAGTCAGTTTATTCGCACACTATTGTCATTTTAATTCAACTTAAATACAACTTCTCCTTTAATAAAAATCCTATTTACCTTACATTTCAAATCATTTTTACATGCTGCTTAAGCAATCTATTGCTACATCTTAAATGAAATCCAAATACTACTCAGGCCGCGCGTGCAGCTTCTGACATCTTAGAAAGAAAAGAGCCGACTTCGGGGAAGTCACTTTGGCTGAGCACCTGGACAGAGAACCTGCTGAAGTGATAAACCAGCACCCGGCAGCTGCAGCTTGTTCTGCAGGTGCAGAAAGCACTTCTTCTTCCTCTCGGTTCCCTCAGCTTGGTTCACTCAGTGCTAAGACACCACTTGAGAATTAAAAAAAACACAAAGCAGATCGAGTTGCCCCCTCTCGTCTAGGAACAAAAAGCACGCGCAGGATGATTTCACACGCTAGCTAGAAACTGAAGGGCGGGATGGCCTGAAATAATCTGTCCAATTCAGTTTCTAAAGATGGTTCTTCTATTGTTTAATACGTCAAACAGTTGTAAAATATGAATTAGTTTTGACATGCTTGTTCTTGAAATATCTAGCATGCTCAGGTGATAGCAGGCAACTTCACATCACGGTCTTCTACATTTATTTTTGTATTCTGGCTCTATGCGCATGCAGTTTGATAGAAACTACCAGCAAAAATCTCATTAACAAAAGGGACTTTATTTCATACCATAATTGACAGAACATTACAACCTGAATATATCTGCGGCCAGCGTGTTATAGCTTCAATGTGTATATGTTATATATCCTCACAATTACTAAAACCACCCAAAATTGAGTGCAAAATCCATTTTTAGTTGCAAATCAATCTATTTTACTGGTTATGAAGCAGCAATTTCAACTCTTTCTTTGCAAAATATCTAAATTATACAGAGCAAAGCACGACTTAAAAGGATTATTTAAATGAAGGTTATTTGCTTGCTGATTTCAATCACTGCTGTGATCGGTCCTTTGACTCGTTCTGTCCTACACGTGTGCATTAACAACGAGACCCAGCTTCCAGTGAAATCAAAAGGCAGAAAAGATGAAAATTATTTTAAAAAATCAAAATGAGCTCAAAATTGTTGCGTTTTTCCTTCTACCATGGGCTAGGAAAGAAATCTCTCTATGGAAATAATTTATGATAATACTGAAAAATATGTATGAATAATAATATAAAAAAAAAGCATTTATCTGTAAACCCAAAATGTTTTAAATTAAAATGCTGAAGAAGGCAGAAAGAAGGTTCTCAGGTGTATCTGGGCAAAGCAGAGATGATGGGGTAAGACCAAAAAAAAATAAAAAGAAGCAGAAATGTCTCCAATGGCACAGCACTGAGATTCACACTGGAAGAAGAAAAAATGGGGACTTTACATACGATTCCCTCACCAAAGAGCTTTGTACCCTAGGAATTATAATGTAAAGAATTTACAGATGCTACATCGTTTCCTTCTACTGTTTCATAAAACACCGGGCTCTGATCTCAACAACCCGCTTCGTTTCCTTCCAACTTGCAGCAGTTTTTTACTACAGCTGCACAATCTGTAACTAAAGGCTGTGCTGGGAGGGAGGAGGGATGGGGGGAAGCTCATTGCTTTGAAGCCCCTTGCTCCACAGGATGACATCCCAGTTGCTCACTGCCCTATCTCTCAAGCCTGTTAGAGGGTACTAAAAGAACTGTCAAAACTTCCAATACAGCATGGCAGCACTTAGCCCAAATCCCATGGAAGTAACTGGTCTGGTGTGATAAAACGAGCAAGAAAGAAAAATGTTCTTAGTTAAACTGAGCTGAGGTCGATGATGCTTCATGCTGGTCCCTTTCCAGGCCACAAGCACACTGCCCTTTCTTATAAGCACTGTTGATTATAAAGAGGTATCTTGAATTAACTAGGTGGATCTTCTGGATTATCACTCAGTATCTAAACGGGGCATTAAGAAAGAAGGGGACAGACCGTTTAGCAATGGAAATGGTTTCAAAATAAAATAGGAGAGATTTTGATTGGATATAAAGAAAAAGTTCTTTGTAATAATGGTTGTGATGCAGTGGCACAGGTTGCCCACAGAGGTGGGGGATGCCCCATCCTGGAGACGTTCACAGTCAGGTTTCTTAGGGCTGTGAGCACCAGATCAAGCTGTAAGTACCCCAGGGAGTTGGACTAGATGACCCTTAAAGGTCTCTTTCAACTCAAACAATTCTATGATTCTATGATCATTGCCCAGATCCTCCAACAGTCAGTGCAATACTTCAGCGAGACCAAAACTGCACTGTCCTCTTTGGGAGCGACTGCAGTCTGTGCCCTGGGTGGAGACAGAAGAAAGCCTGGAGCTGCTTGTGGGGACTCTGACATGATGCTTTCAAAAGTGAGAATGATTCACAAAAGTGATGATTCAAAAAGATCACTTGTACCTTCTCAGGCTTAGACATCAAGTCTGGATATGATGGTACTGTTTTCACCAACCTCCTCGACTCTGCTAAAGGGTCACATACACACTATGGTCACTGGTTTGTAAAGAGGTCTCTACAGAACTCAAGAAACAGAAACCCATGTATCAGACAGATAATGACTTAGGATTAGAAATAAAATACAGCATAAAGAACAAGCAGCATCTAGCAGCAAGATAGAAAAGTCCATCACAAGGGAGAAGACAACCAATTCCTGGGTTAAAAAAGGGAAAATATTTCCTCTTCCAAACATGTACGTAGAATTGCCCAGCTGGAATGCAGGAGCAGAAACGCATGGCCTACTGCAAGCATTCACAAGGCAAAGGATAAAGTCCCCCTGCATACATAGAAAGCTGAAGGTACTCACGACAAAACTGACTGGAGTTTTTTTACTGGTCCCCTGGGATATATTTACACAAAGATCAAGTTTAGTTCATATTTTGTCTCTTCTGCTCAAAAATTACAACTATGACAGCGGAAATAAGATGCTTCACTGCGTACTTTATAAATGCAAGTTTGAACTCCAGCTTACACAGACAGGATTTAAAAAACATGGGTTTGCCTTTCTCCTCAATGTCCCCACGGCATTTCCAGATTAGGTGACAATATATTCTGCTCATGGGAAGCGGACCTTACTTTTAGATGCAGACGCAGCACTCCCTGCATGCGTAGCGCAGAGCTCACCACTGTGACGTGTTCAGTGCATCCTGGGAATTCAAAGCCTCAGTTTCCTATGGAATTGCACTCAGGACTGGGACACAACGCTCAAGCCTTCAGGATTTAGGATTTAAGATTAAGTCCCAGGTGCTGACTATACCCGCATTCATCCAGTCTCACTCTTCAGGAGTTTCAGAGGAGAGCAGAGCCGTTGTGGGATCCCCACTGGTAGCATGTAGACACCTCTCAGCCCCCATTAAAAACCAAATGCACTGACACAATCTCCATGGGTTTCAGGTAGAGGCATGTTGTTTTCTCCCACCTAAATGTTTGTTTATGACTACCCTGAGGGCAGTAAGCATTCAGTGTTGCCCTGTTGCAGCCTTCCAGCCAGCAGTCAGCTGGGAACGCCTGGAGATGTGGCAGGCCACATCTCAGCACAGCAGGGCTTTGGGCCATAAAATGAAATCAAATTACTTAATTAATGAGGCACTTTGTTATCTTTCATGGAAATTTAGGAGGAACTTCTGCTTTCTGTGTAGCTGGAAGTATGTTCATAAAATGGACAGTGCTGGTATCCCCACATTAAACAGTGCATTGGCTGTAAAACAAAGAAGTCAATGCATCTTCCACCTTTTTATAGGGGAAGCAGAAGTCTCTTAAAAGTGTAGTTAGAGCTGTTGTGGGGCGGGGAGGGGATGGTTTTACCACTGATGTCATTGCCAGCATAAGCTTTTTACAGTCCTAACCTAATAGGTGTCTCTCAGCTTCAAAATCAACAAAGAGTGCAGAAAAAAGCCCACTTCCTCCTTGGGAAATGGTGCACGTTCAGGGAGGAAGCTGTCTTCCTGTTTTCTCCATAACTGTAGCTTTGCTGGTTTTAGCAAGTTCCACAACTGTAAGCCCCGTCCATACGGAACGTGTTCCTCTAAACATCTGGCTCATTTTTTATTGCAGTGATAAAACAGGTTTATTTTCTACAAACCAAATAAAATATTACTTTCTCAGTGTATGATCTGCTGTGCCTTTAAAAGTGAAAATATACACAGAGATCAATAGGCTCACATGTTTTTGTTTTACTGGTGACAAAATTATTTCTAAGGACAACTCAGGGATTAATGTTGAAAGTAGAAAGGAAGAAAGTCTGGACACCTACCCTTTATTATCTTAGTGTTTCTTGATGCAAACCAATGACACAGATGTATATTTAAATGAAATATAAATCCAGCCAAGGAGCATTTCTTAGATCCAGATCAGATGTGAACACGTATCACTTGTACTGGTTCTTAACCTACACATATCTCCCAATAACTATCACTGGAAGAGAACAAAATTCTTTAATTAGTTTAGAACTCATTTTTCTAATTTGTCTGGATGATATTAGAAAAAAATGGCTCATGCCAAGAAATTCAGAGGGCTATCCAGCAACAAAGAGGAGAGCGTTCGTTTATTATCTAATGGCAGTCTGGCTGCAAAGTCAAATTTCAGTGGGCAGTGCACTCAAGCAATAAACCAGGAAAAAAGCCATTATAAATCAACAAATCTTGTTGGCTTCCCATTCCATTAGCTGTTATTTTTAGATGTACTGCATGCATGGCTAAGCAACAGTGCTGCAGAGAGAAGTTTTCATCTTTCTCTCTCCCCAGTCTTTCACCTGACGCTGCCTGAAATGACACAAGAGTTCACTGCATGCAACAAGCCAAAAAATGATCTACAAACACTGTGAAAGACCTATCCAAGCTACAGAGATGTATTCCAACAGCAGATTCTTGAAAGGAGTAGGAAAAAATACGTGAGTCATTTTCTAGATGCTTTGAGAAATCCTGAACTGAGGAAAGCCTGGCTCGGTGCATCCAAAATATGGTGCTTCCTGCAGCCTCCACCTGCAGCATTACTGCCATTCCCAGACTTTGGTTGCCCACGAAGCCCCTTGACCTTGGTCAGAAGGTACTGCAGGGTTAGGAGAAACTGAGTTTCTTGCAAATATATATATATATTTTTTCCTGAAGGGTGGCAGGGGTAGTAGGTATCCCTTGTGCAAGAGCCTGGGAGTGCTCAAAACTGAGACCAGTGATGGGAAAAGTCACTGGATTTTTTTATGTGGGAGAAGAGCTCTGTGGAGAAAGGGTGTTAAAATGGTGAGAAAAAAGAGGGTCAAGAAATGGGAGAAGACTTCATGAGGCATGCAGACTGTGTGAGCAGTGCTGTCTGGAGGCCAGCGCCTAAGCATCCCAGCCTATATCAGGGCAATAAACCCCTATGGTTGCCCTGGCCATACACAAGTGCTTGACTTGCTCCCATAGTCAGGAGGCCTGGGGCTGGTGTACCCCTTGCCAGCATGATAACACCCAGATGAACAGATGAATCATAGAATCATAGAATCACAAGGTTGGAAATGACCTATAAGATCATCCAGTCCAACCGACTCCTCATCACCATTGCCACCACAAGCACTAAACCACATCACGCAGCACGTCATCCAGACGCCTCTTGAACACTGCCAGGGACGACGACTCCACCACCTCCCTGGGCAGCCATTCCAGTGCCTGACCACTCTGAGAGAAAAAGTTCTTCCTTATGTCCAACCTAAGCCTCCTCTGATACAACTTGCAGCCATTATCCCGTGTCCTGCTCATTGCCTGGGAGAAGAGGCCAAAACCCTCCTCATCACAACCTCCCTTCATGAAGTTGCAGAGTGCAATGAGGTCTCCCCTGAGCCTCTTCTTCTCCAGACTGAACAATCCCAGCTCCCTCAGCTGCTCCTCATAAGACTTGTGCTCCAGACCCCTCATGAGTTTCATTGCCCTTCTCTGGACATTCTCCAAGACCTCAGTGCATGAAGGATCCTGGTACCACTATGTCAGGGCCCTTTCCAGGTCCTGCCATAGCAGCATCCACCACTCTCTAGCAGAGAGTTGGCAGTAATGTGTTGAGGAGGGAGAATCTGCATCCCTGAATTTGCAGGGGTTAAATCTTCATCTTGTGAGTCTACAGTCAAAGCTAAATCTGAGCCATGCAAGCTAGAGACTGACTGGAAGCCAAACTGAAATGAATTGCTATTGCTCAACCTGAGAGAGGAGTAGCGTAAGCCAGCCAAGGTAGGGCTGAGTGACACAGCTCCTATTGCCCAAAGACCTGTGCTCACGTGATCACAGAATCAAAGAATCACAGAATTGTAGGGGTTAGAAGGGACCTCCAGAGGTCATCGAATCCAACACCCCTGCCAAAGCAGGTTCCCTACACCAGGTCACACAGGTAGGCATCCAGGCAGGTCTTGAACATCTCCAGAGGAGACTCCACCACCTCCCTGGGCAGCCTGTTCCAGTGCTCCGTCACCTCACTATAAAGAAGTTCTTGTGCACATTTGTGCAGAACTTCCTATGCTGCAGTTTCCAGCCGTTTCCCCTTGTCCTGTCTCCACTCACCATTGAAAAGAGTCCGGCCTCGCCATTCTGCCCCCCACACCTCAGATATTTATAGGCCTGGATCAGGTCCCCTCTCAGTCTCCTTTTCTCAAGGCTGAACAGACCCAGTTCACTCAGCCTTTCCTCATAGGAGAGATGCTCCAGGCCCTACACCATCTTCGTGGCCCTCCGCTGGACACTTTCCAAGAGGTCCCTGTCTTTTTTGTTCTGGGGAGCCCAGAACTGGACGCAGTACTCCAGATGAGGCCTCACCAGGGCAGAGTAGAGGGGAAGGATCACCTCCCTCAACCTGCTGGCCACGCTCTTTTTAATGCATCCCAGGATGGCATTGGCCCTCTTGGCCACAAGGGCACACTGCTGGCTCATGGCCAACCTGTCATCCACCAGGACACCCAGGTCCCTCTCCGCAGAGCTCCTCTCCATCAGCTCATCCCTCAACCTGTACTGGTGCATGGAATTATTCCTTCCCAGATGCAAGACTCTACACTTGCTTTTGTTGAACCTCATCTGGTTTCTTACTGCCCAGCTCTCCAGCCTGTCCAGGTCTCGCTGAATGGCAGCACGACCTTCAGGTGTGTCAGCCAATCCTCCCAACTTCGTATCATCAGCAAACTTGCTGAGGGTGGCCACTACCCCTCATCAAGGTCATTGATGAAGATGTTGAACAAGACCGGACCCAGCACAGACCCTTGAGGAACACCGCTGGTTACAGGCCTCCAACCGGACTCTGCACCACCAACAACGACCCTCTGTGCTCTGCCAGTCAGCCAATTCTCAACCCACCTCACTGAACACTCATCTATCCCACACTTCCTCAGCTTTGTTAACAGGATGTTATGGGAGACAATATTAAATGGCTTGCTGAAATCAAGGTAAACTACATCCACTGCTCTTCCCCCATCCACCCAGCCAGAGAACATCATAGAAGACTCCCAGGTTGGACAAGCACGACCTCCCCCTGGTGAACCTGTGCTGACCACTCTTGATAACCTCCTTTTCTTCCGTTGTCTGGAGATGACATCCAGCACAAGCTGTTCCATCACCTTTCCAGGGACAGAGGTGAGGCTGACTGGCCTACAATTGCCTGGATCTTCCTTCTTGCCTTTTTTGAAGTCCGGAGTGACATTGGCTATCCTCCAGTCTTCAGGCACCTCCCCCATTCTCCATGACCTCTCAAAGATGACAGAAAGCGGTTCAGCAATCACCTCTGCCAGCTCCCTCAGCACCCGTGGATGAATCCCATCAGGTCCCATGGATTTGTGAACATTGGTGTTGCCTAGGCACTCTCGGACCGCTTCATCCCTGACTAAAGGAAAGTCTTCCATTCCCCAGATCCTCTCACTAACCTCCAGGGTCTCAGATTCCCGAGGGGGAGCTTTTTCACTGAAGACAGAAGCAAAGAAGGCATTCAGTATCTCCGCCTTCTCAGCATCCCCCGTTACCAGAACACCCCCCTCACTTAGCAGGGGAGCCACATTCTCCCTAGTCTTCCTTTTACTGTTAACATACTTTAAAAAGCCTTTTTTATTATCCTTTATCACCTTTGCCAGATTTAATTCCAGGCGGGCTTTAGCCTTCCTCGTCGCATCCCTGCAGGCCCTGACAACATTCCTGTATTCTTCCCAAGTAGTCAGACCCTTTTTCCACATTTCAGGACCTTCTTCTTTCCTTTGAGTTTGTGCACAAACTCCTTGCTCATCCACACAGGTCTCCTGCCACCCTTTCCTGATTTCTTGCTCACAGGGATGCATGATGTGGAGCTTGATGCATTTTAGGGGTCTGATGTTGATTCTATCAGAAGTCCCTGGTGTTTCTCAGGTGAGACTGACCTCCCTGCCTCACTGAAGGGAGAAGACAGGGCAAAAACTTGCTTCAAGTAATTCACTTGAAGTAAATAACACCCTTTTCTACTTAAAAAGGTATTTGCTACCTTCTCCATACAACTAGCTTTCTTGCAATGTTAACATGAAAAACTTACTGAAAACCATTAGATACCCTCTAACTAAATGCACTCATTTTTATAACTACCTCAAATTTACTTAATTACGGACTACACTCCAGGAAGGTGCCGGTGGAAAATAACCAGGCACAGAGAGACCTCATTACAAAGTTTATGCCTATATTTGTCATAAAGCATTTTTGATATCAATGCTACTTTGTTGGATGTCCACCATACCCTCTGATAAAGGTAAATGCAGGATACCCACAAAAAACACTGACACTGAATGGCTTTGAATCACTGCTGCTTCGAGCAATGTTTTCCACATGAAATAAGTGAATGAGTAAAACCACGCATAAAATTACTCTCTGAAATGTAATATCCTATAATTTCTTTGACTCTGGTCCCAGGCCACTGAAGGATTGACACACATGCTTAACAGAAAGTAGCATAGTAGAAGATGCCTTTGGAGAAAGGGGAGTCTCATTGGTGAAGGTTGGCAATAACAAGCTATACAGGTAGCTGGTTTAGAAACTGATGATGTTGCTTTGAGGAAAGAATGGAGAAACAGGAGTTAGGCATCTTGAGGCCCTCAATAACCCTACCTTCACTGATTCTAGGTGAGCAGCTCTAGTTAGGCTGATAAAACCCACGTGCCACAGCTCAAGTTAAGCATATTTTAAATATTTTGTCAGAATGGTGCAGAAATGCAAAGCAGATGCAATATTGCTCACAGCTTTATGATACGCTGTTTGTTTTTTCTAGCATTCAAACTCTTCCACGGCAGTCAGAACACAAGATAAATCAACACGGGCTGCTGCTGGGAGAGCAGCTTCTTTGTGCAGGCAGGGAGAGATTTTCATCTCTGGCATAGAGCACACAGCTTCCTTGCAGTCGGTTAGAAACCTTCCCTGTGATCAGAGAGGAATCACCCATGGTAATGTGTGTTTCAGTTTTGACTGTGCAGTTCTAAACCATCGTGTGCACTGGAGAGGATGAAAGCAAGAACAGAAGTGAGATGTTCCCACTCTCAAAGGCAGATGTGCATGCTCCGTTTAGTTAACAAGTACCAACTGAACTCTCAAATTTCCTCTTCTCAAACCTGAAATAACAAAATTTGTTTCCTACCTGATGTGGAACTTACATCTCAAGAAAAATCCAAGCACTCTTTTTCCTCTCCTTCGTCATCAAAGCACAGCAGTGCCCTGAATCCCAGAGTGGTTTTAGTGCGTCTCAGAAGCAAAACTACATGTGTCAACCTCAGCAGAAATCTAAGAAGAAATGATTCAGCCTGGTGTTCAGTGAGCCGAGTCCTTGCTAACTACAGGTGCAAAAGATCTGACCTCGTAGAGGAAAAGTGATCCTCATAAATGTTAATAGCAATTAAAAACAAAACAAAAAGAGATCAGTGAGAAAACAGCAAATGGAGAACTATCTTTTTGTGAGTGGTTATGTTACTTTAGGTGAGACAGCTCCTAACAGCTAGGGACAAGGTTGGTGGCATTTCCAGTTCAGCATGGATAGGCCCAGGTTGAATGTGGGCAGGACTTTTACTTTATGCCTCATTTTGCATTTGGGCAAACTTGCTCTTACAGAGGGGTGTCACACTGATTAACTCATTAACACTTGTAGAGAGCTTTGTATTCCTTGGATAAATGACCTGGGGAAGTGGGAGCATGCGATTACCCTGTCTGGGTAATGAAGTAAACAGTCCTCAGCTGGTGTCAATGGCAGGGATTAGCTTGTGTATATAGAGCATCTGTTATATAAACTGGATCTCAGAAGACTGTAGAGTCAGATGCTATAAATCACTTGACTGTGTTTGAGTTGTCTATTTTAATCTGTCTTTGGTGAAATGCAGTTAAAAAACTCGGTTTAAAAGGCTGGATCCTGAGTCCTTGCTGCAAATGCAACTGGAAAGACAAGTTCCTGAGAAATGAAGCCTTTAACTTCACTAGCACTTCATGTCCCCGTAGTACAGTGAAGTAGGTCTAAAAGCCGAGCAACATGTCTGCCCCAAGATCCTGGTTTCTGAATGTGTAGGAGAATTTGGAAGGACCACATGAGCAGAGACCCAGCTGATGATACATCAGGGTGACCAAGTATCCTGCTGGAAGTAACTGCACAGAAACTTGTGAGGGCAATCTGTGACCTACTCCAACCTCTCCCCGCCCTGGGACCAACCGAGTTCTGTCTATAATGCAGATCCTGGAGGAAAAGAAAGACCAGTGTTCGTCACAGGGAAGAGTGGTGAGGTGCTGGCACAGGCTGCCCAGAGAGGTTGTGAATCCATCCCTGGAGGTGTTCAAGGCCAGGTTAGATGGGGCCCTGGGCAGCCTGGTCTAGTACCAGATCTGGAGCTTGGGGACACTGCCTGTGGCAGAGGGGTTGGAACTTGAAGATCCTTGGAGTCTCTTCCAACCCAAGCCATTCTATGATTCTATGATATGGATTCTCTGTGACACAGGGAAGAGCAGGAGTCAGCTCTGAGGTCTGGCGCTCCAAAGACCTTCTTGAGAGGTCTACAGAAAAGATGGCAGTGATGAGGCTTGTGCTATGTTCTGCTACCTTTGTCATCCTGCCTTTACTGCTGCACAGTTCCCTTTCCCAGAGCTGAACAACCCTGCAGGCTGTGCTGACACCTAACATGGGATTCAGCCTCTATCCTTGCCCCAGAAGCACTGTCCCTCAGTCAGTGGGTAGAGAAGCACTTCCCAAAGGCAACTCAACCCACCCAGAGGTGGGTGGCCAGCATAGATGCTTTCTGAATGTATTGATTTCTTTCCACTGACTGTAAAGATACCCTAGAAAATCAGCTGAGACATAAGGCCTACATTCCTAGCCACTAAAATGAAGTGAATCCTTCTTCCCAGGTATGATAAAGGGAAATCTGGCTTTGCTAAAGTCCATGGAGCTGCAGTGGGCCAGGATTGCTTCCATCCCCACCTGGTGCTCCTTACTTGGTTACAGAAGTAATGCTCAAGTAGAGGGCATTTTTTTTAATCCAAGAAAGATGCATTCTGTGCTGCTGAGGGCAGGGTTTGTAACTGACCAAAGTTTTACCAACTTTTTTTCCTAGCAGAACAAAGGTTTTTTTATTCAAGGTGCTAAATCCCTCCTCAGTTTGCTGCTTTGGTGAAAAAAACCTGCTTTTAAAAAAAAAAAAAACAGTCCAAGATTTTTATGAATGTAGGCAAATACAAGTAACTTAAAACTCATTCCTAAAGTCTGGAGGGCAAACTACATGCAACATGATGAAAAGTTTGTTTCTGTTTCTTTTTCTTTCTTCCCTCTCCCCTCCCCCCCCATCATTTTATGAGTTAATCTTCCTGGGAACAGACTGATATTTACTCATCCCATGAGAAAATAGAGTTGTCAGAAATCCAAATGATACCAAGGGAGAAGGTTTAAGACACTCTACCATTAGTCATCAAATGGAGAGAATTGGCACAGTTCTTTGGTGATGGACTGCATGCTTTTCTCCTTTTAGTAGTAAAGCTGTTTGTAGTTTTTTATCTGAGTTTCTCCACATTAAATGTGGAAATGCTATGAATTGTCTGTGTGGAAAATAAATGCTCAGAGAACCATCACCAGAGGCTATTGAAAGTCCTTGACCATAGTTCAAGTCCATCAAACAAAATGTTCTGATAGAAAAATAATAAAAGGGAGAAATAATAATAAGAACGATCAATATGAGCATTATCTTACTAGATGCTGCATTCTTCCAACACGCCTCATTCTATGCAATGAGTCAATAAAGGCTGCTATGCATCTCGCAGTCTTGGCTACAGAGCCACAAATGTAGCTCTTCTGCAACAGCTCAAACAAGAGTTAAGAACATGCCATGATCTGGGACTTTATATCTCAGTATCTCAAAGTATTTGATGCCCTTACCCAGGATATAGAGAGCCTCACAGAAATTCAAGCAATGTGAACAGTAACTCAGAGTTGAGTACGCTCTAACAAGTACAGGAAGCTGCAGTACATGAATACAACTCTGTTCACAGATAAGAAGAGGCAATGTTTGGTCAGATTAATTAAATACTCTCAGGACTCAACTGATGCTACTGCCTAAGTTGCCACTGTTGTTTAGGCACAACACTCATGTGTCTACAGCCTGGATCCTACCACGTGTCAGCTGAGCCATAGTCAGTGACCTTGTGCATACTGGAAGCCTGCAGCAAGGTAATTTGTTCTCGTTTAGCTTGTAATTAAGTGGGGCTGAAATAAGTCTAAGTACTTTACATTGGCCCCAGGCTAAGAGCATGCCTGCACATGGAGAACTCCACATTTCAGATGAGGTGTTGTGGCTTCAGTCATGGTAATTTGGGCCCAAAGTTGACCACAGAGGAAGCATCTTTCCAAAAGGATCCAAGAAGAAGCTTCCATTCATAATGAGCAAAGTTTTTCCCTAAGTGTTATGGAAAATATATGTGACTTGCACTCATATGTTTCTTACTCACCAAGATTTATCCTGGTTATTACCATTTCTTTGCCTTCCACAGAATTATTAATTTACTGTAGTATATGTCAGAGAAAAATCAGGACTACTGTCCTCCCCTGATAGTTCTCAGCTACTAAATCATTGGTTTTTAAACTCAGAAAGACTAGAGGCAGAGAAAATAACCCCTCTGTGAAGAGTAATCTATTTGAGGATACCCGTATTTCATAATCCTATTGTATTTGTAAGTGAACCTCCAGTAAATCAACCTAAAGCACCCATTTAAGTCACGAATTCAGTCCCATCTGAGAGACAGGTCTGTACAAAGCTTGTGACAACTCAGGCAGCTCAATCAGTCTTAACATTACTCTTGTTGCAGGTATATGCTGCTCTTCCACCGGTCTTTGCTAAGTTGAAGAATATTTTTGGACATGCATATATGGATCTGTGAAGCAAGGCCACTTCAAACTGAGTGGATGGCAGCCAGCTCTTGTCTAGAATTATGCTTCAGCTAATGCGTCCTGCTGATCTGCTGACAGCAAGGAGGAAATAAACAGGAGGTGAAAAGGAGAAGACCCACAGAGCAAGGAGGTGTTGGAGAAGGAATCCAACCTCTGAGACTGTGCTTACACTTGCAGTGAGCCCCTAGCCTGCCCTCGAGCCGTACAAACCATCTGGACCAAGTACATTGGCTCCTACTGACCTATGTATGTGTAATGCTCTTGGAGGGACTACTACCATGCTGGGAGTAAAGTGTACACGCAGAAAAGGCAGTGTGCTGCTTTTCCATAGCACAGCTGGGGAGATCCAGCTTTAACAAGGGCTGAGATCACCTCCAACCTTCCAGTCTAACCCCACCAGAAGACAACTGGTCTTTACAGTTGAGTGCTTTTCAAAAAAGCCCAAAGCACTATCATCACTCCTGGGAAGTCACTTCTGCAGTTCCCAGATGAGAGGGCTGACCTGTGGACAGAAATATGCACAATGAAGGGTGTAAGTTGGCAAGTTGGTTTAACCAGCAGACAGTCTGTCCGTGCCAGTAGACAGCCCATATCACTTCAAAACCTGCTCACATTAATAAAACTGCTTGAAGGTTAGAGAAACCTAGAGCTCAGATCGGGCAGTCCACTCCAAAGCAGTTTGATGGACTCTGAGAATTGACTCAATATTCATTAAACAAGACTGAGCTCCACGCATAACATCAGCCCAAGCTCTTTTGGATGGACAGAGGAAAAACTGCCAGGACAATGAAAACCACAAGGCTCAACCCATTCACAACTCTAGCAATATCTGCAATCCCACACTGACATAAAGATCCTTGAGATGGGGTGATGGAGAGGAACCCCACACCAAGCCCTGCAGTGCACTGAGAAGTCAGGTGTGGGCCCCTGTGGGCTGCCTTTCTGTTAACCTTGCAAAGAGAAGGAAAATCAGTGCGGTTGCTAAATCAGGGCACGTGAGGCCACACTGCAGTGTAACCTTCTCCTTCTATGTGCCCTCAATAGCCTTGAGGCCATGCCGCCCACCACCACCCTCTGCACACCACAAGACACTCCTTAGTGGACTCTAGGGATGAATTTCACACTGCCATGGTACAACAGACGACAAACAGCTGCTAAGACACAGCACACTGTGGTGGTGCTTGGCATTGTCCTTCCCCATCCCTGTACCTTCTTTTCTCCTATTGACAAGGCAAGCAGCTCAGCTTCACGCTGACAGCAGCACACATCAAGTTACTCTTAGTCTTCTCTCATGACCATCTCCTGTCCCACCACACAACATGGAGCCTGTGTGGACATCCACAAGTGCATGAAGCAGGTTTTCTCTGCACAGCTTGGCTTGTGCACAGCTGTGGAGAATTAATTTCTGTGGTCCCTTGCCGGGAAGCAGTATTATTCCAAAGCAAACTAAAACCCCCAAACAAATGAAATTGTTTTGTTTTGTTTTGTTTTTTCCCTAAATAAACCCAAAACTGGAAACTTGCACTGTCATAAAAAAAAGTGCTGACTGATTCCCAAGCAGTTAACAAAAATGTTGACTCCCCAGTAAATCAGATCATTTTGATCGCAAAATACTACAGCCCAGCATGAATGTGTTCTCAAGGTCAGCTCCTTCCCTCAAGCAGTTCTCTTCTCAGGGCAGATGTAGCACTACCTGAGAGTCCTCCTGACAGGCTCCTAAAATTTCAGAGCAATCTGAATGCAATGCAAAGGCAAACGCTTCCCCACGTTAGCATCTGGCTCGCCAGCAGCGTGCTAAATAGGGCAGAGTCAGCGAGCTGTGACGCCGTGACGGTGACACGGGTTCTGCCACCCCCTCCAGCTCTCACACTGGTCACACACCAGCGATCCTGGCTCAGCTTTGCGGGTCGCATCCTTTGGAGCAGGCTGGGGGGACATGTGGACTCCTATGCCCTGGTCACTGTGAGCGGTCGGAGGCAGCCGGCATTGTGAGGGCTGTCAGCACTGCAACCGGTGCCAGGGACTCTCTTTTTGATTTACATTTTCTACATCCTTTCTGAGAAACCTCAATTGTCTGTTTAATCCCTTAGCGCTGGAGCAAAAGCATTCAGCCGTAGAACCCAGTATAGCAGGCGCAAATTTGATACCCATTAAAGTCAAGGAGTTACCAGGCATAAAAACCCATATGGGGACTGTATAATCCCTGGTGTAATTCCATTCATTTTAGCGTTCTAGTGATGAATCTGACACAGTAGCCTGGATTTCCATCCCACATCAGCTTCCCACATCCATCTAGCATGTACTGTAGAAACAATCCCAACGTACATTTATATAGGTGTGTGCAACTAACTTTATTCTAGTGGATGTGCTGGTCATGAGTAGGGAGATCGCAGCTTTGCTCTCTCTGTGCAATGTTTTCCTTACCAAATAGGTATCTAGATGGAATCAGAGTGGGGCAGGCACAAAGTGCAGCGGCATGAAATGCCATGCTGCAGCAGGATCCTGTTAGGCTCAGTGAAGAAGCAGCACAAGTCAGCCTTGGCGCAGGAGTCGAGCCCTGCTGCCTGCAAAGAGCAGGAATGTGCTGCGGGGAGCTGTCACACAGAAGGTCCAGAGACAGCGCTGGCCTGATGGTTTGTAATAGACTTACCACTGGGTGCAGCTGAGCACATATCTCTCTTGTGAAGTTTTATTGTCCAGATAACAAATTACACATCAGGATGTATGAAAGTTACAAGCATTATACCCTCACTTTACAGCCCTGGCACTAATGTATGCATTTAGGTTTAAAGCACTTTCTTGCAAGTTAAAACCCAGCCCTGCTAAGAATTGGTGTAATTCAATACTTCCTTTGAAAACCTCCCATAGGAAGATTAGAACAATCTTAGTGATTACAGTCTATCTGGGGTCCACAGATGCCAGTAATCTATGGAAATTGTGAACTCAAAGGATTTATGTCTAAATGTGATTTAAAATCCACTACCAAATCTTCATCGTGGTGGGTTTTCTTTTCTTTCTTTATTCCTCCTCTCTCTCCCTCTCTCTCTCCCCCCTTTTTTCCACCCTAGGACTGAATTTCTCGCAGACAGCAGCGTGCCTGGTGCTGCTGCTGCTGGGGCAGGCGTGCAGCGCGAGCCGTCCTCCACAGTAGTCCCAGCAATTGCCCCAGACAGAGGCTCTCTGCTCTGGAGTCTGTCTGCAGCCGTGTTCGTGATGAAAGGCAGCTGTGGACGGTTTTGGTTTATTCTGTTTAAAGGCCTATCGCGGACTCCCACATGAATGGGAATGTAAAGAAAAGTCACAAATCAAACCTGAACTGTGCAGTCCACTTAGGCGAATGCTATTTGCGCCATATGTTTTGCAGGTTCGTTTCATTGGAACAGTAAATTGGTCTAAAATTAGGGCCAGATTTTTGAAGGCAGCACTAAAGATGTGTCCTCTGAATGCATGCACGTGAACTCGGATGAAGGGACAAGTCGCTTCCAAGGCACAAGTGCAAAGGGCAAACAGACATACGAACGTGGGACACGGGGAGGGCAGATCTGTGCAGCATGTCTCGCACAGCCCATCTAGGGCACTGCTCCATGTCTTTTTGGGGACTCTCACTAAACATCTGCTCTTCTCCATGTGGACACAGTTTTCGATTCTGAATGCTGGATCCTCCACATGCAGATCCTCATATTTGAGTGGACACGCAGCCACAAATCTTCAGCACAAGCTTCTCAGTTACACGGCTTTCAGACAACAACACCAACAACCTTGTCTTCCAAGCCTGTTCAAATAAACTGCCGCAGATTAAAGGCCTGTGTTTCTGTCAAGTTTAAACAAATACATAGAGCACAAGAGCCCTGCAGTACTGCACGCGGCTCACAGCAGCTCCCAGGCATGGTGCACTGCTGGTGGGATTTCTGGTCCGCAGACTCTCCTCTCCCAAGTTTGGAAGATGCAGATCCAGTGGGTCCTTAATCCAAACCAGGGTTTTGGTTTTACAGCTTGGGAACAAGGAGGTTTTGCTTACCCCAAACCTGGCTTCAATTTTATCTCATTTCCATAAATAGCATTGGGAACCTTTGGCAATGTTTTGCCACATTTTCCAGTGGAGGACAAGCAAAGACTCAAGGCCAAGGCTATATAAGGGTATCTGAGTTGTGCTTCTGCTGCCTTTTTACACCTATCAGCCTCTCAAGTCTCCAACCCAGGTGTTTTATCCTCCTCTGCTTTTCAATCCGTATTTTCGAGCTGTCGTTCCCTTGTGTTTCACCTCATTTCCTCCCAGTTTCCACCTCCATTTTGTCACTTAATCATGTGGGCCTCCGTAGCCTCTCATTTGCTTGTGGTAAATCTGGCATCTTTATTAAATCCAGACTGCTTCACTCTGGGGGCACATTTACAGGTAAATCTCCTTATAGGCAGCCACCTCTGACTCAATAGTACATTTAATCCTGCAGCTGTCAAAGGAAAGGTGATAAATCATCCTCCTCTGATCACATAAATCCCGGCTCCTTCGGCTGAGGCAGCGCTCCTCCCGCCACCCGGCCGTGGGCTCAGCCTGCACAGGCCTCCAACCCAGCTCCATCCCTAGCAGCATCTAAACTCCTGTTTGTTTACTTCGTGCTGAATCAGGGCCAAAATAATGTGGCTTTTTAATTAATTTATTTATTTACTTATTCATCTAAAGGAAAACAAGAGGAAAAAAAGAAAAAAAGCCAGTTTTGGTGAGAACCCCACTGCGGAGCTGGGAAAGGGTTACGGGCGGCTGCGGGCTCACAAAGCCCCATTGAGGCGCAGGACGGGGCAGGAGGGAGCAGGGAGCAGTTGTACCTCCACAACCCGCTCCTTTCAGCAGGAGGAGTGAGCAAGGCCGCTGGCAGCTCCCGCAGAGCTCGCAGGCTCCGCCAGCCAACTGCTCTCTGTTTGTTCCTTTTGCTTAAAACAACAACACACGCAGGGAAAATAAATACAAAAAGCCTTTGGTATGTGTGGAGCATTAAGCTGCAAGAGCCACTGCTCCGGTCCAAGCATCTTAAAATCTATGGTTTCTTCCACCACGCTGATTTGGCCATGTTGCACCTGCAAAGTATTTTTTATTCCAGCATCCTCCTTAAACACAGATGTACACGCTGTGCCGAGAGCCTTCTGAAGTGCTCCGTGTTGACTTAACTCTTTCCCACTGGACCCAGCGACTTCAGGAAGATCACTTATGCCAGGGCTGAATGCTTTGAAAGCTCTCACTCTCAGGTGCAGAACCCAACTCACATGCCTAAATATCATCTATGTATATCTACCTCTTCACTTCCAACACACTCTGACCTGCACAGCCCCTAACTTCAGTGCCTATAAAAATCAGGCCACTTGTTTTGAAGTGTTCAGGCACGGATTTAGGTTCCAGATGCTCAAAAAACTGCAGTTTAAATTTAGATATCTGCATCTATACCACTGGCAAAATCCTTTTATTTTTGGAAGCGCTGAGCCCCAGCAGCTCCCATTAATTTCAGTAAGAGCTGCTGGGAGCTCAGAGTCTTGGAAAGCTCTTCTGGGGAAGCTGTACTAACATTAGACTCTTGTTTTCAGAAGCTCTGTCTTGAAAAGAAATGACACAGAAATCAGGAAGAAGGAAAATGTTTGTTTAGCTTTCCTCTTTAATAAAGTCATCCCGTGAGCCACGGATCTGGTAAACGCCAGTTTCTGGAGGGCTGGTTGTCCACTGTCCTCAAAATACCACCCATGAAAGAGAAACATGACTGGATAAGATTTGTTTCCTTAGGAACCCAGGCTAAAAGGAATAATTAATCAGGTACTTGTGAATATCAGAAAATATCAGACTAGAGAACCGAGCTGTAACAAAAAAAAATTAAAAAATTACAAGATGAAGCCAGAAAAACTTCAAAGGCTATGAGACCTGAAGGCAATTGGAAGCTTAAATGCAAGCACAGACCTGAAGAAAGTATACAATAGACAATATATGGCATTTTCTTCCCTTTTAACTCATCTCTGTGTGAGACAGATGAGAGCTGCAGTGTCTGTAGTTCCACTAACCAGAAAGCACGTGGCTCACATGAAGTGTATGATTCAAGTAAGCGTTACATTCAGGTAAATCCCTGAACAACATGAAGAAGTGTCTGTAGCGAGGAAATCAATAATTCATGCCAAGCCTAGGATTCCTGCCTTGTGTGTGGCAGGAGCTGCAAAGTGTTCAGTGCCTGAGGAAGAAACAGCATAGCAGGAGTTTTAGTAGATGACATTTGCCTTGCTTTTAAAACAGTTATAAATACAACCCCAAAAGCCATAAATTCCATCTGTGTTCACAGCTGAGGGAGACACAGTTATCCTATTCCATTAGATAGGAGAAAATGTCAAGGGGAAAACACTATGATTTTCTAGAAGGTAAGAAAGTGAGAAAGAGAAACCTGTGGCAAAAGCAGTTCAAGTATTTCTCAGAAAGGATGCTCTGAAAATGAAGCCTGTCAGGGCTTCAAAAATGTAAGAAATAGCCCATCTCAGGATGGAAAGAAGAGCTGCCAGGCAGAACCAGTGACACTGCATTGCTCTTCAAATCTCCACAGCTCTGGTCTTGTGGTCTCCAGCACCAGTTTCTGGAATGGACACTCCAAGTTGCACAATCGAAGATTTATTCTCCTCCCTCTTTTATCTTTTATATAAGAAGAAACTGTTGCTATAAAAATTTGCTACTACATGTTCTGAGCAAGACATGAACAGGAGTTGTATATGCCAGACATAACGGCTGAGCTGCCCTGGCTGGCAGGAAATAGCACTAGCAGCTTGGCTGTGGATAGCGCTGCAATAGGCAGTTAACATATCTTGGGGGACGACGGTGCCAAGACATTCTGAAGGGGAATGCAGCACAAGTCCTAGGGCTGGTGAAACATGCAGGAGTTCCATCAGCTCCGTACCTGGCTCCTTTAGATATACGCCTCCAAAAATTGAGAGAAAAATCCCTAAATACCACATATTTGTGAAGTGGCAATATTTAATTGAGGAAGCTCTCCCATTTCAATACCTGGCCACACTTTAACAGCTCTCTAGGTTTCAGATTGACAAATGTCATTTGAAACCTTACAAGAATGCATTTTTTTTCCCCCTTCCTTCTCTCAGATGTGGTACTGGGGAACACAACTGTGAGGGTGTCCTGCCCCGCTGAGTTTTCATAACTTGCATTTCTTCAGTTTGTGGATGCCCCATCCTGGAAGCATTCAAGGCCAGGTTGAATGTGGCTCTGGGCAGCCTGGTCTGGTAGTTGGTGACCCTGCACATAGCAGGGGGTTGAAACGAGATGATCAGTGTGGTCCTTTTCAGCCCTGGCCATTCTATGATTCTTTGAGTTTGATGTCTGCATGGGATATAGGCCACGTTTGGGCCAAGCCATGCTCCAATCTCTGCATCCAGAAGATTACTGAGAGCTGTTCAAAGAATATTACTAAAGGAATAGGTAACAGAATTTTTTTTTTTTTTTTTTAACTATAGCTATGGACTGAGTTAAAATCTGAAATGGGGATCAAAGTATCACAAAGTGAGAAAAAGGGTTGCATGGCAATAATAAATGGCAGCGAATCAAGAGTGCGAACCAAAGATTTTGTCTCATTCAGGTTTTGTAGGCTGTTCTCAAAAATGCTTAACGCAGGGTTAACAAAGAGCACTGTAATACAGACTGATCCTTTCTCTGGCTGAGGGCCTGCATCCTGCCATCATGATTCATTCCTTATTCATAGGGTGAAAAAAACCCCATTGGTTTCAGGAGGAGATATTTCAGATCAAGGACTGAAGTATTTGTGCCTAGATTTTCAGTCCATGTATTTTACACACTTCTGAACACTAACAACAATGCTGTGACTCTGTAGGGATACATGCATTTAAACCAGCATCTAAACTCTTTTATGGCCAAGATTTAAAATGTTGAATGCATTAGAGAAGAGAAACATTTGCACTGTGTTTCTTATTGTTAGTTGCCTTTCTGTAAGTGCTTTCAACACCACCAAATTAGTCCAGAAGTGGTTAAAAGCAGCTAAAAGGAGCTTTGGAGGACTTGGTGTCAGCTGGCATTCTAATGAGAATTAGACAATCGGAAATAGACAGCTCCGAGGCCAAACAATTAGCCAGACAATTAAAAGGCTCTACTGTACAGGGTTTTATGTGGGATAGGATAATGCAGCCGCAATATTTGTGCTAATAAGGTAGACGGATAAGAATGAAGTTAATTTCCCTTCTCAGCAGCTAAATGAACAGATCATTTTAGTCAAGCCCAAAAGGATGTCGTTTTTTCCATCATCAGAAAAAAAAAAAAGAAGAAGAAGAAGAAGAAGAAGAAGAAATAGAAATGGTAGTCTGTAGCTATGGAAATAAAGCTGGATATTCAACTGGTGTGGAGCTCACAGAGGTCCAGCCCCAGTGCCACCCTGCTCTGGCTGCCACTCTGTCTTCTGCCTTCTGCAAATCCCACTTTCATCGGTGCCATGACTAAATTTCTTCATTTCCATTCTGGATTTTGCTGTATGAGTGGACAAGACCATTACAGTTTTTATCATATGTTACTCATACAGACCAGATGTATGTCAGTTTCATCTAGGCCATTATCCTTGTGAAGGCAGGCAAGGTACCAAAGTAAGCAGTCACTGCCCCAAAATATGCAGTAATGTTTTTGCATTTGAAGGAAGTGCAGGGTTTGGTACACCATGGGCTGTGGAGATGTGCCTTACCCTGGGCAAAAACACACCCCTGCCACACTCTGCCCCTGTGAAGGCAGAATACAGAACTACAGAAGACGTGGGCTGTTGGCAATGCAACGCCCTGTCACAGCTGGTCTCACAGAAGTTCTCACACCTTTTGTTTTGGAGGCTGCAGTGACCCCAGAGATACACCTAGCTCCAGAAGGCTTGTCCTTCCCCTGTGTTCAGAAATCCCTTAGCTCTCTAACCCTGCAGCACACCAGTGCCATGCAAAGAGACAACCAAAGATCTCTCCATCCATTTACAACACAGTTTTGCACGGGGCAGGCTCAGTTACTGCAGCAGTATCTTATACTGCTGCTTGCAAAATCCAAAATCCCTCGAGGCAAAGCCTTCTGAACTTCAGCATTGCTCTGGGCTATGCAGAGCTACATCCAAACTCCATGAGGCAAAATGGATGCTACCAGCTTCATGGAATGGAATGGGTCCATTCATAGAATCATAGAATAACCTGAGTTGGAAGGGACCTGTAAGGATCATTGAGTCCAACTTCATTCATCTGGACATAGTCTAGATGAAGGGGCTGGATTAGGTGACCTCCAGAAATCCCTTCTGACCTCCACCTTTCTGGGATTCTGGGATTCTGGACCATGCCACGTGCTGCTGATGTAAACAACCACCGAAGCTTTGAAGATTTTTGCCTTCACTTCAAGCGTCATCTCCAGAAAGGAGGGCTGGGACTTTGTGAGAATGTGGCCAGGAGTGCCACGCAACAAACGAAAACACACACAGAGCCGTCTGAGGTTTCTGGTTCTCTGTACAATCTCCTACTCTCTTTGAGAGGGCACAGGGTGCTGCCAAGAGCTGGCTGTCATGCTGTGCATTAGGTCGCTGGCTTCTGTGGTGTACCAGCAGCCATGTGTTGCTACTTAGTAGGAAGCACCAGCAAAACAGTGAGAATGAGTTGTTTGGTGTCTCCTTGCAGCTACAAAAGACCAGAAGCAGTTGTCAGACGCAGGACAATTGAATCCCCCAGAAAACAAGCCACTGGAAAATGAGCTGTTGGTCCATTTTAAGCTGGGGCACACTGCTGTTTTTCTGTTGTAATGGTAGGCTTGTTGCATCCCAAAGGTTTACCACACATGCAGGGGAGGGGCCAGACACGGTCAGCTTTACGCACAGCCCCTCTCCTCCCTCTGACAAAAAACATGTGAATGTGGACATGACAATACTCCACACTCAGAGGCAAATGCACTTACCTTGCATCAGCATGGCTCAGTTTAGTCTGTAATTACTACATTATGTCTTCAGCCAAGCCACCATTTCTCCAATAATCCTCATATGTAACAATTACTTTTCCTCTACAATGAAAACAGACGAGGATAAGGTGACAAGCCATCTTTGTAGAACAGCATGGGAAAACAAAGTTTTCTCTCATCAGAATATGGCCCTGACCAAAATCAATCAGAACCGCATGGGCAATGTGCCTCCCAGTTGCTGCTCTCTGATGCAGAAGGTTGCAGAGCTATCTATCACATTAATATATTTAACACAGGCATCCGTGTGCATTACGAACCAGTTTCTTGTTGGCCACTGGAAACTGGAAGCATGTGTTTGCCCATTTTTAGTAACCCTTTTTATCAACTTCTCCTTTTCCTAGGCAGGCACAGACTGAGCGGAGATCACCATGGTGCAGGGGCTCAGCTGCCTCTTCCCCAGGCACACTGACAGAGAGGGCAGGGCAGAGATGTAAAATACAAACATCACCCACCAGAAGAGTGAAGGAAAGCACGTTCAATGACTTATCCTGCTAAGTCACACCAGTGCTTCAGATCTCCTGCACTTAAGGCTGATACTTTCCTCTGAATGACTGGAAATAGCATTTTTTATCTAAAAAGCCTTTCCCAGTGATGGCAGTATCCAAACCTGGTAAGCAAACAATCTTGTCCAAAAACACCCAATTGTATCAAAAAGCTGGAAAACAAGCAGCATCTCTTCCTCTGCTTGAAATCATTTTGCATTCACAAGCAGAACTGCTTATAGGGGAGATAGGGGAAGTTGGATGTGTGGCATTAAGAATGCTTACACTGATACTCGTGCTGATGCCTACTAAGCATATCACAGAACAATAGAATCATTAAGGTTGGAAAGGATCACTGAGATCACCTGGTCCAACCCCAGCCCACCCCCACCATGCCCACTCACCACATCCCTCAGTGCCACATCTCCACGGCTCCTGAACACCTCCAGGGCGGTGACTCCACCACCTCTGTGGGCAGCCTGTGCCACTGCATCACCACTCTATCTGAGAACAACTTTATCCAACCTGAACCTCCCTTGGTGCAAGTTAAGGCCGTTACATGTTGTCCTATCGCTCGTTAGAAGTAGTGTGACCAGATAGCTTTACCAGAAGACTTCAAGGATGCATTATTACTCTGCCTGATGTATATAATTAAAACCTAGCTTAATTTTAATTGCATCTTTCACATACATAACATCCTCACTAAGGAGAGTGAAGTGCAGTGATGCAGCACTGGTGGGAGGGTTAACAAAAGTTACACTGCTCTGTAAAAGAATTAATTCTTAAAAACCACGTGCAATATACACAGCTGCCCAGCAAAGAAATTAATCCACAAGGGCTTTTTCTGCTCTGCCACCATTAATACCAGGAGGGACACTGCAGCCCTTCTACCGGTGTAAAGGGACGTGTCACTCATGCATGACCACATGACAGTTGTTAAGCATTTACCCAATAAACTTAGTGCTTTCCGCCATGCTTATTCAGCCACCCTTGCCAACTTGCTTTTGTTTCTCTTATTTTAAGCAGCTCTGGTGATAGGGTTTGCAGCACGGATACCCTCAGGACCGAATCACCAGTGCTCCATGAGCATCGCTGCAGGATTCTGCTGGAGACACCGGTGCACAGCGCAGTCAATCAGCAGCAGTTCCTGGATTGCTTCTGACATACTGACTGCAACCAGATGAGACCCTGTTCTTCCTGCAGTCAGCAGAAAGTCCACAATTTCACCCAGGGAGATCCAAGAACGCCTGCTGCTCTGGGATATTTACTACGAGGAAGGTCGAGCTGCCCAGCTTTTGTTTTCCGTTGAATCTAACTATGATTTCTTAGGTTTTCCCATTGTGTGGCTTTGGCTTCTGAGCCCATCTGCTACACTTCAGGGTATGTTTTCATCGCGGTGCGTGGGCACTTGGCTCATTAATGTGGTGTTAATGGAACGTGGCAGCTAGAGCCTCCCTCCACGCACAGATGAGACGCTCCTCACCGGAAGGAGGTTTGCTCACAGCAGATTCAGCAGCCGAAGTATTTATCTGCCGTGGTATGTTAATAACTGTTGGGTTATAATTACCAGATTTCAATATTTACAGAAAACCAGCCTCTCTATTGTGCAGCTAATAGCACAATCTTGACTGTACGAAATGCCAATTTGCTATGAATGAGGAGCTGCGTGCTAAAATTCAAAAGCAATTAAACCATAAGCAGCAGCTGACATTTAACGATTACGCTGTTTACCAAGGAGCAGCCACTCGCTGGGCACAAGTCTGGCAGTGAAGATGGGACAAAAGCAGCCTCCTCCCTGCCTACACCATGGCCAGGATTAATGCACTCCTGGCTTTGCTGGGGGACTGGAAAACTCCAAGCATTTCTCTGGGCTGCCTCAGCTGCTGGCTGCATGGAGAGTAAAACAGGTGAGGCTGCTCCTCTGCTTTCTGCTACTGGAAAGGAAAAAGGCACGTTTCAATGCCCTGTCTTTATTCCTTAGCTCAGCCATTCTCTTGTCTATGTCCTTAAATGTGTGATGTATCTTCTGCGCAAGTGAGGGGTCTCATCACAGAATCATAGAATCATAGAATGGCTTGGGTTGGAAGAGACCCCAAGGATCATCAAGTTCCAACCCCCTGTCGCAAGCAGAGCCAACAACCTCCAGATCTGGTTCTAGACCAGGCTGCCTAGGGCCCCATCCAACCTGGTCTTGAACACCTCCAAGGATTGGGCATCCACAGCCTCTCTGGGCTGTCTGCGCTTCCAGCACATCACCACTCTCTTTGCGAAGAACTTTCCCCTGACATCCAATCTAAACCTTCCCTCCTTGAGCTTGAAACTATTCCCCCTTGTCCTATCACTATCTACCTGTGTAAAAAGTTGATTTTCCCCCCCTTTCAAATACTGGAAGGCTGCAATGAGGTTTCCTTGCAGCTTTCTCTTCTCCAGGCTGAACAAGACCAGATCCCTCAGCCTGTCTTCATAGGGAAGGTGTTCCAGACCTCTGTATCAGATATGTTTCCTGATATCAGTGATCATATCATACAACCAAATAAACAGAAATAAGTTGAATCAGAGAATTATAGCATGGCTTGGGTTGGAAGGGATCTGAAAGATCACCTAGTTCCACCTAGGTAGGTAATACGAATATGTATATGTTTGTATTTTATATATATATTTTTAATTATCCCTTAGATTCCTTTAGTTAATTTTTAGTCCTTTTTTTGTGGTCCAAAGTTTTTTGTTTTCCTCCTTCAAATAAACAAAAATTCTGTTCAATTTGGGTCAAACAGCAGAGACCTGCATTCAACTTAAAAGGAACATTTTTGTTTCAGTGGAAGGATTTTTCCTGTTCTCTGTTATTACAGAGATGGGAAAAATTTCAAAACAAACTTGAGCCCTAATGAAAGAAAAACACAAACTTTTAGCTATTTTGAAAATGTCAGTATGTTTCTGTTTCTGCTTTGCCTTTGCATGGCTAAACCCACCTGCTAAATTCACAAATCCTGGTACAAAATTTTGGTTGATCCAAAGCTGTATTTTCCTTCACCAAAGAAAGTCTTTGTCCTAGAATTTCACCCTGCCCTCCAGATACAGCTGCCTTTTACCACATTTGTCCAGAGCACTCTGGAAATCACAGAATCGTTAAGACTAGAAAAGACCACTAAGGTCACCCAGTCCAACCATCAGCACCGTGCCCATGCAATACTCCCTCAGTGTCACATCTCCATGGTTCTTGAGCACCTCCAGGGACAGTGACTGCACCACGTCCCTGGGCAGCCTGTTCCAATGACTTCAAGGCTTCTCCCAGTGTATTTATATAATGAGAAGGTCCCTGGGAGAAACTTTACAATGGATTAAATGAGCAGAGAAAGCCTACCTGATTATTACAGTGGATCTCTAAGGATACTGAGCTTAGTCTGAGGACCAAGTCCTACAGAGACTGTCCCCTGCAGCTACTCTGCAGAGGAGGAAGCTGCTGAGATGTCCTCATTCCTCCTCCACACACCTGGTCAGGGGCCAGGTGCAGGGCAGCTGATGACCGTGTATAGGACATGTCCTGGGTTTAACTCCCAAGCTTCGGTTGGGTCCTGTGTTTGCCCTAGAAAGTGCAAACTGAGGGCTGTGACACCAAGCTGTAGACAGTGTTAGCAGCCCCTTGTTTTGGTTCTCCCTGCTCCCACATAGCCTGCAGCACAGCACTGTGTGCCAGGAGCAGAAAGCCAGGATTTCTGACAGCAGTGTTATAATGGGGAGCTACTCAGCACAGTCTACTCTTCAGTGTTTGACTTATAACAAAGATCCACTACTGCTACTACTTGTTACAGATAGGGATGAAGTTCTCTCTCCCAGCACATTTGGTAGCTATTTACTTAACTAAATGGTGAAAAAGGGAAGCCTCAAATCTCCAGGGCTGCCTCCCTCAGCTTGTTTATCACTGTGTTGCAATGGCTCTGTGGTTGTGAAATCTCGAGCTGAAAACTCCGAAGGAAATTTCTAGTGACAAGCTTTCCTTGAGGCTGTAAACAAATAGAATTCATTAGGAGGAAGGAAGAGAAGCAGAAAACATCAAAATTAACACATGCGCGCACGCGCATGCATGCCCCCCCCCCACATACACACACACTCCAGAACGGTGCTGAAAAAAATAATCCATATGCCAGGATTTTTTTCTTTTTACTTTCAAGGCAAACCAGCTTGATCTCATACTCCTGCAGCTGGTGGGAAGCAGAGCTCGCTCAGACTCCAACAGAAGTTGGATTGTACTTCTACGCAGCACATTTCAGCTGCTGTGCCCCGAAAGCGCTTCACTCTTTCTCCACCTGCTTGTGCAAATTCCCAAACACTGCTCTCGAGGAGGCTCTCAGGTGTTTGCTGATAGACAACGCATTTGCTTTAAAGGAAAAGGATGAATAAAGAATTAAAAAGAAGCCTCTGAGCCAACTGCACTAATGGCTTTTTACCTGTAGCACCAAGAGCTTGTATATTCTGGCTCCGTGTTAAAAAGCGTGGTGATTAAACCATAATATTATGTTTTGATCTAGCCTGGAGTTGAATGAATTACTGGCAGGAAACACAGCTCATGAATTCAATCAAAAATCCTTTCATTTGTCACAGCCGCTTCCTGTCCGTCTTTTAAACATCTGCTTCTCTTGTTCACGACAGAAAAAGTCTTTGTTAAAATAATAAGCATTCACCAATCCTTCCCTCAAATGAAACATGCTTTCCTGCCCTTCAAGTTTATTTTATATATCTCTAATAACTTCCTCGTACCCCTCTCTTTCTTTCCGCTTTGAAATTCTGGAAAACCTCAAAGGGAGGAAAGGAGGCATTTGCGATGTGGGAGCACACCGTGGGGTTTGCACCAGCCCCTCTGCCAACAGGACGAGGACGGTTTGGTATGTTTCGCTGTGATCCCTGCCAAGAACCACTCCAGCTCCTTAAATGGAGGCAGCTTCCTGCCTGCAGGGCCAGCGGTCAGCCCACGTCCTGGGGAAGCAGGAGGTGCTTCTCACGCGGCACCGCGCGGTGGGAGGCTCAGAGAGAGAGGAGGGAGACCGAGAGCAGCCCTGCTTTGCATGGCCCTCCATTCCCAGGGCCAGGTATTGCACTGACTGCTCCCAAAAGCTCAGATCTAGGCATCAACAGAGGGGTGGCAGCAGGGCGAGGGAGGTGACGGTCCTCCTCAGCTCTGCTCTCATGAGGGCCCATCCGGAGAACCGCACCCAGGTCTGGGGCCCCTGACACAAGAAGGATGCGGAGATGTTAGAGTGGGTCCAGAGGAGGGCCAGAGGAGGATGCTCAGAGGGCTGGAGCATCTCTTCTATGAAGAAAGGCTGAGCCCTGGCACAGCTGCCCAGAGAGCTGTGATGCCCCATCCCTGGAGGTGCTCAAGGCCAGGTTGGATGGGCCCTGGGCAGCCTGAGCTGGTAGGGGGCAACCAGCCCATGGCAGAGGGTTGGAACTGTATGAGCCTTAAGATCCTTTCCAAAACCCATACCGTTCTATGATTGTGATTCTGTTTATTCAGCTAATTTGTGTGAGTGATGGAGATCAGCTGTGCAACTCTTATTGCTGCTCTCAAATGCAGTGTGCTCTCACAAATCCAGGGTCAACACACAAGTATTTATGTCATGTTTAGCACTATCTGCTTTTTTTTTCAAGTTTCTAAAGAAAAAAAGCACCAGTCTTCTAGCTAGATTTTAAATCCCTACTTCAAAGTAAACCTTTTTCTTTGCTAATTTCTTCTTAATAATTAATTGTCTACTTTCATAAGTTCAGAAAGAAGCCTGGGAGTTTGCTTCTCAAGATAACAGTCTGCTTGTTACCTGATATCTCGATGCAGCTAACATTGGGATGGAGCAAAAGTATTGCCAAAAAGTCCTCATAGTGCTCAGAAAATCCAAGTGTGAGCATTAGGCTAGAAAGTTTAGGGCCCAAGAGGAACCAGCAGTATCTCCACAGGTCTGGCTACATCACTGCCACCATATGCCAGACCTTCACCTCTTCTAGCTCTTCTCTGGGTGGACCAGGCTCTGAGCACACTGGTCTAGCTGTAAGTGTCTCTTCATTGCAGAGGAATTGGACTAGATGACCTCTAAAGGTCCATTTCAACTCAAAAGATTCTATGATCCCATTCTAAAAGTTGTTAGAAGATTTGGTTGTGAATTGGTTGTGCCAAGAACAGATGACTGCCTTGCAGAAAGGTGAGTCCAATTATTTTTCCCCATTGTGAGGCAGTGGAAGAAGTTGAGTCAGTCCAATTAGGAAATTTTCACTCTCTTTGCATCATGCAAGCTTTCAAAATGTAAGATATCTTTGCAAGTGAATGAAAGTTACAAATGCATGCTGAGGACAGATGAGCAGAACTGATTAGGGATACCTGCACATTGCTTTTTAAAAGTTCACCACTTTGTTAATTTCCAATTTGCCACTGTATGCTTTCTTATTTTGATTTTAATGTAGTTGCTTTTGAAGTACAGGTCACTTTTTTGCAGCATAACTGTCTTACTTTGATTCTGTGTTATGACACACTTGCAATTCATGATCCCAGCATTGTATCTGAATGAAAGTGATGTACGTGAAGATTATCCCAAATATAAGTGTTATTCCTGCATGGGCCAGCCTAGTTCCAGCCTGTTCCCATGTCCCATCTCCAGGTTAGGCAAACAGCTGGTACATGGGGAAGAGAATGAGACTGGCGTAAACACATAGGAATAAATCCTTTGTCTTTTCCACCAGTTGCTAGCTGTTTGTAGCTTAGGAATCTCCTGAGACAGAGCGTTGGCATTTCATCGCTGTCAATCTCAGGATTTTTCTTCCTGTGATACATTTAATTGCTTTTTACTTTACAAATGTTTTAGCACATACTGCATGGTGCAGCAGTGGGTGCCATGGTCTGTGTGCATGTGAAGCACTGACCAGCCCTTCTGCTTGTCCCACTCTGGCACTGCCCAGCCTTGTCGGATGTCCCATAGGTGTGTATTGAAAAGCAGTCCAAATTGCTTCCCGATGCCTTGCTGCAGAGCATTCAGGATCGCACCTTCCTAGTCATTCCCTTTTCTGACAGGAGAGTTCCAGTCAACCAGAAATGATCTTACACTTTGTGTCAGCGTTGTAACTTTGGTACCTTTTCATTTTCTAGAACATCCCTTCTGAGACGGAATGGCAGAACTAGGGAATTTACCTGGCTCTGTTTCATTCTTTTTTCCATGTAGAACACATTTATCTGAATCTATCTGCTGTTTTAGTGCCTTCCTCCTAACTATAGTGAGTGCCTTCTGCAAGCCTTTGCAGACAACCTTTGTTTTTATTGCCCTTAATAGCTTACTATCAGTAGCACTTAGCCACCTTCCTATCCACTCTCTCTTCCAGATCAGGGGAGAGAAGAGCTCACCCCCACCAAGCCCTAAAAAACAATTTCTAGAGTAAATACAGCTACAGTGACAAAACCATGCTTCTACCAGTAGAACTTGTTTTACTTGTGGAAAATGGTTTTAAAATAACAATCCAGCTTTGCCAGATGTGTCCAAGGAGGTCTTTGCCAGCATAATCTGATGGCATTGTTGTACCAATAAAATCTCCTGGGGTTTACAAGCACCCTTGGACACAGCAGAAAAGCTGGGGGTGGAGTGCATCCTTCCAGCAGGAACAGCGCAAGGAGGGAGACGCCAGCTTTGGATATTTAACCCTGGGGTCTGAATTGAGAGGGTGGTTTCTCTCACCATGAGAAAAGAACTCCTCCGAGGATGTAAATTAAGAAAGAAAAAAACAGAGCTGACAGAGAACGTAGGAGCGTGCATCATTTGCTGTACGTAAATAAGCAGACAGCTGCTGTCAGTTCAGTCAGAGCTGTTACCGCGCATCCCCGCACAGCCACATTAAGATCTCTGCCGTCACCCATGCCACTGTGGCAGAGAATTCTGGCAAGGACTTGCAGGGCACCTGAAAACCACTTCCTTCAGACCTACAATATCCTCATGTTCCAAATGACCCAAGCTGGGACCCTTCCCGAGCTTTCCATTTTTGTCCATTATTTGGCCTCCAGAGAGAATGGGGCAAACTGAGTGCTTTCATAGGAAAAATCCCAGCCAACATCAATATGAAACAAATGAAATGATACTGCTATGGAATCTACCCTCTTCCTCCTTCCCCTGTCCGGAAGGCACAAGGGTGCAGAGAGATGCAGAGATGAGCTAATTAGGGAGCAGGGCCACTTTCTGAAAGAGTGGTCAGGCACTGGAATGGGCTGCCCAGGGAGGTGGTGGAGTGACTGACCCAGCAGGTGTTCAAGGAACGTTTGGATTTTGTGTTGAGGGACATGGCATAGTGAGAACTATTGGTGATGGGTGGATGGATGGACTGGATGATCTTGAAGGTCTTTTCCAACCTTGGTGATCCTGTGATACTGTGATTCAAGATTAGGAGGAAGGAGCTCTAAAGAAACCGGGGCACCTCCCCACTTCTCCCATCTGCAAGCACAGTGCAGCAGTCACAGCTGCAGATGTGCCGTGTTCTTGCAGTCTGGCAAGTTAGAACCACCTCACATTAAATGCAATTAGCAGGTAGCAGGTTTCAAGCAAACCAAAGAAATTATTTTTCCATCCGGTGCAAGTTAAACTCATTGCCATCAACTGTTGCAGAGATCAAAAGTTAGAAAAACAGTGAGACAAACGTGTGGAGGGAAAGTCCATCAGAACAACTACATACAAATACACAGTCTGGTTCAGGAACTCCTGGCACTACAGTTGCACTGGGAAGAGCTGTGTTGTGATTGTTGTTTTCATACATTTTTTCTTCAGCGTCCACTCTCAGCCAGGAGCAGGACAGCACCTTGGGCTTGACAGAGCCCTTCCAGATGCAGTGTGGTTGTTCTTTGGCCACAGCTAGAAGTCCAGAGGTTCATTTTAGTACTCTGCATACCCTACTCCAAGCAGTTCCTCTTGGTTTTGGTAGACCCAATCAAAGTAAACTCCACAAAATCTGATCTGTCTAATGTTCAAGGTCCTAGATATACCAATGTGAGCACCAATACTGATCCTAAATTAAATACTACCCAATTGAAAAAGGCAAAGAAACCCACTGGACTGAGCATTGTGCAGTGCAAAGCAAACATGGGAGATGGAGAGCATGCAAGAATCTGTCCCCTTGTGCCAGATGTGGCTACATCAGCCTGGAGCCCAGGGGTGAAGTTCAGACCACAGAATTACTCCCTTCTGGCCTCTCCACTGTGCACATTATTTAGTCTCACCAATTGTTAAATGCCAGAAACTAATTTCATTCTAAATGATCTTTAATACCATGCATTTTAAAAAAGGCTATGAAACTCCTACGCTTCAGGACTGACACCCAGTTCCCATCTGTCTCCTATTAACAAGAACAACCCAGATAATCTACAGCTGCGTGTAGAAAGAGAGATGGAAAACTGGTGAAGGTGATACAGCATAGACCAGCATGCAGTCAGCAGCATCTTGCCAGTATTCATCTGAGCCAATGGCTAGCTTAAGGAATAACCAAATGTAAAGGATGAGATGTGTCACGGAATCCTACAATCATAGAATGGCTTGGGTTGGAAGGGACCTCAAAGATCATGTAATTCCAACACCCTTGCATTGCCAAAAATTAATTTACATGGACAAACTCCATTTAGAAAGGTGCACTTGAGACCAAAGCCACTCCAAACCCCTGTATCACTACGTAAAGCATCAATTACTTGGGCAAACTTGAGCCAGATGCTCATTCTAAGTGTCTGAACGGAAAGTGAGGAGGTGTGCCAGGAGTAGCTTGGATGTGACTGGGCTTATATGTATGATAAACTGAAGTCTTGCATAACTCTCAGAACCGGGGATTTCCTACAGAACTGAATTTGTGTGGATCACCCGGCAGTGATCTGCAGGACAGGGGCTTTGGATATGGACCACAGCCCATGGAGGGTACCCACAGCCCTGGAGTCATGGAGCAACGTGACCTCTAGCTCAGGCCATCTGCTGAAACAAGCAGGTGGCTTGGGGCTCCCTTGCCTTCAGGACACCAGAGGAATCTTCTACACCCCAGGGAGGGACTCACCACTGAGCTTGGTTGCACCCAGAGGCACCACAACACACTGATGCTAGGGGAAAGAAGCGAAACCTCTGCAGTGGAAGAAAAGAAGCCTGGATTTCAGACCTGGAGCTTCCAGAAGAGAAGGAATAGGCACAGAGAGGGCAACTTAGGAACAAAACCTGCCGCTGGCATGCAGCATCTCACTGCATTTCCCACAAAAAAAAAAATGGAGTCCCTTTGCTGTTGCTAGGGCTCAGGGTGCCTGTTGCTGGTGTAGCTTCTATAAATAAAGTTTCCATTCCAGGATGAACAAACAGTGGTCGCTTTTTAACAAAATCCTCTTATCCCTGTGAGAGTGTGGAGAAGAAAAGGGTCTCCTCGCTCACTGCAGCTCAGCTGGCCCCACAGGAGTGAGCAGCTCTGTAAGGCAGATCAGGTTTAAAGAGCAGTCACCGTGTGTTTGAACTCAGTGTGCCCAGATGATAAGGAAAGCTGCCTCGTGAGGCCTTTACTGGTTTCCAAAAGACTTAGAGCCTGCCAAGGGCTGAATGGTATTGAGATCCTTCATGCCACCAAGGCAGGAATCTCCACCATCTCACGCTGGTGAGATGAGACAGCAAAGAAGAGCCCGTCTGCACCCCCACCATGCTGGGTCACTCAGATGTGGGAAGGAGGCTGTGGCTCTGGCTCTCATGGCTTGCCCAGGAACCTCTTGCTGGTGTTGCAGCACCAGACAGGAAATCAGGGCTTGCCTCTGACTCACCAGCAGTGCTACACACTGTACCAGGAGGGATAGAAAGAGGGACTTGAGCAGCTGGGCCTGACCGTGCCCTAGGGCTGGATTTGACAAAGCAGCCCTGACCCCACGGAGCTCTTTATGGGGGTTAGGAAGCTGCCTGCACTGTTCACTGCTCACTGACCCTGCTGCCATGCGGACTGAGCCTGTGTTGTGTTGAGGATGGAACAGTTTTGCAGCCCAAATGCTGGGGTGTCCCCAGGGCCAATGGGCACAGCCCCCATGGCCTCTCCTGCAGTCAGATCACTGCAGACACTGAGCCAGATTCAGGCTTATATTGACTCCAATAATTAATTGCTTTTTCTATTTTTAAATATGAAAGGATCTCTGTCTGGCTGTCAAGTGCAGGTATGAAAGAGCCAGTTTTCAGCTGAAATTTATCCAGAGGTTGTTTGTGATTGGTAGAGTGGATCTGGGGTCTGCATTTTCGTACTGAGAGTGGTTCCCTGATGGCACAGCCCTTCACATCAGTACCAACAACACACCAGAGACCTCGGGGCTCATGTGAGATCAGCCATGTCCCACACCTCTGACCTCCTCTTCCCTGCAGCTCTGTGGGCCAGGACCAAGCATCCCAGTCTTGGTGCTGACCAGGAGGCTCACCACAGCCAGCCTCTAAAGGTGCATCCTGTTCACTCCTAAGGCCTATTTACTGAAAGAGGCAAAGCAGGTATATTTCCATGCTTCCCGTCAGGCTCTGCTTGTAAGCCGTGATGAAGGCATTGCCCTCCTGATCGCTGGGACATGTTGGGGAAGCAGTGCAGGTCCCAGCTGGATTTAGGGGCACCAGCACCTGCTTCTCTTTACTCAAACAGGATCACAAACACCACTAGGAATGGAGATCTAAACTGTGTTTTTTCTAATGGGATGGAAATAAATGCAGGGCAGCAATGTTACAGTAAGAGAAGCAGCTGGTGTGACCTAGGAGCTCACTGAGGGGTGGCAGTAGGGCAGCAAGAGTGTAAAACCACACAAAGCAAACCCAGCATCTCCCCATTGATGCTTACTGAATGCTTACGTGGGCAAGTAGTCAAAGGTACTTCTGCCCTACAGGTTAAAATGGCAGCAAGCTATACCTAATTTTGATTTCTCATGACCAACAGAGAACTGGCCACAGGTCTGGGTGTCACTTCTCTGCACAGCAGAGTCATATAAGAAATAGTAGTCGCTGGGTGGGAAAACACCCACTGATGGCTCAGGGTATGAATCTGTTGGGGTCACAGCAGAGCTGGCCAGCACTTCCCAATGGTGTTAGGACATGCTCACAGCATGACACAAAGCTCCTGGTGACGAGGCTCTGCGGTGCGGGCTGGGTCTCACTGGGGACATCTGGCATCTCCTGCCCGTGGGTGGCATTCTGACCCAGCTGGCGCAAACGCCTTTCTGAGAGCAGCTGCAAGTGGCTTTCTGTACACCAAGGAACAGGCTGAGGTTAAATCAGGTTTGCTAGCTCATGTTAGCCAAACCCGATGGCAGACTGACTCACTTTTGGTAAACAGCTGTGGTTGCTTCAAGATATTACCACCCCAGGTGTTGGAGTCACAGCCCTTGCAGCAGAACTGGCAGGAGAAAAGAGGGAAATGTGCCCCGGGCTTCCCAGTCCACTGCCTGGCACCTTAACATGGAACAGCCTCCACGTGTGGGCCTGAGCCCTGGGCTAGGAAGCCCACAGCCAGTGTCCATATAGAATCATAAATCATACAATGGTTTGAGTCGGAAGGGACCCTTAGAAGCCATCTAATCCAACCCCTCTACAATGAACAGAGACACCTACAGCTCCGTCAGGTGCTCAGAGCCCTGTCCAGCCTGACCTTGAATATCTCCAGGGATGGGGCATCTGCCACCCCTCTGTACAACCTGTGCCAGTGCCTCACCAACCTGAGTGCAAAAAACTTTTTCCATATATACTATCTAAATCTCCCCTCCTTTAGTTTGAAACCATTTCCCTTCATCCTATCACAACCCTGCTAAATTGTCTCTCCCTTCTTTCTTACAGCCCCCCTTTAGATACTGAAAGGCGGCTCTCAGGTATCCCCAGAGCCTTCTTTTCATATGGCAACCCAGGAAGCTGCGAAGGAGTAATCTGGAAGAAAAGGGAGGATGCACAGCTGCAGGGAAAAAGGAGCAACACCTTAAAGCATTGCAGCACAGATTTCTGGAGCTGGGCTTGGAGAGCAAGAATAGCTTTTGTGCAGTGGGTGACCCAAGTGACAACTCTCCCTCCATTCACTCTTGTATTATGGGGCATTTGAGCAATAGGCTGACAGGTAAGGCAGCAGTCCTTATGTTTTTCAGCTGAGCTGAATGCCTTCTTTCCCAGATGCTAATGCACCAACTGCTGCAGAAACCAATGGAGCTGCAGTACCTGTGCTGTGCTGCTGACACAGGGATGGCTGATGTTTGGAGTTTCCCTTCTTGGAGTGAGTAATGTCAGTGTGTGTGACCACGGTCAATTTATCACCATGACAAAGACCGGGCTATGGTGGCTGGGGACAAGAAGAAACCCCAAAGGTTTAATCCTGGATGCATTTCCCTGCTCTGATTTCATACTGTTACACTGCCATAAAAATGGGAGAGCTGGCTCTAGCCCTTGGAGACTGGGGTTCTGTTATTGATCAGCTCCTCGTTGCTCCCTCATTGGAAATGTTTACTGAAAACACCACAGGAGTTTGGGGTTTTTTATGAGCTATGAACCAATTTATGCCGCACGCTCTGCTCACAGCTGCACCACGCTAATTCTGGAGTGATGCCATTGCTCATTCAGTAATAGGGCAGAGAAATCCCCGCAAGCTCCTGAATGTCGTTCTACCTTTAGAGCTGCAGCACAGTGGTTTTTACAAGTAAATAAGGTAGTTCCAGGAAAATACAAATGTCGAATCTGGTGGGGGAATTTAACCAGCTAAACGAATTTCCAGCACTTGATCATTGCTTGCAAGATACGGGAGAGCAAAAAAAGTTGTGCTCCCACACAAACAAGAGTGATATTTTCAAACACGATCGCTGCATTTGAAGTTAACACACACACATACACACAGAAAAAAGAAAAAAAGAAAAAAAGAAAAAGAAAGCAACAACCCCGGCAGCAGCACAAAACATCCTTTGTTGCCGGACGTGAGAAAAACACTACAGTTCTAAAAAAAGCCATAGGAAGGAAGTGGAAGAACCTCAGAGGCGAGTGGGAGTGCGAAAGGAATGTGGCTGCATTTTTCCCCCTCCCTGCATGTAAGCTCGCTGTTTGCAGCCGAAGAGAGAGCTGCTGGGGGAGCTTTACTGTTTGGGAATGTTGCTGTTCAGAAGTGCAGCGCATATTAAACCAACTGAGTCTTCGAGGTTTTCCTTCTGGATTTTGTAGTAAAAAAAAATTGACAGAATAAAATTCCAAAACACTGACACAACAGAAAACACCTCTACCAACAAAAACAACCACCCAAAAGACCAGCAGAGCTGGGATCCCTACTCTTGGTTCTGTAAGCTCAGGAGGACCTCGTTGCTGATTATTTGCTAGTATTACTTCAATTCTTGCAATGAGTTCTCCCATCCTGATGCCTCTGTTCTCTGTGGTTTCCTGGTGCACCCATGAGCAATGAAACACAGGAGACAGCCAGCACTGGAACATTCAGAGAAGCTCTGAACTACGTTCCTTGTAGATCCCAAGCCCCTGAGATTGCCAAAAACCAAGCAGAAGAAAACAGAAGAGTCATTTGAAAACAATGTCATGAGAAGGAAATCAATTTCATATGCATTTCTGAGATTAATGGGCAGCATAAAAGAGAAAGAACGCATGGACTGCAAACGTAGGAGGTCCTTATGTCTCACTGCATGGGAGACACTGATGGGCAGAGTACCACATTTCCTCTACTCAGCTCTGAAGCACTCGACTGGATGACAGGCTAGGCAGTAGCCCAGTGGCCCAGGATAAGGAATTCCTTGCTAAACCACAGCTGCTGCTGGCAGCATGTCTCCGAAAGGTATGTGTTCACTGAGGACTGCTATATGGTCCAAGTTCACTTGACCTGAGAAAATGCATGATCAGTTCTGCAGGAATTCAAGTTCTCTGGAGAGCCAGCAGTAAGAAGCAAAACTGGAGATTTTCAACTGACACAGAAGAAAAGTGACAGAGATAATAAAGATCTCAATGTACAAGGGATTTATTTGCATATTTGTCAGTGGTGTTTACCATCCCATGCCTAGCTACGTATAGCAGCATCTGAAAAATACCCCAGATTGTGTTTTATGGGGGAGTGATGTAAACTCTGAAAGGCTTCACCTTTCCTGTTCCCTCTTTGCAGCAGTGCAGTTTGTTCCCTTTCCTCCCAACAAGAAATATTTATATTTAGCATTTCTCTCATTCACTCTCCATTATTAATGGAGGTTTGTATGAGAACGCACTTTCTGTTTTGTTCTAGAGCTTGTTTACTCCTCTCCTGCCTGCAGCCATGTTGTGCACCTCTGCAATTGCTGCAGAGAGCGCGGGCAGTCGAGGAGCATGGGGAGGACAGGGAACAGCAGCAGCGGCCCTCCTGATAAGCCAGGGGAGCCAAGGACCCCCTTGTCTGGAAGCTGAGGGGGGAAGCAATCTTGCTTCTTCACAAAGCACGTGTCAGAGCCCCCAAGTTCCCGGCAGCTGCCGTGGCTGCTGTGCTTCATGTTGCTGGCTGCTGGAGATTTGCTATTATCTGTGTGTTCATGTGGAGGAGCTTATCTCTGCATCCAGCGCTTCCTGTGGGAAAGCAGTGGCCTGGCTGCTGCGCTGTGCTCAGCAGAGCTCCTTACGCTGCTGCAAAACAGGTGGGAAGCCATGTCCCACTGAGAGGCCCCTCATACACATCTTGGGTACTGACCGGGAGCGGGATTCCCAGGGATCACACATAGAATGGCTTGGGTTGGAAAGGACCTTGAAGCCTGCTGAGCTCCAGCCTCCTGGTGAGACACCACCCACCAGCTCAGGCTGCCCAGAGCCCATCTATCCTGGCCTTGAGCATCTCCAGGGATGGGGCACCACAGATCTCTGGGCCTCCTATGCCAGGGCCGCACCACTCCTCAAGTAAAGAATTTCGGTGGTTTGTTTCATTTTTTTTTAGGCTGCTTGTGCAACCACAAGAACCCCTGCAGATTGGAAATGAAGCATCTTTCACTGTACCCTGATGGTTATGCCCTGACTCTTCTGCAGCTCCTTCTGCACCAAGAGACATCTGGGGCCCGGATGGCCAGAGGTGGAACAGGTGGTTACAGCACCGAGCTGTGATTTAGGAGCTTGGCACCGAGGCCCGTCTTCATCTTCCTGGGTGATCCTGAATAAACCTCAACTGAGCTGATCCACCGCCCCTCTGTTTTTTGCTGGTTGTGTCCCATATCCAACAGGCCAAGACTCAGGTTTCTCCAGGACCAGCCTTACTGTGACCACTGCATCTTATCACCAAGCTCAAGAAGCCTAACCTATCTGCTGAAGGACCATTGTTGACTTTTCCACTAGGGGAGACAAACAGATGTGATACATCAGTTGAGCCCTTATAGCAGGCAGTGTGAGTGCCTTCCATCACACAGCTCCTTGGCATTGCTCACACTTGTGGGTTCAACAGCAACCGTCAGGACAAGACTCTTCCCAGAAATCATGCTGCTCTCACGTTAATGAGATCACTTTTTATGACACGGTGTGAAAAGTTAGATCAGATGTGTTTTTCTCTGCGGGAAATGCAAGTGAAAGCATTGCTATTTGTCATTCATGGCATTGTAAATACGAAGATGGTGTGAAGAGCTGCACGCACTCTTCCCTCTCACCTTCCATCTCCTCACTTGGTGGACTGGAGTGATTTCCCCGTGCCTTCCACAACCTCCAGCTTTTATTCTCAACTCGCTGACTGTCACCGGATCTGTTTGCTGACCCCAAGCACTAACAACAGCTTGGACTTGGCTGTTCAAAGCTGACACTCGAGCAGAGCAGAGGGGTTGGTACCAACCAACTCAGCACTTTTTGGTCTTGCTCAGAGGCGGTGAGTGAAAGTGCCGTAACCCATTACCCAGCCCCTGAGTCAGCCCAGGCCATTTTTTTTTTTTTTTGGTTGTTTTCTTTACAGCAATCTCTTGAGTGGTTGCAGAAATGCAAACAGAAAGCGTTCCTGACAGACTGAAAACAATTAGGAACGTCTCAGAGTTACTGGAGCAGAGATTTTGTTATGATAATAAAGAATGTTCTTTGCTGGTGTATTATTTTAAAAGGAGAAAATTAAAAAGAAATATATCATGAAGGAGCTGACAGTGCTCAAAACCCACATCCTGTTGTTATCCACGGGCCTGGTACTATATACTGCTGGCAGCTGTGAGATGAACTTTCCCATTAGGCCCCTTCCAAGCCCTTAACCCTGACCCAAAGGGACCTCCTTTCTCTCTTTTAAAGGGAGAGAGAGAAATCAATCTCCCTGCTGATTCAGCTGTGGGCCTCTTATGTCTAAAGAATATTAGCACTGTGAAAAAGAAGGAAAAAAAAGTGCAGATTGAGGGTTTTTTAATGATGTGGATCGGTGATACTTATGCACTAAGGTTCCTATCCCTGGGACCCATTCGATGCAATCAAATTACTTTCATAAAGCATCAAAGACTCAGAATCTAAACTGAAAACTCCAGTTTGGTCATAATTCCTTCCAGCATACTTAGAACTAATAATGTCCAAGACCAGATTAAAAGCATGGTTCCTACTCTACTACTCCTCACTCTTGTCTATTTCCTCCTGCAGGGCTGCCTTACTTAAGAACCACAGCCACTTTTCTCAGGCTTTTTAACAGCTACACACATCTTTTTAATTTCCTAAGACAAGAGTAGTTCCTTGCAAGATGTTCCTCTGGCTCACTATTACTATCAAAAGGAGCTTGCTCTCTTTCTTTTGCCTCTCTCTGCTTGCAGGCTTCTAGGAATATATTCAGATATACATTTTTTTTTTCAAAGCAGGGTTTCCTTCCTCTTAGCTGCTTTGTTTTTCAGAAGAAGGAAGAGTAGAAAGAAAAAGAAAGAAAAAGAGGGAAAGAAGCAAAGAAGATGGAGAGAGAACAAGGAGAAAGGGAAGGGAAGGGAAGGGAAGGGAAGGGAAGGGAAGGGAAGGGAAGGGAAGGGAAGGGAAGGGAAGGGAAGGGAAGAAGGAAAAGGAATCCCACCATACTTAACCCTAAAGCTCAAATCTTCTCAATCTTTGTAAAAATTTCACAGTGCTTCATGTAGGGGCAGAAGTAGAAAGTTCATCAGAAATGCCCCCATCTGGAAACATTTACTGGCTTATGGTATCTCTGTCTTTTGCCATGTTCCTATGAAGTCACATTTACAAGCTAAGCCAGTCTTTTTGCTCAGATGGGCAGGATGCAGAGGCAAAATAGACTTTAACCTAGAGCCTCAAGGATACTTATGGTGTTTTGTATTTTGCTGCTGTCAGCACCAGCCACTGGCTGCTGTCCTGGTTAAACCAAAATTAATTCAGGTAATTCTTTGTTTTGGTGTCAGTGGAAGGATGGATGAATGTACTCTAAACCCACTACCTGTTGATGCTTTTTTCTAGCTTTGGTATCTAACGTGAAATATCCAGGTTGGAAAACACTGACCTAAAGGTTTTCTCCATTCCATCTGTTAATGAACTCTAAAAGGTTTTCCTGGCCTGAGGAGGAAGCGGTGAAATTTAACTCATTCATATGCCAAAAGTACTTTAAGATCCTTGGTGATGAAACACTATGGAAGAGCCGAGTGCTCAGAAACCATGACTCAGCTTTTCCTCTCTCCTGTCCCACTCCCAAAAATCACAGTCAGAAACTGACTCAAAAAAGTGTGATTTCTTGTTTTTTCATCCCCCAACAAGTAGTAATAGAGAAGTGCTTTACTGGGCTCCCAGGTTTGCTGTCATTATGTTTGTCTTTACAAGCTCTTCTCTGCTCCTGAAAGGCATAACTGACGTTTTCACCAACAGAGATTTCAGATTACAGCGCAACCTGGGAGGAGTCACAGAAGCTCAAGTGACTTGGGAAGGGCTGCGTGGGCTGTGTGCCTCCTGAAATCCTTCTCACAGCAATGCAACATCACACATCCCTCTGTGAAGTGGAATCTGTGATTCCAGTGTGTTCCGTGGACCAGGCATGCACTGTGCATGGATCTCAGAGCAGAAGGGAAGCTGTGGGGCTCCCACGATGGGGCAGAATGGGCCGTGGCAAGAAACTCACACCCTTGGAGGAACTGTGGGACTCAAGGACGTGGAGAAGTGAGGCCGTCCTCCAAGGCGAGACTGCTGCTGCAGTTAGGCAAGTTGCCAAGACACCGAGGGTAAGGTGTTATCATCATTCTAATTAGCTGCTGAGTTACAGTCCCGGATTTCATCATTTTGTGGAGTGCATAAAGAGGACTCCAGAGGGAAACTGCCTTAGCACAATGCACACTTTCAACATGCAAACTGGGCTGCCAGCATCACATCATCTTTTGGCTCATGGACTTATACAGTGGAGGACAGGAATGTGCTGAAAAGGCCCTCTCTAATTCTGAGCAGCCCCTAAGGTTGGGCATGTAAGAGAAGATGTGAGGGGAATCAAAATTGAAAATCAACATAGCTATTTGTTTAAAAAAAAAAAAAAAGGAAAAAAAATCACCAGAATATAACCGTGTGTAATACTGCAATTGTCTGAACGCTTTTCTGTTAAATGATTATATTTATATATAAATGATTATAGGAAGAATGAGTTTCCATAGGCTTTGTCTTTAGAGGGAGGAGATATAGAAGAGAGGGAAAGGAGCTGACAACAGAAGAGACAGTCTGGGAGCTGGAAGTTACACCTGTGGCATGTTGTGGTCTTTAGGACCTTAGGTTTCATATGAATCTTGGCAAACCAAGATTGTCCCGAAGGCCAGGCAAACAGGGTCATATCACATGAAATGTGAGAAAGCTCTGCTGGACTAATGAGAAGTGGTGAACTCAACATCACAGCCTCCCACCTCAAGGCAAGCTGTGGAGCCTGCCACCACCTCCTCAGATTGAGGGGTGAGCACCACATTGAGGCTCTTGCCTTGCCCTACCTATAATGAACGGTTGGATAAGAAAAGGTGAGTGTAATTCATCTTCTCTAATGCCTTTTTCTATAAGAAAATGAGCTTTCCTGAAGTATTTAGATGTGGTGTCTTATCCTTCATTCTCAGCCAGTGGAGCCTCCAAACCTACATCTTTCCTCCAGACATCCCAGTGAACACAGGGCCCTGGTGTGCTGAGCTCCATGAAGACACAGCTACACCAAAATCTACTGCTGCACTACAACACAGCAGCCAGGTGCTAAAGAAGGGCTGTTATTACTGTGTGTAATCAGCTATTGTCACCACCACCAGCAGCCAACACCAAAGGTACAAGAAGCTCTAATAAAGTGCTTACTGCTGCCATGGGTATAACTCTTCCTGTTGTTATCAGTGGGGAAACTGAGGCATGGTCAGGCATGGATTTACTCACAGTCACACACACACAGCTCTTCCACCTGGTTGTGACCACCCCTCCAGGCATGCTGCACAGCCAGGAAAAAACAAGGAGCAGCTCTGCAATTCGGCAGCTTACAAGACTATAAATATAGTTCAAGGTTGCAGTGATACAGTAATAACTCACAGGAGTGAAAGCCGAGCCCTCTGTGTGTGTATGTGTATAACCAGGACTGGGAGATGTGTTTATGACACTGCTCAGAGATTTCCCCTCTATTGTACTTTGAGCAAACGAGCACTGCAGCAAACACTGCTGAAGACAAAATACTCTGTTCATGTGGCTGTGCCTTCTTCATCCTCTCTCACCTTCCTGATCCAGTTTTCTTTTTTTCCTCCCCTTCCCTCCATTTGTTCTCCTCTCTGCCAACACCTGTGTGCCAGCCACACACCAAACTGTAACCAAGCATATGGAGCAAAGCTGGCTTTCCCTTCCCTGCCTCCCTCTGACGCAGTGTAGGAGCCACCCAGGCGAGGTCACTGCCTCCTTTCCCCCATGCACATCCCTGCAGAGATGTTCTTTCAGCTTTCTCTTCCGCTCTGCCCAGCTGCTTCACTGGATGCAAACCACAAGACACAGCTGGAATCACGTCAGACTCCTGGGCCAGCACGCCTTCCTCTTTTTGGTTGATTGTAATCTCACCTTGTGTTTTCAGCATAGTCCTCAATTATCTTTTCCGTAAACAAGTCAAGGCTTCACTTACATTCATTCATGGTTTTTGCTCCACGAGCTTCTCCCATGAATTCACTCCATGTGTTACAATGCTGGATGGGGTTTTATTTATCTCAGTTGGTCCCTTGGGCCAGCCTCCCTGGGCAGCAGCCCCAGCTTTTTTGTGCCACTGTCCCAGGACAAGGACTTGGAAACTGAGCCCTACCCTTTGTATCAGTCATGGCTTTTCCACTCCTGTTGGCTCATCTCCTTTCCCCTCCCACCTCCAGCTGCTCCAGGAATGGCAGCTACACCCAGGGCACCACGGGCAGGGATCCAAACTGCTCAGAGCCCTTAGGATAGTCAAAGCGTGCCCTGTTTTGGGGCACTTTCATGTACTGAAGCCCTGTGAGACTTCTCGGAGGTGCTGGACAACTGGGGTCTGTCAGTGGGCATTACAACCAGGCTCATGGGAAACGGTAGCACCCCAACTAAGCAGACACTTTGGAAAGATTAGACTGTGAAGCCTCATTCAAATCCCAGAGGAACCAGCTGAAATCTTTAGGGGAAGGTCATAACTAGTTCCAGTCACATCAAACAAGTAACTCCCACAAGCACTGTTTGCACCAACTGGTTCAAATGCATCACATTCCTACTCATTAAGCAGGAGGAAACTGCACATAAATTCTTCTATTGCATGGGCTGGACGCAAACCCCTATCGGTTCGTATCCTGTTGCAATCATAAATCTTCTTCAGAGACAGCAAGTTTTTATCAAGAAGTAACCATATATTCCTAATATCTGGCAGCTGGCCTAAGATCCATAGTTTATAAAGCTTGTTTTAAAATAAGCCATAAAATTTGTTACATATATTACTGTAAACCCCTAGGGTTTAAAATGCAAGAGTTGGACCACAAAATCATGAGACTAGCTTAAAAAAGCAATCCAGGAGATTTAAGAAAGAAAATAATGAAACGAATACAACATTTATTCACTACCAGGATTCTCAAGCTATAATATTCATTGACTGAGTGGTTTTTTTCTGTGCAGCCATGATGGGGTCAGATAGTTTTGCACAACCTTTAAGTTTTTAGCTTATCACTTTTTTTCAGGGGCTACTAATTAAAAAAATAAAATACAGTGATATTAGAACTGGTCATCATAAATGTATGAATTCACTGCACAAACCACACAAAGTTGACTGTTACGGAATAAATCTTTTAGCTCTTAATGACACTGACTACGGTGGAGTGATGCCAGAAGTCTGATGCCATTCTGGTTAAGATTAGAACATCATTCTGTCCCACGAATTCTAGCAGCCATTAGGGTAAGTTGTCATAGTTGGCAAAACACCTAGACCTGCCCAATCCAATACATTCTTCAGCTGACGAAATGGACCAAAATGATACAATGGGATCTTCGTGGGCATTAGAAAGAGTTGGAAAGGGTGAGGCGATTTGGCAGGTGTAGCAATGAGATTGGGAAAAACAAGATAAATATTTTCCCTGTGAATAATTGTCCACAAGGTCTGTGAGTGAGACAATAAAACCAAGTCTGTTGGAATAACTCTGCTCTGTGCAGGAATGGTCTTTGGCGAAGATGACGGGGAACCAAAAGTGAGAGCAAAGGATCATCCGACGGAAGCACGGCTGCAGCACAGTGCTGTGTGACAGCCACCTGGCTTGGGGAGCACCGCTGTCTGGTGGGAATTGTGCAGCCCAAATTCTGCTCACTTGTGGAAGTGGGAGAGCACCAGCAGCTTCCACTGGGTCCTCTGGGAAAGACATGCAACTTCCGGCATTTGTACGTCAAGTTCCCCCTACAAAGGCCTTTCATTTTTTGGAAATAGTTTGGGACCTACTTAGATCACTCCTCTAGGTACCTAACGTAGGTCCCTATCTCTTTGGTAATGAAGGTCAAAAGAGGGGCTCACATGCAGTACCTACACTGCCTGGCTCTTGGCACAACCAATACATAATCTGTTCATCTGGCATCACATCTAAGCTAATCAACCTACCCGTGATAGTGACTTTTAAGGTGGTGTTTGGATGGACCATTAATCTGAGAGGAGAAATGCTTTAGCTGTCCAGAAGTGGGACATTTAAATAAGGCAAAACCCACAGCTGGTTTACAGTCCTATTGCTCTGTTCCTCCATGGCCTGTAGAGGGAAGGAGCTGGTAGGCCAACTCTGGGTAGCAAGTGGTTTGAAACACAACCAAAGTAAGTGCTTGTTGTATACAGCTTGAAAATGTTCATTTTATTATCTTACTATGACTGACTTTAATTATTTGGGGCTCCCTTGATTTCATGAGGCATAGAAATGTTTATCCATTGGATGGTGCCAGAGGATTTGAATAACCTGGAAGCTCAGCTGTATTCAAACAGCTTTACTTTTGTAAATAATTGATAGGACAAGAGGACAAAAATGCTTACGAATGACTCTGGTAGACACAAATGGACCCTCCCGCACATTCAAGCAACACAAAGGTTGTGACACAAGCTGACAAAAGAAAGGAAATTTATAGATATTGCTGCACCATTAAGCCAACGCAAACATGTCCTTTGCGACACACAGCTGAAGGAGGTCACTTGCATATTTTGATTCCTAAAACAACAAAATAACCCCATGCTCCCTGCTCAGAGGCCCCCAGTGCTACCGATGAGCAGGCCATAGAATATCCCTGTGTACACAGATGGGGCAGGTCCCCATCCAAGTGTGTGGTCCTGCAGTACCTTGCAGTGTGAGGATCAGCCCAGGCACCCTCTCCTGCTGCTCAGGGCTCGGCAGTGGGCTGCGTAAGCATCTCAAGGGCTCTCGTTACTCTGTGAAACTCTGCTGGATTAAAGACCAGGATTTTCACAGGGAACAGAGAGAACTGGGTGTGTAATGGTACCTATGAGAATCCCAACTGATGGCTAAAGTTTTGGCTGAAGTTACAGCATCTCAGATGCTGGTAAGGACTCCTGGAAGTGCTGGGTTTGAGTCAGACATTAAGTATCACAGTTCATCCCTCTCCCTTTTCACAGGAAGCTATTAAAAAGCAATGGCAGGGCCGGAGGGTGGTAATGCAACTGTGTCTTTTCTCATTTCCCTTATCTTTGCCCCTCTTCCAGAGCTCAGTTTTGGTGGAAGTGCCACAGTCACAGAAATACTCGCATTTCCTCTGGGCTTAAAAAAGAAGAAAGAAAGAAAAAAAAAGAGGTTCAGCATGCAGAGGGAGAAAAAAACCACTCTGTCAAACTACCCAGAGTTTATCTCATGCATGACCTGTGCGGACATATTCTCTCTTCCGGCCAATGCAAACACATAAGGAACCCCACGCTTGTCAGCAGTGTAACTGGAAGAGCTGGGCTATGTGGTACTTAACAGGCACTCTCTCTGAAATACAGGGTATTATTCTGATGATTGTGCCAACTTACAACTCTGAGCATCTCTGGGGATTTTGCTACATGTATTCAAATGCATCAGCATTTCTCTTACCTAAACGTCTGCTCACAAGGGCTTATGCATCTGCTGCAAGCTTTCATTCTGAAATTATCCGTGCAGTATTATTCCTCTGCATACGCTTTTAATAATTGAAAAGCGACTGTGATCTCCTCAGCTGAGTGGCATTCTGCAGCACATTTGCCCATATTGAGAACTACGTCTCCTTAATATTTGCAAACCAAGATAAACAGCAACAAAAGGAAGGAAAAACAATTTACAGCTTCCCAATGCACACACGTGCAGCCACATTTTTCTCTACCAGCAAATACATCACAAACACCTAGGCCAAGAGCGGCACATGTGAGGAGTGCCAGGCCTTTGAAATAGTTTATTTTGCAACCAATTAGACCAATCGTCTGCAACCTAAAAATTCTCTTAGTTGGCAGTCACACCAGGGAAGCAGGGACCTCTGTGAAAATGGCATAGTAGGATGTGGATGTAAACATAATTGCTAAATCTGTTTCTTTTCCATTGAGAAGGATAACATCTGGTTAATTTATGCAAAAAACTCTACAACTTCCTTTCTCTTTTTCCATCTACTCGCCTATATTTTTATGCTACATAGCAAGCTGATTGCTTTTTGTGCATGCAGTGAAATGTGTGGAGGAGACTGACCTGTAAGCTGTGCTTGGCCTCTGTAGCTTTTCATATTCTTCCTATAAAGCTCGGGGATGTGGGAATGGAGCTCAGAGGCAGCTGAACTGCTTTTCTAGGAGGTGTGTACGGGAGCATCACTTCCTGCAGACCATTTCAGAGTCCCAAGGACTCACAGTTCTTAAATCCAAAAGCATCCCTGCCCTCATGGCTGTTCAGCTGTGTCTGAGCATCTGCCCCTGACAGTTTCACACAGAGTTTGATGAGAAAAGGAGAAAGTTTACTCAGTGTTTGATGCATTTGAAAAATTCTTCCCCAAATCTGAGAAGAGACTTCCTAGAAAATCCAAGTGGACGCTAAGGGATTGTCCAGCCCAGAGCAGCAGAATCAGAGCAGGTGGGGACTGAGCAGTCAGCCCGTGAAGCAGAGCCATGCAGCTTGAGCCTGGGGGAGGGGGAAGGGAAGTCAATCACGAGACCGAATGACAGCGGTGTGGTCACAGCAGTGTGTGAGGGATCTTTTTGACAGCACTTTGAACAAATTCATTTTCCTTTCTCTCCGCACTGCCGTTACATTTGCAGGCTTTCTAGAGATTACTTTTCAGAGCGCACTTTCTGCACTCTCAAATTACAGCGAGGGTTTACTCCTTGTAGATAGAACAGAGGCTTTGCACAAGATTTTTAACTCATACCCTGCCGAGTTCTCAAATGCCCCCTCACCAGGTCCGAATATGAAGGCCTGGTCACAGCAATTGTCCCACCTGAGGTTCCTCACACCAAGTAATGCTCACCAGCAAAACTTGGACACAATGAAATTCAAAACTGTGAAGAGGCTTTAGAAAAAGAAACCATTCCCCACATGCTCATGGTGTGAGTTGCTCCAGTTTTACCAGAAGTTCTGACTTGCTCCCAAGGCCAGAAACACTCCCAGGAATGCACATCTAGTGTACATTAGTCACTGTTGGGCTAAACAGCAAAACATGCTGTGCATTTAATGAGTGATCCTCAATTTAAGGCCTATAAAGAGTCTACTTTTCCAACGGACCTTTTTTAATTTAGCCCCATTTGTTGAAGATTGCCCATTTAATGCAACACATCATTATGTTTTTATTGTTAGCCTTTTATGAACTGTACCAGATTAGCTGCAGAGAATTTACACTAGATGCCCTAATTAGACCTTTATAGGTAGCTATAATTTTCTTTTCATGTACCCATAAAGACTGATAAATTAATCTGCAGGAACATGAACTCCATCATCTTTTCTCCCTCTTCACCACTCACTCCTTGTTCTGATAAAGCCCTAATGAACCCACTTGCACAATTCCCTTCTGTTTTGTTTTCCTTTAAAGGCTAATTTCAACTACAGAATTCAACCAACTGCAATATTTTTCCATACATGATGCCAGAGAATAAACAGCAAGCATGATCCCTTCTTATATGATTTAATAATTTCCATTCCAAGCAGAAAACGATCCATCAACAATGGCAAACAAAGAGGTGTGATCCATGAAGTTTGACTTTAGATCATTTATTTAATGGGGGGAAAAGCAGACAAAATAATAAACAGTAATCACCTCAGCTGCTTGTTGTCAGTTAGTTACCAAAAATGTCAGAGCAGGATTAGAATCTCTCCAAATAACAATAGCAATAGAAAGACTTTTCTCACAGTTCTGAAAAGTCCTCTCACACACGAAGTTTGCACACCTAAAGAATATGGTCTCTGATTCAGCAAAAAAAAAACATCCAACCCAACCCCTTTTTAAGCAGTAAGGTCTTACAAGTTACAACGGTTACCTTAAACATACTCTTAAAAACTCTTTTAAGTAGAAGATGGGGATTGAAAAGAGCTGTTCTGCTTTAGGTGGGATCTATGTATCCTACCTATCTGATTGTTGCAGGATCCTCACTGAATATTTTGTATCCCTCTCAACCCAGAAATCACTGAAAACAAGTTACCTGGTCTGGTCCTCCATGCTGGCGCCCAACGCAGACTGGAGGCCGTATCTTCTGCTGAACCAAGCCCTTACCATCGGTTTGTCTTCCAGATCCAGCAGTCATAGGAGGGGTTGTTGACTGTATTCAGGCCTACAAAATATCTCACTGCAATCCTAGGCACATGTACAATTTCCTTCTTGGCTACTGAAATGAAAGCGCTGTACAAATAACGCAGTACAGCCACCAGCTACAAATGTGGACACGGCGTGCTTGCTAGCTAGCTACTGGAGGAACATCAGGTAAAAACATGGTACTTAAGAGTTTTGGGTATGCTCCAAAAAGGGCACGGCATCAAAGTGTCTGCTGTAGCCCACTCCACCAAATGCTAAGGAATTAAAATGCAGTTTAAGGAAGTTTGGGGGTAAGGAAGCTCACAACAGGCAGAGCCACAGTGTGGGAGCTGAGTCACCACTGGGGCTGCCAGAGCACGGCGGGTGGAGGCAGCCAGCACGAGGCCAGTCCTACCAAGCATTGGGATATCAGTGAATCTGAAAACATTTCAGGTAACTATATGGCTAATGGCAATAGGCAGATAGATAAGAGAAAGCAGAAGGATATCCACAAAGCTGCAGGATGACCAATTCCTCAATAGGCCTCACGGATCCACTGGAGGAGGCCAGGCCTGACTTGTTCACAGCCCACAGAACGACCAGATGGTTCTGAAGGAGATTTCCCCCAAATCAGCTTTGCTAGTGTTGATCTGTTTGCCCAACTCTCCCCTCAGCCTCAGCCCCCTATGAAGGAGGAAGGGCTGCCTCACACTGTGCAGCACTTTCATCCATTGATCACAGAAGAGCTTCAGGCATTCACAGAATCAGAGAACCGTTAAGATTGGAAAAGACTTCTATGATCACTGGTCCAGCCATCAACCCATCCACACCATGCCCACTCACCAAGTCCCTTAGTACACCATCTCCATGATTGTTGAACACATGATTCTTGATCCTTGCTCCTAATCTGTTCCTCCTGATCATTAACTTCTGGTCATTTTTATCCAAAGCAACAAAGGTAAAAAGAAATAATGACAGAAGTACATGAAGAAGAGGATGAGAGTGGAGTGCACATACTCCAAATTCCCCCTGGATGTAATCATTCCAAAAGTGTAATGAATTTTATACCAAGCACCACTCTTGTCAACGTCATTTAATTACAGGGCCATATATATAACCCCATCAAATTAAGCAATCACGGACACAGTTTGGCTCCTAGGTCCAGTCAGTATCTTTTGATTACGCTGGGGGAAAGAATATGAGGCCTTTGGAACGGTTATAGCCCACGTGTGATTTTTCACATTATTACTGGCGGGCACTCAAGATGTGTTTTTACAAATGCGTGGCTCACCAAATAAATCTGAAAGGCCCGTGGAGTTCTCAGTGAGAAAAATGCTCCTTATCCCTGTCTTATAGGTAATTCTGGAGGGGTTTTGCTCAAGTGAGGATATGTACTCAAAAAATAAAAGACAGAATATTATTCTGTGGTGCCTGCACACGTGACAGCACTGCCAAACCTACCATGTGTTGTGGACACATGCTGGCATCACGGTGAGTGGTATCATCTATCAGGTGCTGGCACTGTGTGCGTTACGGAACTCCCAGAGGGAAGAGGTTCATTATCCATGCCCTCTAGTGTTCTCATCCGCCTTTGTTTAAACCCAGAAACTGAAAAATGCAGTCCTAAAAAAAGAATAGCTCTTGTTGCCCTCAAGGCTGGTACTGCTTTCTGCCACCTGATGCACCACAGCACACTAAGCCCCATCTTTGTCACATCCAAATGCTGCACTCACAGAGTCCCTTCTGGGCTGGCCAGAGGTTTTTAGAAGCAGGGGTCCAGTGGGAGACATTTGGCTCACAACCTCAGAGCTGAGCCACGTAAATGTGAATCATTGCATCCTGTGGTAGCAGTTCACACTATACCTCTTTCCCCAGACAGCACTGCTGCCTGTGACAATGAGTTATGCTGCTTAAGAGCAGCACTTACACAGTTGTTATGAAATGGCTAATTCTGCAAGGTACAGAGGAGGATTCTTGGGAAATTAGGAAGCCCCAGGAGCTCAGCACCATCTCTAATGTGACTGAACATTCAGAGGACTGGACCTTTTGGTCAAGCCTATTCTGTAGTCAACTCAGATATTCTCCGTGCATACTGAAAAAGATTACAATTTACCATAGCAGATTGCTTGGGATCTGTTCAATGCCTTTGCTACTCAGCAGGAACGAAAAAAGAGCATGATCTATATACTTTTAAAGCAGGATCTGTACCTCAATTTTTACAAATTTCAAACATTTCTTTGATTTAATCCTTTAAAGCTCTTTATGTCAGAAATAATTCAACAGAGTTGACTGAACATCAGTGGTATCCCCAGTGTAACAGCACCACTCCCCAAGCATTCAAAAATCATGAGTCAGATGCCCCCCTCAGAAGAAAAATCACACAATTGGCTTTAAAACACACACATAAAAATGTAATCAATTCCAAATATGGTTTTGGATTTCTTAGGATATAACCAGGGTCATGTTTCAACCAGTTTTCTGACACCAAAAGCACTACAAGTTTTCCTTGTTTTTCCAATCAGAGCTGAGAGATTCTCACATAATCCATTGTTTCTAGGAGCTGGGGTTTTAAGCAAAATAGCAAACACTGGCTCATGATAACATCACAGAGCTGGCAACACTGTGAGTATGATACTTTTCTCCTACCACTAAACGCCTGGCAAAGAAGGGAAAAACACTGAGATGTTCAAAAATCTCTAAACAGACTCTCCTTGTACATAAAAAACACCTTTTCTTCAACCTCTGCTCTGTGCATTAAACTTGATATGTATCAAACTCATTTTATTAAACCATCACTGCTGACTGTGCAGTTCTGCATGGCAAGAGCTGCAGTGGAGAGCTCTTCTTGGGAAGCATTCACCACCTTTCTGGAGGTGTCACTGGGATGGGGCAGCTTTCAAGCCCCAGCTCCAAGACACTGGGATAAATCCAGAGTTCAAGTCATGCCATGGGCCAAGGAGAAAGGCAGGTATGTGCTCTTGCACCCAGGCAGATCAATTCCTGGTGCCCTCCTCTGCCTGTGGTCAACAGCAGCTCAGACAGGGAGCTCCATGACATGTTTCCATGTGGTCTCCAGTGCAGTGCTAAGTGCTCTGTGCCATGGCCCACAGCCACCTCCTGGCTTGTCTGGCCATACCTGTTGTATGCTGTTTGACCTATATTATGGAAGAATCTCAAGAGCTTTTACTTCTACCTAAAATGGCCTTATTTGCCTTTCTTCTCTAGCAAATGATGAGGGGAAGGCTGTATTTCACCTAATTACAGATCTCTAGGTAAGAGCTATTCACCCTAAACTCTTTCCTTTTTTTAAGGGAAGAGAGTGTTGTTAAGGTAAAGTTTCTCTGACCTATTTTGGATGTTCATAGATCAAATCCTTCCCAAGGTGTACTTATTTCTCTCCATAGCACATAAAGGAATCCAGGGAGATCAGCTCTGCTGTAGGTGTCTGAGCTGTCTGTTGGAGGAGGGCAATAGAAGCCTCAATAGCTGTGTGCAACGTAAGACCTTTTTATTTAAGCCAAACCTTCTACGTGATTTTATGTTAGGATTGGCACCTGCCTCATTAAGGAACAAGGAGACACGACCATTTCCTCCATCATCATTCAAACTCCCCGCTTTCTCCCTAAGCACAAGGAAAACTAAGCTTGCAACCATCAATAAAGTTTTGCATCCAGCTCAGATTTAAACTTTTTGTGCTCAAGAAAACAGCACTGTGTCTAAAATGTCATTTATAGCATCATACATCTTTGTGGACTCCTTGGACAACAGCAAAACTGCTGTCCCTAGCCAGTTTTTAATAAGAGCTGACTAAAGCCAGGGAGAACTTGGCCAGAGATGCATGAATTATGGGCCTGTAGTTTTTTCCTAGTGAGAAGAAAAAATTTTTTGATTACAGCCTCTGTTCTTTGCTGTCCTGGGTATTTCACTCATGTTTATAGCTCTCTATAGAAATAAGTAGCTGGTATCACATCTGGGATGCTTGAGTGGCCACAGGACAACGTACTCAAAACCCATCTGGATGCCTTTCTGTGCAACCTGCTGTAGGGAACATGTTTTAGTGGGAGGTTGGACTCGATGATCTCTACAGGTCCCTTCCAACCCCTATGACTCTGCCATTTCCCTTTGTGCTTCTTCAGTGCAACTCCTGTCCAGCATGATCACACATAACATCATTGAACTTAGTTAAAAAACCATTGAGACACACTACCAAGCAAGTTTCTAAAGAGGCACATAGAACGTGGTGGGTGCATTTCACTTGAGAATATCACCCTGTCATCCTCAGCATGCCAGTCTATTTCAGATCTAGGAGCAAACATTATAGTCAACTCAGATGGGAAGAGTGTGTAATTATTTTCATAGGGTTAAATCTGGAATTCGTGTCACCAGGAAGATCAAAATATTGATACTCCTGCTTTCCAGAGAGGGAGAGCTTACACAATACTCACAGAGAATGCCAAACTGGGCTTTGAATGAAGGCTGTTGTTGTCCTGAATTCTCTAACTCAATCGCAGTGCTGACTGCCTTGCTCAGCATCTTCGTAAAGCACTCAGAGGCGCTGGTAACAGACTTACTGAACTGCTTAAAAATGTTATAAAAGTCAGTTTATAATGCAGAGGGAGCAAAAGACCAAAGAGAAGGAGGCACAGTACTACTTTTTGATCCTGGTGTAATTGCAGTAGCAGTAATCTTTTCTATCTAGCTGCTCTTTGCAGTAATAAAAATGATGTCAAGACAGTAATTTCTTAAACATCTAAAGGGAAAAGGAAACTCAAATAATAGGTAGCATTGATTTTAAATGAGTGTTTCCCTTTTTGTTAAAAACACACAATTACCAATGGATAAAATCTTAGAGGAGAAATAATTCAGTATGCCAGAATGGGGCCACTGTGATGTGGTTTGAAAACTGGCTGAAGGTTCATAACCAAAGGCTAATGCTCACGTAAATGTTAACGAGTTCTGCCCTGTGAGGCAATGTGTATCCTGCATTGTATTAAGGTGGATCTTGTTTAGTACTTGTTAATGATCTGAAAGAAGAAATAAACATTGCAGGACTGAAATTGCCAACTGTCAACAGAATGGGAAAAACCACAAGGAATAACAAAAACAGAAATACTGCAAATAGAAATAAACTTGCAGTTAGGAAGTGTAAGAAGCTGAGATTTAATTCAGGGACAAAAAAGGCAACCTGTTGCCTGTGGAAGATTATTGGATTGTGTACAACCAGCAAGATGGAGGCCAAGTGCAGATTCTGAAGAGATACTGAAAGTACAAAGCATGAGCAAATGAGTGCCCCAAACATGCGGAGAGCCTGAGGCTTAGAGGCTCCCAGCTCACACTCATTTCCATGGCAGGGAGCTCCCTCTGTCCTTCTGAAGAATGAGCGTCAGTGGGTGGAAGGCATCAGCCTCCAGGGGAATTGACCCACCACCTCGGTGCTGCTGTGCCAGGTGGAGAAAGGAGAAGGGGACTGAGAACAGGCACACAGAATGATCTGAAATACTTGGATCCCACCAGCCCCAGCACTGAGGATTTTGGGCAACCTGTGAGGTGATGCTGTGTTGGAAAAGGTGAGAGGAAAGGGCATTGTTTATCTTCTGGCAGCCCAGGATGAAGGGAGGGGAAAAGCAGGCAAAAGCCACCTTCCCTGTACCTCCTCCCATGCAGAAACATGAGCACTGAGCTCTTCTGAAAATCAGTTCCACAAATGTAATGAGAGCTTGAGAGAGGAATGTGAATCTTAAAACTGACAACCTGATGCTGTGATCCATGCGGCTGTGGGACAGCACCCCAAGGAATTCTCATCACTAAGGCCTTCTGAGGTGGACTGAAGAAAGCATTAGCACTAGTGCTGCAGGGAACCTGTGCTTCTGTAGGGAGGGAGGTGAGCTGTTTGCCCTAGCAGGTGTTTTCCTTGTCAGCCTCAAACTTTTAATAACACAGCACAGGTTCACTCTTGGGCGTGTTACAGGAAAAGAGCATTTTGAGTCCAGAGCCTGTGGTTTCCCTCCCTTGCTGAGCTCTCCCCCATTTGCAAACAATTGCGAAGGTGGAAGAATTCAGTGAACAGATGTAGCCTGCCCCCCAGTCCCATCTGTTCACATCAGAAAACCACCACGCAATCTGGCACTGAGAGCGCTCGCCGCTCAGCACAGACTCTGGCCTGGATGAGGAGGGGAGAGAGAAGGGGGCTGGGCAGGGGCAGAGCTGGTGGCGCACGGGCACCGCCAGCCCCTGGGAAGCCTGCATGGCCTCTGCAGGACTGTCTCTGGCTCTGCTCAGAGAGAAATCCTCCAGCACAGACTGTCAAAATACAACGCACACACAGCATCCCACATGCACCGCAGCATTGGGAAAATGTCTCACTCACCGTCTAACTGGGGGGCTTCAGAATATGGTGATTTGGGCAGAGGGGGAGAGCAGTGCCAAGTGTACAGCGTGGAAGGGAAGGCTGAAATAAAGGGGTGCTCAAATGTGCAGTGTGCAAGGTAGGGGAATATGGGCTGCAGACTGGGTGTTGGCTTTCTGGCGCTGCAAGAAGTCAACACCAGTGCCTGGCACTCTTGAACGGGTAAAATCATGTTGGCCCGGGGGCCTCAGTGATGTGGGCTTAGATCTTGTGTATCCACGGGCTCCTATTTCTCTCACTGCATGACTGACTCAGGGCAAGACCCATTCACTCTCCTTGTCCTTTCCAGCCCCTCCTGTAGTCTCTGTGCTGGGCTGGAGCTGCTCCATCCCGCTTGGGAGCACTCGAGGCAGCGGTGAGGTGATGGAGCTGTGATGTGACAGCCACCGGCGCCGGGCAGAGAGCGAGGCCGGCTGCCAGCTCGCACTCCTCCCCAGCCTCCTCCTTCTCAGTCTGTGGACTGACAGCACTTCTCTCCTTCTCAAGGGTGTTGCAGAGATGCAGATCGACAAGGCACTGAGCGTGTGCAAGGCTGGTGGCCAGGTATGCTCCTCTAGGCAAGCAGCTAAGCTACACGGCAGCACTGAACCATCTTCTGCTTCTCCCTATGATAGAAGTAGCATTAGGAAAGCAGACAGCTGAGGTGCAGCATTAGTGGTCAGAAATGCACACAGCCTGCTTCTAATAGAGAGATGTAACATCAGTGAAGAACTGCAGAGCGGTCCCTCCCTCACTGCTGGTGCAACTCAGCACTTCACATGTGAGCTCCCAGAGCAGTAATGGAGAAAGGCACAGCCACAGTATTCTTCTATTGATAGCTGAGCTTCAAACTCTATTTTTCATCTGGTTTTTGGGTTGTTTTTTTTTGGGTTTTTTTGGTTTTTTTTTTGCTCATAGATTTTCTTGCCATGGTGTTTGGGGGTGCTTAATAACCTCTGGGAAAGATAAACATCGGTGATTATTTTAGGCCTGTATGACCTTGCCGAAGAGTAATATGACTCCATGCAGGGCTGAGAGCAGACTTGGCAGAGCATGGTTGTAAGGAAGTCTTCTATTGTGCAGACTTGCTTTGCCTGTGAAGCAATATGTTTTTTTGGCCTTGCAGAGCAAAGCTCAGATAAAAGGCTCAGCCTGCACCAAACTCTTGCAGAAAACGACTGACTCATTTTCAGAAAATCAAACAGGATCACAGGAGGAAGTAATAACCGGCCTTAGGAGCTCAGTGCTTCAAACCCTGCATTCACCCTCGCGATGGCAAAGGAAGATCGCAGGTGACGGTGGAAGATGAGGCACGTCCTGTGCAGTTTTAATTGGTGCTCGATTTATGACAGATTTCACAAAATCTTTAAAAAACGCCCCTTAACATCTTCATCAATGTTTTCTTCTAAACTCACACAGCAGCATTTCAAATTCCTGACCACATCTTGGTTGGCCAACAGCAAGGCTCTTTTCCTAACAAGACGATTTGCTGTAGCAGAGAGCAGAGTAAGCCACAACAGCTGTAGATCTGCATTCTGCTTCTCTACCCTGCCCTGTTGCACCTGCAGATGAACTTTCAGTTCTGAGGCTGAAACAAACAGCCCTGGCAATAAATGAACTTACCGTCTGTCACATGTCCCGGCTACTGCAGGGATCTTGAGTCACCGATGGAGTTAGGAACGAGGGACAGCTTATAACCAAAGCAGCATCATGCAGTTATTTTCAGTGCTGCTTTCACCCAGTCTAAAGGGTGAATCCTTTTAAGTTCTCTGCAGCTTTGCCAGGGAAGACCATGGCTCTGTAAAGGTGTGATCTCTTTCTTCCCCTCTGCTCTCCAAATGACCACATCTGCCTCATCCATCTGCACCACACATGCATGCTGCACCCAGGCAGCTGCTGCTGCACTTAACAAGAAGTCACTTCTATGGGCTGACACATATGCAGAAGTGCCACCAAATAGCACAGAGGTCCTCAAGACGTTCCAGGATATCCATTTCACAGATTATTTTTCATGTCTCCTTTCCATTAGAGGGATTTAGGTAGTCTCGGGGAGGCAGAATTACTACCTTCCCCAGCTCCAGAAGATGGCCAGAAGGAAGGTGCAGTCCTGTAGCTGTGCTGACAATCAAACATGAGATATTCTGCCTGGGACTCCAGCTGGGAATGAAGAAATACCATGGAAGCTCACAACACTTGCAAAAGTCTGATCAGCCATTTTGGGAGGCAAGACTCTGCTGGGATAAGGCTGGGCAATACAAGTATCACCTCCTTTCCATCTCCACAGCTGCCCAGGTACTGCCAGCACCCTTCACTGTATAGAATCATAGAATCATTAAGGTTGGAAAAGAGCACTAAGATCATCTAGTCTAACAATCAACACATTGCCCCATGCCACTAACCGGGTCCCTCAGTGCCACATCTCCGTGGTTGTTCAACACCTCCAGAGGCAGTCACTCCACCAAATTCTTGGACAGCCTGTGCCAGTGCCTTACCATTCTTTCTGCTATTCAGTTTTTCCTAATATTCAACCTGAACCTCCTCTTGAGTGCAACTTGAGGCCATTAATTCCTGCCTATTGCTGTTACACAGGAGAAGAGTCCAACCCCCACCTCACCACAGCCTCCTTTCAGGCAGTTGTAGACAGCGATAAGGTCTCCCCTGAGCCTCCTCTTCTCCAGACTGAACAATCCCAGTTCCCTCAGCCATTCTTCATAAGACTTGTGCTCCAGACCCTTCACAGTTTTGTTGCCCTTCCCTGGACACACTCCAGTGCCTCAATGTCTTTCTTGTAGTGAGGGACCCAAAACTGAACCCAGTGCTTGAGGTGTGGCCTCACCACTGGCTGAGTTCAGAGGGATGATCACCTCCCTGCTCCCTCTGGCTGCACTATTGCTGATACAAGCCTTCATGGCCACGTGGGCACACTGCTGGCTCATGTTCAGCTGGCTGTCATCTAGCACCCCCAGATCCTTCACACAGCTTTCCAGCCACTCTGCCCTGAAGCCTGTAGCACTGCATGAGATTGTTCTCACCAAAGTGCAGGACACAGCACTTGGTCTTGTTGAACCTTATAGAGATGGCCTCAGCCCAGCAATCTAGCCTGTCCAGATCCCTCTGTAGGGCCTTCCTATCCTCAGACAGATGGATGATTTTCCTCAACTTGGTGTCATCTGCAAATTTAATGAAGGTGCACTCAATCCCCTTATCCAGATTGTCAATAAAGATGTTAAGCAGAGCTGGTCGCAGTACTAACTCCAGTTTACTTTGACCTTTTCTTCTTACTTGGCTAGCCTGAAGTGCTGCTGTCTTGTAATAGTTAATATATCAGTGAGAAGATGCCACCAGACAAACTGAAAAGACTTCAGTGTGACAGAGGCATAGTACTCCACTGCCTAATAAAAAATCCACCAGGAGGATGATGCAGTTACATTTGAAGAGGACTTACATCTTCTTCACTGTTTCCTTCTCTTCACCAGAGGGTGGTGGGCATGGAACAGGCTCCACATGGCAGTGATCACGGCCCCAAGCTGATGGAGTTTGGACAGTGCTTTGGGTTTAGATTTTTGATTGTTCCTTGTGGAGCCAGAAGTTGGACTCAGAGATCCTGGTGAGTCTCTTCCAACTCAGGACATTCTGACTCCTCTTTGTCCTGGAGCGAGGGCAGCCCAGTGCCAACAGAGCAATGCCCTGAGGCCAGGGCACGGAGGGCACACAGAGGGTACCCTCCTCTGCCCACTGTGGCCTGGTCCTGCGAGCTTCCATTCACCGGTACTTGCAGAAGAACATAGGCACCTTGATGCCTATATCTGGGGCCTGGAAATGGTATAAGCTAACATAGGTGGCCCAGCTGTTGGGCATTTCCTTAGCTGGGCCTCGCTCAATAGATACCGAAACCATTTCTCCCTAGAGGAAGGAAAACAGGAGCTGTGGAAGCAGATTTCCCAAATTTCTCTGACATCTCAGCATGCATAACCCCAGAACACTGCTGATGAAGTTTATATCAGCCAGCTCCTCTCTGCCTGGTGGAGCAAAAGCTGAGAAAAGTTAAGGTTCTCAGATAAACACCAGTAGTTCCTTGGATGCAGCAGCACACAAAGGAACATGGTGCATTAGTTTAAGAGTAAACATCTTTGTGGATGCTTTCACTGTGCACTCTGCAGAGCTTTCCCTTTGGAAGACTGTCACAGCTGGGTCCAAAAGTCAATAAGAAGCTCAGCTCTCCCGCTTACCAGCTGTTACAAACAATGCTTTTATTTCATAACACCTCACCACTTTAAGGTCCATCTACATCTGTTCTCTAATTCTTGTTGCTGAAAAGATTTGGCATAAGTTGCCTCCTGGTGCAAACTGGTACACCCCAGCTGATGTCAGTAGTGCTGCACCAGTTTGTGCCAGCAGCAAATCTGGCCCCAGCCACACGAGAATCAGGAAGCTGAGGTTACAGGAAGGGTTCTCTGCACTACAGGAATGAATGACGGAGCAGTTTCAGTTTCCTGTGTGTATACATTTCTTACATCCCCCACTTTCGGTCTTTCTCACATGCTGCATCCCAAGCACAGCAGGCTGAGGAGGAAGATTAAAGATGCTGCAGATCTCATTCTGCTGGAGTGTCCCTGAACACATAGCTACCAAATCTCTGTGCAGAGCACAGGAATTTCTGTATTGAACCAACAACGTCACAACACAGATAAAAGTAAAGAGGGAGAAAAAAAAACCAAACAGTGGATAAACGCAACTCTTTTGCGTAGGTTGGTAACTTCAAAGCAACAACTGTTCAACTCATTGTAAGTCCTCTGCTGGTGCAAAGTGTCGCAGTTTCATCGAACCTGATTGCAGTCAGGAATTGCCTTGTCCCATTGTATTTGAACTCAGGGTTAGTCTACTTCTTGCTCTTGAGACATCATAGCCACCAAAGTAACCAGAAAATCTGTTCCCAAGATATATCCTGCTAAATACAGTGAGATACAGCATGGGGGAAAGCAGTTCACAGACAAAACACAGCTGGGGCCCATGGTGCTACCTAAACTGTAGTTCTCTGCCCAGGGAAAGCGCTTTGTGAAAAGCATGCACCACTGTTAATTCCACCTCCAGGGAATAATGGCACAACTCTGAGTATGGGAAGTTCCATATACAGATTTTTTTGCTGGATCCGGGCCTTGGTTCACTTTTTTTCCGTTTACACTTTGTATTTGCTTTTTGCACTTCATTCAGGATAGATAATGAAAACAGTATAGTCTGCTTCCACTTTTGTTTCTGGAACAGATCAAAGACTTTAATGGAGTCGGGCTCAGAAGAACTCTAAATGCTCCTTTCTGTCCAGATACAGCCAATTAAATGGCTCTGCTGGCTTCCAGAAGGATTACTTGAGATCTCATTATTTGCACTGCTCTAAATTCAGTCCTTAGAAGAGAGTGAACACATTCTGCCAAAAAAAAAAGAAAAAAAAAAAAAAAGAAAAAAAAATATGGAAAACAGCAAAGGATTTTTTTGCATCTCCTGCATTTAATGCAATCAGCCTTAGCTAATTGCATTGCACTCCTTTTTGTTAAATTGGTCCTGTCCTTTTTTTTTTTTCTTCCTGCTTTGGAATTGCTACAGAGGGATGAAGTTCTGCACGGCGCGCTCACTCACACCACTGTACTAAGTCAGAGCAAGCTGGCTCCCTGCCCGACCAAACACAAACCCCTGAAGTCTGAGCTTTTCCATGGCAACACCACAGTCATCAACACAGCAAACAATTGCTCCAGCCCCTTCTTCGTCTCCCCTCTTACAGCAGAGGAGGATAGCACTGCGTTCAGCCCCTGGACCTGTGCTCATTATTGAGCATGAAAGCAGAGAGTGACAAGACCACATTACCCTCTGTGTGGGGCTGCAGAGGAGATCAAAGGAAGGAAAATGCACTGAAACACTCAGCGCAGCTCAGCGTACTTTAGCTTAAATGAAGAGATTGTTGCTGTGTGTACAAGACATGAAACACCAAGCTCTGCAAGCATGGCTGAGCCTGACCGGGGTGCAAACTGCATTACAAAACAGGGGCCAGTGCTGACTGCTGTCACTCAGTGGTGTCCAAGGTTACAAAGCCAGGGTCCAAATCACAAAATCATAGAATCATTAAGGTTGGAAAAGACCACTGAGATCATCTCGGCCAACTGCCAACCCACCCCCACCATGCCCACGCACCATGTCCCTCAGTGCCACATCTCCACGGTTCTTGAACACCTGCAGGGACGGCAACTGCACCACCTCTGTGGGCAGCCAGTGCCTCACCACTCTTTCTGAGAATAATTTTTTCCTGGTATCCAACCTGGAACAACTTCAGGCCACTAGCTCTCATCCTATCACTGTTAGGCAGGAGAAGAGGCTGACCCTCACCTTGCCACAACCTCCTTACAGGGACTTGTAGAAAGCGATAAGGTTTCCCCTGATCCTCCTCTTTGGAAGACTCCCAGTTCTCTCTGTAAAGGAGCATGCTACAGACCCTTCATGGCTTCACTGCCCTTCTTTTGATCCACAGTGCTGAGCGTTGCACGCTCCAAGGGCCTGGCCTTTTTCATATTTATCAATGTATTCTTCTGCCAGGCTAGTGCCTGGCTTTCAAGGATGACAACAGCCTGAGGGTGCTGTCGGTAGGACTGGCCATGATCACACAGGAACAGAGAAGTTGCAGAGAGGGAGCTGCTGCTTCATATTGGCATCATTCATGCTTGTGCAAAGAAGGGCCAAGACCAGGACTGAACACCTGATCTGGTAGCATTTTACTCTTGCTCTGAATAGGTATGGAGACCTCACAAGCTGCAAGGCAATAGAAAATGAAGCCCAAAGGTCCCCAAAATCTTTTTTAAACTAAGGGCTCGTGGTTTTCAAGTTGTGGTATGCAGAGCCGTGATGTTTCGAGAACTACTTCTGAAGGGTCTCTGAAAGCTAAGTATGGAAAGCAGATCAACAGCCATGGGACTTAAATTAGTTGTATGTGAACTTTCATCTGCATTGAACAACTTCTAGAAGATCTCCAATTCGCAGAAGATTGAAAGGTACATCTACAGCCCACTGTAGACATGTCAGGAACCTGTCCTACGCCAGGAAAGCTACTCTGTTAGGGTACATGAAACAGTGTGAATAAGAGTGTGGGCAGTTCTCTGCCTTTAAACCTCACCAGTACAAATTCAGGAGTGGATACAGTTTTCCTGGCTTAGGTAATATTGTACACCTCCTTTCAGGCAGATGTAGAGAGCAATAAGGTCTCCCAAGACTCCTCCAGACTGAACAATCCCATTTCCCTCAGCTGCTCCACTTAAGAATTGTGCTTCAGACCTTTCATCAGCTGCAAAGGTTTTGGCATAACAGAACTGCTGTAAACCATACCCTCAGCCAGATTAACCTGTTTAGAAGAAAGTTAGAGACATTTTTTTAAAGTAGATAGTAAATACCCGAGCCAAGACAGTGAGGTACACAACAGACGCACACACAGCTCAGGTAACATTTGCAGCTACTAGCACAAAGCTAGACGCCATTCACTAACACTGAGTTTAACTCTCACTGACATCAACATTACTTTGCGTGATGTCCAAAGCGTGATGAAGGCCTCCTGATGATATGTTGATGTCAAAATTTTTAAGATTGCTTAACCCTGGCAGCTGGATAGCATCTGCACAGTGCAGGTGCCAAAACAGCCTGCTGGCCAGTGTGTGTTATGCATTCGTTTCTGTGGCTCATCCACAGAGGAAATGAGTCTCTCATCTGCTACCCCAAAAAAGCTGGTTCTGCAGCCCACACTGTGATAGCTCATAGATTTAATTCTAGAGGTCTCTGACCTCTAGAATTTGGTAGTGGTGGAAACAGTGGTTAGCAAACAAGTCTCTGTGTTAACTTGAACAAGGACGCAAAAAAGGGGTTCCCTTATGTTTATGTACTGACGACTTAACAAAGCCAGTCAACCCAAGCTGAGTTCTGCTAAGAACATTCTTTTTATTACCATTTATTCCTTAAGCTTAAGAAACACCTCACATTAGGTTCTTGTTTCTTTAGCAGACATGTGATCAATGTTTCTGCTGTGAACAGCTGCTCACCAGCACAGCCCCAGAGCCTGTTGCAGAGATACTGCAACATTTATGTCCCTCCGAGACTCCAGGAGCTGCCACAGCAGTCTCAGAACCTACATCACTTACAGACCCAGAACAGAGACATGGAGTTCTGCCTTAATCTGCTCCAGATGCAGGTAGGTACCTGTCTCTAGGCTGGGAAACCCAACGACGGCTGCAGCCTTCTCCCAACTCTCTCTCATGTGCCGCTGCATCAGGATGTCTGCCCCAAGGGGATGCCTCAGCTGGCAGAGATAGGATTAGATTCCACAAGAGCAGAGATCAAATGGCTTATTAGGCAGAGATGAAATTTCAGGCTTATTGCATTGGTACAGATTCTCTTCTTTCCATCATCCAAAAAATGAATTTGTGTATAAAACTGTAGGGTTCCCCATAGCATGTTCACTTTCAGCTTTGTACACAGCCACCAAGGACCTTTCTGCAAAGCCACCCCCTGTGGCTCCATCACACCTTGTTGCTTTGCAACACCAAGGTGCTCATTCTCTTCACTGACTCACAATGCAAAAGCTCTCATCCTGAAATTGCTCACCCCACGCTGGGAAAACAAACGTGAGGTGCTTCGCAGCACCATCCTACTTTATGGCACAGCTCTGCCCATTTCACATAGATAGTGTTGGTGCCATTATGGACACAGCAGCCCCAGGAGTTCTGCTTTGCACCTCTGCACCCACTACCACAAGCATGCTTCTCACTGCTGGCCCACAGCCTTTATACACATCAGTGGGAGTCATGTGCAAGCTGCGACTGTTTGAATAAGGCACTCCTGCTTTATTTCGTGCTCTTTCTTCAGGACAGTTTCCATGAAAAAGCAGACAGCTGCCTGCTGCATGCAGGGGAGGCACTGACCGTGGCTGCTGCTAAGTGGCTCATCCCGGCTACTGCAGGGAGACAGCACAGCAGCCCCTCACCTGCCTGAGAGAAGAGAGCTGTCTGCATGGTTTTATGGGAGTCCCCTGTTCACTTCTGCTGCTGCGTCCTAAGGGTGCAGACCTCCACTTGAGTCACTGCTGGGGAATGTGAAGTGTGCACTTTTCTCACCATTTACTCACTTGGGCTTCTGCTCAACAAATCCACAGGAGCTGGGCTTTGCAAAAGGAATTGCTGGGAGAGTTTAGGTGGTACAAAAGCAGGCAAATAAAAGAAACGGGGAAGTGGTACGGAGGAGGTGGGCTAACTGGAGCGTCCTAACCATGGGCTACTGAATAGTACCACAGGTAAAACGCTGTGGAGATAAACACTGACAGTAACAGCATCCCATTCTCACCAGGCAAACTTGAATGAAATCCCAGGGAGCAGAAACCACAGGACTTGTGCAGAAAAATAATCTCATTAATAATGCTCCTGAGTAGAATTATCAGAGGTATTACACCGTGGCCTTGTATTTACATTTTGCTGGGGAAACTCTCTAAGCCACAGAAACCTTTCAGCATTCCTGGGCTCAGGCATTGCACGCTGCCCTGCACCCCACATGCTGAGCAACCACGTCCTGAGCGCAGCACTGGTGGGACAAAGGAAGACAAGGCTGGCTGTTTGCAGTGCTCTGTGGTCCACTTCTTTTAACCTTTGCACAGCAGTAAGTCTCATTTTTGCCTTTCCACCCTGGGCTTTTACCAAGGCCCCAATCTCCTTCCTGTTGCTCCTTGATAACAACATAACAAATGCAGTAAAAATCCTGATATGTTAGATTAGATATGAGCGGCTTACGGGAGACTCTGACCACTTGTTCACACAGGACCTATATGCTTCTTGCTGGGGGTGGCTCTGTTTTTCTGCCAGGCCCATCGCTGCTGTAACCCTGCTCCTCACCACCTGTGCTGGGAGCAAGGCAGCACTGGCAGGCAGCTGCTCACCGCTGGGATGCGACTGGTTGTGCCAATGGGAGTTTCAGCACAGAGGTGTTGGAGGCCCAGAAAGGGGAAAGGAAAACAGAGATGAGGTGCTGAGATGAAGTCTGATGGGATAAGGGAGGTACTTTCGGACACTTGAGCGTTTTGTAGTAGGGCTCACAAAGCAGATCAGGCCGTTTGGTGCCTGTTACACTGCCACTGTGGAGTGGGTCAAATTGGATCAGTACTTTTTGCTTCTTTGAAAAAGGAATCCTCTTTGAAAGGATCTTTACTGTGCTCTGTATGAATCTGCTTTCCCCTTCCTGGACTAACTGTGAATCTTCTTTCGCTATCATCTCATATTCTTGTCCAGAGAGACATTTGGGCACTGACAGCGAACCTTCACTCTCCTCCTGCGCCCTTTAGCTCTGATTCTGCCCCAGCTCACTGTACTGTCTCTGACCTCACACCAAGACTATTGGTTTCCATGTGTGCTGGGAAGCCCAGCAAGAACCAAGCATTGGTGGGCAACAGGCCAGGGACTAAGCTTTGGCATTAGCACTGGATTTTCCATGGGGTCCTTCCTGTGCGTGGTGAGCCTCGAATCCTGTACAGGTAAATCCTTTTCAACTAAATTAATGCCTTCAAATTTTAAATATATTTAAGGATTAAAAACAAACAAATAAACAAAAAACTAAACAGAGCAGAAGTGAAAATGGTGGCAGATCAGAAGAAGGCAATAATAAAAGAACCCAGCCTTTTCTGAAGTTGGAACACATAGATCATTGGAGAGGAGAGAGACAGGACTGTCTCCCACCAGCCCAATTTGGGATTTATCCTTGACCACACATCCCAGCAAGGAAGGAAATGGGCCTTTTACATTTGTTCTCTGGTACTTCTAGCTTTTAAAGAAACAACAAGGCCTGTCTTTATATAACATAGTTAAAAATAGTGTTTTTGCTGTACAGCAAACCCAAATGTCATGTTAGCACCACAGCATCATTTCAGAAAGTAAATAGGTGACTGCTTCTTAGGCAAATAGGAGGAATACTTTGACCTCTGGAACTGACTGATGACTCATTGATGCACTGATGTCACGTGGTTGGGTTTTTGTGAGAAATGGCTCCTATCTACATCCTCGATTCAAGCAAAATCTCCCAGGGATAAATTTTCCAAAGTACTCCAAAGATTTTAGGATGAGATCCAAAAATCCAATTAGTTGCTGTCCAGTTCCCATTGGTTTCAGTTCAATACAGGGACAATGAGATGCCTAGATGTTGTAAGCCCAAAAGACCTGGAATCCCATCTGCTTCCAGACTGATGCTATGCTGCATGCAGGATTGGTATCCAAAGGCACAGCTCACCATTCACTGCCCTCAGAGAAATGACGCTAACTTTGTTTCTAAGACTTAAATGCTCTTCTTAACTGTCATTTTTCAAAACAACCTGCACATAAGCACACAACATGGTTATGTTAGGGGCACGGTTTAGAGGGCACGGGGGTGACGGGTTGATGGTTGGACTAGGTGATCTTAGCGATCTTTTCCAACCTTGATGATTCCATGATTCTATGATACAGGGCAGGATCATTACAGAATTGTATTTAGATGCAGAAATACCCACAGTCCACGGCATGACTCAAAATATAAGAGAAGGGAGAGCATCCCCATTTTCTGCCTTGCCCGCAACATCACTTTTTTGGTAGTCTTTAAAATACAAAATAGTGCATGTACTTCTACTCTTAAAACTTTGATATACTATTAAGTACTTGCTGAATCAGTCCATTAAGGTCTTCTCCAATGTGAGGTCCCAGCTCAGGCAAGCAGCAATCAAACTGGAAAGCACTTAAGTGTGTGTTTAACCATACGTATATTCTTTAAGTATTTTCCTGACCCAAAACCTGAGCATGCATGCCCATGGTGTGAGTACCTACTGCCTGCAGGGACTGCCCAGGGAACCTGCAAACGTGCTCTCAGCTCACACAAGTTTTTCCTCTCAGCTTCTTGTGACTATGATGCAAGATGTTCAAGCCCATGGTCATTAGAATTTCAGAGTAAGCAAAGAGAGAAAGGCAACCAGAGAGGCAATAGGAGGGAAGAGGTGGAGAACATGTGGAAACCATGTGTCCAGCACCAATCTGGTAACACAGCCCTCTGGTCCTTTATTCCAAGCTAGAACAAACAGGGGTAGGAAACAGTGTCATGTTGGGAGCATGAAAGGAGACAAAGGAGGGGGATTTACCCAGGTGAGAGGAGGAGGAGGAATGGCTAACGGGACTGGGAATGGAGGCAGAGTAGGACTTTGCCAGGGAAAGGGGATGTGTGTGACTTTTGTGACCAAAAGAAGCGATGTGACACTGTGCTGAAGAGTGCTCCTGACCTGTGTTGAAGAGGCTGTGCTTTGAGAGACCCGAGCACAGTCTGCACATCCTGAGGGAAGGCTCTGAGAACACATAAAGGGCCTTTTCAGTGAGCAACCTCTTGACACGCTGGGCATCCAAAGCAGTTGCCCTTCATGGGCTTGACAGAATGAGCAGACATCCAACAGGGAGGGGTTATCGACCTCAGCAGCCATCCCAGCTCTGTCAGGGGCCCTCACATGCATTGTGTGGGGTACAAATGTGTGCCAAAGGCCTTACACACAGCTGGTATATATAGCAAGTTACAGAAGTACCTACTGTTTACTCAGCAGACCGGATTAACTTCTGCAGAGCTATTCTGGTCCACCTGTAAATACATGGAGTAAAAGGCCTTAGGAAAAGTAGTTACTGTGTATTGGCAAGTGGCACTTTTAAAAACCTTAATATCTCAGGTTATGAATGCTGGGGCTTTGTTTTGTTTTTCAAGTACCCAAAATGACAGCACTGAGTTATGCAACTCCTGGATGCCAATTTTTTTTTTTCCAAGCAGATTTTCCCCCCCACACCCCAGTCCCCTGGGGCTACATAAGCCTGTGCTAAACTTTCAGCACAAACCACTGCTGGGAACTGCCTTGGTCCTGGCACCCTGGCTCGGATGAATAGAGAGGTCTGTATGGCAACCGGCTGGGGCTACGAGCACAGAAAGCACTGCAGTGCTGCCAGCCCCGATCGCATGGCAGCCCCGCAGCCCAGGTGTGAGCTGCTGTGTGACCCTAAAGGCATCCCATGAGTCCCAACACCCGGCATCCTCCCTGCCCTGGAGCTCCGCATGGGCACAGGGAACAGCTCGCGCCCCCAGGTATCCTTGGAGGACGTAGCCAAAGGGCGGCTCAGAATAACTCAGCCATTATCTCTGCTCTGTGAAGTCACAACTTCAACAGAAATCAAGAGGATTTTGTGGTAAAAGGAAAAAAACAGGGAGGCAGGGGGTGGGGACAGAGTGTGTTTGCAGCTGCTGGCCATCTGATTTCAGCTCAATCAACAAGACCGAGTTCCAGCTCCCAAGAAAGAGAGCTTTTGATGACATATTTACATAGCCTGAACTACAGTGGTCCAAGAGGCATTGCTATAATTATAAGGATTATATTTAATACTGCACTTGGAAACGAGGGCCTGAAATGCTGTGACTCTCTCTCTCCTTAAAAGCTGGCCAAAATCTGTCCGAGGAACCATGATGGCAATGCACAAAGTTGGTAGGAAAGAAGAAATGTGGGAGCTCTGATCATTTTAAAGTGGATTGTGTGGCTGGCAGCTCCAGCGCTGTGGGAGCTGAGCAGCAAAGAGGAAAAATGAGTGCAAATGGAAGGGCAAGTGGGTCTGCAGGAAACATGGAAAGTACTGAATTAACTGTGCTAAGGGAACAAGTCAGTTGATAACTAATATGCTTCTTACTCTTGAACTCAGATTTATTCTGGTAATACACATTGGGCTTTGGCCACCTATTTGTTGAACGAGGACTAAACCCTGGCAGTACTTCTAGATTTGCTTAACTTCTTAACTTGCTTAACTTGTCTTGACTTCAGTGTGATTACCCACGTGTGCACAATAAGGCACATGCATAACTGTTTCTAGGAACCAGGCCACAGAAGGTAAGCAGCCCGATGCTGAAGACCAAGTAGATCCAGTTCAGGAGGATGCGGAATCACAAGCTATTAGAGAAAGAAAGTGAATGCATTTATTTGGAAAACAGAATAATTGACTGCAAAATGGACTAATCAACAGAAATCATAGATTCACATAGTCTTCAGAGTTGGAAGAGATCATGACAGCCATCTAGTCCAACTCCCTGCAATGAACAAGGACACCACAACTAGATCAGGTTACCCAAGGCCTGATCCAGCCTCCCTTTGAAAGTCTCCAGGGATGGGGCATCAACCACATCACTGGGCAACTTGTTTCAGTGCCTCACCAACCTCACTAGCAAGCTTGTGCTAGGCTATCCTGTGCTAGGCTGATGTTCCACATTGTCACATCCATAGACAGCTTCAGGAGAGGCCAGTTGGATGAGAATAGCGTTAGAAAATCCAGATGTTGAGATACCGCAGCAACAAGGAAAAGACAACAGGAAGAAAAAGAGGAAAGGGACGGGGAAGGGAAGGAGAATAGAGATTGGGAAGGGACTGTACAGGAACAGTAAAAGGATGAGATGGAGAAGGGATAGGGAAGGAAAGGGATAGGGATGGGGAGGAGTGGAGGGATAAAGAAAGGAAAAGAAGGGAAGGAGAAGAGGAAATGAGATGTGAGAGGGGAGAAGTGAGGAGAGGAGAAGAAAAAGGAAAAGTGAAAGAGAAAGGAAAAGGAAAGAAAAAAGAAAAGGAAAAATGTGAGTGTCTGGAGATGGTTTCTAAAGCAACAGAATCCTGAAGGTATGGTCTGATTTTCCAAAGTGAAAAACATAAACTGAACAGCCCATGCAGCATTTTCGCCAACTGTCACTAGGGTGGCATTTCTGAAATCTGGTGGAATGACTCATCCCAAAACAACAACTGTTGCCAGCAAGGTCTTTCCTCCAGGTCTAGTTATTTGAATGGGAGAACTGTAAAGAACAAAATAAACAGAAAAGTCAAAGGCAACTCCTTGTCTGGGAGTTCAACTCCAAAGCTTCCTGTGAAGCCATCCACTCTCCAAGGTGTCTCCCCAGCCTACCCAACAGGAATCCAGGTGACCCTCTGGGCCAATGAAGGCAATTGCCCTGGTAGAACGAACCCTCTGATTAATAGAACAAATTTGCTATTTGGGATGTAGTCACCTCCTCTCACACCAAACACATACAGCATGCATCCACCTGAGCCCCTCTGCCCTTTGCATCAGGGATTTTGCAGAATGGAGGAAGCATTGCCCAGCCAACAGGTAGCACAGCTCTGGAAGGGCTCAAGACAGACACCTCTGAATCCAGCAGGAATAGAATTAACCACAGCACCACTAGCACAACTGAGCACCCTCGTTCCCTAATACAAAATGCAACAAATTCAAAAACGTTTGCTGAAGCTGTGTTGTATTGCTGAATAATTTATATCCCCGAGACCTCTGAAAATGAGCAGCATACACTTCAGCACTGCGATCGCTATTCAGTGGAGACAGTGCACATTGTGTTCAGTAAGCTCATTGCTTAAACACTGTTGCCATGACTATAAGAAAGTGATTATACTATTGTTTACAAGAGACTCTCAGTAAGTCATTACCACAGCAGCCAGATTTTTGCCTCGAGTCAAAATTTTTAGGAGGAAAAAGAAAATATCTTACAGGTATAATTAACTTGTGATCAAGATAATTTCATTAGGAGTCTTCGAAAACTGAATACATCGTAGGGTGAGGAATGAGAACACGTAAGAATTAGAAGTGACTCTGGACTGTTGACTCTGTTTTTCTGACTGCTTCATTAGTTCATCGGTAAATTCCATGGAGAAGGAAAGTCCTGCTAACTAAATGACTGCCGTAACTCGTTTTCAAGAAAGAAATAATTTACAGGGTAAGCACCAACGTAGGAGTTACATGTGATGAGTAACTGTGTAAAAACAAACCATTTTGTACACAGCTTAAGGGGAAAAAGATTTTAAAAGACCAAGTAAGGATACATGTTTGGGATTATGAAATATGGCATTTTGGCTCCTGAGTCGATACCTACAGCTTGCTGCTCTGAGTGCCCTGTGTACACGTCCAGTGCATGAACTCTTTATCTCAATAGTGTGTTGATGATCAATAGTTTCCAAAACTAAGTTACTCTGAAGCTGTCGGAAAGTCTTCCTCACATTTCCTATGGACAGTAACACAAAGCAAAAGGATGATTAATAGAGTGCTGGACTAGGAGTCAGGAAATCTGGGCTCTGTTCCCAGCTCTGCCACTGACCTGCCGTTTGACCTTGGGCAAGACACCTGACCTTTCCGTGCTTCTGTTCCCGCGTCCACTCTTTGTCTATCTTGTCTCTCGAGGCCCTGAGGTATGCAGGGGAGGGCACGGCTCTCGCTGGATGTTTTGTAACACCTACTCTGGGGAGGTGCCTATAGATCACTGCAATGAAGCCAGGGTGCCCCAGCAATGACTGTTGCACAATTCTATGCTTTGTTTCAAAGTAGAACGGCCAAAATGGAACTTCTTGGTTTCACCTGCTAGTCCAAGAACTCACCAGCTCTTTCAGGCACCTTCTGGCTTGTGCAGCAGGTAAACAGCTTTGTAAGATCTGCTTTCTCACTGTGTCACAAGTACTTTCATGCCAATTTCTAATTGCTACCGATTTCTCTGCACTTTGATTCAGCTGTCTTTAAGTGCATCACAACAACGCAGTGACACAGCCAAAAGTAGCTAAGGAGCCATTTCCAAACGAAAGGAACTACTTCAGGGAAATGGCACCACTTGTATGTGAAGCCAAGGGCATCATGTATTTGCAAATTAAATACATACATATAACAATTCTTCAATAAGCACTCATGTCACTCAATTAAGAAATATCTCTGAGCCTTCCTCCCACCTGAGCCACAGTCACAAGCCTTCCTCCATCACTACAGTATCATCCTCTTACCAGATGGAGGCAATGCACTCAGGACCAAGCAGCTCCCACCTGCTGCTGCTGGGGTGCAGCTGCAGCCTCATCAAGAGCAGATGACTGCAGTGCAGGCTGTCAGCTCCAGTCCCACTCTGCTCCAGTCTGCCACAGAATCAAGCACATGCAGTGCTTGGACACAGCTGACTTAACTGGGAGATTAATTGGAATTCTACCAATGTAGAATTAAGAGCAAGTAAAGCAAAAAGAAATACAAATATGAACCATATATTTAAGGTTATGATAAAACAAAACAAAACAAAACAAAACAAAACCCAAAAAGCAAAACTTCTCTTTCCTAAAGAGAAGGGACAGCAAAAGAAGAGGAACTGCCATGTCTTGAGCTTTCATTGTGAATCTTGGGCAACATGTTGCCTCATATAAAAACCCAGCTCTGGGAGTCATCGCATTATGTAAAAGACTCATTTGGGTTTATTTTTCCATCTTTATACCTGTGGGACAAATGCTGAAAAGGTGATCTGAGCACACCTTGAGGGCTCAAGACACAGAAGTCAAAGAAGAAGAAGCCATCAACTCATAGACATGGCCTGCAGTTCTGCCAAGGCAGACGTTCAGATATTTTGTCTTAGGCTCCATCATAATGAATGTGGCTTCTAAGCCATAAAACTCACCATCAGATTTCAGTGCACTTTAGCAAGGTGATAAATAGTATTTTTCATAGAGGAAACTGAGGTTTACGGAAGTGAAATAACTGGAGTAGTCTGTCAAAAAGATCTTAGAGTAGAAACTGAGATTACAGCGCACACACCTAAGAAACTCTTCCTTGAGAGCTGCAGGTAGTTTGTGATAGGTGTCAGAGTTGACACTTCAGTGCAATTATGGACTGATTACCTGCATCTAAGACTACTTTGGAAGAACTTGACAAGGTATTACAGATTCACATGGCTTTCAAGAGGCTACAGGAGGCTTTTCATGAGAAATCTGAGGATGTGCTTTCATTTAAAACAAAACAAAACCCAACAGAAAATAGCTGTCTCTTATTACCGTTAAGTTGAATACGCTGGCCTCTGCTGATACCTTGGTGGAAAGGACCGTTGTCAGCAGTTAAGAGGAAGAGAGGCATGTTATGGTCTTTCCTAGCCTGCTAACTGACTAACCTACTTGCTGGGGTTTTTTTGGTCACTGCAGACTAACTGAAGACCACATTGGCCTTCTGCAGACAGTGTTCATTGCCACAGGAGGAGCAATAATAGTGAGATAAGTTTCGACAAAGCAGCTTCTCTGACTCAGACGTACCTTTCTAAGGCTCAGATTTTCCCACAGAGCAGCTAACATTTTTGCTGGAGTCACATTTCTCAGCATAGAAGAAACAGAAGCTGTTTTACTCAGTCATTGCAGCGCTACGCACAAGGGACTCACTACAGAAACTGCAGAAAGGAGGAAACTTTCATTAAATGCATTCAGAGGTTAAAAAGCTTCAGAGTAAGCCATTTGACTGAAGAATTAGGGCTGAAAAGGCTCCTAAACTAGCAGACACTTAACAAGTTCTCTTGCTGAACTTTTCATTAAACAATAACCTTTATGCTGCCTCCAGGGAGCTGCCTTCATTTTGGTTCAGACAATGTTCTCATAGCCAAGGGGAACTTGGATCTTAAGCGGTGCCCAGGTCCATCCTAACCAAATGGCTCCCAGCAGGCAAAAAGGCCCACGACAGCAATTCAAAGTTTTCTACCCACAAAGGCAATGTGACTCATTTTATCTGACTCAGCCACAGAAATTGCCTTTCTGCAAACCCAGCTTTGCTCCCGCAGAAGCACAAGGAGCAGACAGCGGTCCTCCACCTCAAAAACAGAACATTTTGTCACCCTGGCACCAAACTTTGTTTCTCCAAAGATCCCACCCCAGCTTTGCAGAATGGTCTGTGCTTTAATCCCCACTTGCTCACCGCACCGTAACATCGCTTCACCCCATGGCTGGTTGCCTCACTCTGTTCGCTTTCAAACAAACAGCTTCCAAAAATTACATACATCCAGAACCAGAAAATGCAACTGCTCTGCAGGGTGCCCTGGCAGCCCACTGGCAAGAAGGCAAACAGTACCAGAGAAGCTCAGGAAGTGTAAATTTGGGCTACAAATACCAGCACACATATCCTTCCATTTAAAATACTTGAGGATCTTTGATGCCAACACACAGTAGTCCAAACCTTAAAAAATGTAGTGTACATTGCTAATAAAAAAAGATTAGGAAACAATATCAGGGCTTCTCGGCTCTTAAACAAGCATAGGATCTCCACAAAAAATAACAACCTCAGTCAAGGTTTTACAAGACAAACCTTTACAAGCAGCAGAGAAGGCAGGTGTTGTGTAGGATGGGAGCTACAGACCTACAGACATACAGACCTATATAGACCAATGCATGGTGTCTGATGGCCAAGGTCCCTTGGTGAGTTATTAACATTAGAGGACACTGAATGCCCTCCCAGCAATAGCATGCAGGAGTCCAAGGACTATGTCAGAACTGCCCGGAGTTGGACTCGACGATCCTTACGGGTCCCTTCCAACTTGGGATATTCTATTCTATGATTCTGTGAAACCTGGCTCTCAGAATGGATGGATATCCCTGAATTCCACTGATGTCTTTGGGGAGAAACCCACGACTCTTCCAGATTTGTACTGCTGTTTTTGAGAACGTAGAGGGACAGAAGGAATTAACCCACATCCCTCTTCCCCTTCTCTTTTTCACCCAGGGAGCAGGCCGCATTCACAGAATACAGTAACAATCCTTATTATAAGGATAAATTCAGTGAAACTACAAGAGGAGCACAAATAGAACGAGTCACCTGGGACTGGGACTGATGACAAACACCGCTTAGCACGCTCAGAGCAAGATGTCAGCCACCAGAGCAATGGCTGCAGTACAACAACCTGACCAGAATACACCAATGCCTGAAAAGCAGAGCTCCTGGCTTGCACAGAGCAAAAGAAACGGCGTCAGAAAAATGAAGGAACGGAATGGCCACTGGGGACTTGCAACCCCGGCACAAGAACTTTGGTATTACCCTTCGATGCTTAAGCCACTGAGGAATGCCCTCCAGAGCTAACAGTTTATACAGAACGTAAATAATATAAACAGCTAAGTGCTGGAGGGTGTAGATATATACACGCAGATGTATGTATAAAAGAACGACAGAATATTTTATCTGTTTCACTCCGCACCATGAAAAGTAACGCTACCACATAAATAAACAAATGTCAGCTCTTGGGAAATGCGGGGAGGCGGAAAGCACAAAAGCTTTCCTTGCTGTGTCCAGGAGAATAAATTTCTTCTCCACATGCACCCACACCCATCAGTCCAGCTCAGAAATCTGGTCCCCGCTCTCCAATTAGAAAATGCTGCTGCCAAAGATGCTTTCTCAAAACGCAAAGTAACGCTGCCAGATTGAGCCCAAACCCTACCCCACTCCAAAGTCTCTCTTCTGCTGGTTTTAAACTGTCCGCTGGGAACAGACAATTATCAAATAATAGCATCAACAACATCAGATTATCACTTTAAGCTCTTTGATATGTTCAAGTGAACTCTGTTTCAAACCTTATCAAGTGTCAAATATTTACTCTGGAGCCCAGCTATGTAAACGACCCATCCTGTGCCACCAAACGTGGCAGGCGCGCTTGTAACAAGAGCAGAGGGATCTGCAAAGCGAGGGGAACAGCCCAGCTATTCTCACTGGAGGAAGCGTGGGGACAATCTTGGGTTCTGCAGAACAAAGAGAGCCCTGATAACCAGAACTCCCCAGAGAGCTACGACCGCCTTCATGCTTATCTGTGCTGAGTTTTTTTAACCTGGTGGAGCTGCAGCAAGGCAGGTGGAGCTCTACAATCCCCCCGTGGAGTCAGAGATGTGTCAAACCTCACATCCTCAGCGTGAGACTCTCACACGCTCCCGCCTTGTGCCTCGTCGTGCCAGAGCTGCACTTCCCACAGCTGAGGCTCAGAACCGTGCCACGTTCCAGGACCCCACGCGCCTCCGATCTGCCATCTGCTCTCAGCAAAAGGCCAGAAATGATAGGAATAACCATCGGTGCAAATAAGGCTTCCACCGGATTTCCCCTTCAGAAACAACCCGCAGAGGATGGATCCTGTAGCCTCATAGATGTCCCTTCCCCATCTATTTATGGGCTCACTCTGTCTCATCCTTCCTGTTGCAAGTGCCCTCGGGATACCTGGTAGAGCACATTTCTCCTCCAGCTACAGGCAGAACAAAAGCAACATCCCACCATTTCCGGCCCACTGCTGCTCTCTGACTTTTCGAGACGAGGAACACAATGCTGGGCTACCTGGTGGATGCCTCTCAACCATCTGAATTCATCCTATTCAGTCAAATTTAACATTTGCAAAAGTGTTCTAAGGAGTGCTGAGAACACGTGCCTTCATTACACGGAGTTGTGACTTAGAGCCAAAGCCTTTCTCTGCTCCTCAGCAAGGCAGCCCTACAAAGCAGCCGTGAGAAACTGCTGCGTGGAGCAGAGTGGGATGCGCAGTGACAGCATCAGCGCGGAGCAGCTCCATGAGCCAGCCGTTCTGCAGTGCCGAAGCGTGGCTCAGCGCCCCATCGTCACGCTGGGTGAAGTCACACACCTTGTCAGCAGGATTACTGAATGCAAGCACGTAAAATGAGGGGTGCTTCAGCAGAGCCTTCCTTCATCAAATACATGCAGAACGGCACAAGGGCTGTGCTGGCATCATCATCTGGCAAAGAGCGGGGTAACAAGCCCTCTAAGAAACAGAGGCAGCCCTTCTGGTTGCTGAAAAGATGAAAACCTGTACGTGTTTTCTTTGGGGCTGTTTCACTTAGCAGTTTCAAGCAGCTGCCTTCAGCTCTTTCATAATAATAGTAACAGATAGTAAAAAACAATAAAAAGAACAACACACAGGCCTGTTGCCTGACTTCAGAAAAAGGAGTTTTCTGGGACACACATTGTTATGCAAAAGCCTTATTGTTTTTTTCTTCCTGTAAGACAAGTGCAAAGCATTTCATTAATATGCACTGGAAAAATAAGATAACGGCCTTCTTGATTGTGACAAGGAATGCAAGGAGATGCAATCTGTACACCGGAGTCAGGTGGAAGCACCCTGGCTCCCCTTGGACACCACGTTATAGCGTTGGCACTGACGTCACCACCCCACTCAAGGCAGCAAAAGGGGCGAAAGTAACCACGGAGATCCCGGGTTAGGATCGGTCAGGAACTCAGAAGGACAGGTTCAAGGTAGGGAGCAGCCTATGTTGGGCTGCTCACACATCAGCCTCATGCCTGTTGGGGCTCTGAGCGCTTCATGGGTGCCCAGGACGGGCTGGGACACAGCGCAGCTCATCCTACAGCAACAGGAGATGGGGCTGAGACACATCCAGAGCAACTTCCATTTGGAAAAGGTCAGTGCGTTGTCTGCAACCTGGAGAACCCTTGTAACTCGGTGGCCGTAGGGCACCGCCATGAGCTCTGCCCACCTCAGAGGTAATGAGGTTAAAGGACACACTCAGATGCTCAGCCTGTCTAATCTGAGGCATAAATGTTGACGGAGCCAACGCGAACGCAGCAGCCAAGCGCTGCCCCACTGGCACACAGCTGCCCTGGCCGCCTCCCTGGGACGGAGCTGGGCACGGAGCTCGGCACGGAGCTCAGACCGCGATTTCACATCGCTGGAGTCTGGGCGTGGAGCTGCTGGGCTACAGCCCCCACAGTCCCAACTCCAGGAACGCGGGACGCCTTTCTCCAGGCCCCCACCCCTCACCCCTCGCCTCAAGCTGCGGGGCACGCCGGGCCCGGCCCCACCTTCGCGCCTCGCCCGAGGGCCGGCGGGGGCTCGGGGTCCGGGGGTCCGCCGAGAGCCGCCTCCCGCCGGTAGGGGGCGCTGTGACTCACCGCCAGCAGGGCCGAGGCGCGCTGCTCCCCCGCCGGCTGCTCCCCGTTGATGCCGCCGTTGCTGAGGAGGTGCTGGTGGTAGTCCGGGGGCGCGGCGGCGGCGGCGGCGGCGGCCGGGGCGGCCGCGCCGCCTCCTCCTCCTCCCGCTGTTCCCGCGGCCGCTTTGGGGTGCTTGGCGGCCTTGCGGGCTCCCTGCCCCTGCTGCACGAGGTGGAGGAGCTGCAAGGTGCTCTCCCGCTCGCGGTCGGAGCTCTCGGCGCGGCCCCGCTCGTAGCGTCCTTCGCAGCTGAGGTGGTGCTGGCGGCAGACGGCGATGCGGGCCCGCAGCCGCTCCACGATGGCGCTGTGCACGCGGGGCGCCGCCGGGCCCCCCCCCAGCAGCCCGGCCGCCAGCCCCGCGGCCTGGGGGGGAGCCGTGTCGCCCATCGCTCGCTGCCGCTCCTCGGCCCTGCGGACGGGTCCGCTCCGCACTCACTGCCACATGGAGGCGGGGGGGGGTGTAAGAGGCGGGGGCAGCGGCCCGAGTCCGGGGGAGGGCGGACGGCCCCGCGCCCCCCGCGCACCCCGCCCGGCCCCCGGCGGAGCTCGGGGCTGGAGGGAGGGAGAAGAGGGGGCCGCTACGGCTGTGCCACCATCAGGGTTGGGCAGCCCCAGCCGAGGGGCTCCGGTGGCTGAGGGCTGGGGATGGGAGTTGGGGGGGGTCCGATAGAGGAAGAAAAATAAAAATCAAAGGAGCCGCTGCCTCCAAAACGAAGCGCCGGGCAGAAGAAGGCTCCCCGGGGAAAGAGTGCGACCGGGCAGGTTTACTGATTTTATTTTATTTCGGGCGCGGGCGGGGGTTATTTCTTGAAGTGGAAATTGATGAGAGGAAAGGAACCGCCGAGCGCGGCCCGGCCCCCCCCGAGGTGTGGTTCGGAGCTCCGCCGGCTTTTCAGCGGTGAAACCCGCGGTCCGTCGTTCCGGGCTGGGATCGGTCCCGCTCTCGGTCCCGTCTTTGTGCTCTCGCTCCACCGCTCCTCTTCGAGCTGCGCCCGTCCGCCGCTGCGGGGTTCCGCGGGGTCCCGGAGCGCTGCCCGCCGCTGTGCGATCGGTTCTCGCGGCCGCTGGGTAAAGCCGAAGCGCTTTCGGTGCTTATTTCTCCCCTTAGCAATAACGAAGCGAGCTACAACCCCAGGCAAAGAACTCCTCTCGCGTACTTTCCCGTAGACTCCCAGACAGCGAACAGTTTCGAGTACAGTTTCAAGAAAAGCACTGGAGACAAAAAAAAAAAAAAAAAAAAGAACCGAACCAACAAACACCGAGCCCCTCTTCTGCCAGCGATCACAAGCGGAGAGTTGCACTTACAAACTTGCAGCCTTCTGCCCCCCGAGCAGTCCGGCCGCTTTTCCTTTGTGTTTTTGTATATCCCATCCCCGGCTGCGTGCCGCGCTCCCGCCGCCTCCTCCTCCTCCTTCTCCTCCTCCGCCGCCGCCGCAGCCCGCGGCCGTGCCCCGCGGTGCGTGCGGGGCTCTCGGAGCGGGCCCTGCGGGGGCGGGGGGCGGGTGGCGCGGCGACGGCGCCGCCGGGGCCGGGGCGAGCGGCGGAGCCTCCCAGCGGCCGCGCGGGGGACCGGACCGAGGAAATCCCCTTTCGCCGTGCGCTCGCTCCGCCGTACCTGGGTGCCGGGCCGCAGGGCGGTGCGGAGAGCCGCCTGTCGCTCTCCCTCCCTCCCCCGTTGGCCGGAGCTAGCGGCGAGCGCGAGGGAGTTGTGCGATGTACCTCGTCTCTGCCGGCTGGATCGCTCTGGAACGGGCGGTAGAAAAACAAGCGGTGCCTTCTCACGCGTTGGGTCGAGGTTGGGATGGAGGAGGTGCGGCCCCGAGCGGAGTCACTTGGGTGTCCGGCACCGGGAAAGCCTCGGGCTCGGCGCTGCTCCTGCCCCTCTCCTCATTGGCACCGAGGGCGGCCGCTGAGAGGTCTGACCCTGCGGGCGGAGTTCTGGAGGTGGGCTGTGTTTGACGGGGGGGATCTCCAGAGATCCTTTCCAACCCCTGCGGCTCTGCTTCTGTGAGGTGCAGAAATAGCTGGGCCCGGTCAGGTCTGTTAAACCAATGCACGGTTGTGCTGCCAGGTCTGTGTTGCCCGCGTTCTCACACACCGCTCTGAGAATAAAAGTGGCCTCAAGCACAAGGAGACACAGCGCTGATGCAAAACCTCAACTTGGTTCTGCAGTGCGGCCCATCAGAAAAGCTCACACGTTCCATCACAGCGTCCTGGGATCCAGGTCCTCCTGGATACAGAGGACCTGATGCCAACCCTTCAACTTCCAAACTCACAAATCCTTTAAATACTATTGGTGAAATGACACATTTCTTGAAATTCATTCCAAATACACAGTGCTGGGTGTATGGGGGTTATCCCCACACTGTTTGCATGACCCCCATCTCTCCAGGTGCGTTTTCAGGATCTGAGTGTTTATGCAGTGCAGAGTTTGTTCCCCAGCCAAAGGACAGGTTTGGGGATGTGCTACGTTCAGAGGAAGGCATTATAGCTAACAGGAAAAAAGGATTTTTTTTGTCTAACCTTGAACAACTGAGGAAGAGTGGGTTATTATTTGATACGTAACGGTAGCATGCATCTGTTGAGAACAATGAGCTGGCAATGTTGGAAAAAATATAAAGGGGGGGGGGGGGGGGAATTTTGTACAATAATGGACAATGTTACCTTTGCTTCGAGCCCCTCCAGGCTTTTTTTTTCACTGCTTATAGCTCAGATGTCTCTGCTGTGCAACAGTGACACAAATCCCGTGCAAAGGAAGCAGGGTTTTACATGATGCCTTGGCTGAGGTCTTCAGTGTTGCAGTGAGACTGAAATTGGTGGTGCTGCTTGGGGAGATAAGGGGCAGATGCAGGAGTCCTCGCCCACAAGCTGCTGTAGGGCTCAGAGAACCGTCTTTCAAAACAAAGATTTCTGAGTTGTAACTTTAAGATGTTTAAGATTCACTTTTTTTTGCCAAGCAGCATCTCATGTGTTTTGTGGTTTAATATAGATCGCTGGCAGAGCGAGACAGCTGCTTGCAGGGCTGCGTAGCAAGTCCAATATACAGCAAATGCTGCCCCTGCTGTCTGAGAGAAGGAAATACCCGAACCCCATCGCTCAGCCATTCAAGTTCTGACCGGGACGCTGCCGAAAGTTACCAGCCCCTGGAAAGCAGTACCAGTTCTGAACGGGCTCGTTGCTTTCATAAAATCAGCTGGCTCTTAGCACCATCAGACATTATTTGTGATCGTGTCACATGCATTCTAATAGAAGCACACATGATGAAACATTAACGTAACAGATCCTGAATAATTGATTCCCCCCCCCCCCCCCTTCCCCCGTCTGCCAACAATAACATGTGGCCTCTTGAAATGCTGTAGTAATCTCACGTGAACTGTCATGCTTGAGTATTTTTCTGTGTGAATTTCCTGCTGCTGTCGAAGCTCTGGGTTTCCTAAGTCAGCACCCTCTCCAAATGGGCAAAGCGCTCAATGGTGCTCACCATGGAAGTCCCACTGTGCTGATAACGTTCCAAAAAGTGAAGGAAAAGACCATCACCTATGTCAAAAATCCATGTCACTTAAAGAAATTAGTTCTTGCTGAAATCTGGGCACATACTCTGTTCATCTGCGCTTAACAGTCATGTATCAAATGACTTCAGTTGTATTAACCCCACTGAAATGGCACATGCTTAGTTGTAGTGCCGCAGAGAATTCTGCAAACCAGGGCTCTCGCTTTTCAGCCATTGCCACTATTTGCTTTTCAGTGAAGGTTCTTTGCCATTTGGAATGAATGCAGCTACAAGCACACGTAGGCAGGCTGAATATACCATACAGCTCGCCTGCAACATCACTAAGCTTCAGAGCAGAGCTCTGAACTGACTGCAGCTGGGTCAGTTTCCTTGCCCTGAAAGTTTGGACCCGAGGCTCATGTGTTATCGCGCTGTGAACTGTACAAAAGCCGTCTTCAACACACCTGGGTTTTTAATCAAGAATCTAATCCCCAGGGAAATCTAAAGAAACTGTGCCTACACCTTATAAATAGCAGGGGAAAGAAAAAAGCACACAACAAAAACACATCATCCCGTATCACCTAGAAAAGGACCACAATTATGTAAACTAAACAGGAACATTTATGGAACGAAGAGGGTTCCTTCAACACCACTTCACATGCTCCTCATGCTATCCCTTGGCTGTTCAGTCATGTTTTCCTACATTCTTTTGTCTGGTCTCTAAATTCAGGTTAGAAATAGATATTTTTTATTTCTCAGAGCAGAATCAGCAAGCTAACTTTTTAAAGTGCACTTCATGCTGGCTGTTTCTCTTGGAGTAGCACTGTATTTGCATGCGTTTATCTAACACACCCACTCTGTTTATCCAGGAAGACTTAAAGAAGGATAAAACTACAAGCCTTTATTTATCCAAATAATAGTAAACTAGAAGAGCTAAGCATGGGAATTGCCTGTAATTCCCTGCTGAGCTACTAGAAATAGCTGCTTTTGGGAAACAGGAGATGCCTTCACCATGTTTAAGAAATACAGTATCAGCTATCTCCTGTTAGCAAAGTTTGCCATCCTGTTTGATTCACAAACGACTTTATTTCTGAAAAGAGAGGGACAAAGGGAGAAGAAACTTCATACTTCCCTGCCAGTATTAGACATAGAATACACACCTTCTCTCTTAGAAGTACATCGCGTTTGGCAGGCTGATCCTATGCATAAATATAAGGTGTGCAATTTTATCATTATCATAGTCCCAGGCCACAGAACTTCAACTAGAGCAGATTGAAACCCTACAGGAACTAAAGCAATTTCCAAGTATGATCATTAATCACCTGCTCCGGTTCTAATCACACACTGATCTCTCCTCATTGTTGCATTAAGACAGGCACTTTATCTTAATTAGAGCTACGACTTCAAAAACTAAAGACAATTAAAAATGCCCTATCAGAACAAACGTTATATCTTCTCACCCACTAAATTCACTCGAAGTCTCTGAAGTGGAAAATAAAGCATGAAAGATGGTGAGATCTCTGACCTCTCCCACTAGTTGTTATTTGCACAGAATTTCTCCACTATAAATATTCTTATCTCAATTGGACCTGAAAACCTTTCTTGGTAGGAGCCTTCTTTGCACTGTGTGCTACGTAGCACTGAGCAGTTACAGCTTGTCCTGCAAAATCCAAACTGATTTTTTACTTATATGGATCTTCTAAACAATTCTTCAATTTTTTAATTTTTTTTTTTGCAAGTGAAGACGAATGTAAACATGTCATAATGATACCTCACGTTCTCTGCCTTGTAGAAGCTCTTCAGGTGAAACAGCAGCCACAAAAACATTATCACTTCCTCTAATCTTGGTGAGAAGAGCATCAAAGTTTGAGACAGTTCACATACAAACATTTTGTTAGTCCCCTGCCAAGCCGTGTCATCAGTTTCCTACTGAAATAGAAATCAGTGATGTCAATTCTAGGCATTTTCTGTGTCCAACTGGTGATGTCACAGGCAAAACTCCATCAGACTGTGAGCTGCTTTTTTTCCAAGAACTTTTGCTATTTATTTAAAGAAAGAAAAGCATAAGATCTTGAAAAAAATGTCTGCAAGGCCAAGAAAGAAGTAGATAGCTCAAACTTTTCAGGCAAGCAAAGCGGAGGTGAGAAATATCATCTGGGATGCAGTAGGTATACAAGAATGCTCAAAGTACATGATCAAAGTTAACTACCAGAATAATTTCTGAATTTTCATTTTCAATCAAAGCGTATGTTTTCTTCAAATATTAAGGTTACCTAGCAAGCCAAAATTTCCGAAACATACTTCTGATTTTAGTAGCATTCAGTTTAATGCTACTAAACAACTTATGGGGCCTGTCCTCTTCAGTATCTTCATTGACGACCTGGATGAGGGCATCGAGTGCACTCTCAGTAAGCTTGCAGATTACACCAAGTTGGCTGGAAGTGTGGATCTGCCTGGGGGTAGCGAGGCCATACAGAGGGATCTGGACAGACTGGAGAGCTGGGCTGAAGCCAATGGGATGAGTTTCAACAAGGCCAAATGCCGGGTCCTGCACTTCGGCCACAACAACCCCAGGCGACGCTACAGGCTTGGGGCAGTGTGGCTGGAGGACGGCGTCGAGGAAATGGACCTGGGGGTATTGATTGATGCTGGGCTGAACATGAGCCGACAGTGTGCCCAGGTGGCCAAGAAGGCCAATGGCATCCTGGCAAAGGGCTGATGAGGAGTGGCTGAAGGAGCTGGGATTGTTCAGTCTGGAGGAGGCTCAGGGAAGACCTCATTGCTCTCTACAACTACCTGAAGGGAGATTGCAGTGACTGGGGGTCGGCCTCTTCTCTTGTGTAACTGGTGATAGGAGGGAATAGAGGGAATGGCTTCAAACTGTGCTAGGGGAGATTCAGGCTGGACGTTCAGAAATGCTACTTTTCTGAAAGAGTGGTCAGGCAGTGGAATGGGCTGCCCAGGGAGGTGGTGGAGTCACCGACCCTGGAGGTGTTCAAGGAACGTTTGGATTCTGTGTTGAGGAACATGGCGTAGTGAGAACTATTGGTGATGGGTGGATGGTTGGACTGGGTGATCCTGTGGGTCTTTTCCAACCTTGGTGATTCTACGATTCTAAGAAATGTGGCAAAACAAGAAATGTGACCATTCATTCCAATAGCAATTTTTTAACACAGAAATTGTTCTCCAGAACTTTCAGAACATTCAGAAAGCAGCACAATTTATTACTATTTGGGAAGATCTGAGAGCGTGCACTTTGTTATGCAGTGTGAGATCCACTCTTCGCAAACCAGATTTCTTTCATGAGAGTTAAGTTACACCAAAACAATTATTTTAAAGGTATCAACAGAAGCATAGAGATTTTGTTAACAGGAATAACTATGGCATCAGCAGGCACTGCTTTTCCTGAAAGGGAAATGCTTGAGACTGATTCCTGGGTACTTGTAGATTGATGGGTGTGTTCTCACTAACATTCTCTGAAAAACAGGGATGGACAACGAAAGAGAAGAGTTCCTTCAGCTTGGTAACCGGGGAAATAAGTATGATATACAAAATCTTAGAATATTTACATATCTAACTGAAAATTAAGGTATGAAAATAATATCTTCACATATAAGTTTACAAGTTTGAGAGCAAGTCTCAGTGTCTTTACTGGGATTTTTCACCAACACACGTGGTGCAATGGAGAACTGATATTAGCTCACTCTCACACCACTTAAACCCACTGCTGAGTTTCAACCCCTTAAAATATGAAAACAGTTCATTACTTACAAGGAATGCTGGAACAAGGCTACTGAATAACAAATCTAAGTTACAGTCCTACAGAAAAAAAGCCAACAGATTTTGACCATGATGTGGTATGCCTGGCAGTAGTTGCCTAGCTGGTCAGCATGTTACCAATAGAGTGGGACATCAGACACGAGAAGTTTTTGTGACAAATATGTGAAAAAAAGATTTCCCTACTTTTAGTTCTGAGAAAGCAATTTGTTAAAAAAATCTAGAGGGTTAACAGCATCATTCATCCCTTTACTGAATTTCTCAGCTACAACAGACTAACAAGAATATATGCATACTGCAGAGTCTAAGAACAGTTCCTAACAGGATTCAAAACCATGCGCCCTGCATCTTCTGTTAGGTTATGTCAATTTAACTTTATATGCAGCACAAAATACCAGGATGGAATAGCCAACAGAGTACCTAACCCTTCCCAGTCTTCAAAGTCTACTCTACTCACGCCATGGTAAACCATGCATCATGATTCCAGATAACTCCTGCTTTCTGTTGTCAGATTATACTGGAATAATTCTTGCTTAGCTTGCATGGCCACATTAATCCATTATTTTTGTTTTTTTTAGTTACTGCAAGTTGTTGCCATTATGTTTGCACAACACAATTTGTCATTTAAGATCTCAATAAGTTGCCTCAGACAGCATCAGAGCATCAGAGAGAGCCCTGTGGGGCCGAGAAGCACCTAGATGGCTATGCCAGCCTCAGACCCTGTGACGCCCACTATGTGACTCATCACCTACTCTCTGAAGAGGAATGACTGCTGTGTTGCAAATATAGTCAGGATTGCATAATATTTCCCCTGCTGCCTTACAACAGGTCCTAGTGATTCCTCAGAGGGGAAATAAGTCTTTGCATTTGGGTCCTTTTCATCATAACTATTATTCTAAGTAGTTGAACTTGCTTGCGAATTTACAACAAGCAGCAAGGAAGGTATGATGCAAATCATGCATGTTCCTGTGTAACACAGACTTACCTTTCCAAATATCCCCACTTCAAAAAGTCTCAAGACCTCCCGCCTTCCCAGTGATACAGCTCAGAATCAACAGGCAGAGGGCAGAGCTTTTGTTTCACAAGCAAAAAGATACTGATCTGTTATTTTTAAGAATAAAAGGAAACCTGAAGTGACCAATGCAGCAAGAATGGAAGGACTGATTTGGTAAAACTTCAAGTTATTATTCACACAGATGAAAAAAAGATACAAGATTTTCTTAAGCAGTAGTTTACAGACCTGTGGATTTAAGCATAACATGGTCTTTTAGATTATCAGAATCTTGAAGAACAAGCAGAGGTGAAGTGCATACAGATAAAACAGGCCATTCAATTTTTTACAAGGTGTCTTTAAAAGAGCTGTAGGTCCACTTAATCAATTTTTTTCTTCTTGGAAACTGTCTGCATCGTTCATGTAGTTTTCAAGATCATTACATTTCTGCAAATAAAATAAAACTTGCATTACTTTATCAAGGTATAACAACTGAATTATGCAAAAAATGCTTTCTATGTTTCTCTTCAATACATTAAGAAGCATGCCAATAACAATTCAGAAACAACGATATCTGAAAGCTTGCTAAATGTACTCCGAGTTATCACAGAATCATAGAATGGCCTGGCTTGAAAAGGACCACAATGATTACGCAGTTTCAACCCCCTGCTATGTGCAGGGTCGCCAACCACCAGACCAGGCTGCCCAGAGCCACATCCAGCCTGGCTTTGAATCTTAAAATATTGTTCATCAAGTGTTTCTGAATAAATCAAAGTACTCCAATGTAGGGAGAAAAGTGTTCTTGCTGTGCTTCATGTGCGTTTCCAGCCTTCAGGAGTTACAGCTTGAGTTTGTTGTGGTGCTGCTTCCAAATGAAACAGGAGCCTGCCCACCACAGCCCCAAGATCATGCAGCTGCCAGAAAGCTTGATGTCAGGAGCTGACAAAGCTGTGTTGTGAAAGCAGTGGGCATGCAACTGTTTGAGAGATTGAGTCAGCAGAAGTGAATGAACAGTTAGGCCACGGTATAATTAGTAAAAAACATTAATTCAGAAATAAACCATTAAATCAATTAAATTAAATCTTATCTCAGTTTGACTTTATCTGCCTGAGAAACAGTAAATCAAGTAACTCAGTCATACCTTCTGAATCCATTCCGTTTCTTCCAGCTGGCTGAAAAGTCGTTCAACTGTGTCTTTAACTGGTTCATCCTCAACATCATCCAACTTGGCCATGGAGCTGCACTCCACGTACAACTTGTACTTGAAGTGCTTCAAATTGTGATAAACTTTGGTCCGATTTGCACACACTACGCCGACCTTCAACACCTACATCAAAGTAAACTCATCAGTTTCTCAGGTAGAACAGTGATCATCATGAGGGTATAAAGGATGGAAAAGTCAGCCTATCTAATAAAATGTTATCAGTCGGACTAGGAAGATCTTTTCAATAATGAAATAACTGATGCTATAAATACAGATTTCACTATCAGGGCAGAACAATTTTGTCACAAGCAGGCAGCATGCAAGTCTGTGCAATGACAGGTTATCAGCACTGCTGTCTTGCAAAACCTGTACAAAGTTCTGTTTATAATTAACAGAATCTCTGTTGTCTGCAGGAGGAACTCTATAAACTCATTGGCATTTTAGGTGACCATCATACTGTGAAAGCAGAGAAACTGATGACTTTTGCTTTGAAAGTGCAGGCCTGTCCTAGGGACAGGAAACACCAGTTCTAGTGTTCTGTACACTGAATGATACATAGGTATTCTTCTAGCAGAGACACACAAAGGTAAACAGATACACAAAAATGTATTAATAAATACCTACATCACAGAATCACAGAACGGCCTGAATTGAAAAAGACCACAATGATCATCACGTTTCAACCCCCTGCTATGTGCAGGGTCGCCAAACCAGCAGACCAGGCTGCCCAGAGCCACATCCAGCCTGGCCTTGAATGCCTCCAGGCATGGGGCATCCACAGCCTCCTTGGGCAGCCTGTTCCAGTGTGTCACCACCCTCTGTGTCAAAAACTCCCTCCTAATATCTAACTAAACCTCCCCTGTCTCAATTTAAAACCATTCCCCCTTGTCCTATCACTGTCCACCCTCCTGTTTATATGTTCCCTTCAAATATTGCAAGGCCACACTGAGGTCTCCCTGCAGCCTTCTGTTCTCCAAGCTAAACAAGCCGAGTTCCCTCAAACTTTCTTCATAGGAGAGGTGCTCCAGCCCTCTGATCATCTTAGTGGCCCCGTATATATCAGTCTACATCTGGCTGGCTTTTGGATTCAGATTTTCTACCCCCCAAAATAAGAGAATCAATACATGTATGAAGAAATTCAGGTCTTCACGAGAGAAACTGATACAGCATTAATAAGAACCAAAACCACCAACAGAAACAAGCTTCAAGGGCAACATGTTACATCAGTCCAAAGTTTGTTACATCTTCGAGAGTAACAAGCAGGTAAATGGCTAAAAGTCAAAATTCTTTGCATCAGTAACACAGGCTGCGATGGTGTTACTGTTTCGGAACACACATGAAGTTTCAACTAACCACCTCCTATACTGCAATACCACCAGTTCTGAGGCACAACAGCAATGCCTTTTGTTGCAGCTGTTGGTAACCATCTGAATATTCTTTTTAAAATATTACAAGTTATCAGTTTAATCAATGCTCACATCCCGCATTAGGAAACTTTCCTAAATGCATAATCAAATGGCTGTGTCTGTCAGCAGCCCCCTGTAACATCTGGCCTATTTGTCCAACCTGGCTGTATCTACTGACAGGAACAGAAAAGCATATTTTGCCTACATAAGTTTTATAAATATAAATGCAAGTTTAAGGTTGTGTATTTCTTTTTAAAATATCCAAATATACTTTATTTCTCAAATATATTAACCAGCAGTTTTGGTGATATAAACAGGAGAAATATCACTTAAGCCAATGGAGGCACACTAACTTAAAAGAACATTTGATCTGACCTAAGATGTGTATAAACTACAAGTTAACCAACTTGAGATAACAGAAGATTGCTTCTGCAGTGCAATTCTCTTGTAATTATGCCTATGTGCCCACATGCAGCTCCACTTTCTACACCTGCCCAAAGCTGAAAAACTAAGGCTTGTGTTTGGTGCTATTGGTGCTTTCAATGAGCAAGACATATTAACCAAGGCAAATCCTTGACTTCTTCAAATTTCTAACATGTCAAATAATTAAGCAATCAAAAACTGAAATGTGGTGTTTCATAGGGTATTTTATAGCTTCTGAAGTATTCCAAGTAATGAAGCGCGGTGTCTGGAACACTGCTTGACAGAAAATAGGAGATAGAATTCTGCATTCTGATAGCCTGCCTGGCCTATTTCTTGCCCTGTGATAACAGCTAACAGGACGTGTTTTGGAAGGTGGTACAAGACACAGGAAAAAACACCAGAACGTACACGTGTTACTACCCAACTTCTAGCAGTCAACGATTAAGAAATTCTATATCACCCCAGCTATTATATTCCATAGCTTGGAATGAGTTTCCCCAAAAACCTGCCTAATCCCTTCTGGGAGCCAATTACATTTTTTTTTGTTCTCCAGAGTACCTTGTGGTAATGAGTTTCATGGTTTATTTTTGTGTGAGGTGTAAAGAATTTCCAGAGCGGAAAAGTGCCAGACCAAAAAAAGAAAAAAAACCCATACAATTATAACACATTACTTATTGTGTTATAAAGCAAGAGAGATTGTCTAAAAATACAATGTTATTTCAGAATGCAGCTTTGGAAAGAATCTCAGTACCGTACACACTCTAATTTGTTCCCCCTCGCAGTCCTCAGTGACTCTATCCTAGTGCTTAACTTATCTCCTCAAGCTGGCCGTATCAGCCAAAGCTGTGTTAAATCACTTTGTATGGAATGCAGAAGCACAGCCTGACAACAGCATAACATGTAGTGACTGCATTCATGCCCTCTAAGCATAGATATGAATAGAAACAGAACAACAGGTCTGAGAGCAGAAAACAGTTCATAACCCAGGTGGCACAGGAGCAGAGAAAGATGGGGGACACCTAAACTGCTCAATTCTCTTTGACCGTGGAGGGATGAGAACTGGCAGCTACTCACAGCAATCACTGCAAGCCTAAGCAAAACTAGAACAGCTGTTTCTCTTCAGGCCTATTGGCAAAGCAGAATACTTTAGAGACGAGAGAAAAAGGAAAGTTTTATGCAGAAGAAGGGCTGGAGGTCTGTTTTTGTTCTCTACACAACCACTTTTCTTGGGTACTTTCATAGAAAACTTTAGAAATAGCCCAAATAAGTATTTCCATTCAAACTGATCTGGCAGTTCTGAACTGCCTTCTTTCAGTCAATTATTTTCTTGAAGTGTCAGTTTTATGTAGCTCCCTTAGCCCTTTTTGTTCTTTCTTTTCCCTCAATTGGCAGGACAGGCTGATCAATGCTCTGCTAGAAGAGCTTTGAAAACCAACTTGAAAACAGTACCTTTAGCAGCCTCAATTACAGGTCACTGTAGGAAAATGAACGTTGCATTAGCAAACCATTAGTAAAAATTACTGCAAAGTGCTCAATCACTCTCTCTCCTGGGTCTGCCTATTCTCCAGCAGCTATATTGAGTATGCATGTGGCATCTCACCAGATACTGGGCTATGCAGGATACAGAAAAATCCTCATCTTCTATTGGAGAGAATAAAAATGAGCTAGAAAGAAAGTTTAATGTTCAGTGTGATATTTCAAGTGTTTTCCAAAGTGGAAGAACAACTGATGTAGGAGAACATTTGGACAGTAATACAGGGGTTTTTAACCCAGCTTCCAATTTAACTGTGGAAATATCAGTAAGATGAAATTTCTGCACCAGTCCACTTATTATTTCTGCTCAGGTAAGGTGCACACCTCACATGAAAAACAGATTTCTCAGTTAGTGATCTTCCCTGCATTGAGGTCTCTAACTGTAAAATAATGACTGTACAAGCAAGATGGCTTCTCCACACCCTAAGAACTTGGTGCTTTCCTGCAACAAATAAGGGGAAAAACCAAGTTCTTAATTATCATGCAAACAGATAGTAATCAAAGCAATATTAAGAACTACTGTTCAGCAGGTTCTGAGATCAGTTTTAAGAAAAAAATCCTGCAGCACAGGTTTACCACACTATGCATGACTTGCAGAGCCCGTTATTGTGACATGACAATTACAATGACATCCCTCAAATGTCCAAGTTAGAATACTGGCAGAGATGCAAACGAGCTTCAGTAAGGTGTACTTTAGTAAGGTAAGCTTGCAGTCTGTTGAGGACTTTGTGTAAGAAATGCAATCACACCCTATTTCGAAACATGCTGTGAAAACATCTTGCACTGACACTTATATCTTTTCAGCAAGTACTGAAGTGCTTCATCTGTGTCCTGACATCATTTTAGATGTACAAAGTAAAGGAATACACCTTCTACATGTCCTGAAAGAAAAGAAAAGCAGAACTTGGGCATCAGCTTGCTACATAGATGCAGCAGTATCTTATATTTGACAAATTGTGCTTTGAGTTTATCATAAGAGGTTGGGAATTACATTACTCAGGAAGGCCATATGCAAACTTAACCATAACAAATACCATTAGCTGTACATTTGATGCGGAGATCCATAAATACTGGTAGCACTCAGGTGTCTTAAGACTCGTGGTCTTCAGAAGTCTCAGCCCTGAAATGTAAAACCTAGAATGGCTGCCTAATGCAATGTTATGTAACAAAGATAAATTTCCTTCCAAGGACACAATTTAATCCAACATGTCCTAGCAAAGGCAACAGAGTGGAAAAAAAGATGCAAGATTACTGAAAGGGAAGTGTTTTCTAGCTTGAACAAGTTGTTCCGCAGCAAAGAAAAGGCTCTAGTAGAAAATACTGAGGTAGTTAGAAAGAAGCCTTCTCAAAAGAAGATCAACAGTTTCAAGTGTCAGCACAACTGAGACATCAAGATACTCTGCCTGAGCAAACAGCTACATGGGAAAAGGCAGATGTGAAAACATCTGAAGAATAAAGCAGTAAAATCCTGAGTAGGTGGCACCTGGATGTTATGGTGACAGTGGCACTATTTCACTCTGCGTTCTGACCTACAGCCACCACGCACAGTAGGAACCCTCCAGAAGTAGTACAGTAGGCATGGAATTAGCAAACCCAGTGACCCAACATGGAATAAACCTTTTGGGCAACAAAGTAAAAAACACAGCCATTCAATGGAGATGATTGCCCATTACACAGAAAGTTGCTTTTATAATGTTTCTGACAGCTAATTAATGCAAGACTCCCGCTGGGAATGTCTTAAGGGCATTACAGGCACGCAGAAAGGTAAAGGGCTTTCAAGTCATCCAGTTTCATTGAAAAGGCACTCTGATATTTAGAACAGATGTAACTCTGAGGCAGATGTCATTCCTGATTTAAAGCTTCAGACTCCTAGCACAAGGGAGATAGGATCTATTCAAGTTTGTTTTTTTTTTTTTAGAGTCACAGTATTTCTCAGGTACTTGCTAAAAAAACAGGAATGCCAGGCACATTCAAAGCAACACTCAGTCCTGTAGTTTTTTTACTGCTATAAATGATTCTCATTTCTTTAAAACACGCTTTAGGATTTCCAATCATCTATTGAACGTTCTCTGACCAAACAAAAAAACTTCTTGAGAAAAAACAGATGATTGCTCACATTATAACTTTAGTTAGTAGGCAGATCTTCATACATGCTGTCAGCGTTGATGACACACAAAAGACAAGCATGCTCAGCAGGCTATATAGGATACCATGAATCTAGAGAGCTTCCTTCCTCTCCTGAATACAACTCAAACTACAGAGACTTGAAACAGAAGAAAAATTGAGATAAATGTTGATTTTGACTGAGTGCAATAATGATCAATGAAACCAATCTCATGCCAGTTAGACAAAACTAATGAAAGAAGAACTACAGGTCTTCCATCAGTTTTCTTCTTATGGACATAAGATGTGGTAGAATTATGCTTGTAATAGAAAACAAAATAAGTAAATAAATAAAGCTAGGTTTAGAGTCTTTTTTTAATCATGAGGTTCAGCTCACAATGGGATACACTTAGTAGTACTTAATACAGTGTAAGTACACATGCTGTAATAGGTACTAACATTAAATGGCAAAGCAGCTGAAAGCAAAGGTCTTGGGAAAAAAAAAACAAACAAACTGACTATTTATTTATTTGTTAAAACTCATTTTTATGTGAGGTTATTTTTTGAGATCTTTTCCTCAAGATGTAGGGGCTGTTGGGGTTAGAGGACAAGTGTCCATTCCTCCTCACTTTCATAAGAACTTCCTTCACAACTCCTAGCTGAACCCAACTGCAAAATGGCTGTCACATTTTAAAAATGAAGGGGAGTTTAGACTTAAAAACACAGCAGCTGACAGGTGCTGACAGGACTTCTACTCTTGGTATGATTTGCATAACACTAGACAAAGCTTAAAAATAATGATATGAGGTTTGTTTGAAATTACCTGTTTGTCATCTGACATGAAGTCATCTGCTTCCAGAGTTTTACTATTATAAAGCTTTCCAAACAGCAGCACATTAAACTTACAGTAGCGATTCATTTCACATGCCTGACAAGACATATTGGTTGGATTTTTCAAGGTTATGAGAACACCTGGGTAACAATCCACACGCTCCTGAAAAACACATTTCGGATAACATTAAAGAATGAACTTGAACAGGTTGCTAAGTACTTTCTACTCGCACAGAATTAGTGTAAGAGAAACCAAGCTTCAAGTCGGAAATCTTCTGGCATTCAGTTGGGAGCATGTACCTTCACAGTCGTTTTCTAACATGTCACCAGTTCTCTTTAATTTGGCTTCAGTTCTAAAGACTTGCTCCTGCATCCAGGCCTGCAGTTCCCTTTCGTGCCTCCTTCCTTCCCTGTTGAGGGTGTGAAGGTGGTTACTCTATCAGTTGGCCTACTTCAAATAAATACACTGTATCTCACCACTGGCCCATACTCCATTATAGGGGGGATCATTAGGACAACACAGCTATAACTCGAACAGTACGCTACTAATTCACATACAGTGACTAGGCTACTGTCTAATGGCCTCATATCTTAGAAGTTGCAGTAGATTCACGATGAACACATCAGTTGTTCTTTTTGTTGGAGGAAGATTTTAATTCCATTAGAACGCTGAACGAGCGCCAAGAAGTCCTCTAAAAAGCACCTGGTGAAGTTAGCAGGAGAAGCACTGAGGTCACTGAGAACATACATGTACATGGTTATGGTACTGGTACTGAGAATTATACTACTGACAAAATCTGCCAGTAAAAATATGATCTGGAGACCACTTCACAATTGTAGTTACAGCAGATGCTACAAACCTTGTACCGGTCTTTCCAGCGGCTTCTAGAGATTAAGTTGTCAAGGCGGGGCTGAATGTAACGGTCATCCAAATAATGAAGTGAGAGCAACATATCCTGTGCATACTTCTTTTGTCTTGTTCCATCTGTTCAGCAACAGGCATTATTGATTGGCTGACCATCATATGTTGTACATATTTCTTCAAGTAAAACTTTCAAGGACATTATGCTTCTGTATATGGTGAACCATGAATGATTCTAATAAATTACTACTGAATTTACTAGTGTTATCCATGTAAGTGATCCATGCATCTTTGATCACAGAATCACAGAATGGCCTGGGTTGAAAAGGACCACAATGATCATCACGTTTCAACCCCCTGCTATATGCAGGGTCGCCAACCACCAGACCAGGCTGCCCAGAGCCACATCCAGCCTGGCCTTGAATGCCTCCAGGGATGGGGCATCCACAGCCTCCTTGGGCAACCTGTTCCAGTGTGTCACCACCCTCTGAGTGAAAAACTTCCTCCGAATATCAAACCTAAACCTCCCTTGTCTCACTTTAAAACCATTCCCCCTTGTCCTATCACTATCCACCCTTGTAAACAGCCGTTCCCCCTCCTGTTTTTATGCTTCCTTCAAACACTGCAAGGCCACACTGAGGTCTCCCTGCAGCCTTCTGTTCTCCAAGCTAAACAAGCCCAGTTCCCTCAACCTTTCTTCATAGGAGGGGTATTCCAGCCCTCCGATGAACTACTTATTTATTTTAAAAGTATGCCTTACAAGAAGTACATGAATAAACTCTACAATCATGGTTAAAGTGAAAAACTGTCAACCCAAATGGAGAACCTCTCACTCAAAACCATTTAAAAGAATGGAAAAGGAAAATTTAAGGAGTCTTGCTTCTAGTCCAATTTGTGTAGGGTGTTTCTGACTATAAAAGAGGAGGTTGTAATCCATGGAATCAAACTGCTCTGACTTGCTTCCCAACAGAAATTTTGACAGTGCTTCTCTACTCCATCACTTCTAAGTAACACACAGAAGGTGACCTTTACCCTTCAGCAGCAGTCACATGGCTGCTGTTGAGCAACATAAACAGCTTCAAATGTTTACTCAAGCAAATGAAATAAACTATAACAAGATAAATGAAACAACTACTCCACAGTTATCTCCCAGATATGTGCTAGACTCCAGGATTTAAACAGGACTTCCACAGCTACAAGACAATCCTTACTGCCTCAGGCTTCAGTATGTGCAGACATGGAAACTCACTCAGTTACCTTTCCTAATCTTTTAGTAGCATTAGCAAAGGAGAGAAGCTTCACTGGCTGTCTTAGCTTTCTATATAAAAACTGAATTGTCATTGTCGTTACAGCTACTTACAATCTACTGTTCTCTCATGTATGTTTTCAGTAAGTCAGCTACAACGAAAGCTTGAAAGATTGTGACAGATTTTTAAAATGTTCATCATAAAAGGCAAGTCTAACATTAAATTAGCTGCTCTGAATTATTTTTACACTAAAGAGATTGACCTTCATGAACTCAGAAAAGTCCATTCTGAGTTTTGAAAACGTGCCGTTGGTTACGCGAGGTTACGCTCACAGCTTATGATATTCCTTAGAATACAACCTCTCATTCATCCTCATAGCTGATCTGCCTCCCTTCAGCACTTGGCTGATGCTTTCCACAACCTGACACCAACAGTCCACCCCCAGAGCATCCGTGTGGTGCCTCTGAGCCTACTTCAGGGGCTGCCATTTGGCCCCACCAGGCCATGTGCTGAAAGCCGCTTCCTCGGCCAACAAGGACTGCCTGCTGTTGAAATTTACCTCAAAGAACAACTGTCAAAGAGAAAGAATCAAATACAGAATAATTGCCGTAACTAAAATCATCTATTAATTCTAAGCATGCACTACTGTATTTGTAATGTGATGTACTTACCATACAGTGAGCTCAGAAAAGTGTTGTCAATCGCATTTATGAGGAAAGCCTTTACTATTCTTTGGAAATGTTCATAAGGACTGCTGTGGCAAACTGGAAAAAATACAATATAAGCAGAATTAAAAAAAAAAAAAAAAAAAGAAAAACGTGTCAGCAATTGTCAGATTATCTTCTTTATGACTGCAAATATAGAATTTTCAAGTCATTTACATATGGGTTTAAAAATAATGTTGATGTCCCATATCCAAAATTCTCATTTAAGATCTTACATTTAAACAGTGCTTCTCATCCCAGTGATCATAACCAATTTTAGCACATCCTAAAGTCATACCTCCTTTCATCATGAGCACACAGGAAGAACTCAACCACAAACATAAGAAATTGTTCTATGCATAGCAGGAATTACTGCAAACCACAGAAGGTTGTGATTTTTCTGCTAATTTTCTTTCGAGTACACACAATTCTGCTCATATCTTAATGGGGAGGATCCAGAATTGCTTATAACCACTACAATAGCAATGACTATCACACTATCCTGGCAGTACAAACCTGCTTCTAAAATAACATACACAAGAGGGGAAATAGTATAAACTTCTGGCTCAGGCTTCTCACCAATCCAGACATCAGTTTTCATTAAGATTACAGGAATCTGACCAATGTGAGAGGCATTCTGACTGCGTCTAACACTGAGCAGAGAATTCAGAAACCTCAACAGTCTTACTGCATTAAAAAACAAACAAGCAAACAAAAAAACCCCCACAAAAATCAACAATAAAAAAGCAGAAGACCCAAACTAACTGAAAGGATCCTACGTTAATCCTCAGAACAGAATTCACCCAGAATTAATGCGTCTGCTCTTGGTGTATATATCACAAGATGGAGGTTTTGTGTCTCAAAAAGAACAATTCCATCCTAAAACAGACCAATTTTTTATTTTTATTTTTATTTTTTTTTAAAGAGAGAGATCAGTGTAACAGGGTTCCCCTTTCTCTCTTTCAACTTATACCCTCCCATTAATAAGATACAGAAGGACTGTAAAAGTTTACTGTGGAAACCGTGACTACTTCCACAATCATACCCTGCTACAGAGCACTATTTTGTATTTAGAGCCCCTGAATGCTTATTTCAGCAGCAAAAGAAGGTTGTAGGTACAGAACTGTGACACATTTTGTCTTACAGTGTGGGACGTAGTGTGCCAGCAATCCGCTATTTGAAACATTTAGCTCTTTCTGCCGCGGATGTCCTTCACTCTTAACGTGCTCCACGTTGCCATCATCGTCTTCGTCATCATCAACTATAAAATCTTTCAAGCTTCCATTGTCAGTTTCACTGCCTTCTGGTGTGAGGAGCAATTGGCAGAATGGTTCCTCTGCTATTTCTGCTTCGCCATCAGAATCCTAATTAAATTTCATAAAGTATTTAAAAGCAAATAAATTACTTTCAGTGTTTGCACTAAGAAAGTACTATATCTACTGGACAAGGTTTTGAGCTACTAATAACACTAATTGTTCAGTTAACAAGAAATAACTTATTTCCAGAAATACATTTTTCTGTGCTATGTGACAATTACTTTCCACTTTAGATCAGCCCTTCACATGTATCTCGCTCCAGTTACATAGACCAAACAGGAATCAATAGCATCAAGTGAACCTGAGCTACGTAAGTTACTCCGAGAGATATTTTGTGCCTTGAGAAAAGTCATAGAATCACAGAATGGCCTGGGTTGAAAAGGACCACAAAGATCATCGCGTTTCAACCCTCCTGCTATGTGCAGGGTCACCAACCAGCAGACCAGGCTGCCCAGAGCCACATCCAGCCTGGCCTTGAATGCCTCCAGGCATGGGGCATCCACAGCCTCTTTGGGCAACCTGTTCCAGTGTGTCACCACCCTCTGTGTGAAAAACTTCACCCTAATATCTAACCTAAATCTCCTCTGTCCCAGTTTAAGACCATTCCCCCTTGTCTCATCAGTATCCACCCTCGTAAACAGCCATTAAAAAATAATAATACCATGCTCATAATAATAATAAAAGAATAAAAAATAATGCCATACTCTTCTCGCATGTCTATTCTTTACTTCAGAGAACTGAACACCAAAGATGTTTTTTTCCCCTTCAGACTACATAGGGACGATAGACAGAATCACAGACTCATCGAATTGCCTGTGTTGAAAAGGGCCACAATGATCATCTAATTTCAACCCCTCTGTTGGCAGGGTCGATACCTGCATTCTAAATTGCTCAGTCAACTGAATGAATGAAAGAATAAGGGAAGAAAAAGAAAAAAGAAAAAAGAGAAATTCTTAAATCCTCAGCAATCAAAATTCAACTAAAAAAGTTTTTCTAGACAACGATTTTTAGCAGTCAGTATTATATTATTATTTAGCTAATAGGTAACTACAGTTGAAATGTGATAGGGTTAGTGATTTCTCAGGAATAAAACCAAAACCAACGAAAAAATCCTACTGATTCATATCTCTTACTCATCATCTTCCCCTGAATTCCCAGGGGGACCGAATTTCAATGACAGAATCCAGACCTCGCAGTTTTCATTCCCAGCGCAGCTCCGAGTCGCCCGCTGTTTTGCGAGGTCCTGCAGCTTTGCCAGCACTTCCCGTTTCCTCGCAGCAGAAACATTTTCTGCTTTACCAAACCGCTGCTCTTGGGAACTCTCGTCTTCATCGATCACACAGCGGCGTTTAGCAAAAACTTTCCTAACGAGTACATCGCTGTCCTCGCTGTCCTCGCTGTCCTCCAGCACGCAGCTGCTGAACCTTCTACGCTTTCCAGGCACGACGCGTTCCTCCTCGCCATCCTCCGTCAGTTCTCCACCGTGGCTTTTCTCCTCCTGGTCGGAAAGGCTGCCCTTCACATCACTTTCATCATTTTCACCTTCTGACACGGATGACTCCTCCTCCGAGGTAAACGAGGATTCCTCATCGCTGTACCACAGGATCGGCTCCCTCTTAGTGCGTCTCCAGTCAACCCGGGATTTGGACGGCGGCTCGGCTCCCGCTGCCTTGTTTCTTGTCTCGTATCTTCTGACGAACGTCTCCATGGGGAAGCTGTGACGACACACCACAATACAAACCCGTACGACAAGGCCACGTTACGCCATACCCAAACAAGCACCGCCTCCCATCGCGCTCCTTCTGCGGCCACGGCGGCTGCTGGACGCGCGGATCGCCCCTCCTCGTCCCGGCCCGCCGCCATCCCCGCTCCCTCAACGCTCCGCTCACCGTTACCATTTCCCGCGCTCCAGCGCCCGAGCGGATGAGGAGAGGCTACCGCCCCCCTCGGCGCTCCGCAAGCCGCGATTGGCAGATTTTCGCTGTCACTCAACTGCCGGGATGTTTACGGAAGTGATGGAAGGCTGCGGGAAGGGGATGATAGTCACGTGGGTTATCAAGTTCTATAGATAGGGGCGCGGTGCTGCAGTGACGGAGGTTACCGGTTCGAATCCTCTCCCTGCCCTCACGGTCTCATCTAGCAGGCTGGAATAGAGCTGGGGAGCATTGGGCTGGTTTTGATTGCATTTCAGCCTGGCCAGGGTATGTTCCTGAGGCTTTATGGGCTGTTAGGAAGAATTCTTTACTGTGAGGGCAGTAACACATTGGAACATGTTGCCTACTGAAGTTGTGGATGCCCCTTCCCTGGAAGCATTCAAGGCCAGGCTGGATGGGGCTGTGAGCAACCTGGTCTAGAGGGAAGTGTCCCTGCCTATAGCTGGTACTAGTTGGTACTAGATGATCTTAAAGGTCCCTTCCAACCCAAACCATTCTATGATTCATTCTATGAAAGAACCTTCAGAGAGTTCCAACTCCCTGTCCTGGACAGGGGCACCTCCCATCAGATCAGGCTGCCCTGGGCTCTATCCAACCCTGGCTTTGAAAGTCTCCAGGGTTGGGGCACCCACAGCTTCTCCAAGCAACGTGTTCCAGTGCCTCACCACTCTCATCATGAAGAATTTCTTTCTTATACCTTATTTAAACCTAGTCTTCTGAAGCTTATAACCATTCTTTGTCCTATCATTACAGCCCCTGAAGAACAGTCCCTCACACAGGTCACCTAGGCCTGGCCTGAGGCTTCTCGATGGAACAGCTTCTTTTCAGCTGTGCACTTCTTCTGTCTTCGGAACAAACTTGATAAATTTAGCACATTCAACCCCCAGATGACAGGGAATATGGAAACAGAGGTTTTTGCAGCTATAATTATGGGGAGATTTAGCGTAGCCAGGCCAGGGCCACCCGGAGCTGGAACACTGGGGGTGCCTATGCTGCCAGCCAGTTGTCCTCTGTGGTCTGCCCTGGAAGAAGGCATTGCTTTTTTTGATGTCTGTAAATCACACTTGGTGCCTGCTTCTCCTCACTAGGCCTCCTAGCAGCAGGAGCACCCCCTGGATTGTGCTTCCCTCTGATTCCTGCTGTTTCCAGGTGAAGTATCAGGGCTCGGTAAGGGCTGGGTAATAGGTCTTCCCAGAGCCAATGCTTCAGGCTTTGGGCTTCCTGCCCATTTCCTGACCTCTGTTTTGGGGTTCCCTACAGCAGAGCTCCCGCTAAGAGCAACATCCATGCTGGGCAGTTTTTGGTTGTTATTACTGAGTGAAGGAACCCTGTATTGAGCTGGCAGTAGGAGGCCTGAATGTTATCCTGGTCATAGGGAATACAGTGGTATTGCAGCACAGGATGGGAGAGAAGAAAAATCATGAGGAACTTAGCTGTACTAAGTTCACTGCTCAGAGAACGAGACGTCTTCTGGATTTGTGTACACTAAGGAGGAAACTTAAAATCTACAACAACGAGCTTCTACTGAACATAACTCTGGATTCTGTCCAGTGCCAATACCTGTATAGATCGTAAAAATGAGATTTGTGTCTTAAATTTGCTTTTCACCGCTTGGTTGGTGTTAGCAAATATTGCTACCCTGGAAATCACTACACTGATATTATTTATACTTCTTTATCTTAACAGGACCTTGTGAAGGTTTCTCTTTAGAATGGGTGGTAATCCATCACAGGGAAATACCTGGAAATGAAAGGCAGTTCATTGTCATCTTATTTGCATAGCACTGTTCTGGGTTTTGTATGTCTTTCACGTAGACAAAGAGGTCTGAACAGGTGTTTGTGGAGGTGGTGGGTCAAATTCCCATCTGAAATGTTTATATTGCAAGGATTAAAGCGGCTTTAATTCAAGGATTATATTGCATTAAGGGACATGAAGTCCTGGTCTGGCACTTATTTTAATTGCTTTAAAGTCAGTAAGTGTGTTTTCAAATAAACAAACGGAGCTGATGCTGCCCGGGATTTAATGTCAGCGTGGCGGGCTGCTGCTCTCTGCTGGGCTTCGTTCGTCGCGATTCCTGCTTCCAACGCCGCCATCTAGCGACGCAGTGCAGCAAACCTCGCCGCTGGACCGCTGCAGCACCAGGTAGTGACAACGGATATATTAGATATTAGATATAGCTGTAGAAAATATAAGAGTTGTTTTTTTTTTTTTCCTTATTTTTTTAAATTGGATGAAGAATTGCAGTTAGGAGTGCTGGCTTTTGATAGTTGAGCGGTTTTTCTTGCTGAAGGATCTTGAGTTTCCAGGTAATTTTTGAGGTAATCATAGAGCCCCTGTTGCAGAGCAATCAGCACTGTGGGGTTGTGTTGTGTCCTCAGATAATAGAAGTGGGCCTCCAGTCAACAGACAAGTTTTCCAAAGAGGCCAGTTTTCTTCACTATATTTCCAAAAATAATTCCTACAAATTTAGGCAAACTGATCTGTCATGTGAAAAAATATTTCTACACTCAGTTTCTGTGAAGTTTGAGCTCTTCTAGAATTTGGTGATAGATGGGATTATATGGATGCCCCTTCCATTCGAGGGACCCTTCCTCTGTGGGTTATTCTTTCCCAAGGAGAAAAAATGCTAAGCCCCAACCCTGTGCTCATTTCCCAGGGACTGCTTCCTGCACCAGAGCAGTGTTTGCAAAACCCTCTGTGCCCCCCAGCCATGCTGAGCACCATGTTGGCTCACATTCAAACAAACCTGCTGCACCCCCTCCTATGGGGAAGTTAGGCCTGCTGAAGTTAGTGCAGCCATCAAGCTGTCTCTTGCTCTCTAACAAACACCAGTAGCTCAACAGCTCACCAGAGCAAACCTCTGACTTTCAAACCAAGCAGTTCAGCTGAGGGCACCTGCAGTGGTGAGCTCTCCTGCCTTTAAAACACATTTTCAGCAGGCAGGAGGAGGTTCAGCATCATAGATCCACAGCAGGAACTTCCTGTCTCTTCACCATATGCGTGCTGCTCTGCCCACTTAGAGAGACTTAAATTACAGAACCACAAAGTCATTGGGGTCGGAAGAGACCTCTGGAGATTGAGTCCAACCCCCTGCCAAAGCAGGCTCTTTACAGCAGGTCGCACCGAAAAGCAACCAGTTGGGTCTTGAACATCTCCAGAGAAGGAGACTCCACAACCTTCCTGGACAGCCTGTGCCAGTGCTCTGTCACCCTCACTGTAAAGAAGTTCTTTTGCATATTGGTGAGGAATTTCCTATGCTGCAGTTTATGGCTGTTTCCCCTTGTCCTGTCCCCACAGACTGCTGAAAAGAGGTTGGCCATGTCCTTTTGTCTCTCACACTTAACATATGTATAAACGTTAATAAGATCCCTCTCAGACTTCTTTTCTCAGACCCAGGTCGCTCAGCCTGTGCTCACAAGGGAGATGCTTCAGGCCCTTTATCATCTTTGTGCTCTCTGCTGGACTCTCTCCAGGAGATCCATGTCTTTTCTGTTTTGGGGAGCCCAGAACTGGATACAGCACTTCAGGTGAGGCCTGACCAGGGCAGAACAGAGGAGCAGGATCACCTCCCTCAACCTGCTGGCCACGCTTTTTTTAATGCACCCCAAACTGAGCAGACTAAGATTGTCTGAAAAGACTGTCACCTGAAAGCTGCTAGGGCATATAGGGAGGCTCTCAATTAAAGCTGTGCCTGGAGCACTGAAACTAAACACAGGGTCATCCTTCTTCCATTCCTTTGTTCTTTCTCTCATTCTTTCTTTCTCAACCTCCTACAAAGTTCCTAAAGAGGCTTGCTATCTTGCATTCCTCTGCTTCCTATTCTTCTTCAATGGAAATTGATTTTTGTAATTTTAGGGAAATCCCTGTAAAGTGTAAGACTGTCCCAAAGCCCTGCTGGCTGCTGCCTCCTTAACATAATTTTTGTCATTTTTTATATCACTCTTTAGCCACTATCAACAGAGAAATTTACTAGTTTATTAGGAAATCAATAGTTATAATTAACTAACTAATTTAGTAGTTATATGGAAAATATTTCAAAATTTTTTCTTCTAAGTGTATTTTAAAGAATTTCCATACCAATCTAAAAGTATTTCTAAAAATTTAAAGTCTTCTGAAGTGTAAGGGTCATAGTCAAAACATAGTGGATGTGGCTCTGGGCAGCCAGGTCTGCTGGTTGGCGATCCTGCCCACAGCATTAGGGTTGAAACTAGATGGTCTTTGAGGTCCTTTTCAACCCAGGCCATTCCATGATTCTATAATTCAATGATTCTCTTGGTTTTTGTTTTCTTTTTAATTATTATTATTTTTATTTGCATTCTTTGTTAGTAATACAACTTTTTTGTTTTTTTTTTTCTTTCAGAGTGTGAAACTCACTTCTGCACAGAAGCCTTTTTAAAGAAATAAATGGGGTTGATGGGATTCTGAATCCTGATTCTGGCTTTTTGTGCAGGATTGAATTTCATAGAAAGAGTAAATTTCAGACAAAGGAGACCAATAGAATTAACATTTAATCTCTTTTTTGAAACACTGAGAGCTTTCTGGTCTCATGGGGTTGTGAAATCATGTTCCATACACAAAAGTTGTCATTGTTTCAAAGGGAATCACGATGACCAGGTGACTTGCATGTTGATGTTGTCTGCAGTGTCTTTGGGAGCCCTTGTTGTTCCCGCTACTTAAAAGCCCTAATAACAGACAAAGCTTATAGTTTACCTTGCTGTTTCTGTGTGGAAGCTATAATATTTTACTTTCAGTGCCTGAAATGCATACAGTCTAATAAGAGAAGGTTGAATGTAGTCAAGGCTCAGTACCGCTTTTATTTAAAGATCACCTGAATTGCGTTCCTGTTCCACTCCAGTATAACTCAATTTATTTCATTTTCACTGCTATAAGATTTAAGAAATATCCTGGTCTTTCACAATCAAATAGAGTATGAATTACAAGCTTCTGTGTTGAGGTAGGAGATTGTGCATTAAATAGGATTTGATGTTTATCTGTTGGTACGAGCAATCCTGTCCAGCCTTGGAAAGGCTCTGCATGAACACCATCGAGATTCAGATAGCATCAGCTACAGCTTGACCACATCGATGTGCTGAGTTCTGAGTAAGAACAATTCAAGGCATAACTTAAAATCATCTGCATGAATCGTGTAACGAAGGTCAAGATTTATGTGCAATGTCGGGAAGGGCATGAAAACCTTCTAGAGTTTTTGGCCTTTGTTTTGATATTTCTTGCACAACATACTTTCAGTTTTTGGGTGGTCTGTTTTCCCTCAAAGCACATACAACCCTTTGGCAACAGTTCACTAGCTGGAGCAGAAACTTCTGCTGGGATGAATGTCATGAATCACAATGTGTAACCGGAATGGCTGTACTGTTGAAATGGCCAGGAGTAAATGGTATTCCATGCATGAAACTCTTCTTATCTGGTCTGGTGTCTTTAACCAGGGGATGCAGGTTAAAACAAGGAATGCATAGAATAAACTGCAGTGGAGAAATCATTTGCTTGTATAATCTGTATCTACATTAACGTTTTATGTAAAGTTCTATGATTTTATTGTGACAATAATTCCAGAAGCTGTGCATGCAAACCCTTTAAAATGTAGATTAGCCTTAATTTTTGGCCTTGCTTGATTAACCTATTTTAAAAGCCTCCTTCTGTATGTTTTCTTGCAGCATATGTAAGAAAAAATATATAAAGCAAGTATTTAAACCACAGTGATGAGAAAACTCAGCTGGTTAACATAAGTTGCATGAAATACACAGAGAATGGCAAAGTATATGCAAAGAAACTGACATCCCTCCAGATCATTTTTATTGTACCATTAATTTCTTATTTAAGTGAGAGAATGAAGGTATGGTAAGCCTGTTTGTAAGGAGGTAGAAATTTAGTTATAACAGATGTAAAGTCTACAAACCCATTAAATTCATTTGCATAATAACAAAGTCAGAATATCTGACTCCAGGGCTAATGATTTTTCTCCTCCAAGGTTTACTGTTTGACCCTTCATCTGAGGCTATTACTGTTTGTATTCAGGTTCTTGGCACCAGAAAAGATAGCTATCAAGACAGTTGCAGAGAGATTTAGTTTTGGGTCTTAACCTCCTGTTACATGAGCCAACAACAAACGTTCAACTGGCTTCAACCCCACAGAATTGTACCCTGAAAGAGCAACACAGAAAAAAGAGATGCATGGAGAGATAGGTTAGAGAAAGAGAAAAAGCAGGGTTGCTTGAGTGTTTGAAATAGATATGTTTTAGAGTATTGCTTTAATTCTAGATTTGCATATACAGATGGGATGAAAAAAAGATTCTTTGGAGAGTTCTTTTCTTTATTAAAGTAATTAAACTAGAACATGGGCTTTCACTTTAGGTTTTCAACTCTGAACTTCTTAATATTTTCTCATTACTGCGGAGGTTGCACATCTGCCCTCTGTCAATATTCTCTCACAATCCCTTTGTATTCTTTCATATCTTCTGACCTTTCATTCAAAAACTGGCCTGTAATGCAGCAATGCTGAATTCAGGGGACATATCTTTAAAATCTGGAATCTTCAAGTTATCAGTGGGGTTATGTGGCCAAAAACGTCCAAAGCAAACTGCAGACAAGATAGACAGTAATGCTGGTACCCAGTATGTAATCAAAGATTACTTTCTTAAGAACAAGGGCCTTTGTAAGTAGAACAGTTTCTTGTTTTCTTAACAAAATGTTCACTCAATGTGCTCGGGATAGGTGTGGGCTTTGCAGAGACCAGATGGAGTAGTGAGGTTTTCCTTTTTCCTTACTCCATGTGAATCTTCTGGTCCCCTGTCCTCCACTCCTGCTCCCTTCCCCCAGGTGCAACCTTTGAGCTCACATGATGCTGAGGCTGGGACATGTAAACCAAAGGGAAAAACAGATGAAAGTGCATTCCAGACAAAAGCCTTCTGTCTTGAAATTCTACCTTGAAATTATCAAAACTGTAGGACAACAGGGTGAGGCCAGTTTGGCTGCTGAGGTAATCCACTTCCTTTGAGGTTTACTGCTCAGAAATATCCTAACTTTTGCCACTTTTCTGCACGCTCCCAAGCAGCAATTAGTGTACAACACCAGCATCTTTAGCAAGGTAAGATGAACCTGAAAATATGCCACTTAGGAGGTAAGCATTTTGGGGCCAGATTACGTTTGGACACTGGGAATGACAAAATAATCTGGTTGTGTGAGGAGGGCCTGTGCTCCTTGAGGTCTGGGCTAGATTTTTATCCCAGATTTCTTAGACTAATGTAGTTTCTAAGTTCCTTTCCCATGACTTTTCTATTTTTGATGTTATCTAAGCATATGTGGCATTCTTTCCCATTCAGAACTAAGGGTGCATAGTTCATTAAGTGGGGGTCTTATATTTTAGCCACATGACATACTTTAGGATTGCAATGGCTGCTTAAAGCACATGGGGATACTGTGGGAGGGAAAGAAAGCTCTTGGTGGGGAGCATTGGGAAAGCTGCCTTTATTAGATTTGGACATTTGCCAGGAGCTTGACTAATGGTGACTGTTGTTTTCATTTGTTGAAAGGTTTTTGTCATCTAGTCCACTCCCCTGCAATGAACAGGGACACCTACAGCTTGATCAGGTTGTCTCCAGTGATGGGGCAATCCACCTCCTCTCTGGGCAGCCCAGCCCACTCCAGTGCCTCACTACCCTTAGTGCAAAGAACTTCTTCCTCACATCCAACCTAAATCTTCCCTGTTATAGTTTGAAATCATTTCCCCTTATCCTGTTACAACAGACCCTGCTGAAAAGTCTGTCCCCCTCTTTCTTACAGCCTCTCTTTAGATACTGAAAGGATCATGCATTGTTATGGATTTTTGCCTTCTCAGAAGGTGATTATTTCAATACTACAGCATAACATTTCCAGATTATGCCTTTCTTACTGTATTAATTTTTGGCTTCATTAACCTTAAGCACATCAGATTCAGAGCTGCTAAAAATGGTGGTTAAATCAGAGCATTAATTTCAAGCATCACATTGGCAAAGCATGCAATGTTGTTTCTAAACAGAGTGGCCCAGAGCAGAACAGAAGGATATAAGTGTAGGACTGCTGGACCTCTGCTTTGCCCATGTGCTTGGGTAAGTCAAAACATAGTGGTTTTATGGGGAGGCACAAGAAGGGTATTTCAGTTTTGACTTGCTGTTACTGTTCTGAGTATCCACCGCTTGTACTGCAGAGCGGTGACCAGCTCAGACACAGCACGCAGCTGGTTACTGCAGAAAGCTGCTCTCTGGCCCTCTGAACAAACAATTTATGGATGAAGAAAGAGGCAGAGGGTGGATAAAGGAAACCAAAAGGAGCAGAGGTACATCGCCTGTTATTTACATCTGCAACGATAAGCAGAGGTCACAGAGCCACAGTTTTGTAAACACTGTGAATCAAATCTCAGAGAGCTTTGGAATTCAATTGTTGCTTTGGCAGGAAACACTACTGCTGGAGCATCAAGTTATTAAATCAGTCCCTGACAGCACCAGGCAAGTAGGAAACACAGGCAGTCATCTCATCACATTAGATGAAGAGCTAAAGAAAGTGGAGGAATGGAGGGAAGCTCCTAAAAATGTAACACGTGCAGGAGACAACTATTATGCTTGTAAAAAAGACTTCACTGAAAATGAGCTTTCTTTTTGTACAAACTCACAGTGACCACTTATTCTACACTTGAACACGTGATTAGTACAGGTCATATTTCTGGGGGCCATAGTTTCTGCCTCCCATTAGACTTCTAGATTATTTAGCTTGACAGCACTGCTTTAGCCAAGGCTGTATCAAAGCAAACAGCAAATTCTGCACAGCACTCTCCTCTAGATCTGTTCCTGAATGCATTAACATCCCTTTGGGTGGGTGTGTTGGTGGAACTGGCATCTACTTTCATCCCTGTTCCTTGTGGTTGAACAGATAACAAAGGGAACTTCCTGAATCACAGGCCCATGTGTTCTGCCTATGACTCCTCATCTCTTGTGTAATTTCCAGTCTGATACTCTCTGTTTCCCATCTCCCAAAAATGCACTTCTCTTTGTGACACTTTGGGGCTGACAAGTCCATGTTTGGTACTGAATGTAACAGGAATACCTGGTACGTAGGAAACAACAGCAAAGGGGACAGTGGATCTGCTCTGATGTGCTGAGGATGTTTTCTGTCTGAGCTTTCTAACAGCACGGCCCACATCGTCAGTACTTCCACCTCCAAGAATATCTCTGAATTGGTTACAGAGGAAAATAATAATTTTCTTTCTATGCAGGCAAAAGAAATTAAAAAATATTACAAAAAGTATTTCCTATGAACACTCGAAGAATTTTTAATGTCCTATTCATTCCAGAGACATGGATCCCAGGAATCTGTTTTGAGACAACTTAACTGGGTTGTACAGTATTTAACTTCTGAAAAACTTGATTTCCCACTGAAGTCTGTAGGAGGCCCTGAGTCTTATGTAAGTACTTCATTGTCACTAATTTAAGATTAAATGTTTTCATAGAATCATTAAGGTTGGAGAAGACTCTAAGATCACCATGTCCAACCATCAACCCACCCCACCATGCCCACTCACCACGTCCCTCAGTGCCACATCTCCACAACACCTCCAGGGATGGTGATCCCACCACTTCCCTGGCAGCCTGTGCCACTGCCTCACCACTCTTTCTGAGAAGTTATCTAACCTGAACCTCTCCTGGCACAACTTGAGGCCATTCCCTCTCATCCTATTGATGTTACCCAGGAGAAGAGGCCTACCCCTACCTTGCTACAGCCTCCTTTCAGGCAGTTGTGGAGGGCAACAAGGCTTCCATTGGGAAAGCAAACAGAACTGAAGCACAGAAATCATGGTGTGCTAACCACAGAATCAGCACGTGGCAGTGTGGGCAGTCTGCATGGTACTGGGACCAGTGCAGCAGAAGGACCACGGTGACCAGTGTTGGTGGGAGGAGCAGGTGTGGGGGGTATCCTGGGGTGCAGTTTTTCCAGCACACTCTGGGCATTGCAAAGCAGGGGATGACCCTAAAGCAAGGTCCAAATGGAGTCTCTGGGGAGAGAAACAGAAATAAGAAAATAAACTTGTTCCCTTGCATATTTATCTATGATTGGGGTTGTTGCTGAATTTGCAAACACAGCTCTCAGACTGAACAATGTGCTTTTGGAGGGAGAGCTAGAAGAGAGTTTTCAGCATGGGAAGTTATATTTTATAACAGCAGTCTTTTAAAATAGGCATTTAGTGTTTTTAAGAGTGTTCTTTGATGGAAGAAAGAGCTGTGACTCCCGGGTAACTTAATGATAATCCTTCCTCATTAGCTGACAGGTGCTGATTTATCTTTCTCTGGTGTGCTCACTGATTATATTTTAGGACAGAGCTGAATGTCTGGGTTTGTCAAATATGAGCCTAGGATGTTGCTGAGTTGCTGGATTTGTTCTTTCATTCTGATTTGATAAAAAACACAGTAGTTGCTAAAGAAATCGAGTAGTTTGGGAACCATTTCATAAACTTTTTTCTTGTAGCAAAAAAGAAATATTATTTCAAATTCAGAGCTTTGAATTGGTTGAAATCATGTCCTCATGCTAAAAAGGGCCCAGGGTGTTTTTTAAAACTGCCAACACATCAGTGCAGGATTTTGAAAATGGAGAGAGTCCTGTCTTGTGTTTCAAAATAATACTGCTTGAAAATGCGGGTTAAGGAGAGCAGATCAGGAAATTTATTGGAAACAACACATTCAAAATTATCTAAATAAAATATTCTGCACCTTGCATCGGCCCAGGCCATTTTGATTAACTTTTTATTCAGATTAAGATGGTGCATAATGGTTTATAGATTTTGCCTTTTCCTCACAGCTTCGAATAAGGCCTATTTACAAAAAGTTTTAAAGCTTCTCTCATTAAGTAGACCGATTCCCACTGGCCCTATTAAAATGAACCAAGACTGAAATGAAACCAGCAATAAAGTCCCATTGTTTGTCTATATATACACAGCCGCAGGAGATAGGTTAGAGAGAGATGGAGGGGGAGAGAGGAATGAACATAGGTGTACTCTGGATCTGATACAACATAAATCAATTTAAACTGCATGGAAGCTTTGCTTTGTAGCAGATCAAAGGAACAGCGAACGGGCCTGAAAACCTGAACTGCAGCTCATAGAAAACTGCTGAATTTGCCAAATCATCTGTTGTTTTCCTAGCCCGTAATGCACAGCGGTGCTTTGTCTGCGTCCTGAGTGGGGCTGCTTGCTCTAAAGGGCTGATGGATTTAGATGAATGAATTAATAAGTTCTTGTTCTGGTGCTGTGCAGAAACAAAGCCACCGAAACACAGGTTCAGTGTCACGGAATGAGAAAGGTACTTGGAGAGGTCGAGCAGGGCAGCTGGGCATCTCCCAAAGCCTATGAAATGCATAGAAAGGCCCCACCAACTGCAGTGCTCACGCTAAGAACTGAAGTTGTGATATATGAGGGTTTCTAATGGGGTTCTCTTTGTGGAGAGTATCATGCCCCATCCCTGGAGGTGCTCAAGGCCACGTTGGCTGGATCCTGGGCAGCCTGAGCTGGTGGGAGGCAACCAGCCCATGCAGAGGTTGGGGCTGGGTGGGCTTTGAGGTTCCCTTGCAACTGAAATCATTCTATGATTCTCTGATACCAGTGATTCTTCGGCCTCACGACACAATAGATCCTATTTCAAGATGATTCTCTGTTTTTTTTTTCATTTTCTTTTTTTTTTTCCTTAGATGCTTCCGCTCTGAGCTGCCCTTGCACTGCGTAATGCCTTTCTCTTAGTGTTTGTGGAGAACTTTGTGCCAATATTTTTTTATGCTATACCTCGAATGGGCTCTGATTCTTACTCCAGGTCTTCAGTTCACATCAGAGGTACTTCTGCCCCCAGCTCTGCAAAGCCAAGTATGGATTACCACGCAGATCTTCTGGGCTTTTGAAGCCGAAGAAAACCATGCTTGGAAGGTTTCCAGAGTTCGGGGAGGAAGAGAGAGGAATAACCCGGCCCCGAAGGGCCCTGTCCCCTTTCCCTTGCTCACACCGGCTTTCCCCAGTAGATGGCAGCCGGAACCCGCACACTGCTGCTCGGCACCGTGTAGCAATGCATCTCAATTTTCCTCGCCGAAGTGATTTTTAGTTAACGCACACCCTATGTTTTCATTTATGCTGGCCAAATGAGGTTACTTTGACCTTGATTAATAAAATGTATAATCATTTTGGAAATATTTGAAGCCGGAGACCTGCCAACTGATCCCCTTCCCCTCGAGTGCGCAGCGATCGATACAACAAATCTAAATTGCAAATCACACACAGTGCATTGCACGGCACGTCTGCCTCCCAGCCACCCTGCATGCCTCTCCCCGCATAATCTATCCGTTCCGGAGGTGATTTGCGGTTGTCAGAACGGGGGGAGGAAGCAACAAGGCAAACGTGCCCTTGCTTGTTACTTTTCAAGAACAAGTAATGCGGCAAATCGCCGCCGCGATTAATACCAGGGCTCATGGCATTAATCACGAGCTGCCATGACGCGTTCCTCCGCTGCGGACAGTCCTGGGCCGAGCTGGGACGATGCTGCTCGTTTCCAAACAGCCGCGGGACGGGGCGGCGGGCGGGAGCTGCGGGACGGGCTGCGCCGGCAGGGGGCGCTGCTGCACTAAGGCCGCACGGACCGCTCGTCCTTGTTCCTTTTTTTTTCCTTTCCTTTTCCTTTTTCCTTCTTTCCCTTCTCCCTTTCCCTTTCCTTTTCCTTTTCCTCTTTCCTTGTCTTGCCTTTCTTGCCTCACCTCACTCAGCCTTGCCTTGCCTCACCTTACCTTTCCCCTTACCTTGCCTTGCTTTGTCTTGCTTTACCCCACTTTGCCTGGCCTTGCTTTTCCTTGCCTTCCATTTTTTTTTGCTTCAGGTTGCCTTGCCTTTATTGGCTCACCCTGCCTTGCTTTACCTCATCTCACCTCTCCTTGCCCTGCCCTGCCCTGCGTTTTGTCTTGAATTTTCCTCCTCTCCTCTCCTCTCCTCTCCTCTCCTCTCCTCTCCTCTCCTCTCCTCTCCTCTCCTCTCCTCTCCTCTCCTCTCCTCTCCTCTCCTCTCCTCTCCTCTCCTCTCCTCTCCTCTCCTCTCCTCTCCTCTCCTCTCCTCTCCTCTCCTCTCCTCTCCTCTCCTCTCCTCTCCTCTCCTCTCCTCTCCTCTCCTTCCCCCCCCCCCATGCTTTGCCCTTTCCCTCTCCCTTTCCATTTCCCTTTCCCTCTCCCTTTCCATTTCCCTTTCCGTTTCCCTTTCCTTCCTCTCTTCCCCACTTCCACTCTACTACACACTTTTCCCATTTTCCCTCCCTCCCTTCCTTCCCTTCCTTCCTTCCTAATAAATAAAATGGGATATATTCACGCTTTGTGTGGAGGGAAGCAGTGACAACTCCTTACTAAATTTTCAGTATTTTGCCATTGGTATATGTTTAATATAGGATTTCCCACAGTTATTCTGTGGGAAAGTTACATGTCTGTAGAACACGTTATTTATTTCTTATTTAGTCTGTTGCATCCATCTTGTTCTTCTATAGAAATCAACTGTCTCCTTAGCTAAATGTTGAGTGCATCCTCTAAAGATACACCTAAAGATGGGGTTTGCTGGTAGTGTTCCAGGAGCCATTTTCTGCAACACCTCTGTGGTTTTGTCATCTCTGTGCTTGTTTGTTGCAAGCATTTGAAAGCAATTAACTTATCTGTGAAGCACTTTGGCACCTTTCTAACTCCAAGTACACAAGTAGTTGTGCTGAAGTGAACAATTCTGTCCAAGCACTTGAGGTTAATCATGCTTACATGCTTGGCTCTGTCTTTAGTCGCTAGATCACAAAGCATGCAAAGGAGCTGCAAGTACTATCTGAACAAATGTGAGCACAGAGAGCCCAGGCTGAGCTCAGCCTCAGGAAGAAGCCAGCACTGCAAGGGTTCTGAGCTGGGGATCCCAGGACCAGGGCAGTGCCATTCCCAGCTGTCTGTGTGGAGATCAGCGGTGCTGTGCTGCTGGAGGGGCTGTCACTGTGTGTTGTAAATTCACTGTCATGCTGTGTGTAGATGCTGAGGAGTCTGCAAGATGCTTTATCAGAACCTGGATGTGAACCAGTGGCCAAACTTCAGCATGGGATCTGCTGCCCGCATACATTCCCCCTACAGCTTCAAATACCATCAGACTTTGTGTAAGCTGATCTGAGCATAAGTCTTCCAACATTGATTTAAAAGGATAATCTCTACAAAAGTATTGACCTCTGCATATGAAAGAGCTACAAAGAGCAGCAGAGACCTCGCTGTGTGAAACCAGCTCCCAGCTTCGCGTTGCCTGAGCCCAGCCCAGTAGTGTGCTGGGTAGAGCCACCACCACCCACCTGAACGTGGGGTCACTGGTTTGCAAAGCAGTAGTGCAGTGTTAATATGCAGTCACCTGTGGTTTTAATATGCTCAAATCTTCATGAGATGTCAATGTTATCCTAGGCTGGGGGCTGGTAAAAGCAAAAAAAAAATATGAAGTGTTAATAAAGCAACACGTTATGCAGGAATAACAATGTTTTATGCATGATATCTATGTTTGATATTAAAGAACAGAGTGCTGAATACACTGTAGAAGCAGACAACCAGGAAAGAGCAAGAAAAATCTGCTGTGAACAGAACATGAAGGTCTTCACCTAGACACTAGGACTGGTAAGCCATGGTAAGGTACGCTCCCTCCTCAGTCATTTGAAGGTAGTATTTGAGCTTTAAAAGGTTCGACAATAACAGAAAACATTTCCATTATAACAGTAACGTAATCATCCATCTCAGTCTAACTCAGTCCTGTTGAATGGTTGGTCCGTGAAATGGAGGTGGAATCAAACAGACTTCACCCATTATCTTGGGTGCTCTTGAGTTTAGTCACAGGCAAACACCTGGCAAGCATCACTGAACTTGTTGTGTTACTGGAAAGCTATTTATCCCTATTGTTTTCTAATGCAGTAAAATTAGCGCCGAAGGTAAATTAGAAACAGACTTGAAATATTTTCCTTTGTATCTGCACATTCAAAAAAACGCACACAACCCAAATTCTTTGTAGTTTTATCAGAGATGTTCTTAGCAAGGGGTTGACTGCAGTCTTCTCATTCAAACAGCAGGCCTGGAACTCTCAAACCTCACCATCCCCTCCCACTGTTTTTTGGGGCCACATATTTTGTTTTAAAAGCACTGTCAGATTATTTTCTCTTTTACACAGCTGAGAAGCCAAGCCAAACCCCAAAGGGACCTAATTTCAGTGATGTGCCAAGTGACCAGAGGCTTTTTTCCTTAATTTCATGAGTAAAATATGTAATTTTATCATATAGTAAATATCATACAGTAAAATATGTAAATTGGCCAAAACACTCCAGAGAATTTCCTTTGGGTGTTCTCCTAAATCCCATGGTGTGTCTCACTTCCAAACCATTCCTGTCTGCGTTTGCATTCTGCAGCACCGTGCTACAGCTCCTCTCTCACTCCATACTGGGTGTTTTTAAACCTAACTCCAAATACTCTGCAGAAATCTTTTTTTTTCTTTCTTTCTTTCTTTTTTGCCTTTTCTTTCTTTCCTTTTTTTTCTTCTTCTTTTTTTCCCTTTCCCTGAGCTAATCTCTGATCTGCCCAGGCTCCCTTTCTAGTCGATGGAAAAAAGAAAAAGGCATTTCTAGGGCATGAGTCATCTTACTGTAATGCACACATCTAAAATCAGGTAAAGTGCTTTTGATTTCACAATGTGAAATGTTCCAGGTTTGGGGCGCTAAGAGACGATAAGGCAGAAAGAGAATGAGAATCAGAGAAATTAAGATCTCAGCAGCTATTTTCATCTCTTTCTGCAGAGGGCATGCATCTCACTGCTGCTTCCTCATGACTGTTGTGAGAATGCAATTCATTAATAACAGCTCTTTGGGCAGTGGGGTCAGACTGCCCAGGAAAGTTCAGGGATATCTAGGCTGCAAAAGAGTTCAGAATGAATCATGATCAAAAATAAGGTGCATTACTCTTGTGACCAAAATTAAACTGATGTCTTAAGTGACAAAAAAGTCTGCTTTTACTGATGCTGTTGCCACTCAGTTCCTCTGACAGGTATAGAGCCAAGACAGCCCATTTTCCCAAGCCATGAGCAATAAGAGAAAATGCTGCTCTGAGACCCGCAGATTCTCCCTTGCATACGCAGTACTGGCAGTGTGTTAGCAAGGGAGCTCTCCTATCCTGCAGCAGCATAAAATATGTTTCTCTCGCATCACTGAGGCAGAAGATGAAATGTGGTGGTTTGGTGAAGACACACAAATAAGCATCATGAGATCTGTGATCTCTTTCCACCTGTTCAGCAAGTCTCCACTGCTTGCATTTTCAGATATGAGTGACTGAAAATCACTTTTTACATGGGCAGAGAGTGATAGGACAAGGAAGAATGGCTTTAAACTGAAGAGGGGAGATTTAGATATTAGGACGAAGTTCTTTACTCAGAGGTGATGAGGCCGTGGCACAGCTGTCCAGAGAGCTGTGATGTCCCATCCCTGGAGCTGCTCAAGTTCAGGCTGGATGGGCCCTGGGCAGCCTGAGCTGGTGGGGAGAAACCAGCCCATGGCAGAGGTGGAACTGGGAGATGTTTGAGGTCCCTTCCAACCCAATCCATTCTATGATTCTATGACGAGGATTAAGTACCTAAACCTGTAGGTGGAGAACATAGATAAATGAGATTGTGTATTTTTAGAGCTACTGAGTCACTGAAGCTGTTTGAAAATTAAGTCTGTAACTCATTAATGTTTGGAACTTGTCATCAGAGCTGATGGAAGGTACTATAAGTACTGAGAATAATTATTACATTAAGTGTAATTATTACAGTGACAATATATATAAAAAAAAGAATATTCGGAAAGATATTCAGTGAAGAAACAATTTTTTGAAAGCATAGAAGGGCATCACTAATCACAGAATGCCTCCACAATCTCCTCAAAGTGTTACAAAGCCGGGAAAAGACAGCTCAGCTAAACTGGGCCGCTTCCAGCAGGTTCGGGTTTATTACAGACCCAGCTAACTCATCCACTGAGAATCTCACTTTACTGGCCCACCTTGTAAAGCTGCTGCATGCGGATCACAAACCGTCCCAGATCACATCTCAGTTGTTCTTAATGTGCATTTTGGCCGGCGCGGGGGACTGCGCTAATTGGGTAAGTATGTTCTGGTGTCTGGCCACCAGCTGCCAGACACAACACCGCGCAGCGCTGCCTTAATGCTGTTTGTTACAATCAGTTAATTCGTCTGGATTATGAACTCTTCTGCCATCGGGAAGAAAAAAGCACTTTAAGGCTATTGCAATCCGTCTGCTCTGCCTCCTCCTGTCAAAAGTCTAATTAGCAATTAGGAATTTCAGCAGCACTTTCATGTGCTCAGAAAGCAGTGAAGCAAAGCATCCAGAGAGATTTATTTCCCACTGAAGTAGAGGTATCGGCAATTCCCAAGAAGCCAGTCTTTACCAGAAGTTAGTAAATTGTTAGTATTGTTGTCTTTTACGGAGCCATAAATGTGCACAGAGCTGAGCTGTTTCGCCCTGAGCCATACGGCCAGAGCCCAGTGGTGGGCATGGTGCAGGACTGGGAACACGCTCTCTGCTGTTCTGATGGAAGCTGTGGGTATGGAGCACATCATTCCTATGGGGCTGGCGTAGTTTTGCCTCTGCTCTTGCAGCCGTCTCTTTTCTCTTGAGGTTTCTCCCAGGTAACAGTGGCAGGACAAGTAAAAGCCTGAAGACGCCCTGAAGGAGGGTCGTGTTAAGCGTTAGGAAGAATGTCTTCTCAGCAAGAGTGGGGAGGCACTGGCACTGGTTGCCCAAGGAGGTGGTGGAGTCCCTGCTCATGGAGGTGTTCAGGAACTGTGGAGATGTGGCACTGAGGAACGTGGTAAGTCAGCACGGCTGGGGCAGGCTGGGGTTGGACTGGGTGATCTGGTGGTCTTTCCACCTTAATGATTCTATGATTCAATGATTACAAGCCTGATGGCTGGGCTTCCTTGTTTGCTAAGACCCTAGCTCAACAAGTGCTGAATTATCTCCTGGAAAAGGGCTGAATTTCTATACTTCCCATTTCTTTATTCTGAAATCAACAATAATTTGGAATTATGACCTTTGTTTATTTGCTCTGTTACTATTGTTGATAAACACAAATTCCTTCTAAATGACATAATCTATATCTTTAACACTGTAGATTTACAGTGAAGTCCTGGGGCCATGTTTTCTAAGGGGTTTCAGTCCAATTGGTAACTACTTATTGAAATATTCTGTAAACAAAGACAACAGGTAATGCACGAACACAAGGTAGGAATCATGTGCTCACATGTCCTTTTTGTAACCATCCCTTTCTCAATTACTTGCCCAGCCCTCTTACAGATGCTTACTCTGTGGATACCTACAATTGAGTGAAATGAGTTTCATAGTGAATATGTTTTAGGGCAAAATGTCAGCGTCCTTCTTTTCGGGTTACAGGGCAGCTACAGTGAAGTTAATCCCCAAAGCAGGTTTAGACAGTTGCATGCCTGCGATGACCACTGGCTCACCACTATGATTTGTGTTTACAGGACAGGACCTCCAGTGCCATCCTGTGTTTGCATTCCTGCAGGCTATCTTTTATTCTAGGATCACAAATGATTTAATCTACACAGGAAATCTACTTATCACTGTAAACTAGCGATAACCCAAAGCAAACCTGACTGCTGGACATTTGCTACTCCAGTTAAATAATACAAGCAAATTACTGGCTTAGGCCAGGGCAAACCCAAACAAACCCTGAGACCCTCTGGTGTCAGGTCAGTAAAAAACATGTGACTTTTTTACTTGTAACGACAAAAAATTTGTATTTTCTCAGCTACAACAAATGCTATCTAGAAACTGTTTGACTGTGTTTGACTGAGGCACAGCGCTGTGCCTCATCTGTTCTGCTCCAGAAGTTGCATAGCTGTGTTGACACTGCTGTGCTAATACAGCTATGCAATTGCTGAGCGTTTAGCTTGCGTATGTCCAGCTCAGCACACCAACAGAGAGAGCTTCCATCTGTCTCCATCTGTCTTGAGAGGCAGGTCTGCCAGTCCTGGGTAAAAATGCAAGCAAGTGAGCGGACAAATACTCTTGAAGTGTTTCTTATAGTGATGACTTTAGTGTTTTAAAAAGTCATCCAAGTCACTTTAAATGCCTGGATATTTAGGAATAGCTGAGCATCCAATGTTCTGAGCACTGGTCACCTTGAAAGTGGTTTTGGTCAGGCACTAAGTGGTGCACCCCAGACCACCAGTCCATTAATAACATCCCAAATATTTGCTGTGCTTCCAGTTGTTCATTGGCAGAAATCAAGGAGCCATTAAAAAAAATTAGGTTCATGTTCTGTAGTAATTATAATTCCTAATGTCCTGGCATGATATTTTTAAACGCAATTTCAGGATTGCTTACTGACAAATTGGAACCTTCCGACTTGTTTAAATGACCAACAATGACAAATTAGAATGGAGTGCATCCTGTTATCCAGCTTCCTATCCTTTTTGAGTATTTCACAGTCCACTTAATCTTCTGTTAGAGTCCTCTCAATGATCCCCCCCCTCACATTTCTTCCTGTCCAGCAGATTGCTTTAAAAAATGTTTTCACACCAGAGCAGGAGATAAAAGTATGTCTGGTAATCCTTTAAGGTGAATTATAAGCTTCTGGGAAGAAGGGTTTACATTCATTTAAAGGACAAAATACCATCAAATTCAACAGCCACAGAAAAGTAGCAGCCACCTGACCACCTACAGATATCTACACTAAAGGGACTACTAGTTTAATTTGCACTAATAGGATTCAATTGGATACATGCATGTCTCTTTCAGGTCAGTGTGGAGGAATGGTGATTTCTAGGGTTAGGGTCATCATATTGCAAAAAAGGCTTCTAAAACAGACTGGCAAATCACACTCGTTATCTTCCTTTTCTTTTCCCCTTACTATCATGGGAGGTTAAGATGGCCTGCTTATAGATCTCTACTTATTGACTTCTGAAGTAAAGGTGCTGAGGTGTGTGGACATGGCACTAAAGGACATAGTTTAGTGATGTGACTTGGAAAGTCAAGCTGACAGTTGGACTTGGTGATCTTAAGGTCTTTTCCAACCTAAATTATTCTATGATTCCATGAAACCCATATGCATCCTTCCAATACTGCCTCAAAGCTATAATTGCCAGTAATGAATATGCAAGTCTCGTACAATATTGAACACATATGACACTGAAGCTGTGGCTTAACGCTTCACTTAGCAAGTTTAAATCAGATCAAATCCATCACAGACACATGGTAAGAACATAGAACTGGAGCAAATCCATTCACCAATTCAAATATAATGCTTTTTCCTTTTGAAGGGGTGTCTTTGTGCCAGTGGACTCTTCCAGAGCAGAAATGATATCATTCTCTTTTTACAATGGACTGACTATTGACTGTCTTTTGCAAGCAGCAAGGTGCTGATGTAAGTCACAAATCATTTATTTATAAAATGACAGAAATACAATCATATGTTCTCGTTTGATGCAGATCAAATTTCTACTGTTGCTAATGCACATATTGATATGAGTGACGGTGGAACCCACGGTGTGCTGTATGGGCTTTTACTCCTGACGATGACATAACTGCTGTCTGCCTCGTCTCGACTGATCTGTGCCGGCAGACCCAATTCAGAAAAGCAAAGAAGCCTTATCAGGCACAGACATATTTCTGTTCATTGATTATAGTTACCTGCCATAATCTCATTTGTGCTGTTGGACAGAAACTTTCACCCCAAGGAGAGCTGCCTTCAGACAATAGGTAAGGAATGGGACTAACATGCTGGCACCTTCCAATGCTGATGCTGGTCCCATGACAAGCTTCATACTCTTGGACAGCCCCTAGTTTGAAAGCCTTATTGTCTTGATAAATGTTTCTAGCTTATGTTAAATGGTCTGTGAGCTTGATCCAGATGGCCTGCTGGATAGAGCTTTGAGATCAAATGCTGCTGACACTCGAGCCAGTAATGTGCATGAGCTACTGCATCTGGAACAAAACCATAATTCTCTTGTTAATCAAAACAAGCCTGTGTTAGTTTGTGGTGGCTTTGCAGAATGACTCGGATTACTCTAACCAAAAGAGAGCTGCTTGTGTGCATTAACTTAAGATAATTGATGCAGAGAAGACAAATCATCAGAAAATATTCTCCCTTCCTCCCTGATTTTCCTTTGCACACACAGAAGTGCCTGCGCCAACGCTGGAGCTGAAGGAGTTCCCTGTAAATGGTTGGTTCGATTTCTCCTGAATGCTGGAGCAAATTTCCCAAGGTCATATACATTTTAAAATCTATTGGGAGATTTTCATTGAGACAGAATAATAAGACAACATACTTGAAAATAAAAGAAAAAAAGAAGAAAAAGAAGACGAAAAAGAAGAACAAAAAAAAAAAAAAAAAAAGAATATAAAATTAGGCCAGGAGAGCCAGAGTTGTTTACAGACATATATAATTTGTTCTGATTAAAGGGAAAACGTTAGACAGAGCTTTGGACAAAAGTCAGAATCCCCCTGAGCCTCCTCATCTCCAGGCTGCACAGTCCCACCTCTCTCAGCCCCTCCTTGTGAGAGAGGTGCTTCAGTCCCTTCGCATCTTGGTGGCCTTCTGTTGGTCTCTCTCCAGTATATATGGGTTCCTCTGGTACTGGAGTGCTCAGAAATGGACGGGGGACTCCAGGTGCAACCTCAGCAATGCTGAATAGAGGGGAAGGATCGCCTCCCTTGACCTGCTTATGATACTTAGTCTAAAGCAGCCTAGATAAGGGCATGTTGAGGCCTCATGCTCAACTTGGTGCCCACCAAGAACCCCAGACCTATTTCTGCAGAGCAGCTTTCTGGCTGGGTGCCCCCACATGTCCTGGCGCCTGGGTTTATTCCTCCTCAGGTGCAGAGCTCTGCAGCTTCCTTTGTTGATCTATCCTTCCGTTATCCAAACTTCAGCAGCAAGGCTCTCATCCTTTCCCTTTTGGAAATTACTGCATAATTTAATAGATCTCACTGTTTAAAAAGTCTTTTCTCACTATTCTGGCAAGACATTAATTTCACAACTAACACTATTGGCAGCGGCTTCAGGATGAAATGGAAAGATGAGATAAAATAGGAACTGTGAGAAGAGAAAATTGTTTCTTAATTTTGCTGTAGGCAATCTCTCCACTTATTTCTTTTCTAAGCAGAAGGAGATTAACCTATGCCCATTTCTTTTTCAGATACTGCAATGGTACATTTTTAAATGAGCCTGTAATGATTCTCCATTTGCTTACCTGCAGACATTACTGTTGTCAGCTAAATATCCAACTTGTGACAACGGGAACAGAATGAAGTTGTTTAATACTTAAAATAATAGCCTTCATCTAGGTAACCAAAGAAGAAACTTCTCTACCAGCAATGGTAGCGTGGCAGAATCTTGTACTGTAACCACAGCTGTTTACAATCAGGCCTTGCAATCCTGTAACAGCAAGGTCACACGTTAAATAGCACAACTTCAGAGTATAAAGCTTGTGCTTTATGCATCTTTTTTCACTGGCACAGGTACAGTGTTCAAAGTCCTGCACGTGAGTAATCCCACTAAAATCAATACGATTAGTTGCGTACCTTTTTTTTTAATAGGTGTTCCTGAGATGGGGCTACAACCTTGTGTGATCAAACTCTCAAGGCAAATCTGGCTCTTTTAAGAGGGACTTTGCCTCTACTGACCTCAACAGAAAGAAGTAAAAGATACTTTGACTCTGTTGTTTCCCAGAAACACAGATTAGAGATCTGGTCAAAAATACCTATAACCATTTGCTTCTTTGGGCTTAAATAAACCACAGGATCACCAAGAGTATTCCCAGCGGTTGGATAATGAGATTAAGTCTTAGTGTTTTGAGAGCATCCATCAACAACGAACAGCAATCTTCATATCTTCAGATTTCCTCCATCCCTAGGTAGTCATTCATCCACTTTGATCCTCAGAGAAAGTTTCTCCCATTTCAAGTTACTTTCTGCATTTGGTCTAGAGTGTTTCCATTAATCTAAAGTGAGAAGGGTTTCTAAACTACAGATAAATATTTTAATTTGTGCTACTGCAAGGGTAGTATTTGTGGATGACATTAGAGAACCTGGAGTGGTGGTTAGAGACATCTCCTGTGCAAAGAACTTGGCTGGGCAGCAAGGAAGAGGTCTGTCTGTCTCTCAGCCTGGCCTCACTGCTACACTCTGGTTCTTTCTCTAGCTGGAAAGCGAGAGAGCTTCCCAACTTTGAAAGTAACTTGTCATGCTGAGAGATTGATGGTAAGAACAAGGAACAGGCACAGAAGGCATGGAAAAATTTTCTTAGGAACCCAGAAGAGACCATGTTATTTATTATAACTCAGCAAGCTTGCTGGACTAAGAGCAGGCCTGGAGAAAACTAATTACTCTGCAAGGAAGGGTCAAGGGAGAATTCTACCCCAAAGTTTTTATTTATTTATGTATTTAACTCTGTTGCCTAGTGGATTCAGGTTTAATCCTGGCCGGAAAATGTACAATCCCATTGGGTCTGTTCATGTGAATAATAATAAATCCAAATTTGAGTACATGCATGATGTTAATTCTGATCTAATTCAACATTTGATCTAAATTATTACATAAAGAGAGTACTTACATGGTATATTAACATACTGTTTAAGACAGTTCAGTCTCATCCTTAAGAAAAAAATATGTAAGTCCATCAAGTTTGTGATTGCATATTTGTTGAAATCGTGCAAGACCAACTAACTGTACCTAGGCTGCATCAATAGAGGGATGGCAGTAGGGTGAGGGAGGTGATGCTCCTCCTCTGCTCTGCCTTCATGAGGCTCCATCTGGAGAACTGAGCCCAGGCCTGGACCCCTGTTTCAGGAAGGGTGAGGTCCACCATGAGGATCAGAGGGCTTCAGCATTTCTCCTATGAAGAAAGGTTGAGGAACTGGGTTTGTTCAGCTTGGAGAAGAGAAGGCTCTGGGGAGACCTCATTATGGCCTTTCAGTACTCGAAGGGGACACAGAAACAGGAGGGTGATCAACATTTTTACACGGTCTGATAGTGATAAGACAAAGGAGAGTAGCTTTAAATGAAAAGAGGGGAGATTTAGGACAGATGTCAGGTGGGTATATTTTGCTAAGAGGGCAATAAGGCCCAGAGATGTTGTAGCAGCCCCATCCCGGAGGTGCTCAAGGCCAGGTTGGATGGGGCTATGGGCAGCCTGATCTCTTGGGATGTAGATGATCTTTAAAGTCCCTTTCAACCTCAAACATTCTTTGATTCTAGGATTGGGTCTTTTCTCGTAAAGATAAAGGCTCAGAAAAGTACATTTGAAAGCATCATCACCGTGTGGTTTGTTGGTTCAACCTCGAGCATATATGTGTGTGACATCAGTGCCTCAACAGAGTAAACAGGCTTAGCCCTTTTGAGTCATTAAGATAATACCAACCTGTCAGATGTTAATCTTTCTCAAAAACTATAGGATAACTCATTTCTATATCTTGGGAGAGACATTTAATGTTCCTCACACACCTAGTGCACTGTCAGCAACAAAGGATATTCTTGTAGCACAGCTACATTAACTTCTATCATGTTCAAGTATATTGCTTGTTCTAATATTCAGCTTTGCTAACTGTGGAAGCTTGTTCCTGGAGAATTGCTAGTGGAAGGAACTACCCAGCTAGTAAAAAATAAATATATTCCTTAAAATTGGAAGCAGACTTCTTATCTGATAGGAAATTCGACAGCTATGAAATATGCTCTCAATTCCATGCTGGAAAGAAAATAAGTGAAAACTGGAATTTAATGTCAGTGAATCTATGACATTGGTTTGTTTATTTAAGTTTTAATATATGGACTATATTTTTTGTGTTGTGAAGACAATTTGACACAATTATTTCAAATAATACATTGAAATATTGTTTCTTTTTTTTTCATAGCAAGGATTCAAATCTGCTGGGGAGTTCTTTCAAACCGTGTTGGCTTAAAAAAAAAATAAACAAGAAGTTTTTGAATGGAGAATTGCTGCAGTAGGTTTTTGACTAAGTGTAATTACTTATATTTTTATTTCACACAATCTGTATTTCATTAACTTCAATTTTCAACTTCTGTGTGGTTTCTTTAGAAGAAATCTTCTGCAATAGCTTCTATTTTCATGGGGATTTTCATCTGGATGTCATAGATGGAGGCAAATGTAAAAGGTACTCAAGATATAAAATAAACAGTCATTTAATTTTTATTCACTCTTTATAGAAACACATTTATACTTCATGGTTTCTCAATTCAAATTAGTGTAATTTCTAGATCTGGATGGCTGCATTCAGGAGGAAATGACAAACAGCACTGTCATTTGCAGTTAGATAGCAATACTTGAGAACAGCCCATTCAGCAACATATCTAAAGATCTATATTAAAAAGAAAAGCCGTATAAATCTTGCCTAGGTTGCATCAATGCATGAAACTTATTTGAAATAGAAGGTAGAAACAGTAACCTATGAAAGAAGGTGATTACACTTCAGCCCAGAGAAGAAATGATAACATGATGACAGAAAAGGAAAAGCAAACTGCCTGTAACTTGGAACTATTTTTTGTTCTGCACTGAAACAGAAAACTTGGTATCTGATGTAACTGACTAAAAGGATGAGCTTATCTGATACTGAGCATGTACACTCCATGGGACAGACACAGAATTCATGGAAAAAGATGCACTGCCTTCTGTAAAAAGTCTTGGTCAGGGATACGGTGCTTCTGATCTTCGTATTTTATCTCCTGTGAATTTTTGTACAGTTTGACTTTTATACATTGTACTTGGTATAGAACAGTGTTTCATATGGATGGCGAAGAAGAAATGAATATCTACTGCAGTGTGATAAACGAGGTAGAGATATTTTAACATATACAGATATTTGTGCACTTTGTGCCTTTTTACAAGTGTACTTGAGTGCAGAATAGCAAATAAACATGGTTGGTGTTAGCTAGAATTCCTTTATTTAGCTCACTGATTCATAGTAGCAAAGTTTATGATTGTTTTCCTTAGGGGCTCCCAAGATCAGTTAGCATAAAATATTTTCATGGACTGTATCAACTTGGACTTGTGAGATTTGGGTTAAACTTCCAGCACAACATGATCCCTTAATTTTCCATGTATAAAACAGAGGAAACTGCTGATAGTAGCAGCAGCTGAGCAATAAGAGAGCATGACACATACCCAAACATGCATTAGATGACTTCTTGAGGTCTTTCGAAGTCTTATTTTCTAATTCATTTTTTGCCCACTTCTTCCAATTGGAACGCAGTGTGTCTGATCAGTGTCTCTTATCCTGCATATACCTCACACCGACAGAACGACATCCAGTGCCAGCAAGGGGCTCCCAACACTACTGCACTGCAAATAACAATAAAAAGAATACAGCCTTGATGTGAGTTGGTTATTGCTACTCACAAGCAATACAGCAGATTCGGAGGAACTATTTTTTATCTCCCAGGAAGACGTTTTCACCGAGACAAGAGAGAGAGGATTATAGCTTCGCGAATAAACAACTGCAGAGAGTTTGTAAGTAAAAAAGTAGAAATTGCAAAAGGCTTTCCAGGAATCAGAGCATTTCTTTTGTTTAGGTGCTCTAAGGGGCATCGTGTTCCTCACCGTGCCCCAGAAAAATATATTTCCCCAGCTGTGGAAAAAATTTGTTTTTCAACATGGTGAAGTATAGCAGTGTTTTTAGAGCTGTTATGAATCTTGGGTGAGAAACATGGGAGCTGTTCAAATATATGGCAGCTCTAGTGCAAGTATCGTGATGAAAGCCACCCAAGAAGCTCATATTTTTCCTTTCTCCAAAACTGTGTTCAGAAAACCTTTCAGATTGTAGCACCAGCTCAGAGTTACAGAGCTCCAGAGCCGGATGTTGAAAGCTGCAGAAAACATCACAGGTTCCGGCTCGTCACCTGTGTAACTCAGTGGGTCTGGGTGAGGTTACAGCAGCGGTAGGCTGAACTGGTGATCTTTGCTGAGCCTGCTTGACTTCATGAGATCCAGCATGAGGATTTGTAGTGCCGAACAGACAGCAGAAACCAAGAAGAAATATAAGTGAAGTAGGGAAATTGGAAGGGGGAGGGGGAAAGAGGAAGAGAAGATAGGCAGACACTAAATTTGTATATCAGATGATTTTCAGCTGTGTCTTCTTCTCTGCCCTCTATATTTCCTCTCTCTCTCTCTCTCTTTTATTTATTTATTTATTTTTTAAATTCTTCTTTTTGTCTTCACCTTCTTCTCACGGTTGGGTTGTTTCAGCCAGCCTTTCCCTTGCAGTGCTTGTTCAGCTTTTTAGCACCACCATTACAAACAGCTTTTTACAGCCACACGTATTAACCAAATTACTGGGACCCCCTGTGGGATGCGACTCAGCCTTTTCACAGCCCTTGGGTAATCTCCTTTATCTAATCCCAGGGTACTCCTTCAATGCTTAGTGAGATACAAAAAAAGTAGATGTGAAAAAGTGGACCTCTGTAGGCCTGATGCGGAGCAGGTGGAGATTTGGGGCTGTGGATGTACTTACAAAGAATACCCCCTCTCCTTGAACTATGAAGAAGTTTGGACTGGACATGGGGTTACTGATGGTTGGTAATGCTGGAGAAGAAAAAGCTCCAGGGAGACCTGAGAGCAGCCTTTCAGTATGTAAAGGGGGGCTGTAAGAAAGAAGAGGACAGACTCTTCAGCAGTGTCTGTTGTGATAGGATAAGGGGAAATGGTTTCAAACTAAAAGAGGGGAGATTTAGATTGGATAGAAGGAAGTTTTTTACAGTAAATATAGTGAGGCACAGGTTGCCTGAGAGGGAGTGGATGCCCCATCCCTGGAGACACTCAAGGTCAGGCTGGATGGGGCTCTGAGCACCTGATCTAGGTGTAGGTGTCCCAGTTCATTGCAGGGGAGCTGGACTCAGTAGCCTTTAACAGTACCTTCCAACTCAAAGTATTCTATGATCCTATAAATGTTGTGCTGTGGAGGTTACTCTTCCCCTCTTAAACAAATTACTGTGGTACTCAGGAACCACAGCTGTGGGCTGTGAGCACTGGGCACAGGGTAGGTCTACTCTGTCAGGGAAGGCTCTCCTGGATGAGGATTATCTGCCTGAGCACATCAGAAAACAAAATAATGCTTTGGCAGTTCTTTTCTGGCTTTCTTTTATCAGCAGGTTTGGGTGACATTTTCAGGAGCAGATAGGAAAAGTCAAAATAGAAAGAAATTTGAGCTCACCAGTTTGCACAGGTTCTGGATTTAAGTCCTTGTCTGACTTAGGATTTATGACTGAACTATGATTTTGAAAGTAGTTTGGAGAAAATGCCTTTATAGACATCACTGTTTACCACTTGAAATCATATTTTGCAAGAGAAATCTGTTCCAAGATCAAATAAGAACTTTTTGCTTCTTTGGTGAGGTGCTTCTTTCAAAAATACAGAGGAGAATGTGAAGGCTTCTCTGTGTCCTGTGTTGCTTTTTCTTAACTGTACAAAGTTGGTGGTTGGAGCAAGAGATCAGATTTTACATACTGAAAGATCTGGAGCAGACCTCTTGCTCCAAGGAATAAGACGAGTGGAGGTGATCTATGCCAAATCCAGAGGTTAAGCACACTTGAGGAAATATTATTTAATGCTATGCAAAGGGATTTGATACACAATTCCCACTGCAGATCAGTCTCTGCAGTATTTGAGAGCTTATCTTGTTTCCTCTGGGGGAGGCAGTTTCTGATTATGCTCCTGACGGAACAAATGAAAAAGCTTGGCAGTGTTTGAGATGCTACATGGAAAAAGAATATGTCATCTTTACTCGTGCAGATATCACCTGTTTTCGCTATGAAGGGTGAGGAAGTCTAAAAATAAAATAAAATTTAAAAAAATCTTGCTAGCATAACTGCAGTGATCAAAGACACAAAGTCATCTGTTTTAGCTGATGCTCGGATTCGTCACGTGTTCAGTCATTATTCTCCCTGGCTATGTATATGCATAATGCATTCTTGTTAAAATTAAAACCTAGTTATTGATCTGTCAAGCTGCTTCTATGAAACTTATTCTCTGTCAGGAGCTTTGCTGAGCAACGTATAGCTGAATGTAGCCCATTTACCAAAGGCAGATAATTTGGAGGCAAAGTTGTCATGACAACTTTAACTCTGTCCTTGCCTTTCTTCCATGCACACTGTGAGCAGAGGGGTGCAGGGAGCTGGGGCTGAACACCCTCTGAGTTCAGCCCAAGCACAGCGTTTTGTTTATTTTAATACCAGTGCTTTTTATTCAGAACGGTGGGAAGTTCTGTATTGAGACCTTTGGGATGCATGGGGATTTTATGGAGGAAAGGCACGTATAATACATGAAAAGGAAAAAATGAAATAAACCGTTCTGGCACTTTTGTTGAAAGCTGTATAGATCTCATTTAAAACACCACATCATACCTCATTTCCAGCAGTACCTCCTGTGAAGATGGGGATCTTTGATACCATTATTCTGATACAATGTCCTTGGTTTTGATTTCTCAGCTACGTTACCCTGGGATAACACCGCAGAGCTAAGCTGTACTATTTCTGGCTCACATAAACGTAAAAACAAATCCAGGGAAAGAAATGTGACAAACCTTTCTTCCATTTTAATTGGTGTATACCAGATAAAATAAACATGGCACCTTTTGTTTTCTTCTCATTCCTAATGGGACATTGATTCTGATCAGGCACCATAAGCTTAATGACTATCCCAGATTCAGCTTGACTGAGTGCCCACTGTTGTATACAGCTCATGGTGGTAGCACCAGAGATGCTGATGAAGCACTTAATTTTGGACCAGTTTCTGGTCTGAAAAAACATTTAAAATAACATCTTAGGTGAAAGATTAATGGCTCTGTTTCTTTGCTGGTGCAAGCAGCAGCTCACCATACTCATTGCTTCGGGGAAAGCTTGTGCTGCTTGCTGCTTCAAGCCCACTTAATCTCTTTCTGCATCTAGATGACCTCTCAGGGTCCTTGTCAGCCTATCCCTGACCATGCAATTCCCTCCCAAGCAGGTCACAGAACTGCTGCTTGCACATGGGATGTTTGGCATAGCTCCCAGAAGCATGATGTGGTGGGTTGGAACTAAATTGACAAGCTGCTTCATTTCAGAGCAGTGCTCAGGATGCTCCTGTGCAGCAGAGAAATTGCTGTGGTCTGTACTGATTCAGCTGGACCTGAGCTCTTGACTTTGGGCCAGATGTTGGCACCAGCTGATGTAAGCAAGGGATGTGGAGCAAAAGCTGCTGGAATGCAAGAGTTTGAGCACAAATTGCAAACTGAAGACAAACCAATGACTGGCTTTAGCAATAACTCTTGGCTACTGATACCTGCAGTCCATCTGTGCTAGGGAAATGGTCAGCTGCTGACAACTGCCGTTAACAAGAGCACAACAATGGCAGGAAGGTCCCTAGGGCAGGATTAAGGTGTGAACATCAGGGGAAGCTTTCCCTGCTGTTGTCATGAACGCACCTTTTCTGCAGATAAGGGTCTTTGCTGCTGTGCCTTGCCAAGGGTACTTTTGCTATATTGTGAAAGAGAACGATGCTGAAGGGTAAAACAGATGGAAGCTTGCACACAATCATTTAACAGCCTAGAGAAAATATCAGCAAGCAGAAACAGGTCTGCATTTTGAAACGACCCCTTGGGAAAGACTAGTCAAAGTTGGCTCATGGGCAGATTTGAAAAGCTGCTGTCTGCGTCTGCAGGGACTAATGGCTGTGGCAATCTGCAGAGTAAACAGCTGCTTCAGGAGTGGTGAAAGCACCACAATCTGGAGATAGCAAGCACGTATGACTGACATGCAGCAGTCATGGTGGATGGGGCTGATGAGCCCCAAACCGGAGCTTACAAACACTTCAGGCAAACTTCTGTACTCACCTCTGATCTATGGACCATAACACAACCCTATGGTGGATCTCTGCTTATGCCCTGTGCAGCAGTCATTGGCACTGAGGAAGATCATTTTCACAGAATGATGGAAAACACCAAGGTTGGAAAAGACCTACAAGATCACCCAGTCCAACCATCCACCCATGACCAATAGTTCTCACTACACCATGTCCCTCAACACAAAATCCAAACGTTCCTTGAACACCTCCAGGGTCGGTGACTCCACCACCTCCCTGGGCAGCCCATTCCAGTGCCTGACCACTGGAGAAGTCCATGCAGTGTCACAGCTGTGTGAAGTTGCTGGAAGATGTGCAAATGAATTCTTAATGGTCAAAAGTTTGTTCAGTGTCTAATAATTAAAGGAGAGAATAAATTAAAAATCACATATAATCATAGAATCACAGAATAGTTTGGATTGTAAGAGACCACTAAGCTCCAATCCCCTGCCATGGGCTGGTTGCCCCCCAGCAGCTCAGACTGCTCAGAATCCATCCAACCTGGCCTTGGGCACCTCCAGGGATGGGGCACCACAGCTCTCTGGGCAGCTGTGCCAGGGCCTCACCTCCAACCTCAGCTGTTCTGTGACCTGCTCTTGCAAAGACGTGCACACTCATGCTTGATGTCAGTCTGGCTTCCTGTTCATTCTCATTCTGCAAATTATTTCCTATGATTGCCCTTGCTAACTTCAGAGGAAGCAGTTTCATCAGCATGTGTGTACTTGAGTAAAAATTTAGGGGAGGGGAGACTTCCTTTGTTCACCTTTAAAAATACCAAACACAAAAGTTAAAGCTCTTGCTTTAACCTAGGAATCAAATATAAGTTAACACATGACACTAAATCTAAAGATCACAGAATTGGGTGTGTGTGGGAACTGGAGAAGATGCTTTCCTTGCATTCGATACATGTCACATACAAATGCTCTCTGCCTTGTTATTCCTTGTATTTTTTATGGCTAAATAAAACATGACAATTGCAGCTAATCTGGTCCCACTGTAAAGGGTTCATAAAGTTGCAGGAGGATTTGTGGAGTCAAATTGGAGAGGCAGGACATGGCCGTTTGCTGTAAACACTTTTAGACCGTTTGTCCTATGGTTGCTTCAATGACATCCTCTGTAACTAAGCCACTACTGGCTCCATATGACACTTTTATTTCTGTGTGATCAGGCATGCATTTACCCAGTAGCAGCTTGAACATGCAGCTCTTTAAAAGCAGTTTGTTGTTTTTATTTGCTTGACTTGGCATTTCTCAGGTTTACCAAACAGACTCAGGTACAGGGTCTGGTGCCTGCCCCAGGATAGGGGTATGTATATATATATATATATATATATATATATATATATATATATATATATATGCATTTATCTGATTTATTTTTATAAAAGGAACAGAAAATCTGACATTCATTTTTTTTCGGATTCCATCTAGTTTAAGCTTTATAGCCACAAACAGAGGGCACTCCAAGAGGTTCATCCTTATTGTGCTGCGGGAGCAAAACTTCCTTGGAAGTGCTGAGCTCTGTCTGATGCTTGATAGGACAAGAGTGGAGGAGATGGCTCATGTTATGTGAGAGGTATCACAAACTACACAGGAAAAACAGCAGCAGTATTATGTCTCAGCACCTTTCCATTTTCCCACTGGGTGAGGGCAATGGTGGCATGATGGTTTGGTTCACAAAAGCCCAGTTCAATCTCATGTGTGCGCAAGGAAAAGAGAGAGAAGGCACAGATCTGTTGACCTCCCCTTCTATTTTGTTTTGGTTTAGTTGAGCAGCTCCAGTCTGAACAAAAGGAGAAGCAAGAGCCTTTTTCAAGTACAGAGTTAAAAGCTTTTCCCTCTGAGCAAGAAAAAATATAGAAACCTGTAAATTCCTCCTGAGGCTCCTTCCTAACCTGGCATAGCTAAACATTACCCTCTGTCAAGAGCTGTGTCTGTGTCACTGCCAAGCCCTAAGGAAACAAGAAAAACCAAGAAGTATCAGCCTTTGTGCCTCAAGATTATAATGTTAATTGCCTGATTTAATGCAACATAAGTTACAAATTTCAACCGGAGACAGTCTGCTGTCTTCAGTTTGTGAATTAGTTTTCTATTCTTTTTCTGAAGTAAAAATATCATCTGCAACTTTGATTTTTTTGGATTTGTCATATTGCAGTAGATCAAACAATGTAAGTTTTAAATGCAGGATTTTTAATATATATGTCTTTTATGTCTTATTAATACAATCAGACTGCTTAGGAAAAACATGCCAGAGATAACAATTTGCAGAGTATTCTTTCTTTCTCTTCTTCAGAAAATATAGGTTATGCTTCTGAAGATTAACTTCTCACTGTGGAAAGTGGAATGATCTATTTTTATGAAGGTGAGGAGGGCCTTATCCTGCCATGTTCAGAGCAACATTGCCTCTCAGAGCCTGGTCCTGCTGCAAACGTGGCCTAGGACATTGGGGTGTGAATGATAAAACAATAGAATCACAGAATGGCTTGGAAGGAAACTCAAAATACCCCCGACCTCAACCCCTGCCATGGGCTGGTTGCCCCCCACCAGCTCAGGCTGCCCAGGGCCCATCCAGCCTGGCCTTGAGTTCCTCCAGGGATGGGGCACCGCAGCTCTCTGGGCAGCTGTGTCAGGGCCTCACTGCCCTCTGAGTTTAAAAAAAAAAAAAGAAAAAGAAAAAAGAACATCTAATCTAAATCTCCCTTCTTTTAGTTTAAAAGAGGCCTCTGGGAAGCCTGGTCTAGTATCAGATCTGGAGGTTGGTGGCCCTGCCTGTGGCAGGAGCATAGGAACTTGATGATCCTTAAGGTCCTTCCAACCCAAGCCATTCTGTGATTCTACAATCTCCCTTTGTCCTATCACTATCAGACCTTGTAACAAGTCAGTCTCCCTCCTGTTTATAAGCTCCCTTTAAATACTGCAATGGGATCTTCCCAGAGGCTTTCCATCTGCAGATTGAATAAGCCCAGTTCCCCCAGCCTTTCTCCATCGGAGAGGTGCTCCAGCCCTCTGAAGCCAGGTAAGGGAGCGGCAGGTCCAAGTATGATCACTGGCTGTCTGCTGCCTGTGCTAGTCTGTATGCTCATGGTGCATTGTATAGTGGATGTGTGGCCTTCCTAAATCTGTCCTTGCCCTCCATCCAGTTGCAAGAACAGATGACAAATCGCACAAGCAGCACAAAGTCATTCTCCTATGGGAATTCCAGCAGGGAGGAAAAGGACTACATATCGAAAGCTACATTGGCTCTCTTTCCTCTAGCTGCATCTTTACGGCGTGAGCCTTATGGTAAATAGTAAGTTCTATTGGATGTATTTAATATTTGCACAGAAAGTCTTGAGACCTGACTGTGCATCTTCATCCCCTATCACTCTGAGGGCTTTGGAGCCCGTAATAAGACATTTCCCCTGTGGCTGCACCGCTGCGTGATGTGGTTCTGTACCAGCACAGAGCCTGAAGATGTGATTGAGTGGATGACAGGTAAGAGAAAGAAATGCAAATGCTGCTCCAGTTTCTCTTGTTGCCTCTGCAATTAATACTCATTGGGTGATATTTTTCGCGTGTTCACCCAGTCCTGTTTTAAAAGTGCAGAAGAAACTGGGACCTGATTCACTGCTTTCGATAGGTAGTAACTTACAATACACGTACCCTAGAACTATTTCTTAATTGGATTTTGCATACTGAATACCTCAGCCTGGTGTGCAGCAGGAGGAATAAGAATGGCAATTTGCAGAACTTGTAGTTTGCAGTGATTAGTTTGTTAAACCCTATTCAGAACCAGCCTGCTTTATTTCTCAGCTGCGAGAGATCTTCAGGCAAATGTTCTAACACGTTCAGCATATGAACAGTTTGCAGGTCAGTGACTGTACATTCAGAAGTGTTTTACTCAGCGATAAAATCTTCATTGTGGTTTCATTACCATAAACACGTGGTGACAGAAGTGCTTCATAGCTCTCCACCACACATCGGCTTTATATTAACACTTAATTACAATTCTCCTGGGATTACCCGCAATGACACAAGGTCTCACACTAATTGAACAGGAGGAAAAAATAAAATTAATGGACTGCAAAGGTCAGTCTATGACTTCTGACTCATGTAATAACTTATTGTAAATACATGAAAGTGGCTGCACTACACTGCTACCTGCATGTAGATGCATCAGATGGCAGCCCATAAAGATCTGGCATCTGGAGGTCTATTGCCTTTTTAGATTTTAATTAAAAAAAAAAGTTTTTAGTGCTCTGGGTTTTCACAATATCCTTAATTGCTTCTAATTTTCTCCTACAACCTATCATAGTTTTGGGGACTTTTGGCCTTTGTAATTCTGGTCTTGCTTAAGAGAATATATAATGTCTTTCTTTGACTAAGCCTAATTCATACAGGCATACAGGAATCTTGAGAGTCCTTGGATCCCATCTCCACAAGTGTCCCGGTTTCATTTGGAACACAGCTGATTTCTTCATATTGTCTGGTATGATGCTGTGCTTCAGCTCTGGGAGAAGAGCAGTGTTGGTAGCACACTGATGTTCTAGTTGGTGCTGAGCAGCGCTGCACAGAGCCAAGGGCATTTCATCTCCTCATGCTGCCTGGCCTCTGAGGGGACTGGGAGGGGGCAGAACTAGGAGAGCCAACCTAAACTGGCCAAAGGAACGCTTCATACCATGTGGCACTGTGAGAAAATACTTGAAAAGTGATGGGGAGTTGGCTGGGCTGGGGCAGTCACTGCTCTGGAACTGACCAGGAGGGTGGTGAGCAACTGCATTTGTCATCATACTCTGTGCTTCAACAGGGACTACTGTGCTTAGTACATATTGATCAAGATAAGCAATCTGCATAGGAGGGAGAAAGCTTATTAAATGTCCAACTGTGGGACGTTTCTTGTTCTTTTTTTCTTTTTTTTTTTTTCTTTCTTTTTTTTTTTTTTATTAAATTAATAACAGAAATTCAGTAACAGGACAGAAATTGCTGGCAAAGTGAGCAAGAAACATTATTTTCACTGTTTAATAAGGAAACTGGCTTGGATGTCAGATTGGCAGAAAAATAGTTTGGACTTGGTACATTTCCTAGGTCTCAACTGAAATAATTTACTAATGCCAGCTGTGGTGGTGACTGTTTGTCCACTGGAATGAAACCACTCATTAGATACTAATGCCTTCCAGTCACTAATGACCTGTTCCGGATTTGAACCAATGATTTACAGGTTAATGATCTTGTGTCCTATTACCAGTGTGCATGAGACTAATTGAGAATTGTGGAACAAGTGAGACTGAGTTACTTAGTAATACTCATTAAAACAGTAGGAAATATTTTTCTTAAAAATGAACTGAATCTGAAATGTTTGAATATGACTGTACAATGTTAGGATCATGATTTTGCCCGCAGTACCAAGAGAATCATCTTTTTTCAAGCACTCAAGAGAATCATTTGGGGTCAGTAGATGCACAAATGGCATCATGACAAACAAAGTAAATGAATAGGATCATGACAAACCAAGCCACATTTATGCGAGGTCCCCAACGATAAGTTATGGAAGTTGCTTGCAAACACCCACAGTGCCTGTACAGCCAATGTTTCCAGTGAGACTGGTGTTACTACAAAATTCCATCTGTTGGTAGAAAATTTGGAGTCATGTCTCATGTCTCTGATTTAACCCCTATTCAGCAGAGTGAGCCTTGGCTTGGACAAAAATTTTGCCTTTAAGGTGATTGATGGAGCAATATATCACAAACTCATTCCACTTTGTCTTTGCTTGTTCTTACAGAGAATAGTTTTCATATCCTGGACCTATGATTCCTGTACCTGAAAGTTATGAACTATGGAATTTGAGTGAAAATGTCCTACACATTAAGGTTAGACCTTTACTTCCACCTGTATATTCTTAGCTGTATAAATCTGCGAATAAAACTCATTGGTATACACTGAGATGAATGAGACTGTGCACATGTAAAGGTACCAGAATGAATGGCAAGGTAGGATTTAAAATAAAGGTGTATCCAATATGAGTCTGAGGAAAACATGACAAAATAAAACAAGGTTTTAATTAAAGCAAGGGCAAGAGCTGGGTGCATTTATGACAGTGCTTCTCACAGGTGGCATAAAATCATAGAGCCATTAAGGTTAGAAAGACCACTAAGATCGTCTAGTCCAAACATCACCCCATGCCTGTGATCACTCCACACCTTGTGTCCACCACCTCTCTGGGCAACATGTGCCAATATCTCACCACCCTTAGTGTAAAAAGCTTTTCCCTTACATCCATTCTGGATCTCCAGCCTTTTAGTTTGAAACCATCTGCCCTTGTCCTATCACAGCAGACCCTGATTCAGAGTCTGTCCCCTTCTTTCTTATAGTCCTCCATATGGAACCACACTGCTGCCAAACAACCCATGCCATCCTGTGCAAGAGAGGCTGTGCAGGCTGCAGAGCTCACGTGTTGTCATTATCCCTCTGGATGAACTTGGGTGTGGGTGAGGACTCATTAGTGGGTGTCCCCCACTTGGTGTCACCATATGTAATCCTGGACAGTGTACTTTGACAGACACATCTCAATGTTTGTATACATAGAAAAACTAGTGAGAAAAAAATTAGAGAAAGGGCAGGAGTGAGGGAAACTTGTCTTTGAAAATAAAAGTCTACTTCTCCATCTATATGATTTTCCTATTCTGCCTGATATATGGGAACCCTACTGGAATACCTGAGCGTGCTACATTTCTTGCCTTAGCTGTCTTTACAAAGTTCGTGTTGTTAGGCAGTTCTGGAGCTACCTGTCAATTTGCTGAATTTTATAAATGAAGTCTGCAGCAGAAGATTCTGGCATATCCCCTACCCAGTGGATTGTGCTGTAAAATTGTTTGGAGTTGGAAATTAGTGGGGTGATAAATGGCGAGGAGATTATTGATCCACAATTAGCAAAGTTATGTGGTACAAAGTCAACTAATTTAACTCCTGTGTTGTGGAATGGTCTTGTTGAGTGTTATTCCAGCTTAATTCTTGCCTTGTAAAATGTACAATTTTAACCAAACTTTTGACATTTTGTATAGACAAGAAATAAATTAAAGCTTTAGAGATAAAGCATATGTAAAGCTTTTTGTATTTTGTACAAATGCAGATCTAACATTATGAAAGAGACTGCTAAATTATGGTACCAAGATTTTATGAAATGTAATTATAGGTCCAAAGATATTTTGTGTGGAAGGAAAAAGCTTACTGTACACTATTAAAGTGTTTTATGTCCAGAGATGACTGACACAATGCATTATGGGGCTAGAATAAGCATAATTGTCTGGGAAGAAATAATTGAAAATAATCCTTTAGATGTCAAAATAAAACTATACATCATGTGAGACTGTCAGCAGTTATTACATATCTTTCGTCCTGTAGACAGTCTTCCTTTGGGGCTCATAATTTATGCTTCTAGGTAAACAAAAATCCTGTTAGTGAGTTAGCTAGGACTTCACTTTCAGCCTGGCCAGGAGGCCTCTGCCGGACCACTGGGGTGACTGGACTGTGGCTCTGGAGCTGGGATGCCCCCAAGTCTCGTTTTTTGGGATTGTCATTGCCAGCCCAAGGGCTGCTCCCGGAGTTCTGGCAGTACGGTAGCCTGGCTATGAGCATCATTCTCTGCTTCTTGGAGAGGAATGTGGCATCCTGTATGGAGCCAGCAGCAGAGCTCATGTGCCCATCCTCCTTGAGCCACCTGTCACTTCAAGGGCAGCATGCCTCTGCTCTGCAGCTACGATGAACACTGTGAATGTTCGAGGTAACAGCCCTGGCTTTTTGCCCACTGACTCTGAGGGATACAGAGATGGGTCTTCTGTGAGTGTTGCCAATTAATGTTTGTTCTTAACTGGGAAGAAATGCATGATCTTTTTAAAGGCTTTGAATGACAATAGTCATGTGTTTTGCATTTGGGTTATGTTAATTACTTTGGTCATCTTGATAGGAAACCAGCAAAGTTTGCTTTGTTTATGAATAACAATAGCAGTGTACCACTTGTGAGCACTGTGAGTTAATTAACATTAGCAATTTGATATTCCTTGGATAAAAGCGCTGCACATGTTGGTTGTTTTTGCTGTTCAGGAGAGGATGTGTACCCTTGATCACACGCAGGAAAGACTGATGTCACCAGAGAGCCCTGCAGAGCTGGTGGAACTTTCTTCAGCAGCTCTGACACAACCCAGCAAGCCCTCCCTCCTCCTGTGTTATCAGCGATTAATACGTATTTATTACTATGGTACTGGAGAAAAATCATATTTGCTTTAAATACAAGTGTGCAGCTATATAGCTAAAATATAAAATAATATAAAGTTAATGGAAACCGTAATCCATGTCTGTATGTGAATACTGTAAAATGTATGCTCCACTTTAAACTGCAAACCACATATAGACTATCTAAGAGGAATGAAGCTGAGCTGAATGGTATATAGAGAATTTGCAGCCAGAATAGTAATTATTCCCTCAGTGAGGATCTTGGCTGGATGAGCTAGAGCAGAAAAGAGAAAGAAGAGGAAAGGAGAAGGAGAGAGGAGAAGAAGGAAGACGAAAACAAAAGTAGAAAGGATAAGGAGAAGGAGAAAGTCTGTAAGGTCAAAATCAGAAAGCAGCATGAAATATAGTATAGATAACTAGGAATATAGGAAGAAAATGATGTGTATATTAGAACAACAATCTGATGGGCTTCAAAAATTTTGGATGATGGGCTTAAAATTGAAAATAATCTTGAAAAATCAGATAGATGGTCTAAAATCACCAAGATGAAATTTAATAAATACCAATCAAAGGACTATAGTCTTTAGGAAAGAAAGTAAAGAGTGGGGTCACTCAGCAGTGCTGTACAAGATCTGGAACTGGTGTTGAATCTGAAACTGAAGATGGGTCAATGACTTAATGTCAGCATAATCTGTACTACCAGCCCTTTCCTAGGTGAAACATGAAGATAACTAATTTTTATTGCTTCACATTTACAAAAGAGGCTCCATGGAGAGAAATGTGACCTATGAGAAAAAGCTGGAGGAATGGTCTTGTCCGTGAGAGAATAGAAGAAAAACTGGGGAACAGGACAGGAGTTTTTAAACAGGGTGAAGTTTAAGGTGATTGGTGATCAGTTGTTCTCAATGTCCACAGAGGGTTGGGACAGTTGAGAAGTAATCAGCTTAATTTGTAGCAAGGGAGATTTAGGTTAGATGCTAGGAGAAACTTTTTAACTGTAAAGATAGTTAAGCACTGGAACAGATTGCTTCGGGACTATGTGCAGTCCCAGGTGCTGTCAGAACTTCTTAAAGAAGGATCTAGACTGTCAGAGATAGCCTAAGGCTGGCTGAGCTTGTCTGAAAGCTGATGACCCCTTGAAGCTTCCTCTACATACGCTTACGAATAAACACTTTCATAAAAGTTGATGGTATTGCATTTTGTTAGTCATCATATTCCAAGAGCCTTTAAAGACCTCCAAGTCAGGGACTTCACAGCATGAGGAGGGACACATGCAGCTATACGGAGAGTTTCAGTAGTTTGGGACAGACCTGGGAAGTGAGAAACAGAACGGCTCACTGCATAGTTCTGTTTCACCAAGTTGAGTCACATTACCTTGGCAGAAGCAAGAATGTAAGGAAGTGCTGATGCTTAGTCCATGTGACTCTACCTACTAATGGCTGCTTTACTGCATTACTGTGCTTCTCAGTAGAAGTGACTTCGAAGTGTCATGCACCACTGCTGGGTAATATCTTTTATTTTTCTGAAAGTAATTGCACACTGCCTGTGGGAAGCAGGGCAATAGAGCCAAAATGAATAAAAAACTCCTGCAGTCTTAACTGAAGACGTTATTCTGCAGTCTACTATTTTTAAGCCAGCTGTAAAGTGAAGATTTTTTTACAGACACACATAAAGGAAAAGAGAATGATATTTAGACCACTTCTTCCTAGGTGAAGTGGAGTAAGGAATTTGAAAGAATGAAAGCATCAGATATGTCTCCAGCTCCATAAAGGCTTAATTGAAGATGATTTAGCCATATTTAGGTTAAAAGCAGCTATAATTGGATAAAAAGCAGTCTCCTTCATGGTAATTTTAGGAATGGTTTCTCACAATACTCATGGAGTAATAGGGCCATATAGACTGGGAGGAACCTTTTTTAGTCCAATCCCCTGCTCACAGAAGGGCTAGGATTTTGTCCAGCCAAGCTTTGATGCTTTGATGCCGCAACATATCTGGGTAGCCTTCTCTGTTAATTAATTTACCACTCTCATGATCAAAATATTTTCATAATATCTAGCTAGAGTTTCCTCTTTTGCAGCTTATCTCTACAATCCTTTGTCCTTTTTCTGTCAGATTTAGCATTTGAGAAGTGTCTGCCTCTGTCTTCTCTATGCCTCTTTTCTCTATGCCTCTATACCTCTTTTAGGTATTTCTTTTAGGCAACAATGAGGTCCCCTCTTAACCTTTTCTTCTCCAGCCAAACCCAGTTCCTTCTTAGGGCAAGTGCTTCAGCCACTTGATCACACTGGTCAGGTGCAGCCACACTGGTGCATAGTGTCCTCACTGAAACTGACACTCTTTATACTTTCTTGTACAAATCTGAACATAATTCTCCAAGTATGATCTCACTATTGCTGAGTAGAGAGGAAGAATCTTTTGCCTCATGATAAACCTCTTTTTAATACTGCGACACTTTTTACAACAGTAAAATAAAATTACTTTTTCCTGTTCATTGGAATCTTATTGTGCACGCTATTAAATTATTATTAATTATGGCCACAAGTTGCACCAGGGGAGATTTAGATTAGATATAAGGAAAAACTTCTTCTATCAAAGAGTGGTCAGGCACTGGAATGGCTGCCCAGGGAGGTGGTGGAGTCACAGTCCCTGGCAGTGTTCAAGAGATGTCTGGGTGAGGTGCAATGAGATATGGTCCAGTAGCTTAGTGGTAGGAATGGTGATAGGAGGTTGGTTGGACTAGATGACCTCGTAGTTCCTTTCCAACCTTGTGATTCTATGATTCTTTGATTAGCTGTGGCATAATTCTGGCCTTATCTATTATCTTGATAAAACTTGGGTAGCTGGTGTTTGTTATAACTTGCAATCCATTCCCAGTTATGACCTCGTATCAATGGTTAGATAACGGACTTGTCTGCACCTGAGCTGTGCCTTGCCTGATGGCCTCAGCAGAGACTTGGTTTATTGCTTCTTGGTTTACAATACTGTGGATTGGTTTTATAACATTATGTATTAGTTTACAGCTCTACCAGTTCTTGGAAAAGACTGCTTCACTTGCTGATAGATTAAACTGTGTGCCTGGAAGGGTTTTGGTTCCGTGCTGAGGGACCATAAGAACTTTTACTCTGAGGGCTCTAGTTAAATGGTTACTTTGCAATGGAACACTCCTACGTGAATGATATTGTAGACTTATTTGAAAATATAAATGAATATTGGTGTGACAATCTGAGGTTTAATTGTGGGGAAAGAGCTGTGCATAGTGTCCAAATGAGTAATTATATGTTATCAGGGATTGTGGGGCATCACGCCTATTAAATATTAATGGCAAATGGAAGCAAACCTCAAAACTAAACAAACAAACAGAAACAACAACAACAAAACACCCCACACAGATTCAAAAGGGTTTAAGTCTGTTTAGGAGCCTCTAGGATCATTCCAGCCAGTCTTTGCCTAGCGTATACAAACTGGTTGAAAACAGGCAAACAGTAGAAACCTTTTCCTTCATTTTCTGGAGTTTAAGAGCTGAAGAAAATAGAAGCAGGGATGCGCTATGTCTTTGTTCCATGTTGCACAGCTTGGGCAACAGCATTATTCACAGCAGTGATCCTGGCTGCACTCAGAGTGGGACAACTGTAGCAGGGCGCATGTCTGGGATTCTTGATTGTTTCTATTTTTTCCTTCTTCACCCCAGTAACTGGAAAGGAAACACAGGCATTCTTGTTTGAAGTCTATTCCCCTCCTGAGGTATGAACATGAAAGAGTCAGGATGCTTGAAGTCAGGTTTTTAATTTCGCTTTATAAGCACTTCTTCATTTTTAGTTTAGTTCTTCATTTTTAGAAATACGAAGTTATGCAACATGGATGTTCAGTAATTACTGAGAGAGAAATAGAATTAATTAATCATCTGTATCTTTTCTTAGCTTTCATCCTGCCAAGAGAGTGGGCCTTGTAAGGTACAAGCAATAGGAGCCTGCTGTCGCCAGCCTCACATTGCTTCAGGATGAGTCCCTCTAGAGTAAATAGCCGTTTCCATACAATCCTCTCACAGTGCCTCAGTGACATCTGGAAGGCTGGTTTCCTTGGCCAGTTCTGACCTTCTGGAATGGCAGAAGGTACCTACAGCTGCAGCCCTGTTCACAGAATCACGGAATGGTTGGAAGGGGCTTCTGAAGGTCATCTGGTCCACTCCCAGCCGTCTCCCTCTCAGCTCAGGCAGCGACATCTAGAGCTGATTGCACAGGACCACGTCTAGATGACTTTTAAATATCTCCAAGGAAAGTCCATGCAGTCAGTCGTTAGTGTTTATCCTGGTCATTAGTGTGTATTCTCAAGCAGCCTGGTTAGCTTTCATCTATGTGTATGATTTGCACTTTGCCCTTACAGTTTCAGTGGATTTATGTATCAATTTTTTACTTTTGTACTATTATATAATACAGTAATGGCAAAAATAATGCTCTGAATCTGGGCCAGCCTAACACAATGTGGACTGGCTGTGGAATGTCTGGGAAATAGCTTTAATTCTACAAGGATTAGAGAGTCCTTTTGGACAACAGACTGAATAAGAACCAGCAATGTGTTCTTGCAGCAAAGAAGGGTGAAGGATCACCTCATGGGTTGCACTAGCAAGATCTCTGGCAGAAGGTTGAGGGACATCTTCCTTTTCCTCTGGGATCTGTGAGTGGCACCTGGAACACTGTGTGCAGCCTGGGGCTGCCTAGGAACCTTATAACCAGGAACTAGTTGATCCTGTTTGGAGTATGGGCAACACCAGATGACTCAGAGTGGTCAGACACTGGAATGGCTGCCCAGGGAGGTGGTGGAGTCATTGTCCCTGGCAGTGTTCAAGAGGCATCTGGATGAGGAGCTATGAGATATGATTTAGTGGCTTGTGGTAGCAGTGGTAATGGGAGGATGGTTGGACTAGATGATCTTATAGGTCCTTTCCAACCTTGTGATTCTATGATTCTACGATTATATGACAAGAAGTCCCATCCAGTCTGCTTTATCCTGTTTTTACATGACTATGTGGATGCAGGAAATCTTTGGCAAATGCCAGAAATAGCAAGCTGTAAGTCTTGCCAGAGGTTTTGGGTTAGCTGCTCTGTTTAGAAGGACAGTGTAGAGAGCTGATATGTTAGGGGCACAGTAGAGATGTTTTTTGAATTACAATATGGAACATACACCTTGGTGTGGGACAAAAAGATTGCTTAGTTGGAACAGGATGCTCAGGGAGGTGGTGGGGCTACTGTCCCTGTAGGTTTTCAAGAAAAGGATAGATGTCACATTGAGTGATGTCATTTAGTGGTACGGTGGTGAAGGGCTGTTGTTTGGACTAGATCTTAGTGGTCTTTCCATGATTATATTCCAAGACTAATGGGAATTCTGTGTCCCTCATACAGAGAAGTCATTCCACATTGAGATTACAGATCAGACTTTTTCCAGCAACTCAGAAAGCTATCTAGACATTCTCGCCAAGACCATCAGCTCTACTCATTCACTCCCCTGCAGCTCCACTCCTCAGGGGACTCTGTTGCCTGTTACCCATGGTCTGCCTCAGGTGAGAGAGCTCATCACAGCTGAAGCGGGGACAGAACTCACTGAAATGGACTTTCAAAAAGGCCCATGTATTTTAATAGTATAAATTCCACTGATTTTTCACAGATGCATCATGCTGCAAATTCCTTTAAGCCTTTTTGACAATCACACCCATGCTAACAAATGTTCAAGGAACCCCATGGACACAAAGACCTGTGTATACACGTTTGTATGCAGAAGAAAAGAAAGGCAGGGGAAATATGCCTTATCTCTGTAATTATTATCTCCATTAATAATGTTGTTCAGCACTCAATTCACCCTGGGATTATTGGAGCAGCTTCTCTGGTGCGCCTTGAGCCTAAATTCATGAACACTTTCTGCACCACCAGGCCTCAAATGTAAGTTATGAGAGAATAAAGCATATAACAAACTCCTACACAAGCCATAGGTTTTGGGCTGTTTAAATTACAGCTGGGAGAGGGGAAATCATGCTAAATCTTTGGGGGGTACTTGCTCAAAGAGCTGGAAAGATTCAGCACAGTTTCTCTCTCTCGGTTTTACAGCTTCCTCACTCAGATGTAACAATAAAAATGTTCCACTGGATTAGCTGCGTGGCTGAACTGTGATTTCTCTGTAGCACTTTTTCACACTCTGAGGGCCTAATGACAAGCAATCAAGAAAATGTTAATTGGGACGATTGGCCCCAGGGGACCCCAGGGTCCTGGGAAGTTGAAGGTTTTCATTAATTCTGTAGGGCTGGCTGCAAAAAAAATACTGTTCCTTATCTGCAGGAAATTTCTTGGAACTGTGAGAAAATATAAATTTCAAAGTAAAGTTAAAGTCTACAGGCCTTTTTACTTCACCTCCTAGAGGGTCTTTTTAAACATATTTTTGTCTCCAAGGCTTCAAGACTTCTTAGCAGTTTCCCACAGACTTGCACTGAGTGGTGAGCAGAGTTAGGTGGATAATTATGCTGCTCCTTGATGACTACCCGTCAGTCCAAGCATGCAGAAGAGAAGCCGGCAGCTAGGTTCATTCCCTGCAGATTGGCAGCCTGCATCCTACTCTGCAATGCCAGGAGTGAGAGTTTCTGTGGCACTCCATCATGTAAGCCGATGCAAAAGTTTGTCTCCACAAGTCTATTATGATGCTTGGTGGGCAAACAGAAATTGGACAAGTGAAGCCATCCTGGGGGCAAGACTTCTCATGAGAAGTCCTCCCTGTCCTTTCTGCTTCAGGCTGTGTTATCTGATTAAAGAAAACTTGCCCTTTAATATTGCTGAGGCAATTGGCTGGGAGAGAACTGAGAAAGCACTGACTGTGACATCACAGCTGTTTTCTTTTAGGAAAATGTCCGGAGTATCTTCTTCAGAAGAATACTTTTTTTAAGACCATAGCCATGTAGTATCGGTGATTCTGACTGACTGGCAGACGATCTGGTGAATTTGCCATGACACAGTGCTGCACTTATCTAGCTTCCAGGTCAGAGAGGTTATCCTGGGCATTGCAACCACACTGTTTTCATCTCTGTGCAATGAGATATTCAGAGACAGCAAGAGGTAGCACTGATGAGCTCCATCTCCCTCAGCAGTACACTTCTCCTGGCTTGGTGAGAGCTGGCATCAGACCTGGCTTCATACAAAAAACAACAAATATGTTAGTTGGATTTCCTTTTATTTTTCTTTCCTGCCTTCCTTCCTTCCTCTGTCCCTCCCTCCCTCTCCCCCTTCCTTTCTTCCTTTCTTCTGTACTTCCTTGCGTATTTCTTTCCATACTTCTTTCCTTTCTGTACTTCCTTCTGTACCTCTGTACTTCTGTAATTTCCTCTGTACTTCCTTTCTTTTTTAAACAGTCCTCACTGAAAGTAATTGAGGATCCTGCCATTTAAACTGCTACCTCTTGGTGTTCATGCCTGGGCTTGCTTATCTGCTAAACTCCAGGGCTCCGTTTACCTACACCCGTGCAGGATGTGTGGGGGCTGTGCAGGGGCCATGGGGTGGAATTGTCCACAGAGGCTGCTACGGTCTGGAGAAGGAGGGCCATGGTAAATGTATGAATCCGAAATAGTTGCCTGTTTTTCTTCTGTTCTGCAGGTTTGTAAGATTAATACAGGTTTCCTTAGAGAGGGGCAGATATTTGCTATCAGTAGAAGTTAATGTACCAGGGGAATTTATAGGAAAAATGCATTTAGTTAAGAGTTCATGGCTGTGGAATACACCTACCCATCACTCAAGGTAAGTGAATTCTGGCAACAAGGGTTTTATTACTGCTGTAGCTTTGACAGACGATGATGTTTGTCTAAATAAATGCTTTCTTACTGAGTGGTTCATTAGCATTAGGAAAGGATGCAGCCCAGAGAAGGGATTTCTTACCCTCTCTGTAGAAGTGGGTGTGGTGAAGGCAGTGAGTCTGAAGTCACAGGATCATAGAATCGTAGAACATCCCAAGCAAGAAGGGATTCATGCAGAACACCGAATCCAACTCCTGGCTCCATGCAGCACCACAGGATTCAAACTGTCTGAGAGCACTGTCCAAACGCTCCTTGAGCTCCGGCAGCTCGGGGCCATGCCCACAGCCCTGGGCAGGCTGCTCCATGCCCACCGCCCTGTGATGCAGACCCTTTCCCTCACCCCCGGCTGTCCTTCCTTGACAGCTCCATGCCGTTCCCTGTCGCTGTCACACAGAGCAGAGCTCAGCGCTGCCCTCTGCTCCCTGTGAGGAGCTGCAGCCGCCATCAGGCCTCCCCTCAGCCTGCTCTGCTCTGGGCTGAGCACACCAGGGATCTCAGCTGCTTCTCATTCATCTTGCTCTCTAGGCCCTTCACCATCAGTGTTGCTGTCCTTTGGCTGCTTTCTAATAGCTTGTGTGACTTCTGTGGTGGTGATTCACTGGCACCAGGAGCAGAATACGTCCTGCACCATGCCTTGGAGGCTCACTCTCACAGGCACCTTTCTGTCCTGCAACAAACCACACTCCATATAAACTGCACACTGAGGACCACTAATAATCTTTTGCTACATTAAACATTATTATTTTCTGTATCTGCCTGGTGCTTTTTATGAGTATTCCAGGAAGCTCAGATACTGCAGTAACTTCTATACTATGACAAGTGTGAGCTTGCTTTGTTACCACAGCAGTTTATGCTCTTCCAGTAGAAGTGCGTTGTGAAATTGGAGCTCATTTAGCTAAAGCTCCTGGCTAATAGGATGAACACCCTCCGGCTGTGCTACATGCTGCTGTGAGTTGTTCTGTCTGGCTGGAAAACTGCCCAGTAGAAAAGGATCTAGGGATGCTGGTTGACAGTTGGCTGAACATGAGCCAGCAGTGTGCCCAGGTGGCCAAGAAGGCCAACGGCATCCTGGCTTGTATCAGAAATAGCTGATGGTCCCCCTGTACTCAGCAGTGGTGAGGCCACGTCATGAGTGCTGCGTTCTGTTTTGGGTCCCTCACTACAAGAAGGACATTGAGGTGCTGGGATGCATTCAGAAAAGGGCAACAAGGCTGGTGAAGCAACTAAAAAATAAGTGTTATGAGAAGTGGCTCAGAGAACTGGTGTTGTTTGTCTGGAGAAAAGGAGGCTGAAGGGAGACTTCATACAACTGACTGAAAGGAAATTGCAGTGAGGCGGGCACCAGTCTTTTCTCAGGTGAAAAGTGATAGGATGCAAGACAACAGACTCGTATTGTGCTAGGAGAGGTTTAGATTGGCTATTTGGAAAAAGTTGTTCATGGAAAGGGTGATCAGGCATTGGAACGGGCTGCCAAGGAAAGTGGTGAATTCACCAACTTTGGAGATATTAAAGAAATGTGTGGACATGGCAATAAGGGATACGGTTTAGTAGTGGACTTGGTAGTTAGACTGATAGCTGGGCTTGATGACCTTAAGGGTCTTCTTCAACCTAAATGATTTTGGGATTCTCTGGTTCTCTCTTCTATCTCTTCTCTGGTGTTGGATGGACACTTCTCTGAAAGTTTGAGCAAAGCTGAATGATACACCCCTGTGAACTCTGCAGTATTTGATTTACCACTTATTCCTATGTTGTGCTCTTCATCTCTATCTTGCCTGCGGGTTTCTGACAGTAAATACTAGAATAAACTCCCCTGGCTGAATATTAGCAGTCTGGTACTACACTGGGGTCATCCAAGACTGATGGAGAAGGGATGAGAGCTCCTGTCTAGACTTCAAAAGCTCTTCTCCCACCCCTGAGCTGCTGTGTCTCTACACTAAGAAGAAATCAGCCCTCTTATCTTTTAACAAATTTCTTCCTGATAACTTTATTTCTAACTCCTTATTGCCCCTATGTAACAAACAGTGGCACCCTGATAAGCCACTTTTGTCAGATCCTCAGCATCTGCCACCAGTAACCAGCTCTACACTGCCCAGTGTCCCCAGTGCTGCTTTGCAGAGCTCTCTTGTTCTGGAAAGGAACAAGTAGATATGAATTTATGCATGATTCATTCTTTAAATAAATTGCAATAAAAGAAACATATATCAGGAAATTTATATATTTCTAAGTTTTGACATATACCTTTCTATAGCCTTCCTGGTAAGGGCAATCCACTCACATGTATGAAACATGATCAACAAACCATTTTTGCAGGTGATTTTAGGAAAAGCAGGGTTAAAAACAGCAGCAACGGTGTACCTTCTATCCTCCCTGGCAGTTTTATCCTCCCAGTCCATATCCATTCTCCACAGTCTCCCTTTTCCAAGTCATATTTATGTGTCCTTTGGCCTTTGGTACTGTCAGTTTGAACCGTCTCAGGAGCTGATCTGGCAGTGTGTAGTTCAGGGTAGCACTCCACATAGCCTTTGGTATTACTGTGATCAGAGACATACAAGTTACTGTAAGACTCAATAACCCAATTCTGTGCTAGGTCAGTTCTTAACCTGTGAGGCGCATGAGCTCTCTCACTGATCCATGAGGAATATCAGCATGTTCAGCTGAGCTGCAGGTCAGCAGTGCAGTGTCTTTACGCGTGCAGGGGCCTTATTCTCAATACTCACACTTCAAAAAAGTCATTAGCATCCTCTGTGACTCAGAAACACTTTATAGATCAGTCTGTAGCCAAAAAACTGCAAGCTCAACACATTGCCGCATGCACCTGAAGTAAGCTCACAGTGTGAGCAGTGCTGAATGGTGGGACAGTGCTGGGTGTGCAGCAGAATGTGCAGTCAGGAAGAACTTTCAAAGTTTTGTCTTTTCCAAAACTAGAGTTTTCATTGCTCTGTTTAAACTTCACTGCCATTTCTTTTTACAATGCTCTGACACATATATTAGCAGGGATGTACTGCATCTGAGCTGCAAAACAGCCTGCAATTCCCCAGGTTCCTCTGTAGTTTTTTATGCTTGTGCATCCATAAAAGAATTCCAACCCTTCTGAGTTTGTCTCATGAGAACAGAGTAACACCTTTCCTCTGGAAATACTGTAATAAAACAAAGGGAATACAAAGATCTCATTACAAAGATCCCATGGATGGTCTTGATCATCTATCAAAAGGAAAAGGTGTTCTTCTAATATCTGTTAAAACTGTGCACAAGGGAGGCTGCTTGGTGGAGCACACTAATAAAAAATCAGAAACCAGGAAGATATGTCTTCTGCGGATTCAAAACTGTGCATTAATTTATTTTTGTAGCTTTTTCTCAATAGTCCAGTGGCTTCTGTCATGAAGCAATTTCATTAAAGCTTTGATCGTAGTGGTAATATAAAGCTAAGCTTTCTGCAAAGGCTTCATTGCCCTAAAGAGTGTGTAATTGGCCAAATGTCTTCAAAAGTTTTGCTTGGTTTCTCCAGAGCACAAGTAAAAATTAATTACCCCAGTAGTAGCTGCAGTGCCATCATATAAGGGTGTCAAAAGTAGGCTTTCCAAATGGCATATTCTAACAGAGCAATAGACATGAAACTTGCCATAAATGTGATTTGTGAACATCATTAATGAAGTACTAGCCCTAATTGACTTCTTCTGGCTTTATGATAGCATAAAAAGTTCTGCACTACCAGCGATATTTCTCTTAAAGTCCTCCAGTTGAATCGTTGATTCTGCAGAGCTTTCGTAAAAAAAAAGAGTTTTCACCAGAATTTATGTGGGAAAAAGGAAACTGGCTGTTGGACAGCATTTCCAGTTCTTTTGGATTAATAAAGATTTTACAGTTCTCTTGCAGAACAAAATGAAGTTGCTTCACAATTATCTCTGAAAATCCAAAAACATCAGAGAAGATCAGCTGAGGGTATTTGCTAGTTTGATCATTTGAGAACTCAGTTATGGATGAATAGTTTCACTTGCTGTGATTTGGTTCGGTGATTTGCACTTTCATCTTTTGCATTTCAAGGAGAAGAATTAACTTTTCTGATGTGATTATATATTCTTGATACGAAACCATACCCATTATATTTGTGTCAAAAGACGATTATTCTAGCAAGATATTTTGTTTTCCAATCATCTTTTTTTTTTATACATACCAAGGTTTGTCACAAGAAAAGTGACTTGCAATAACGTATTACAGTAAGTTATATTGCTGCCATAATATAAAACAGCCCAGATCCAGCTTTGGCTCATGTCTTTCCAGGACATTTTGCAATTCTTTTTTATATGCAGCTTGTGATCACAGTGCTATTGCAGATATTGTGGAAGAACAAAAAATGAAATGAAATCAATTAAAGTTAATTATTTTTGCATTCACTTTTACTCTTAAAAAAAAAAGTCAGGTGTTATAATTATTGACTTGGTCCACATCAGGCAGGTTAACTTTTCATGTGATGTTACTACAAATGAATGAAAATCTGCACAATAAAATATGGATCAAGTGAGATGGTTGGCCTCCCAGTATTTGCTCAAAACATTCGAAGATTAACATTTTGCAAATTAAACTTCCATTTAGGAAATGTCAGAGGTGATAAACATCCCCAACTGCTGTCCTGATAGGAGGACCCTTGAGCTGATGCTAAATTCAGATGATTTAAAACAGTTCATCTAATCCTCTCCTGATCAGTTTTGCTCCATTTCATTGGCAGTCTTAGGAAGAGCTGGAGGTGATGTTCTGCTGTTCTCCCGCCTCACCTGGCCTATGCTCCACTTTAGATCTCTTTGATACACACCAAAGTGCCCCTCATCACCTTGAGCTGTTTGGACTTCCGTGTCCCATTTCCTTCCTCCCTGCTTCCTCCTTTATAATCCCAGTGGAGTCAACATTTATCGTGCTTTATTTTGTGTATTACGGATAAATATGCAGTCATCTGAAGAACTGATTTGAGATTCAGTGATGATGAACTTCCTAAACATTCAGCATTTGCAATTTTCTGATTTGACTGAAATTCAGTTATTGTATCAATATTAATCACAGCTCCTTCTCCTACTCCATTCCCTCGAGAAGTAAATTTACTGTAGGGAACCTGCTTTTGCAGGAGGATTGGACCAGATGATCACCAGAGGTCCCTTTCATCTCCTACAATTCTGTGATAGAGATATGTGTGAAGAAAATGACAAAGGACAATCATAGGGTGACTGCAGGGATCTTTTCTGAACCACGAGCAAAGAGCATGTGGCAGAGGTGGCTCCTGCTCCTGGGGCTGGTGTCGCTGGTCACAAAACAGGGGTTTGCAGCTGGGTGAGGATTTATGCACAGTCCCAAACTGCTGGTAAGCAGCAGCAAGCATCCTGAAAGAGTATCTTCAAAGCCCCCACATTTTTGTGGCTCAGCTGTTTACTCCAGAGGGACAGATCCTGCAATCTAATTTCTGGGAGCCTCGCTCTTTACTGGCTCTGTTCAACACCTCTGCTTATATTTATGTATATCAGCAACAGCATGGAGCAGTAGCGTGGAGGAGTAGGGGTGGATCTGTGGAGTTGTTACAGAGGTCCTGATGTTATGTTCACCATATGCATTTTGGAGGTTTTAAGCCAGACCACTCCGTGAGCACAATGCTCACCTGCAGCTGGACTGATGGGGATTTCATCAGTGGCGACTTCCAGCTTCTAAACTGAGACTGCTCTGCTGTGCAGGCTGAAGCCTGGAGGTGAAGGTGATTGCTTCCAAAAGGGCACTTTGACCTAACATAAAACATTCGGTAGATGCAGGTTTTTTGTTTTTGTTTTTGTTTTTGTTTTGAAGACAGTTTCTTTCTGGTCTTGTGCTTCTGTTATCAGGAGGTGAATTTAGTTGCAGCCATAAAATGACTTTTGAAACTTTGAAATCCTTGCAGATTTTTTTTAAAATTATTTTTATTTTTTTAATTATTACTTTTTGCATGATGCAGCAGCTTCTTGGAGGTGTTCAAGGCCAGGTTGGATGGGGCCCTGGGCAGCCTGGTTTAGCATTAAACGGGGAGGTTGGTGGCCCTGCATGTGGCAGGGGGTTGGAGATTTGTGATCCTTGAGGTCCCTTCAAACCCTGGCCATTCTGTGATTCTGTGATTCTCTTTTGGTTACATCCACACCGCAGAGTATGATTTCCAATTCAAACTTTCTTCTGTCTTTCTAATAATTTGCAGGTTGAGTATTGTGAAAGCATTTTTTATGCAGCAGTCAACACTGAACTATGTTGTACTGCTTCCATGGAAACCTCTGACAACATATTACTGTCAGGCATGACAGATAAGCAATTCCTTATTTTCCCTCATGTCAGTCATCAGAAGAGCCCTATATGTCAGACCAGAACTCTATCTATCCAGTGTCTTGTCTCTAACTATAACAAATGACAAATGCCTAGGGAAAAGTATAAGAGGAGAGCAAAAATATAGCAATACTGGTATAATCCCAAACTTTCAGCACAGAAAGCAAAATCTTCAAACTAAAAGGGGGTAGATTTAGGTTGGATATAAGGAAAAGGTCTTTTAGAATGAGGGTGTTGAGGCACTGAAACTGGTTGCCTGTAGATGTGGTGGAAGTTCTGTCTCTGGAGACACTCAACATCAGGTTGGACCAGGATCTGAGCAGTAATTTAGTTTAGAAGAGATCTCGTGAGGTGTGAATTTGTGCTCGAAGCTGGGTCAGCTACGAGATCAGACCAGGTTGCTTAGGGCTTTATGCCATTGGGTCTTCATAGACTCCAAGGAAAATGCACATCCTTTTTTGGGCAATATATACATATATATATTTCCAATCTAGCTGATTATGTGAAAAAATTCATATAAACCTGCTGGGTAAAATGTCTGGTAAATTACCTTTTTGCTCAAGGCCACTGAGTGAAGGCAGAGTCAGTACCTTGAAATTATCATTCTCAGAGAAGGCATTTGTAAATAAACTGAAGACACTTGATGCAGAAAAATACATTAGTAAAGAGTCCAGTTCTATACCTGGTAACCCATATTTGGCTGAAAAGAGCAGATATGATGTCTGGAGAACATCTGAAGACCCAGTTGTCTGTTTCTCTTTGAAATGTAAAAGGAGCATAACAGGTCACAGAAAGCTGTAGTGTTTGGAAGAGACACCAGAGCATCATAGAATTGTAGAAAAGTTGAGTTGGAAGAGGTCTTTAAAGGCCATCTAGTCCAACTTCCTTGCAGTGAGCAGGGCAACAACTCCAGCCTGAGCTTGAATGTCTCCAGCCTGTTCCAGTGCACCCATATAATAACTTTTTTTTTCTTATATCCAGTCTAAATCTTTCCTTTTAGTTTGAAACCATTTCCTCTTGTTCCATCTGCTAAAGAATGTGTTCTTTCTTTCACTTTTTTTGCCCATAGTCTGCAAGCTGACACAAACTGTGTTCTCCCTGTCTTTTGGAAATCTGGAGAAGGAGCAACGAGAATAAATGCTGACATATGAACATTTGTCCTTTTCCCTTATGGTCAATAGTAAGAAATCATTCCTTTTAAGCTCATATCATTGTGAAGCAGGTCTCTGAAACAGATCGATTCAGATGCTGAAAGTACTTATTAGTTTTCCTTGATTACAGCACGATAGTAGTGTTGCTACCCTAGATGGCAGTTTCACACTATAGATATCAAATGGAATAATCTCCCACTGCCACACATAAAAACAAACAAACAAGACCCAACACTTTGTCCGATGAGTGAGAGAAGCCTGCAGCTTTTAACTGTGTAGCTTCTTCTCTGATTTTTCTCTTTTATCTCTAAGCACAGATGAAACAAATTCTTTGCTATCCTCCCTGTGCTGTAATTTCAAACTAAAAATAATAATAAAAAAACACATGTATCTGAAACCTTCCTGTTTCAACTGTAGAATAAAAGAATTTGTAGAAGGTGGCTTTTTAGGTGACTATTTTAAAAAGTTGAAAACTGTTGAAAATAGGAAATCCCCAACTATGAAGTTTTGAAAATCAGAGGCTGGGTAGAAAATTTTCATGCAGGAGCAGCATGGCAGTGAAAGCTCTTATTTTCACATGCCTGTTAACTTCACTGGGTGTTTCTGTTCTTAAAGCTTTATCTTCAGATAGATGCAGTGTCCTTTTCTTGTCTCTCTAGGCTCTTCAAAACTTCAAAAGGTTACTTGCACTGGGTGACAGAAGAGTCCATCCAGTACAATCTTGTTCTCTTCGAATTAAGCCAATGTGTCTTTCAATATTAAAGAGCAATTTACTTTCCCTTTCTGAAACTGGACATGAATTATTGAATTTATCTTGTATATGCCTAGGCTTGAAGGATTTTCTGGGGATAGTAATGCACATGTTTGGTTTTACTTCCTGCACTTCAGCAAAGATCAAAGATAACATTTGCATTCTTCATCCTTCCAAGCTGTGTTATTCATAGGTGGCAAAGAGCTTCTTTATGGAATCTTTAATTAAGCTTATTTTGTCACCACTTTGTGGGCTTCCTTTCATTATGTAATTTCTCAGTGTTGTAGTTTGAGTTGATTCTTTTTCTGCCTGATTTCACGTAAAAAGGGCTCTGAAGGTTTTTGTTTAATGAATTAGAAGTAAGGAAGGAACTATACCGGTATTTAATAACATTGTCATGATAAGCAGCACCACCATAATACAGTCTTCACGGTGAGAGACTTTCATTACAAATGACTACATATGGCTGGATCACTCCAAGATCATAAAACTATTTGCTAGATGGCTTTTCTTTCTGTTAAACAGAATAGTTAATGAGTGCAGTTGAATGTGGCTTTGTTACCATTTTTGAAGAATGCTACATGTCAGCAGTAGAAATATTGCATTATTCATTTGTTTTTAAATTTTATGCTACTCGCTATATCCACCAAATAGAAGAAATATCAGCATAAACTATGTGAAGAGATTCTGCTAGTAAATGTAGCTGTCTTCTCAAGTGACCCTTTCTTGTATCAACCACTGTAACACCTTCGTTTCCTCTGCTTATTTGCCCAATGATGAAAAGTGACAGTTCTTGTTTAATAGTTAATAATACTATTAGAACAACTTTGTATAATTAATGTAGTTTTACAGATTGCCATCCTATTTGTTTGCACTATGAACATCTGGCACATGTAAACTCTTGAAAAGAGTTGCAACTGCTATAATACTTCCTCTGTTTCCAGGGCTAGTTTTCAGCTATTTAACAAAGGAGAAACCCGTGAGTTGAGCTCTCAGCGATAGTCTTTTTAAATTGAATTTTGAGTTGTTTCTAATGTCTGCAGTCTCAGTGACATCCTTGTTCATTCATATATTTCTGTGTATAGTGGAGCATTCCAAATTCTTTTGCATCATATGTTAACTCTTCCAGGTATCTTTAAACATTTTGTCTGAGTTTGTCCATAGTCTTTTCTTAGGGACTGTATTCTACTTGAATTCTTTCTGTATTTACACCACCAATTTATACCTTCTGTTCTAAAAATATGTGACTCGTAGATGCCATTTTATATGGAGCATGCTTCTTCCGTATGACTTTGGTTAGCCACATCTGCTGTTAATGGTAAGCTTGATACTCTTGAAAGTATCAAGTATCAGCCATTACAGAAATAAAACCTCTCCTCTCCTCTCCTCTCCTCTCCTCTCCTCTCCTCTCCTCTCCTCTCCTCTCCTCTCCTCTCCTCTCCTCTCCTCTCCTCTCCTCTCCTCTCCTCTCCTCTCCTCTCCTCTCCTCTCCTCTCCTCTCCTCTCCTCTCCTCTCCTCTCCTCTCCTCCCTCACTTCTTTCTGTTGTCCTCTCCTCTGTTGTCCTGACTTTGGCTGTGATCTATTGGATAATCTCTTCAGAAGTTTATACGCTTTTTTGATTTTGGATTATCTTATTAGGGAAGATGTTTTTCTCTGGCCAGAGGTCTCAGCTATCTGTTCCACAGGGCAGACTCCTTAGTAGCACAGTCATAAAGCCATGAGACTGTCTTCACAGAGCACCATCATGCCATTTGCCTCTACTTGATGCGAACATTTGTGAGGTAAGTGAGGATGAGAAAGGAGCCAAAAAAGGCCTCTAAGAAAGCTATTGGAGAATATACAGGTTTTCAGTAGGAACTGAAGGACAGGAATTAGGGTCAGCTGTGATTTATAGTGCATGTCCACCCAGGGATGAAGATGTTCCCTTGGCCAAGAGTAGGCAGTGCTTGTTCCATAGAAGGAATAGCATGGATGTGACTTTGTGCAATTCACCTCAGGCAGCCTAGCAATTTTGCCACCAATCTGCCAAGCCCTGAAGGCACGGAGTCTAGCATAACTGGGGCAGATCTTCCTGTTGGGAAACAATGGTGTCATAAAAGAAGATGCTCTGAGCTGTTCAATATCATGTTTCCAGGGGAGAAAATCCCTCTCATTCTCAGAAAAAGAACACAACCTTTTTAACAGCTAGCTTGACTGGCAAGCTTTCATTTCTAAGTCATAGTCTGTGAAGATGCCCAAGCGTGCAGCCAAATGTACTTGGAATTTGTTAAGCTGATAGATATTTTCTCTTTATGTTCTTAACAACTTCAAGTGATATTTAAAATATTTAAGCAAAATAGGTCATTTGTTCTAGGGTAAATACATTCATATGATAATTCTTCAGGTTGCTACTCTTCCCTTATATTTCATTATTTGGAAGAGAAATGTCTGTCTAATGCCTCATTTAAGATTCAGTGGAATCTTCCTTGCTTCAGTAATTTTCCTATTAAATTACAACTATTAACACTCGTTCCTCGCCCTAAAGGAAACCAATAAAATCACCCAAACTAATGAAGTTGTTTTCAGCAGCAAGCACCTCATTACGGGGGTATTTCTAATTACTGTTAAAATGAACTGGAACACAATACCTCCAGAATGGGATGTCCCAGAGCTATCAACCCAAACCGTAAACATCTGTGCAACTCATAATCTCTTCATTTAACCCTTGTAATAGCAACACAACCTCAACTAATTTCAAATGCTGGTAGGTATTAAAATAAATAGATATGAAAATGTCACCGACACATTATAAGTAAAGTTTTAATTTATGAACGTTGCCTCCCAGCGAGGAATTTTTTCTGTCTTTAAAAAATAACCGTGCCACCTGGAGTTTATCTTTTTCTTATATTTTCTAGTTTGAACTCATTTTTCCTCCCCTCTGCACTAATTGTTATATTTAGATACCATCACACAGAAGACTATGTTGAGGGGTGATTAGGATATAACTTACATATCAGAATGCATGAGCTAACTAGAAAAGCAAAGCTTCGGATCAGATTTAATTAAGATAGCTTACACTGTCTGTTCAGTTTTCTGCCTAATGCAAGGGAAAAAAAATGAAGACTAACAGTTTCTTCTAGAAATGTGATACTCCTGGGATAGGAATTTAGGACCTAGTAAGCAAAGCAGCCTTTACTCCTGTGAGTAGTGCTGCTGAAATCAGCATGACTGGACTAGTTATGTGAGTAAATGGTACTCTACGTAAATTAATAATGACAATCTGGCCATGTAGAAATCCTTGTTTTGGCACAGATGACTCAAATAGTGGTTAAGAAAAGCCTACCACTCATTAAATTCATGTCCATACAAGAAGGAAAGTGGTTTGTCAATACTAGCTGCATAGTCTATAAAAAGCATATTGAAACTTCACGTGTGACTGTAATCACCATCAATTTACTGATTATGTTACAGGGCATCTAGAGGTTTGAGAGCAACTGAGATGCCCTTACACAAACAGCATATAAGTAATGGTGTAAGTAACTCAAAAGGGCAGCTCTGGTTTTGTTGAATTGCTTATGAGTTGGAAAGAAAGAAAGAAAAAAACAAACAGAAAAATGTTCAAAATACAAAAACCAAAAACTTTCTTAATAAAAAAATTATAAATCTTTTTCTTCCTTCTCCTTATTCCTCTTCAAACCTAAACGTAAGGCTTATCAGTAGAATAAATGTCTTGATAGACTGGCACATACACAGTGAAAAAGCATATTGGTTCATAAACCTTGTTGCCAAACTACAGAAAATCATGCAGAAAGATATTTAGAAAGTTGTTTAGGATCCTCTTTGAATGGTCTGAAAGAAGATACGGAAGCCGGGGAAAGCAGCAGACACCTGAGTGACATCCTATTACATGGAGACAACAGGAGGCAAAGTGACACTGTAGCAACTGGTAGACTTTCAACCTTTGTCATGAGCATTTCAAAATCTATCCAGGGTATTATGGTGCTGTACATCAACACAGAGTTTGAGATGAACTGCAGATGCTGGGAGATTCCACAGAGCCTTTATCTTTTTGGTCTATTTTATGTAATATTTGTCTGTTGTTTTGTTGTTGTTGTTTGCTTGTGTTTTACTGTATTTCCAACGTAAAAAAAAGTTTGTAGTTGACTCATTTTTCAGTTCATGCAGGTTTTTGAAAGTACTTGGTGTGAGAAGAAGCAGTGTGGTTATATAGATACACGGGGCTGCAGACTACTGCAGAAGTGGATGGAACTGTTGATGTCTCCTACCTGGAAAAGCTCCAAGCAAGAGAGACTTTGAAGCTTTCCCAAGCAGTCACATTCTGGATCTCTGTTGCTTTGTTTTTAAGTTTAAGACATGCAGGTGGTTGTGCTGAGGCATGTTGGAGTACAGTCTGGCTGCTCATTGGTTGACAATGGCCAGTAGTGATGATGGTAGGAGTTAAGAATACGGTAGATGGCAACACAGCCACTGGTGTCTCTGCAATGTAAGGAACATGAGTATCTTTAATAGCCCTTGATGAATTGTTCTCCTGTCATCTTCTGGCATTCAGAGCCCTTGTTTGTTGTTAGAACTAGTTTGGATTTTGTGTTGAGGGACATAGTTTAGTGAGTGCTGTTGTTGATAGGTGGATGGTTGGACTGGATGATCTTGAAGGTCTTTTCCAACCTTGGTGATTCTGTGATTCTGTGACAAATTCATCTTGTATTTTATTTCCAATAACTAAAAATACTTGGTACCCAGTAGTTTTGCACCTAGTTTTGTGCTCTGTATTCTGTGTTGCCTAAGCTAGGCATAAATCTGGAAACTCGCAGGTCTGCATTGGCCCTTATTGAGCTGATATTGATATAAGAAACACCAAAATGATCAGAACATTGATGCCACTGTCATAGCAATGTTTATTTAGAAAGACTATAGGTATTTGTGGCAGGGCTGGAATAAAAGATCTGTCATCAGATTCAAATGCAATAACCCAATTTGGACATGAGGGACCAAGGAGTTGTTATGCTCAGAAACGTGGTTTAGGAGACAGGACAAAGTTTCTTACAGCTTAGAGATAAGAAACCAAGGTCTGCAAAGAGCACTGTTAAAGTCTGAAAAGTATTACAAGTCTTCAGTCCAAATGCAATGTGCAGTCTTCAAAGCTCAGTACAGGTCCAGAAGCATGGCAACAAACACACCTGAGATGAGCCTGTGTATTTGAGTGCTTGTTCTATTCTTTCCAGTCTCCTAACAGGACTACTATGTGATACAATTTCTTCCTACAGACTTCAACTCACTTTGATCTTTAGAACGTTCAGTACAGATACAGCACTACCATTCACTTGAATGAGTAATTTTTAGATGCAAAGCAATCTAGCCACAGGACATGAAGAATCAGAACAAAAACCTCTTGCTGTATGTCTCTTAATTGTGAGCAAGCTTTCAAACAAGGTTTTAAAGATGAATGTAATTTGTTTGGGTTTGCTAAATCTACCCTACAACAGCAGTGTTTTTCAAGACTTGATCTGGTGGTTTTCTGACATTGAAAACATGCAGAAGAGTTGATTACTCTTGCTGTATATATGATAGTTGAGTTCATTGAAAATCAGACAAATAGTATTTTTTTCATCATCTACAGTTTTTGTTTTTAAAATTATATCTCAATTTTTGATTTAAGAGTTTTTATGCTTTTGTGCTTGAATATTTCCAGCTCTTTTAGCACTGCTATAAAAACTTATATCTTACTCTCTGTACCTTTTTGTTAGTGCAGAGAGTTTTAAAGACCTTTTGATAAAGTCATTTTGTTGGTATTTGTCAATAGCACTAACTTTCCCACAATTCTGTAGGCTAATTTTTTAAATCTATGTACAATTGACCGTTTCTATAGAAGGGTGACTTTCTATTTCTAAATACACCCTTTTCTTTTACACAAAAGCACTGGGGAAAAAAAATATCTTTTTTGTGGAATTATGGTTTGCTATTTTTTTTCCAAAAATCAAAGTGAACTCATTAAAATGAAAATGTGACAGCAAGCAGTTAAAGCACTGCTTCACTGAAAAGATTAATCTCCATATATGCCTGATTTTTTCACCCTCTTATTCATCTCTGAATGATCTCCAGATGAACTACTCTGCAGGAACGGCATGCTGAGATTTCAGAATATCTCAACAATCTTTAAGCGATGGTGTAATATGTCAGAAGAACCTTGCTGCCCCTGAAATCCCTTTAAAATATAGTAAAAATGTTATGGCATGGAATTTACAGAGATGTGTGAAGGCATAACACACATAGCCAGGAAGAAGACATAGAAGGGCAAGAATATCGGGTAGTTTACTACCATGGCCCACACGTAATTGTTATTAAGAATATTTCTTTTAAAGTGTATTGTTTTCTTACCAGCTTATTATATTAGTTTCTCATTGTTGAGAAGATTTATCTGAGATTAAAAGTTATAACCAGCAATGTTATGAACTAATACTAATACATCTAATTTGGATGCTGTTAGAGCATTTAATGGAATTAATGACAGGACCATTTCACTTTCACAATGTTATTATCACCTACGTATTCCTTGCATGAAATAGAACCATAACTACTACACTAGCCACAATGAAAGTAAACATAATTATATTTCTGTATTTCTCTTTTCAGAAATAGCTGCAACTATTAGGCAGTGTTCATCATCAGGAAGGTGAAGAGGGCTATCAGAGTGAGTCTTTTCCTTTGGTGACACAGGAAACCTCACCTGATCCTTAAAGCCTTAATGTAAAGGGGAAGTGGTGATAGCACTGAGCTTGCAAGAGTTTGGGAAGCTTCTGGACTGTGACATCTGGTCTGATTTTTGAGTGGCCCTGCGTGGAGCCAGGAGTTAGGCTCGTTGATTGTTGTGGGTCTGTTCCAACCTGGGGATATTCTGTGATCCTATGGAAATGTGAGGAGTATACATTGGGAACTGCACCTCTCAGGAAACAATTTTGAGTAACATCATGCTGGCAGCATTTCCCAGGGCAGACTGGGGGGACATGCCCTCCATTTTACAGAGCTTACAGAATAGTGTGTGACTCAGATTGTGATGGATGTGTTCATGGTGGGCCTGCCCTCCTTGCTGCCTCCTGGCTTTTGAACTACTTCTAAGCAGGCCCAAGCAAGGCCACAGCATGCGTCAGATGGCTTCCCCTCTTAAGGTCTTCATTCACAAATTCACTTCTACGCAACGATGCCCAAGACAGCACTAATGAGCTTGCTGAAGTGCTGGAAGCAGGATAGCTGTGTTTTTGTGGCTCTCTGCCCAGGTTAATAAGCTCAGCTTCTCAACTGTGCTAATTAGGGGAAGCAGAGCTTTCCCTGGCTGTGAGTATACTCATTCTGATGTGCAGTTATTTCAGCGGCTCCACGTGGTGTTGTGTAGACCTACCCTCCACATCAAGGACATTAAGAGGGAACCCTCTCCAATAGCTCTATGGCTTCCAGATCCCTCTTCCTCTTGTAAATGTAGCACAGATTTTTATTATGAATTATCTGAGATTCTTTAGAGAGATACTTACTGCCTGTCTGAAATACTGCCTTCTGGTATGAATAGAAGTACTCTCATTGACTCACAGAAGTCCTGACTCCATGTGAGTAGCAAGAAGTAGGCAAAATTGTCTGGGAAGCTGTAATTTAAATAAAAATTTAAAAAGTGAGTATTAGACACAGGTTGAGTGTTAACAGTCTTCTGTCACTAGCTATTAAGGTAAAGTGATGCTGAGCTGTGTCCAACCCTTTCCACCCTATGATAGTCTGGGTGGACTCTGCCGGTGTGGGTGGAGGATGCAGGGGGAGGAGATGGGCACCCTGAGGAGTCCTCAGGAAAGCCGAGGAACTGTTCTGAGGGCTGTTCTGCACACACAAAATTTAGAGGCAAAGAAATAGAATCTTCTCAGTGTGCACAGAGGGAGCACTGAAGGATCAATTTCTACTTCCTCCTCAACTGTGATTCTTGGGAGGCTTTAGTCTGGGTCTCAATTTCTTATCTATAGTAGCCCCTCCTCTTCCTCTTCTGGAATAGTCAACACAATAATTACTCTTTTAAGACAACCTCCTTCTTACAACGTGTGCATGATAAATGTAGAACATCCCAGGGAGAGCTGCACATCGCTGGCTTGGGGGCTACTGTGCAGGAGACCCCCATTCCTTGTCTCTACATCAGGCGCAATGGTCAGCCTTTATCTGGCTCTTACCTCTGCCAAATGCCTTGGTAGTTTTCTTATTCCTCTCTTCCCAGATGATCCAGAGGTCATGAGGAAATGTATGTGGGATATTGTGAATCAGCCTGTGGGGGAAGCAGATGCAGTCAGGAGGAAAGGTTCTGCAGGTTCTGCTCCAACCAAGTGATGCAGAAGGGTATGCTCCTGTCCTGCATCGGAAACTGAGCCGTTGACTCCCAAGTGCTGAGCCTGAAGAACTGCAAGGCAAGGTGACTTTAATCCCACTTCTATGGTTCTGGTGCTTGCTGACTTCAGCCCAGGGAGGGGACAGTGCTGCAATTTACAGGTTGTTGGGTTTTCCATGCTGTTTTTCCTTGCCCTGCAATTTAAATTTGCCAGTTGCTGTCTCAAAATGGTTTGCTGCTAGCATTTTGCTAAGAGCGATGTGAATATGGAATAAGAACTGGAATGAGAACCTGTTTCTTTTTATGAAAGAAACTGATTACATCCAACATGATCAAACTATTAAAAAAAAAAAAGCCAAAATTTGTGATGCTCTACTTGCAAAAGCTCACAATAATCAAATGTCATCCTTGCAAAATCAGAGCTTAACAGCATTTCACTTGAAGTGTACAAGTTCCACGCAGAACTCTGTCGTCTTTTTTTTTTAATTTATTTTATTTATTTATTTATTTTAATGCAGGCATGCTTGAATTGGAATATACTAATTGGATTATTTATGCTGCACTGGATCAAGTGATTGAAATAAATTGGAGGGCTAATGATGACTCACTGTTTTGGTGAACCCCACAGGATAAACAGTCGTAACAGGGAATTAGCCTGTTTCATTATAGCATTTTCTGAAGTTATGATCTTTGATCAGCTCTCCTATGGCAAATTGACACTGCACCAGTGATCATAAAATCATTGTGTGGGGGCAGAGAATGGTTTGCTGTTTCAGTGGAACAAGTGAGTTGCCTTGTGGGTGCTATGCACATTTCATTTTTCTCCTGTGACCTTTTTAAAACTCATTGACAGGGCTAGAAATATCATATTTGCCCTAACTTCTTCCCTCAAAATGGGACTGTAATGTGATCCCTTGCCAGGGTTGTGGCTTGTCTCTGAAGAAGGCTGTGACCTCTGACTTCACACATGAGTTTCACTCCTTGGCTTGCTTTATGGCCCTAGTCATAGAATTGTAGAATTGGTAAAGGTTAAAAAAAAATGTAAGGTCATCTAGTCCAACCACGCACCTACCACCAATATTGCCCACACACCACGTCCCACAGTGCCACATCTCCACATTTCTTGAACACGTCCAGGGATGGTGGCTCCACCATCTCCCTGAGCAGCCTGTGCCAATGCCTCACCACTCTTCTGAGAAGCACATCCAACCCGAACCTCCCCTGGTACAACTTGAGGCCATTCCCTCTCCTCCTATCACTATTATCTGGGGGAAGATGGTGACCCACACCTCACCATAACTTCCTTTCAGGAAGCTGTAGAGAGCAATAAAGTCTCCCCTGAGACTCTTCTCAGATTGAATAACCCCAGTTCCCTCAGGTGCTTCCCATAAGACTTGTGCTCCACACCTCTCACAGCTCTGTTGCCCTTCTCTGGACTCACTCCAGCTCCTCAATGTCTTTCTTGTAGTGAAGGGTCCAAAAAGGAACCCAGTAGAGTTGTGGCATCTCCAGCGAAACTCACCTGTTGTGGCTTTGAGGAGCACTGGATTACTCTTCACTCACAACCAGAAATGCCATGCACTCACTCTCCAGTCACCCCTATTTTGGTGGGCAGACAGCTGCATCCTCTTTGCCTGCAGGAGTAGCTACTAAACAGAAAAGAAACCCCAAAACCACAATGGCTGTCTCTCCTCTTTTCCAGAAACGTACTTCTTAGCAGCACTGTGGGCTGCTCACCTATGCTGCAGTGTGTGCCCAATAGCAGCTGGATGCTGCTCAGCACTGCACGTCGGAGCAGGGCTGAGCTCCCCTGCAAGCTAAAGGTGGCTTAAACACTTCATACGATATTATCAGTCTATCCTGCAAACCACAGTGAGTGTAACAATATGGGGAAACACCTCCAAGTGCTAAATGCATGCTGCAGCTGTCAACTGTAAGGATAACTGCATTTGTAGGGGTAGGGAAAGGTATCAAAACAAAGCCTTGTCTCTCAGATGATGTGTTGTATGCTGCCGCAACCAGCAACACCAATAATCAAGAAACTATTCTGCTACATCAATATACTTGACAAGCTAAAAAATAGCTACACAATTTCATGAATATTTCTGTGTAAATTGCATTTAAATTAATCTCAATGCATTCCCGTTGTAGATTCTAAATTAGCAGCTATTCTTCTGCTAATGTAAATTTAACTTGTTGTTGTTGTACTTTACTTTTGTACCAGCTCTATTCCAGCAGAAACTGAAGCACAAACTTCAGAAGGATACTTCTCAAAGCATCCAGATGGCAACAATAATTATTTATTATCTCTAGCTGCCATGATTATGTTGTCCAATCTGTGATATTGTAAATCATTTTTCAGATGGTCATAGGAGTTGCAGCAAGTTTACTGAAAAAACTGCTCATTAAATGTTTGTTCAGAAGGATTTAGCAATCAAAGTACTGCAGCTCTTTCAACACAAGGAAATCTGTGTGAAATTTGAGATCTAAAAGGGACTCTGGGCATGGAGGGGCCAGCATGGTAGAACAGCATTTGGGCTCACACAATATAAAACACAGAATCATGGAAAGGTTTGGACTGGAAGGGACCTCAAAGCGCACCCAGCCCAACCCCTGCCATGGGCTGGTTGCCCCCCACCAGCTGAGGATGCCTATGACCCATCCAACCTGGACTTGAGCACTTCCAGGAACGGGGCACCACAGCTCTCTGGGCAGCTGCGCCAGGGCCTCCATGTTGTTGAAATCCACACTCCCAAAGGGGATTCAGTGAAGGGCTGTGGTATTTTATTTGTGTGTGGGGGGGGAGGGGAGAAGAGGGGGGCAAAATGAGACAAATCTCTGCTTTGAGCTAATTCAAAAGCATGTCATTCGGTTGCAATTCTGAAGTGAGGGTGTAGACCCAATGCAATTTTTAAAATTTGGGCTTGTCATTATAAGATCTGTGCACGCACACTGCCCTACAGAGTCTATTTTTTTTCCCTTAACCTAATTCTATCCAATCTGTCATATTTTCTTAGTAATGTTCTGAGGTCACTTTTTTTTTTTTTAATTTCTTGCTGTAAAAATTACCTCCAACTTCTATATTTGCAGGGTAATGGTGACATTGGAATGACACACTGATTTTCAGCAAGGTTTTCATAAATTGTCTGCTTAGATTTATGGGATGTCACTTGATTTACAGCACTCTTCTCATGGATGCTGTTATCTGTTAACATTTCTACAATAACCTCTTCCTTTCCCTCATCTTCCACCTCCATCCCCCCAGGTTTTAGCATCTAAAGTAACACATCCATACAATTGTACTGTTAGATATAGATAAGTTGATAATCGCAGTTGCTGATTCTTAATAGGCATTTTCAAAGATACTTTCCCTTCTTTAGTCCCTGATTGCCATTGTTTATCATCTTAGAACTACTTTAAAAAAAAACAGTTTAAATTTTAATGGTGCTTAAAGTTTGACAAATAAATCTGTCTTCTGATATGCTGGGATTTGCCTCCTAAATTTGATATATTTTAGACTCCATAGGGGCTCCAAGTTTTCCTGGAAGATGGTCAGAGGTCGAAGGTGCTAAGTTTCTGTTTTCTCCAGGCATGAGGACTGAGTTTTGTTTTTCTATAATGAACCTGCTGTAGTGTTCTGACTGGAGGGAGTTCAAGGAATTTTCCTTCATGTATCTTCAGGCTGTGCGCCTATGGCAATTAAGAGTCTATTTATGGTTCACAACATCATTTCTCACACTGTAGTATATGAATGCTGTCCAAGAAAATGAGTGCCTCTTCCGGCCCGCGTGCATTACCAGGGTTGGTCATGCCACCTTCAAGGGTATTATATTAATAGATCACATACAGCCTCCAGCTGAAGGGAAGAAAAATGATCACTCAGACAAGCGCTATGAAGGAGCACACGCAGGAGGCCCTTTCAGCTCCACAAAGCTACTGCTTTCTTTTTGCCCATCGCTGGCTAACACTTTTCATCGGAACACCTCTCTTTCTAACTGACACCTGGCATTATCTACCTCAGTGATGCTGCTTGGTGGAGAAGTGCTACTCCCTTGTGGGGAACCATGAGACTTAGAAGCACAGTTTTAAAGTTTCTATTTTCCAAAACTGGCAAGAGAAGAAATATTGTGCTTTGTGGTTTGTCAGATAATAGATGCTGCTTTGAACAACAGAGAAATATAGAAGTGCAAGTGAGGCAGAAACGTATTACAACAGTTTAACAGTGGGGTTACGAGGATTAGAAGCAGATAGATACATAGAACTAATTGAAAGCAATGATGGCCTCTGTTTTTATACAGAATTAACACCGTTTGATTCTCCTTGTTTCATCCGACAAGCACCAAAACTGCTCACGACTACTCAGCATGCAATACCAGCCCTTTGGCAAAATCCTCAAGCTGGTTCTTGCTTTTACCATCAAGGACCAGCCATCATGGTGGGCTTTCTTGGTTCTTTGTGGATGAGCCATCTCTATGGCTGACTTTAATACCTGTGTTCACTGCCATCTTCTCAAGGTGCTTAGGTTGGTCCAATGCCAAGAGAGTGATATAAACACCAAAGGCTTTGGAAATAATAAAGTTGCAAACTGCTATGCTTCTTAATTCATGATGGTAGCCATGATCAGACTTCCTGTGGCATGGCCTAGACTCACGTGCATCTATAAGGGGAGACACGTGAGAGTGTATAGCTGATTATAAGAAATGCCAACAATGTGTCTCGTGTTCTTTCTGCTTTTGCAAGGACACAGATGACTTCTGCTGTGATTTGGGAACATGTCTACCTAGGAAAAATTTCATATGGAGATTAAAACAAGAACTTAACAAGATGTTTCAGATGACACTGTTGAGGAAAATGAAAAACAAATGTAGCCCAAGATAAGAAAAGAAAAAGGAGAAAAATATATTTCCTGTTATCTCGTAGATGTTAGGTAAAGGAGTTTACATCTGAAACCTGACTTGTCAAGAAATGTAATAACATCTGTTTTTGCAAAGCTTGTTGCAAGCTTTTGAATACAGACAAAAGAAAGATCTCCTACCCATACAACAGCTGGACTCCACGTACAAAATAAAAAAAGCTTTTTTAGACCTTATGATGCCTGTTACTGTTGCTTTGCTGACAAGAGCTGCGAGGAAAGATGCAGCACAGAATTTGCAATTGGAGATGATCATTTGTTTAACTTTATTCATGGAGTCTTTTGTTGTAACCTCCTTAAGGTTCGATTTAGGAAGGCAGTGACTTCTCTCAAGGCTGTGACTGCTGCTGTTATCCTCCCAGATGTCCACTTTGCTTCTATTTCATGATAGAGCAAAATCACTGAAGGTGATTTTAGAAAGCAACATTGTTTGCTGTGGCCTCCGTATCCCTCTTTTAGGAGCAATTGGGCTGTCCAAGCATTGAGTGATGAGACGAGGAGGACATCTCTGAGCCTTTTCAGCTATCCTAAGAGATAAAATGATTGCAACAATCAAGGATGAATGCTGTCTGTGCAGTGTTTTAGACATGACGTGCCTATTCAGTTTGCTCCAGAACTTTTCTCCCTAACTTCACAGTTGAATTCAGTATTTCTAGGTATTTGCTGAGGCACAGAAACACAAGAATTCTGCGGTAGAAGTAAAACCTAGAAACAAGACACACCAAATCAGTTCTGTTCCTGGCTGATTGGGCACAGAAGATACACTAATTGCAAAGTTTTGCCAGGTAGGGCTCTAAAGAAATTTCTGAAGGGAAAAGAATAAGTTTCCTGAAAAATAAATCTTCAGAGAGTTCTGTTTTTCTTTCTTCATCTAGAGTAAAGTAGCTGAGGTGTGGTAACAGCACAATCTGAGACAGCTGAGAGCTGTGCACAGTAATCAGAGGGGAAACACAGGACCAGGATTATCTTTTTAATTTGTCCATTGCCTGAGGATGAAAGGAAGCTGCTGTCAGTCACAAAGTGCAAAGGAAGGTATTCCAACGTGCCCAGGACTGTTATCCCTCCAGTGATCTATGAGTAATTTCTGACATAAAACCTCCAAGTCACTTGCGAAGCCAATTTAAGAGAGAAAGGTAACAAACATTTCTTCTAGGAGTTCTGGGGGAAAAAAATAAAATAAAAATCCCTTCCTGCCCTTTATTTTGTCTGGTATTATCTGCTGTACAAATGTCATTAAGTGACATTTCTCTCCTAGAGGCCATCCAATATATATGAGGATTGTTATTCCCTGCTTCTCCTCTCTCCCACTGAAAAACAGATAGTGGCTGACAGCTAATGAGGAGGACTCTAATCTGACAGTGCTATGAAAGCTGCTGCTGGAAGAGATCTCGATAATGGCATAAGAAATCCCTTCTATCTTAAACTACTGCTAAGGCGCTCATCTGCAGCAGAGAAGTCGGGACATTCTCCTCTAATCGAAGCTTGTTAGATCTGTATCCTCTTGTACTTCTGCAACCTGTTTGAGAGGAAAACCAAAAGTGTCAGTGAAAATAAAAGGAAATAATGGCGTTCAAAATATAATAACCTACTGTGATTAAATGGGAGTTGGCTGCCATTGTTCTGTGCTCAATGGTTAAGGCAGGTTTTGCTTTCAGTTACCATACTATCTCAAAATTACTTCGTCTGCATATATAAATGTGCAGAAATTGAGATTTCACTGTGGGAGGTACTGCAGAAAAGCATAATATAAAGTGCTTTCTGAAATGGAGCACTCGCTGTCTAAATTTATATGGCAGACAACCTCCTCATGGCTTTACATAGTGCAAGCTGTTCTTGATTACATGCTCAGTCCCGCGTGGAACAAACAGAAATTATCTCAGCCTCAGTGCCGTGCCTTCATCTCAGATGATCATGCTGTGGTCAGAGAATGGAGTTCCTCTGGAACAACCCCAAAGTATTTCTGAATAGAAGTTTCTTCTAAGTAGTTGCTGATAGTGTTTTTGCTTCAATGTTTTTGTCTCTGCATTTGAAAGCTGTGGTCTTCTGCATAGTACTTATGATAAGGAAGGATGCTTCTGCCTGTTGAAGAACAGAAGAGTCTTAGGGGACATGGGGTGATGGGTCAGTGGTCGGACTACGTGACCTTGGAGGTCTTTTCCAACCTTAATGATTCCGTGATTTGGTAATGAGCAACATCCAGATAGACACTGGATTTCATTGAGTTTGCTCAATACTTAAAAATTCCAGGTATTTTACTGTGCTTAAAGAAGGGGTTAATGCAGACCTAGTTTGGAAGCTGTAAGAAAGGCAGTGGTGGAAGAGCAGAAAACAAGACTAGAGAATTTAAAAATGAGGCTTAGCTTTCAGAGAAACCCAGCGCAGAAGGATGTGAGCATCAACTTTGCCACCTGTTTGCTCCTTGTTGTTCCTTGTATGTGTGTATTTCAGTAAAAAGAAAAACAAATCTCTTTGATGTAAGTTTCCTTTCTCTGAACAAAAAATAAGCCAGCCAGGTGCTCAACTCTTCCTAAGAGGGAAACTTGAATAATGCAGCCAATATATCCAACCTTTCCATTACATTTTGTAGGATTAAACCTCACAATGTCATTCTTGCAAACAGCTTTGATCATTTGTGAAGAATGCACATGCATGTGTACGTCTTCTGTATCATTTTCCTTCTGGGACATCATCTGCACCCAGAAAGTTATATTTCTGTGGTCTTTTCTCCAGATATCCTTGCATTTTTTTCCACATATGCATTCAGTGTCACTTATTGTGCCTTCAGGTTTCAGCATGCTTAGTATTATACTTTGGCCTTTAATGACTAGAGACACAAGACTTCTTATTTTAATGCAAAAGGTTGTGTGCAGACCTTTAAAAGGTGCCAAACTCCCTGTTTTGATGGTTTGAAAAGCAGCTTGAGATTATCAGGGGTTACTGCAGAACTTGATAGCATACCTTCTAACAGATTGATCTCTTTAAAAGGCTCCTCTCTGTAGTTCTCCAGAGATACTCATTTTTCTCCATACATAGTTTATTTCCTATTTGAAAGGTGGGAAATACATTTTTTTAAGTGAGAAATGCATACAGCAATGCCTTAATTTTTATTGAGAGATGCAAATTGTTGCATGAGCCAAAATTCAGGAAAAAATGCAAAAATTCTGCAGAGCTGCCAGATCACCTCTAATAAATACCTTGGTGAGTCTGGGCTATCTTCCACTCCCCTAGCTTCATATATGGCCAGAGTGCAACCTTTTATGGAGGACAACTCTCTGAGGTGCAGCTATTTACACTTTAGGAACACTTTTCTTGAAACAGTTGACAACTGAGGTTTAGTCGTGGGGCTAACCTGTGACATCCTCATCCTACTCACCGTGCCCCACATAGTGGTTTCCATCCAAAGGAGCCCTGATTTGCTCTGGTTGGTGTTTTCAGGTGTCCTGGGGCCAGCCTCCAATTGAGGCTTCTCCTTTTATTTTATAGAATCATAGAATCATCAAGATTGGAAAAGACCTCCAAGATCATCCACCTATCACCCATACTTCCCCACCAAACCATGTCCCTCAGTACAACATCTAAATGTTTTTTGAACACCACCAGGGACGGTGACTCCACCACCTCCTTGGGCAGACCGCTTACAGCACCTGACCACTCTTCCAGAGAATGAATTTTTCCTAATATCCAGCCTTAATGTATCCTTACATGCACAAGGGATTTTGCTTGCTTTGAGACAGCTACTAGCCAGGACAGTTTTTTTTCTTCTCATGTTATAGACACAAGGGTCATGTGTGTGAAGTAGCTGTGCTTGGGCAGTTCCTTTTGTGTCCTCAGTGCCTGTCACAATGAGAAACTCACATAGCTAAGTAAGCAGCAGTAAAACAAATATCTATGTGGTATCCACTGCTTGAGGCTCCCTTGTAAACCTTCATTTTTTTGGGATGAATTTCTGAATAGGTTTTTATTTTTTCACATTTAAATTCATGATTTCTACTTATGTTCTTGTCTATTTTGGGGACATGATATCCCAGTAGGCACAAATCTGCATTTTTAGGCCCTTTGTGATACTGTCTTTCACTTATCCACAGGGAAACAGCGCTTCAGGAGAATCTAAAATTCTCCATGGAAATAACGCAGCTACAGAAAAGGTATCTTCATGAAAGTGTATTGTGGTTTTATTAATTCTGCAGAACAGTTTCACAGTAAAGATCAAGTTATCCTTGATGCTAAGTATGTTACCCAGAAATCTAACATAAAGTTTTTCCTCTTTTTCTCTTTTTTTTTTCCAGTTGAAAAGTCTAATTGGAATGGAAGAAATGCATTATTAAATACCAGAATGAAGATCACCAGGGAAATAATCTAACTGCTGACACTCTAATCTTAACTGAGTGCTTCTAAATAATCACTAATCAGAAGCTTGAATTGAACTGAGACAGACTGGTCTAAGTGCTCAACTATTCAAAATGAGTGCAAGAGATTTGGTGTAAAGTTCTACTGCATTAAATATGCAGGAGTAAAGAAATCATGCTTCTATTTTATTTTAAGTAAACACATTATCATTTGATACATCTTGGTCTTTCTTCACGTACCATGAATCACACAGCACTTCAAGCCCTGATTAATATTCTTAATTGCTCTCCCTTTTTTGGTCTTGCAGCTGGCAGATGGGACATTGCAGATCAGACTGCCATATCAGTCGTGTTTTTACTGCTTGGGAACAAATGGTGTTACTGCCTGCGTGTTTATCCCTTTTGATCCATTCACAATTGGAACAAGGTGCAGTAATAAAGACTTGCTCTTTTTTCCCTCTTTCTTTCTCGTCTCTGTGGCATTAGCTCTGATGGGAGCAGATGATAGGAGATGAACAACATGAGCCAATTTCCTCAATGCCAAACACCTTGCAGCAATAAGGAGGTCTGGAAATCTCACAGCACCTGCCAGGGAGATGCAATTCTTCCATTTCATTTCTTAGTGGGAGTGTTGACTCTATGTTTTTCCATGCCAGTGCTAATTAGGGTGGACATATAATGAATGCAGAAGCATCATGTAAGTATGCAGATGAACAATGATATCTAAATAGCTGAAAAGTGAATGAAGGATCAATAATTCCTTTTGTTTGCTAAGGGCAACAATAACTATTTTCTAAATGAAGGAATTCTAATTATTTTAAGCAACAGGTTCTTCAGATCTTTATGTATTTTATCTATTAGTTAGTGGTTATGTGGTCACATTGTCTTCCAGGAAAAACAATGACTTTTTTGGTTAGCAGCAATGCTTTGCTTTGAAATGTACTAGTCTTACTTTGAAATGTACTAGTCTTACTTTGAAATGTAATACAATAATCTTCTTTCTCTGTCTGACAATTAGCAAAACCAGTTAATGAATTAAACAAAAGAGTAACTGGTTCACTTTAAAATATTTACATTACATCAAAACTTTTTACATCTAAATTAGATGACGTATTTTATGTGGTCAGCATTACTATCATAATCTATGACATTTTAACCCAAGAAAAGACACTGCTATGTGCAGTTCAGTTGTCCTTAGGACACAGGAAATTATGATCATTTTTCAGTTAGATCTGTAGGAAGATATGTTTTCCATGTGCTGTGCAGTGCACCATCCCATGAAAGTGCTGGAGTGTGACTGACAAAGCAGAAGCTCATTGGCTAGAATCTGGGGCCTCACTTTGAACACTCCTCTATCAGAAGAATGTAATTAATGAATCAAAGGATGACCTCATGAGACTGCTTAGATGTGACTATTAAAAAACCCCCCACATGTTATGACAAAACAGGTAAAACCCCACAAGTTATGACACCAGCACTAGCACTGTAGCAGAGCCCCAAGCTCAGACATTGTAGATGCTCATTAGCTTATTTCTCTGAAATATTTCAGGACTTTGGAATTAAAGGACTCTAACTATAAGAAATTGATGTCAACTTGCATGTACTCAAAGAAGTGTGTATTGGACAACACCCATTGTTATGGTACAAGAGCTCCATTTAATTGCCAAGAGTATTCTGAATGTGTTTCCATCTAGGATGCATCAGATCTGGCTACTTCTTCAGGTGTAAATGCAAAACAGTGCAAAGTCAGTTCAGTAATTCCTATCTTTTCCGGTGATGAAGTGGAAGTCTAAGCAGGCTCCCACACTGCATCCCCTATAAGACTTTCCTTGTCTTATTTTCTTGGGTTGAAAATACATCTCATTTTGTGTTATCATTTTACGTTATCATTATCAAGAGCTGAAGGGGCAACCAAAAGCTGCAAGTATCTGGTTACAATTCTCTGAATGGGATATTCATGATCATGAGCAGTCCTTGTTCTGACAGTAAATAAGCTCCAAAGAAATCAAGTTCTGGAGCAGGAGGAGGTAAAATACCAGATACTTCAATATCCCACAGAATAGATTACTAGAATTACAGGATCACGGAATCATAGGACTGTTTAGATTGGAAAAGATTCTTAAGCTCTTCAAGTCCAACCATCTACCTAACATTACAATTCTGCCACTAAACATGTCCCTGAGCCTAGGGCCACATACCTCCAGGGATGGTGACTCTACCCCCAATACAATAGTCTGTTCTAGTGACTAATATACTCTATTGTCACTCTAGTGACTATCTAGTGATCCCTTCCACAAATGAATTCTCCCTCATATCTGGTGGAAATCTCCTCTGGAGAACTTGAGGCCATTGCCTCACGTTCTGTCACTTGAGACAACTTGTCTCAAGTGTCACCTGAGAAAAACTTGTCAACTTGTCACCTGAGAAAAACACCGTCATCCTCCTTGCTACAGCATTTTTTTCAAGTCAATCTCTTTCAGGTTTACTTTTCAATTTTCTTTTCTGGAAAGTCTTATATAAACTGTTTCAGCATATAATGCATTTATTCTATAGGAAGACTTGATGAGTAGTGGCTAGTGGCTCTCCAGTGTCCTAGAACAGACTGAAGCAGAGCTGTCTCTTCTTCTGGTGAGGTAAATGCTTTCAGTGAAGCATGTGACCTCTGCAGGTTACTGGTATGTTTGCTATGTATTTCGTAAGTCCGGATTCTTCTTCTACGTCTCCAGACATTTCTTCTATGAGATATATTTATTTTCTTTACATGGGACCAATAATTGTTCTTTCCCCATTACACTGGAATTTGTCACTGTTAATGCAAGAAATGTCTCATTTTCACATGCTTTTGCAGATGTTCTCAAACCTGGAATTCTGGAGTGTTTTGTTTTACAAATTACTGTATTGTATTGAGTTTCTGTATTTTACTATTTATTGTTATTTCACTTTCACAGTCAGACTTTGAGGTCTTGATTGGACAGTTCCTGCATTTGGTATGTGTGCCAAATTTCACTGCATTGCTGTGGTTATCACTGAACTTGAATTTTTGTTGCAGTCTTTGTCACAGTGCTGAATTCTTGTAGCGGCTGCATAGTGGTTGTACAGCATTTTATGCAATCTGTGCTGGGAATGAGAGCATCTTGGAGTTGCATGCTGTACCAGCACCTTTTTATTTTAACCAGAGCCATCCCAACCTTTTTTGTTCCATTGACTATAACAATTATAATATAATTAAATTGCCTAAGTTGGAATAAAATTCTGTGAAATGTTTCCTGTAGCAGTGAGATTGAGATGTCTGCCTCTGATTTGATTTATCACCCTGATGTACACAGGGCCCATTTTTCCCTCTGGCAATATATGACATTTATAATATAGTTTGCATTCCAGGCAGGTTTCAGGCTGAAAACAGAGGTGTATTAGAGAAATTGTTTGATACACATTGGTCCAATTCTTGTAGGATACTGAAAGAAAAAGGTTAACATTCTCAAACCCAATCATTTTCCTGTTTTCAGGCACCCCAACATTGCTGTTCTGTAGCACCTGAACTTGCAGTGAACTGTCTGTTCTAATAGGCTTCATCTTCATTACAGCGTAATATACTGTGTAGGTTTAAATCAGAAATTAGATGCTAGTGCTCTTGAAGTGTGATTTATTAGTAGGTAACTAAATTCTCATAAGACAAGTACGCTTCTATTTGAATGTTGACAGAAGACAAGTAGAACATCTGATCGTTCCTCATTACTTAAAGAAGAGTCTTCCTAATGAAATCAGATACAATAAATATCCAGATCTCTAGTTCAAGACTTATTTGACATTTCATTACCATATGAATTGCACTTCTAACTTGGCAAGGTTAGGCATAAAACTTGGGTACTAAGTACTATGTGAAAAATTGACTAGAAGCATTGTAAAGATTCTAATAGCTCAGCAATTTTTTTTGTTTGCTTTTATTGATCACTGCAATGTGGCTGATGTGTCATCAGGCAAAAAGCATTCAAAGTAAGATATATTAAAAATGATACAACTTTTTATCTAGATTTATATTAGATGCAATCAGTAACACACCACTGTGATCTACTTTGTGACTTTCAATATTGGTTATGTCAAAATCAAAGGAAATGATACTGAATAATATTCGTATTTCAGTGTTAGTCATGTTTACTTATTCAGGTATTTTCGGTGATATGGTCCATAACACTCATTCAGAATGAAAGCCTAGAGACTTATAACTGCCCTAAATATGAAATATAATTATTTGCATTTAAGTATAGCCTGTTCTTAGGTAATAAAAAGCTGTTGCATCACCTTCGCTATCATATTTTGATTATATGCAGCTTTTATTGAATTATATCCTGAATAATATAAGGGAAAAAATTGTCATTAATGAATCTGACACTTTGTATTAGAATTTCTTTTTAAGCCTGACTAGATTAAATTGGATTTATCTGAAAACTGGTATATCATGTAATAATCTGGGTATGGCCTTTGGTGAAACCGAAGTCATTCAACGTTTCCCAAGTTACTCATGTTAAAAACATGTGGATTTTAAGATGTTGAAAATACTTACAGTAGAGCAAACAAACAGGATTTCATAGTGATTTTTAACAAGCAACTAGTTGTGTTTTAGAGTAAACCCCATCCATATATAGATCAATACCCACTCTGCTGCTAAATGTTGCATTTTTATCTGGTAGAACCCAGATCTGGTAGGTGGAATAAATGGCCATGTAGATGAAAACTTCTTCCTTGCTTCTAACGGGATAAGTGACTGAAGGGGGTGGGCCATCATGATGGGGTTGTCTTTGATAGAGACGGGTTTAAATCTGTAATCTGATGCCATCTTCCCCTGAGTTAAGCAGGAAAAGACCAGCAGATTTGTATCCAAAAATTGTATTTATTTACATTTACAGTGTCTCATAAAATCCCAAAGGCACCTTAAGATCTAAGAAGAGTCTTGTGTTCTTGAATTCCTACTTTTCTAAATGGAATTTGTCAAACTGTTCTGTTTACACTGTATTCTGAAGTCACAGAGGACACAGAGGAGGTGAGATTAGTTTCCCTTCAACAGTCTGGAAAGAAAAATCAGTCCACAAGGCAGCCCAACATCATCTCTCAGCACTGTCCTAGAAAACCCTCAACAGATGAAGAAGATCCAAATGTGTGTGATGTGGTTGCACTGACACATAAGGAAATATGGAAAAAAACCTCCAGAAAAAAAATGGTACATTTCCATGCTGCATCTCTTTTAAAAGTTCTCTGAATTTTAGAGTGGAAGGAGGGAAAAAAAAATGACAAAAAAGCAAAATGGCAGCCAAAGGAAAGAGCATTCATTCTTACCTAGCATTCACTGGAAGTACCTATGCATATGGATACTCAGGTCCGTCTGCTTCTACCTTGTTTATTTGTCTATTGCTCTGGTGACAGTGCATTTCCTGTAGGAAAAAAACACTATCTTTAAGAAAGTATCGTGTGAATAAAGCATGTGCCCTCAGAGGCACAGAAACAGATTGTTTCTGTACACTGTTCAGGTATATGCTACATAACTGTATCTGCTCTATTACTTCTGAGGGTGCTATTGCTGGGACGTCCATAGGGTTCATCCAGACCTCTGTATCTATCTGCTCTTTCCTGTAGGAAAATATAAAGCTGCAAATCTGGCCTATAGATTTTACACCAGGTTACTTCCTGCTTTTCACCTTTACCTTCCCAAAAGCCCATGTATTGTCTATGTTAGATAGATGTTCTTTTTCATTTTGACCCCTCAATATGTATAGAAACGTGATTTTTTGTTTGTTTGTTTGTTTTGTTTTAGCTTAGATCTCTCTCCTCTACTGTCTCATACATTTGGTATATGTCTAATACACAACCAGAAGCCTCTGTTTTTCCTCTTCTGTTGCTAACTATTTCTTCATACACATCATCTTCAAAGAACCAGTGTAGCTGATGTGATTTTTCTGCACTCATATTGTAGATCACCATTTCCAGCAATATTTCAGTGTTGCTGCCCAGTCAAATTCTGCTCCTGACATCTAACCTGTCCGTTGTGCTTGTTGTTGTTACAGCAGGAGCATGCATCAGGTTAACCAGCTCCATTTCACTGCTGCAGCAAGGTGGGCTTTAATCTAGAGCTTATACAAGTCATCCTGTTCTGTCAAAAGAGTTTTTTTCTATTATCTCCTACAGTTCATAGTGTCTTGCTGTGTTCCATTGCTTTTCTTCCCTATTACCATTTTCAGATTGAATGTCTGATCCTTAGTTGCATGATCCTGACCACAATATCACAGTCTTTTTTTAGCTCACGTTTCTCCTGCTCTCCCTCTCTCATGCTGCTGACATGTTGCACCTCCACAACCAGAGGAGATTTGTCAGGACGGTGCTACACTTCTTCCAAATCTGCCCTTCTATGATAGCAGAACAAATGCTGTCTTGTTTTTAACACTGCTGACCTTTGTCCAATTTTCAATATGTAAAGGGAGGATTTTTGTATTTGATAAGTGATGCTTGTGTATTCTACCAGAATTTAAGCCTTTTTTTTCTTTTTTCTTTTCTATTTAGGATAAAGCCTAAGCAGTCTCAGCTCAGATATTCCTGCTTTGCTTTACCAGTGCGTCTTGGAAGGCAACAAGTTGTAAAAGCCCATTTGTTCCCTGACCTTTACCAAGATGGGAAGTCATTGTGGAAACAATGATATGACCATTAAATGACAATAAATATGACCCTGTCATATTTATAACAGTCTGTAGAAGTATAAAAAATGCGTCGTGTTGAAGGTATATAAAATCCTTACTGACCAATAAAGCCTGTTAATGGAGCTGAAACCTCATAGTCTCTGCAAAGAAGATCTTTGGGTCAGTCCCTGCTATGGAGGAGATGAGTGTTTCCATAGAGAAAGAGGCACTGTTCAGGAAGAGAAGAATGGGGCTTTAATTTTTAAGTAACCTATTTTGAAAAGAAAAGCATTAATGGGTATTTCTGGAAAAGTCGTGCATAAGGAATTGTGCTCTTGTACTGGCTTCAGGAAAATGGTCAGACCTCTAGAGAAGGTTAGAAGTAGGGCCTGTTGATGCTATCCAGGTGATGAGAAATGAAGGATGTGGAGGTAGATGTCGATGACCAGAATGATCTTAAAAGCTGTTCTGGGAAATGTCTTTCATTTTCTCTGCTAGAGTTCATTTTCTCTTTTATGGTGCAGGTCAATAAGAAGCCTTAGTTGCTAGTCTGAAAAAAAGCTGTAAGTGGATCTTTGGAGGGAAGCTGAGATTCACAAAGGGGACTAATATTTGCAGACTAGAAACCAATATACACAACACAAACAAAGAAAGCGAGGACTATGAATATTTTCTGGGGGGAAGGGTCTAAGTCCAGGTGAAGTTACTTTCCTAGATATTTCTAGGACTGCTCTATTCAGGGCTCTAGATCTGCACAGAATTTCATAGTGCATGATGCTTTTTCCAGCTTTCTCTCAGGTAGGTAAAGGTGCTTTGATCTTGTCTGGCACTGAGCTGTGAAGACTATGTTGCCCCCAGTGTAGATGAGGGCTGCTCTATTGGTGTTACTCTACATCCTATGTTGCAGGATATTGTGGGAATGGCAGATCGTCTGGATGAATGTGCTTTCTAATCCCCCTACATACATCATTTGGTTCCTGTTCTGCTGCCCTATTCTGTGCTTAGTGTACATACCGAAGTTCTGTACATGACATTGTCATTCACTGAAATGATTAATTTATGATCTGATTTCAGTACACTGGGATTTTACCCCTACTCAGAATGGGAATAGAGACTATGGGAGATGCTTTTTTGTGCTTCAAAATACAACTAAACCCAGCTCCTACTAACACACACCATCGAGGTCACCTTTCCACATGAAGTTTAATCTTTGAGTGTTTCCAAAAATTCTCTGTAATGAGGGGTGAAGAAATGTGATTCTGGAAGTTATCGAGAGCAGGAGATTTGTCTATCAAGGCTCCCAGAATTACATTTCTGGCCCATTTCTGACAGGCCTGGCCTGTGTGGATTTCATATTTATGGCTCTGTTAACAAAATAGTGATTTGGGATATATATTCACATTCAGGCTGGAAATGAAACTGTTTAAGCTGTTTCTCATTTTGCACTGGAGCTGCCACATCTGCAGCTGGGACTTTGCTGAGTCTCTGATGGAAGAATAAGCAGATGGACTTCTAACCTTTACAAAGGGTATATTACAGCAAAGTGAATGGGAATTAAATTAGTGAAGCCGTTCACTCAGTCATTTTATCTGAAAATGGAAAAGTTCAGATATGTCTTTGTATTGGAAATATTCTGTGTTCATTTTTTTCCTGCTTTTATTTTATTTTGGTGAGAGAGAAAGGTGGAGTTCCTCTGCCCCAGTGGTATCAAAGTGGAAGAGGAAAAATTTGTCATTTTTTTCAGCTACAAACGTCCATAATGGGATTTGGAGAAAATTTGGCTGGACTGTAGGACTGAAATCACTGAAAAGAAGTCTCATAAAGCCAAAGGTAGAGACATTCACGGGAAATGGAACAGATGATATATTTTTTTCTTGTACATTATAAATGTGATTCAGATGAACAAGTACAGGTTCTGCTCTTTAAATTACACTTTGCCTTAAGGCGCGATCCTTGACTTTCTCATTAGATTTGATGTCAGAGATTATTAAGTGACACTTCTTGACCTGAGATCTAAGTCTGGAGGGTGAAGAATTCTGTTTTATCAGCTCATGTGTTTCACTGGGAATTTTATTTGTGATGAAAAATGGTTACTACTATCACTATTTGGTGTTAACAGCATTAAAAAAATATCATAGAGTTAACTTGGAAATGGGACAAGGAACCCAAGAGAGGAGTCTTCATTAGCATCTTGCCCCTAAACATTTCTTCCTGGCGGAATGTCTCTCTGCTGCTTTTGTAGTAAAGGAAAGTATCTCCTTTTCTGTTCTCACACTGGGAAGTGCAAATCAGACAAAACTGTAGGAGGAGGAGAGTCGGATCACACATATCTTTTAGGAAGAATGCAAGGTAAAAAAGATGTGAATAGATGCTACTGCCAGCAGAGAGACTGTTAACATGAAGAACTAACTACACATTTAGTACAAAGTCTCCAGTTTGTGTTGTCTTCAGGTTCAGTGGTGCCACTTATGTGCCTCTGGATAAACGAAAGCAAATCCTCATTAAAATGTAGCTCCTGGTGATTCTTGTAACAGCTGAATTATCCAGAGCAGATGATATCAATAACAAAAAAGTGAACAAGTCCATTTCTTTGTCTGATTGGCAGCTCCATAATGAGTACTACATGACATGCCAGCAATAATATGAGAGTAGGTCATGGAAGCACAGCAGTCCTGGTATTTTGATGGGTTGGGTTCCAGCCAGAAATACACATTTTTAAAATGGCCAAAGATAAAGTTAAGTTATTAAGGTTATACTGAGGATCGAATAATGACATGGTTACAGGCTGAGGGGGAAATCTAGTCTCAGAGCAAGGACACTGAATAGAATATGGGATGCTAAATGCGCTGTGGCTGAAGGGAATATTTTGATTCTTAGTAGGATAAAAGCCCAGAACTGCTGATGAGAGAGATAGATTATGATATCTGCCTTGAGTTTAGCAAGGCTTTTGACATTGTCTGTAGCAGCTTTCTTGTATTCAAATTGGGATTTTATGGGCTGGCTGGGAAGACTGTGAAATGGTGAAAATAACTGTCTGGGTAGTTAGAGGGTTGTACTCAATGTGGATACAGTACTTTGTGGACTTCCTTGGAGGCCTACACTATCCAATTTATTATGTTTGTCAATAAGTGAGGAGGCAAATGACACCTGTATCATCTTTATGGATGACAGCAAACTGGGGAAACAGTCAGTGTTTGTGGGCAGGATTGACATTCACAGAATCATAGAATCATAGAATGGTCTGGGTTGAAAAGGACCATAATGATCATTTAGTTTCAACTCCCCTGCTATGTGCAGGGTTGCCAACCACTGGGCCAGGCTGCCATTCAGGGGGACTTGAGCTAGAAATACTGGCTGAGAAGAATCTCCTGAAACTCTGCAAGAAGAAATGCCAAGTCCTATCCGTGGGAAGGATAAGCCCCTGCAGCAGCACAGGGTGAGCACAGCCTGCAGAAAAGACCCTGGGACCCCTCTGGGAGGTGAACCTATGCAGAGGTTATGGGATGCCCTGGCAGCAAGAAGCCAACATCACCCTGAGCTGTAGGAACAAGGGTAAGAATCAGGACATCCAGGGAAATGTTTATTTCCCTTTGCTTGGCATTTGTTAGATAGACATTTGGAATGTTTTCGTCCATTTTTGAGACCTCCAGTACAAGAAGGATATCAGAGAATCGTAGAATCACCATATCAGTATTCTGGGCGGGAGACCACAGAGACAACAAGCCTGGAACACTTGTGAAGAGAATCTGGGGAAGCTGGACTTGTTCATCCTGGAGCCAATAAGAGTTGGCTTAGTGAGGACATAACAACAGCCCTGAGTGTGTACTGAGAGGTCATTGGGGAGATGGATTTTTTTTTCATTTTTTTGGTTCAAGGTGGGAGGATGACAAACAGTGGGAAAAATCTGGAATGGGGAGATATTGACTTGTCCTTGAAGTATCCCGTAGGGTGTCCTTGGAGGTTTTCAAGACCTAGCAGGATAAATCACCCAGTCAAAATTCAGTGTAAATCCTGCTTTTAGTGAGAGATTTGTCTGTAGCCCTCCTGAATTATTCTCTGGCATTGAGATGCTGGCTGACTACCTTGCATCTAGAATTAGTATAGAACTGGTGTTACTGTGCAAATTAGACTGTATAATTGCAAGAGGTTTCAAAGAAGATTAAAAAGGGATGATTAAAGAAACCTCCAGAAAAACATTCTTCACTAGGAACAGAGCTGATGTTCTTTAGCTAGTATACATATAGACATGATTAAACTTGGTAATAGTAGGCACTTCACACTGTAAAAAGATTGTTTGGGCCTACTTAACTCTATCTTAATGAGAACATCAATTGATACTTATCCTTAAAATAGACAAGGACAATTGTGTATCTAATTACATGCATCTTGTGCATCAAGTACTGATGATGCTGACAAATACAACTCTGGTTAGAGAGAGAGGCCAACAGAGATCAGCACATAAACCCATAGTCTAATTGATCTGGTTAGACTTGCCATTTCCCAAGCATCTCTAAGAAAGATTGCATACCTGCATACAGCATGTCAGACTACTGAGTAGCCGCAGAAAATATCTCAGCAATTTGTGATTAGTTGTTAGAAGCAGCATATCAAAGATGCCAGCACCTGAGTGCATAGCTGTTCTCCATCACTGAAAATCTGCAGTGAAGGCTGATGGTTTTGCATGGATTTGCTCTAATTCAGTTCTGACTGGGAATTGAGGCAGGGAAGTCCGACGGCTACTGGCATACACAAATTTGGGTTAGGCCATCACTTTAACACCTCTGGCTATGCTGTCAGTGTCAGTTGAGGGAAGGGATGGCACAGCTGATATGGCTGTAAGGAGGCTAAAGGCATGGTGTTTTGGGAAAGCTTATTCTGGTTGAGTGACAATGTGGCAATTACAGTATGCTGACCTCTTAACTATCAGTCCTTGTCACTGAGAGTGGGGGTAAAAGCAAGGTTACTGGGGTTAACTATTTCCTGGGAGGCACTTATGTTTCTTAAAGTCACCATTAAGCCATTATGTCCACTTATCCTACAGATAAAAGGACATATCATTTTTAAAGCTGTCTTAGATACTCTGCTGATGATAGGATAGCACTGAAATAACTAATTTTCACAGTTAAGCAGCAATTTGCAGCTACGGAGCAAAAGCATCTCCAGTTCTTACAAAGCTCTGTACGTGCATTTCACATTGCACAGCAATGAGGATCTGTTGATCATTCATAAGCCTTTTTTGCACAAGAGGGAGAGTGGTTTCTCTAGTTATGCCTACAGCTGTGAACTAAGCAGCCCACAAGCAGGGATGTGTGCTCAGCTTTTCTGCTGTTAAACCAGTGCTAGCACAGCTGTGGCTCACTGCAATGAGTGCATTCCAAGAAAATGCTCAGGCAAGGCTTGTGAGATGATGGCACAAGCTAGAGAGTGTTCTCAGTAAACAGCCTGAATGTGGCCACTCTGTTTTTGAAGATAAGAGAGTTTAACCAAAAGAATGAAAGTTGCACTATGCCAGTTGGCTTCCAGGCTGGAGAGCAGTCCCATTTCATCTGCTAGAATAGACATAGCCCTGACTGCTGTGTTGACAAATCTGTCCTGAGCAAACTGGAGCTCTGGAGATAGGCTAGCCCATGGCTCAGTGCCTCTCACTGTTGACACACAAAGTTGTAGTCCTTTGAAGGGCAGGAGCTGTGCTGCACATTCTCTTCTTTGTATAACTTGATGCTGTGAATGGGGTGAAATGATATCCTGAGCTGCTGCTTGTACAAATGAATACTTGTTCCAATTAACACGTATGAAATGAACATGGCACCAGATAATTACAGGAAGATATTTTTGGAAGGAGAAAAAAAGTATTTTTCTTTGCAAAATCAATATCCTCTCATCCAGACTCTTTAACGAGTGTTCATACCTGTCATTGCAGCCTTCCCGTAGAGACCACACGTCCCCCTCCCCAGGCCATTAGCTGTCTCTTTTCATTTGTGTTGGATGCCATAAAAAATGAAAACAAACACTGTGGGATCACAAATGTGCCCATAATTCTTTATCATGCAATTTAAACCAGAAGCTAATAACAAGGAAAATGAGTAATACTTGAATAGGTTGCTGCATATACAAACAGTGCAATAATTGTCTCTCAGTCTGAACAAAAAGATAATAAAAATGTTTTACAGTGCTCCTTAATTGTACCAAAAATTGAAAATCAAGACTTTATTGCCGAAAAAGGAAGCATTAATCTGTCTGAGGGCCATTTTGTGGAGAATGCTTCCTGGGGAGGTGTGGTGATAATTACTTATCTTTAATAGATTTCTGGGTTGTGGCACCAAAAGGTGGTGGTGACGGTGGTATAGGCATTATTTATGAGCCCTGAAGCCACCAAGCTCCATTACTTCCCACATCTAATGCAACTTGCAGATCTGCATTTTCAGTAGTTTCGTTGGTGTCCCTTTTAGCATCCAGCTGTTATGAGCATCCCTCATAGCTGAGGGAACTGTGCTGAATCACTGCAAGATGCTGCATGAATTTGATGCTGCAAAGCACTGTGATGGCAGTTCATAGCAAAAAGAGGACGATAAAGTGTGGTGATGAGCATTGCTGGTGGGAGTCAGAGAGAAGAAGGTGCACAGGGAGGTACTGTGGAGCGCCATGCCGAAGGGCTGCTGACCAGGCACAGGTGGGCAGGCAGGAGTTGGGCTCAAACACGGAGTAGTCAAGGGAAAGCTGGTGTATCATAGAATCATAGGACCAGAGAATATCCTGAGTTGGAAGGGACACTTTTTAAGCAGAGTGTGGAGGAGACTGAGTTTCCAGCTGGAAGTTAATGGCAACACTCTCATTGACCTTCACTATCAGGAACAACTTCTTTATTAATAATAAGAGGGACCTTTTCTTGCTAAATGTTCAGGTTAACGTTTGTTGTAAGCTAATTACTGAGCAAATTACTAATTTTTTTTTAAAACTCTAATAGAAGCCACCTACTGGCACTGAGTTTTAACAGGACAATATAACACATGTTCCCTAACAGTGCCTGAGACCTGGCAAATCATTTTCTTTTCTCCCTGAGGTTTCCATATCATCCTGCAAGAACTTTTTTTTTGCTTAGTAACTATCAGAATTCTATTCAAATATAAATCTTCAACCTTATTTCTATGGTTTGTGTTTTACTTGTAATTATTCTGCATTCTTCAGGGGCACATTTATTGTAGATGTACTAACATAAACTCTGAGTTCAGCTGACAGTTCCTAGAAGGGAATGAATGGTGTTAAGCAGCTCTTTTCAGTTATTGACACTTAACTCTCTGTCTCAATGGAATTAAATTCAGTCTGTCAATGTCAAGTAAAACTGTATAGATTATTTCTCTAAACTGAAAAGTCTGGTCTACTGAAAATGAAAAATTCCCTACACCTGCAGTCCAGACAGGCATGGAATATTACTCTCAGTTTTATGTTTTTGTTTTTAATCTTCAGTATCATTGCTTTGCCATTTTGGGACATGAGAAGAGTTTCAGACATGAGAAGAGTATGATAAGTTACCATAAAATGAAGGAGCTTGGAAAATTGGATGGGTTATTGTCCCTGCTGAACAACCTCTTGGGCTGGTCTGTGGGCTGACCTTCTTGCCTTCTCTCTATATTTTCTCACTGCATCTTTTCCTATTATTTATTTTATGCTATGTATTTATTGTGTATTATATACAATAATGATAATGTAGTCATGCCCTCATGTTGCATACATTAGCTTGTTCCCTGACATGTGCCAGGAAGAGTCCAATTGCCTTACTGTGGATGACATGAACAAGAGCTGTCACTGCAGCCTTGTGGGGAAAAGTGTACACGTGATGTAGTACAGGTGCACTGATGAGAAATGAGTGGTTGCACAGATTTAAGAACTGAATTATAAAAACAAGAGACTTCTGTAGCATCTTCAGTGCACAAAACACTACTGATATCAAGAAACACTCAAGAAATGCTTGTGGCACCACAAGCAGGTACAGTTATGATATTTATATCATAAATAACATAACAGGAAAGTAGATGGAAAAATCATTAGGGTTTATTTAGGATGTGTTGTAACTTTGAGGCAAAGCTACAGAAGCACTGCAGTACCTATGTTCACAGTTCAGCAGTGACTCCTCCAAGAAACGTACTGTGATGAAAAAGCAAACTTCAATATTTTAATTACTTGGTACAAGAGCAGGTTTTTTTTTTTCCTTGCCTCTGGGTTTTAAACATTGCAGTCTATCATTGTTAGAAGTACTTAATGACACATTAAACATACTTTTTCACTCCATCTATAGCAGTAAAAATCCCTAATCAGGAAGCTCAAGACAGGAGGCTGGCACCTTTCAGACTAATCTGTGGAAGAGTTTAATGTGAACATTAATTTCACATGATGAGATTATTAGAGGTTTTTGGCTAAGTAAGATATTGGTGTTGATGAAACTAGTTAAAGGATAAGGCTAGCAGCTATTTTGTTCTAACAATTTTTGCAAAAGTCATGCATGTGTCAGCTGTATGCCAGAATGTATTGACCAAAATGCAGAAACCTGCATTTCCCTGTGACCAACCAGCTAACATAAGTGCCTTCAGGCCTTCTGCACTTCACTGTTTAGAAGCAAACATGTCCAAATAACAAGAAGCCTTTCCCTTAGGGTCCTGTTAAATACAGAATGACCTTTCATTACAAACTAATGTGACAAACCACAATGTGCCGTGCCAGACTTTAAATATGTTTTCTTGCTTCCTACACGACTCTGGAGAGCTTCTGAAGCATAGAGAAGGAGATCCTAGCTGAGTAAAGGTGGTGTTGATATAGGTAGAATCATAATATCATTAGAGTTGGAAAAGATCACTTAAATCACCTAGTTCAAGCCCAGCTCACCCCCACCATGCCCACTAACCATGTCCCTCAGTGCCACATCTCCACATTCCTTGAATGCCTCCAGAAACAGTAACTCCACCACCTCCCTGGGCAGCCTGTGCCTCTCCACTCTTTCTGAGAAGAAATAGCTAGCAATGCTGGAGATCACTTTACAGAGCTGACTTGATTCACAGAATGAAGAGGAGCAGAAGTGAGCAGGACTCACTGCAGCCAGGACACAGCAGTTTGGATTGAGCCGCCTCTGGCAGGTATCTGAAAATCATTATGGGAAGGAATAGCAATGGTTGATCTCATATGATTTCAGTGATCTGGAATGATACCAAACTGTGATTGGTAGATGTGTTCTAATATAATCCAGTGGATTCCTCTTAGGGCACACTCTGAGCAGGACAGTTCCGAACTGTTGAGTCGACATTTTGCAGCTAGGTGGCCATGGTGTGAGAGATGAAAGTTGTCAGAGCTCCTACAGAGAACCCAAATGAATCCTTGCACCCCATGCTGTCAATGTTAAGGAGAAATGACGTTTCATTTCACATACCCATCTGAATACCTAAGTCAGTCAGATGCCTCCAGTATACACTGAGATTTTCTGTCAACACTTTTTTAAGCTATTTCTATTCCAGGTGAATATTACCAAATTGGCCTTTCCTAACTCACACCTGACCAAGAATCTCCATGTTTTAATAAAACCAAGACTGAGGTGCAAAGAATATAACTGATAATGAACCTACCATATTATCAAGTATATTCAGAAACTCCTTATACACATGAGATGGCACTTTGCCTCCTAGCTGCTATAACATGATTACTGCATTATGACTCTTTAATAACATAGTGACATCAAGATCAATGACACCTACAGGATGCAAACATTATCACTGAAACTCCTGAGGAGCTCAGATGTCTACTTGCCCTCTAAATAGATAATCTCCACATAGATTTTTTTTCCCCTGAATCCTGTCTCATTTTTAATTTAAAATCATTAGTGCTGTAAAAGTTACAATCCCTTTCTTTTCTGTATATAAATCAGTGCAGTGGTGCTTTTAGGCATTTGGCTGACACTGCTTATTGTAAGAGCTAGGTGTCCTCTGTTTAGCTTAGATAAGGGCTTGAGACTTTGTAGAGCCCATGCTACTTCCTTAACTCTTACTGAACACATGTAATAACACGCCTGTGCCTGCACCTATTGCAGAGGGACTGAGCTGGACTTGTAAGTAGACAGTGGCATATGGCCAGCAACATTCAGCAGCTGTGAAGAACCCATTGTGCCATCAAGTGTTGGCTGGTCCTGTCACCCCCCGCATCTGCCCAGCTGCAAAGTGAACCTGTGCTGACTGATTGAGTTGTTAACTAGCTTGCATTCACGTGGTATTCCTCCTTATTTCTCTCCTTCTTTAATTAAGTTAAAAACTCTTTCAGGCAAAGATTTGATTTCTTTATGTCATTTTATATCCAGCATAACCTGACCCAGACCTTCCGTCCCTTTACAACTGCTACCACTTGTGCTACTACAAAAAATCAATGGCATCATTAAAGCATAAGCCTCTTGTGTGTTTTAGTGCAGCTGACACCTGGCTGATGCATGGCTACATTAAGTCATAGTAATATCATACTTACATGTCCTTGTTAGTGCTGGCTGAATGATAATATGAACCTTGATTCTCAACTGCTTGTATGAATTTCCCCGGTGGAGCGAATTTGCACTTGTTCAGAAGTCAGGATGGGTTATCAGAATTATCTATGAATGTATGAACTTGAACTATCTTCTTTGTCTGACTAGATTTTAAATTCCAAAGTGAAAAAGCTACATCAAATAACGCGCTGTTGACTAAATAGACATTGTTGGAAATGGGCAGGTAAGCATCAGAACAAAGGTGTTCAGGGAATGTGCTTAATCAAATGATCTTTTTATTGTATAATCACGACTAATTTTGTTAAGAAGAAATTGCATATTCTTTGAGATTGAATTCAATCTTTGAATACCCACCTTTTCTTCTCAGTGGTTGGAATTGCATCTCATTTATATCCGCATCTCTGATTCTGTCTCAGTAGAGATGATAATCATCTGAAGTATTCTCCTTTCTGTGTTGCCCAACCCCATGGTTTCTGTCCTACTGATTGACCCATAAACAAAGATCATTGCTGTGTGTAACCTGTTCTCAACATTTTGCAACATAAACTGGTGATAAGTAGGCAGTAAAGACAGACTTGAGTCCCAAACCCTGGAGGGCACAGGTCAATCCTTGAACTGGGTGGTTCAATTCTTTATTCATAGCCTTCATATAAATACATGTCTTTCTTTTTTTAATTTCAGATACTGGTGTTTATAGTTTTCTAAAATGTATGTGTCCCATACACAGACCAAGATATGTTTCAGATGTGATCCAGATATGCAAGGCTGTTCCCATTTGGGAAAATGTTACATATGCATTGATTTCTGGGAAGATCTTCAAGATGCAACATTTTTGCAAATCTTCAAAGGAGTTTCTCATATTTCAACAGGCTTCCATTTATTAATTTAATTAATTCTGGTGGCTTTTATTTTCCTTCTTTCTTTTTCTGTCAGCTCAAGTTGCCTGGGAGGTTGTATGCTGATCTGTAAGTAAACTCACCCACATCAAAAAAGCCTGAATACCTCTTATACTGACTCAACAAAGCTGATGTGGATAAGAACTAGAAGTTGTTCCTGCCTAACATATTTACTGTTTAATTTCAGAAAAAGCAATATGAAGAGGAACTGAAGAGCTGTTGCAATGTCAAAAGATGACAAGAAGTAGGCAGACATGCTGTGAAAAGATACTTGGGATCTAGTGTTCAATGAGACAAAAATAAAAAGCAAAATATCTGGGAACTGGGCTACCCAGACTGACAAGAAGCATTGGCACAGGGGAGGAGGAACAGTTTGATGGAGTATGTGGTGCTGTATGCACTACCACAGTTTCAAAATTGCCACTCTGTGGTACTTTATCTTAGAGATTAGAAAATCAATATTTACTTAAATATATGGTGCATTGCTAGCAAATAAAAGTAGAACAGTGTTTTCCCCCTTCTCAATAGGAAGTGACCAGTAATTAATCATTTGGATGGAGTCAGAGGTGCTAGATCTATGAGCACAGCTTCTTCAGATTGAAACTTGTAAGTCTCAACAACTAAGTGACAGATAATAACCAAGATTCGTTTCTTTGTAGATCATGAATCCAATTATCAAGGAGACAGTGGCATCATGAGAACTCATCAGAGTCCAGTGTGAGGAAAACTCTGTCCTGAGGGGAGTATCTTATTAAAATGAAAAGCTAATAAAATATTCAACAGTAAACACATTTACTTGTTCAGATAATCTCGAGATAGATTAATTGGTGCTTGTATAGACTTCTAGGACCATATACTTTTAATTCAGAGTAGCAACGGTTATCATAATGTAATAATAAAAATTTAAATTAGACTTTCAGCAGTGAACATTTCAATCCAAGATAGCTGGAAAATAACTCTTTTGTGATATTCTTAATTTGATTAAATAAATGCGTCAGTATTATGTATGTGCTATCCAATCACTTTATGTAATATATTATTACCACTTCTTTAATATATTATAGGGACATTAAGTGTGTTTCTGAACATCCATAGCTTTGCACAACAGTCATAAAAATCATGAAGAAATAATGTGCTAAGGCATTGCTTGTCAATGTGTATTTTCCATTTGGAGCCAAGAGACGAGAGAACATAATGTATTTTTTCCAAGTTTAATGAGTTCCTGTGAAGTTCAACGTAAAAAACAGAATGGCTGACTCTTGGGAAGCTGAATCTTGCGTGTAAGTGATTTGGGCAAAGGAGAATTTGCTGTATATCTACAGAGATAGGTTTTCTTCAATTCCTACAAGCTCATCTGGAGAAAGCAAGGTCCCAGAGGAGCCTGACAAGGGGAAGAGAGACAATCTCTATAAAGCTAAATGCCACAGGCTACATGGCTCAGTTGTATTTATGAGTGGACTACTCCGCGGAAGCCTTTTATAAGTAAAAACAAATTAAAGGACACATCTGTAGGGGACATGTTAATGTAAATGCAGTCAGAAATAAGATTTTTTTTTGAGTACGGGACAAATGTTAGGAAAGATGCTGTGTGTGAATAAGTCTTGCAATAGTTTGTGATGCAGAAGCAAAGAGAAAGCAGCTTGTAGAATGAGGAGTGTGCAAATACCAGGTGCAGCTGATCAAGTAGCTGAAGCTGGAAATTCTTTGAGTACAACCAAAGTGGGCATGAAAAGTGCCCTCATGTATCTGCCCCCAACAATAGTATCAGGAGGTGCTATCATGCGTGCCTGTTGGAAGGCCATCCTTCTTTTCCCCCAAATAGTTCTTGTTCATGTGATCACTGAGCTTCACCACCTTACACCTGGAGGTGAGTCACTGGTTGGTAGCTCCCATTCTCGGTAGATTACACATCCTGGACAACACTTCTGTGATTTCACATTTGAGCTCCTTTAAGAGTTGTAAGTAAATGTTGGTCCCAATCATTTGCTGAAATTTAATCTATCTGCTTGTTCTGAGATTTCCTGTGCATTCACTTCAAATTCATCTCATTTTTCTGAGCAGTCTGCTGCCAAGAGGATGTCAGGTCTCGAAAGTTCCCCATCAACTTCAACAGTAAAAGCAATGCAAAGAAATTGCTGCGCTTCCCTACTGTTTTCTTATTGCCCTCACATGCTCCTTTTAGATCTTTGTCATCAGTTGCCTGTAGCAATTCCCTGGCCTGATTTTGAATTCTAATGTACTTGAAGTAGCACAGCAGCTTAAGAACAGGCAAATGCTGTTCAAGTTATATTTTGTTCTCAGTGTTTCCTCTTCACGTTTGTCCTGTCATGTTTTATGGACTTTCCTGTTCTTATCTGACCTACCTTCCTGTTTCTTAAATACCAAGCAATTCAACTGTCTCCTTAATATTTCTATTGACCTATGCAAATTTTTTATTTCCCTCAGACTCTTCCACTTTTTGAATTACAGCACATATTTTACCTCCATTTACTATATAGTACTATTTGATATTGTCCAGGATTTTCATAGTCTTTCTGCTTTTTTGAACTTGTCTTTGCCCCTGTCAAGCCCTCCAGGGCTTTTCTGGTTTGTTTAATTCTATTTAGATTTGTTATTGTGTTCCTTCTATCACTTGGCCACTGCATTTTAAATTGCCTGTGTCTGTACCAGGGTTGCCTCCTCATTGGGATTAAGAGCAATGCCATCCAAGTTCTATTTACAGTCCCCTAACCTTCCTTTGAATAGCATATGTGCAGAAAATCCTCAGAACAACTTCTACATCAGTCTTTACTTCATTAATGTGCCCAAAGCCTTGGGCCACCACTTCAAAAGCTCCCTACCCATTTCTTGCTTCTTAGCAGCCAGTCTCCAACTGTTCTTCCCTCTCCTGCCTCTCCCAGGAAAAAACTGCTGTCCAGAGTTTCCTACTCACTATTCTCTCTTTTCTGTGCTTACACATCTGTTCTGCTACAAGAAGAGTGACAAGGTCAGTGCTATGGTGCTCACTGCCTTGATTTCAACACTTCAATTACAATTTCTTATATGTTCTAGAAAATGAAAGCTTTCTGGTCATAAGAGACACGAAATCTTCATATTTCTTAATTTATATTATGCTCGCAAATACTCAACATCTTAAAGCTAAGTATTTATAAACATTTTTCATTGATTCAGAAATGCTATTTAACGTATTGACATGAGGTTCTTGTCTTTGAAATGCATACATTTCCTAATAGTAACATTCAATCTGACTATCAAGACAGTGAAGTGCTTAAATACCACCTGAACTCCATATAAGTAGACTTGGCCTCATGAAACAAAACAAGAAAGGCTGATTCATTTTGCCTTAAATAGCACTATTACATATGAATCTAGGCAGTTCAGTAGGTGATCTGAGTTAATGTACACAGATTGCTCAGAAAGTAATGCCTACTATTTATTTCTGTGGAAATTACAACAGACACAGAGCACAATATCATCACTCAATAGAACAAGTTTTCAGCTACAAAACAGTATTTTTCAACATAGAAACCACCATTAGCTGTGCATTTTTACCAGAGATGAACAAGAGTCTGCATGCAGCACTCATGAAAACCTGTGCCAGTGGAGGTGACCCACTGCTGAAGTGCACTACCCACTGCCTCACTGGTGACTTCATGGGTCAACATAATAAAATAGGAGCCATTAGTTTTGGAGTAGCCCTCAAATATTTGAAATAAGTCATCAAGCAGTTAAATACGAAGAGTAGAGGCTTGCAATGATCCTTTGCATTCTCTTCTCCCTGCCCTTTAAACATCCATCACTGTTTATTTTCACTGCCTTCATTAAATTAGTTCTTCATTAATTGTGAAGTTTCCTTCCTCATTGTCTGTTTCAGCCTTGTGGTTGCATTACCCATAGTGCTTCTAGTTCTGACACAATTATCTAATAATAGAAATGCTGATCACTGTAATCACAGGTGTGTTGGAAGAGTTCCACAGGTCAAATTCACCTTTCTTGTAACCCTAGAGCAAATTTCCCAGGAAGAACTTGATACTTTGCATAGCAGTTCATCTACTTATCAGCCCTGAACAATGCCAGTGAAAAGGAAACCTGACTGTTTAGACCATGGATTTCATAGAAGAGTTACATAAAGTTGTCTCTTCTGTTGACAAGGACATCTCTCTCTATCAGACTGCCCAAAGTCAGGGTTGGATAACCCAACCTTGAACACTTCCAGGAATGGAGCATCCGCAGCTTCTATTCACAACATGTTCCAATTCCTCAGTACTCTCATAGTGAAGAATTTATTCCTTATATCAAATCTACTCTTTTTCAATTTAAAACTGTTTTCCCTTGTCCTATCACTACAGACCTATTAAGTATTGAAAAGCAGCAATAAGATCTCTCCAGCCTTCACTTTTCTAGGCTCTCAACTTTTCTTCATAAGAGAGATGCGCCAGTCTCCTGATCATCTTTGTGGCCCTTTTCTGGGCACACTCTGACAGGGCAATGTCTTTCTTTTGATGGCAAATGGTAGATCTGGATGTAGTATTCCAGGCGAGGTCTCATGGAAGTTGAGGGATAGATTTACATTCCTTGTCCTCCTGGCTTCTTTTGGCACAGCCCAAGACACAATTGGCTTTCTGAACTGCTGTGGTCATCCAGCCAATTTCTTATCTTTCTAATAGTCCATCCATTTAATCCATCTTTCTCCAATTTAGAGATAACAGTGTTGCCTGGAACTGTGTCAAAGGCCTTCCAGAAGTTGAGGTAGACAACATTAATTACCCTTCCACTGACTACCGATGCTATCACTCCATCACAGAAGGCCACTAAACTGGCCAAGCATGACTTGTCTTTGGTGCAGGTATGTTGGTCATCTCAAGTCACCTCCCTGTCTTGCCTTTAAGGAAGATCTGTTCCATGATCTTCCCAAATAGATTACGTGGAAAAGATTAATGTCTCATGGTCTAGGTATGTAAATGTTATACTGATACAAAATTATGCTTTTGTCTGGATAGAGAAATCAAATGACGTATTTTATCTGAAGATAGGCATCTAAAATGGACCAAGATTGCCCCATCTCTGCTTTTCTCTGCCCATTGACTATGCAAAATCAGGGCCAACTCTCTACTGCTTAGTTATCTAACAGAATTCTGAACTGGAAGATGAATTAGCTCTCGGATGTTTGAGAGCACTGATGAGTCCCAAAATGTTTCTTCTCTCCCTGGGGATGTCTGTCTACTCCCAAGGCCTGCTCTGTCATGGTGCAGCATAACCTGTGGTGCAGTCATTGTTATTGTCCTTGTCCTCCATACCATCATAGTGATGCTTGTGCCTTCCTATGTCCCACTCCAGCCATTCCCTACCCAGCATCATTTTGGACCTACTCATCTCTGTGAGTTTCTCTGGTCATCCCTGATGTCACATTTGTCATCTCAAAATGTTTCATAACACCAAAGATTCAAAATTTTAAGAAAAGCTTAAAGATTTTGGATGTTTGGTCTAGTACCAATTAGGGACGTGTGATTAAAAATGGCTAAGAATTGTTCTTAGGAAATATAGTCCTTGAACATGCTGCAGAAGTGTTAAATCAGTGTAACTATTTAGTCATTTCTGAAAAAAAAGAGAAACACTAACAGTAGCAAGTGGTTAATTCTCTGAAAAAAAAAAAAAAAGAAATGCTGAGACTGATGTTTAAATATGAACTTTTATTCCTAAATTTAGATAGCTGTTTTTCAAAACGCTGGCTGATATTCATATGACCTAGATAAGTGTTCTGATTTTCAGATATGCTGAGACTTCTGGCTCACATTTAAATCAATACATTGTATAACGACTAATACTGTTTTCAGATTATTTTTTTTTATGCTGAAATAAGCATTTATATCTTTAAACCCAAGGAAAATAATCATGCTTGAATGTGTATTATTTATTCTCATGGAATATGATTGTGTACTTGATTGACCTGAAAGACTGAGACTATGACTCATTTCTCACCTTGAGAAAACAAATTGAATCTAAGGAGAAAGACAAGTCTGAGAGAAATTATGTGAGACAGGACTTCAGTTTTCTATCTTCTGTGCCCCAAACAACAATGAACAAAATGAACATATATCTTAGAAACTTTCCTTTTGCTGTTAATTTGGATGGAAGCAGGAACTTCATTGACTCTAACAGAAATGTAGGAACTGAGCAAAATTGTACGCTATACATACAATATGTGTAACATGTTTATACATATTCTATACTGTTAGAAGTCCTTACAGTAGTAATTGTGCATATATATACAATGGAAAGTGTAAATTAAAAGAATATGTTTTCCTTTTCAGTATATTATCTAAATGCAAAAATGTCTGAATCTATCATGTACTTTTTAAGAACATGTGAAGGTCTGATGTTGAAATGCTTTATTGTTATAATGCAGACATGAACAGTGACACTTCAATATTTGTAATATTCAATTTTTGCTAGGTAAACACTAAGCAAAACCAGAAGATAAAAACATCTGCTACAGCCTAGGGACATACAGTGAAGCTGCTCAGTGTTACTGCTGACACATCAACTAATCATACAGACATTGTTAAAACAAAGATTGTTTTTTAATCCTATAGAAGCATAGTATAATAAAAGCTTAAATAGCCTGCAAACATATTTGACATTGACATACAGTGCCAATAAATAAGAGCTGTACAATAGACTATGAGCTGCAGATGGATGAGCAGAATCGGAACTCATTGTAGTTTTCTATCAGCCACCTGCTATTTTTGAAGAAGGAAACAATAAAAATGATCTATTGTTTTATTTTCTGTGGCAAAAGAAGCCTTCTTTGTATTTTTTTTTAAAGCATATCAGAAGGTAAAAATGAATATTTTATCTTCATCGTATTTGCAGCACATGGAGTACAGATGGATTAGATTCAACAGATCCTTGAAGATGAGCTGTGGGTAGCATCTAGCATGGATACAGGATTAGCTATTTTAAACAATAATGAATACCCTGTCCTTTATCATTAAATTTGATTTTGTTCAGCAGCCTGTGACAAAGCCCACACTAGGTGTGTACTTACTGCAATTTGTGGACAGAAATAAGTTATTTGTGTGCTCAGGACTAATGAAAAAAATTGTCCTCAGTGACATTGACTAACTATGTTTGTATATATTCATTACAAGATTTCATTAATAGCTCAATGTCCACGTTGAGAGCAGCGACAAGTGGCATTCCTCAGGGATTGGTGCAGGAGCTGTTGCTATTTAATGTCTTTGTAGGCAACCTGAACAGTGGGATCAAGGGCACGTTCAGAAAATTTGCAGATGACACCAAGATGAGTGGTGAGGTTGACACGAAAGAGGGAAGGGATGCCATCCTGTGGTACCTGGCAGTCTGAAGAGGTGGGACCATGCCAATCTCATGAAGTTCAACAAGGTCAAGTGCAAGGTCCTGCACTTGGGCCAGGGCAATCCCAAGCACAGACACAGGTTGGGCGGAGAATGGCTTGAGAGCAGTCCTGAGGAGAAGGATTTGGGGGTGTTGGTGATGAAAGACTCAGCATGACCCAGCAGCTCAGAAGGCCAACCATATCCTGAGCTGCATCAGATGTGTGACCATCAGGGTGAGGATTCTGCTCTTCTACTCTGTTCTCATGAGACCCCACCTGGAGTACTGCGTTCATTTCCAGGGCCCCCAGCACAAGATGGACATCGTTGGAGCAGGTCCAGAGGAGGGCCACAAAGGTGATCAGAGGGCTGGAGCACTTCCTCTATAAGGACATGCTGAGAGAGCTGGGACTCTTCAGTCTGGAGAATGGAAGACTCCACAGGGACCTTATAGCGGCCTTCCAGTACTTAAAGGGGGCCTACGGGAAAGCTGGGGAGGGACTTTTTATAAGGCCATGTAGAGACCAGGTGAGGGGAAAGAGTTTAAAACTGGAAGAGGGTAGATGTAGACTAGATATTAGAAAGAAATTATTTACAGTGAGGGTGGTGAGACACTGGAACAGGTTGCCCAGTGAGGTTGTGGATGCCCCCTATCCGGAGACATTCAAGGCCAGGCTGGATGGGGCTGTGAGCCCTGGTCTAGAGAGAGGTGTCCCTACCTACAGCAGGGGAGTTGTGACTAGCTGATCTTCAAGGTCCCTTCCAACCCAAACCATTCTGTGATTCTATGATTATATGATATACAGATGCATAAATAGTAGGAGATGACAACAAGGAAATGCCCCCAAAAGTTCACAGTATAGATATCATGAGATGGAAGAAGCACCATGAGTTTAATGAAACAGAAAGTTTATTTTGAAGGTTTTAAATTCATTTTTAAATTCTGTGATAGCATCTCGGTGGTCATCTGGGGGTTGAGGGAGGAAGGCTGATAGTCTGCTGTCACTCCTAAACTTTTGTCCCTGGTCTCAGGAGCATGCTCAGTTATAGTGTTTGTCTTCTTTTCTGGATGTGGTGTCTCTGTTTTTTCTCAATTGGACCCATCCATCCTTTTTTAGCTCTGTTCTTTTCTTCAAAGATCTGTCTTACACAATCCATATGTTTCCTCGAGATGCTGATATATGCAACATTCAAGGTCCTGTCTCCATCATAATGTGAGTGGTATGGAGTTGCCAATGTTCGTGGGGAACATCTGTCTGTGTGTAGGTCCGTGGTGGGGTCCGTAGATGGTAGGTGCTGGGGAGTTCCATCTGTCCAATGCCTTGCAGATCCTCAGATCCTTTAGGGCCACAGTGTGGTGCAGAGCAGGGCAAATGCTTTCATCATGCTTCAGTCGATGCCTTGTCCAGGTGCAGACACAGGCTGGTTGGTGGATGCTGCTGTGGGCTGGTTCCGTGTGTGTCCAGATATCCATCCTCAAGACAGAGAAGAAACAAAGAAGCAGCTGCCTGTGCTATCCTCCCGTGCAGGCCCTTGCTCACCAGGTTGCTTGTCTGCCAGCCATTTCCATGGCCATGTGTTGAAAGGGCCTCTGCAATCAGTAGGTCCAGTGCCAGCACCTGCAGTGGGACCAGGTCTCAGCCAAGTGGTATAAAATGTTGGGGTTAGGGCAGGGGGATCTTGGGGTGCTTTCAGGGTAGAAAGGGTACCTAGAAAGGGTACTGTTTGTGGCTGACTTATCTGTTCTGTATGGCATGGAGACCAGTTAGAGAGCCAAGGAAAGGTGTGCGTCCTACTCTGGTTCCATCTTTGTCCGGATTTCCATCTGCAAGGCAGATGGGAAGGAAGATAGGAGCAGCCGCCTGCCCTGCTTCTCTGTGCTGCCCTCACCAGCACAGCCCTGCTCACCGTGTTGCTGGTCTGCCAGTCATTTCCATGGCTGTGTGGGACTTCCTGTGTCCCCTGCACACTGGGATTGTGAAAAGAGGCACCACAATCATTAGGTCCAGTGCCAGCAACTGCAGTTAGGGCCAGGACTCAGCAAACCAGGGCAAAACCTTGGATTTGCAGCAGAAGGTCCCTGGGGAGCTTCCAGGGTCCTGTAGGACTAAGGTGGGATATAGTTCGGGGCTGACTTATCTGCCCTGTAGAGCATTGCCTTCTTGTCGGGAGATGAATGCAGGTGAGGACAAGAATGTCTCGCCATTGTGCTATGTCCCTGTCCCTGTGTGTGGCTGTGAGGCAGAGAAGGAACAGCAAGAGAGGAACAACCACCATCCATCCCCATGGGCTGCTCCTGCCCGCCACAGACCTTGCTCAGTCAGGTACTTAGTGATGATCTCTGGCTCACAGTGCACTGGTGGTGTCTGAGTTCCAGATTGAGCTTGGTATCACAGCAGCCTGGAATGCTGACGATAAGGGCAGTGCAGCTGCAGGGTGGTTCCATGGAGTTGGTGGCTGTCCCTTGGGGCATGACTGCAACACAGCAGACCTGGTGCAGCCTGGGATGGGGCTACTGGTGGGTCCATGTAACAAAGAGAGCAATGAGTTGCTCTTCACTCAGTGCCTGCACTCAGTGCCAGCACTTCACTTAGGCCATGTGAGCATGAAGATCACAGCCATTTCCTTTCTCCCATCTCCACCTGGAGCTGGACAGGAGGTGATGAAAGGGAGGAGGATTCCTTCCACTTACAGTGATTTCCACACTTGGCACTTGTAAAGTTCACTACATTTGCAGTAGCTTATAGGAAAAATAGGTACCTATTTATCCCTAATAAAACATTTTTGCTGGCATGAAACTGAGTTATGCAACAGTACCCTTAGGAACCTTTTCTTAATGATGCCACATGTTCACACTTTCCAGTCATATATGTTTAAATACTAGAAAAAAAAAAAAAAAAAAAGATAACTTTGAGATAGTTATCATCCATTTAACTAAGAGAAAAACTGCTTCAAATTTTTAGAAACCGAGAAAAGAACAATTTCTTCTCATTCCTCCCAAATTTTCTTGCCTTTTCCCATAAGATAAATCGAAGTTGGGTTATTTCTACTCTAGAAGAGAATAGAATGAGATTCTGTTTTTTTCAGAAAGAATGGGGAAAAAAATGTAGCGTGAAAAACAACTTGCTAAACGCTTGCTGAGGACTGTCAGCAGATATTAACAAAACTCATAGGCCAAGCACTTTCTCATAGCTACGATTTTTATTTTATTTCACCTTGGGGTGGATTAGGGAGTAATCGGAGTCTCACAGGGCTCTGACTGAAGACCTTGATCATCTCACAGGAGCATCCTGTGAACAACAGTACCCCTTTTTCAAACCCTAGGAAAGAGAGCATTTTAATGTTTATGTGCTGTGCAGTGCTGTTTCTGTTTTCTGATTCTGTCTGATAGCTTTCTCTGCAGGTACCTATCTCTTTTTTAAATCATTGATAAGAACACATAACCATGTAATCCTGTCTGCTGTATCACAGTGAACTACGTGGGCAGAGACATCCCAGTCCTGAAGGACCATATACACAACTCTTAATATAGCAGAAAACAGTGACATCCCGTGGTACTAATGCCTATGGATTGCACTCTCCTTTTTTTTTTTTTTTTTGTTAGTAGCAGAAAATATAATATTGCAAGTTAATGAAGCATTAAGATGAAATTACAGAGCAAAATATATTCTTTTTTTCCTTCAAAGTCAAAGATATTTAGATTGCCTTATTACATAAACCAATGAATCAACTCGTTTGAGGTCACTGCCTGCTGTTTTATTCAGACAAATACGAGTAACATTTAAATCATTATAACACTAGTGGAAGTTGTCTGCATTTTGTTGTTTTCCCTGTCAAAGACTGGAATGGAGGCACAAAGGCAACAGAGGAGGTTTACTTCCAATGTCTGCTCAGAGGAGTTTATACTTTGTTATTATGTGCATTGGAAATTTTTAAGAAGAAAAAAAAACCATGAGTCGAAGTAATATTTCCATTTTGATGGTTTGTAAAGTGTTGAAATTCGTCGTTCTGGATCGTATTTATGTATGGATTCAGACCTGTGAAGGGTTTTTTCTGCTTATATGAGTCTAATAGAAAAGGGATTTTAAATGGAAGTACAAGGCAATGCATTCAACTGGTTTCATTCTGTTCTCATAGCATAAAAGTGAGGAATCCGTTTGCCTTTCTCCTTTATGCAATTGCAACTTAAGCATATGGGTAGTAGATCTGTTGGTTGACTGTGAATCAGATCCATTCTGTACATGATTTGATCATAATTGCAGCTCATAGTCAGACTAAGTACATAGAGATTCAGTGGAACTGGGAATTTGATACTGTCTGCTGGGTACGTATACAAAATAAGAAGGCTAAACACACCTTTTTCCCTTGTGTCCAGCAGTGAAATCTGCTTTCAATTATTACATTACTGCAATTGTCAGGATAATTCATTTCTCATTTTTATGTGAGTGAACATCACTATAGGGATATGGGGATACAGTTATAAGATCACTTCTAAAGTGAATGCTGCATGGAAGCTCCTAAAGCTTTTCTTAGTCCCGTTCAAAGGTGCTGTGGATTTGCATGACTATCAGCCTTGCTCTGAGCCACAGGGTATGGGAAAATGGATTCCTCAGAAATATTTCTGAGGTGGTAGGAGCAGTTATCCTTTATCTCCAAGCTCTGCTTTCCTAGCTGCAATAAAAAACAGTCTGTACTTCAGATACGTAGCCAGTACCACTTGGCCTAGCTCCACTGACTACCACAACATTTCAGTGATTTAAACCGGATTTGACCCACACTTGCGTCAAATAGCACATACAGTATTAAAAAAAATATGTATCCCATGAAGCTCATCATACCAGCTATCCTAAAGTGCCATTATCTTTACTTGCACACATAAAAACATATTTCCTGAGAGGGCTCCTGTTCCTATTTTTAGCAAGTATGCTGTATAAGATGCAAAAACGTGTAATAAAATGTCCACTTTTCTTCTGAGAGTTAGTGTAACATGCAGCAGCTTAACTGAAGTCTATTTGGTGAGCTAATTTACAAATAAGACAGTCTTGCATGGTACTCTGAATTCAGCTCTGATGGGTTTTATACTAAGGTCACTGTGATAAGCATTTATATATGTGTAACAAAAATTAAAATAACACATCTGTATATGGATTTTCTGTTCTTTATTAAATGACCTGATGCTTGGATACACATTTGATCACATTGAATCCATCTGTATAGGGCTCAACATGAAGAATGAGAAGGTCTGAGAGTATTTTACAGCCATGTTTGTATTTGATTAAAAAAAAAAAAAATAACAGTGAAATTAGATGCTAATAGTTCATGTCATTGTTCTTCAGTGAGTAACAATGTCTTTTGGAGTATAAGAAGTGCATAAGCAAGGTTAATTTTAAACAATCCTCATAGGCTTGGCATATTAAATGAATCCTTGTGGAAACAGTTGCTTGGAATACTAGAATATATGTAAAAATGCTGATGGTGTCAACTTGCCATCTAGATTTTTCCTCTGTGCACATATGATGCACTTGATGATGATGCAATCCTATGGCTGCATTAGATTCTTTATGTACATAGTATGTACCTGATTAATAGGAGATAGCTGCATCTAATCTACACTTCCTTTACATTCATTACAAAGAAAGGCATTCCTGAACACAACTCAATTCATCATTAAATATGCAACCAACACTGGTCAAATAAATTTTGCTTTAAGTGAGCTAATGTAGACACGAATTAGTTTCTGGTCTATTTCTCTATATGTATTGATAAATGTGATCAATCTGAAAAATAGCCCAAGTACTATGAAAATATTCTGACCTTAATATGTCTGATTTACTTTTGAAGTTGGCTCTGCTCTGAATAGGGAATTGAACCAAATGACCTCCTCTGGGGCCTCCTTTGAGGACTGACTTCTTACACAGTCTGGGGATCAAACTTTTACGTGCTCTAATAGGACAAGGGGGAATGGCTCTAAACTAAAAGGGGAATTTTTGGTTAGATGTTAGGAAGAAATTCTTTACTCAGAGGGCAGTGAGGCCCTGGCAGAGAGCTGTGGTACCCATCACTGGAGGTGCCCAAGGCCGGATTGGATGGGGACTGGGCAGCCTGAGCTGGTGGGTGGCAATCAGCCCATGGCACAGAGTTGGAAGTAGATGAACTTTTCTTTCCAGTGTAAGCCATTCCATGGTTCTGTGATTACATCTCTTCCATGATTTTTTTTTTCTTCTCCTATGATTCTAACATGATTTATAATAATCAGGAAATTCTTAATGAAATTTTAAAATGCAGTTTAAACTCTGCTTCTGTCAGCTGATATCTTGATGATGTTCCAAAGGCATTTTGAAATTTACAGGCATAGAAGTTAAGAGTAATTTGTAGGCTTCACTGACTGAATTTACTTTGTAAAGCCTTTCCTTGGTTGAGGACAATGAATACTGCTACAGGTTAAAATCAGCTGATATTGTGTAATTCAAGTTCTATGTCTGGCATACCATGGTAATTATAACTGGCCTAAGTTTAAAGCTGTCCCTGGGGTGAAATTCCCCTTGAAATGAGATGACCTTCATCCTTTAAGAGATTAAATTGTCAAAATAATCTTATGTTTCTGGTAGCAGCCTGAACTGTGCCTACGAAGGGTTTCAAAATACATGATTAAAACAAACTTAGAGATGTTTGCTTACTCGTAGCAGAGTGGCAGAAAAATGGAAGGATTAAATGTTGTCTTTCTTTGCCTCTGCTAATGTGCCTGGATACTACAAGGGGTTTGGGAACGTAATAGAATTATTACTGCTTGTGAGGTGTAAAATTCATGCTAATCTTGGTACTATGCGTCTGCCTGCATTCCAGAATGTACCATGGGGGACACAGCAGGTGTTACTCATGACCTGGTCACCTTTCAGGTCCTGCTGAGGTCTTAATTGATCATAATACAACTTAAAATTCATTCAAAATTCTTGAGCTGTGAAGCAACAGGTGATAATCAAAGCAAACGTGAACCATTTCTGCCTGATTTTATGATTGGAGACTTTTTAAAAGATATGGCAGCTGCTTAAAACATGCCTTTCCCCCTCTCCTCTCCACCCTCCTCCCCCCCCCCCCCCCCAAAAAAAAAAACCCAAACAAAAATCCAATCCCCTGAATATTAACCAAGAATAAAGAGAAGAAAAAAATTTGAACTTCTGTTCTGGAAAGAATCTGATTACTTTTTCTTTGGCTATATTCCCTCTTTCCATCCAGCAGTTTTGTCACAGAGCAACTGAGGTGGGAAGGCGTCTCATGAGCTCACCTGCTCCGACCCACTGCTCAAAACAAATTCACCAGCACAGGTTGCTCAGGGCTCTTTCCAGTTGGGTTTTGAATATCTCCAAGCATGGAGACTCCTCTGGCCCTCCAGGAGCCAGCTTCAGCACCTGATCACTCTCACAGCTTAAAGTTTTTTTTCCTGATGCCTATGTTTGAATAGAAAATTCATTTATTTCAGATGATTTGCGTATTGTTTTGTCACTGGGTGTTACTAAGAAGAGCCCAGTTCTGTCTATTTTTTCTCTGCCCATGTCGGGTATTTACCACACAACCATAAGATCCCTTCGGAACCATCTCTTCCTCCAGGCTGAACATTCATTAATCTCTCAGCCTCTCCTCATAAGAGAATATATTGGGTTTATGAGGGAAGCTGTAGTAGCAGGGGTCTGCAGGGGTGGCCCCGTGTCAGTAGGTCCGTGCTGCTGGGCAGAACTGAACAGTGGGAGAAGGCATTGAAGGGAGGGAAACAGCGCTGTGCAACAGCATCAGGGAGAGAGGGGTGAGAGATGGTGGAGAAGCAGCCCTGCAGCCTCCAAGATCAGCACAGGAGGAGGGCAGGAGGTGCTCCAGGCATGGGGCAGCAGTTCCCTGAGGCCCAGGAGAGGCCCATGGAGGAGCAGGCTGTCCCCTGCAGCCCACGGGCACAACACAGAGCGCATCTCTGTGTGCAGCCAGGGAGGAGGGCTGAAGGAGACACAGCCCACTGCGCAGTCTAACAAGTCTGTCTTTTGCCTGACATAAAAAGAGCCAGGAATGAATAGGAGAAGCACAGCTGTCTGTCAACCAGATATCTAAACTGCGGATAAAAATTCCCCACCCTCTCTTCAAGAAGACTGGCTTGAGTAAGACCCTGTTGTGAAAACTAAGCCTATTGAGTCAGGATTTGTTTTAATTGATAGCATTTGGGCTATATCCTTTTAAAAATCTAAATGCTATTGATTCAAGTGGATTTAATTTATCACTGGTGCAACATAATTCTTTTTAAATGATCCCCCGCTGCTCCCTCAGGAGCCTGACAGGTCCGCTGACAGGAAATCGCTTGGTTGAGAAAGAGAATATTTAGTATTGCCTAAAGATTTAGCTCAGGTAATTATTCTAATACATGTTTTTAATGCTGGAAGTGATTGACAAAGGAGGTTGGAAGCAATGTTAGTAATGCTCAATCTGGGATGAACATGAGAAAAAGCATTTGCTTAGTGACTCATTTCTGAAGGCCTCCTGTGCTGATCCAGAGGGGGAGATAGGAAAGTTGAATTGTTGGTAATCAAACTTAAATCATTTTTTTTAAGGTTCTTAAATGAAATGGCATTTTCTCACTCGCCCTTTCCTATCTGCTGGAACTACTGTAGCTCAGCCAGTATCAAAGAACTAAAAAATCAATGCAAGGCACAGTGTCTGTGAAAGGTCAGAAGTGAAAAAGAGTTCAGGCTAATAATATTTAAAATGGGAACAATATTTCATAAAATACGAAAAAATCAATTGAACGTTCATAAAACTTCAGTTCTGTATCAATACAGAGCAGGAGATAACTCAGCAAGGGAGGAGGAGATGTGACTGGGGCATCAGCCTTGCACTGCAGTTTGCCTCAGCGTTAGGAGTTTTTGTTGCCCCTGACTGACTGGGGAAGGATACTGTTTCAGAAAGGTAGAGAAATTCCAATTGGTAGTAATGTCTCTTGCTAATTTATGAGTTGCATGCATTCTGCAGCAATTTATAAAGCTACAGTCTGAATGAGAAGGCTTTCTGCTGCCTTCTGCCTTTCTGCTTTCAGTTCTAATGAAGTATGTCAGCTCAGGAATAGAATTCTGCACACTTCTTAATCCATTGCTTGTGTTTGGCTTCATAAAACTACCTCATATTGCTCAGAACTAATACATTCCATTACTTTCCAAATGCAGTTCTTACTGTTAAAAACTAATGACTATAGGATCAGAAAGCACTTGGCTTAATTTCCAAATTAAAAACCCTAATGGCCATTGCAATTAGGGTTTTGCAGTTCTGCAGCCTTTACATCATGACAGTGGTTTTCATAAACCGTTCTTATCTATCCAGTTTGGACTTCATTTCGTATTTATTTTTCTGGTAACAGAACAGTCAAAGCACCTTATGTTTGTTCTGAAAACCTCTGCTTTTGTTTCTGAGTGCTTCATTCATGTTTTCTCAGCCTTTGGAAAAATAAGTATTTTTCCTATTCTAGCAAAATGTTGCATATGTATATTGTAATACGTAGTTTCATTCTTCTGAAAAGTCCTTCTCTTACTTTTTTTTTTTTTTGCCAGCTGGGGGTGGATTCTTCTTTGAGAACTTGATTTCGTTAGGAGCTGTAGACGTGGATGCTTACAGAAACAGTACTGTTAATATGTTTGGGAGCACAAAGAGAACCACACAACTTCTTTAACTGAGCAGCTGTTACAATGGACATGCAATCATAATGAGATTTCTGCAGATCATAACAGTCACCCCAAATCTTTCAGTAAAATCCACATCCCAGGACTTTATCCAGGCATTAAGTCTCTTGCAGCTTGCTTGGCATTCTTTAATCCGGCTAGAAGTCATGGCTTCAGTCTGCAAATCTGATCTTCAAAACCCTCACTTAACTCTCCACATAGATCCCTTGAACACTGTAAATGTTCATTTTCCATAAATTAAGCTCCTCATAAGAATCCATTCGGTCGAGGAGGGACATCACAGTGCCTGTATTTTGTCTTAGTGCATTCAGGAACCACAGACTAGATATCATTTTGGCTAAGCAGAGCAAATGAATCAAGCACATGGGGCACGCTCTGCATACCCAATAACTAGCAGGAGTGACTTCAGCAGGAAACTCAGTAGTGTTGGCTATTTTCACTGGAAAGTGGTAGTGAAGAAGGCTTTGATGCTGGGAATGATTTGCCTCAGCTGGAATATTGTAGCTGAATTCCCTTGTCTGCTTTGATATATTCGGATCTACATCACTTTGCCAAATGATGGGGGAAGCAGATGGAAATGTGTAACTACCCAGTACCTGTTCAGGGCAAAAATGGACTAAACATTTTTTTTGGGCGCTGACTGTTCAGTGGGAATTTATCTGACTTAAGCTATAGAAAAAAATAAAGGCTATAACTCATCTATTTGAAGCAGAATGTTACATCTCTGTGAGTCCAGGACCAGTTTTCTGAGGGATCCACACCAAACACCCAGATAGGTCAGGAAATTCCATATTTCCCCTTGCAGGAAGTCTTTGAGATAACGACATCATCAGCATCATGCTCATTAGTACAGTGAAGTCCACTTTTGCAGCTTGGTACAGATACAGCACTTAATCCTATAGAATCATAGTATCACTAAGGTTGGAAAAGACCTACAAGATCATCCAGTCCAACGGTTTGATATCACCAATAGTTCTCACTAAACCATGTCCCTCAACACAGTGTCTAAATATTCCATCATAGAATGATGTGGGTTTGAAGGGACTCCAAAGATCATAGAGTTCCAACTGCCCTGCCACAGGCAGTGTCACCAACCTCCACATCTGGCACTAGACCAGGTTGCCCAGAGCCCCATCCAACCTGGTTTTGAACACCTCCAGGGATGGAGTGTCCACAACCTCTCTGGGCAGCCTGTTCCAGCACCTCAGCACTCTCTGTAAGAACTTTCCCCTGACATCTAACTTAAGATAATTTCTCCCAGTATATGTTATAGTCCAGGGTGAATCAGGATGCCAGATTGAAACCTAACTCAAGAACAGACGTTGTCTTATTATTGTTATCAGCAATGGCAGCCTTATTTGTGTTCTCTTATCACATTGACTAACTGATACTTGCTTATTACTATTTCCTAAAATTTAGTAACTTACTGAAAATATATATCAAACTTTAATACTCAAAGGAGATAAAGGACAATTAGGAATTCCTAATGGTCTAATTCATTCCTTTGTGGTTTGTTTTTGCTACTTATTTAAATTCATCCTATATAAATGTCCACAAATTATTATGTATACAGTATTTTGCCTAACAGATTGTGGGCAATCAAACAGTAGTGAATGTGATTGAAATAGTATATAAACTGGGGAATTAGTTAATGGTTTAATTTAATTTATACTCTGGAGCTGTCATTAAGAGAAAGTATTTTAACTATTAGTCAAAGAGCAAATAGTTATTGTATTTGGGAAAATGAGGATACCTTTATCATCAGTGCTGCCTTTCTTGAATGTTACTGTTATTTCTTTATAACTTGTTAATCCCTAAAACCTGGATGGCAGAATTATGTGATTTCATTTCAGAAATTTAAACCCTAAAAGCAGATCCAGGCACAGATCTGAGTATCTTTCTGGGCTATCTTCCTGATGTTTGGAATAACATGCCAAAAATATGGGCTGCCATAATCAAGATGAGAAATTAAGGAATGACTAAAGGGTTTGCACTGGAATGATGATTGCTGCATCTAGTCTGTAGGTGGAGGAAACATGCAGCCTCTTTCTGAGAAGCCACATCAGTGAGACAGCTGCTGTCGTGTACATCCTGCCCCCAAAGAGCTGAGCCGTGTAAGAGCAGCCTGTGATGTTCCACCATGCTGTGAAACTGAATTTCACACTTTTAATTAGCTCTGGATATCAACCATCTCAAATGACAGAGGGAACATGACAAGAAGTATGTCATTTTATGCAGGCAAGAATTCTGTCTCAAATAGCCCTCCTTTTAGTAAAAATGCCTGAAATCTATCTGCTGTTAGCTGAAATACCTGACTGTGTTTGTGTTCATTACTCTTCAGTGGAAAACAAATGGAAATCTTCTTATAAGCATGTAACAAAAGCACAAAGGGCATCTTAATGGTGGTCATCTCACCACACCGATAAATCACATGCACGCTTGTGCTGAGCTCCTTTGCATAATCATCTAAATTATTAACTTAGATAATAGCACCATCTATTGAGGACTGGTAATATTATATAGAGTATTTTAAAATAAAATTTGCTAACCCTCCTTTGTGGACACTACAAACCAAAACATGTATTAAGACCGTATTTTTAACACTGTATGTGGAATGTGCTCACAATTTATTAGCAGTGATTGAGAATCCATGATTAATATCCTACCCCTCTGCTCTGCGCAGGTGCGGCCTCACCTGGAGTACTGTGTGCAGATGTGGAGTCCTCAGTACAGCAGAGACATGGAGCTGATGGAGCACATCCAGAGGAGGGCCACGGAAATGATGCAAGGGCTGGAATGTCTCTTCTACAAGGACAGCCTGAGAGAGCTGTGAAGAGAAGAGAAGGCTGTGAGGTGACCTGAGAGCAGCCTTTCAGTATCTAAAGGGGAGGCTGTAAGAATGAGAAGACTCTGTAACAGAGTCTGTGGTGATAGGATAAGGGGAAGTGGTTTAAAACTAAACCGAAGGAGATTTAGACTGGATATAAGGAAAAAGTTCTTTACAGTAAGGTTAGCATGCTCTGGAACAGGTTGCCCAGGGAAGTGGTGGATTCCCCAACACTGGAGGCACTCAAGGTCAGGCTGAACGGGGCTCTGAGCACCTGATGGAGCTGTAGGCATTCCTGTTCATTGCTGGGGAGTAGGGCTAGATGGTTTTTAAGGGTTACTTCCAACTCAAACATTTCTATGATTGTACGATTCTGTAAGAAACACTGTAAGAAAATCTGCCCATTAGCACTGTTTTCCATACTGGCCATCAAGAATTCTTCCTTAATGAGCCTTCCTCAGTAATTTTCCACTTTCCAGTCTTTGATTGGACAAGAGTAGCAGGCCATGGAGTTATTCTCCCATCCTTTTATAACATATGTATCGTGATTGTAGCAGTACTCTACTTTTCATAACTACCTGACGTTTAGCTGTAGCCGTAGCCAACACTGTATTCTCTCTTTTTGAAAGCTTCAGGATATTTGTGTTAAAATTCTCATAGATTCATAGTCAGGATTTTTAAAAGCATGGAACACACAGTTAGTTAGGTTTGCTTTAAATGTCTGTATTTAAAATTCCATGAAGTTTTTGGCATTTCAATGCCAGTGAAAGCACTAGAATAACCTGTGCATGATACTATTGAGGTAAAGAGTAGGGGTAAGAAGATATGGGTAAAATCTTATCCCTTTGGCTTTCCCTGGTGATTTCTGAGAAGTTATCTTAGGTTCTCTGTAAAATGGAGCTAGGTAGCTGGGACAGCTTCTCTCACTGCTTGTGTTTCTGTACAGTCTAGACTATTCAGGGCAGGGATATAATATTCCACTGGTTTTCAAAATTATTTGCCTTGGAGTGTCTGGCCTTTTGGCAGGAAATTAATAAAAGTTGCACATTGTTTATTTGAGTTTCCTTCTTTCAAATATGATATTCTTCTACTTCAGTGGCTTTATTTTTAGAAAGCAATTTTGCCTGTGATCACTGTCTTTATGGAACAGCAAAGCAATCTAAAATGATAATTTGCTTTTGGCATTTTTTTTTCCCAGAAACTTCAGTCCTTTTCCACACACAGCATCCTTTCCTGCAAACTCATATTTATCTTGTGAACCAGCTCATTTTTGGGCTGAGATCAAAGGTGCAAGAGAGCATTTCACATGCTTCTTTTTAAGGAGCCTGTTAAACTAGGTGAACACTTGAACATATTTCCTTGCTGAGCATGGAGCTCACTCTTCCTGGATATTGCTATTCTCACAGGTCAAAAAGAATATCCCAGGACCTTCTAAGACATTTACAATAATAAGTGAGTGGGACTGCAGTAAGCAGCAACTTCTCAAAATTTATCCCTTTCTTAATGAAAGGGATTCTTTACCTCTCTTCTTTACTTCTCTTTTTTTCTGACCTTCCTGATGAAAAAGTGCTACTAGAACACTGTCAGTAGAAAAGTACGTTGCTCAATGTTTTGTGCCATTTCTTGACTGTTTCCAGTTCATTTTGGCCAATCTTCCCTTTCTTTTACTGAAACATCTGATCACTTTATTAAAAGCTTATTAAACTTGAGAGTGTGAGAGCTAGTCCCCATTGCACATGAACACAGGTGACAGGCAGTTCAGAGAAGTTTTCTTAGTTATAGATATGGTATGATATGCAGTATGCATGGACATCAGTATTGCTGCTTATCTAGATGTGGAAGACTTTCTGTTGAGCCAGATTTATTCATATGACTCAAGACTTTGAGCATTCTTGTACAACAGCTTAGAAGACACTAGGAAAGAGAGCATTAAACTAATCACTTTCTTAATGTTTTTCAAATTCTTTTCTTGCTTTTGCAGCCACTGTCAAAATTAGTCATTTTGGTCTGGAACACAGTGTTTCTTGTGTCTCTGTGTTCCTTAAGAACAAAATTTATGGGGTAGGTATCCACTTTCCTTCCTCCCAGTTTTTCTGTCAACATATTCTACCTTCAGTTCACTTGAACTGACACTTGCCTGACTTGGCTTGCTGTGAGTAGCACCATTCAATTAGATGGGCTCCTTGTGTGGAGTTATCCCAGTCAAATGCTGTGGTCAGCCTGAGGCCCTGGATGGGCAGGTAGGCTGCAGCTCTTTGGAAAGAGACTGCCTTCTGTTATTTTTATTCTTGAAGACCCCCAGAATATTGGATCCTCGAGCTTGATTGGTACTTTGTGATGCTACTTTGGTATCAATAATTAATGATAATCAATAGTGATGGGATAATTAACTCTGTTAGAGAAAATGTTATGTCACTGGGAAATAGCAACACTTTATTTCAGTTTTGAGAACTTGATATCTGTATTAATTTTTCTGATCCTTACTTGCCAGAGAAAGATTTCTTCTCTTTCACTGCAAGAGTGAACCACGTGGACATATGGAATTGAATGAGACCTTCTAGACAGTCTCCTGCTATTTCAAATAAACGTGTCATTGTCTCTTAAAAGGTGATTAAGGTGGGCTGATTCCTCCCAATATTTCTCCTTGAAGGATGTCCTAGATCCTCCTTTTTCTGCCATTCTAAGTCTCCCAGAGCACATGAAAACCATTTTCTTTGGTGATGATATTGATTTTCATTTAAATAATTTTATTTGTATTTACATTTTTTTTTGTTATGTTTATGAAGAGTACTCATTTCCCTGCTTATTTCACTACACTAAACATGTCAAGCATGTCTAGCATCCATTAAAGAGACAGTCCCTGTTCCCCAATGACCCCTGTCTAAATCTGGCCCTATGAGAATTTATCTGTCTTGAACAATTTGCATACTCTTTCAGATGACACTTCTTCATTAACTAATCACTCACCCACCCTAGAGAAATGTCGCTGTTAGAGAGAGAAAATTCTATAGTTTTTGTACTGTTAGGGGGTTTATAAAAGCCTGCTGGCTTTTAGAAATATTCCACCTGGCTTTTGCTGCTAATACATTTCTATTTTCCAGGGTCATCAGATCATGGTTCATCATCCTGTGATGAACAGATACAAGAACCAAGGTCTTGCTCTGCCATTTACAACTGATGAGCATCTATTAGATATCCATGTTCACATGAGTAGTCCCTAAGAGAATGACCTTACTCTTGGTATTATTAGATTTCTTTTTATTACTATCATTCAAGTTCGCTAGGTCATCCAGTTCTACTTCATGAGCAGCACAGTTCTAAATTGACAGTGATTTCTAACTACCATCACGAAGTTTCGTGAGCATGTCTATCAAATTCATTATAAAAAAACCAGCATTTAGTACTTCATGTATTTGTAGCTATTCTTTAATATAAAAGAGAAAAACAATTCAATAGCACTTTTCCAAGACTGTTCCCTGACAAACTAACAATTCATGTATACCCAGCAAGTGGTTATCTCCCTTTGTAGATATTTTCTGTAGTTCCTTGTGGCATTTTGATCTAACTACTAGTTCAGTTTTTCCTTTACTTTGTACCCTTGTAGGAAATGTTTTACTCACTTTCAGTTGTGTAGGATTTATATCGCTGCTTTGTCTTGATAATCAATTATTTTATCAAAGGAATGTAAGAAAAGTCACGAACGATGTGAACAAAATTCTGTTCTACTGTTGTGTCCTTAGTTATTTGTACATAGAATACCTGAAAGACTTGCTTGTTACTGAACCTAGCTAACAGATCCTTGGGTACACATCTCACGCAGTCCCTGACTCCACAGCCACCTTAATTATGGACACAGCATTTCTGGGGCTAGCATTAGTCTAATGAGAGAACTGCTCTTAAAAGTACTTTTAGAAGACCAAATATTATCCTATTGTACAAGAAAAAAAATAACAGCACTTTCTGAGTGTGTTACACTGCATGACAAAAAAGGCCTAAGAACAAACACACACACTGGGAAGTGGCATCAGTAATTTTTATCCTATAATTACGACTGGTTGAAGGAGCTGTGCTTGTTCAGGCTGGACAAGAGAAGGCTATGGGGTGATGTCTTTGCAGCCTTCCAGTACCTAAAGGGAATCTATAAATAGGAGGGGTGTAAAGTCTTTACAAGGGTAGATAATAGCAGGACAAGAGGAAATAGTTTTAAGTTGAAGGAGGAAAGATTTAGGTTGGCTATCAGGGGGAAGTTCTTTATCAAGAGAGTGGTGAGGTGCTGGAACAGGCTGCCCAGAGAGGCTGCGGATGCTCCATCCTTGGAGGTGTTCAAAGCCAGATTGGATGGGGCCCTGGCAGCTTGGTCTAGTATTAAATGTGGAGGTTGGTGGCCCTGCATGTGTGGTGGGGGTTGGAAGCTTGAACATCCTCAGAGTCCCTTCCACCCCAAACCATTCTATGATTCTATGATTATGATGATTACATGTTCAAGTGCTGCTCCAAAACTAATGCCCTTTATTTTATTATGTTGGCCCACAAAGTCAGAGGCAGATGCTGATGGCATGGCAATAGTGGAGGAACCTTCCCACAGGTATTCCATTACTTTTTGTTGCTATGTGACGGATGGCAGCAGAGGGGCAGTCTGACAAAATGGTGTTTGACATGGAAGTCCAGGCCTGGGGCCCCTGGTACAGGAAAGACATGGATCTCTTGGAGTGTATCCAGAGGAAGGCCACTAAGATGTACAGAGGGCTGGAGCACCTCTCCTATGAAGAAAGGTTGAGGAAGCTGGGCTTGATTAGCTTGGAGAAGAGAAAGCTCTGAGGAGACCTATTGCGGCCTTCCAGAACTTGAATGGAGCGTATAAACAGGAGGGGGAATGGCTGTTTACGAGGGTGGATAGTGATAGCACAAGTGGGAATGGTCTTAAACTGAGACAGAGGAGGTTTAGGTTAGATATTAGGAGGATTTTCACACAGAGGGTGGTGACACACTGGAACACGTTGCCCAAGGAGGTTGTGGATGCCCCATCCCTGGAGGCATTCAAGGCCAGGCTGGATGTGACTCTGGGCATCCTGGTCTGGTGGTTGGTGACTCTGCACATAGCAGGGGGTTGAAACAGGATGAGCATTGTTTTCCTTTGCAACTCAGGCCATTCTGTGGTTCTATGATTCTATGTTTCTATGAAGTGCACATGAAATGAAGGTGTGGAATTCAATTTTTCCATGTTGGAAAGATGTTACAATTTACATTCATTGATGCTTGCTGATGTTTATGGAAACCAAACAGTGGATGTGAGTATGTGAGGCAGTTAGTGGTGCATTTTATCAGTGGTGATGACGACGTGAAAGACAATCCACATTCTGAATGTCCTTGCAGATTTTTACAAGCATAGCATGCATATTCTTCATCATTACTGGTAAGAATGCATAGCTGATGGTGCTGACTATGTTGAAAAATAGTGTTTTGTAGCTATCAGGTAGTGTTATTGTGTTCTTTGTATCTTTTGTAGTTTCCATGGAAATAAGTAGGAGGCATTACTTTCAGAGCAACCTATTATCAGATTAGTGAATCAACCTTGGTAGCATCTGTAAGGAGTAGACTGTGACACTGAGGAAAACATAAAAAACACAATGTATTATTAACACAAGTGGGCTTTTTACTGTTTTGAAGAGATCAAGAGAATCTGAAAATGTATGGAGATATAAAGCTTCCTTCTGGGCAACTAAAATTGAAGCATTTGAAGGGCACCAGAACTGGGGTAAATTCAGTGCACATATAATCTGAAAGTCCTGCCAGTCTGAAAGAGACTCTGTGTGTGACTTTAAAAGGTCCAAATATTTAGTGTTTATATGTACTGTGAACCATGAAGCCAGCATTCTAGTGCAGGTAAATCCCAAATATGAAAGTCATACAGCTTGTCAGGAGCACATATGCACTGGTGAATAAATCTTGCTGAAGAAAAACCTGCAAAGAATTCCATCAAAACAAGCCAAGCTGTCAGATGCCTTCCTTGTTTTCAGGATCCTTCCAGTTTAAAAGATGAGCAAACTGACTCTAAGAAGTGGTGCTCTATTTGATGATATTCTTTCAGAACTTTTCAGGAATCCAGGACGAAACAGAAAGTTATAGCTGACCATTTATTAAAAATTCACTTCAATGGTAAAAAAGCCTCTAGAGAAGATCATGAATGTTAATATATTCTCTACTCTGGAATAAAAATGGTCAAGTCCATCAGCTTTTAAGTCTCTTAGCAGAATATCTTCACTTAGTTCTTAGCACAAGTTGTATCTTGTCTTTTCCTTTCAGTCAGTTCAGCCTCAGAACAAGCCAACTAAATTCTAAAAAGCAGAATTTAACTTTGGTTAATTCAATCAAATTCTTGTACTTACCACATGAAAACCAGCTACCTAAAGAAAATAATGACCAATTTTTTTAAACTTTTCTCTTCATATGTTGCTAACTTGCAAAAAGCTGTCAAACACTGTAAGTCATTCTTTTATCCATTACCATGACCTGAGAACTGATGATCAATATGACCAGCTCTGTATATATTCTGCCTATCAGGTAAGCCTCAAAGAAACTTTGTAAGGTAGAATAGTTTAGAGTAGCTAAATATGCATTTCACTTGTGCAATCAAGAATTGATGTGAAACACCACATAGTCAGTGCCTTTGGCATTAGATTAGTCTGTAACAATTATTAAAGCTACCACATGAAGAACGCTTACTTATAAATGGCATCTGGAAAATACCAAATAAATGACAGATGTCTATATAAATACAATTTGAGAATGAGCCATCATTATCAAGAACAGTGGTGAGTACACTCTCAGGCAATCAACACAAGCATTGATTCCCTGACAGCTAACTATTGCTTGTCTGGTGAAACAGCCCTATTACAAGGCTAATGGTGCTTTGAGGGAGATAAATAGGGCACTAAACTCTTCTTCAGTTCCTTTCTCCAAGGACTGTTGAATACAAGCAACTACATGGTATGAAGTATGTGTAGTATAGAAATACTTGAAAATTACTGACAATAATGGTTTTCAAAGACATAAACATTGCATCACGTTATGAACTAAAATCTAACAAATGCTGCTAGCACATGCCCAAATCTTTCAGCAGAATAAAAAAATGACATTGAACTTGGCAATCTGTCATATTAACGTCAAAGAATTTAGCTCAAACTAAGCTTCAGTTACTTTACTTAGCTGAAAAATCGTCTTGCCTGAGCATCTCTGCAATTCACAGCAGATGCAAATTTCTATGATATAATTGGAAAAAATAGTTATTATTTCTCTGTAAAAAACTGCCATGTTCTGATTTTTATAAACTTCAGACTATCACTCCTAATCTTAGAGTGAAAAATATACACCTATGTTGGAGACATAAAAAGCTTCTCTGGGTTGTACTGAGAGTTTGACATTTTGGTATGAATTCATAATCTCTTGTTGTTATTTGAAATGCCATAAGAGAGAAAGGTAGAGATAGAGAAAGAGAGATGAAGAAAAAGAAAGGGAATGAGAGACTTTGTTTATCAGTCTGTGGTACCACTCCCACTGACATCAAAAAAGGTGTATAAATGTACAAAGAGATCTCAAGAGATCTTCTATTTCACTCTGCTGATTCAGGATTAATCACCCCTCATTTGATGCTAGTAAGTGACTGTGTAGTGTGTTTATTAAGGCTTCAGGTGAAGAGGAGTCAGAAATGGATCTTCTGATGATGAACTAAGCTGGCAAGTTGAACGCTTTTCCTATTATCTAACCTGAAACACCATGTGAAGATTCAGAGGTTATTTCTTGTCAAATGTACCAGAGACAGAGAAAACAATTTATCACCATTTTCCTTATAACAGCTTTTTGCACATCTGAAGTCTGTGGCCATGTTTCAGGTACACTGACTGCTGATGAAACTGAGACTGATTCCTTCAGCCTTTCCTTACCAGTCATGTTTCCTAAAACTTCTAGCATTATTTCTCTCCCAGTAGATATGTCTACCTCATCTCCTAAGTCTGTCCAGATTTCCAGTGTTTTGTAATGTATGGCCCACAAGAGGACACATTCTAAGAGCACTTAGTGAAATAATTTCATTTCTTCTTACATAAGGTGCTTTCTGAATGCTGCTGATACTGAGAGACTTTTTTTCTTTGCAGCGAGTTATTGCCAACTGATTGAGATTATGGTTCTCTGTAGGGAACAAAGATGGTTCTCTTTGGGGCCATAAAGATGAGAAAAGGACCAGGAACATATTCCACATGAGGAAAGACTGAGTAACCTGGGTCTGATCAGCCTGGGGAAAAGAAGACTGAGAGGAGGTTTGATAAATGCTTATAAATATTTAGAGCTGGAAAGAAAATGGAGGTCAGGTTATTCTCTGTGGTGTGTTGTGATAGGATGAGGAGTAATGTCATAAAATTTGAACATAGTTATAATACAAACATGTGGAAGAACTTCTTTATGGTCAGGGTGATGGAGCACTGGAACAGGTTGCCAAGGGAGCCTGTAGAATCTCCTTTTATGCAGATATTCAATACCTGTCTGGATGCCTACCTGTGTGACTGATTATGGAGTACCTGCTTTGGCAGAGGTGTTAGACTTGATGATCTCTTCCAACCCCTTCCAACCCCTGTGATTCTGTGATCCTCCTCACAGATTTATAAACAATTTTTTGTATAGAAGTCCTTTCCGAAGTGTGGACTGAAAGATCATCTTCCTCCCAGACTGATTTTTAATTACTAACTTTTAAAATCCTCTGAATAAATAGTTTAAATTTTTGGCCTAAACTAGAGTAAGAGAAACACGACAGACACAGCTACCTGGATTACTTATTCTACAGATATTGATTTAAGAGAAAAAAACTGCCTGTGAGAAAGGTTTGTGCAGCATATGGGTATTTCAAAGGAACAATGTTTATGGTGCTTTATAGAATATTGTGAGGTTTATCCATTAACTAAGAATCCATTAACAAATGTTAACTGTAATCTTTGTGAAGTACTTTCTGATGTGTGGTTCACTGATCTTTTTTTTCCAGTCTAAACGTAGTACAGAGTTTTTACCATACTCACAAATTCATGTTCAGCATGAAATGCTGCATGTAAACTTGTTCACTTCAAACTTTAAAGTAGTTATATACAAATATTAAACTTCCTAATAATTTCAGTTATAAATTACTTAAGTTCAGGGAATGGGTAGAAAAGATTCTTGCCATAATTTTACTTGCAGATGCTGTTACTAGTATCAGCCTTTTACAGAAGTGGAAAAATTATGCCTCTTAAAATAGTAATTTTCTGTATATTACACTGGTTAGAGATTAGTCCCTTGCTGTGAAAGAGCCTTATACTTGAAATTCTCCAAAACAGTGGAAGCATAACTCAGTTCATCCTGTAGGTTCTCATTAAAAATATACAAAAAAATGAATATAGTACTATAAAGGTTTATTATTTCGATGAAAAAACTATTTTAAGATCACGTCTGTTCAGTAAGTACAGCACAGGACTGCAAATCATGACCAGATATTGTTGTAATAGAAGTAAGGTCTGAATTTCTAACAGTATAATGAAAGACCAGGCTTTTTTTCCAGTCATTCATGTTCAATGTTTGTACTACAACGCTAATATCATGGGGTTTTTACTGAAGGGAACAATGTTTATCTTTGCATCTAGTACTTACATTATTATCAGGCTACAGGGATAGACCAGGTTTTCGTTACCTTGATCACACTGAAGGCAGGAATGGTACCCATCAGTGTCTTCTACATCACACTGAGCATGGGAGCCTCTATTCGTAGAATCATAGAATCATCTAGGTTTGAAAAGACCCTTGCAATTGCCAAGTCCAACCATTAACCTGACCTACTGAGTTCCATCACTAGATCATGTCCCTTAATGAATGCCATGCCCACATATTTCTTAGGTACCAGCAAGGGTGGGGACTCCACCACTGCCCTGGATAGTCCGTTCTAATGGCTGAACAACCTCTTAATGAAGAAATTCTTCCTAATATGTAATCTAAATCTCCTCTGAAGCCATTTCTTAGCATGCTGTAACTTGGTACCTGAGAAAAGAGACCATGATGTATCTCACTGCAACCTTCTTCCAGGTAGTTATAGAGAGTCCCTTAGCCACCTCTTCTGCAGACTGAACAACCACAATTCCCTCAGTCATTCCTCGTATATATTTTTACCTTTTTCTTTCAACAGCTTCATTGCTCTTCCCTGCACATACTCGAGCAACTCCATACCCTTCTTGTAGTGAGGGGCCCAAAACAGAACCCAATATGCAAGGTGTAATCTCACTCATTTGGGTTGTGGTCCCTTCAAGTCCTGCTTTCCTTCCCACTCACAAAATACCTTTTATCTGTCTTGCTCTCTGTACTTTTCTCTTGTATTTTAAACAGATTTTGACACAGCCAGGAATGTGACAGATTTTGTAATGCTGCTGCATGCAGAAATGAAGCTACAAGCAAAGCCTGAAACAGCCCAAGCTTGCTGAAGTTTGCTTGCTTTTCAGTTTGCTCTACCTGTTTCTTTCTCTAATAGGTATGGATAAGGGTCACAAAAAAAAAAGCATTGGTTTTTGGATTTTTCAGTGTTAACTCACCCATAATTCCATGGATCTTCTCCCTCCTCTCTAGTTTCTTCACAGAAGTACAGTGATGGCTAATTGACAGTCCTCTGGGAGCACCCCCACTTTTCTTGCATTTTTAGCGATAATCACAGAAGACTCAGAGATTACACTGACTGTATTCTTAAGTAGTCTAGGGTGAATTTATTTTGTTAGTTCCTGCTGACTCACATACACCTGGTTTAGCTTAGTGTTCATTAATCTGTTCTTCCTTTGGCTTCTACTACTGCCATCTCATTATATTAGTTTATTAAATATCTATTCATAATAACTTTGTGTGTGTGTGTGTGTGTGAAGATAACAAGAAGAGGTTTTTGCTGCTCTTTGTCTTGTTTCTATTACTGTTATGATTTGATAGATTTTCAAGTCAATGAAAGTTCTCTAAAGAAGATGAAGCAGCTACAACAGATTTTTAATATCTCTCTCTCTTCCCTCCAGTATAATGCTTATACTCTGCCCTTTCTTTACAATCTTTTTCAGCGAAGAATGAAAATAATTATATTTTAAAGCTGGTCCACAAATCCTTCTTATAAAACTGTTTCCTTCCTAGCAGCCCATCTTCAGCTCAGCTTCTATTTCTTAAACATTATATTAAATTATTTCTAGGTATTAAAGTTGCAGTACTAAGCAGGCTGAAGTATTGCTACTGGATTTGTTAGGGTTAATAATATATGAGACAGTCATATGCACAACTGACACTCAGACGTCCAATCTATGTTGTGCAATGAATACATACATACATATGTTTGCAATTTAATGTGAACTCAATTTTTTTTTTAAAGCTTTTTTCATAGTTTCTTTGTTTTTCTTGACATAACTTTGAATACTGAAAGAAACAGTTTAAGCAAAATAATCAAATGACAAAATACTACTGTTCTATCTTGTGATCCCTCTCTCTGTTGTAGGTTGCTGTCTCTAGTTTGACTTCATCTCTCCTGATGCACCACAGGCTTCATCTCTAACTAGTTTCAGTTCACCACCATGAGAGCTATAGCACATATTTACAGCTACAAAAAATGAAGAAATTGCTAAAATGAATTATGCTGAAAGTTGGGTCTTTGGGGAAAAGAGATATGTTGTTTAATAAAAACTTATATATATATTTTTTTCTAACTGACATAGAATCAGTCATGGAATCATAGGACAAAGGCACTAAGGTCCTGCAGTCCAGTCTTCGACTCATCACTATCATGGCCACTGAACAATGTCCCTAAAAATAGCATTATCTGGAGTCTGTTCACCGCTTTTAACACTGCTGCTTCTTGCTCATCCTCTGGCCTTCCCATGCAGATATATAGCTGTGCTGCTGGATTTACTCAGGCTGCTGCTTCTTCCTCAGAAACCCTTCTGTTTGGAAGAGATTTAGTGCTATAAATTCTGATGGTCTGTGACATCCCACTGCTTGCTTATTTGATAATCTTCATTCTGACATAACAAGCGATGCTGAAGTGGACACTGAAGATCTCTGGAAAGCTGTGCTGAACAACTCTTTATAGATGAAGAATAGCCATATTTGGTGCTATTTTCTAGCAGGATTCATTTTGTTGAGGACACAAAATAAAGTTTCTCTGTCACTGTGTAAGCAGTGCACACTTTCTTATGACAGTGAAGAAGGGAAAGTCAGAGGTTGCTGATCTTTCCCAGACCCGTAATTTGTACCATTGTCTATCAAAAAGAGTTCAACACTTTTATTAGACTTTTCTGATGAATGAGTTTGGGATCACTGAAGGCCAGGCTGTCAAGTAAAACAATAGGAACTGCTGGGGAGAGGAGGAGGACACACAATCCCACAGAAGAAAAGAAATGGGGAAAATTTCCTTTATCCAGTCCAAATGTCATCTGGATAAAACAGAGACATTAATTTAAATTAATCAACTTAATTTTGGTAATCATACTAGTTTCCTAGATATGGCTAATTATTATGGATGGTTTTGGTTTACAATAAAAGCTTATTTTTCATGCAGTACTTCCTATTCTCTTTCCTCTTCCACATAATGATGTTAAAAAACTATAACCTGATATGACTGCTATTTTCATAACAGATTATTATGGCAACGTATATGGATTAATGGGAGTTTTGACTGAATAAGAATTGTACCAATTGGCCCTTGAGATTTCATTAAATGAAGTCAGAAAAGGAGGAACTAATTACAAAGGAGGAAAGATTTCTGTACTTTTAAACATCTATTTTGTTAGGAATTGCATCTCTTTTAATACAAAAATCAATAGCATGGCAGCAAAATGATCAAAGAAAGCAAAATACAATCAGAGTACGTGTGCAAAAAGCCATTTCAGAAATAGCCTTCCTTTGCTCAGTGTGATATAAAGTGTTTCAAGCCGATGTAAAATGTGTTTAGAAATACACGGCCAAATTGCTTTCCCTACAGATATAATGGATATAAGTTTTATATCCTGGAAAAAGTATCTCTGTTTTAGTTTTTGTTGTTGTTGTTCGTTTGTTTTTGTTTTTTTTTTTTGAAGAACAGAGGAAAAGAAGTGTTTATCACCTAGTTAACTTAGTTGCCTCAACTTCTATGTGGAGAGTGGAGACTCTTGTACTCTTTGTAGAAGTTGGTTTTTGTGGAAGCAGTGATCAAGTTTTCTGAAAAAGCAACCCCCTGAGAGAATGCTCAGTTTGACATCCAAAAATTGACTCTTTTGCTGCTGAACCCTTTTGTCACCACAGATAATTGCCTGTTTGGATTTTTGTTTCCAAAAGGAAAAATAGTTATTTTGAACTCTGGGGAAAAGGACATGGATGTCCAGGTGGTGGACAGAAAGTTGGCCATAAGTCAGCAGTGTGCCCTTGTGGCCAAGAACACTGATGGCATCCCGGGATGCACTGAAAAGAGTGTGACCAGCAGGTTGAAGGAGGTGATCCTCCCCCTCTACTTTGCCCTGGTGAGACCACATTTAAAATACAGTGTCTAGTTCTGGGCTCCCCAATTCAAAAAGACAGGGATCTCATAGAAAAAGTCCAACAGAGGACCACAAAGATGATCAACATTACCCATATGAAGAAAGGTGGAGAGACCTGGGACTGCTCAGCCTAGAGAAGAGAAGGCTGAGAGATGATCTCATCACAGTTTTTTTGAAGTGTGGGACTCAATTTAATGGGGGTGGACCCTTTTTGATGTGCAGCAATAGAACAAGGGGTAATGGGCAGAAGCTGTAACGCAGAAGTTCCATACAGACACAAGGAAGAACTTCTTTACTGTGAGAGTGGCAGAGCACTGGCACAGGCTGCCCAGGGAGGTTCTGGAATCTCCTTCTATACTCATCTGGGCAATTTCCTGTGTAACCTACTATTGAGGAACTGCTTTAGCACAAGATTGGACTTGATAATCTCTGGAGGTCTTGTCCAATCCATGCAATTCTGTGATTCTGTGTGATTCTGTGATTCTTTCTTGACTCTTCTAGAATGTTGAGAAGGATTTATGATGATTGTTTTACTTCGAGATCAATGGGCCCTTATGTATAACATGAAAGTGGAAGAGTTGTATAAATGGTTTCAGATGTGGACTTGTAAAAATATGTGAGTCCTTCCTTTGTATGCACAGACTACTCTAAGCAATTTCAGTTTGAGCTAATTATGAGAGCATATCACTTCAAAAAAATAAAGCTAGAGGAAAAGAAAAAATACATCTACCCTACCCTTATAGAGTACTGCAAGGAGATCAGTGATGTCTGAGTACAACTAGCGTTGATTTCACGTTCACTCTCATGTTCTGTCAATTTAAAGTAATGTTTCAGTGCTATCTGCAGGGGGCAATAACAAATATAGTAGGTGCTCCATGTGCATTGACATTGCCAAACAGTCAAACTGCAGGACCTCACCAATTACATGGCTAATTTTCCTTGGCAGACCAGTGAGTTAATTCATGGGTATGAAACTGTCACCAAAGTTTGTGTTGCAGCACTGACTGTTATGCAGCTAGAGCTTTCCCCAGAGAGCAAACATTATACCTGTGTTTAAGTGGCACCTTGCAGCATGCCCAGCGCACCAGGGAGCTCATTGGAGAAAATCTGATGGGACAGAGGTGTTAAAGATGTGGAGTACTAACAGCTACCATTGAACATGTCTTTGTGAGGGGAGAGGGAAAATGAAAACTAATGTCTATATGATTTCCTGGATCCACCTTGTTCTTGGGATGGGTTCTGGCTGTCAGCATTATAGTATGAATTCCTTATTAACCGTAATACTGTAGGAATAAGTGAGAAAAAGAGGTAAGAAGAGACTAGAGTAGGCTTAGGAAAGTGGAAGATTGAGGGAAGAATGAAGGAGGCCTTTTATAGAGAAGACTGAGGCTGGAGAGGGCTCAAACGAGAGGATTAGAGACACCATGCTCTGTAGGGACGCAGAGATTCTGGGTTCATCATGTGGAATTAAAAGGAAATGGGGACACATCAGCAGTATGCATGCAGAAAAAAGGTCACTGAAACTTGACAAATGAGGAAGACTGTGAAAAAGAAGAAATAAAAGGTAAAATAGAGATGGAACAAGACAGAAAGGAAATGAGACAAAGAACCTCATGTAAAAAATGATGAGTTTTGAAACTTGCTTGTGGAGGAAGACTGACATCTGAGACAAACTTTTCCAAAGTCTCTGTCATAAAGGAGACATAACATTCCAAACTAGTATCCTCTGTTAGAAATCACAGAAAAAATCATTTGGACAAATCCTGTGATGCACATTTTGGTGTTTCTAATAAATAACTCAATTCTTTCAAATTTTTTTGGAAAGATTCCCAAACTTTCACATTGAGTTGTGAGACGTCTGATCGGTACCAGGTCAGTCCAAAAGAAATGCACTACTGAAAGACCCCAGAGGACCTCAGAAAGTGATAACTATAAAAAATTTTAAAAAGCGACTAATGGAAATGATTTCCCCCCTTAATTTAATTTGAAAACTGTTTTAATAATGAAAATATGTAATGTGCATTTAATTCTCATGTAATTACTTCATTTTCGTTATGATTTCAGAAGTCCTAAAACTGTTTCACAAAGATGGGCAAATAATAACTCTTGTCTAGCCCAGTGCTTGTCCTTGAAGGATTTACATGGGGTGATCTGGACTTCACTGGTGTTACCCAGTGTAAGCACAGGTGCTTGTGCTGATCTGCTGGCTCAGTCACAGCATCAGACCTGCTGGTGGTTCACCAAAGTGCTGATTTCCAGGCCACATGGACCCCATTAACAGGAATTTCGATCCCACTCTTTCCTACACAAGTACAAAATTACCAAAATGTAGTAGGGTGATGGGGAAGGTGGCATCGTGGGTTACATAACCCTGGATTTATGTGCTGTAGCCAAGGCAGTCAGCCTGTATGCATGGCAGACACAAAGAGTTTGCTTATCAGATCTAGTATTTTGGAACCTATTTCTTCTACTGCTTTTGGTTGCTTCACTAGGCTAGGGCTTTTTGGGTAAGAGCCATCTCAGGTTTTTGTTGTTCCTGTTCACCCCTTTGCACAATACCTTGTTCCCAAAGACTTTTACATCATTAAAAAAACAAACAAATAAAAGAACATCATATCTATATTCATATATATAATGTATATATAACATATATATTGAAGAAAAAGGATTTATGTGTAAGGAAGTCAGTAAGAATTTAAAATGCCATACTGAGCAGTCTTGAAATCTTGTCTTTTTGGCCTGGCAGACTTCCAGAGATTCTGGAGGCATTTTCTACTACCTTGAACTAATCCAAGTCTGACTGACACACAGAATGACTGTCTTACCTTCCAAATATGACAGCATGATCATCCCCAACTCCTTTGTGCCAGCTCAGGGTCTGACTCCAATTAAAATCAGCTTCTTTTTTATGAAGGGTTACTGTTCAGCCAGATCAGTTCCTCTGCTGTCAGTTGCAGGGTCTCATGGCCATCAGTGTTGGCTCTCATGAAGAGGAGGAAGGAAAGTGCATGTCCACCAGGGCAGAAGTGTGGACAAATGTTAAGCTACACCCGCAGACAGCAACTTTGTCTTGGAGGGATGCCAGTCATTGTGAAACAAACCCTACCAGAACAGCTGTTTGTATGAATGCTCTAACTCAGTTTCATCACTTGTAACTTCAGATCTTGCCAAGGTACTTAAGATAGTCTGATCTCTACGGAAAAATATGTTTCTTCAGGGAGTCTTGTACCAGTATTGAGGTGTCACGAATGCTTTTTCCCCATGTTAACTGTCTGGGAAACCTAACATTACTAGTCTTAGATATCTAAGGTAATGACATATGAGAAGTTCTAATAGTAAATTAAAGTTTTACTCTTTAGAACTATTGTAGTTAGATTGAAAGCAACTTGCTGAAGCAGACAGAGAAGGACCTGACTCTGATTCATACTGGCAATCCAGTAGTGGTCAGAGAACAAGAAATGTCTTCAGGTTCACAAGAATGTTTTAGGACAGCTTATTTCACAGTAGATACTCTGGTCATTTTCTCTGTGTTGACAAGCACTAAGTGATACCTTTCTCTCAGTTAAACTAAAATAGCTGGCATTCCTAGTAGGAAAATATAGGTTATATTTTCAGAATTAACAATAGATGTATCTGTAAGGCTCCCATTTATCAGTGGGAAACACATATGCACTTCCTGGAAAATACTCTTTAGAGTATTTGAACCCTTCTCATCTGTAGTAAATTCCTACCTTGAAAAGCTGCATGCAACTCTTACCTGTCTGCACACCTGCCCTTGTTTCTTATTGTAAAGCATCCACCACTGAGTTCAAGCAGGGCTATCCAGGTAAACTCAACCTTGTGCTTGGAAGTCAGGATGATTTCTACTTGGGTCTTATTTGCTGTTGGCAGTAAGGATTCTGTCTTCAGCTGTACACTTGTTTTCTTCTTGGGAGTTATGAGGTATAACTGCAGGCAGAATCTGACTTTGTAATTGCAGCATAAATTCTGTTTATGTTGCACAAAATGGAGCAGGAATCAGAGTCATCTCTCCTAACTGCATTGGAACAGCAGGATAACAGGAACAAAAAGCAATAAAAAAATTTTAGTTACTGAAGTAAGCAGATGACTCCAACTATATTCAGCAAGTAGAAATGTTCAGTAAGAAACTGCCATATTTGCCTGCTTCTTTTTGACTAAGAAAGAATTTTTTTCTACTTAGAAGGAGCTCCTCAAATGCCATTTAAATTGTATGGAGGGTTCTGTGACATTGTGTTGCAAGAAAGAATATACATTTTGCTATCATCAGTCCCTAATGGGAAAAGTAATGAAAGAAGTTTATTGTTTCTTCCGAGAGCTGGAAAGTTTAGAATCTCTTTTAGTGCACATGCACATGCCACTCACCCATGCAGCAGCCATACATGGCTTTCTAGGTAGGTAGGAAACCACAGTATATTTATTAACAAATATTATTCTAAGCCAAACACAGCAGAGAGTGCATGTCTTTGAGTGGGTACACCTGGCAGTGAATTCTTCTTCCCCTGCTTTGGTGATGAAATGTGATGTTGCTCAAACTGACACAAATTCTTCTGGTATGTTGGCTCTCTCTATGGCACACAGCATTGCAAAGGACATTTAAAAGCCCTGCGAGTTAAACTACCAGGAGCATACAGGCTTCTGACTGTTCAAGTGGCTATATTGCCTAGATTTTCAGTTGGCAAATAGTAAAAGCATGTACCAGCACACTTCCATTTTCATTCCAGTTTTGTTCTACCAATGCTCTGTAGGCTTCAGTGGAGTTGCTGCTAAATATACTTGTGAGAGATCAGAGTAAGGACTGCTAACCTTGAAAGAGTGATGGTTTAAGCCTGTATGTCTGGCAATGAGATATAGACCCTTCCTATGCTAGTTCATTTGTTTGAATCAAAGTTGATATTGGCAGAAAGTCACTGCTGGATAGCTGTTCATTAGCTGCCATTAAGTTAGACAACAGATTCAGCTGTTTTCTGACATGAAACTTTCCAAGCCCTTACTCTCTCTGCTGGGGTTCCCACTGGTCCTTCTGCATAACCCCAGGCCATCCAGCAGTCTGTCCAGACAGTGGGGCTTTGGTGACCGTGACCTTTGAGACTCTTGAGCTTCTTCTCCAGAATGAGACAGACGGACTTTTGGCTGCTGGACTGGGAATAGGGGTGGACTCGAGAAAGGTGATAAAGAAAACATTAAGCTCTCATCTAATCCCCCAAATGCAGGAGTGATTGCCCTTAGGGCCACCTAATTTTCTCAGGATGCAGTTCCAAGATCTCAGCAGAAAGGAGGGCAGCTTCTAATCATTATGTAAAAGGTAAAATCTGAAGTCTTTACTTAAACACTTGGATAAACTTGCTGATACTAAATGTACAGAGCTTCAACTCCAGAATGCATAATGTGCTTGTTGAAATCAGAAGATATTCAGCTTTCTCAGGCATGGTAAGGGCTATAATTTTTTACTTTTAATGATCTCTCCAGCTAAATGGCAAATAAATAAATATGAATTTAAATACATATGCTTTACAGGATTGAAGAATTTTGTTGTTGAATTATCTGATGGCCTTCAACAGCATTATATCCGATCTTGCAGTGAAAAGTGCTCTCTGCAAACATCATACATAAAAGTCAGAAAACAAATGGAAGGAAAAGGGATTCCAACATATAAGTAATGCAGGGATGTCAACAATATTCATACTTTGTATTTCCAAATGCATACATATATGCATTTATACTTGAATAAATGTAATATTTTGAATATATCTGAATGCATTATTTTTTATAGGTCTGGTAAAGAAATGTATGCACACATAATAAGATAACATGCAATTGCACTTGATGCAGAGAGCTTACATGGGCTCCTGGATTATTAAAACTCAAAGCAAGAAACTACTTAGCAGGATTTTGTTGGATTCTTAGGTAACACATTTGTCTTGAATTCTGTGCTCAGTTAATAGAAACCAGCAGATGTTTTCTCTTCAATACTGCATGCCACTTCAGAGTCCGTTCCTTTAAGCATTTCTGCCAATTTTTACAGGCTGATAGAACTATTTTTCCTCTTCTGAACGTTAAACATGAGGGTTTTAGCATACTTTTGCACACTGCTATATCAATAGCCAGAAAGAGACGGTCTTATTTGAACTTGTTGACAAATCAAAAGAAAAAATGTGGCTTTTAATGCTGAAAAAAACCCTATTTACTCATTATTCTCATTCTTCACTGAGCATAATCGGAAGTGAGTATGGAAACATTTCTCATCCCACTAGAGAAATGTCAGAGCTTCCATTCAGTGTTTTACTTGGTTTTCCTTAAAGTTGATTTGGAAAACTTTTCCCAAAGAATACTCTAGCTGATTTTTTGATCTGCCCATAAAACTAACAACAGAAAAAGCAGTGATGAAATAATTCATATGTATTCCTTAGAAAATCTATTCAAAACAATTTTTTATTTTATTTTATTTTTCTGGAACAGAAATGTAGTTTCCTTAGCTTTTACAAAACCACCACCAAAATGAAATATTTGGGATAGATTTTAAACTATGTAGGTAGCTCTGAATTTAATGTCTCTTATTTATTTCCACGGAAACTACAAAGACTACAAAGAGCACAATTACACTATTCAATAGAGTTGATTCTCCACTACCAAATGCTATTTTTCAGCATAGTCACACCATTACTGCGTCCAGTTCTGGGCTCCCCAGTACAAAAAAGACAGGGATCTCTTGGAAAGAGTCCAGCGGAGGGCCACGAAGATGGTGAAGGGCCTGGAGCATCTCCCCTATGAGGAAAGGCTGAGTGAACTGGGTCTGTTCAGCCTTGAGAAAAGGAGACTGAGAGGGGACCTGATCCAGGTCTATAAATATCTAAGGTGTGGGGGGCAGAATGGCGAGGCCGGACTCTTTTCAGTGGTGAGTGGAGAAAGGACAAGGGAAAATGGCTGGAAACTGCAGCATAGGAAGTTCTGCACAAATGTGCGCAAGAACTTCTTTACAGTGAGGTGACAGAGCACTGGAACAGGCTGCCCAGGGAGGTGGTGGAGTCTCCTTCTCTGGAGATGTTCAAGACCTGCCTGGATGCCTACCTGTGTGACCTGGTGTAGGGAACCTGCTTTGGCAGGGGGTTGGACTCGATGATCCTTGGAGGTCCCTTCCAACCCCTACAATTCTGTGATTCTGTGATTCTGTGATTCATTAGCTTTGCATTTTTTCCAGTGATAAGCAGAAGCTTGCATGTCACTCTTGAAAAAATCTGCACCAATGTAAGTAAGCCACCGTTGCTGTAGCCAGTGCTGAAACACACCACCCACTGCCTCACTGTGCTCACATCCATTGTTTGGTCTCCAAAAGGTTCAGCAAATGCCACCAAATGTCAATGAGTGTGATTATTTTTGCATGCCCACAGCGCAGCAAAGGATGAGGGCTGAAGGAGGCACAGCCCATGGGTGCCCACACAGAAGAAGCCTCAGGCTGGAGATGCAGCCTGTGGAGGTGGTCAACATTTTTTTGGCTGGGATAGAGTTAATTTTCTTCACAGAGGCTTGTATGATGCCATGTTTTTGGGGAAAATAGTGGTGATAAAACACTGATATTTTAACTGTTGTTGAGCAGTGCTGCACAGAGATAAGGACTTTCCAGCTTCTCATGTTGCTCTGCAAATGATGAGCAGGATGTTCTCAGGGAACTCGAAGGGAACATAACCAAGATAGGTGACTTAAACTGGCCAATGGGATATCCCATACCATATGGCATCATGATGAACAATAAAAACTAAGCTAAAGCAGGAGAAAGGAGGGATGTTTGGAGTAATGGCATTTGTCTTCTTAAGAAATGACCACATGTGGCTACAATGTGGTCCTGCTTTCTTGAACGTGGCTGAACAGTGTGTGCCTGCCAGTGGGAAGTAATGAATGGATTCTTCATTTTCCATTGCTTGCAAACACAGCTTTTGCTTTATTGAGGAAACTGTCTTTATCTCAACCCAGGCGATATCTCACTTTTTACCTTTCTGATTCTCTTGTTCTCTTCCCATCTCAACTGGGGAGTGTGAGCATCTGTGCAGTGCTGAGCTGCTTGGCAGAGCCAAACTACAATAATGATGCTGTGACTGCTCTCTTGAACTCTTTTCCTAATGTCCTGCATGTAGGTTAATTGAGTTATATGTGTATTTTGGGCATTCTCATGTGAAGCTCTAGCCTAAATAATCTGGTCTTTCAAGTAGAATATATATATGTGAAGATATAGAAGATATATTCTAAGCCCTTGAAGTCTTTAAATATACTTATTTTTTCCATTTACAAGGTAGAAAATTGATGTTACATATGTTGGAGGTGCAGTACTAGATTAGTTTTGTTTTTCTGCTAATTTTTTAAACCCAGCTTGATAAGGCAAGTAACACTGTTCATGACTTTTGGCCATATAAAGGTATCACTTGAACACTTCATTATTTTTAACATCTAATCAAGTTTTGTTGACTTCATGCTGATGTCCTAAACGTGTAATTAAATACTTTTCTGATTAGGAATGCTTCTATGATTCTCTGCCTAAAAGCAACTGGTTTTGGGCACAAGAATTATGAAGTGGTGGATAAAGCCAGGAGAAACATGAAACTGTGGGTATCAGAGAAATTCATAGGATCATATAATCATAAAATTATTTTATCTGGAAAAAACCATTATAGGCCAGCTATTCCAACTAGCACGTACAGCTAGGCCAGGATGCTCAGAGCTTGGTCCAAGCCTGAATGTCTCCAGGTAGGAGGCATCCACCAATTCAGTGCTCCCCTTTAAAGAGAGATGGGGAAATAGGGTTTTTCTTGAGAAAGCAAAACAAAAAGATTCTATAAGATAAAAGCTGTGTTTACAAAAGCCCTTGTATTTTTAACAAAATGTTCTCCTGCATATTGCATGTGATTTCAGCTTCAGACATGGCTGAAAATTCTTGGGAAGAAAAGTGCAGGCATAGCAAGGTAGCCAACAGCAGTAATCAGTCATGGCTACAGCTAAGATCTAACAGCTAATCTACAGTTTACATAACAGTGTGGGATTCTTCTTATATAATGTTCACTATCAAAAGAATAGAATCTTGACTAACTATGTGCAACCTTTTGGAGTTATTTCAGATGTGGAAGTTATACTGGCTGATCTCCAGCTGACTGTCCAGAAGGAAGGGGTGCTCCCATATGTCTGGGAAGATTTACGAGCCAGGTGTGGAAATTATGATCATCTAAGGATATCATAAGTTCTCCCCAAACCACCTCTCCACTTGCTTCTAATGAAGACAAGACAACAAACTAGATGGACTGTTCTTCATAGCATGGCCTTTAGATGTTAAAACGTGAATGTGACTTAGTAGCCTAACTAGGACAGCTGAATAGAGCAAAAAGTCTAGCAAAAGTACTTTTCTAAGCTTCTTCAGTGCCAATGGAGAATGAGAAAGAACCACTGTTTTGGATGTATTTCGTTATTTTCTATTTTTCTGCACAGTTGGGATGATTCCTATTCTTGAAGTGCTTATTTCGTCCCATTGGCTGTGATGAAACACATCATGTGATGAAACGGGCTGCCCAGGGAGGTTGTGGATGCCCCGTCTTTGGATGTGTTTAAGGCCAGGTTGGACGGGGTCCTGGGCAACCTGATCTGAATGTGTATGTTTGGTGGCCCTGCTAGGCAGGGGGGTTGGAACTACATGATCCTTGGGGTCCCTTCCAACCCGGGTGATTCTGTGATTCTGTGATTCTGTGAAACACAGCTGACTTGCTTTACCTAACTTCTAACTGGCTCAAGTTGAGTATAAGCATGCCTAATTATGGTTCTCTCTGTTTATTTGTAATAGCAGTCAGGAAGCTTGTTGGAGAGTAAAAGTAATTTAACAGATGTGAAACCAGTCAAGAATTTGGAAGCACTATCTTATTCTTGGCAATACTTAGGTTAATTGAATGAAGACCCAGGCTCTATTCCTGGTCCACAAAGTACGTTACAAATGGATATCAAATGCTTGTAAGTCTTCATTAAGGTAAATTGAAGTTTCATATGAAACATTTTTTGATGGAAAAAAATTAAGGTAACTCACCTCCTGTAAGAATGGACGTGCAGAATTTTTTCATTTAGCAAATTTTCCAGTTGTTATTTTTTAAAAGAAAGTAAATATTTTCTGTTGGGCATTCTGAGTGGGAATCAGGAAGGGAAAAAAGAAGGAAAACAGCAATTAGTATAAAGCAAGGTATTTTGCTGGAGGAGGTTAGGGTGAAGCCCAGGTTTATATCTCTGCACTTTTATTCAGTACATCAGTTGCAAATGTTTGCCACATAAAGTGATAGCAGAAATCCATATAAGCAGAACCCCCATGCATTTTACAGCAATTACATAACCAAAGTTATTCATAAATCTGCAAGGAAAGTTTTGCATAAGCAAATGACAGATGCAGCTTTTTTTTTTTTTAAAGTCTTATGGTTTATTTTTGAAATTGATCTTGGCACTGTAAAATATCTCTGAAGATCATGAAAGCGTTTAAAATAAGAGAATTGTACAGATTTGCTGATATTTTCTCAGCCTAAATTGGGCATTAATCTTGTGATTGGAACTCTATCATCTTATGTACAAACAACAGGTGGTAAGAGATAGCGAGTTCTTCAATTAGAAATAACATCTCTCCTCTTCCCCACAGTTTCAAAGATACTCTCAGGCAGTCAGTTTAGACTGTAGCAGAAAAATTATGCACCAGAACAGATAAATGGTCCATCTACTCTGGCATCCTGTCTCTGACAAGGGCTTATGCCAGATGTTTCATGGGAAGGTAAAATACCCACATAATGTACCTGACTGTGTAATAGTATAGCATGAGATGCAATCTCTGTCTGTCCCCAGATGGTGATCATCTTATGTCTGAAATAAAGGCTGTTGGCCCTATAATTTTTAGCCTAGTTAGTGTAATTATAAGGCACATTCTTATTCCTATAAATGCCTAATCATTTTTTAATCTTGCTAAACTGATTTTGCCTCTTAGATCCTAGTCTCTTGAGTTCTGGCTTTTCAAGCACGCAGATTTGCTGAGCGTGCTCCAAGGGACTGCAGCAGTGCTTTGCAGCAGCTCCTGCCCTGTTCCCAGAGAGCCTTCATGACCCAGAGCCATCACTGCTGGAGGGGCTGACAATGAACTCCCTGGAGAAGATACAGCACCATTCCCACATGCAGACCCCTGCTGCATCGTCGTTCCGTGGCATACATCTCCTACATTCTGCCCTCTCCCTTTCAGGTACTGAGGCATCAGGTGCAATAAGGCAACATAGGGTCTGCAGCTGTCTCTGAACACTGCACTGAAGAACAGAGATTTGATGAATCTTCTCTCTTCTAGCTCTTGGCAGTCAATCAGAATCTAGCACACAGGGTAAAATAAGCAATGTAAAGAACAAAAGAAAAACACAAAACTGGCAGCCATCAGGAGAAATTACAGTTCATTTCCATAACTTTGTATTTTCTTTGTTGGCTCATCATTAAACATCCATAGATTACTGAATAAGAAGATACTTGCTTAAAAATGAACTGAGCAACCAAGAGTATTTGAGTTTTTGTGTTGCATTGATTTTTAGCTAATAAGCCTGGAATCTAAAACAGGTTGTGTCCCTCAAGAGATGTTCAGGAGATACGCCAAGGCATGGCATGAAATCCTGGACACTTCTACACAGAAATAGTTGAATGAGCTCCATGTTCACCCTGAATGACCTAAGATGCCATCAGGAGATCCAGTTTGGTATAAAGCTACTATTGGAAAATACCAGAGAATCAAAGGAGAATTCCTGCAGGAAGGGACCTCAGGAGTTCACTAATTCAACCTCCTGTTCACAGCAGGGTTAGCTATGAGATCAGAAAAGGTAACTGTGTTTTATCCAGTCAGATCTTTAAAGTCTCCAAAGCTGGAGACTACATAATTTATCTTGCTAACCTCTTCTGCTTCTTGTAGGGAAAATAATTTTCCTTACATTTGCTCTGAACTTCTCTTGCTTCAATATATGTCCTCAGAACTCTTCTTCTCAATATAACTAGTAAATAGAATATAAAAACTATGTCCAGTGCCATTCAAAGGACATCTAATTGAGTTCCATATTTATGCAGAAAGTGCTGTAAGATGGCATTTTAGTCTCTGCTAAATTGTGTCCACAGTAGGAAGAATAAGGCACCATCTAGAGATTTCTATCCTTCACCATTGCTAACAGAGTTTGTCTAGGGCAGAGGAGTTGGAGTTCCATGATCTTTTAGTCTCTTCCAACCTAAGCCCTTCTGTGATTCTGTGGTTTATATCAGATGAAGTTTTTTGGCTAGGCTGAGATGAATCCCACCCTTACAGAGGTTTATGGATCAGGGGACTCAGCATCCACTTCAGCTGAGTTGGTGTGGATGGCTACACAGTTTGGATATTCAAAAGAGGAGGACAAGACTGAAGATTTACAGAACCAGAGGATGTATTGATTCCTTCTGCTGAGCTGCTCTAACAAAGCTGATTTTTAATACCAGTATGAAAGTATGTTTATTGGTTTTTAAATAGAATGTTCCAGTGCTAATGAAGTAATCAATGTAAAATATATTGACTCCCATTACAATCAGTTTGTTTTATGCAGTGGATATTTATCTCTCCTTAAATTCGTTGTATTTTCTATATACATCAGTGTGAATGGATACGGTAAAAAGCAACCTGTACAACTTCACTAAAGTCATGTATTTTCAGTGGAGCATCTATACATAATGTAGTGACGTGCAAGTTAGCAGAGTAAGCAAACAATAGTGAAACACTGCTATGTTTTTTTCACTTTCTTAGCTTTCTTTAAAGAAGTCTGGTAAATCACTGACAGCTCTGAGTCTGTTATACTTGCAGCTTTGCCACTGTTGCAGTCATGAAATGCAGACATTTCTTGATCTCAGCAGTTTTATCTCTTCATTTCTTGAACATTAGTTAAAGACAAAAGCAAAAAGCTCTCTTGTAATAAGTTTGAAACTTGCAAGACATCAAAGTAGCTTTGACTTAAACATATGCAGGGATTGTAGATGAATAATTCAGAATTGTCCCTAATTTGTCATTAACAGATGAAAAATGTCTATCAAATCAAGCTTCCCCTAGACCTCGTTATAGCGCATTATATTGTAGGTCATGATGTGTCATGTCATGATGGTGATATCTCTGATTACCACAAATGCTTATGACTATGTTGAACTAGGATATGAAATGCCAATGTCAGAGATGTCTTTTCTTAAACTCAACTTTCCCCATGGGAAACTGTATTGAAAACATAGACTTTCTGTCATCAGAAAAAAAAAAATTTTATTGTTGAAACACCAGAACCAACTTCTTCTTTTAAAACTCCTATAGCTCAAAAGCATACCATTTTTTACATTTTAATTTAATTTTTACCCTGGGGTTTTAAGCTTCCCATAAGAAAGATAATGCTATCTAAACTAACTTTTTGATGAATATATAATTTTTCATTCAAATGTTATTCAGTGGAAAAAATAAAAATAACCAGACAGTGGAACTATCTTTTTTTACTAAAAGTATGTTCTTCATTAAAACTGTGCTCCATAATCATTTGTTTTGTAGACATATGCTCTTCTCAAGTCAAGGAATACCTCCTATTTAAAATTTCTCCTACATGTCTTCATAAGGTTTCAAAAATAGTTTTTTATTCTTGCCAACACTTCATCAATCCATTATTTGGGTCTTTTAATTACAAAAGCAGTCATTTCATCTTTTGATTTCCAGTATCTTAGTGCTTGATAAAAAAAATAATCACACTAATGTGTTTGTAAGTTATATTAATCAAGAAATAGATTTCTTAGTCTGTGGAATTTGTATTTGTGGGGTGCATATGTGTGTATGTGTGAAAGGAATCCAACTACTATGCTTTGACATTTGGGTGTTAGAGAAATGTATGTAAATTTTGAAAATATCTGTTTATGCATTTTTTTCCCCACTTTATTTTTTCCAAGGAGTACATTTTTAAGTATTCTCTGGGATTTTATTCACAGATTCCCATTATATAATGAAATGTGAAGGCAGACTTTGAAGAAATCTATGTGTACTCTAGTTGCAGATGATGTAAACGTGTACAATCATGGAAAATGAGGAAACTTGGTGGTGGCTCAGCATCCTCTGTTGCAGAGTATTTGCTGCACTTAGCACTACTAAGAAAGCTATTATAGCCCTCATATCTTCCCGTGGTAAATCTTCTGATTCTTAACATCTGTGGAAAGAGTATCTTCAAATGAATTTTGTGACTGATTACTAATTTAGGCTGTATCTAGAAAGAAAATCCGTGTTCCACCAATCAGTGAAGACAGAAAGCCTTTTTTGCTGAAACTAGAAAAAAAGAGATGTTTTACTCTGATTTTGATAGAAAGGAAGGTGCTGTCATTCCATTTACTTTAATTAAAATAAATATTTTGAATCCCCTTTTAATGAATGTAAATCATTGCTCTGCATGGGTCTTTCAGCAAGACAAAGATGGCATAACTGCACTGACATCACATGGAATCACACAATCATAGAATGGCCAGGGTTGGAAGGGACCTCAAGGATCACAAAACTCCAACCTCCTTACCGCATGCAGGGCCACCAACCTCGACATGTAATACCAGACCAGGCTGTCCAGGGCCCCATCCAGCTGGCCTTGAACCTCCAGGGATGGACGGGGCATCCACAGCCTCTCTGGGCAGCTGTTCCAGCACCTCACCACTCTCTTGGTAAAGAATTTCCCCCTGACATCCAACCTAAATCTTCCCTCCTTCAACTTAAAACCATTTCCCCTTGTCCTGCTGTTATCTCCTCTTTCAAAGAGTTGACTCCCCTTCTGTTTGTAGGCTCCCTTTAGGTACTGGAAGGCTGTAATGAGGTCACCCACAGACTTCTTTTCTCCAGGCTGAACAAGCCCAGCTCCCTCAGCCTGTCTTTGTAAGGGAGGTGCTCCACCCCTCTGTCCATCTTTGTGGCCCTCTTCTCCAGCAGCTCTCTGTCTTGCTCATACTAGGGGCTCCAGACCTGCATGCAGTACTCCACATGGGGCTGCATGAGGACAGATTAGAGAGGGACAATCACTTCCAGTTCCTGCTGGCCAATCCTCTTCTTATGGAAAATGGACATCAGTGGGGTAAACTGATTTGTACCAGCTCAGAATATAGCCAAAAAGGAAAAAAAAAAAAAAAAAAAAATAGTAAATAAGACATTATTACTTTTTAATCTGTGCTGTCACTCTTAAGTTACAAGACAATGTCCAGTTACTTATTTTCTAAGATCGAACTTCACTATGGACACTTGGTTCAGCATCAAAAGATGATATGGGAGGCCTTGAGGTCCTTCACCTCAACCTTTCTGAAGCACAAGTCTAATTGAAAGTTAGCAGTGCTGACCTTCTTTCATGTGTTTCATTTTATACTGCAATGCCATGTTCTCTTTTATTGAGATGTCAAATTGAGTATATCAGAAGATTTCCCCATGTGGCACTTTCAAAACCCATGATTTAAACTTCCTCATTTTTCACCTGAGATAAAATGGTTTCTATTCTCCTGTCTATTGTAACTAAAATTTCCTAAAACCTGTCAAACTTCATGTGATGATCCCAGCTTCTAGAAACCACAGATTTAAATTCAAAAGGATGAACACGCCATGGTGTCGCTGAAATTGAAAGATATCTTCTTTGAACAGATGAGGCCATTCTGGACTTGAAGAAAACTGTATTACACAAACTTCTGCTAAACAAAACGTAGGGGGGAGTCTACATTGTACTGCTCTCCCTTTGTCGTCTTTTCAGTGCCTTTGTCTCAACCAGAGCTACAAAGCTACAGAGGAAAGTAGAGGTTCTCTTGGAGTTTAAAGATTCCCATAGAAAGAATGGTGCACATAGAGTGCATGAAGTTATAGAGGAAATACAAAATACATGATCTGTGGAAATTGCATTAAAAAGAAGGTATAAAATCTTAATAATAAAGTCACTATACTATTCTGTTTCATGTGCTCCTCTGTAGATGATGGTAACAATAAACCAATTTGTAATATGAACTTAGATTATTTAGATAACATCATGAAATCAATTTGATTTTAGTTCTCATGATCGTACCTGCCCTAAAGACAGGTATCTGAATAAGATAATAGAAAAGTTGGAGGGTTGGCTGCTCCTAATTCTTAATGAAGGTCAGTGAGGAGTCTAAAGAAGTAAAAGAAGTAAAGCTAAAGATGGAAACTGCAAATATGGGTCTGAAGCAAGTAGAAAAAGAAATTGTTTAGACCTTTTTTTTTTTTTTTTTTTTTGTGTGTGTGATAGAATCGAGAAGCACCCATGTGGGTTAACAGTTAAAGAGATGAATAGAACATTTTTTAGGTACTGTAAAATCTAGAAATTTGGCAACACTAGTACAAAAATAAAGATGGGAATATGTTACATGGAGAATTTTGAAACAGCACACTGTGGAAACAGATTGTGAGCTGAAAAGACGCTTGTAAGCCATTTAAAAATATTTCAGCATCCATGACAGAGAGATCACAAAAGTGGATTTAGAAGTCTTGCTTTTGAACCAGAACATGAGAAAAAAGAGAGGGCAATTATTTTTCATGATGCCACTTAATCATCAAATGAGTTGAAAATGCTGGAAGAATGTAGATGTGAAGACCTCAAAGGACCTCTTACAAAGATACCAAAGAACAGACTTCGTTTAGAAGCAGAGCCTCCTTAAAATTGGATAAGGGGGTGAATGTGGTGATGTTTCTTCTTAAGGGCTCACCAGGCAGTGACTGGACACAGCAAAGATTTGTTTGAAATGTGTAACTTGGTGAATGGGTAGGGAAACAGCACACAGCAATTTGAGCACATCAGTCCTAAGGGACTTGATGGTTTTGTTTCAAGCTTCCAGCTACCTTTAGCATTCCATGCAAGTAAGGGTAGAGGCTGGGCCTGGGTAATCAGTCCCATGTATCTTTGGATGACACTACGGCTCAAAGCAAGACACCCATCCCCAGTAGACCCCTGGGTTTTGTTTCATGATGGGAGAAGCACCAGTTTGTTGTAGCACTTGACCACTAAACTGGCCATGAGAGGTCAGCTCTGGTTAGATCTCCAACATATTTAGCTGGCTTGGAGGTCCAAATCAGCAAAGTAAGTAGGCTTGAATTTTCTAACCTTAACAAACATAAAATGCCTGATTTTTCTGGCGCTCTGTCCCTTTTTGCTTTAGTTTCTGCACATACAACAGTTCTTTCACTTTCTATTTGTACAGCTTACTAATACTGTTTCAGAATATGAAAAAAATACTCCCTGCCTGCTCTTACAAGTTAATATATCACAGCAACTTTATTAGCTTGTTCTTTTCACACGGCTGATTTCATGCCTCCCTGAAACAAACACTTTCAAAAGCAATATTTTTCCTTTTTTTTTTTTAATAGAAACATTTTTTTAGATATTTGATTCTATTTAACGCCATTTATTTTAGCTGTATCAATTTCAGCAAAACATTCAGGGAGAAGTTGAAATTCCAATTAAAAACTCTGACCTGCTTTTTTTTCTAGAAGCTGGGGCTTTAGCTCCTGTTTCCACCACTGCTTTCTTTTAATTTTGATGGAGTTGAGCAAATGCTTAGTATAACTTTGAGATATACTGGGAAACAAATATTCAAGTAATGTCACACAATCTACAACAATTAGATTTCATACTCTTGCACTATCATTTTTTAGTCAAACTCAGATCCCCTTATAGCTAAAAGGCTGTAAACTGCTTCTACAGCTTGGCTAGAAGAAAGCACTTAGTAGAAGCTGAGCTTCTATTTTTGCTGTGGGCTGCAGCTTCACACTAATAACTCATACACAGAGGAAAAGTCATATTAAATGAAAGCAGAATGTTCCTCTGTGATTGCTGCAGAACCATGAGACCAGCTGGTTGAGACACTCACCCTGAGAAAAGGGCTCAAATTACAAAAATAGTGTTTGCCTTCTGAATGCTTCAAACCTGGGCTCCGTTTGTCTGATTTATCCCACTGTAAGGGAAGAAGCTCCTTGGATATATATTTCTTTCCTTTTCACTAGGGTAGGATTTATTGCATCATCTCACGTTAAAAAATGGGGACTGTATGAGGAATCTGGGAGGACTCTGCTCTCCAGTGACAGAAAAGACATTGCATTCATTCTGTCACCGTCACTGACACTGACTTTCTCCAAGACCTTAAGCAACAAAAGGTTATAGAAAACCATTCTGTCTTCAGTTTGAAATTATTCTTACCTGATTCTCATCTGATAAAGATTTATGCTTATACTTTAAAAAGTTTTTGGGTTATATGATGGGTCTTTGTTCTTTCTTACGCTGCCGCGGTAACTGTATGAGGATTTTTAGATCAAATTTTTGGATCAAATGCTACTTTAGTCAAAATAAGTTAAGATTAGATGCAGCAAAGGGTATACTGGTGACACAAATACATAAACTGTGCTTAAGATACGATGAGGAAGAAGTGGGATGACTCCGCAAACTTGGTATCTGCAAGCATTTCTGCAGGCAGTTGGGTTCTCAGCATTTTGGAACTCAGGTTTTCTCATGCCTTTTCCAACTGCAAATTTAAGATGCTAACTTTATGATTCTGTTTGTGAAAACCTCTGCTGAGGCTGTGCTATAAAGATAGTTCCATTCTCAGGACTCACTGGCAGGATTACATTATATTCGTGCTAAATAGAGCTCACAAACAACACATCAGCATAAACACCTCCCTCTCAGCAACAAACTGACGCTGATGTGCAAATGAGCTATTGTGTTCAGTGTATCATAATTTACACTCATTGCAGAGGTCTTTTTTTTTTTTTTTTTTTTTTTTAATGAAGGAAAATAACTTTCTAAATGAGAGGAAGATTGCTACACGCTGTGTGCCTCCCTGCTCAGCCAGTGGCCTAAGGACCTCTCAACCAGTCTCAATGTCACAAACTGTCCGTCCATCAAGTTCATTCTGACATTGCAGACGAAAGGAAGAGGCAGTTCTTTCTCTGTTGCTTCTGTTTCAAAGATCCTCTGGAGGTAGATTTAAGCTGGTAGCTGTAAACTACCTGAGCTTTCATCTACCTGCTGCTCACTTTATTAGTTTTTATCTATTTACCATCTCTTCTCACAGCTGGTATCTGCTTTTAAGGTTAGACTTCTGGTTCTTCTATGTGTTCTTTTGCTTTGTAGATGGCTTCTTTTTGATAAATTCCTAGATAAAATGACTTCATAAAGATGCATTTGCTAATAGCATTTGCAAGCGTCGCATGGAAAAAGACATTTCTGAATATTACTGCAGCTCCTTACAGTCTGATAAGCCATTGCAGTGAAGACATTTTTGTGTTGAGAAAGATCAGAGTTCAGCAGAACATGTTTCTCTATCAATATTTTAAACCTGAAGGGTTATCCTAATATAATTAACAGTATGCATGAAAAATGGGGAACCAGGGAAAGAATGCATGCGTCAAATTAGCATACTCTAGACTAATAATACATAAATATGATTTAGACTCATAGGTTTTTCTGTTTCTGTGCTGAGGACTGGGACTCCCATGAGGTGCTACAGTTGCTGAGGAACACATTACAGACAGGCTACACGCATTCCTGTCTGGTACTTCTGATCAGCTATTTCTGCTGATACACTGGTGACCTCAGTCTGCCCAGTCAGTACAAAATGTTGAGTTCTGGAGCCTGGTGGGATTTAATAGCTGCACAAACAGCTTCAGAGTTCATATCTCATCTTTTTCTGTGCATTTGTTAAAATTGTACATGTTTAAAGTAGGGGCTCTCATCAGGTCCATTCAGACCACCGTTGGTCTGCGCTCTTGCCAACCTCAGATGCATTTCAGTCATCACAGACTGTTCACGTGTTTTGAGAAAATTATTATTTTCAGGAACAGGCAACGATGTTTCTTCAGACACTTTTCCGTAAAATAACTTCACAAAGGTGATGCTATGTTTTCTACTCAGTTTCTGCTCTGTTTCACAGTTAAATTATCTTGTTTTTCTTAATGTGGCTATCTTAGTAACTGCTAGTGTCAAAAATGATCTGTTTAAAAATTCATAGAGACTCTTGCAAAAATTCAATTTACAAGTGATTTTGTATTTTATTTTTGTTATTTCATATGCACTTTTAAAAGACTTACTCGGAGTTTAAAGCACTCTCTTAATCCTTAAAATGGTCCCTCTGTTTCTAAGTGTGAGGTGCATCACAGGCATGAAAGAGGAGCCTTGCATTGCTCTTGCCTTTGATAAAAGCAATTTACTTTTTTTTTTTGGATGAATTGTCTTTCATTTCCAGTACTGTCAATCATGTAACTTTTACAATCTTATATGTAAATTAAAAATTAAAGCAATCTTTATGCAGATGGAATAATTGCACATCTAGTAGAGTTGGTAAATAAAGCAGCTGATTGGAGAAGTGATTGCCTTTGACTGTCAGATTCTTTCTCCCGTTGCTGGAATTACAGACTTCAGAAAACATCTGAAAGAATTAAAATCCAAGCATGTCTTTCATATTAGTTCTCTTTTCAATGTATGATTGTCCCAAATGTAAGTCTTTGCAATCACAAATATGTCAGATATAAAGGAGTTTTGGAGATAGATGTTACTTTAAAAGAAAGAATGATGTAATCCTAGTCCAGATGCACTGGAAATGGTACCAGTACAGTGGTTGGTTACTCCATCTGGATTTGCAGCCTTGCTAGAGAAGATGATGTGAAGACTGTCCCTTGGGGTAATGGGAGCCATTGTACTTTGGTTAACTCAACACCATGTAGCTCAAAATGTGTAGCAAAGATTGGCTGCTTGCTTCAAGAGGATTCAGCCCTCATCTGAGCTCCATCATTAGAGGAATGTAAAAGGAAAATCCTTTTGTTTGAAAACTATCCTGCTTGAATGGAGCGAGTTCTTGTGGCATATTTATCCCTTAGTGTCTACCTGCTCTTTTCTGGATCATGGCCAGACCAGGAATACTGGATCTGTCCTTAGTGTGTGAGCTGTCTGTCTGAATGCTCAAACTGGAGATCTACGAACTGGAAAACACCGTTATGCTCTGCACTCCTATTATGAAGAAAGGTGGAAATGAGCCAATTTGCTGCAAATCCATTTAAGCAGAGTTTCAGCTTCAGAGTCTCACTTTTCACTTTTAGCTTCCTAAAGTCTCCTTTATTTCCACAGCATTTACCTGTGTATAGATAATATATTGCTTTATTAAGAGTTTGCTTTTCTTAAACAGTGTCCTTTATTTGTTCATTCAAGGTTATATCCTTTGGTGAAAATCAAATTGTACCATATCTTACAGAAACTAATTTTTGAAAAGTAGCAAGCAAAATTCTTGCTGAATGCATAGATCTGAAATTTGGTTTATCCTCACTATAGCCACAGAGGTTGGTTGATACATCACCAGCAGGATGAATAAATATTTCCTTTCCACCCAGCTTCTCATGACAGTATTGAAGTTGCTCTGTTCTGCTGTGGCTTCAGAATAGAAACATGATTTCCAGTACAGAGAACATTTTTTGAATGTTGCTGCATATAGTTGTATCTGCCATCTCTTTTGCAGCTGTGCTCCAAAATGTGACAAAAAAGATGTAGGAAGACCTCAGGCCTATCAGTAGCATGGGCCTGCTTTCCAAGCAGTTTGGAACTTTAACAGGAACCCAATTTTTCAGAAAGATATCTCTCCTGGAGCAGTTTTATCTCACAGAGGTTGACCCAAGAGCATTGAGAGGCCCTTTCATTCAGACGGTGGGGACACAGTAGATCTCTACATTTGTCAGAGCCAGATGCCAATAAGCCATTGATGATACTAATCCATTCAAAGCCTGTGGAACGAGGTGTTCACCATCAACCTGCTTCTAATCCACTGGTAGTATATGTAGCCAGGAATGGGTGTTAGAGGGTAGGGGATGACTTTCTGCAGATGCTGTGGTGGCCATGGGGACCAGTGTCTGCCTTGGTCTTCGGTGTAAATCATTCCAGTGGTAAAATAGGCACGATATTATGTTTGGAGCTGGGATGCAAAATGATTTTCCGGTCCTTGGTTAGCATCTGGCACCCCTCTTTTGGCAGTCAATACAGAGTTACCAGTAAGCTTATATTCTGCAAGAGATTTCTCTTTTTTCAATTACAAAACCTCAATTATAACTCTTCCTCAGCCTGGTATGAGGTAATTTTTCCTTCCTTCACATTAAATTCTGTCATCTGCTCCTTTTGTCTTGCTAATGATTCTTCATCAGTCTGCTGTAGCAGCTCTGGATATGCTACCTGGTTGTGTCCTGATAGAGCTTGAAGGTAACATACCAGTAATATGATTCAATTGGAAATATTCATGTAGAAATAGCTTAACTGTAAGATATAAAAGGCAGATATGTTGGCCAGTCTTGTCACAAATAAAATACTGTTCTCATTCCTCTAGGGTTAGATTGCAGCTTGGATTAAGCTCCTCTGCAAAAGTGCAAGAGGAAACACATTTTTGTTTCATTTTCTGAGTTTTAATCACAGACGTAAAAGGACACAACTGACAAGAGGTGCAGTTTCTCCCCCTAGTCCTGAAAAACAGTTTTCCAAATGACCCATGTCCTACATTTAATAAGAACATATGGGTTTGTTTGGACATGACTGTCCATGCCCTGTCCAAACAACTTGTTTGGAGAAATTCAACTTTTTTTCTTTAAATACATATTTTTCAGGACTAGCAGCCATAGGAGACACTCAGCAATAAGGCAAGATCATAGGCAGGGGTGCAGCAATGCTGGAGCCTTCTTGCCGGGTTGGGGCGCTAAGGAATCTCATAGAGGCCAAGTGATTTTCTGCTGAACTGAGTCAGAAGAAAATTATTATCCTACAAAGCAGGGGAAACTGTGATTTAATGCAAAGATTTTCTCTCCGTGGATTGATCACAGAGCAGCGTTACCGTGAGTAGATTGGTGCCTTTAGGACATCTGACCTTAACCAACTAACAAACCACAGATGGTGATAAATATGTACTTTAGTGCCCATTACTTAAAACTAATACATTATCTCTTAAAAATTGCAAAATCAAACTCACCCACAGCTTCATTTCCTTAATTTTTAAATCCATTTTCATGTGATGCATTATGAAATAATAAGTTTAGTCACCTTCTGATTTTGAGTCTGCTTTTGCATAAACACTTTTTCACTTTTTTTTTTTTTTTTTAGTGGTCTGCTTGGTTTATTTGAATTATCTTCAAAATCCATGCAGTGTTTCAGCTTCTGAATGATAGATTATCTCTCACTCTCATCCCTGTCAGTCTCTTCAGGCTAGTACTGGCTGCCACAGCAGTCTGTACTAAAGCCATGGTTCTGGATGATGAACCCTTTAAAGAGTGAACTTTTTTTAAAAAAATCCCACAGCAGATTCTCAAATTATATTCTGCCTGTGACTCAGATTCCAGAAGCATCTTTTTGAATAATATCTTCAGGGTACACAGCTGTTGAAACTTCAAGAAGTGTTACAGTGCATTCAGTTTCTATCAATCACCAGTAGATATGACCTTTTTTTGGTTGACTGAAGAAAGAATTCTTTTGTAAGCACTTTTCCATATCTCAAGGGAATAAAGCTTCTGCACCCCTCAGGTTCTTTGGTTTTGTTGGAATCTGGACCCCTTCAAACCTTCTTTCAGTTTGGGTAATTCGTCACAGACACCTAGACAGGCAAAGGCATTTTTTTTTTTAACTGCTCTTGAAAGGAAAGTTTATCATTGCTTTGGGGCTTGGGAATATGTCACTGGGCTTTTCTTTGCACCTTGATTCCCTTCCCTTCCCTTCCCTTCCCTTCCCTTCCCTTCCCTTCCCTTCCCTTCCCTTCCCTTCCCTTCCCTTCCCTTCCCTTCCCTTCCCTTCCCTTCCCTTCCCTTCCCTTCCCTTCCCTTCCCTTCCCTTCCCTTCCCTTCCCTTCTCTCTCTTTCTTCCCTCTCTTTTTTTTCCTTAACAAAAAAGACAACTCTAACTTAAATGTTGCTCTTAAACAGAACAAAATACCTTAGCTGGCCCAAAGCAGTTCAACATTTTTGCAGGGGTGACAGTTATGTTAGTTATTCGTGTAACTTTCCCCTAAGTTATTCCCCAGTGTTACTGAACACTGAGTATTACCCTCACTTCTTCCGACCCTCCTCCTCCTTTTCTTGTCCGTGGAGAGAAATTATGGGGATAGGAGTAGAGCTGGGTTGTCCAGACTGTACTATTATTTTCTTATTTCTTTTTCCATTATCTCTTTCTGTTCTGTACCTCATTTGCAAATAATGAAAAGGGTTTCCTCACTTCCAGCAAAGGTGTTTTATCTAATTGAAAGCTAACAGCAGGTGGTTCATGTAAAATCTCATTAGACTATGATTGTTTCTGACACCTCTTTGAAGGAATGCTACGTTGCCTTACAATTGGAAGTATTCCCTGTGTCTAGGTTAATTGTAATGGATTACAATATTTGAAACACTCACTTTTTTTTTACATTTACTATAAAAGAAAGGATATTTTAGCTATCTAAGATATTTTCATTATCTTCTTTACTGAGCATGTTGCAACACTGGTATCCTCACAGTATCACTTTCTGCTCAGAATGTGTCAGTCTGCTACAGGGGGATGAAATTCAAGGAGAGAAGTTGGAGTTGAGCCATTCTAAAGTTATTTTGGCTCTCATGTCTTTGAGCCCTAAATCATATAGATAACCCAAACACATTTCCCCACTGTGACATAAGCACTGAGTGCATTTCTAAAATTTGTGTCTACATCTGAACATGAAAATAAAAATCATCCTGGTGTGCCTGAATACAAGCCAAAGGGCAATTTTTTTTGTTCCATGTAGAGAAGTCAAGGAGAGAAAACAAAATAACCCCATTCTACTTGGGCACTGATATGGAGAGAGGAAATTTACCTTATTTTTTATTTTCAGTGTCTGCTTCTGGATTGTTTCTTTTTCTTTATAAAGATGTGCAACTCCTAACCTCCTGGCATAGCTCCTACTTAGTGGCACAACGATAAGAGGTCAGTAAGTTCAAGCAGATTTGGTGTGACCATTTGGTGAAACTGCTTCTGTGCACTCCTAAAATATTGTCCAGATCAATACTGCAGCATCTGATTACATTTAGTAGAAATTTAGAAGGAAATGTTCTCAGTCTCTCATTCCAATGTAAATGTAGAGGACTTTCTTGCGTTTAAATATATTGAGTGGAGTTAATGTTACGATTCTCTCAGAGTGATTACTATGGATGTATGGCCCAGAAGATAGTTATTTTGTGGGCTGTTTTTTTTTTTTTTTTTTTTTTTTTTTTTTTTTTTTTTTTTTTTTGTGGCATTTATTTATATTCTGATTTGTAATTATTGTACATCTAAAGCTTTGGAAGGATACTATATGCGCTTATATAAACAAATGCATATGCATGGTGCAACAGAAAAGTATATAAAATTTTTGACATAACTTACTACTGTCTGCACAGTGTTTATATTTGGGCTTTTCCTCATACATATAAAATGAAGCATGTGCAAGTAAGCAAGAGAAGATATCGCATAGCCCAAAGAGCCAGAATAAGAATAACTACACTTCTCAGCTAGTGTCCAAATTGGCAGGAAAATGAAAATCCTGGCAGGCAAATCATTCTGGCTCATGAAAAAAATCTTAGTTACAAACAGTCAGAGAAACTCAGCATGCAACACAAATGATTTTTTACTGTCAAAGAATTTCCAATTTACTCATGGTATTTTTGTTTTCCCAAAGACTTGACTGTATCACCAAGGGGATTCACACATCTTCATATTATTGAGTTCTGATTCTGCTCTTCACTGACTGATAAAACAGATTCTGAATGAAAGATAACTAGTGGATGCATAATGTGATTTTCATAGTCTGATATCTGTTAAGAGCAACAAAGATATCGCCTCTCAGCATTCCCTCTAGGTCTATAAAATACTGTTTGACCCTGAAATAGTTTCCACAAGGTTTCCCTTCTGAAAAATAGTCACACTCTTTGATGTTAAAGAAATGGTGGATCTACTGTCCTTCAATTTTTGCTTCCTCTATAGACTAAGGTGAAAAATATCTCAAAAGATATTCTGCCAGCTCTATCTCCTGGATTTTTGAAAACTGCTTCTCGATATGAGGAAATTGAGATTTTTTTAATCCTTGGACAATGAAAACAGCAGTGCAGTTAACCTGATCTAGATATGAAGTGAGTACCTTTACATCTGAATGACCAGATTTGGTAAGATATTCACAAAATAGTCATATAACAGGTAATTTCAAAGAGTAAAGATTTATCATCAAGCCTTTATTTGTTATTTCAAATGATTTGGCACAATGCAGCACTTTTCATAGAATCATTAAGGTTGGAAAAGACCACTAAGATCACATAGCCAAACAACCAACCCACCTCCACTGTGCTCACCAGGTATTTCAGTGCCACACCTCCACAATTCTTGAACAACTCTGGAATCCATCACCTCCTTGGGCTGCCTGTGCCAGTGCCTCACCACTATTTCTAAGAAGTAATTTTTCTGGAACCTCCACTAGCACAAACTGAGGCCATTATTTCTCATCCTATCTCTGTCATGTGGGAGAAGAGGCCAAACCCTACCTCACCACAGCCTCCTTTCAGGGAGTTGTAGAAAGTGATATGATCTCCTCTTAGTCTTCTCTCCTACAGACTGAACAATCCCAGTTTCCTCAGTTGCTTCTCGCAAGCCTTGTGCACCACACCCTCCATAGCTTCATTGCCCATCTCTGACATTCTCCAGGGCTTTGATTTCTTGTAGTGAGGGGCCTAACACTGAACACAGCACTCAAGATACAGCCTCACCAGTGCTGAGTACAGAGGGACCATCTCCTCCCTGCTCTTGCTAGCTGCACTATCTCTGATACAAGCCAGGATGCCTTTGGCTTTCTTGGCCACCTGGGTACAATAATGACTGTCAACTAGCACCCCCAGATCCTTTTCTTCCCTGCAGCCCACTTTTGTTTATGACAAGAGAGTTGTAACTGCTTGTTTGCAGTGAAGACAACTAAACGTGACCATGATAAGCATAAATAAATGGCTAAAAATTAATGAGATACATAATCAGTTGTGTCTCTATTTATGTTCCTGTGAAAAGATGCTTAGACCTGATGCTGCTGAGAACCACATCAGGTCTTATTCCCCTCAAAATGTCACTCTTCATCATCAGAGGCACTGGACTAAGTGTAGGATGAAAGGGTGCCTGTGCCTGAAATTTGTAGCTATTGCTGCTGATGTTGGAATCCCAAAGTGTCATATACAAGGGAAAAAAAGACAACACAATCACAGCTTTCATGATGGTCTAATCACACTGGTAAGGACAATTTTGTCTGGAACAATGTTATGGATTAAATTAAATCAGTTTTCACTGATTCTGAATTTCACTTCAATTCACTGAAACTGACCCAGAGCAATAGCTGACAAAATGTTTGTGAGAAATATAACCATTATACATATTAAATCTCGAGAAGTATATATTGATTTTCATTCATACAAAATTAGAAATCTCCTTCTGTTTGCTAAAGCCATTACGCAGTTAGAGCTGTCAGAGCAAGCATCAGCTGGAAAACATAGTCCTTATAAAATCTTTGCTACGCTCAGATTAATAATGATTCTGAAACCTCATAACTTTGTGAATAGTGGAAATGATTTTGAATAATTCCTGGAGGGTTTCATGAGGATGCTATTGACTTGAAGCTGCACATATCTAAAACAACAGAAATAATTGTTTGGTACATGAAAGTAAACTTGACACAAGCATTGAAATAATCAGTGCTGTATCAAAGAGAATTTGCAGCAACAAATTGACTTCATGTTTCCTTACTTAAAAAGCAGTAGAGATAGAGGCAAAACTGTGTTTCAACCAGTGTTGAACTTCTACAATACTTAACTAATTTTGAAACAATATAATCCTGTTAATGGCTGTTAATTGAGGGACATTGAGGTTTTCTGTAGCACAGCCATCTAGCTTGAGCATCATCCTGTAATCGTGGAGATTGATATTTGAATGTATTTATTCATACTGAATTGCCTGCCATTTGACTTATATCCTACCTCCAAGTCATATTAATCCAATCTGTGTGATCAAACAAATTGATATTGTCACAGAATCATAGAATGGTTTGGATTGGAAGGGACCTTGAAGACAATCTAATGCCAAACCTCACACCATGGACAGGGACGTAACATGCTAGACCAGCTTGCCCAAAGGCCCTTTCAGTCTGGTCTTGAAAACTCATCCAAATCACAATGAAAGTGTTTAATATTACTGATCACAAACTCCTAGATGTCCTATTGTATCTTTCCAATTTGATAGTAAGATTACTTGTGACTACCATGTCCAAGCAGTTTTTCATTTCTCTGGTATTTTTATTTGTCCACATTTCCACAGATTCCCTCAGAGTATAGGGCTAAAACAGTGGCAAAAGCCTTACTAAGGAATACCAGTTCACTGTCCCTATTCACTGAATTTGTTGCTCTATGACAGAGGAAAATGACCGATTTATGTGGAGCTGTTTCTCAGTACTTCATTATCTTCTTGATGCTTAGATACTGCTTATTTTTTCAATGCTTTTCTATTCAAGTTAAGCTCATGATTTGTGGCTATCTCATCCTCTTATTTCATCAATTTTTAATGAACATTTTTTCCTGGTTTCTTGTGCAACTTCATTTGATCTCTGTGAGCTTTCTATAATAATTGCTAGTGGCATTCAACTTGCTTTACTGAGTTTTAAAATACTACCTTATGAACATCAATAGATTTTAATTCTGTAGACTTTAGACTGTAGTTCAGTGAATTACAGGTGAAGATACTGTATAAAGATAATAAACTTAATGAAATTTGGGCATATTCTATTCTCATTCTTAAATATATGCATTCATACACTTATTATAGTTTCCTAGAATGGCTTGGTATGGAAGATACTTCAAAGATCATCTAGTTCCAACTCCCCTCCTGTGGGGGAATGGAGTTCTCTCTCTCTTTAATCTATATTACCAAAATCTGCTTATATTTATATACACACATTTATATACACATATATATGCATGCAAAATGTGTATTCCAAAGAAAAATACAGTGTAAAATTTGAAGCATCTTTGCATTTTCCCCGCAGTGGGCACATTTCCCAAATTACTATAGATATGGTTTTAAAGCAATTGTTAAGAACTGTGCCTTTTGGGGTATTATTGCATTGCTCCATATAGGTGTTTGGAACATCATGGGGATGGAGTATAAATCTCAGATCTTTTTCCACTTCCCATTCATCCTAATCCAGTTATTGTATGTAGAAATCTGCGATGGAAATCTGCTAATGCTGTAGCATATGTTTCTAAAGGGGGAAAGGTTTTAAACTGGGAGATTTAGGTTAGATGTTAGGCAGAAATTTTTCACTCAGAGGCTGATAAGGCACTGGCACAGGCTGCTCACAGAGGTATGGATATGGATCCCATCCCTGCAGGTGCTCAAGGCCAGGTTGGATGGGGCCCTGGGCAGCCTGACCTGGTGGGGAGCAATCAGCCCATAGCAAGGGGTTGGAACTAGATGATCTTTAAGGTTTCTTCCAATTCATTCTATGATTTTATGAAAATCTTTCCAGTAAAATGCTGTGGCAGACAATATTACTAGCTAAGCATCTTACAAATTCAAGGAGCTATATCTATTTTTCAGGTGGACAAGAAAAAGACCAATGAAGAGGTGGCAGTAGTTTAAAGGTAAAGGAATGAAAGAATTGCAAGGTCTTCTACCTGGTGAGGTCATCCCAAGGGAATCATTCATAGGTAAAACAGTGAATTAGGAGCTCCTTCATCTGACTTACATCAAAATTGTTTGAAGAGTTGGAAGTAATGCCATATTCGATTGTCTTGTGACTCAAGAAACTTCTCTGGAAGATCTTCTGTGAAGAGGAACCTCAGATATGAAAATGATGAGGATGAAGTGCTTTGGCATATTCTAAATCTGAGTCACCCCTTACTGTCATTGTTGAGATAGTTTAATTACTGACAGTCCTCGGAAGTCTGAACTGATGAAAAATATCTTTCATAACTGCCATTCTTGATACTAGGCCTATTTTCCTTCATGGAATACCCAAAGCAGAAGTACTGGCTATCTGGCCTAGCCAGAAGATCAACATCTTTTTTACCACAAAATTTAATACTCATTCAGAGGGAAGGACAAAAACCTATTCTGCTTACAGAAATTCAGAAAATTTGTATCCTCAGGAAGTAAGCATGTGAGCAGATTCTCTGTCTGCCAGAGATACTTGAACATTGTGGGAACTTTCAGTAACTGTCTGAAGTACTTGCAGATTTTATGGACGCTGTCCATGAAGTTATGAAGGGTCTTGTCCTTGGAGCTGGCAGAATTAAGACAGTTAGAAAAGCCTTGCATAAAATGTAGGTCTTGTCCTTGGAGCTGGCAGAAATAAGACAGAAAAACCTTGCATAAAATGTATTTACTCATTATCAAAAACAATAAATCTTATGAGGAGGAGAGCCAGGAATTTGCTTCTAGCTATCATATAATCTTTTCCCCCAAATCAATAGCCCATTACACAGCAATGCATCAGACAGCAGGCAGTTATACTGAGTAGTTATTAAATTAGACTCTCATCCATCCATATCTATTTGTATTTCATTCTCTGTCCTATTTCTTATACAAGTCTAATGGTTAATGAAGCCATGGAAGTTTTTGTTGGTATTTCCAAAGGCAAATATGTTACTTGAGATCATTCTTGTTTTTTAATGGCTAACAACTAATCAGGCCTTGGTCTTTCAGCATGCTTTGTAAAACAGTGTTTGGTTTTCCCAGTTTTTTGCATTTTTTTTAAAAACATCTAACTGAGGTTTCCTCTATTTTTCATATTGAAGGAAGCCACAGGCATTGCTTTAAAAGCCACTTTTAAGACAGAATTGAATCTCTAATTATCGGAAGCTTGCTCAGTTATCAGTAAAGTTTTTCTGAACTATATCATTCTTCTGCAGATTTAGATGAAAATATCAAACAAAATTTCTTTTTTTCTTACACTTAAAGTTCAGGTCCAGAGAATATTTGCATGCTCATCCTTTAAAAAAGAATTAGGATATTTATTTAAAAGCTATGATTGTCTCCTTGGAGAGTTTTCATCCTTATATTTAGGAATACTTTTAATCTGAGATATTAAAGAGAAAAATGTTTGATGCTGTGCAGAGATCTTCCTGAATTTTGGATAGCAGAATTCAGGTAAATATTAAATTTCTTATGACAAGAAGAATATGAAGATGATAGAAAAAAAAAAAAGAAAATAAAGAATTGAATAGAATAGAAAAGGATAAGGAAAAATCTAAGAGGAGTAAATAAACGAAGAGAGTGTCTATATGTTGCCAAGTTTCCTCAACTACTCAATATGAACTTGTATTCTTAATTACCTTTCATTAGATTCCAGAAATCTCTGCAGATCAGAGCTGTCCTTTGAGTGGTAAATGGTAGCATCCATATACCTACGTAGCATAGAAAGAATAATTTAAAGGCATAGAAAATAACATAACTTTGTTATATAAGTATTGGTGAACATTAGAAATGAACAGAGCACTGAGTGTAATCCATTTCAAATAAAACTGCTTGCAAAAGCAAAGAACGGTCAAAACTGCATGAGGAAATGATAGATGTGAAAACAAAATAGAGATTCCTCTTGGGGTTAAATCCTCGACCTCAGTGCAATAGATCTGCTGTGTTAAGAGAGTGGCTGTGATTTACAACAGCCAATGATTTGCCCTGAATGTCTTGTACTCTGACCTCCAATAATGCCTTGGACCATTGATTCCCTTTTTTCTTTGAGACACTGATTTCAGTGGGGAATTGTGCCCATGAATGCAGGGCAGAATATAGCCCCTTCATTTTGGGTTGCCATTTACCAGCTGTGGAAGTGCAGTTTATTCATCAGAACAATCAATAGTCCCCTGACCGTCGACTCAGCCTACTCAAGTGAAAAGATACTACTTCTACCTTTGGTTAATCAGCTCCAATTATCTATTTCTGAAATAAGACCATCTGAGAAATAATTATCCTAAGGAGCTTGTGGCCTGATTTTTACCCTCTCAGGAGAGTTTTTAAGTGTGAAAGTTCTTCTGAAGACAGGATATCTCAAAACCCGAGGGAGTACTTCCGTTGTGTGCAATGATAGGTGGGTCAAGGATCCAAGGATTTCTAACTTGTTTGTATGGTGTCTCTGTTCGAAACAGTTCACTTAGGAATCAGTGACTTCCCTTAACTATGATGGTAAAAGACAAAAGTGTAGCAGGATGGTGGGAGAAATGAGAGATGAGCTTGGGATGACAAAGCTAGGTGGGCATGTTTGCTTCAAAGTGTTGAATGATGGATGCAGACAGTGTGGAGGCTCACACAGCAGTCAGTGTTTACCAGTTATTCCCTTGTTATCTACTCAATGAATCAACTTAATGAGAGAAAGTAAAGTTCAGCATTTCAACAAACACTTTCATATGACATTTCTAAAACATGCCCCATTATCTGTTCAAACTGTGGTGCACTCATTTTCTCTGACTGACTCACAGAGGGAGAGTTACATTTTCTTCTTTATTTTTTTTTAAATTGCTATTTACTTTTTTTTTTACCTCTGTTGGTCACTTTAGTGTCTGTGGATATTCTACACTTCTACCTCCCTCCTAGGGAGAATGTGAGTAAGAAATAGAACCTTTTTAGTGCTTTGTACTGATGATTTAATTCTTTAATATCAAATCAATATTTCTTGCAATTTTTTGTTGTAAGCATTTCTATCCACTGGGAAACAAACAGCACATTAATAGAGATGTTATCTACAGTACTGGACTGTTTGATTAATTCTGATATTTGGGGAAATTAAGTTAGAACAGAATGTCTTTGTTTTCCTTTTTAGTTGTTTTTTCTTTCCTTCCTTATCTAAATTTTTTGCAACAAACAAAGCCAGTGACTGGTCAATTATATTAAACAGTCTCAAAGTGTCATATAATCAAGTAAATCAGATATTTTATTACTATTATCATTATTGATAATATAATTATTGACTCACTAATGGTTACGAGAGTTAAGAGAAGGGAGCAGAATCGGAATATGTAAATTGAGTTCTATTTTTCTGCGAATTTCTCTGATTCAAGTGAAGAATGTACACTTCAACTCTTGTACATCACAGTTTCTATATTCATTTTAACTAGCTCTGCAAGAAAATGCCAGTATATTGAGATGCTCCAATTAAATTTTGTTGATGCAGTGAACTTCTTTATGGCTGAGCAATGTCACTGCTGGCAATTAGGCTAACAGTATAGCATACATCACTCAGAAATAATCAGTTGACTTTTGCATGGCAATATGAGGGGGGTTTTTAATGTTAGGTACTATTCCAAACAAACCTTTTCCAATTATTCCATATCTTTTCAAGGAGCGTGTCCATACTAATTTATTTTATTTAAGGAAGTAAAAGCCGAATATTAGAACCATTTTACTACAGGAAAAACATGTAGAAATCATGCAAGCAGCAGTTATAGAAAGAATGGATATGCTTATTTGGAGGATACAAGAAAGGCATAAAAAGATTCCATTATTTTCCTTATTTCCACTCCTGAAAAAAGTAGATGACATTTTGAAAAATATAATGCTTACCAAGTCATTTCTGTGCACTCCATGATCATCCTAATTGTCTCTAGAAGCTATGCTGTCTTAGATAAAACTGAATAGCTGTAGGGTGATGTGCCCAAGGTGATAGGAAGATCAAGAGCAGATAGGAGAATGAGAGGAAACAGGGGTTGTATCTTTATATTTTGATAAAGTTAAATCAAAAGAATAAGCTCTATTTGTTCGTGACAAGCTTGGATCTGAGGGGCTTGGATTGTACTGTTTTTTCTCAATGAGGAATGATTTGTACTCCCCTGTTCTGCACAGTGCTTGTACATGACATTGCAATCTCTGCTGACTTCATGTTCTTTTGAACTCAAGGGGACTTGGATGAACTTCTTAATTCCTTGTTTCTATATGCAGTTATATATGAAGACTGAAATTATGCCTCTCTCCCATCTCAGTTCAGCCCCAGTTGGTGGGGAAAAAGAGATTACAAAAGGTTTTGGAAAAGCTTTCAGTAGAAACTACAATACCTCAGCACAAAAACACAATCCTTGAATTATCCCTAGGTCAACAGGTCCTATAGTTATCCATGCTTGTGGTACTTAAACATGTATTAGCATAAGATTGGATAAGATTATTGGTAAAGGATGTACCTAAAAATGGTGCTTAGGGTGGTGCACTGGTGTTTTGTGCAGCCAGCACACTGAGAACAGGCAAGATAATTGCTCCCTAGTATCAGTTGTTTACCATGGAGGCATTCCAGAAGAATGCAACACTGTCTGCTTTAAATAGCTGTTTTAGAAGAGATTGTAGTGGCTTTCCTGACTATAAACGAAATCTAGATGATTAGGTTATATCTGAGTGCACTACTGACTTCTGCATTTGGTTGGATGAATTGCACCCTAATTTTTTTCACAAAGTCTACTTCTCCCAAATGCACAGACATCCCAAGAAATGCAATAATCATCTCATCAGTGTCTTTTTCTTCTTTTAGGCATCATCAGACTGCATTTGAATTACCTCTGAAATAACAGTAGAGGTTAAATTGCCATTTTCAGCTGACTCATCACGTTCAAAGCTGTGATTCTGCTGATGAAACCTTTGTACTTAAGTGAATGTTTCATTAGAAGCAGAAACTACAGTAGCCTCAAACTTCTTCATTTGAAGCAGACCTGAAGCAGAAAGATATGCACTGACTGAACTGTGCTTGAAACATTACCACTGCACTGATAATCTATTCTGATTTTTATTTTATTTTTTTTTTAATTTTCCTTGTTTTCAAGTCCTCAGTCTGTTTTTCCTCAGTTGGTAATGAATTTCTGCCAAATTCAACACAACCCTGGCTTCCTGAGATATGTTTTGCATTTTCTTCTGCCTCGTGTGAAGCAAAGAGGATCACTGCATTGCATCAAGGCAGTCAAGAGCTGCCTGTTAAGGGCACATCTGCACTGAGAACTGTGAGGACAGCCTTCCTTGATTCAAGCACATGGAACAACTTTATCTCAGAACCCGGTCCTTTGTGGGCATCGGTTTATTTCTTTTTTTTTTTTTTTCCTGCAGATGCATCTAGCTCTCTCTCAAATGTCTGCTTGTTTAACACCTTCTCAGGTGATTTTTCATTGCTTTACACAGCGTGGGCATTAGTAATAGGCTTCATCTCAACCAACAATCTGAAGGAGAAAATCTACAACTGAGCTGATACCTATTCATTTATTTAGGACTGCAAAAGGAGGCTGCCTCTTGCTGGAAGGTATGGCTTGCTCATCTTTCTTCATGGATTTCTATACATGCGGGTACTTCCCAACAAGGCATCCAACGTGGCATATGTTGCCAAGAGTCTATCTCATTTGTTATTTCCAGGAAGGAGAGAGGCTCCTCTGTTCTCCACTTTGACTTTTGCCCTGTGACCATACTTTTTGGCTACCAGAAAGACAACCTCCAGATATCTCTTTCTACAAAACACTGGTTCATAAAAATGTGTGCATCCTCGGATATGAAATTGAGGGCAAACTGCACTTTCTGTGATGGGCTTTTAGCTGACAAAGTTTTCCAGAACATTCTGTCCTTTAGTAACAGCATAAGTTTTCCTATTAATATATAGGTCACTGACAAAACTGAAGCGTGAAGTCAGACAAAATCTTGCTCATTCCTTTCCATCTTCCACTGGAAAATTCAAAGGTCCTTGAAACTGTTTCTGACACACAAGCAGTCAGCAACCTACTGGATTTTGAAATCACTAAGGTAATAAGTATGGAAGATAAGAAACTGCAAAATGATGGAGGTGAGGATAAAAATATATTCAGCAGCCATTTTGGATGGCATAGCAAAAAATTCAGCTCTGATTTACTAGGGACTAGCTCAATCAAAATCTGCTTATCCACTCATGCCTGTAATGGTGCTGCAATGAGAGAGGACTCTCATAGTCTTATCGTTATTCATCATTACTCATTACAAAAATAATACGTGATGAATTCCTATGCCCATTAAAATAAGCACATGGTGCATACTGAAACTGTAAATGCTGAAACTACTGCAATTACCTTGTGCTTTTCCTTTCTTCTACCTAATCTCCTCTTCTTTTCTTTTTTCTTTCTTTTTTTTTTTTTTTTTTTTTTTTAAAGTCATTTTAGGGCATATTAGGACAGTAACATTTTGTACTACCAGTTAGCTCACTTCAGTTTAAAGTTCAGAAAGTTGCAAGTATGTGAATAAATAATGGTTTACTTCAGAGTAACCAGTGCCATGGGAAATGAGGGCTGGAAGCACAGTCCATAGTGTCTTATCTTTCTTTCTGCCTTCTCCCTCTTCTCAGTCACCATCCCTATACTGTGAAATCAATATCGAGTCAGCCCTACTCCGGATGCGATGCTTGAATATTCCCTGATCACTTCACATTACACTTTTGTCATCATTCCAGGATTCCAGTGGCTCACTGCCATTAGTCAAAATCAGTCCAAATAGATTATTTATTTTCAGATTAGTGAAATCACATGCACAGAGAGATGTCCTTATATCTTCAGTGAGCCAAAGCCAGTGTTTCAGGAGGTCTCTTTGCATGAAGAATAATTTGTTTTTCATAACTCCTCAGATCTCAGGCACTATCTGTAAAAATCAACACTAGATTTGGTCTATGTTTTTTTCCTTTCACACATTCTGTGCTCTATTCAGCCTCTGAAGTAGGCATCTGGAACCCCAAATTCCCCTCCCAAGAACCCCAAACAAGTTAATAAACAGCTATGTGCTTCAATTTTGCCTTTATACAAACAGGGAATTTATGATATTAAATTTTCTCATGCAGCTATTATAGGCACAAATACTTGATGTATTAAGCTTTCAAAATGACTTTGAAATTATGGAATAAATAGCGTTCTAATGTTGTTTCGATATTACAGGCAACAGATTGTTTAAACAGTTCACATATAAAGGTGGTAAAGCACTGAAACTTGTTGCCCAGAGAGGTGGTGGGTGCCCAATCCCTGGAGACACTCAAGGTCAGGCTGGATGGAGCTCTGAACACCTGACTGAGCTGTAGATGTCTCTGTTCACTGCAGGGAATTGGACTAGACAACCCTTAAGGGTTCCTTCCAACTCAAATGACTCTATGATTCCATTCTATGATTCTGATGTGCACTGCAAAATCTCTCCACATCAGACCAGCTTCCCTTCTTTTTACTAAGATACTCTCCCATCCCTGCACAGATCAGTAGAAAAAAAATGAAATGGACCAAATTTTACCCCATTGAACAGAAATTGAGTTGTGTCAGGGATTCATTTTTCTAACAGTTTTCCACTGTTAGATCATAAACTACTCAAGAGCAAGATTAATTGCAAATCTTCAGAGATGCTGTTTGGAGAAAATCTTGAGCTTTGTTGGAAGTCCACAGTTCCTGGCTCGGTCTAACAAAAATTTATGCTGAATAATAGTATATCCCTTATTCTCATTTGAGTCCTCTAAAGGTCAGTTTAAGCAGGCTGACACAGCTGTAGCTAAGAAAATTTCTCAAGCTGATGGCTCATTTTCTTTGGAGAAAAGTGTTTAGTCAACAGATAAAGCAGTAGTATGGGCTCCACTGCATATAACTGGTGGTAACAAAGCACTGTTAGAACTAATGCTTTCACAGACCATCCAGTCTGTCCTGGAGAACTGGCAAATTTATGTTGATTTCTCGTTGTTTTTTTTTCATCATCATGGGTTGTAATTTCACTTTCTTTGTTATTCACAGTCAGTTTTTTACTTATGTTTGCACAACGGAGAACAGTTCCTATAGTATTTCTGCAGCTTTCAGCTGATTCATGGCACCAGTCAGATGCTTGCTTTCAACTTGCTTTGGCTGAGGGAGGGAGCTTGAACTGCTTCTGCAGTGGTCAGCGCAAATCAGAACATAAATAGGTGGTTTGAGCCAATCTTTTTATAGAAGGAGATCTGAAATGCAGAGCAGCGGTCACTTCCTACAGGAAAAGCAGTAACTTCTTAATACTTGCTAACATAATTGCTGAGATCATCTATACTGCCATTATGATGCCTGGAGGAAGATGAATCAAACCTAGGAAAAGTTGCATTAAATAGTCTCCTGAGCCCAACAGCCTTGTTTGGGATCTGATATATTAACTTGTTTTTTGTTTTCTCCTTTGATTTAATGAAACCAAAATATATGAGCTTTTTTTTTTTTTTTTTTTTTTTTTTTAATGAATTCACAAATAATTCACGAGTATATTTAAAAAGCAAAGAAGCATGATATTGCTGATGCTGTTTAGAGACTGGTTTTGTCTATTACAAAGTGGGCAGTTTCACTCCTTGCAGATACACCTGAAAGATCTTCCTGGATTATGACTGGCAAACTTCCCTTATGTTATAGCAGACATACATTTGCTTCCAGTAACTTATTTTATAACCATGATGAAATGCATTTCAAGTCTTATAGGAAAGGGGAGTCAGAGCACTTATATTGTTATAATTCCTTATCTAGAGATTTGCTCAAAGGGAAACTTCAGCTTACTTTCTTTCATCTCATTGCTGGGTTGAAGGGTTTTTTTTTTCTTCTTTGTAGGATATTTTGACATTCTGATTTATAAAAATCTCCTCATCTGAATGATTCATCATGGAAACAGAGCCATGCGCTGCTATTAGAAAAACATTCCAGAGCATTCTCAGATATGACACTGAAAACAATTCCTTGTCTGAAACTACCAAAAAAAAAAAAAAAAAAAAAAAAAAAAAAAAAAAAAAGTCACCATTTCCTGCTGTAGGAGCAGTGAAGAGAAAATGCTCAGATTCTTTTCAGATGGACTTTTTTACTATTTTAATTCCATCTGCTTCTGTATATAGTCTAAAGTGTCCCAAGCTGGCAAATTGAGGGTAAACACACTTGAGTACCTATTCAAAGAATAAGTAATTTTAGTTTAATAGTAGCAAATAAATGAAGAAGTTACAATCATTTTTGTTAACTGGATATACATTTTCCATTTATTTTTTTTTTCTTACAGTGCTTTAAAGGATTTTCCTTTTAATTTTTTTAAACCTGCCATCAGGATTGCAAACATGCAATTCACAAATATCAAGACCCACATATTAAATAGTTTGATAAATTGAGTTTTGAAATTGTTTGGAAATAATAATAAAAAAAAACAACCAACACAATGCATTTTAAAACAAAATACCAAAACTTTAAGAAGTACATTTAAATGTACCTGTTTTGGCTTACATTGTTTCAGTTAGTTTTCAATTGTTATGCTAGGGATTTATGTTTATTTTTTTCAGATGGAAAATTGGCTGTACTTGACTTGTGACACACTCCCTGTGTTAGCCCCACATACTGCAGGGCATTCAGAATTCCACTGTTCACAGAAATCACCATCACTAAATCCTCTCATGAAAAAGACCTTACATTTTTCTGGTATAACTTCTACAGGACAATACTTTTGAATACAGTTTGTCATAATTTTTGCTGATACTTAACATGGCAAGATCAATATCTCATGGAGGAGACGTTAGCTACCCTCTCAGCATCTCTTATATTTAATGTGTCAGCTCAGTAGCCTCCTGCAGGGCTCAGCTGAATAAGAAAACAAGAGGTGACCAGTGGTCCATCTGCCTCCAACAGTGACCAGAAGAGAGGGTTGGTCAGGGGCAGCATGCAAACCCAACTTCTTCCTGTGGACCCTTTGTACTTCCCAGCATCCACAAGTGTTGCAGCAGGAAGAACAGTGTTTATATCCCTGCCTAGCAGTTCCAGTTTCTTGTATCCATGAATTTGTCTGAACTCTCTGCGAGCCTGCTGATACTGTTTCCTCAGCCTCCTGCGGCAGTAAATTTTACAAATTCACTACCTGCTGTGTATAGAAATACTTTCTTTTGACTGTTTTAAGCTGATGTTTTTTAAACTAGTTTCAGCAAGTGCCTTCTAGTCCTTGCATTGTAGAATTTGATAAACAACTGTTTTGAATTCAGCTTACCCACTGTTTTTGAGAGTGTAAAATTTAGCTGTGTTCATCCTCCTTGAGCTACAAACTCTAGCACCAGAAAGTTGAAGAAAGTGATTTCTCCTTTCTTCTTAGAATCATAGAATGGTTTGAATTGGAAGAGATCTCTAAAGGCCCTCCATTACAACTCCCCTGCAGTGAATAAGGACACCTACAGTTCCATCAGATGCTCAGAGCTCCATTAAGCCTGACATTGAATGTGTCCAGGGACAGAGCATCTGCCACCTCTATAGGCAACCTGTGCCAGTGCCTCACCAACCTCAGTGTAAAAAAGCCTCTTTCCTTCTATGCAATCTAAATCTCCCCTCTTTCAGTTTGAAACCACTTGCCCTTGTCCTGTCACCACAGACACTGCTAAGGAGTCTGTCCCCTTCTTTCATACAGCCCCTTTACATACTGAAAGGCTGCTCTCAGCTTTCTCTGGAGCCTTCTCTTTTCCAGGCTGAACAGCCCCGGCTCTCTCAGCCTGTCCTCGTAGTAGAGGGGTTCCATCTCTTGGATCATTTTTGTGGCCCTTCTCTGGACGTGTGTCAGAGCTGGCTTAGGGTGACCTCATAGCTCTCTACTGATACTTAGTGAGAGACACAACTCTGCAACAAGAGAAACGTGACTGGATGTAAGGAAAACATTTCACAGGGAGCAAGGTCAGAGGCCTGCAGAGGTTGTGGAGTTTCCATCCTCAGAGGTGTTCACATTTCATTTGGACTCAGCCCTATAAAACCCAGCATAACTTTTAAACCGGCCCTGTTTTGAGCAGGGTTGTGTCAAAGGTCCCTTCCAGACTCATGTCTATCATCTTTTTTTTTTGGACACTAGAGTGCCAGACAATTTTTAGAAAGGTGATTGACGGCTTCAAGGAATGGATCAGTCGGGTCTGATGAAAACTGAAATGTCTTGACCAAATCCTAGGTCACCAGTTCAGGGTAACATATACTTACATCATCTCTTACTCACTACCAACCTGACATTTAGAGCTACAGCAGCATGCAGAGCAGCCTGAAGGATTAAAATCCAATCTGGATCTGCCTGAGAAGGTGTTCAGCTTTCCTTCGTTCCCAGTGGAGAACTATAAGCTGAAGGCTGGAGGAATTTTATCATTGGGTTAGGATTTATTCCATTACAATATTTTGCTTTGGTCAAAATAGGCTACAGCAAGAAGGTAATAAAGAAAAAGCTTTCCTTTACATTTCATCACAGGTAAGTAAGGCAAAAATAAAGCAGTACAGAAACACTGATACTTTCCCTCCTCTGTCACTCCCAAGTCAGGGTGATTTGTATCTAATTTTCCTTTTCCTGCTTTGCTGGTGACTTTCCTCCACACAGTCCTACATTTGATTCCCAGCAGCCTCAGCACTGGTCCTGTTGCACTTCAGGTTGGCTGTCTGTAGCCCCAGCTGCTATTCTAATACTTTCTGGTTTGTATTTAGATCGGGTCTGGCACATCCCCAGAGATATGTTGTTCCAATGAATGTACAAAAGGGATAAGTCATCCTTTCCCTCCGCTATACAGTTCCACTCCGATTCTCCATTTGTGTTTGTTTGTGAGTCTCACAGTGTATCACTAACAGCCTGAGGCTTCAAACCAGAAATTCCCACATTGCTATTTAGATTGAGGCATCACCAGGAGGCCCCAGTGGAGATCAGAAATCTGCTATGCTGGGGCTACGTGGGCATCCGTTGGCTGCACAGAGAACCCCAAAATGCACAGTCGCATTCCCTCTGGAAGCATAAGCAGGAGATCTCAATGAGCGCTATTGCAACTGCACTGAAAGTTGTGGTGGGAATTGGTGAGCTAGGGGGCAGGTTTCAGCTCAGTAGGAGCAGTGGTTTTAGTATAACTCAGCATTTCTACACAGCATGCATCCTGTAGTGGGTGGGTGCACCCAGAAAACACACGTGAGCCTGAGGATCCCTGCAGTGTGCCCAGTGGGAGATGTGGACAGGCTTGCTGCTTCTGCCTGACAGGCAGAGGCTGTAGGAGGACTTATTTCTGTATATTTCTGTATATGGTTATTTTTATAAGCGGGAACCAATTTTATACAGGGAGACTGCAGGTCAGGTCCTGCATCCATTTGCACCATTGCCACGTCACTGCCACGACTTCAGGTGTGAAGGACTTGAAGGAATTTTGGACGTGACTGAATCCCCACAGTCAGGGGATGCTCAGAGCAGTGTTTTATTCATGCAGTATCCTCTCCTTATCATCAAGGAGTTAGCAGAAAGCTGCCATCAAGCCTTGAGGTATTTGTCTTTTTAAATAAATACACAAGTTTAATGCACAGTTTAAAAATATACATTCACAAGCAGTGACTTACACTTAAAACAAACACAGAGAATCACAGTTGTGTAATCGTTGCTAGAAAAAGGACTAAGCACCAACCATTTCAGAGTAAACCTTGTTTCAAAGCTTGCTGATATGCAGCTGTGTAAAAGGTGCTCAAACACCTCTCACAGCCCGATTAGCCTAAGGCTTGTGACAAGAGGACGGTTTTTTTGTGTGTGCTTTCAAGGTGAAGAGATGAAACAACACAGTGAAAACAAAACCCCTTCCCCCAGAATTTTGCATTTCTCCAGTGAGAGCTTCTGACAGACTACTTTCTCCTCAAGGAAAAAGAATAAATCACTGAAGTAAGCTATGGATAGAAAAAACAGCACAGTGAACAGAATGATTTCAAATCAAGAGAAAGTGAGAAAATTTCCAGGCAAAGCACTTGTTTACTTGTCTGAACTGGTTTTAGTGAGAACTGCCTGCTGAAAGCATTTGTGTTTACTGTACCTAATTGATAATCAACCAACATAACATCTATTCCATGCTGATGTCTGAAGTATCACATTAGTTTGTTGTGTTTCTTTGACCTTAATTTTAATTAAATGTAATTGTTTTGGCTGCTGCTTAAATATAGCTGGTATGTTCCAATAAATCACTTTTAGATATTTCATTAGCTGTGAGTACTGAAAATCAAATTGAGCTCTGGATGAAAATGCAGTTTGACTCTTTTTTGCTTGTGTTTACTTAGCTAGAATGAGTTATAGGGTAGGAAAACATTTAAGTGGGTATTTTATTTTTGAGCAACTGACTCCCCCTCCATAGAAACCATGGCAGAGGTTTGTAGGAACAACACTGTAGGTGAAAATAGAATCACGAAATCATAGAATCTTTTGAGTTGGAAGGGACATTTCAAGGTCATCTAGTTCAACCCCTCTGCAGTGAGCAGGGACACCTACAGATAGATAACATAGATGATGATCTCCAGAAGTATTTGTGTCTGTTGTCCTTCCAAGAATCAGGGCACCCTGACTATGACAGTAAGAATAAAAAGTGTCTCCTTCCAAAGGCTTCCCAAAGCCTGCTTAAGTTAGAGATTGTGTGCAAGTGATGCAGAATTCTTGTTTCTTCTTGCCTCATTTTAATGTACTGTGTTGGGACACTTGTTAAAAGCTTTATCATTCAAAGTCTTGTATCTGATAAATTGCTAAGTGAAGCAGTAAATCTGTGGAGGATTTTTCTTGTAAGTTAAATTATTTCATTTCAGTGCAGCCTTCCTTCACTCAGATCATACTCACTGTTACCTGATATAGGCCTGAGAGTCTATTTTCTGTAAGGACAAGTGATGCCTACAAGCCAGTCTTTAAACTTTTTTTACATGACTAACAAGTGAAGAACTACTCTGTGCCTTGTCTGCAGAGGACTCTTCCGTGGGCTATTTATCTCCAGTTTATTACTCTGTAGTCATTATTAAATTTGGCATATACTAACTTTAAGGTCTGTCTCCTTTGACCTTTACCAGTGTGACCTGGTAAATCATGCTGTAATGTAACATCAGTGAAGAGCAGCGTGCTGCACCAATCTTAGCACTTTCTACAAGACGGATGGTGGACCTGGTCTTCGTCTTATTTCCTTTTTGTGCATTTACTTACACTATCCAAACCTTCAGACATTCAGCTGAGGAGACAAGAGATGGAAAGACCTCTCACTTGCCTGCAGATTTACAAAGATTCAACTACATATTTTCTTTTCAGGCCTGCGACTAAACTGCCTTACTGACTTGTGGTCACTGTACTCCCATTTGCAGTTCCAGCTTCCAGCTTCTGAATTCCTCTGTTGTCACCCGTCCTACTTAATCTTTCCAACGCATATCCCACTACATTTTCTTTATGCTTGCAACCCACATTCTTTGCAGTTACAATCGACAGCTCCCTTAATTCTTTTGGATTCCAGTTATAAAAAGGCTTCTATTGAAAAAGGCACATATAAAATAGTTACGTATTTGTGTGTGATTGGAGAGCATAGGGAGAGGGACTAATTCATTTCCAAAAATAGCTAGAAACTGAGAATTCAGTCTTTGCTTAAAATGGAACTCCGCTTTTAGACCTGTCAGAAAGAGTCTGAAGAATAGATTAGGGCTACTAGTTTAAAGCCTACTAGTAAAGTTTTGTTTGTCTAAGCTTGTTATCAAATACACTTTATCTTCTCAATACAGTGATTTCAAGTGATTTTGAAATCACTGATTTTGAGAGGATTTTCCAGTGGATGGGATCTGTTCTTTATAGGACTGATGTCTGATGTCCAGTGTGGTTGCATTTATACACAACTCAAAAATCTTTGGAAAAAAACATACTTTTCTATGAATTTCTGCAGCACGCAGCACAATAACCATAAACTTCTTGGTTGATAGATATTATTGGAAAAATCCACTATTTTAGACCAAAATAAGTGCCACAGTACTTATTTGTAGACATCTTTAGTCAGCAGCAGATTACCACTGAATTAATAAATTACTACTTCTTATAAAGTGAGAAGCAGAGTCAGGTAATAGTCTAGTCATTTGCTAGAATGTGTGGGTTGTTTTATGTGAATTAAGTTTAAATTGATGTCCAGAAGAGACATACTTCCTCTCTCTGTAGAAGTGTTTTGGAAAACTTTACACTAATAAGGGAAAAGCTGCAATCATTGCCAGGAGTAAGTTCCATCAACCCAGTAACCAAGGAGACATTAATAACATGAGTTAAAGGAACTATACACTAGGTAGTTTTGTAAAACCCACTGTATTCCTTCCTTTATTAAAAACAGAAGCTTAATTGGTTACGCTATTTCTGAATTGAACCAATAAGATGTATAATTGATTATAATCCCTATATACCACTAATAGCAGCCATTTTTTATCGTATTGACAGCCAAAATTGCATTTCTCAGGTCACTTACCATCCAAATGAGCATTTGTTAATGGAACCAGATCATTAGTAGCTGTTTTACTGATTTCCATGTCACTGCTTGAATGCACACTTAAATGTACATGAAATGTTCAAGCTTAGTTTCCTTTGCCACCTGAAGTTCTCTGTACTTTGACAAATTGCTCATTTTGCAGTATGCAAAGAAGAACTGAAAATAAAATGCTGACCACTAACTAAGTTAGTCCAATTACCCTGACAGGAAATCTAGATCATTGTTACCGAAATGAAGCTGAGGAAACAGGGTAACTGCAGAAAATACAACAGAGCTGTACTGATGTTGGGAGGAAGGAACTGTGTTTGATACAAAACACTATTATTATTATTATTATTATTTTCATATAGAGTGCAGCTCTGTGGAGAAGATGGCTTTATTCTGGGCAGATTTCACATTTCAGCTGTATCCAAGATTGTTCTATGCCCGAGATCTGTTTTACTTTCTGTACCTGCAGTCAGACAGCAAGTAGATAACTGTCATGGAGATCATTTTGTATCAACTTGTTATGCTCTGATAGGTTACATAGCATCTCCTAGCATTAAAGCATTGTGCTAAATCTCTGCTGAAATGAGAAAACTATATGGAAAACACAAAATTTTAGAAATAAATCAAATCATTGCATACACTACAGAAGATGTGAACTTTTTAAAATATGAAGCAAAGCCCAGGATCAGCATCTTGGTCAGATGAAGCCTTCCTTCTTCAACTTGAACAAGTAACTTTGGTTTATTTCACTTCTCCTTCACTGTGCCATCTGTTGGTTAGCCATCTTGGCAAAGATAGTAAAAGATTTTTTCACGTCTTTCCTTCCAGTGATATTTCACAATAAAAATAAACAACCCATTTTTTATTTTCTCCAAACGCTGAAGTATTTAACATCTTAATAGCTCTCCATAATTACTTAGGCTATAGGAGAGATGGCACAGCATGCTTCTTACTGACATCAAATCTATAAAAGCTTGTCTAGAGAAAAAATAAAACAACTTTTTTTGATGAGATTCCACAAAATCTAGTAGTGTTTTGCTCCTGCTAAATTCTACCTTGCTCTTAAACTCTTAGCTCAAAATCTTTTACTCTTCTACAGTATTGCCAGGACCCAACTTAGCTTTATTGGAGGAAAGAATCTAGGAGACAATTAGCATGGAATAAACCCACAGAGCTTAGGATGGAGGCAAAAAGGCTTCAGAAAATCCTCAAGCAACTCACAAGGGATTCTTCCTCACTTTCCCTGCTGTAACTATGCATATGATTTCTATGTTTTTATTATCCTCCATGTTATACATGTTTGTATTCCATCACAGCAGAAATAGAAAACAGATAAGGATTTATGTTTTCATTGTAGGGTATTTTCTCTATCATTATGTTTCAGTAAGAGCTCTTTACTAAAGGGTTAAAATGTGTTTAAAAGTGGGGAGGATTTCTGCCTCTTTACAGCTTGACTGTGTGAAATTCCAGGCAGGTCTAGCTTCTAGGGCCTTTGAATTTTTCATGCAGTTTTCATTTCTATTCATGATTTTCTGCGAGGAAAAGATTTTGAAATGTGGGTCTCTGCCTGAAACTATTTTATCTGTTCCCCTTTCTTTATTGATTAATATCGCTTTTAAATACAGAGCCATTACAAAAAATTGTCAGAATGGAGTACTCTGAGTATACTCAGAATGTTTTAATGTGCAACGTGCATTAAAATTATTTTTTTATGGATGGAAGGTACTTCTTCCAAAGTCATTAATAAGCAGAAGAGCATGGAAAATGTCATCAGAGATTGTCTTCTGAAAGAACATTTATTATCTGTAAGTATATGAAGGATATACATAAATGGGAATGAAAATGGGGGAGGCTAGGTCCTACCAGAACTGTACCATCTGTAGCTTTCCTTGTCTACAGACAGTTCCAAGTTGTGCACAGATTTATGTGGAGCAGTGTGGTGTCTATTGGAAGTGATACTCAGGTCTGGTGAGGTGAGAACCTGAGAGTGAAACAGGTACTGTTAAATGATTTAAATTTCTGCTTCATTGCTCATGCCAGTCATGAGCAGATGAACTCTAGCTGCACAAGAAAAAAATATTTCCCCTTCCCCTCCCCCTCCCTCCCTCCCTCCCTCCCTCCCTCCCTCCCTCCCTCCCTCCCTCCCTCCCTCCCTCCCTCCCTCCCTCCCTCCCTCCCCCTCCCTCCCCCTCCCTCCCCTTCCCTTCCCTTCCCTTCCCTTCCCTTCCCTTCCCTTCCCTTCCCTTCCCTTCCCTTCCCTTCCCTTCCCTTCCCTTCCCTTCCCTTCCCTTCCCTTCCCTTCCCTTCCCTTCCCTTCCCTTCCCTTCCCTTCCCTTCCCTTCCCTTCCCTTCCCTTCCCTTCCCTTCCCTTCCCTTCCCTTCCCTTCCCTTCCCTTCCCTTCCCTTCCCTTCCCTTCCCTTCCCTTCCCTTCCCTTCCCTTCCCTTCCCTTCCCTGTGCCCCGTCCTCTCCTTTTCCCTTTTCTTTCTCCTTTCCTTTCCTTTTTCCTTTCATCGTTTTGTATATACTTGTCTAATCAATACCATGCTCAGAAGAGTAGAATCACATTGCTCACTTTTTTTTCCTTTTTCTTAATGTACCCTAAAGAAAAGATCCCTACCAAATCTCTGCAGTTCCCTGTTCTGTTTCATGGAAATGAAATATGATTTAACTCCTTTGAGATACATAGGCTGTGGGATGTGTTATATAAACAATATGGAATCTTCTGAGATTCAAGACATCCCTTCCATTTGTACAATACAATTCTTATCTACTGAAGAAGTAGCATGTATGAGCTCATGTTCTGGTACTTCCGAGAGCGCATGCCTTTCTGCAGAAATTTCTTGTGCTGGACAGTGACAAATGGGTTTTGGGTCTCATTTTTTCTTTCTTTCCTTCCTTCTCTCCTTTCTCCTTCCTTGTTTTCTTCCTGCATCCTGCCAGCCTTTCTGACTTCTATTTATTTATCCCTCTTTCTTATTTCCCTCTTTCCTCTTTTCTTGCCTCTTTGAGATGACAGGTATCAATACATTTTAAGACTGTCTATGTTTTAAAATATACATAGTGATCAAAATTGGGTTATATGGAGCTTGAGCAACCTGATTTAGTGAAAGGTGTCCCTGCCTATGTCCCTGCCCTCAGTCTTTGGTTGAAGGCAATGGCCTGCTTCTGTTTCATGCAGAGGTCCAGCACTGGTATGTGGTGGTTTTATTGCTTAGGAGAAGTGGCTTTCTGAAAGAAAGCAAGAGGACAATAAAGCAAGCTACCAATTACTGCAGGTGGTCAGGTAGAAGGAAAAAAATGAGAGTCATAATTATTCTGATGGGTCAATTACACTCCCCAAAAACATTATAAATGTGTGTAGTAATCGCAATAGCCTCTTTTTTAACCTGACATGTTAAAATGGCAGCTATTTATAAATTTGTCAATAACAGTCCCTAAGAATATGTGAATGGCTTTCAGGTAGCAAATGAAATGTGTTTCACAGTGACCATCTCTGTTCTCCACGTCAATATTTTATACCTCTAAAACTTATTCTTATCATAATTAAGTAGGCCAATCAAATGTCAGCATTTGGCAAAAATGTATATATTGTGATGTATTTTCTCTCCACAGAAATCCTGAAAAAAATCATTTAAATCTATTTTTAAATGAGCTGTCCCCGAAGTGCCACACGTCATTAAAAAAGATGGGTAGCTTTATGCTGAATTTAGGATAAGGCAGAATACTGGAGTGAATATGTTAAGACAAGAAGCAAAAACTTCTTTATTGCAGTTTGCTATACATGTTACATACTTTTCCCTTACTTGTGATGCCTTCAGTGACTGACAGGGATAGTAGAATCCTAGAATCCTTGAATCAAAGAATCATAGATGGACTCCAGTATTAAGGCTTTTAACATTTGAGATAGCTGCTCTCGCCACTGAGCTTTGGAGGCAGTTTTTCTCCTTATCTGTCAGTGTATTTCTGTCTCTCACATAATGAATATTTAATTATATATACAGGTTGGAACAGCTCTAACAGAGAGAAAGAGTATCCTCTTGGAGTTAAGAATCCTCTCCCAGTGAAATTTAATCAGGGCTTGATGTATTCCTGTGCCAAATGTTGCTTTTGAAGAATCAGCACTTCCTTCTCATCCTCTGATGTGACTTGACCAACTAGAGATATTATGTAAAACTTCTTCCTTCTGCTCTGTGAAATGTAAATGGATTTTCAAGGAAATAGTAACAAAAGGTGATGATAATTCTACTCCAGTGAAAAGAATTACAATTTTTTTTGCCTTATTAAGATGTCAGTTTAACAGTGAGTGATGATTTTTTAACTTCATGAAGGCAGCTTGATCATAGAATCATAGAATCATAGATTCATCAAGGTTGGAAAAAAGCTCCAAGATCATCCCATCCACCCATCCACCTGTCACCAGTATTTTCCCACTAAACCATACCCCTCAGTACAACATCTAAATATTTCTTGAACGCTGCCAGGGATGGTGAACTCACCACCTCCCTGGGCAGCAGTATTATAAGTTATGTCATTAAGGGTGCATGACAACTCTTTTGGAGGAGCAGTATTTTCCTGACGTCCGTTCTGACTCTCCCCTGACACAACTTGAGGCCATTCCCTCTAGTCCTATCACTAGTTGTATGGGAGAAGAGGATAACCCGTACCTCACCATGACTCCCTGAGCCTCCTCTTCTCCAGACTAAATAATTCTAGTTCCCTCAACTGCTCCCCATGCGACTTTTGCTCCAGATGCATCACCAGCTTTGTTGCCCTTCTCTGGACACGCCTCAGAGCCTCTATGTCTTTCTTATAGTGAGGGGCCCAAAACCGAACACAGTACTTGAAGTGTGGCCTCACCAGCGCTGAATACAGAGGGACAATCACTTCCCTGCTCCTCTGGCTGCTCTATTCTGATACAAACCGGGATGCCATTGGCCTTACTGGCCACCTGGGCACACTGCTGGCTCACCAATCCCCCAGGTCTGTTTTTCAGCCATTCTGTCCTTAGCCTACAGCATTGTCTGGGGTTGCTGAGGCCAGATCTAGTACTTCTTTCTGAGACTACTCTCCTGAATCTGTTGGTGATTTTTTCTTCCATCAGTGATGCTTAATATCATACAGATGATCAGGTGCTGAGATTTCCCAGGTCCAAGGGCTGCTCAGCACACCTCAGCCACGGTCCATTTGCTGAACTCTCAGATCTCCATGTGCAGCCATGGAACTGTGCTGGAGCAGTGCCTGAAGTGTTGTCCCCATGGGACCAAGTTGTGCTGGAGCAGTGCTGGGAGAGCTGTAATCTTTGGGAAGGCCACGGTGGGATCAGTTTGGGAAGGACAGCATCCCATGGGAGAAGGTCACATGGAGCAGGGGCAGAGAGGAGCAGCAAAGGTGAAGTGTTATGGACTGACCACAGATCCCATTCCCCAGTTCCTCCTGGGAGGATGCAGTAGGAGAATGTGAGTAGAGGGAAGGTGTTTGTAGTTTGCATTTAGTTCTCAGTGCTTCAGCCTGTTATTAGTAAGCAATAAATTACATTAATCTCCCTGTGCTGAGTCTGTTTTGCCCATGACAGTACTTGGTGAGTGATCTTCCTGTCCTTATTTCAATCCATGAACTTGTTTTTATCATATTTTCTCCCTCGTTTTCAGGAAGGGAACTGAGAAAGAACCATGGTAGGGCTGAGCTGCCTGACTGTGTGTAACAACCACAAGAACTCTGGAGCTGATGTGTTACAGACACCTTCACAGAGGTACTGAGGACAGTGGAATAACATGAATCAGATAGAAGGTAATGAATAGCTCATCTACTGGTATTACAAATGTAGGTAGATACAGAAAACATTACTTTTAACTCTCCAATTTCAATTTAAAAACTGCTAAACTAACAACCCTGAGAAATCTGCATCAATATCAGAATCAGTTAAAAAAAAAAACAACAAAAAAACAAACATGAAAACTAATAAACTCCTATGACAAATTGCTACTAGAAGTCTTCTCTAGACTATAATTCCACCCAAAAGTACACAGTGGTAAGCAGGAACGTGTCTCCCAGTCTTGAGGATTATGGGAAAGATAGTTTAGAATAAATAAGAGACTATTCAGGGTACAATATAATTTTCTTATATTAACATACGGCTGAGTTTGCAAGGCTCAGATAGACAAGGCTTTGAAATATGATAGTTTACATGCAATTGCTGCATTGATTTGAAAGGGTATGAATCAGCAAAGAATTTAGGTCCCAGCACTGAGACATCAAAGCAAATATGCATTTAGAAATGGCATGCAGGAGGCTAAATATTTGTTTATGAAATGCCAAGGCAAAAAAGAAAGAAATAAAAAAAACACTAATGTTTTCTTTCTATGAAAAGTAATTCTCTTTCAGGGATAAAACTCCTCAAGAGTATTGTATGTTTTTTTTTCATATAAAAAGGACTCAGCTGTTTTCATCCACTAACCAATTTCCTTCACTGAGATGTAAGAGCTTTCAATACAGAACTATTAAAGGAAAATGCAAGGCCCACTCAGCATAATAGCAATTTCAGTGGTTTTGAAATATATTTTAAATTTTTTCTTGAGGATTTTACTGTGATAGATCAGTATGTACCTGTCATTAGAGTCTCAGCTGCTGTTTGTGACAAATCTTGTGTTTGACAGCTTAAGAATGCTTGGCTGAAATAAATGCTCTGCCTGGGGTGGCCTATATTACTAATGTCAGTAGATACCAAAATTTATTGCTCATGGGATGTTCTGGCTAAGAAGCAATGGTGGAATTCATGGTTAAAGTAAATTATGCTTTGTTCATAGTAATAGCTGGCATTTCCTTTTGTTTCCATTTTTACCATGAAGGAATTGACATTTTTAAATAGAAAAAAAAAGAGGATAAAAAAGTCTAAATAATCCCCAATTTCTTGTTATCCTTGACACGCCTGCTTTCTCTTCTCACCCAAGTGGTTATTTGGCTATGTTGCCTACACAGAATAGCATACAAATGAATGGTTGTTTATTAAATAACAGAAAGAAATAAAATGTGAGATAAGTTCACAAGCAAATGATTTCTTGTATTGCAAAAAGTCAGATGCTGCAGCATTATCAACTAAAGAGTTACCACCTGAATGAGATTAAAACTCCAAAGCAGGGCATATGAAATTATATTCTGCTTCTCTGGCAGTTGGGATATTAAAAATAATGATCTTGGTTCATCAAGAAATGCGAAATTGAGTCAGCTGATATTGCTAACTTCTTTAGAAGGCGGAAGGTGAGGAAAGCATATGGATTTTATCTGCGAAAGAGTAAAAACACTTTACCGACACTGCTGACTATTCTGAACCAGCACAAGAAAAGAAATACTACTCCACACATGTATTTGTTGCAAGGAGAGGAAGCTTGTTTTCATCTAATATCTCCAACAACATACATCAAAGTCTGAAGCCTCGTTTGTGAGAGCACAAAGGGAACATTAACCACCAGAAAGAGGAAAGAGGTTATGCCATGTGCTGCTGCATAATGAAAGAGAATGAAATCGAGCTGTGGCAGGGACATTTCAGCCTGCTGTGGTAATAAGTTCTGTGTCACCTGGAAAATGTAAAGAAAGACGGAATATAAGCAAAAAAATAAATAAATTAAAAATCAGACTCAGAGCTGCTCTCTGGCCAAACATGCAGGAATAAAGCAAATATTTCCAGTAATGTAAGGAATGACCATTCACTCTGAATTAAAAGTCTTGCTGAAAAATTACAGCTGAAACCTTCCTTTTGACAATGTTTAGTAAGCAGTGTTACTTTAACTGCTTGGTAATCTGCCAGAGATCAATGTCCTTGTCACAGGGCAGGGTTACACTGATTTATACCCCGGAGCCTTGTGATGGGTGTTTGGTTGGGCTTGGTGGCTCATCTGATGGCAATTAGATCATGGGGTAATTGAGTGCAAGCCCAGGGGGGGGACCTCAGCTCTCCAGAATCAGGTATTTTATGGAATAAAATGCCTGAGATTCCTAGTGAAAAAGTTTCCACGGATGCAATTGACAGACAGTTATTTGCATGTGTTCAGACACAAGGTAATTTGACCTTTTTCTTTTTTCCTATCTTTAATGCAGTCATTTAGAAGAGCTGTTTTTGACAGAGACTGGAACCAGAGGAGACCAAGTGGGAGAGATGTGATTTTAGTTGGTGACATAAAAGTCACTGACATGCGGATCACTCCTCAAGCACAGACAGCCGCCCAAACGAGGAGCCTAACTCTTTGCAAAAGTTAAACACAGTAAGTCCTTCATTACTTGTATGTATATGCTCAAGTGCAGCAATGGGGGAAGCATTGCTTCCCTTTGGCCTTTTGCTCGCAAATTTGAAACTATCGGCATTTCTGAGTAGGCCACAAAGCAACAAAATACATTTTTACTCAGAATGCTTTGGAAAGCATTTGCCTGAGCAGTGACCAGTAGATCAGCATGTTGCTTTGCTAATACTTCCCCACTTGGTTTTAAATCAGTAGAAATATAAATGCCTTCATTCTGTATTTTTTATTTTCCCTTATTGCAAAGTCTTAGAAGGCTTCATGGTCTTTTGATGGGCTTGGGAAATAGTTATTAGTCATCTCCTTCCCCTTGTACTCAGCGGCAAGCTGTTTACTGCTAAATTTTCCTGTGAGCTCCAGAGGGCTGCAAATTAGCACTCTGCAGAAAGCAATGAGGGAAGTGATGGGCACTGGTATATGTCCCATATAAGTACGAGTTCAGCATATATGTTTTCACAGTAATCTTATTAAAATACTGTAAATCAATAAACACAAACTGTAAAACTGTAAATGTTCAAACACTGTGAGATTAAATTGAGTGAATCAAAATCCCAGATGCTATTTTGGTCCTCTGCCGTGCTGAGATTTTGTTATTGTTACTGACACCACAACATCTGCAAGGATAATTTTTACGTTCATTATATTTACTGTGTTGCTGAGAGAATTAGAAGCCCCTGAAGTACATCCTAAAAGGTTTTATTGCACTATAAAAGACTCTGTCACTTTAAACTCCATTAGCTGAGCTCTTCAGGTTGGTAATGAGATTCTTTGGAAGAGACCAACACAATAGAGCACGAAAGTCTTATCCCAACTCCTAGCAAACAGTGCAACATGTCATAGGATTCTTGAATAGGATCACTGAATCATTAAGGCTGGAAAAGACCTCCAAGATCACCTAGTCCTTAGGCCAGTGTCATGAACTGACCCAAGAGAAAACAATTTTTGTAAATGGCTCACTGAATTCATGGCCTTGGAGCTGACGTGTGGATTTGACAGGGTTGCTGTCTGCTGCTTTCTATGGAGATGTGCCATTCTTTTGCCTCTTGTGCTGGGCTGGATAGCAAGGTGTGTGATGGTCCAGGAGATCATAGGGATAGCAGACTGATTTCACTCAGATTCTTTCAGAAACATTGTTTTGTATAACAACTAAAAATGTACATTCTCTGCCCCTGCTTACTGGATTGTCTTCTAAGGGTGTTGGTACTGAAAACCTTCAAGTTAATCCACGTGTACTAAAGTAACCATGATAATATTTTTAGGTATTTCTAAATGGTTTCTCTGTTGGACAGAGGCATGGACACGTAGAGGATTGGCTGCAGAGCAGCTCAGCAGGATGGGACCCAGGGTGCTGATGGCTGCAGCTCAGCATGAGCCAGCAGTGCGCTCTGGCAACCAAAGTGCAAACTGCATTGTTGGGTGCATTAAGCTCAGAAAGCCAACCAGTCAGCAGTGATTCTCCCACTATATTAGAATTGGGGCAGTCTCAATTTGAGTACAGTATGCAGTTCTGTGCTCCACAATACATAAAGAATGTTAAGATCCTTGAAAGTGTCCAGAGGAAAGTAACAAATTTGGTAGCAGGGCTGGAGGGCCTGTCCTGGGAGAAGAGGCTGAGTACACCTGGCTTGCCCAGCCTGGAGAAGAGGGGGCTGAGAGGTGAGGTGACCTTACTGCTCTCTACTGCTCTGGGAAGGGAAAGCAGAGGGAAGTGCTGGCTTTCATTAAGAAGCTCTTGCAGATGGTCCCCAAACATCTCTTGTTATGGATTATAGGGACCCCAGAGACTCTTGAGGTGACCCTAGATAATGACTTCATACTTTGAGATAGCTAACGTGAGATAAAATGAACTTCATTCTTACTCTGTTAATCTTACTTGTCTATGCATGAGTTTATACTATGGTCTACAGAGGCTATATTGTAGAACCATTTTTCAGAGAGACTGTAATTGACAGGGAGTTGGCCATTTCAGAAGGCTGCTGCTTATTTATATGAACATTATTACCTGGCCTGTATACTTAACTTTCCCAATGCAAGAACAGAAATAGATTGTGTTTCTTGCAAGTATCTGTTTAGTGCTGTGTTATGGGAAAGATATCATATTCCCTGTTGTCTCTACCAAAACATGAACAAAAAATTCTGAACAAATGAAAAGCCAGTACCTATCCTTCCATCTGTATCAGACAGAAAATCTAAATCTGACCTCCACTACTGAGTTCTGCTAGTGGAAATATTTTTGATAGCTTGGGAAACTGAAATTATTATGCTAAGAAATGGATATCAAAACAAATCAAGGAACATGACTGAGTGGATGATGTTTTATCTTTGGTTAGAGAGTTGTACAAATTACTATGCATACATAGATCTCAGAACCACCTATGTATGTTCCTGAGACCAGCGTGCAATGAAGTCAGCAGATCTCTGTATGAATATCAGCTGTAAACCTTCAAAGACCTGATGTAGATGTCATAGACATTCAAACGTAACTTAAACACAGCTGTCAGATGACAATCACTAGACTTATTTTGAAAGCTGCTTTTTTTCATGACAACCAATTTCTTCTTTGTTTAAATTTTATATCACTTTTCCCATACTGAAAACAACACCATGAAGACCGTACAGATTTAGATCTTGCTACCCTAATAAGCAGGAGCAATCTGGTAGCAGTGTAAGAGTTTCTTCCCCAGATATTCTTTATATAGCTAAGAATTGCAGGACTGGGACCAAATTATCATCCTGAATGAGACAAAACAAGACTCGTCTTTAGAAAATCCTCACCGTCTGTGTTTGGATCCATAGCACTACCACTTCAGTGATGTGATATTTTTGTATCCAATTCTTTGGATCAGCATAGGGTTTTGATTTGACAGGATTTCTCATGCCATTTGCCCATCAGTCTTTAGATGATGAAATTACTCCCTTTTGCCAGAGAGTTAATGAAGCTGTATCATCCCCAGAAAATCTCTCAGACGCTCCCTGAAGATATCTCAGACTGCTCCTTTCTAGACATCAGCTCAGGACCAGAGAAACTCAAAATGATTTCCACTCATCTATTTAAAGCTCTCACAGTCTGGTGCTGTTTTGAGCCTGTATGTCTGCACTGTAAGCACACCTGGAAAAAAAGGCAATGGGAGTGTTTTGGGAGTTAGAAAGTAAGTTGGTAGACTAATCTTACAAAACTGTGCAGTTTTACTTCTTGCAGGTATTTCTGGAATTTCCTTCTACTTTGTGCTGTTGAGACTTAACCTGGAGTACTGCATCTGGATGTGGAGTCCTCAGTACAGGAGTGACAAAGATCTGCTGGAATGCATCCAGAGGAGGGACACAAAAGTGCTCCAAGGGATGGAGAATCTCTCCTACAAGGACAGGCTGTGAGAGCTGGGGCTGTTCAGCCTGGAGAAGAGGGGGGCCAAAGGGGGACTGTAAGAAGGAAGGGAAAAGTCTCTTTAGCAGAGTCAGTGGTGATAGAACAAGGAGAAATCCTTTCAAGATGAAAGGGGAGATTTAGACTGATATAAGGAAAGAGATTTTTACATTCTGAATGGTGAAGCACTGGAATAGGTTTCCCCAAGAGGTGGTGGAAGCTTAATCTTTGGAGACACTCCGAGTCAGGCTGGATGGGGTAATGATCACCTGATTTAGCTGTAGGTGTCCCTGTTCATTGCAGGGAAGTTGGACTTAATGACCTTTGAAGATTACTTCCCACTCAAACCATTCTATGATTCTATGAATTGACACGAAAGGGCAAATAACAGTTTCCCAAAGCACAAAAGTTTGCTAGATCTCTCTAAAGGGACAGAGAAAGAACAAGACTTCTCTGACAGGCAACATAAGTGTTATTTATTTATTTATTTATTTGTGACTTTTATGTTACCATTGATTTTACCCAGAATAGAAAAGGTGTTAACATACTAATGAAGTGTGTGCAGGGTAGGGATTTGGGTTAGAGCGTTCAGGGCTAGTGTGATTTGAATGCCTTTTTTGTTGAATTGCTTGTAGATTTCACAGAAGTAACTCAATTTAAAATAATAGTTTCATGTGCCTTTTTTTTTTTTTTTTTATACTAGTTATTTTAGGTTTCCAGAGCAGTCAGTAGAAAAGAGCTGAAGTCTCTTTTGTGCCTTTCCAGTTTTACTGCAGTCTAACTCCGCTGACTCACAGAGCTGCAGGGGTTGTCAAGCTGAAGTGTTACGGCAGTGAACTGAGTAAAGCAAAATATGATTGCCATTCCAATGTGAACAGAAAAATTGTTAACAGTAACTTTCTGTTAAGTTGTGGTTCAGTTCTTATTTAATTTAGCTGTGTGATTATTAAGTTCCTTTTTTTTTTTTTTTTTTCGCAGAAGCAGACTAGTGATGGAAGACCATAAAGAATCCAAACTTGGAGTGTGTTTGTTTCATTTTGACAGACAGATCAGGCCCATGCTTCACATTACATATGGGACTAGTGAAAGATCAATAAATCCATCTACAAAAGTGTTTCAGGACTTTGCATTAGAATAACATTTAGCATGCTGTTTTTTGCAGCCTCACTCATAGACTGCCTTACCACCTTTCCTAAGTGTTTTGCGGTTGCCTGAACTGCTCAACATTTTCAGATTGCCTCTCTCTCTCTTTCTCTCTCATTTACCAGGCAAAACAAAGGCAGCTTTTTAGAACAAGTACACAGGTTGGATATAAGAAACTTTTTTTCTCAGAAAGAGTGGTGATGCACTGGCATGGGCTGCCCAGGAAGGTGGTGCAGTCACTGTCTCTGAAGTGACATGGTGATGTGGCACTGAGAGACATGGCTGGGGGGGTGGGTTGAGAGCTGGACTAGGTGATCTTAGAGGTTTTTCCAACCTTAATCATTCTATGATTATTTCCTTCTTCTTTCCCCATAATTTCTGAGCATGTTTATTCTGAAAAACTGGAGAATGTGTTTTTAAAAAGCCTTTGCTTGAAGGATATTTGGTAGTTTAACTTTCAGTATTTTTCAATTATTCTTTTAATACCTCTACTTTTTTCCTACTTCAACTCAGGACTTTAACAGCTTTCCTTTTAGTTTATAAAAAGCCACACTTTACATTTCTAAACAATAGTAATGCATAATGCACTTTCATCTGTTTTGATATCAGCAAGATTAAATTCAGTTTGTTCCTTAATTACAGGCTTCTCTCTGGTTTCTAAACAGTTTCTAAAATGCATTTTATCCAAAAACAAAGTAGAAATCATTTGTACTATTTCTGTTTGTTAATTTATTTGATTTCAACATATTATAGATTCTCAGAGTGTATCTATGTTCTAGAAAATGGTAAGAAGTAACTACACAAATCATGTCGATGTGATACATCTCTTGACTTCATTGAAGGAAGGCGTTTGATTTTGTTGTGCAAAACATTGAACAAAGGCAACCTACACTGTGATAGACAATCTTGATTCTAAAATTCTGCATTTTCTGATTTTCTGCATTTTCTTGATAAAGATTCACTTTGTTAATTAATGAAAAATGTCAGAAAGATCTGAATCATGAGGCTATGGATCATCTGTTTACTATTTTTTTAGAGGGGGTAGAGGGGATCAGCATAGTTACAGTTTGTGTACATCAAGAAAAAAAAAGATGTTATAAAGACATGGATGGGAAGGAATATTTTCAAAATACGTGCTTCTTAAATACTCTGTTATGTACTAAAATGAGCCTACAAATTAGTTCAGAACTTCCATTCCTGAGGAAATATGTGATTCTAATTTAGTAGCAGAACTAATCAACAGCTGAGCTGGTTAGGCGGTCTTACCAATGCCATCATATTCCTTTCGATCATATTGAAGTGTTCAACTGAAGAGTAGAGCCACCTCTCCATTATCCACTTGAAAAGCACTCCCAGATGAACCTGTGTGCGCCCATTCAGCAGTGCATAGGGATGTTACAGAGGGTCTTATTAAATTGTAAAATGGAGGAAAAACACAAGGATTTGTTTCCATACCATAACTTCTGCTATTCCAAGCTGCAATAAGACAGTGAGAATGGGAAAAGTAAGGAAGACAAAAGGATTATGTGTTGCAGATTGGAACCACAGCCACACTGTTATATCCCGCTGCTCAATTCCAGGTTATTATGCATTAACAGGAGACAAAGAAAAGGGAATCCTTCTGGAGTCGGTACGACTGACAGAGATTGAAAAGAAATTTCAAGAGTCAGTGAGTCAGTAGTGTGATAATGCAATTATTAGTTTTCTTTTTATAGTCTTGTTTCAGAAGTACAACATTTCCATGTTTAGCTTTATTCATGCTAGAATAAATAAGACTTGGCATTTGCCTTTTATCTTTGTTTGAACTCCATGCCAAGTTGACTGGATACAACTAGGGCAGTCCATGTGCTACACTGTGGGACCTTGGGACATGTGCCAGCTCCCGGGTGCAATTGCACATATTTACCTCAAGCCATATACAGACCCTGCGCCAAGAGCAAAAGCTGCATCTCCTTACACTGTTCTCTTCAGGAAAAAAAGGAGATGTGTGAATAGAAAGGATTTATTGTGCACTTCTGCCACATCCTGATCTGGATATCTGAAAATGACAACTTGAGTTTGCTACAAAGCATGTGTTCCTAGAGGTCTGAGTATGGTCTGATATCCTGGGTGCACCAGCATTAAAGTAAACTGCAGTTTAGCACAATTGGGAATATACAGCCGCTTTCAGGGGTTGGTGATGCCACATTCACTTCTGCTGGACAATAACTAGTCCTTTGGGTACGGAGCTGCAGAAAAGGAGTAAAGATGTGATTTAACTTTGAAAACTCATTGTCTCTTCACAACCCCTTTCACACGAGATGTTGCAACCCCCACAGTCACTTGTTTGATCAGACAGAAAAGAGAAGTAGGCTTTTACCCATGCTGTGCAATGCGGCAATGCCTGAACCCTGATCAATCACAACCCAGTTCTGGAGAAAGTTACCATGAGGCTGGACATCATGTGTGAGACATATGTAACCCACAGACTCCCAACACTTAGGAGAACAGTTTTGCCTTTGACCAAGTGTGTATGTAGAGCATTACTACCATTTCATTTTCCTCTATCATATGGCATTTCGTTGTTCAGTTGGAATAGGTGTTCTTGATAGACTTTTCCAAGCTTATTGATTCTATGATTCTATGATTTACAAGCCACTCCAGCTGGTAGATAAAACACCTTGAGCAGGGTTCGTCTCACCATACGTAATCATGGACAAGGCAGGTATTTATTGCCGAGCATTCATCGAGTGTGAAGTAGGGACTTTTATGGTACAATTAATACTATCCTAAATGAGATGTTGGAAATCAGACCTGAAAGTGGCTGGGACAAGAAAGCATCTCTGATATGCGCTATTAAATGAGGTGAATTCTACCTGATTCTACCTCTGTAGAAATTCTCATGAACCTACATCCTTGTTGAACTTGATAATAAACACAGGGAAAAAAAGTGCTACTGCAGAAATACTGCAGTATTATATTACTGCTGATAGAGAAGGGAAATATTTGCAGATACTTTGACAGAAAGGAGCAGCTACCAAACATGTTTAATGCAGTGACAGACCTCACACTGCTTTATTCATTTCCTGTGATTCAAACCCAGCATTTCACCATGCCAGCCATACAGGAAGCTTTGGGAGAAAACCTTTCCCAAGACTTTACTAATAACACAGTCCTCTTTAATTCTCTCATATTTGTTACAAACAATTCCTATCTGATTAATTATGAGCAGTATCCTCTAACAAGCTAATATCATTCCCAGTATCATTTTATTGTGTAACTCTCCAAGTTCACCTTACTTGATCTCTTGTTTTAAAATCTACCCTTAATTCTTTGGACAGTCTGAGAAAGCAAATGCATACTTACCCTTAAAATCTCAGAAACAAAGGATAACTCAGATTGGAAGAGACCTCAAGAGGATAAAGTCAGAAGAGTGGCAATAAAGTCTGATCTGTTCTCCAGGCAAGTCAGTTAAGTCTAGAAAACCTCCAAAGATGGAGTCTGCAAACCCTCTCAGCCATGCTGTGCCACTGCCTATCTGTCCTCAAGGGGAAAAAATTTATCTTAAAGCTTCTGAATTTGGTATGGTGACCTGAAAAATACAGTGCAGTGCATCTGTTTTCTCTTTGCACAGACATCATTCCACAAGTGTGTGTCTTTCATTGTTTAGAGACTGTTGGCATTGTAGCATTGCTATCTTTTTATTAGCATGCATGGGATGTATTATTTATACAGTAAAAGGTTGTTTTTCACTTATCTTAACAGTAGTCAAGCTTTGTAATTGACATTTTGTGACATTATACACTTGAGTATTAACTCTGTGTTTGTTTATTAGTCATAATATAAAATAAAGAGGAAATAAACCAAAAATCTTCATTGAGAAAATGGAACAGTTTTCATCATTACTGACATTAATATAGAAGACGTTTTACTTTTGTACAAAACAGTTACTATTCATGCTAAACATCTTGAATATAAACCAATCACCAGAGGCTTATTAATGACACAGTAATTAATGGTAAGATAATTACTATCACTCAAGCAAACAGTGTCTTATATTCAGAATCAGATTTATCAATCAAGCATTAAAAACTGGCATCGATGCAGTCTGCCAGCTCACATCCTTCAAGCAATCACCTTAGTTGAATATATTTGGTAACACTATTGTCATCCAGTAGAGATGTACTAAATTCAGATGATGGAAAATCCATTGTGTCAGTCATTAAATTGTTACACTGTCTACATATTGTCATTCAGAGTTTGACACCTTATTTCTTCCCCCCGGTTTGTTTAGGTTCTGCTTTCAGATAATTGATTTCCATATACTTTTATCTAATCCTCTGCTCTTTGAAATCATTTACTATCTCCTGTGTGTAGGCTGTGACCAAGTGAAGGTGTAATCTAATCTGTGTTTTGAGAAATTAAATAAATGAAGTATCTTTCCTTTCTCTTACTTAAATGAGGCTTTGAAACTAGAGTTAATTCTTCTATGTTTTTTTCCAAAAATCTTGCAGTTTTTCTGTCTTTTTTTTTACAAAGTATAAACATTAGCAAGGTTTCCAGACAAGGTCTCATTAATTCTATATGTCATAGTAATAATCTCTCTTTACTTTGCTGTACCCCCTGCTCATGTGCCAAAGATTGCATCTGTTTTCATAGCGGCAGTATCAGACAGAATGACATAGTTGGCTATTCTTGCCCTGCAACATAAGATTTGCATAAAGAGCCCGGGGCTGAGAACTTCACATAATTTAGGCAAAATAACAGTGACAGCAGTTAAATATGTATTGCAGAAAAATACCAAGGCCATATTTTGTCTGGATCTTATGCAAGGTAGGAGGAAGGGTGTTTTGAGCTTCCTTTATGAAATTTCTAGCAGGAGGGTTAACCCTCCTGGTGCCATTTTGCTTGTATTGGAAGCTGTATAGCTTTAATCATCCACAAAAAAAAAAAAAAAAAGGTCCCTGCTTTCATGGCTGCCTATAGTTTGCACAGAACACCTGAATCACAGAGTGTCTGAAACAGGAAGGCACCTTTGGAAATCATCTATTCCAATCCCTGCTCCAATTGGTCACCAGCACTAGCCAGTTCTGGGGAGTAGGTGGTTTGGGTTGATGTTCAGGAACAAAGGTATGATCCATCTGTTGGCAGGATTTCCTGAAGAACAGTCATGTAGAGAGAAAATGTTTCAGAAACATTTACTCGATTGTGCTGCAAGTCACACTCCGCAGTGCTTCTGAAATCTCACATAGGCATTGCACATGAGGGAAGCTGTGAACACCCTTCGTCCAAACCTGCATGAATTCCAGACAAAATACAACCTTGTTATTTTTGCACAGTGCATATTTAATTGTTGTTACTTTGCCCAAATGATGTGGAAATCACAAAGCAAGTTGATAAGGGTTATATTCAGTCATTTTTTGAGTGTCTCCAGCAAAGGAGACTCTACAGTCCCTCTGGGGAGCCTGTTCCTCTCCTCTCCTCTCCTCTCCTCTCCTCTCCTCTCCTCTCCTCTCCTCTCCTCTCCTCTCCTCTCCTCTCCTCTCCTCTCCTCTCCTCTCCTCTCCTCTCCTCTCCTCTCCTCTCCTCTCCTCTCCTTTTCCTGCCCTTTTTTCTCTCAAACATTAGATCAGACTGCCCACAACCCACCAAGCCTGTCATTCAACCACTTCAAGGATGGATCATCCACAGCTTCTGAATGCTTCAAAGGATATAGCTGTGTTCTTGTCTTCTGAATACATAGGAGAAGGAAAAACAAGCAAACAAAGCCAAGCCACTTCATTTTGGTTTGTTGTTACAAAAAAAACCAAACTGACATTCAGCTGCCTGGTCAGTTCTTTTCAGGGATGCAGAACACGATCTCTCCTCCTCCTCCTCCTCCTCCTCTTCTCATGATCACTTGCTCCTGAGTATCTTGTTTCCCATTCATCATGGCCAATGGAGTTGGTGGCTGAAGGAATGTTTTCAGGAAAGTGACTGCAATCTTCTGCTGCTTCCCAGCGCTCAAGTAGTATACGAGATACAATTCTGTATTAATTGCAAAAGAGACCTCCCAGTGGATTCTTTGGGCTTAATATTTTGACTCTTTGTCTGGTTGGTGCTAGGTTTGCAAACTCCTGTGAGCTAAATAGGAGTTATCAAAAACCTTTGGAGATCAGTCCCCTGTGAGAGCCTGTAACTCCCTCCATAGCTATGTGAATAAATATGAACAGAGAGATTTTTATAAAACAGAAAGCAGAATGCAGCAGAATGCCCTGTTTTTATAAGCCAACAGATTACAGTAACTTTTCCTGTCTGTTTGGCAGGATATACTTTTTTTTTTGATGAATTTTATCCTTGTGCTGAATTATTTCCCTGGAGTTTATAAATGACATCTTCTGTGTTGTTTTTTTCTCCATGCATTGTACATGGCATTTGCCTTCTCATTAATAGTATCACCTCTCTCCCTCTCATTCTTAATGACATTCATTTTCCAAAATAGACAGAATGAGAATGTTCCATGAAAAAAGTTGAATGGATTAGTTTCCTTGTGAAACACCAGATCAGTCATTTTTCTATCAAAACATTTCCCAATAAGCAAATCAACATTAGTGGGGTCAGCGGGGTCATTATCCTATTATGGCCCTCAGCACAAACTGATCTAGGTTTCCCAAGCCTAAATATTATCTACTCATCAGAGCATTACTCTGTACTCATTTATTGATGAGGGTGTATTGTAGTCCTGTAACTAATATGAAGGTGAAGTATTGGAAGACTTAGACAGGAAAAGGCAAAATGATGTCAAACTAAAAGAGGGGAGATTTAGATTGGATATAAGGAAATAAATGTTTTACTATAAGTGTGGAACAAGTTGTGTTGGATGCCCCATTCCTGGAGATACAGACAGGCTGGATGGGGCTGAGAGCACCTGATCTAGCTGTAAGTGTCCGTGTTCATTGCAGGGGAGTTGGACTTGATGATCTCTAGAAGTCCCTCCCTGCTGGAACAATTCTATGATTGTAACTTAAATTGAATTTAGGCTAGATGAACCTAAGCCCTGAATATCAAAGGGTAAGGTTGCAATGTTTGCAATAAAGCAGAAAACTGTATTGTGTTAAAGAAAATCCTAGTTTTACTTTTTATGAACTTTAAGTCATCATTTATTGAAGCTGAAGCCTTGGTCCCAAATGTGATCCCTGGTCAGGTGGGAGTTCAGAACAAACAATACTGATGTCTGTAAAGCCTGGAAGGAATAAATCCATAATATTTTTCTCCATGATAAATTGCAGTCCTACAGATTTGCAGTAGGACTACACAAAAGTCAGTTTATGCCTTCAACCAAAGTCACAGGGACCTCTTCTCCTATAGGCGCTTCCAGAAATCTAGCAATCTCCAAGGTGACCACTTCAAAACATCTGCTCTCACACTGGGGGGGAGTTTGTGCTAGACATATTGAGGTTAATTGGATGTGGCATCTCTTAAAGTAAAAGTTAAGTGTTATCTTTTGATAAGTTTTCTGCTGTTTCTCTCTGGATATCTTACACTGCAAACCACTTTTAGACTCCGATATAGACGTGCTTTTGTTTTAAAATTTTTAGTTATTTATTTATTGAGAAGAAATATGGTAGTTCGGTTTTGAGGCAACATAGGAGCTTTTATCTACATACCACACAGTTTGGTCTTGCATGCCACAGATTCTCAACTTCAATCCTTTATTTTTGTCAGGGTTTGATTCTTGAAATGATGTGTTGCTTCTTTTCTGTGCTCCAACAAAGATTAAAATGCCACCTGTCTTGAGATGAATTTGGAATTGAGGCTTATTTTACATTCAAATAAAAAACCCTCATATCTAAATAATAAATTGTAAAGTCTTGCTCACCATGAGTGTCAATACGGTTTAATTCAGGATTAAGAAAATTTTTTACTGCAGTTGCAAGTATTTAATGTGTGAAGCAGGAATATATTTTTCACTGGCTGTGAAAGCTAGAGGTAATGTGGCACATCTTTTGGATCATGTGATGTAGCTTTTATTGGAGTGAAACTGTAATAGAAGAGTCTTGTGGACAAAGTGACATTTTTATGCCTTCACTTGAGTAGTGAAACAGAATAGTCATATCTGCAGGGAATGAATTTAAATTACTCCAAGAATACACGAACATTTAGATTATGTTTAGGGCTTTAATTTGGGCCTGAAGAAGTCAAGATTCAATCCATGCTGTGTTGAAATGATGTCCTGGTAATTTAGTCTCTGCTTGTCTCTGATATTTTTGAGCATTGTGTGTATACATTAGAAGGTAAGCCTCAGAGGCTTGTCTTATGGATGTAGTGTACATAGAGAAATCTCTGCAGCTTATTGTGTGACTGGAGGTCATACACTAGTGATCACAGACTGGTCACACAATGACGTGCTCATCAGCAAAAATCCCACTGGCATTTAGCCACTAAGCAGAATGGTAATGACTTCCATGGGTGTAGGAACATCAATAAAGTAGTGACCTCAGCCCCAAGAAATAAGTACTGGCAGTACTAGACCTCACCTAAGGACTCCATCCACTCCTTCGTGAGCCCAACAAGTCCATTTTAGCTTATCTCGAGACTGACAGTCCTTGTCTCAGCAGTGTTGCAGAAGTCCCAATCTCCAGCTCTGTATCATGTCCTGGATGGACCCCTTGGATCTCTGCTATAGCTTTGTATCCAACCATACCTCCTTCTGCCAGGCTCCTTGGAGAGACCTTGAGCCTAGCTCATTGCTTGTCTGTGACTGCTGATGGAGCCAGCTACCAAACCCTGACTCTAGGTACCATATTTAGAACCTACAAGTTGTCAATCCTCAGTCAGAACACGGTTGCCAATCTCCCCTCCCTTCAGAACAACCACCTCTTGCAGCTCTCTGGAAGCAGGATTTTCTTTGTTGCTCCTGCTGCTCACTGAAGCAGTTTTTATGCCATACTGCATCCCCATTTTCCAAGTTACTGATTCATTCTCAAAAGGACTACCTAGATTACTCCTTTCGAGTTATGTGAAGCCTGTCAAATATGTCACTAAAAGGGTTAGGAATGGATTATTCAAGGAAGTCTGCAAAGAAAGACTTTATTTCTCCCTGCTCTAATAATGACTGAGATGGAGTACTTGGCATTAAACACCAAAGTAGGTGCTCCTCAAATACTTACATGATCACTGTAGCAGTCTTTAAAAAACCCAGTAAGGACTATGGTCCAACAAAGGAGTGTCAAAAAGTAAAAAAAATCAAGTTCCTGTGAGCTAAAGTTTTAGAAAAATTTACAGTCCTTTAAGACTGTATTTACAGATTCTGTTTATACTAATATGAAATTTTAAGCTCAGAATCTCTAGCAAATCTTTTTCCTTCCTGCTGCCATTCACCACAAGACTGTATCTAATTATCTTCCATGTAAACTCAGTGGCAGGAAGAATGTAAGACAAAATAAATAGATAATCATACGCTGCTTTAGCAAATGACCTGTCAGAGCCCCTTTCAGCCACGTTTCTATGATTCTGTGCACATAAGCTCCTTGTTGCTCCCTTTCTCTGTAAAAAACTATTTGGGATCAAATTCTGTTTTAGATATGATCAATTTCCTTTTTGGCTGTGGAAGAGGAAGAGAGCACTGGGATTTTTTTCTGCTAGAAATTACATTTGTGGAAATGTCTTTCCTGAGGGGAAATGTTCTGCAACAGCTGCTAAAGCGAGGCACACCAGATATGTTTCATTTCCATTCAAAACTTGTCATGTGGTGGGGCTGGCTGGCTTTCTCAGAGTTCATCATGGGCACTGATCTGCCTCATTTCCTGGTAAGTGCAAATATTGAAGGGATTCTAAGAAGTGAATTTCATCTTTAATGTAATTGGGCTTGATTTTTAGCTGTTTTGAAGATTAAAGGCATTATCTTTGGCACTGGAAACAAATGACGAGTAGCCTGTTCTGAAGATGAACTGTTTTGTGCTTCAGGTATCCTGAGAAGTCACATCCATAATTGAAGTCATGTTTACTTCATCTCTAATGTACAGAATTGCAGTATGACTACCACAAATGTACGAAGCCAGGAGGAAACTGAGTACAGCACATTATAAGTTAACAAATGTTTTTTTATTGGTCTACTATGGAAGTTCTAATTTCCATGCCATATTAACAGGTGAGAATGTTGTCAGCCAATTTATCGACTCATATTTCTTCTAAGACATATTAAAAGTCCTCACAGGTTTGTGAAAATGTGTCCCATCATGGCAATTTGTACCTACCTATCTTAGAAGTTCAAGCATCTTGGTCATGGTGAATGGTGAGTTCAGAAAAAGCCATTTTATGAGAATCTCACCACCTCCAAACTCTTCCCTTCTTTACTACCTTGCTTGCTACAAAACCATTTTGCATTTAAGTTTGAAGTTGAATTTTTGAAACCTATTTCTTCAGCTTTGATTAATATTCTACTATAATTTTGGGGGTATAAATAATTTTAAATATTTCATAGTGTTATGCAAAATATTCTGTCACTATAACAAGTCTCTTAAATCTGTATTTAGATAGATGGATTAAAAACATCTCTGCTCCAGTATCACAAAGTGGCTATTGAATGTTCCAAATACACATTTTGATGAATATTGCACAACCATTGCCTCTATCTTGCAGCAGAGAATAAACAATGTCTGCTATAGAGAAAAAATATTGCCAGGGGCAAAAATTCTTGTAATGCCTAAGCCTTGAAAGAAAAAAGAACATTCGCACAACAAAATAAAAGTCCTGTGTAGAAAAGGATGGGACTGATTTACTGTAAATAGAAAGCATAAAGATTCACTAGAATCAATGTACCCACCTCAGCTTTCTGTTATTTTTAATGGTTCGCCTAATGCTATTGAGAGCTGAATTTTCAGGTGTGGATATGATACTAATGCAGGAAATACAGCAAATAATGAAGAACAATGAAGCTCGGAGCAGAGGGCTTAAATCATTTAAATGCCTTTTTCTAAGAGACAATGTAGAATAGCAAAGAATCCAAGGAGGTAACAAATAGAATGTCACTGCATTGTGTTACTAGGAGTTCTAAATAAATTTGGGGAGTTATTATGGAGATATTCCCCATGGCCTTCAACCTACTCTATGTGCTTCTGTATTGGAGAAGGTGAACAGAATTGCTAGAAATACAATATAAATCAGAGAAGATAGCATTATTGTATATAAAGTACTTAGACTGCACCTTGGGCACTATAAACAACACTGAACATCACACCTAAGAAAAGATATAAGTGCTCATGTGGGTGCAATAGGGAGCAGACATATTTGGTCTCATAGGCATTTACTTGAGGAACCAGGGTGTGCTTTTTAGTAGATGAGTGCAGATTTTGTGCTGACGTAGCAGAGATTCTCAAATTATGAAAGGTATTATTGGAAGTCTCAGGCAAATCTGCCAAGTGTGCATCAGCTCAACAGACTGCCAGAAAGCACTATGGGGATTTTGGCAAGAATCCAATGGTTTACTTCTGTCCATCTTCACAGCTTCTAACTGCTTGAGGAACTCCCCGCAGCAGATGGCTGCTCAGAGTCACTGAGGTGTGAAATACTTAGCAAGTTCAATCCAGTGGTCTGAGGAGGGTGGTGGAGTGAAGGATATTGAGCAGTTCCCTGAGCCATCAGTTGTTCACCAGCAGAAATTTGGTGGTGAACCAACCTTTCATAGAACCGTCAAGTCATAGAATCACAGACTCACAGAACCAGAGAATCATAGAATCAGAGAGTCATAGAATCACAGAATCAAAAGGTGTGGGTTAGGAGAGACCTTAAAGCCCATTTTGCTCCAATTCCTTGCCACAGGCTGATTGCTCCCCACCATCTCAGGCTGCCTAGGGCCCATTCAACCCAGCCTTGAGCATCTCCAGGAATGGGGCACCACACCTTCTCTGGGCAGTAGGTTCTTTTTCAGTGCCAATGCCTCACCACCCTCTGAGTAAAGAATTTCCTCTCAGTATCTATCCTAAATTTCCTCTCTTTTATTTTAAAGACCTTCCCCTTGTCCTACAACTATTAGACTGTGTAAAATATTGTTCCTTCTCCTGTTTATAAGATTTCTTCAAGTACTAAAAGGCTTCAATGAGGTCTCTTTGGAATCTTTGCTTCTCTACGCTAAACAATCCCAAATTCCAGAATTTTTCTTCGTAGGGGAGGTGCTCCAGCCTTCTGATCATTTTCATGGCCTTTTGCATAACAACAGCATCTTGGCTGATCATTTTAATACAGATATCCATGTATTTTGAATCTGATCAATAGCACATCAGTCCCTTCTCCAGGGAAAAAAAAAGTTTTGGTACCATGGATATAACCTCTACACCCAGTTTTCCATGTGCCCTATGATATAATGCTAATATCAGCAGATAGAATAACCTAAGATCTTTCTTGGAGATCTTGCAGATATCCTTCTCCATCCTTGGAGAAACTCAAGGTCAGGCTGGACAGGGTTCTGAGCACCTGATCTAGTCGTAAGTGCCCCTGTTCATTGCAGAGGGGTTGGACTAGATGGCCTTTAAAGGTATCTTCCAACTTAAATGGATCTATGATCCTATGATTCTATGTTTCTGTTTCTAACAAGAGAAGGTTAGATTGATTGACACTAAGTTCAGATGGGACCTTACCTTGTCAAGGCAAATACAAAGGTGAAGGAAAGACTAAGAGGCATCAGAGTGCTTTCAAGTCTATGCAGATCATAAGATACGTGAATATCTTTAAATTTTCAGTAAAATTGTGTAGAATTGAATTCTGTTTCAACAGAAGTCATTTAGATAAGAATAATAAAGTTGTGGAATGTAAATGCAGGAATCCCTCCCCAGCTTCTCCATGTTAATGTTTTTGTGTTTCAGTTGTGCTGTAGGAGTAGATAGAGCTGAAAGGAAGACAACGCTCCTGAGGAACTTTGCACTGATAAATTGCATATGCTTTGCAGAGGAGTTGAAGGTCCCAAACCTGGGAGAGATACTGAAATCCAAGCTACTTCTGGAGGACACTACAACCAGATCTGTAGCCATTATGTGTATAGTCTTGCAACACACACCCGGTGAATATATACACTCTTCATTTTATTTCAATTTATACTGCTTTCTGTAGTTTGGTTTTTTTTTTACACGAAGATATGATCTTAGCATCTTTAATTCAAATTTGTGCTGTAAATCCAAAGGCTGTTGTGGTTTTATGCCAAACTTTATCAGCTGCTGTGTCCAAATTACAAAAGCACATGAATTTACTATCTCCACTCTTTGTGCACATCTGTGCAAGACTGTGCTTTTTTTGTAATCTCCCTACACTCACCTCATACATCTCAAATATTCAGACAGCTGCAGGGTGGCTGCCTATAGCGTAACCTGAAGCCTTTGACCTTCAGCAAACAGGACAGATTGATTAGCTTGCAGAAGGAGACCACTGTGTGAGAGGTCTGCACATCATAGCAGCATGCGATTTCAAAAAATCCCACATTTGATGATGTTTTCTGCTCTAGATGCCTATCATTCTCTCCAAAGAATTGGAGAACTGTAACATGAGGTGCAAAATAATGCTGCATAGGGCTTTTGTTTCACACAGGAGTATGATAAAAAAGAAAATTTGTTATGGAGAGAAGTTGCTTTGACTGTGTTAAGTAGCGGTTGTGGCCGTGGTTATTCTCAGTAAACAGATAATGATGGATATTTATGCCTCACCTTTCCTCTTCAGCAGCAATGCAAAACACTGAGTTATGAAAGTATGAAAATAAGTCACTAAAAATATTGCTTTCTGAATCCTTGATAGCTTTCAACTGTACACTCTAGTGTAGGTAAGAGTGATGGTTTCTGCTGCACAGACAGCATGCAACGTCTCTTCAGCGAGAGATGACTTAGTGCACGCAATGCCATTTGGGATGTGGAAGTTCTTAATCCTGGGTATAGCTATTGCTTGCAGGATTTTCATCCCACAGCTATGGAAGAAATTATGATGCAGAAGAGAAACACATAGGCTTGCTTTAAATTGGAGATGTAGAAGCCAGCCGCAGTCCTAGAATATATTAAATTACGATGTAAAGTACTCTCTGCTGAAGGAGGCTGCTGTTGATCTTCAAATGAGATGACTCATGTAAAACTGGTCTGTATGAGTTTAACATTGCTCTGCTGGAGATGATATCCTTTTAAGGCTAAACTCGGACTGACTTGTACTGAGGGAGGAGGCAAAAGTTTAGAGTTGTTCCTTGGCTCTTGGGTATTACCAGGCTAGTGTTAAAACCTTATGTACTGAAATGACTCCTCAGAAGAATCTGAGCATCTTGAAGGTAAATAAAATGTGACAGGGAGCTAGAGAACAGGAGGGGTGGCTCTTGCTCCTTCCCTCGCTGGTGGGTTGGTGTGGTGGCAAGGATGAATGTATTGTACCCCTCCACTGTAAGTCCAAAATGTCTTTGCTCTCCTTAATATGATTAATATAACGGTAAGGTGCATTTGGTACTCTCACTGTAGATCTCTTCTTGTGGCATGCTGAATGCAACTGATATCAGGAAAATATTTTTCCTAAAGATAATGGATCATATTATATCACTATATACATAAAATACTTTTGTATTGGATCTCTGCACTATTAAGGAATAAGTGCTTTGTATTAGCTCTGAATCTGAATGACTGGAGATAGCAACACTATGTCTGACTTCACTAAAAAAGTACAGAATTGAAAAGAAACATTATTTTGAAAGACCAACAAAGAAATATATGCAGGATAGAGAGCTTGATCAACACAAACCTTCCATATTTCTACTTGATAGACAGTCACTAAAAGTAATCCAAAATCTGTCTGCTTTTTAAATATAAAGAAGACAACACTATACAACATACAAGCAAATGTTTAGCGTATAACAGAAAAATGAGTTACATAAATCTATACACAATAGGATTGCTTGACAGGTAATTTGTAACCCAATTCAGAAAAGCCTAAAAAAAAAAAAGCAAATATAGAGCTACATTTTTAAACTGTCAGGCAAAGATTAGATAACATAAGGTAATTGGTGTTTGTGTTCTAGTAAAGGCTGCTAAACTATTATGAAAGTACTATCATTCTTTGAACAAAGTGCCATCACTGATCTGTACATTGACAGAAGTTTTCAGGTTTATTACAGCTACAGTGTCATCCAACGTTAGAATGTTTACTGATATTTGGTGGTTAGACAATTTGGACTGGAAAAAGCTGAGACTTCACTGTACCCAGATATGAGTTCTTTACCGAATAGCCAATCCCATTATTCACTAAGGATGGAGGAAACATCTGATAAACCGTATTAAGATGATTGTCACAACACATAATAATTATGGCAAAATGTCAAAAAGAGTCAAAGTTCTTGAATGCTCGTCAGGTTTGAAGATCTCTGATGGTATTGGAGATTTTTCAGGCTTCTTGTCTTAAATGGTTGTATTCCTGATGTCAGAGAGGGGATAGGTGGAAGGAATAGGAAGGTTTGGGTTGAAATGGAAGAACACAAAAACTTACCAGCTCAGTTCGATTAGGTTTGAGAACATAAATCAACTGTAGGACATGACTGACACTGCCCAATATAACAGTCAGCATGATTTAACTCTCACTATTCCAGTAGTCTATAATTTTACCCATATAGCCTGTAACAGTCTATAAATGACATAACTCAAAGAACATACCCACACACAATTGCAGTAAAACGGTCCCTTCATTCATCAACAAAAGACTAGTGTGCTTCCTTGAGATATGAGAGGCATAGAGAATTCGTGTGTGTGAAAGCTAAAAGGTTGCCATAACAGGGCACAGGTGAGAGGACAATGGTGACTGACTCCTCCTTTATCTACCTTGAAGGATGGATGTACCTCTGCACTGGAGGAATGTAGTCAAATTGTTCACAGCTGATTTCCTCCCTTCTGGTGTTGAAGGTGTGGGACTGCCCTATGCACTCTGCACCAGCACAAGTTTTCTGCTACCAGCCTTGAGGGCCAGAAATAAAGGTAAGTTGCACTTCAATGTGTAGAAGGCTGTATGCAGCATGAGACTTACAAGATGGTTTTGAAGATCAGAATGAAACTGATGTTATATTTCCAGTAGTTTACATTTATAAGAGCATGAATTGTCTATGTATTTTAAAACCGACATCTAAACTTCACATAGAGATCCACTAAATATGATAAAGTATTGTGGAGTTACTGCTGCAATGACTTTGGTATCTAGAGCAAAATGTTCTGGGAACTTATTAAATTGGACTGGAATGGCAGTTTAATATATTCATGAAGGTTGTATTGATTTTGGGATGTTTGTCTTAGAATCAAATGGTCATAGCTTCAAAATGCAAGATGTTTTGAGTACATTTAATATTTCATTTATCTTTACTCTGACTGCTTTGGAAATCTGAGTTTATGGATTCTTCTTTTAAGTTAAAATTGTTAAGAATTTAGTTTGTTGAACTAATATTCTTTCAATGTTATTTGTACTTTTTTTTTTTTTTTTTTTTTTTTTTTTAATGCAATATGCAAGGCCCTGGGGGAAATGAAAGTGATTTAAAAATGGATATGGTTTTTGAAATGAGCAAAATAACATACTCTAAATTGTCCCCCAGTGACATCAGAATGGGGCTTTGATTGTAACACTTTCATACAGACTGATTCACACCTCACTGAACTCAGCTGGTTTGTGGGTAGGATTAAGGTAGTGCTAAGAGTCAGTAAAGTGGAGCATAACAATAAAAGTTCGTTAGATGTGTTCTTATATGAGTTATCACTGGATAAAGCCCAGGCTTTCTTAAAATTGTTCAGTGGCATTCCCTAGATACTGATTTTATTTCCTATATTTCTCCTAAGTTGCTACATAAGAACTGTAATAAAGATGAATTCTGTTCTATGGGCTGTACAGCATGCTAATTAATTATGATTGATTTTTTTTTTCCTTTGTGCAGGATAAAGCTTTATTCTGACTAGAGTGAACGAGTGCAGTTTTACCACTGGCATTAAACACAGAAAGAAAGAAAGGGTGGTTTTGATATGCCAACTTTAGAGAAACTGTGCCTGTATAACAATTAAGTTTCAGTGACTGTATGGTTCCGCTCCTTTCCCTCTTGCTCTTCCCTTGGGGACCTTAATACCCTGTAAGAAGACAAACTTAGCTGGTGTGTTACTGTCATTAAGGTATTTTGACACAACTTTAAGGCTACATTTATAGCACCTTAAAACGCTGTGGTATTGTCAGATCAATGTAAAATATGTCACCGTGAACTACAGTGCTAAAACTGCACTTCTTGTGAATAATGGAAGATTATTACCCCTATTTTTACAAAGAGGAAACTAGGGTACAGAAACGTGGAATGATTTTGGATCTGTCTCAAGGCAGATGCTGAACAAAATACAGAATGACTACCCTGGAGTCTAGTGTGTCTTATGTCATGCTGCGTTTTCAGTGGAAGTTGAGCATTTTCTGTTGGAGTGTTCTGTAACCCACACCTATATCCTAGCAACAAAGAATATTTTAATACCAGAATACCAGTTATTTGGTGTCTGAGAAATCAAGACATTAAAAAATAAAAAATAAAGAAAAGGAGAGGATAATGAGAGGGTATCTTATCCATCAACAAAGCCTCAGGAAAAAAAAAAAGGGATTGCCCAAGGCTGTCTGGAGGAAAGATTTGAACAATCAAATCCCGATCTGTTTTGATAGCCTCATGTTGACCAAGACAAGCGGGAGAAGTGGTATCTCTGATCCCAAAATTATCAAAGGGAGGAGATGTTTTCAGCTTTCGCTATTAAACTTCATCAGAAATATGATTCAAGGATATGATGACATAGCCCCGTTCTGGGCCTATGATGATTCAGAGAAAAATAGCTGAAAATCAGAGCTTTAAAAGGTTTATTGGATTGGGAATACCAGCTCTGAAAATTGTGTGAAGATTAAAATTCTGTGTTTATTTACTTTTGATTTGTTTAATGTTTGTTCCTAAAATCACAAAAGCAAATTAATAAAAACAGTACACAGTAAGAGAAATGCATGCACCTGGGAGAATGTATGAGCTGAGTATAAGTTAGCAAATACTGTAATTAGTTTTCTACATCTTTTGTTTATCTGGGAATATGATTAATACAATACTAAAGATTAGATGCAATAACCCATACCTAGTGGTTTGTGCATAGACGTGCACTGATAAGCAATGAATACTTGTAAAGCGCAGGGTGGGATTCTTGCAGCTTAGAGGGCCTAACTCTTGGAAAATAGCACAACCATTAAAATATATATGTATCACAGAATCACAGGGTTGGAAGGGACGTCAAAGATCATGAATCTTCAACCCCCTGCCACAGGCAGGGCCACCAACCTCCCCATTTAATACTAGACCAGGCTGCCCAGGGCCCCATCCAACATGGCCTTGAACACCTCCAGGGACGGGGCATCCACAACCTCTCTGGGCAGCCTGTTCCAGCACCTCGCCACTCTCACTGTAAAGAATTTCCCCCCGACATCCAACCTAAATTTCCCCTCCCTCAACTTAAAACCGTTTCTCAATCCATTTTCCAAAACCATCCCCATTTTCATGTATGTATATATGCACATAAAAACACACAATTTCTGTTTTAGTTTAAGCAAAAATTGATGAAAAAGAGAAATCTCACTTCAAGCTCTTTATTATTCAGGACTCTTGCAGCTGGAGCTAAGCTTCCTTTTCAGTAAAGCACATGAGAAACGATTTATTTCATAACCATCTTTATCTTGATTAACATCAAGAGTGCATACTGCAATATTTTAGAGTAGATTCTCAGCCAGTTTGAATTGTCATAGCACCACTCCAGCTAATAGGTTTATGACAGCATACATCATCTGAAAACCTTTACATATCTGCAGGATCAAAAAAACTCAGGTTACTAATTGAGATTTTAAAACATGCAATAGGAAACTTCAAGAATAGTTTGAAAGAATTTGCCTCAGTGGCAAGATGAAGTGGAAGAAAGAGATCATGCTGGAAAGAACCTTTAGGTAATTTTGCAATAGAATAAACCAGAAAAAAGGCCAGAGTGATTCAGTGTTTTATGCTCAAAGGTGGCATGCTTCAGAGCAGTGTAGCTATATTTCTTCTTTCTATTGTTGTGGTATAACCTCAACCAGCACATTGTGTTCACTTCTGAACACATAACTGCCAGATAGATCCTGACAAATTGGAGCTTGCTCTGAGATGAAAAACAAAAGATGATTAGAGAACAGAAAAGATTTTTAACAAAACATTAAAGGACCCAACTATTTCAGCTAACAAGTGAAGACTTTGCCAGGCTACAAGATGAACAAGTGTAAATCAGAAGGAATGACGGTAAGTGCTGTTGTTATGAGGAGTAGATTGACAGGTCAATAGCTAAAGGAAATGAGATATATAAACCTTAATAGGGCTAAGGTGCTTAAAACCTTAATAAGTGCTAAGGTGTAGGTCTATGAAATTATTAAGACCTCTCAGTCGCACTGAATTTAACTCTGTATCTGTCACCTAAATACCTTTGTGGTTCCTCAGTAAAGCTTGCCAAGATGTCAGCTGTCGCTTGCATCTGCAGTTCTTTGTCACTTGCACTGATCCAGATCTGTATCATGGGTTGACAAACTGGAGTATCTGAAAACTGACAGCGTGCTATAGTGGACTGATCCATTGAGCAGTTTTTGGCAGTGTAAAAGGTCAAAATCAGTAGGGCAGGTGGTAGGATCAGTGATTGGCAGTTTGTTTCCTGTCAGTGATGGCACTGCCTTCTGCTGTGTAAGGTGTTACGTTGTTCTTGGTATGGTATGATGGAACACAGCTTTTTCTCAACTGCAAGTTGAATATGATCCTCTAACACTGATTATGATTGCCATGGGTTGGCTTTGAGAATGAACTCCTCATGCCAAGACTGAATCTATTTTTTATTACTTGATCATGATAATAAATTTGTGTTCAATGCTTCTAAGAAGGATCTTGTGGAAAGAAAGAATCTTATATTAATTCTTCTATGCAACAGACAACTCCAGAGAAAAAGTTATGGAACTGAGGACATTGAGAAGGGTTACACACTTGTCCAGAAGGGATGTAATGTTGAGTTAAGAGAAGGCTGCTGTTAAATTAGCATTGTTAGTATTTTGCTTAAGCTTTCCTGAAAGATCAGGATAGAATCTTGCATTCCTGTGCCACAAGCAGGATGCTGTTGGCTCTTTTAGATACTGCTTCTTATGGTACAGTTCAGTTGTAGCACCTTACAGAAATGAAATATCTGTTGGCTGCAACAGATCACTAAGCAGAACGGTTTGTGACACTGATCTAGTTACAGTAATTTTCAGCTACACTGCCTGTAAAAAGCCTGTGTTCGTGAAGGAACAATGGAAGTACAATACTGACTGGCATCGTTATTACCTGCTGAGAAGATCGGTCATGATCCTTCCTCTGCACAAAAGATGGCAATGACGGGGCAGGTCTTCCTAAATTCTGATTTCTTTGATTGTTCATGTATATTCTGCTGATTACAGTCAGTCAAGGACTGCTACACTGTCTCTGAAGGAAAGAATGATTCAAGAATGATTCTAGCACCTGGTTTCTTCCTGTTGGCTTGTTTACTAGTTTATTTTCTGCCTATTAGTTATTATTACTTTATTAAGCATTTTAGAAATATTCTATGGAGTTATTCTCTCCTTTTTCACCACTTGTTTTTGTTCAAGACCCGACTGCTTTATTTCCTACCTACTGTCAAAAACGTTATTTCCTTTCTTCTAGTGCTCCAGTAATGGAAATTATTAGAGGACATTGTTGTGCCTCTGTCTTGGTGTCTTGTCCTTGCTTATTCTTCCAAATGCTTTTTCTCTGTGTTACTCCTTCCCTCTAGTCAATGTGATATATATTGGAAATGAAGGAAAGAGAGAATGCATGTATCAGGGTATTTGTTAGTGTAAACTTAAACTGTAGGTAGGCTGGTGTCTAGCAAGTTACTGAACTGAAAAAAGTTGCTTTCAGTAGTTTCTCTTGAGCGATGAACAAAACAGAATCTATCAGGGTGTCAAACAGTCATCAGTGTTTCTTATACTTCCTGTATTTCCCTTCCTCCACCATTATATTTTGTCCTTAGGCTTTAACAGACACTTAAGAGTTGTACAGCATCCATGATGCAAAGCCTTAATCATATTGCTTTTGCACGCACAGGCTTTTCATGAGGTCTTAAAATAACTTTACGCAAGAAAGCTAAAACATTATGTAGTGTATACTATGTTAAAAGGGGAGATAAATACTTGACGTTTCATTATGGACTCATGATGGAGGGCTGAGTAGAGGTGACAATGTGGTGAAACAGAGAATATACTTTCTCTATTTTTGTATAAGAATAGAAGCTTAAAAAGAAAGGATGGAAATGTTATGTTGTCTTGTGGTCTAACATGTTACTGAAGAAAGCATAATGTGGCACAGTGTAACGTATGTGTTGTTTTAAGGCAACAGATCAGTCAAATGCCTAATTGCAGATAGGGGTTGTTCTGCCAGTGCTGCTTATGCTACTAGTGTTGCAGGAAAAGAGTGCAGTAGACCCTCAGTAAATAGAGGTTAGTTATATTTTTAAGTTATTTGAATTTTATTAATGAATAAAATAGTAACAGATGCTTTCTCTTGCCAAAACAAGAACAGAGTAATTCTTCACCTTCTTCATTGTATTATGTGTACAAGCTTGAAGCAAACCTACGTGAGCCTGAGTCTTTAAAGCATTTGTCCTTTTCTTTTTCTTTTCTTTTTTTTTTCCAAAGGTGATCAGAGGAGTATCCTACAAATTCTAATGGAAAGTCTGATGGTTTTGGAAGTACTTGTTCACAAGAACAATAGGAGAGGCTTGTGAAGAAAAGCACCTCCACCCCCAGCAGGTGCTTTAGAAGTTTCTGTCTATGTGATGGGCTTTTGTGTCCTTGCACAGGGGTATCATCTGCCTTCACCAATGGAGACCCACTGCAGAGCTGAGTGCAGCAGAGCTCACTGCAGACGCAGGTTCAGGGACTCTTTCTGCAGACTCACTATACAGGATGGAAAACAGTATTGCAAGTGAAAAATCCCTGCTTCTATGCAGGTAAAATATAAAGACAGTACTGAGAAATTGCTGCTTGGTTGGGTGATTTACTGTATCATTTGCACAGGAACAGGCTACAAACCATCATGCACCAAAGTTTCAGACAAACAAATCACAGTAAATTGTTCTTTATAAGGATGGGACTAATATTCCCTGTGTGTTTGATTTATGCACCAGTAACTAGAACTTTTATTCAAGGAAATAAGGATGAAAAAAGAGAAGATAGAATTAATCCTTGTGTCAGCCAGGGATAATGTAAAGGTTCATGCTTTGAAAAGCCTTTCCTGGTTCCACCCATTTGTTCTGGGTGCTGCAAAGCAAATCTATGACAGAATTCCTGCTTCTTCCTTGCTCTACTTTCACCCTTTGTGGCTCATTGCTGGAGAAGCCTGGGTAGCCCCTATCATTCCTGAAGCTCGTTGGTTCTGTGCAGACTCTCTGACAAGGTGTATCTTTGTATGCCTCCTCCTCATGGACTCCCTGCTTGCAGGCAGTTCCTCTGCAGAGTAAGCGCTATTGAGGGAATCTTCTAGCCAGTCAGCTTCAGCAGCTGCATTTGGGTCCCATTGGTAGACTTTCTAATATATGGTGTTTCTGTGGTCCTTTTCTATTTTTGTTTGTACTGATAATTTTGGTTTTGGTCAATTGGAAACATATTGCGTACAGTATGGAGCAAAGAATTTACGGCCAACATATCTAAATAATCAAAATTCAGCAACCATATTTTTAATCCTTAGTGATATAGATACTCATGGTTTATGATGATACAGAAAAACCTCTCTGTATATACATAGGCATGTACTTCTACCGATTCATAGATTGTGTTGTAACAGTCATTAATGCAAAAGATCATCTTCTGGCAAAAATAACAGATGGTGTCTATTGATGGAAGTTCAATCTCACACTGTAGCCATATGTTGTGCACTGTGCAGAACCGATGTGCAAACTTAGGCTGCATTGGTAATACTTTTACCTGGAAGTAAAAAAATAGGGCCAAGGCTTCCAGAGATATTTTGTGTCTGATAGAAATTTGTTAAATACATTACAAACAGATACCACTGAAGTTCTTTGCAGGAAATTTAGTATTCCAGTAAGAAGCACAAACCACTTAAAATCAGGGCTTAGCTAGGTCTCTCTCATATGAGTATGGAATGCAGCAGAGGGACTTTGCTTGTGACTACTGGAAGTGAAAGCTGCTTTGCAGAGCATGCTTGACTTCAGACCTGTGGTCTAATGCTCAGCCAACGAGTCCAGGTCTTTGCACTCACTTGGAAAACAGAACAAATTACAGTGGACATCTGTTCCTAGTGACCTTCGACTGTGTATAAAAATATAATGATGGTATATTTTGATCCAACTACATCCTGAATAATATGGAATGGCCACAGACAAGAGGTTTTAGTTTTGCTTTACTACATAAGTGCTTTAACTTGACAGCTGGGGATTTATTACAGATTGAGGTAATGATCTGTCTGTTATGGATCACAGTCAATCATTATAATTCTGAAATGAAAAATGAAGTGCAATTCAAAAGATTTGTTTTTTCTTCCAACTCATTTGTACCTCTCCTATTCAGATTATAGAATTTCAATAGCAAGCTGGAAAATATGTTCCTGCAGATACAGTGTCACATTGAAATAGTGTCCTCATGACAAGGTTTATTTCTTCACTACTAAGTGGATTTTTTTCCTTTTTATTTTTCTTTCCCCCAAATCAAGAGGGGAACAGTGAGTTTCTTCAGTTATATCATGGATATGGCTGAACTGTACAGGGAGTGCCATGTAAGATAAAGTCTTAGGGATGGTGAAACATCCCTCAGCACAGAAGAAGCAATCAAGGAGGTTTCTAGAGTGTATGGGAAATAACTTCCTTACACAGCTGATAAGGGAGCCTACCATGGGAAGTGCCCTTCTAGACCCGCTGCTCACAGACAGAGAAGGACTGGTGAGTAATGAAGAGGTCGGGAACTGTCTTGGCCACAGTGATCATGAAATGGCGGATTTCTTGATTCTTGGTGAAGTTAGGAGTGAGGGGCAGCAAAACTGCTACCTTGGACTTCTGGAGGATGGACTTTGAACTGTTCAGAATGTTGGTAGGGAGGGCCACTCGAGATACAGCTCTGATGGGTAAAGGGGTCCAGGAAGGCTGGTCACTCCTCAAGAAGGAAGTCTTAAAGGCACAGAAGCAGGCTATCCCCCTGTGCTGCAGGTCAAGCTGACAGGGAAATCTGGCTTGGATATGGACAGGGAACTTTTTCTGAGACACCAGGAGAAAAAGGGAATCTACTTCCTCTGGAAGAAGGAGCATCTCACTACAAGAAAGACATTGAGGCCCTGGAGTGTGTTCAGAGAAGGGCAATGAAGCAGTGAGGACTCTGAAGCATAAGTCTTATGAGGAGTGGCTGGAGGGAACTGGGCTTATTTGGACTGGAGGAGGCCCAGGGTAGACTTTATCACTCCCTACAACTTCCTGATTGGAGGTTGTGGTGAGGTGGGAGTCAGCCTCCTCTCCCATGTAAATAATGACAGTATTAGTGGGATTGGCCTTAAGTTGTCCTAGGGAAGATTTCTTCCCCAAAAGAGTGGTTAGGCACTGAAACATGATACCCAGAGAGGTGGTAGAGTCGCTGTCCCTGAAACTGTTCAAGAACCATTTAGGTGTTGTGCAAAGAGACATTGCTTAGTGTAGATATATCGGTAGTAGACAGATGGCTGGATTGGGTGATCTTGGAGGTCTTCTACAACTTTGGCGATACTATGATACTACGAGAGTGGTGAGGTGCTGGAACAGGCTGCCCAGAGGGGTTGTGGATGCCCTGGCCCTGGAGGTGTTCAAGGCCAGGTTGGATGGGGCCATGGGCAGCCTGGTCTAGTATTAAATGGGGAGGTTGGTGGCCCTGCCAATGCAAGGGGGTTGGAGATTCATGATCCTTGAGGTCCATTCCAACCTGGGCCATTCTATGATTCTGAGATTCTGTGACTCTGTGATATGATTCATATCATAACCTTGCTGTGGGAAGAACTGACACATGAAAACCTGCAGAAGGTGCAAAACTTTTGCAAATAACTACATGATGTTTTAAAAGTGAAGGGTGGAGAAGAATTAGGGGAGGAAATGGATTTCTTTTTCTTTCTCTGCAAGACCAAAGAGTGGTATTCTAATGAAGTTTCTGTACTATTTGCCAGGTACAATCAATTTTTTTTTTTTTTTTGCAGAATTCCGTGGCAGTTATACACCTCACTAAACTTCACAGTGTTGTTCTCTTACTCTTCCTCCTCAAAAAGGCAGAGGGAGAAAATTACAATTAAAAAAAATTCCTGGGTTGAGGTAGGGATAAGGAGGTCACCCATGAAGTACTACGATGGACAAAACAGACTATACACAGGCAGGTTAGTGTCGTTTATTGCCTATTGTTAACTGTCTAGGGTTTTGAACTAAAAGCAAACCATAAACACCTTCCCCCTTCCTATTCTCTCAAGCCTCCTCCTCCTCAGAGGTGCTGTGCACTGGGGACTGTGGTCATTCATAGCATCTAGTCTTTGCTGCTCCTCCGTGGTCACTCTGCCCCTTCTGCACGTTGGGATGCCATCCTTCCCAAAGTGCTCCTGCATGGGCTTCTCACAGGCCACAGAACTCTCAGGACTGCTCCAACACAGCTCCTTACCATGAGGACCACCCTTCGGGCACTGCTTCAGCACAGCCCTACAGGCAGCAGCTCCCCCATCCCTTCTGCTCCACCACAAGCTCCTGTCCATGGGCTGCAGCTCTGGCCTGGTCTGCTCTTGTGACGGTATCCACAGGCTGTGCCTCCTCCAGGCCTCATCCACTGCTGCACAGTGGGCTCCTTCATGGCTGCATGTGGAGATCCGACAGCATTTTGTCTGCTACCTCTGCCAGTTATCATTCTTATTTCACATTCTTTATGTCTCACCTTGGGTACCAAAAGTCATTGTGGCTGACAGATATCATGGCCCCACCTTGCTCAACCCCTTGTATCAACCCCTCTCATCAAAACAACAGAAAGAAAAAAAGATGATGATGAAAGGCTCATTGGTTGAGATAAGGAGCAATTTAATTAAAGGAAAAGAAAAACAAAGAACCTGCAGGAGCAAAAAGAGAAAACAATTATTCTCTATTTCCCTTCAGAATGCAATGCTCAGCAACAATTTGGGAAACAGGGCCTCAATATGCATAGCATTTCCTTTCTTAACAGGAGCTCTCCCTCTTTTTTCTTCTCTTTCCTCAGCTTGTATCACCAAGTGTGATGCCATGCACTATGGAATATCCATTCAGTCCCTGCTGCTCTGGTGACGTCCTCTCCCCACCTTTTGTGCACCTGCAGCCTATTGGTTTGGGGAGAGCATTGGTGCTGTGCCGGCACTGCTCAGCAATAATCAATACACTGCTGTGATAACAGAGTGTTCTGGCTGCAGGTGCAGAGCACAGCACTGTAGGGGCTACTGTGGGGGAAGTTAACTCCATCTCAGCCACACTTCAGCACGTATTTCCTCCTCTGATCATGAAGAATCAGTTGGGATTTGTTTCTGTATTAAGGCATTTCAGGGTTGTTTTTTTTTTTTTAATGTGATTTCAGTTCTTTCAGTGACTTTATGTGATTTCTGCAGTGCCTTGGACATCTCTGTATGGCTAATGGATGAGACACAGGTCCTATGGTCCAATGTCTACATTGAGTGTGAGCTGGAGACTGTGGGGGATACCCCACAGTCTGCAGGAGGACTGAAGGCACAAAATGTTGCCCCTGTGGGGGCATCTGCCTCCATCCTGTACTGTCCACGATGAACACTGCAGTGGCATGGGTGGACAGGAATTCTCCAGAAATGAACCTTCAATGGACCACAGTTGATGGCTAAAGAGAAATACAGCTGTTGTGCTGGCATGGCTCTACTGCATCTGCTCCAGACTGCATTCCACATGTACCTCTTTGGCTTGTCAAAAAACAAGCAAATATTAAAGATATGTTATTGTATTGAAAAAATAGGTTCTAATGAAAGAGGATTTTAATAAACACCATTAATTAATGGGTAAGTCAGACTCTGAAAGAATGATCAATATAGATCCATTGATTTTAGTGGATTAAGAATAGCTATTATACGTTGGAAATGATTTACAAACTTCCTTGTTAAAAACAACTATTTTCTTATTTTGTTTTGTTCCTTTCTTTATATTTATAAGAGTCTTCTCAGTAGAGAAGAAATTGATTTAAAAAATGACTACACACAAAGTGCTGTCAAATGCACAATGTAACAACCTGCAAGAAATAGAGGACATTTTTCTTTCACCTATAGTAATTTTAGGAGTTGCTTGTAAGTATAAAAGGCACTAGATTTTCAGGGAGAAATGCAATTTTCATTTTCATGGTGCCTCTTCAATATCTAGAGCTAAGCTTTTAATATTTTTTTCCCAGCATATGTTTAATATATAGAACATTTAATGAGAGTTTGAAAAATTATATTTGCTTTTATATGATTTATTTGTGAATTCTTTGATAGGTTGCACAAAAAAAGACAGTGTATACTTTTATTACCTGCATTAAGTATGCTCAGAGTGTACTAAGCAAATCATAAAATACACAATATATCTTATATGAATGCAGTAATTCACAAAGCCATTGTGAGTCTCCCAGAACTGTGAGCGCATTGGGAAAACCAAATTGTCTTGAGCAAACTCAATAAACGGGATGTTCAAACTGATGAGTTTATAGAAGAGGTAGATTTAAATTCAGAGAGAAAATATGATGGAGTGTTTTGACAGCTTGTTAAGCATGGTTTTAAAGCACCTTTCACCTCACTTTCTTATTTTCGGTCCTTTTTTGTATGTATGGTTTCATCTAGCTCTAATACATGCCCTCTAGTGTTATTGGTGGAGTTGATCTGGCAGAGTGAAGAAGAGCTGAATCCAGCTATTTTATGAGTAGGGTCCATTTTGAAGGAAAAAATAGTCTTGTTTAAAATGCCCTTGTGCTCTTTGCCTGACAAAACTTCTAAAACTGAGAGCTGTACTCTTGAACTCCAAATCTTTACTTTCTGACTGGGCTCTTTCAGTTAGTACTAGCTTCCATGGGATCTACTTGTCTCCAACATTTCAAACAGCTGTTTTTCATCCTTCAGCATATTTCCTGAGTCTAGCTGTCAACATGGCTGCTTTAGTTTCAGTACATCTTGGGTCGTTTTTTTTCTTTCCTTTTTTTTTTTTTTTTTTTTTTTTTTTGAGAAGTTCATTACATCTTATGGCTTCCCAACAACTGATTATCTTTAGGATACAGAAAATAATCTAGACAACAATATCCTGTAAACTGTTAAAGCTATAACTTGACCGCAGTGTTCATGCTGTTTAAGCAATTTCTGCTCAACCATTGCAATAGGAAAAGAAGTATCTTCCCATGAAAACCTGGTCATAGCTGCATGGATACGATTGCTGCTGCAGGAATTGCACCATGGCAGAGGTGCTCATAGCTCCTTTTCTCTCAACCCTCAGCCCTATCTGAAGGCAGCTTCCATGCTTAAGTGTACTTCACTATCTTTTGTGATTGGCACCCACCAAGAAGTTAAATGGGCTTTGTTACAATAGTCACAGAAGTGAGAGGTTTCCATAATGAGCAACCAACAACCAAGAAGTTACAGATCCTGCATCTTCCACCTGAAAGGCTTAATTCTTAGTGCTGATATTCTGATTAACAAACTTCTTTAAGAGCCGGGTAAAATTAACAGAAAATAGATTAAGTGAATTGGAGATGAGTATTTCTTCTGACACCATGTTTGCTCTAACAGCATGTCAAATGACAGTATACACCAGGGCCCTGTGGAGAAACAGCAGATAGACGGCAGAACACTGGGTAATTTGAAGAATATAAATGTTCCGTCGTTCTTGTCTTCTGTGTACAGAACTGCCCACAACCTTGAACTAATGGTTACAGTTGGTATATCCATCACGACTTAGAGCATCCAAAATATCAAGGTCAAGACAACAAGAAAGTATCACATTTCAGCAAGCCTCACAGTTGATAGATTGCTTAATTATCTCAGTCCTAGGATGAATAAAATCCAAAACCACTCTGAGAGGGTACTTTGTAGAAGCCAGGCTGACAATGTTTAGTCAAGTACAAAAAACTAGCAATGATCTGATAAAGATCAGTGTTTTAGGGAAAAAAACGCAAACAACAAACCAGCGACAAAACCCTAATGACTACAAAGCCTTGCTGCTGTGTCCTTAGATACACTGTGCATTTGACAGATACTTAGCAAGCAAACAAGATAGAAGTCTTTATGAACTGGCACCACTGGTAACTCATCAAATATGAAGAAAAATGGCTGGTGCCTGTGACAGTTGTTTCTTGTATGTATCCAGCAGCTGGTCTGGACTGATTACATTCATGCCTCAAATATAAAAAATGAAATGATGGAATGAATTTTTTTTTTAATGGACAACAAAGATTATAGTGAATTGATGCCATCCAGGGAAGAGGTTTCTCAATTAATCTCACAGAACATAAAAAGAGGGAAAAAAAATATCCAATGCTGACTAACTTTCAGAATAGAAAGTTATATTAAGCATGCAGCTGCTGGACTCACTTCATTAAGGAGGAGAACATTTCTTCAGAATCCCAACTCAGATTCTGTGCACTGAGCCTGGAAATAATGTTTAGAGACAGGTTATTCTTTTTAATTTGCTCCTTTGCAGACAGTGACAAAAAATGAGGGTGATAAGAAATAATTTCTCCCAACACTCTGTCAAAGGTGTTTTCCTTTGGGACCACAATATCCTCTGAAAACCACACTTAAATTCCTCAAATTCATACCAGGGTTTGGACAGCTGAATTTTGAAACCTTGGAAATGTTGATAGCTTTAGGAGGGATTTTTTTTTATGCGCTGAGAAGAGAAAGGATGGAAATCCTGCCCAGAGCTGCCTGATAGTACTCCTCTGGTTTAAATGGTAGTAGACCATGAAGTGGATCTACAGAACCTACAGATAAAGCATATCCCTGAACTACTTCTCCCAAGAAAAGGGAAAGATGCAGTGTCTTGAGCAACCTCAGAAATTACTGACAGTTTCTATAAATATAATTCTTTTCATAATTAATTTTGTATAATTCTTTGTATCTTCTTCCCAGCTGTCTAGAAGAAGAATCCTTTCATGGGATTTTACACTCACTTAGAACAAGAAGAGTTTGGAAAAGGGCCTCTGGAGAAGTTTTGAGAGAGAATTTCAGGGCTCTGCAAAAGATGGAAAAATAATTGTAGGAAGGTGTAAGGAGGTTTTAGGTGAGAAAATGAGTGTGATCGTTTCATGAGGAATTCTGCAGTAAGGAAGAGTTCTCCCCTGCAGGAGGAAGGGGGAGGTCTGCATCTGAAAGAAAAAAAGAAAGAAAAGGAGGGAGATAATTATTATTGCCATAATGACATCAGAGAGGATGCAGATACTAATGGCTTGAGTCCTGTGCATGATTGCTTTAGCATCATGGGGAAAGGAGGATTATAAAGTCATCAATGGAAGGCCACAGTCTGCTGAAACAGATCATATTCTGTTTTATTAGGATTCAGTCGGAGCTAATATTATTTTCTATATTTTGGAGATATAGTGGCAGAGTTGAGTTTAAACTTTATCCTTGTATTACCTTGGTCCCTTAATGGTTGATTGAGCTGTACGCATGTCCCTGTCATTCAGGGAAAACAATACAAAACTAAACAAAAAACAAAAAAGCAGTCTAAGGAGTTTTGCCATTTTCACATGCTTGTATTGCACTGATGCCAGGAACTGCCCCAAACTTTGTAGCCTCATGTGCACCTAACCTTATCTTTGACCTTTCTTTGTCTGGGAGAGAGCTCTTTGCTGATGCCTGAAGCATTAAAATCATAGCTGTCTCCCCAGTGTAGGACCTCTAAAGAAAGGTGAAGCAGGGGTAAAGGGTCACAATTACTCAGGGTATCTTGCCAGAAGGGAAATGTCTTATTTCAAATGTTATCTGTCACAGTATAGAAAAACTTGTAGGATGGGTTGGTGATGAATATCATACCCCAAACTCTCCCTGTTTCTCTTTTCCCTTTTCCATATATGTATTTATGCAGATTGGCCACAAGTTGTCTATGGAGAGTGGCATTTATTTGTCTAATTTTAACATACATTGTTTGCTATTCGGCTAACAGCAAAGTCCTCAGCAACTGATCAGATAAGATGGAAATCAGGGGAGGAAGCACTGCTGAACATGTGGCTCTTTGCATTATATAAGGTGATGCCAAGTCCATGATACTCCTAAGTCTCCTCTTTCCTTCTCCAGTGAATCACTGCAAGTACCGATTTATGTTAATTCAGGCCTAAACTATGGAGCTCTACAAATAATTCTAATTAAATCTAATTGCTTCTCATTTCTCTATTCAAAACTGCTGAAGCAGTCAAGGTTTTCAGTGGGGGAAGCTCTGGTAATACAGAATTTTCTTTTGTTGGTACTTTGTGAGCATTCCTGGTTTGTGGGAGAGTTGAGTCTCTGAAGGTTTGTGCCCCTGGAGAAAAACTGAGCCAGATGAATATTTGTCCATGTACCTATTAACACTATTTCACTTTTTTTTTTTTCTTCCCTCTCTCCGGAATCAAACAGAAAATCACAGACGAATGTGCTATCTTTGAACTAAGATTTAGTTTACATGGAAGCGTTACTGTGAATCTATGTGACAAGATAGCATGCAGTCTCAGCACTGAAAATGAGTAAGGTGCATTTCCATTTGCCAGCTGGGAGTAAATCATGCTTCTAGAGGCCTGTCTTTCACAGCACAGACAGTTCATTGCTGCTGAGATACCATAGGAGTTACCATGGAAGATTTGTTCCGTGCCTTGCCCATGTGTCAGTAGTCATGAGCTGACTATGCTTCCAGTGGAGTTAAAGCAGGGCTACTAAGAAAAGTGACCTACTAAAACACATGAGTGATGGCTTACACACATAGTCTATACTGAATGAGTGAAATAAGAAAGACTTTCTTTTAGAGATAGCAGTGTCATCTTGTAGATCATGCTGCACTTGACAAAAAGGGGTTTCTGGAAGAAATTCAGTGCTGGGATTTTTAGTCAGATATACAGCCAGTGAACCACTGTTTTTTGTTTGTTTGTTTGTTTGTTTGTTTTTCCTGGAGGTGCTTTCTGCTCTATGGCATTCCTACACCCTTGATCTGTACCCTCAGCAAACTACTGATAATCTTGTCTCAGAATCTAAAGTCTCAGTTTAAGGTTTGGAAATCCATCCCTATCATTCAAGGCTGATCCACTGTACCTAATGTTCTTCCAGCAAAGTTTTGTCTACGTTGGTTTTAACATCTCATGGATAATGTTTTGTAGCCTCTCTGGTGGCCTCTGTTCACTGTGTTCGTGACGCCGTAAGTGACAGCTTACATTCTTGAACAGGTCTGAGAAGCATCTGGAAACACTGCTATTCTTACCCAGCTTAGTTACATTTTTACTCTGAAAATGCAAAGAGGCAAATCACTATTTAATTGGTAAATTAAATAACACATTAAAAAAAACCCCACCCATTTTAAATATGGAAAGTTGGGATAATCCTCAGTCTGATGTTAATCTACATTCCGAGTTGGTATCTGTCTTGCAAATCAGTTTCCTGCTTGCTCTACTCTTTGGTGCGTAAAGACAGCCCTGGAAATGTTTTACCTCAGGAATATTGGGAAGGACAAACTTGGATTTGTCAGAGCTCTCTAGAGCTTCTGAATTTTCTATGAATATTCTATATCATCACAGACGTTCAAGGTTTTTATATGGAAAAAAAACCAAACCCAACACATTTCTTTCTGTAATGTTCTGTTTAAAAAACGTTTGAACAAACCAATGTTTTAAACAAGAGGTCAAAAAGTATTTCCATCTCTGTCAATCATCTGTCAGTGCTTTGGAGCCTCAGGCTTTTTTCCTAACCCAAAATCCTGTAGTTTTTAAAGGAAACAGATTTTTCTGAAAGGCATATCAACAAATATGTGTACATATACATGTAAGTACATACTTATGCAAATTGCTGCCTATAGCCATTCTTTACAAGGAAATATGATGATGACTTAGTTGTCCTCAGCAGTGGAAAGGAACAGCTAACTTTACCTTAGCTCAGCTGTTTTCAGCAGCTACAACTAAGCTTTCAGTATTTCATGGTATGCATTTTAAATTTACACTGAGGGTGAAGGTAGCAAACAAATGAGACTATAATAGATTAAGCATCAGAGAAGATTGGTAAATACAAATAAAGATGCATATTTTATGTGATAGTTTTCCCCTCTGTGTAGCTATTTCCACGTTGAAGCCATCTGTTTTGTAACACTGAGTTATCTCTGGAACGTTAACAACTTTTAAAATAAATAGTTGAATAAATTTTTTGAATTTGGCCAGTCTTAAGACTATTTAAACTTTTCAGAATAAATCTTTAAATAAGCAGAATTTCGAGATGAAGCAGAACGACCTGCAATACTTTTTTGGGAGAGGGAAAATATTATGATTCAACTTTGCAATTTTCTAAATGTTTTATGGCAGACAATAACAGTAGCTATCACTGAATGACTCATGCACTAGGTACATGTAATATATACCAGGGTATGCATTTGCCAGTCAACAGTTTTAAACATATAGGAACTACAGATATTTATTTTTATTCCTTTTCTTTCTTTTCTTTTCTTTCTTTTTTTTTTTTTTTTTTTTTTTTTTGGTACTACTCAGTTGCTTTGACTCTACAGTGAAGCTGCGTCCATTTCAGAGGTTCTCTATCCTAAACTCGGTAGCTTTGGTGTGACTTTTGGATCAGGGCAGAATACCAGAGGAGAGAAAAGGAATACAGTGTAACCTTAATGAGCCCAAACCCTCCTGACTTGGGAATGGAGGGTGCCAAGAGGATGGAAAAGGATGAAACTCTCCTAAAGAGTGACTGGGGCAAAAGGCTCTCTAATGAAGACATTTTTTTGCTGCTAGACTACTTTGGGCAACTATGGGATGGAGAAATGATGAAGTTTTCATAGTTATCTAAGATTTTTTTTTCCTGCATTTCCTTAGTAGGATCTTCAGTTGCACTGCAGTCCATAATGTGCTTCAGAACTAGAGAAAAACGATGTTCTTTCATGTTGACAAAGAATAAGAATAAAAGAGATTTTCTTAATCCTTTCTTTATTCCTTACAATGAATGAAGATGTCTAAAAATTATACTTCAAATTCTTTTTGTTTTGATTTTTGGCATTAGAAATGTATTTGAAATTTGCATTTGGTATTGCTTTTCTTAAAGGCTGTTGGAATGATTGAAAACTGTACATAAAATATATGTAGGTGATTAGCATCTGTTTGACTGGAACAGTTGGTAGAAAAGCTTTCTTTGTCAAAATGTTCACAATCCATTCTTTTTTACTGTGGCTCAGAAAAATTGTATCTTGTATTTAACATTTGAAGCGTGTAAAAGTTAGGAGAAATAGAATTAAAATATATCTAAGTGCTACTGAAGGCACAAAAGTAGCCAAAGTCTCACTTGGTTTTTCAAGGGAAAAAATACGCAAGAAATACAGGTTGAAGAAATACGACGACAGGTTGGCCATGAGCCAGCAGTGTGCCCTTGTGGCCAAGAGGGCCAATGGCATCCTGGGATGCATTAAAAAGAGCGTGGCCAGCAGGTCGAGGGAGGTGATCCTCCCCCTCTACTCTGCCCTGGTGAGGCCTCATCTGGAGTACTGCGTCCAGTTCTGGGCTCCCCAGTACAAAAAAGACAGGGATCTCTTGGAAAGAGTCCAGCGGAGGGCCACGAAGATGGTGAAGGGACTGGAGCATCTCCCCTATGAGGAAAGGCTGAGTGAACTGGGTCTGTTCAGCCTTGAGAAAAGGAGACTGAGAGGGGACCTGATCCAGGTCTATAAATATCTAAGGTGTGGGGGGCAGAATGGCGAGGCCGGACTCTTTTCAGTGGTGAGTGGAGACAGGACAAGGGGAAACGGCCGGAAACTGCAGCATAGGAAGTTCCGCACAAATGTGCGCAAGAACTTCTTTACAGTGAGGTGACGGAGCACTGGAACAGGCTGCCCAGGGAGGTGGTGGAGTCTCCTTCTCTAGAGATGTTCAAGACGTGCCTGGATGCCTACCTGTGTGACCTACTGTAGGGAACCTGCTTTGGCAGGGGGGTTGGATTCAATGATCCTTGGAGGTCCCTTCCAACCCCTACAATTCTGTGATTCTGTGATTCTGTGAAATACTTCAAGCTTTGTTTCAGTTACCTTTATTTGGAAACAAGTTGGAACCCAGATGTATTATTATTATTTTTCTTTCTGTTTTCAAGTTCTATTTCGAAATTATTTTCAAAACAGACAATCATATGAACTTTTTCAAATAATGAACAAATAAGGATTTAAGACAATATGCTAGTCTGCAGTAAGTTTTATTGCTAGGAATTAATATGTTATCTTGCAAATGATTAAACAAATACTTAACAGGCAATGTTTCTTTATTAAAAACAATAGCTTCCTGATGTAATTAGTGCTATACATGCTGGTTAAAAGTTAGGAGTCAAATCCAGTATATCCAGGGAGCTTACAAGCAGGAGGGAAACCAACTTTTTACATAGGTAGATAGTGATAGGACAAGGAAGAACAGCTTTAAACTAAAATAAGGGAAATTTAGGTTAGGTGTCAAGGGGAAATTTTTCACTGACAGGGTGGTGAGGCCCTGGCACAGGCTGCCCTGAGAGCTTTGGTGCCCCATTCTTGAGGCTAGGTTGAATGGGCCCTGAGCAGCCTGAGCTGGTGGGGGGCAACCAGCCCATGGCAGGGGGTAGAACTGAGTGATGTTTGAGGTCCCTTTCAACCTAAGCTGTTCTTTGATTCAATTTCTATCATTTTGTTTTGCTCCTGATTGAGTTGTGTTACTCAGATTCCCGGATAGAATCTCCTTGCTGCACAGTGGCCCAGGATTTCATTCTGCTTCAGACAATTTTCTGCAAGATGCTGTGACACACGACAGGCTATCAAAATAATGCTGGTGTTTCCTATGTGATCAGTGGGAGTTTTATTCAAGACACTGTTTATGACAAGCAAAGGAACAATATGCATAATATGCATTGTCTTTTTTTTTTGCTTGTATCCTCATGGGATGTTTTTTTCCTGATTATTATAAAGTTCTTTCTACTGAAAGGTTCTCCTATCAAAGGATTGTCAGCCTTCGTTGAGACAGTGGCAGTAACTTACTAATGGGATTACACAGCCATGTGAAAGGGGTACGCTGAGAGGATTTTGTCTCCACTTGCAATGGCAGTTGTGATGCCTGCTGTAATGTTCCTTACTCTCTGAAGCAGCTGGAAGGTGGTGCAGCCTCTGCCTCCTCCTTCCCTCCAGTTCCAACTGGGATTTTTTTCTTCTCTGATTTTATGAACACTTCATTCACTGGGCAGAGCACCTATTGTTTTTCACTCACATTTTTATTTTATTTTAGGACACCATCACATAATGGAATCGCTATCTAACTGGTGCACACTGCTGCAAATTCCCTTTGATCATTGTTCCTAAATTATGAAGACTGCTGAGTTAACAGTGTTGGTCACAGGAGTTTCCATTGCATTTTGGTGTTTCTTTTCATTAAGGGAATCTAAACAAAGAAATAATTAATAGGGCTTTTGTTAGCACTGTGTCTATCAGAATGGTGTCAGCAGTGCTGGCCACTGCACAGAGCACCTTCACTGCCTTGCAGCCTCCCAAGAATTCTTTCTCTCTGGCCCTCTAAGGTATGCCATGTGACTAAGACGTATTTTTACATCTGCCTTTATCTCTCTCCACTATATTGTCCTTTACCATTTCCTACATCATCAAATCCTGCAAGGAAAGGAGTTTTTCTGCCCATCTTTCTCCCTCCTTTCTTTTTTCCGATTGTCTGTCCCTGAACTGGTGCAGAACAATAAAGCTGTCATAACCTAGCATAAAGTAATGTTAGTGGCCATCCTTCTTTGAAATAAGGGTTTATTTAGCTCAGTAGCCTGCCTTCAAGGGACAAGAGGAAGAACAAGAACCAAGCAAGCATCCTTCCCCTTATTTCATAGAACCATTAAGGTTGGAAAAGTCTTTTAAGATCATCTAGTCCAACCATCAACCCATTCCCATCACACTCACCAACCACATCCCTCAGTGCCACATCTCAGTGCCACATCTTTTATTGTTTCTTTCCAATATCTGAAAGGTGCTTACAGCGAGAGCAGGGTTGGTCTCTTCTCTCTGATGACAGGGGACAGGATGAGATGAAATGGCCTTGAGTTGTGCCAGGGTAAGTTTAGGTTGGATATCAGGAGAAACTTCTTTACAGAAGGGGTTGTGAAGCACTGGAATGGGCTCCCTAGAGAGGTGGTTGAGTCACCATCCCTGGATATGTTTAAAAACTGTTTGGATGTGGTGCTCAGGGACATGATTTAGCAAAGGGTTGTTAGAGTCAGGGTAGTATGGTTAGGTTGTGGTTGGACTTGATGGTCTTTATGGTCTTTTCCAACCTGAGCAATTCTGTGATTCTACATTTCTTGAACACCTCCAGGGACAGTGACTCCACCACCTCCATGGGCAGCCTGTGCCAATGCCTGACAACACTTTCTGAGAACAAATTTCCCCTAATATTCAACCTGAATTTGTTCCCAGCTTCCAGCTATTCTTGTCTTCTGGACAATGGAGTCTGCTGTGTAAGATTTAACAGTGTTCAACAAAGCACCCTTCTAAGTTTATCTACAGGCTTTTTGTACTCAGTTGTAAAATGTTGTATGAAAATAATACTTTCAATTTTTGTTTGCTATTATGTTAATCTAGCTCTTCTAGTAGAGGAGACAGTGAAGCTTCAGTCTGTGTCTGCCCTTTTGGAAACTCTGGATATTTGGAAACTTCAGTTCTATTGCACAGCGGGATGCCTCTTTGATAGCTGAAGAATCTAAGCTGTCCTTTTGGAGGAAAGTGCTTCTGTACCTTGAAATATCCTTGCTGCCTTTCTTTGAGCCTTTAACAGTGCTATCACATTTTTTTGTACGTTCATTTGTTTTTCAGGCAGGGGAACCAAAAATATCAAGGTGTGGGTGTGGTCCAGAATGACATTTTCTGTTCTGTACTCTGTTCCTTTTCTTACAATTCTAACACAGCTTCCCTCTTGCTGTCCGCGCTACTTTCATTGCTGAACAAGTGCTTTTGTGAACTGTTGATCACAGCCCCAGTTTTTACTGACCTTTACTAGCTTACTACAGGTTTTGTTTTGTCTGAAATAGCTTCTCAGTCCCTATATGTGAAAGCTCTGTACATCATCCACAAATTCTCTGTTCTGTATATGTTTCTACTCCTCCAAGTTCCTGTCTATACTCTTGGATAGCTATATGGCAACACCTGTAACCTTGTGTTTGTTGTATTAGCTTTCTCCCCACAACTTCTGAGACAAAACAAGTATGTATATTATGTTCTCATGAAATATGACACAGGACATTTTAAAGCGTGGACAGATATAGGTGCAAGGCCACCTGAATAAATAGGGAGGAAAGGATGTGGGGAAATGCTGGGCCCTGAAGATAGGCGAAGGGTGAGCTGTCATGCAAGGAGCAGTCTGGAGGTAAGGATATCATCCACTATATCTTCTGCACAGCATCACAGCTTTGTGCTTCTCTCTCACAAAGAAACTGAAGAAGTCCCAAGTCATAAATTGTTTTATGCTGAGAGAAGATTCTGGGAAATTATCAGTTTGTAGCAAGCCTGTTCTTATATTCTTCCCTAGCTATCTATTTTTTTTAAACCCCATTGGAGTCAGGAGGTCTTTCATTTTTCTGTTTATGTCCTTTGGCTGCGGTGCAGCAGTGTGTATCCTCAGTAAACCATCTCTTCTTTGCTGTCACTATAATGGGGGAGAGAGGGAAGGAGGAGAGGAAGATATACGTACTTTCTTGCCAGCTTTCTGCTCTGGCTGTCTCATCTCTGGCTGATTGTACTGTAAGAGCAGCTTTTTCATGGTCTGTCACTTGTGCTTTGGTTCTAACTATAAATAGGGAATGCATTGGTATCCATTAATGCGCTTCTTTTCTAAGTGACTTTCAAGCTTCAGAAAAGACCAGAGTTTCGTTTGTACATTTGAATCCTCCTGATTATCCCAAATTTTCTGTGTGTTATAAATACTTTGTCAACCCCTTGTCAAGTGCAACTGCTCTGTGGGACCCTTTTGACTGTTACTGCATGCCCATGTATATGGTAGCTATCTCCTTTGTCCTTGCACTGTCTGTTTCATCCACATAATTTGAGAAAGGGTATATTTTAGCAATGGTCAACATAAGAAATTTTTTACAGACATTGCAGAGAAATTGTAACTCAAGTAACCTTAAATCGTCTTTTCCCCTTCTCTTTATAATGCAATAAAACAACTTTTTATTTAGCTGTAGTAGCATTGGATTTAGGTAGGAAATCTTGTGAATTTCTTTGGTGTTTTTGTGAGATTAGAAACAAAATAAAGTAAGTGAAACAAATTCCACAAAATACAAATTGATATACTGTAGGTATGAAATACAGAGATAACTGCTCCAGATTTTAAGCCAATCACTCTAAAAACTTGCAAAATGCATCTATCTGAAAACAGGTAATTTGCATTGAATTCCAGTTCAATGTATTAGAGTGAAACCACATCCATTGCTAAACTGTAAATGGCTGAATCAAATCCTCCCATTATTCTCAGTGTTTATGGCCTTAGGCTTCTTGGATAATTATATATACATATTTTGGTGGTTTGTTTGTTTGTTTTCCAAAATGCAGAGGAATAACATCACATTTAACACTTAAATTTGGACACATTTCCATAGACTTGGTGTAACTGTTGTAGCAACTGTCAGCAATTATGTCCCAGGAAATGGGATTAACATCTTCAGAAGTAATCAGTTTCAATTTTTGTCTGTCTACACACCTTGCAATAAAACTGTGAATCCCCAAGCATGGCTGTGACTCTTTTTTGGGGAGTGGTGATAGAGGGAGGAGAATTTCTGGAAGGAGAGTTCTGTAAGTTTTTGTAAGTTTTGAGTGATGGCAAGGAGAAAGCTCAATGGGGGGAAAAAAGAGAATCATTTAAAAGCAATGTCATTTCTAGCTGTGCTCTGTTTGATTAGCGAATCAGTCACACTCTGGGAAGTGGTTATTGTTATTGTGTGCTCAGTTCTGTGGCCCCTCTTGTGTAGAGGAGGCTGTACTGGGACAAAGAATGAGTAGTGTATGAGGCATGCACAGCTTCTTAGGAGAAAACAGATGGGCTTTCATCACGGCTGTGCTCTCTCTGTTTACACGCTTTGTTCTTGTTGTGTTACCTTGAGGACAGATGTAGGTGAGGCACTGTAGAGCATCTGAGAGAGTGCTATTTCTTGTTGAATAGATGAATAGATTAATATTCTAGATGAATAGTCTACTTACTTGGAGTATAGGAGAGGCGATAATAGTGATTTGTTAATGTTTAGGTCCTTGGACATAAATGACACAGCTGACCTGAGTGTTGACCGTTATATACCTATTAAGAAAAGGTGGTAGAAAGCAAGGTTTTAGTTGATGCCATAGACTTCTGTTTTGTGCAGAACATATATGACCATAGCCCACAGGATTTCTCTGTCAGAAATAATTGTTTTAAGGGCAGATTTTTTTTTTTTTTTCAGGTATTAAGGGAAACTAAAGGGAGAAGTAAAAGAAGCACATAAACAGTAAGCACATGCAAACTTGGAAAGGGAAACAGTTTACCCTCTTGTAATTTTCCTGCTTTCTCCTCTGTAATGCTTCTTCTCTTCAGACTAAACACGCTGCTCAAACACAGATCTGCAGTATTAGGTAGTACTGTGACTTGAAGTATTCACAGCGCAGAAGTGAAAAGTAAACTGCCAAGGAAAATACTATCTTCCAAAACTGGAGACAGCCTTTCAGTATAAGATTTGTATGTGACTAACTGTGAGTGATTTGCACTCAAAAGCCATACAAAGATCTTAAACAAACAGATAAAAGGCTTGGTCAAGGAAAAAGTAGTTATATAATGTATTTGCCATTACAAAGAGTTCATTTCAAAGCTGAACTCCACTGGTAGTGCCCAACACAGCAAAAAACCTCTTTACTGCTGCCTCTCAGTCTGCTGATTGGAGGGTAGAATCTGCAGAAATAGCTACTTAGGTAAAAAACAAACAAATAAATAAATAATTTTGAAATAATTAATTTTTCAAAGGTAGGAATTGACAGAAACAAGATAATAGAGCATAGATCTGGCCTTCAGAGGTCATTTGAGTTGGAAGAGGCATTTCAAGGTCAGCTCGTCCAACACCCCTGCTATGGGCTGGGACATAGTTCTCACATCAGGTTGCCCAAAGACCTGTCCAACCTGACCTTGAACATTTCCAGGGATGGGGCATCCACAACTTTATATGTTTCTTTTCATAATGTTAGCAAGAATTTCTAAAATAATGTTGAAAGTTTCCCTGATGTTGTGGTTTAACCCAGCATGCTGCTTAGCACCTTTTCACTCCTGTCTTAGTGGGATGGAAGAGAGAATTGAAAAGTAAAGTAAAACCCATGGAATGAAGTAAAGACAGTTTACCAAGAGGTAAAAAAAAAAAAAAAAAAAAAAAAAAAGAAAAAAAAAAAAAGAAAAAAAAAGAAAGGGGGGGAGAAATAAAATAGAGTATAAGAAAAAAGTGGTGCACAATAGTATTGCTCACCACCCACTGAACAATGCCCAGCAGTCCATGACTGGTGGGAGACCCCATCTCTGGCCAACTTCCTAAGTTTTATAATTTCACATAGAGGGATATTCCATGTGGCATGGGATATTTTTCGGTTAGCATGGGTCCAGGTTTTATCCTCTCTCAACTCTTTGTGCAATACCAGCTCACTGACAAGGACTGAAATGTCCTTGGTTCTGAACTGCACTGCTCAGCAACTAAAATATCAGTGTGTTATCAACGCTGTTTTTTTGCTAAATCCAAAACGTGGTGCCATACGAGCCATTATGATGAAAGTTAACTGTCCCAGATGAAACTGGAACAGACACTTGGCTATTTTTTAAAAAAACAACGTCAATAAAATAAATAATTAAAAAAAAGAAACAAGAATTTTACAAAATGTATAGATGATTTTTGTCTAACTTTGGTTACGAATGCAAGAGGCGTACTGCTTCTTTTCAATAAGGTAAGCATATAAGGAAATAATGCAAAATCAAGATGAGTCTGCATTTTAGATGTCTTCTTCACAATAGTCATTAACAAGCAATAAGGAAATACCTCATTAAGCAAATAACATATAAATTATGAGGTAATTTAAAAATGCTTCCAACTCATTACAATAGACTGATTAAAAAGCAGATTTATTCCATAATATCCTCTATTTATCCACAGTGACATTGAAGCTGACTTTCATTCTTCTTCCCTGAAGTCCAAAATGTGGCAACTTTACACAGGATTTTCTCCAGACACACAAATCACTGATATGAGCTGTTAAAGAACATAAGCCCTTACAGTGGCAGACAGACATTGATCTGGAAGTGGACTTACAGTTTGTGTCGATGGGCTTCAGTACCTGCATGAAGCTGTAGGAAAGTTTCTTATCCTCTCTAGAAGTTATTTCATTGAAAAGACCCTTGACAGTAGGGTGAGGACAGGGGACTGCCCCACATCATGATATGGAGAATCTGCAAGGTTTATTTAGCTTTCAGTTTGGATTCAGAGTTTTAAACTATCAGAGTGGCTTCTCAGTTTTGTGCTTTCAGTAGTGAAGAGCTGCCAGACAGAGGAGATCATAACTCTCATAAGATAGGCACAGAATAGCCATCTGAAAGCAACAGTTCCCAGATAATTTTTTTGACCTGTTCCAAAGATTGTAGCTCAGACTGAATTCTTCTGTTTGTCATGCTGGCCAATATTTTCTTATTTTTCTTCTCTACCAACCTGGTACTTTCTATCTGATGATCTGATGTTTCTTGTGCAATACATACACTGCAAAGTATTTGGGGCAGAAACTGTATTTTCTTCTGAGATAATACTTTCCCAGACAAAAAGTCCTGTTGAATGACTTGTTTAAAGGTGTGCTTTGATAAGACTTACAATCTGACTGATTTTTTATTTAGATTCCCTAACTTGATTATGCTAAAATTTATTTGATAATGTTAGGAATGTTACTGACATGAAACTAACATGACTTTCTCTCTAACAAAGCAAAACAGTGCACTTATGATAAGACTGAAAGAATGCTGATGAAGTCTGGAGGTCCAGAAGAGGGTAACACTTGGTTAAAGAAAAAATATTTCCTATACTAGCATCCAAAACTAAAACAGAAGTGAAAAAGTCTTGAAATGAATTGCAGAATGCTTCACCAGCACCCTTCTAAGCATCTAGGCCTTTGTCCAACAAAGCGCATACCCATCTGCTTGGCTTCAGTAAAGCATGGAAAGCTGTACACATCAACCCATGGAGTTAAGCATGTGCTCAGCTGTTTTACTTGCAAAGTTATAGGGACTTTTTCAAATAGGGAAGGGAAGGACATCACACAGATTCTGCAGAATGTAAACAAAAGTCATTGACTTCTGCTGGATTCTCAATCAGGTTTATTCATTTAGTTACAGTGCTGTTTTGCCAACATTCAGGTGTGTATTTAATACAAATCTAGATGTAGATGCAAGTACTTAGCTGAAGACATGTACCTCTCCCTTTCAGAGCTCAGTTCTTGAGCTTTTTCTCCATGGATGGCCATGAAGTACATTTAGTTATGTAATCATTCCAAGTAGTTTTCAAACTGCTGATCTTTGCAAGTCAGACTATACCTGATTTGAAAAAGTAAAAAGCCCATTGTTTTGCCTCAGGCCATTAGTGTTCTAATTGACCATTACCTAACTGGAAACATATATCCATTATTGCTGTTATAAGTCTTTTTTCTCCTCTATTTTTCTTTTTAACTGAGCTATATGGAAAGGAGAAAATATCAATCTAGATCATGCCTACTTTAGGTTTTGCATTTCTAAATGGCTTGGTGCCTGTTTTAATGCTGAGTTTTCCTTGTGCACTTAGAACACTACTTAGTTTTAGATCTGAATTGTTTGCATCAGGCCTGTTGAGTTATCTGCACTAAGAAGGGTTTTGAAGTAGGTGTTCAATTTTCTGTACGTTGTTGTGAGCAGTCAGTCACTAAAGATGGTGCGATAGCCAAACCCAAAATGCAGAACCTGGAAACATTTGGATTTTATCATCTTGTCTAAGAAGGAGGGTGTGTGAAAGAGAAATTGATGCCAACAAAAACAGTGAATCTCTGGCAAGAGAGCTATTTGAAAAATAGTTTCCTTGGAAACTGCTTTATACTTCATACATGCTATCTTTGAGATAACAGTCTTTTCTTATCAAAACACCCACATAGCAGGATGTACCTGTTTGTACTTTCCCCCTCTGTTTCAGGAGGAAAGAAAGGTTAGACAAAAATTGATCAGTTCTGAATATTTTCCCTTTCTTCTGATATGTTCCTTCTTAGTACAACTCTCCTTCCCAAAAGGAAAGGCTTGAAAGTTTGAGCATGTCGACTATCCTGCTTAACTCATGGCACTGATGAGAGCTAACATTTAAAGACTCAGAAGTGATTTACTGCCCCTGAAAGACTGTTTCATGATTGGGAAATGCCACATAACTTGTTTCCAGTGCCTGATAAGAGTTTTTTGCATTTAAAACAAAGGTTGATATGATAATTATGTCTCAAAAGCTAATACAATTTTTATTTTCTGATGGTGACAGCTGATGGCAAGTTTGCCTAAAGCTTGCTCATGTGAAGATACATCTTTTAGCTGCAGGAATTACACAGATGCAGCTCAGCAAATTGTGAAGCCTCCAAAACAAACAAATCTTTCTAGAGAAAATGGAGATGGAAACATCTATAAATTTTTCATTTAAAATATAGTTACTTCACTGTGCTATTATTTCTGTGTTAGTCTTGAATATACTTGCTTTATCAGATTGGCTTACAGAGATAGTATTATGACTTCAGTTTTTAAAAGTAAGCAGTACTTTAAGTCTGATGCCCAGTATTGGGAGTACCCCACATTCTGTCACCTGTACGAGTCCAAAGGACTCATTAGAAATATGATGAAGTCTGAATTCAAGAAGAGAACTCCAAACAGTCTATTACAGATTCTTTATCTGGAAGTCATCTCTGCATCTGGACTGCAATCATCATCAGTTTCCAGCATGTCAGGACAGTCATAGGCTGTGTATTTATACATTGTAATGTCTAACTATCTTCCAATCCATAATACAAACTCGTCAGTTTATAAGCTTATGGTGGGATACATCATACCTAGCTTCAGTTGTCTAAATGCAAAATATTTTTTCTGTGAAGTCTATTCTCTTTCCACAGTAAGCAGTGTGAGACAAACATCTCCAGAGGTTAGTTTCTGTTGCACCACAACATCTGTGTAGAGTAGTTTTGATAAACACCTCTCAGAAATGCCTCTTTCCACTGAGTAGAGTGGAAGGCTTGTTGATTAGTTGGACTGGATCAGCTTTAGGTGTGAAATATATATGTTGAACAGAATGCGGTCTAGGGGACAAGATAATGACCTGGATCTCTCACACTGCTCTGCTTCCGGAAAAATAAATCAGTCCAAAAGAAAACAAACATGCAACAACAACAAAAGCAAAAAGCAAAAAATAAGATTGTTACAAAGTCATTTTTGTCATGAAATCCCAAACCTTCACTGTTAAAATATGAAACTTTGTAAAAGAGAGTCTGTTTTAGTTTATTGATAATATATGGTCACCAGATTTTTAAGCTATTTGTTTCTCCTTCTCCTACTTAAAATAATTTATGATAATGTAGTTACTGAAATTATTTTGGGTATCTACAAAAAGAAGGCTTCCAATCCAAACCATTCTGAGATTCTGTGGTTCTACAAGGAAAATTAAGCCAGTCAGTGCATGTAAACCAAATGGTCATTTACTGAGTGTGAAACAGGTGTTTTTTTACTACTAGTCTTTCGCTTAGTGAGGCACTGGATGGTGAGTAGAAAACAATTCGACCAATTAAGATTATGGCAGTACAGCTGTACTATAGTATTTTTGGGGAGTAAAAAAATATCTACTAACATTTGTGTTAATGGGAAAACATCTGTAATCTTCCTGAGAAATGGAAATGACAGTAATTTGGTTTAATCATCCTTTATCAGTGATTTCTGTTTACAGAATTTCATATGGTAACTTTTATATGTTTAATTTTTTCTTACCATGGCCTCCTATCAGAAAGCAAGGAAAAAAACAACAATACAAAACAGTGGTGAAACTGTGAGTCATGTAAATAGAAAATACATCCTGGTAGCCTGCTTACTATTGTTGAATCTTTCCAGTTATTGAGAATCTTGACAGTAATGGAAAAAATGATTATGCAAATAGCAGTGACTCACGCTGACCCATCTTTTCTTTGGTTTTAAAGATTTACAGCTGCTAGCTTTTGCTTCAGTAAAGATAATCAATTACTTCAGTCTAGATTATAGGATTTTAATACAAGCAGTTTCATTAGATGTGGTGTCTGTTGACTTAACTATGAACTTTGTACAGATTGTATGGAAAGTTGTGCAGAACTGGGTTTACTAGAGAGAGTCAAAATATACAAAGTTTTTGGAAACAGAACTCGTTTTCTTGTTTTTCTAAATTTCAGTAGTTTCTGGTGATATAAATTGGTATTAATTTCCTCTCTATGCTTTGTTGATCTTGATATTGCTCATTAGAAGCATGATACTGTATCTACTGTGGAAGTCAGTGGAAGGTTCTTCTATTTAGGTTCTCAGGAAAAAAGTCTTAACCAAAATATTGTGGTCTTTCCACTCCATTTTTTGGAATTACTTAGGAGAAAATACACATCTATGTTTAATTTTTTAAATGCAAATATGTTTTTTTGGAAGTGGTGTTAAGCTTAGGCTTATCCTTCTTGAGTCTGGGTGGCTCCTAGAAGTGCCTGAATTAGACTGCAGCCTAACCAGGGAGCCCCAGCATCCATTATAGACATCTTTGCTGGGTAGTTCAGCCTTAGGCTCAAAGGACTTCTTGTTTGTGTCTTCAGTGACCATAAATTGAACGTACACACCGAAATGTTTGGGTTGGATCTTAGATGCATTGTTGAATATTGCTATAGTCACAGTGTATCTGTCAAGTACAGTACAGATCTTTCTCTATATCCATTTAGAGAAAACCTTTTAAGATTTTACTGCTGCAACCTTCATAAGCCATAGAAATCTCAGCCTCTGTTATTTGGTAACTTAAATTTCCTTGACTTCAGTAATGATAGGTGGAAGTATCAGATAATTTTCTTTTCTTTTGTTCTCAGAAGCATTCCAGATTTAACATCTCTTAAGTAATAATTTAGTAAAGCATTTGTCTGCAAGCCTATATTCCTTTAGTTCAGCATGTCAGAAGTCCAAATTGGGCTTTAAGTATTTAAATATATTCCTGACTGTGATGCATTTAGTTCTGCATTTATACCTGTAGATGTGGTCAAAAAAAAAAAAAAAAAAAAAAAAAAGGAAAAAAAGGAAAAAATATGTTAGACACAAAAGTCTTGTGAAATACATGAGAGCTTTAATTATGTTAATTATGTTCAATTAGTTATGTGTTATTTTAATTCTAGAATGAGAATAAAACCTTAAAACATAGTCATGAATAAAGGAAGGAAACTAACTCCAGCACTTAGATCCTGGTGAGTGTTTCTGCACTGCCTAATTTCCTTCCACCCTTTCTGTTAGTTACTGCACTGTTTATGCTGATTAGGTGTGATCCAGGCTGGGAACATGAGAAGAGCCGGCTTTATATTTTGGAGATTAAAGCATTTGGATGAGCTGTGGGTAATCCTCTTTCAGGTTCTTGTTGGCAGCAAGAGTACTCTACATTCCCTCCTCATTTTGACCATTAATTTCATCTTCACAAGGGATTTTTTTTTTTTTTAATTAAAAAGAATAGCTCAGTTAATCTTCATTTTGTATTACAAAAAATCCAATGCTTTTCCGAAATATAGGTGTAAGGACAAGTAGTCAAAGGAAGCAACCGATACACCGATACTACTTGATAATTTGGAAAATGTGATTTTCCCTTAGTATAGCGCTGTATGTATTTTGACAAAATCTATCATCTCACTGTGTAGCTGGAGCATTAAATCCTCATAGCCTTTAGCACACAAGCTAAAGCAAAACAAAAGCATGGTAACAATTGGCAAATGTCTAGCACAGCTACGTTATTGCATATAAAACTGGGAATGTAACAAGCTCATATCCAGGGTAAATGAGATAAATAAACTCATGTAGTGCGGCTTCTAAAATGATTGTAACTCATTGTCAATAATGAGAAAAGTGTCTAAATAGCTTAACAGACACTAAGAAGTTATGTTGTTTTACACTTAAAAAAACCCAGAAATTTCCAAAGTAGCATGAAAATAACAGGTCTTGAGGTTACCCAAAATGCACAGCAATCTGCAATGTAATTCTTAGCCAAGACTTTGTTTTGAAAGGAAAAGCTTCAAACAGAATGCCAATTTAAGGAAAGCAACAATTTCGTTTTAGCATATAAACAAAATCAACAACCAGGGAGAAATATCAGGAGGAGAAGGAAATTGCATTGTGTTAGAAACTTTAAACTTCTGCTCTGTCAGCTCCTGATAATAGTTCAAGATTCAGATAGCAAGTAAATGTTCTTTGCTGCCTGCAGTGACTGGGAACTTTACTATATGCTATATTTGCATAGGCTATAACAATTTGATTTGAATTTTTTTCTCCAAGGATCTGTTTCTTTGTCACTCCATTAGTCTTTTATTTGATGCCTCTTTTGAACCTTAGTATTTTACCTATTGGTTTCATCCTGCAAATGTTATGGCTTCTGTCCAAGAAAACACTTTCTAACATGCTTCAATATTAAATAAATTGAACTTCGGAATAAAGCTCTAAATCATACCTAATTTTGCTTGTACTTCTGCTTCTTTCTTAACATATCATCTACTCTCAATTTCAGCCTCTTGAGCATTTTGCTTCTGAGCATGTGGCAGCACAAGCTTAGCAGTGATCTCTATGCAGGATGGTCAACCTAGCTTGGACTTACCAGAGTGTCAGAGTGAACAAATCTGCTTATCTTTTTGACATGTGTAATGGATGTCTTACTTGAAGGTTCCAAGTAGTCAAAAGAGAGCTTTTACTTTTTGTTCCCAGAGATGTTCTTATTAATCTCCTGTTCTGACATCTCAGTACTACACCATCACACTGTCAATCACTCAAGTGTATTACTTGGGCATTAACATCAGTTTGAATGTCTGATTCAGCCAGGACATGGTAACATATTTCAGATTATTTCCCTCATGACATTCAAGGGTATGACTGAATATGTCTACCAGGCACTTGTGCGTTAATTACAGTGGGATGCTTTTGCTGGCTGGGAGATATGACCTGGCTTTACCCTTGTTGATTTTGAATTCTGCTTCCATAAATATTCTTATTCTAGTCAGTATCTTGAACCATCCCCTCTTCAGTCTTTATCTTCTAGAGCTTTATGGCCTATGTTCTGTTATTTGCTGTTACATTTTTGACTCCTGCCTCTGGTTGATGATGCCTACTGAGATGGACCCATTCTCTAATTATTCACTGATCACACAGTCAAACAAGCCCCACGCTATTCTTTGTAGATAGAAGAAAATACATACGAAAAAATAAAAAACATTTTGTTCCTCTGCTTCATTAAATGTATTTTTTGTTCTCTATTTTATATCCCTCCACATAAATCTTTCCTGTGCTTTCACTTCCATTTTTTTTCCTAATGTTTATTCGCGTCATGCTTACAGCATACTTTCATAATTTCTTTGTATTTTTGTTTATCTGTCTGTTTTCCACTGTCTTTTACACAGATTGTATCATCCTTCCATAACACCCATCTTTCATTTGGGATCCTACAAATTCTAGACTGCAGTTACACAGATAATGTATTCATAAGTCAATCATTTTTAAAAACAAATATAGTGCAGAGCATAAGCTGCTATAAGCTGGCTAACATGTTCCTTGCATCTGTGGTATGAAAAGTGGCTAGTTTCTAAAGCAACACCAGCTACTCTTCTGTATAATGTTTTCATGCTAAACTTGCTTTCTGAGCAAGATGAGCTCTAACATAACTTTTCCTGCTTAAGAGCATCCAATTCAAAATACTGATACTTAGCTCATATATACCCCATTTATTTTGTAATTTTACTGCAAATGAAGAAAGGCTGCATTTTCTGGTGCTGGAAAACAGACTTTCATTAAAACAATTTCCAAACCATGTCTTTGTTAGCACATTCTTTCTAAGAGATTGGTATAGGAGGTATGCATCAGACTTGGGATCCATCTTCCCTTTGATAATATGATTTTCCTTAAATGATACTGAATAAAAATTAGCAATTCGTACAACAGCAGACTTCAGGAGGTTCTAATCACTGACTAATTTCCCAGTGCTGCAGTGCCCTTCATTTACTTCCTGTTCTGCTTCCAGAATTGACTTCTTAATACACTGTAATTCTCATGATCAGACCAAATGGCAGCTATGAACAGTGATGACAGGAAATTTTGCCAGGGCTTACGGTTAGAGATGACACAGAAATTTTTTTTTTTTTTTTTTTACTTCTTTTTAACTTGAATTAAACAATATAAAAGGATAGGAGTATCAGTTTAACTGGTGCATTTGTGAGTTTACAATGCAGAGATTTGAACTAATATCTAGACTTCCATCGTTTTTACTTAAATCATACTATATATGTTTTCTTATTTTCTGAGCACTAGTGTTGTTGAACCTATAAAAAATACAGTGCAGGACAAAGCACCTCACAATTTAAGGGGATGTTCTGCTGCATACCATTGTCTACCAGCAGCCTTTCATTAGACATATTTTAGTAGCAGACTTGTCTTCTATGGCTATGTCCCCATGCAATTTTCATCTATATCAAAGCTTTGACCCTCAACTTGTACTCAAGCCACTCACCAATTTTGTCTCCTGTCATCTCCAGATAATGTGAATCCATTGGCTATTACTATTGTGAATTTTCTCTTTTTCACATTAATCGTAAATTCTCTTAATGCAACTGAATAATTCTTGCTGACACTTCTAACGACCAAAAGGCATAGTCCAATTTCATGGCCTGTGACCTATCAAGTGCCTTAAAACTCCCAATCATTATTACAGTCTTGATTTCATTGATTTTCTTGATGACATTTTGTTTTGTCAGCTTTTGGAACTCCATCACCTCCTAAGTCTCCTATTATTGCTTGAAATGACCATTGGAGTAACCTCCAAGACTATAATGTCAACTCCCTCAAGTTCATAGGGAATGTTAATGTGAGGTCTCTGATAACACACGGGACCTGAACTTGTTGGAAAATGGCACAAACACCTTTAAAAAGCAACTACAGCTTGAAAATAAACAACCAAAACAAACAAACAAACAAACAAACAAAAATAACCCACCATCATTTTCAAATGTTTTAATAAAGTATTTTTCAGTATATTCTTCACATTCTAAGATTTGTTAAATCCGAATGAGAAGAGGGCAAGCATTCCTTTTAAAGTTTCTGTCCCTTTGGTCTCAGAACTTAAAACGAAGATGAAGCAGGAAAATCTCATTTAATTCAACTCAGAATCAGAATTCTCTTTATTTTAAAATTTAATGTTGTCAGAAGGCATAAAAATCATTCCTACAAGAGAGAATATTTCTAGCCCTTCAGTAAACACCAGCACCACAAGAGAAACTGGGCAACTAGAGTGGCAGCTGCTACCAGTGCCTAAGACATCTGGGACATGAGTGGAATAGGAGCTTTTGGACACAAATTCGTTATACTTTTGGAGGAAAAATGTTTGTTTTTCTTATCTCCTTTTAAACATCCTGTCCAGATCTTCCATTTTCATTTTCTCCTCCCAGCCTCTCCTCCTTGCTGTGTTTTTGTCTGAAGTTAACACATGGCGTATGTAGCAAGAACCTATAACTTGCCTTCTGTCCTATCAAAACTGGAAAAACAGTTGCTATGTTAGATATCTTTAAAGAAAATCTACCAACCTAGGAAGGACCAGGAAGCTTTTTTCTTTTCAAGCATTACTGAACATTTACCTTGCCAGTAACAAGGCAAATTTTTCAAAATTCAAATGAGAGAGATGGAGATGGATTCTGCTGCTGTATCTGCTGTATCCTTTTTGAAGTTGGAAATTATAATTAAACTGCATTTCTGAAAATGATAGATTAGTGCTGTTTTACACCGCCACTGGACTTAACGAGTATCTCTTGCAAAACACAGTCACTTATTTTGGTTACAGAAAAAGAAAAATGCAGAAAAGAATACTCAGATTTTCAGCTGTGACCAGACAGATATTTTTAAAATCTCTTTGTTTCTTTGTATGTGCATCAGTTTATATATTTTATACACCTTTCAGAGGTTCAGACTAGGGGACTGCTCAGTTTAAGGGAAGTTATGCTAATTTCTGCAAGTCAGATGGCTTTTCAAAAATTGGTAGCTGCTTTAGAAAATCTACAGTAGTGTCACCAGAAGCCCAGGGTGGTGTTGTTTCTATAATCCAAGGCTAACACTCCCATTTCTGCTCTTCTTCACAGCAGCCTGGCTTTTTCTTTCATCACTTTTCAAGTCAGGAAATATATTAATAAAATGTGATGGCTGTTATTGCTGTTTTCTATGTATGCAAAGTTACTACCCTGACCCCCTAGAGGGAAGACTCCAGAAAAGCTTTATACAAACCAATGCGTATTCGATACAATACACACTCCTGAAGGAAAATAGATATAGTAATGCTTCAGAAAGTTGAGGCATTGAGCGCATAAATGCATTCTGTTTATATCCTCCATGCTGACCTCTGGTGAATGAATATGTAACAGCACCTTTCTCAGAAGTGTAGCTGTCATGAGGCAGGAACAAATGCTTTCATGTCTGCCAGTTACAGAAGCACTTTATGGGGCTTTGTTGGTGATTCAGAATGGAGAGGGACAGGTGCTGGTGCTCTGTCTGTCTTCCTCAACTCTCATGAAGAGAGTTAGTGACATGAAGCAGAAGTTCAGCCTGTGCAAAAAAGTACTGTGGACCATGTGAAGTTGTTCAGAACTAATGCTGATTGCTGGGTAATTCAGAAATGATGATGAAAAGCTCATGACATGCTTGAAAGATAAATGAATGAGAGATAAGAGCGGGAAGAGCCCTGCTATGTCTACTTGTTTGTGGCTTGCTGCCAGGGGAAGAGAAAAACACAGCAAAATCAGACTTGAAAGATCCTAGCCTGGGTAAAAAGTGGTTGGGGTTGTGGGTGGCCTCTCTCTGGAAGCATTTAGGGCCAGGCTGGATGGAGCTGTGAGCAACCTGGTCTAGTGGGAGGTGTCCCTGCCTATAGCGAGGAGGGCTAAACTGGATGATCTTAAGCGTCCCTTCCAACCCAAACCGTTCAATGAGTCTATGACTTTTTGAATTAAGAAAGGTGCTGAGCAAACTGAGAGGCTTGTGAAATGTATAGCTCAATGTAGAATTAGCCTCACCCCACCAATAAAATTTGGTCCCATCCTGTACATTTTAACCAGTCTTGTTAAAGAAAATATATATTTTTTCTTAACTTTTCTTAAGTTCTTCAGCTTTTAAGTGCCTATTTTGATGGTTTTATATAGGGGTTTTAAAAAACAGGAATGTTACTACAGTTTCACTCAGGAATTCCCAAGCAGAATATAGGTTGTATTATAGTATTGATTGTACAGATAAAGAACTTTTACATTCAGTTTTTAACATTCAGTGCTGTATAAGTCGTGATGATTATGGGCCGACTGGGGAAAACTGTAATTTGTTCTTGGAAGGAAAAAAGAAATCCTACTTTGAATGTTATTACTGGACAATAATTTCACAAAGCAATTAGCCTCTCTCTTTATTCATAACACTAGAACGTATTGTCCAGAGAAGTGTTCAAAGCTCAAAGTTCAAAGTTCGAATGTTGAATGGGGCTTTAAGCATCCTGATCCAACCCCCCACAGCAGGGAGTTGGAACTAGATATGCTCAAGGTTCCTTCCAGTCCAAACCAGACTATGATTCTAAAAATATTTACAAAGTTATGTTTCTGTCTTCAGCTTTCTAGTAGCATGTATGGAGACAATCAGCCTGGCACCTCTCCACCTGTTTCCTCCCACAGTCGCTTCTCTCCAGCAAAAGCTTATGTAAATTGTTATAATCAGTCAGCAAAAATAAAGCATCTCATCAGATTTTCTTTCATCTGTAATTACATGGGTGTAATAAAATTATTTCAGAGGATTACAAAAGTAAAGTTTTCCCTTTCAACAGCTATGGTATGTTTTTTGTTGTTGTTGTTGTTTCAGTGTAGCTCTTCTGTATTTCTCTTCACTTTGCTAAAATGAGAAATTAGGAGGTATTGATCTCAGAATCTGCCATATTCTAGCTGTCACAGGGAATATGAACTCACTGTTATTAGAGGGAAGTTAGAAAAAGCATTTCCTTCATGTGAGTAATTCTCAAATGAATCAAGTCTAATGTAAATCCATTCAGAATGTGGATCCAACAGAATCTTACTTACATTGGACTTGAAGTATGTGAGCAATGAAGTCTTTGTTGGATAACTAATGCACTGGGTTTCATTGTTGTGTTTTATTTGCATATCCACTATTTTCTTTAATTCTGATACATCAGAAAGAAAACAATTATTCATATGGATTTTAAAATTTGGGCAAATTTCAGCTAGGAATAATTAGGAGATCATGTCAGACAAATGGAATAAAGGAAACACAGTTATGCCAAATATTTATGAAAATGCAGTAGCTTTCTCTCTATACACACAATGAAAAAGCATGTTCCAATGAAACAAAATTTTGGTATATATTTTTTTCCAAACAATACCATATTAATAAAATCTTTTCTCTGATCTACCTTTCTTTTTTATCCCTAGTTTAAAATCCAACATATTGTAACCATTCCTATTTCTGTCAGTGCAACTGATGAAGCAGTAGGTTGTTGCCTTTGCTTTATTCATTTTTGAGCACACAAAAAGGCCGACAAATTGAAGTCAGTTCAGAGAAGAACAACAGAAGTGATTGAAGGAGTCAGTAAGTTATGAAAAAAGATCGAAGTAGCCAAAGGAGTTTGGCTTGGCAGAAGGGATAAGGATAGCAAACCACAACGCTGACATGAGGCAGGTGAAAGAAATGATGCAGCACAACAGACAGCATAACTAGGAGTAATGGGATGGAAGATGAAGGGTAATTTTTTTTTTGGGGGGGGGGGGGTAACTGTGTAAATCTCCTGACAGTGAGATGCATTTGATTGTGAAGCAGTGTCCTAAGCGATGTAGCTAAAGACTTGCCACTTGAGACATTTGATGCTAGAAGTGATAAAATACAAGAAAGCAAGAAAAAGAACTACCTTGTTTCACTCTCTTGTATTGCCAACTCTTGTATTTCAGTAATTTGCAATTATGAATTCACTGCAGAGGAAGCTCTATTGGCAGAAGTGTGACAAATATCTTTGTCACTACCAAAGAACATTGGAATATAATGGCTAAATGTTTCTGGTTTTCACAAATGTTCTAATTTCCAAGTTTTGCTATACAAAATTCTTTTCTTGAGATGTCTACATTCATGAACATAAGTGTGATTGAAAGCTGTGACAAGACACTGATTTCAGATGCATAGGGGAGGAAATTTAGTCATTCTAAGATGACTAAAATAAAAAGTAAAGAGAGAAAGAATTTTCTCTCATGGGGAAAAGAAGACAGAACACAGCTGCTTGTAAACTCAAACCATCAGCTCAAATGGCTAAACCTACTGCCATTAGCACAAGCTCATGTTCTGGCCAAGAAAAAAGTGTACAATAATAAGTTTTCTTCCAGACTGCTGCGTGCTCTTTTATGCATTCCCTGTTTGATAATTCACAGAACTCTACTATTTGTTCTCTTTTCTCTTTGCAGATTAAGTGTGTTATTTACTGTTGTAATGTGTGCATTGCATTTTGTAGGATGACAAGGTCAGTTAATACGCATGTGAGCATTTACTTTGTCCAGTGTCTATGCAACACATCACATACTTGTCTGCTTCACCTCCATTCTGCTGTCTGGTCTTTGTTGTTCAGGGCTTATGCTTTTCATTCATCCTGAGCAGTTTTGTATATGTAGAAGTTGGTATTAAAAACCCCATGTCAGTGGCTGCTTTCTTGACAGCCTTTCTGAATCAGGTTTTTATTCAGGCACCTGAACAGAAGTCCTTAAATACATTTGAATCCTTGTCTTCTACATTTGTGGATATAGGACTCCGACATATCTTTGAAAATCTGGCTCTGGCATTGTGTACAACTTTTCTACACTAGTTTCTTAAGTTTGTGACTCTACTGCTCAGGAGAAAAAAGTTCAAATCAAGACCTTAGTTTTCTAAGGCTGACAGACTCTGGATTCTTTTCCAGATATTGCAGCAATTACCTGTGAAACTTGGATTGATAATCTACAGAAGGCTGTTTCAGTATAACTATGCTCTTTTTTGATTGTAAGTGGTTAACTATCTCTGATGATAAGTCATTTTTCTTTACTGCCTTGGCCATAATTCTGATGGAACTGAGGCAGACACATGAATACAGGTCAAAGAAACTTATTTTGGATATATATTTCTCCATCTAAATCTCAGTGGGTATGTGCCTATTTGAAGCCTTTTGAGATCTAAAAGCATTCTTAAGGTGCTTTGCTTCTTGGTTCTACAGTGTTCACAGATGACTTCATGCAGAATGCAGAAAGTTAACATTGCAATGAAGTTATTTGTTGAACTATTAACTTCATACGAGTTTGTTCAATTTTGATTTACTCTTTAAATTAGATGAGATTTAATTCTACTTAAGTGCATCTTTTATGGCATAATGAAATATCCTCAGAGAAGATGTAGGTCAAGATACTAAAATTACAGTTTTTGAAATATAAAATAAAGTAGAAAGTTACTTTTTGATGAAAAAAGTCTGTAAGAGAATAAAGAGAGGGGAAAAGAAAGGAGGATAATTCTAGTGCATTCAGGAGCTGATCTGATGTTGAAAAGCTGTTAGTGAAAAATGAAAGAGCTTTGTGGAAACCAATTTAGGATGCTATTGTTTACAAAGGCCCCAAATTATTTTTAACTCCAAATTACCCCCAAGTAGGTACATATTTCTTCCTCTCCTATATGAGTCTGCCAAAACTCAGCATTCCAGCCTGCCCCTAACCTTCCCCATGAGGCTCATTCCAATCCTCCTCGGAAGTATAAAGAGAGACTGGACTGCTGAAATGCTTGACACTTTCATGAAGATGATTGAATAAGAAACCAGTACAATAAAAAAAGAGAAATTTTGTGGAGGCACTGTTATGAGTTTTTTTTCATTCTTTTCCAGAAAATGTGGTGAGCTTGAAGTCTAGTGCTCAAGTTTAGCTGCATTATCTTTAAGAGAGCAGCTTTGTGCAACACAGAACAGCATGCCTCTGAAGGTTACATGACACATGCTTCTTCTGTCCCTTTAATTCTAAAATTAAATGGTGTTTTCTGACCCTGGACAAATTAAGAAAACCTCATAAAAGAGAGATGAGGAGTTATGCGTAGTAGTGTAGATGGAAAAGGGCAGGAAAGAGAATAAATGTAGAGAAAATATATGAATGAGTTTGAAAGACGTAATCTTGTCATCAGGTATCATATGCAATAGTGAGTCATGTTTTACATGACAAAACAATGTGAAATCGCCAAAAAACAGGTGAAAAGCTGAGTTTCTGCGTTTTGTTCTGTATGTCTGGTGTTTCAAATTTTTAAGAGGGAATGTGACAGAGTATGGAGACATTGGAGTCACTCTTGTGGAGGCAATAGATCCTTGGGCTTAGGTTGCAGTCCAAAGAACGTTTCATCATTTACATAAAATAGAAGAGTACCATCAGAAATGCTGGTGATCCTTGTTCTGCAGTTCTGATGTCAGAAATTTTCTACTCTCACTACTTGAGAATTAGCTGAACTTAGAATATAAGCTGAAAATACTCCGACAAGTCTATTAATTGTGTGGATACATTTTCATAGATGAATCCACAGTTTTTCTTTTAAATTCAAATTTCATTTCATTCATGCAACAACAACCAGTTGTGTTCCCTGAAAACATCTAGAATATAGCCCTTCTTAACCTTACAGAGACTGTTCTCTGACCTGACCTATATATTCTTGTTGAAGAAATTATTGAGATAAACGTTTCTTTCTCTTTGTCGCATAGGCTTACGTCTAAGACCAACAACAATTCACCAGTTCTCTTGGCTTTAAAAATACGTGATCCTAGTGCACAAAAATATCCAAGAAGAGTTAACTCATTCTGAAATAAACTTCTGCATCTCCTTTGGCATTTCTGAGTCCATATCAATTTTCTTCCTTGCTTTAATAAGCTGATCTGGGAGCAATAGAATGAGACCTGTGCTTTTATAGAGTGGTCTACTGTAATGTTTCCCTGAGGGATAACTATGAACTTTTTGGCGGTACATCTTTTCTGGCAATGGGAAAGCTACTTGTTCTCTCTCCTTCACCTGTGTGTTCACTTTTATTAAGCATTAGTAAGCTTATCTGTTTGATAGTTCAGCTCTGCTTACAAATCTGACTGCAGTTTTTTCCTGAAGTTGTTCAGGAGGAGGTTGGAGAACATAGAGAAGGGTGCATACAGAGGCAATGCTGCCTAAACATCTTTTCCCTTGAGAAAAATTTGCCCCTAGCCTTTTTCAGGCACTATTCCAGATGTAAATTCCCCTCTGTCTGCTTGGATTTTATTCCCACCTTTCCTTTGATACTGTAGGCAAAATCCTTGCCTGTGTAGAAACCTGCTGCCTGGAGCACTCATGTTACCTCTCTCTGCATCTTCTCAGTTACTAACCAGAGGGTATGGGGACAGCAGAGTCTGGGGTACCAAAGTGAACTCAATACCTGCGTTGGGGACTATGAAATAAGGACATTAAAAGTCTGTCTAGAAACCGTGTTTCTGCCACCCATCATCTGAAATACTTTTTTTCTTTTTTTTTTTTTTTTTTTTGGTTTGGCTACACCATTTCTGGACAACAAGACAAAGTTATGCTGAACATAGCAAACTCACTGCCCTGACTACTGGCACTGAATTTATTGGCTCTTCAAGCTGATGAATTCCTGCGATGCACTCCTCTATATGGAGCAGAAAAAGCCTTATTTCACTTCATTACCTTCCTCATTTTCCAAAATATTTATAACCAACTCAATACTGAAATTCTTGCTCTCTTTTATTTAGCAATGGGGAGTTCAGGAGATCGTTCCCTTGCTGATTAGATCGACTCCCTCTTAAAGAAGGTGATTAATTAATATGGCACATTTCCTCTAGGAATTCATATGTGGGCCATAGACTCAACAAGAAAAGTCAGAGGAGTTACAATACCACATGACACGTGAAGCCTTCAGTCCATCTGAAACCAGGTCCTGATCCATGAGTCTTTGATAAGTGGCCATGAAAAGAGAAGGATAATTCTACTGCAAGAAGAAGTAGTTTATAGTGACTTTTCTGGGCTTGATGTTGTGTGACATGCTTAAGTAATGCTATTCTATTACCTTCCAGAAGTTTTACTCTTTCTTTGTAAATTAACCAAGAATCATTTAAAATGAAACTTTTCCTCCCTTCAAGCTGTTAAAAAGTGATATGGGAATACAACAATGTTAGAATTTTCACACTGCTATGGACTCTCTGAGTTTTCATTAAAAAGTTGATGTTCTCAGTGCCTCCAGCCAAAATTCTAAACAACATTAAAGCAGCACCATTCATGCTACTATAGGAAAGGCTGCTTCTGTATTTCCTTTTCCTACCCTATTTCCAAGAGTCACTGTAAGTATTCATTTTGAGTTGAAACTTGACATACAGTGCATTGTGTTACTCTTTGAATTACGATTATTTTGCACTGCAATAACAGGTTACTTTAGAAAGAAAATACTTTTCCAGTGTGGGACAGTGGTCAGAAATGCCTTGCCTGCTTCTGTAGACATTACTCCCTAAAAACATAGATGACACAAGGTTGTGTAAAAACTGCCTTACTCTCCAAGAAGAAAAAGAAACTTTCCTTTATTAAATTATTATAGAGACTTGCTTGGAGTAGAATTCTTCTTGTGATTTTAGTTGTTTAAAAATTGAGCTTGTAGCTGAATTTCAGTCAGTAGGAGTCAGTTACTCTCTTTGAAGACACCTAGTCATTTATTGACAACTTTTTTTTTTAGAGCTTGCTTTGCTCTACTCCAACCCTCTACTGTTACTCTGATGCAGGCTAATGCTACCGATTGCAACTGGGCCTTCATCACTAAAGAAGGCAGGTAAAAGGTTCTTACACACCTACACAGATGAGCACTTTTTTGCAGAACTGTGTGTATGAAGTGTTCGGGTTTTTTTCTTTTGTTTTGTTTTTTTTTTTTTTAATGGAACATTTTCTGCTGCTTTTCAACAGAGAGGACAGGTAGGTTTTGCAGTTAAGAATAACTGGGGTTACATCATCAACAAAAGAAGACTAGAAAATTATTTGTTTATTTTACACAACAAAAAAGCTATGATCTGAGTTTAATTTTCCTTCTTGTCATTATTGAAGCACTAATAAAATTAATTACTGCTCTTCTAAAAAGAAGAGCATTAATGTTGGATGTATGAATCCAGTTTTCTTCTTCAGCAGAAAATTATGATTTGATTAATTTGATTTTCTTGGTGCACCTAGATGCATAACCTTCTCCGTAAGTTCCAATACAAAAAACCTTTGAGAGTCAAGATTACAATAATAAAAAAATGATAGCTCATGATTCCAAAGTATTGGAATTGTCTGTCAATATAGTTTTAAAGTAGAGGCAAACTCAATATTGCAGCTTCCTAGTACAGTTTTCTTCAAAACTCACAGCAAAATAATCACGGGATTCATTTAGTGCTGAGTCTCATTTAATCTCAGTTTCTTTTTTGAAAGTTTAACATGCAGCCTAATCTATTCATTTGTGATACCTCTTTAGTGTAGACAAAGTAAATTCACAGATTGCAGTTTGACACATCCTAGCATGGGTAAGAAAAACTCATGCTGAATCATAACTCTTGGTGCTATGGTTGTATTTAATTTATCAGTCACAATATTATATCCTTAAACTGTGACCCCTTTTCTGTGAATTCATAAATCTATGGGCTAAACACAGAGTCAGTGTAGCAATGTCCTGTCTCAGGTCTGAGTACCCTGCAAATACGCTGACGTGGAGAAACCTAAAATAGGCTGATTTGAGGAAGTTTTTTTTGGGGGGTCACCACAGGATTTTCTCCAGTTCCTTTTTGCTGCCAAGAGATTTCTTGCCTTCATCAAGATGGTGCTACCACTCCACAAAGTGTTGGAGATCTGCCCAAACAGGGAAGATAGTGCACACACACGTGTGCACACTACAATTTCAGATAGCTGATTATTAGTAGCTGATGAAAACTTGCCTACTTGTGGCAAAGTGAAAGGCAGTGAAGTTCAGAACTGTTGAAGAATACTGGTAACAGTAAACTGAGAATTGTCCATACGAACTACTTTTATACCCTATGATGTTAGCAAGTTCTCCCTGCTATCAACTCCATGATATGTATCTATGTTAATAAATATAATAACTGACCTGAGTCTCTAAGTTTAGTCAGTAGTCTGTTAGCTTAAACACAAACAACAACAGATATGTAGAGAGAAAACAGTGAGTTTCTTTTGAGTAGAAGTTTATATCTCCAATCTGGGATAATTACCTCAGATTCTTCTGTAGACAGTAAAGACAAATTGCCCATTCTATTGTTCAATTCATCTAGTTCTGAAGGAGCCATTAAACAAACAAACAAACAACAACAAAAAAACCCCACCAACAACAAAACCATTACATGAATTTCATTCTGAGTGTAACTGTCTCTCTGGTGACTACAAAGATAGCTTAAGGCAATGAGCTCAGAGGTAGATGTCTGCACTGAATTTGTCTATTTTCCACCAGATTTAAACATTTTTAAAATTTGCAAGCAAATTTGGCAAGTCAGAGTGAAAGTCTCCTGTGTAGAACAACTACACAAGAAACCTGAGTGATTACAATCCCATAATGGGAGCTATTGGGAATAGGTGAACGGTTGGACTGGATGATCTTTTAGGTCTTTTCAACCTTGGTGATTCTATGATTCTATGATTCTAATAGAAATATATAATAGAATGGCTTGGGTTGTAAGGAACCCCAAGGATCATCCAGTTTCAACCCTCCTGCCTCAGGCAGGGTTGCCAACCACTAAATGAGGCGATAGATCTGGCCACCCAATGCCCCATCCAACCTGGCCTTGGACACAGATAGGCACTCAAGGTTAGGAATTAGTTTCAGGTTGTGATTATATGCTGTGAAGAGCTACTGTAGCTATATGACACTAAGCTTCACTTGTTCATACACCTTCAAAATCCCATAGCTCAACTAAACTGTCACTCAAAGGACCATGCTGTGACCTAAACAGCAAATCTTCTGGTTTAAAAAAGAAACATGAATAATTTTTTAAGCTGTATGGATTTGACTACACAACCCCTTGAATGGCTGTGACAGGAGAGCTAGAGGGGGAGTGTTCAGTGATAGGGAGAAGACAAAAGAAAGATAATACAACTGTTAAAAGTGTTGTTGCCTCAAAGCTTTTTAGTGTTGAAGCTGCAGTTTAGAGACAGCTCTTAGATCGAAACTCTCTTTAGCTTCTTAATGCTACATTTTTCCTTAGCATTGCGTGTTTTCCGGATGATCTTTAGAATTACCTCTGTATCAGACTGCTGTTTTCCACAGTTTCTGTTTGTTTTTAAGCTCTGTGCTCAAAAAGGCTCAATTTTTTAAGAAGCAAGTGTCAGTTTGATGGAAATGTGTACATTTGCCATCTACTGAAAGGTGATGCCTACTGTGACTGTAAAGCTAAACTTCATTGCCTTGATAAATGTTCTTCTCTTGGCTGCCCAGCAAAAGGATGCTCTAGAGCCCTTAAAATATTAAGCTGTGGGCTAAACACTTTAGCAAATGGTCATTTGTCTTTTGATTTAAATTTCTGTGTGAAATTATATATGCTTTTTAAAGGAAAATAAAATAAGCATGCCTGTCTAACTAATCATACCATCCCTCATGGCCCAGCAAAGAAACAGAATGTTCTATTTGAGCCGCATCACTGTTGTTCTGATATGCTTTGTAAGTATTAGTTTGTGTAATCCAGGAAAAACAGGTCATCATGGAGCATGCACTCTGCTAGGGCTGGTATCAATAAGTAGGCTGTGTTATATTTTATTGGACACTCCTTAAATCTAGCTGATGTTTTTTTTTTTTTTTTTAATTCAGAAAAAGCACAATACAATATTTAAATCAGAAATAATGCAATGTGTCTGCATCTCTAATTTATCATAAAAGGTTATAAGTGCATGTACAGTTTTTTTTTGTTTTTTTTTGTTTTAATCTTCAAAAGTCCATTGTTTCATTAAATAATAGCTCTACCAAAGAAGAATATATAACATACCGGCAAAAAATAGGTAAAAATATATATCACGTGCCCCGTAAGTGCTGCATAGCCTGAGGGTTAAATTCTCACCTGGAAAAAAACGAGGCAGCCCTTTGAAGTAAACACATTTACCCGGTGTGCACTGATTGGTAGATCTAGGATGGATGTGCATAACATGTATGACTGTGACGGCTATCAGCAAGAGCAGTTTTAGTTGATGCAGTTCTAGTTGATGCTGCCATAGGAAACAATAGAAGTATAGAGGATAAGTATCTCTGAAGAAACTTGCTGGATGGTGTCTTTCCACTAATAGTACCTTCTACCCTTAAGAAGCTATTCAGGACACAAATCAAGGTGAGCTTTTTCTGTGGCCAACACTGAGCAAAGGCTTTCCATGCACTGAGGCTCTGTCAGTCATTGCTTGCCAAAGGCTGAGGAGTGCCCTCTGAAGCTCTGAGCCCTTAATTCAGGTGTCACTGGCTCTTTGCTGTGGACGAATGGCAAGTCTGACCTCCACATTGCTTGACTTTCTGTCCAAGGGCTTTTCTAAGGACAGAGATTTCAAATTTTCACTTTTGTTAATATATTACTGAGGACAAAGGCAATCTTGGACCTGAGCCAAGTGAAAAGGTGAAGGATCAAAAGCAGCCATGACCTTACTAACTAATCTATCAAAACTGATTTTTTCTTGTTTCTCCCTTTTTTCTCCCCTCTTTTTCTTCCTCTCTGTGTTTCTTCATTCTATGCTAGAACAAAATTTGGAGATTCATTGTGGCATACATGCTTCAATTACCCCCTTGTTCTTGTGCAATGCTGTTAGAATTACAGGATCATGACCCAATTAAGTAATATTTAGCAGAAAATTTTAAATCTATTCTTTTCATCTGCATAAAAATAGGAAATACTGAATACCAGTGAAATACTCAGTAGCAGTAATACTGTGGATGCACTGTAACTTTCTCACTTTTAGTGAAATCCAAAGCATGCCAGCTATCAGTTAGAATGTCATAAACAGATTAGATTCATCTGGCAGATGTAGAGGTGCATGTTGCAGATGTCTAAATCTGAGCCACGTACCATGGTCTCCCCAGCTGGAGACAGAAATGTGCTTCTAAGGTAGCACACTGGAAAGTTTTAGAACAGTTTGGGTGAATCACTAGTAAGGAAAGTCTGTTTTCCTCTTTTGACCATAAAGAGAGCTCTGAATGACTTTTTGAGTCGTAGACAATGTAGATGTCCAGAACTGATAAGGCAGTTTGGTCCCCGGTCTCTTATCTGTTAGCTGTGTAACCCATACAGTTCCTTTGTGAGCAGCTTCACAAGATGCTGTGTCTGAGAAAAACCTTTTAGAAACATCTGCACCCTTCTCTCGCCTTCACATTGCAAGCAGTAATTTACTGAGAAAACTCCTCAAGTTGCAATGATCTGATGGGATCACAAAACTCCCATGTTTGTCTGCTTACCTACCTCCCAGCCACCTTCCTGACAGAACTGCAGTGATCTGTGCATAACAGCAAGCGTCAAATCCTATGTGCATTATGACCAGGACCTGTGAGTGAAGAGGAAGGAGTTCATCTGTTTAAGGTTTAATGTCATGTGTGCTGTCAAGTCCCCTGTGACTGTCCTTTTCTGGCTCCATACCAGTATGAGTGCAATGTAGTTAGCAGCATTCAGACAGCAATCTTCAGTGCAGTGACATGCATCAGCAGAGAATGTCTGGCACAGGAGGTCGATTCAGAGGACTCTCTTGGTCCCAGGCCCCCTAATAGGGAGAAGGAAAGCAGGTGCTTTCAAAGAGCGTGTCAGTCTCTCTCTGGCAGCTACTGCTTTCCACTGCCTTCAGAGCAGCTTAGCTGTGCCTCACTGTACTCAGTGACTAAAAAATACTAGATTCATCTCCAAGCTTCAATGGATGCACAGTGGGTTTTTTTAACCTTCTGACCTGTTTAACCTTTTATCAGTGAAATGTAATGCAACAGACTTTATTACTCTTGAAGACAGGAAACTTCACTTAAAGGAGTGCAACTGCTGGTGGTCTGACATTCAAATGTTAGCAGGTTTTTCGACTAGAGAGAAATAATTCTGAGGGGAGTAGATGGAAGGGGATTATATGTGTGCATTTGTGTATGTATGTGTGAATTAAAAATGAAGACCTAGTCCTAGTTGTAATGATTTCAGTTGCAAAAAGAGAGCATCTATGGAAAGAATTGTTGAAATTTTATCGGATCTGTTTTGCAATCTGCTGTTGCATGCCCTGCTAATTTCGACGTATTAAACATAACAATATGCCACATCTAATCGAAAATCATAAAAAGAGACGTCTATGTTGTGTCTGCCTATAACTGGTGGGCTTGCCTGTCTTGCAAGAAATTGGCTAGCATCATGATCCTGAATTTGTCGTGGTAAAAACAGATTTTGCAAAGATGTAGAGGATGATTTTGCTTAAAAATCAGCTACTGAAACAAACATCTAAGAAGTCATTTATTTCTGTGCAGCATTAAAATAACTGGCAGCACTGCTGTGAGTAACAGTAAAATGTATTTGTGCTTCATGCTGCAACAAAATGATTTTAGTAGGGGCTAGCAGAACCTGAATGCCAATAAGGTACTGAGAGTTGTGAAACATAACCACCACACCATATAGAGGTTTAGGATTTGCTCAGCTTACTACAAAATCAATAATGGGATCGTTTGTAACAAAATCTATTTGCTGAGAAGGAATGTCAGTGCAGGTATTCATCACAGGAACTGGATGGAGACACTGCAGTGCCAATGCCAAGGATACAAATGAAGGTCTTATACAGTACACTGTATAATAGCTGACAGTTTCAGAAATTTTGGGGACTAGAAGGATCTTAATGAAAGTGGGTGAATGGGAGGATATTATGGAGTGAAAATATCCACAAAACTCTTGAATTATTTTGAACTCATGTTTTCCAAGATTAGCTCAAATCAGAGCCTCCTGTTTTCTGAATATTTCTTTTTTTCTCTTGTGAACAATATTTGCTGGCTAAATGAATCTTTTGGTAGCAAAAACCGTCATTTTTTGCTCACCAAATCTGTTCTGACCCTTGATGGAAGTAGAATTTTCTTTCATTTTTATAGTTCATTATTTTCTTAATTCGTATTTCTCCTTCTCTGCCTTAATTATACCTTGGCTCGTGGTCTTTTCAAATTAGAATGTAAACTCAAAATGATCAGAGTTCAAAACACAGCTGTGGTTTTCAAGGCAAGAGTAATACAGGTATGCTGCCCAAATGACTGTACTTGAAAGAACTAGAAATGCTATCATTTCAAGGTGGGTATACAAAAATGGAAGTACCGCAGATGCACAAAACCCTTTTTCTTCGATCATCAGAAGGGGATTCTTTAAATACATTGGGAGGAAGAGACAAGAAAATGAGTGTGTACCATCTGATAAATGAAAAGGGAGAGCTGGCCTCCTCAGAAATGAAGAAGGCTGAGGTGCCTAATGAGATCTTTGTCTTGGTCTTTATGGCCAGTCAGGTTTCTCACAACTTTTGTGTACCCAAACTTGTAAGTCAGAGTTAGGGGTACAAAAACCCTCACAATGTAAGTGTGGAGCAAGTCTGAGACCATCTGATAAATGTGTACAAGTGTGGGGACCAGATGACATGCGTCCCAGAGTTCTGAAGGAGATGACTGATGTGGTTACCAAGACACTCTCTGTCATATTTGAAAACCTGTGGCTGTCAGATGAAGCTCCCAGTGACTGGGAAAAAGGAAATATTCAAGAAAGGGAGAAAGGAAGACTTGGGGAACTGCAGACTAGTGATCTTCTCATCTATGGCAGGGAAGATCGTGAAGCTGATCTTCCTGGAATAGATGTTAAGGTACATGTGAGATGTGGAGCTGATCTGAGACAGCCAGCATGGCTTCACCAACGGCAGATAGTGCTTGACCAAAGTAATGGACTTCTATGATAGATTGATAGCATTAATAGACAAAGGAAGGGCAAATGATGTAATCTACCTGGACTTTGACAAGGTCATACAGCACATTCCTATTTCTAAATCTGAGATAAATGGTTTTGAAGGACTACTTGGTTGATAAATAATTGGATGGTAGTAAACAGAGGGTTGTTGTCAACTGCTCTATGCCCAGGTGGATGCCAGTCATAAGTGGTGTCCCTCAGGGGTCAGTCTTGGGACTAGTGCTCTTCAACATCTTTATCAATGACATAGATATCGGGATTGAGTTCACCCTCCAAAAGTTTGCTGATGACACCAAGATGAGTTGTGCAGTTGACACAATAGAAGGGAAGGGACCTGAATATGCTTGAAAAGTGGGAACATGAGAATCTAATGAGGTTTGACAAATTCAAGTGCAAGGTGTTGCAATTAGGTCAAAGCCATCTCAGATACAAACACAGTCTGTGAGAAGAACTCACTGAGAACAGTCCTGTGGAGAAGGAATTGGGGACGCTGGTGTATGAAAAACTAAATTTGAGCTAGCAGTGAGCCCTTGCAGCCTGGAAGGCCAGCAGTATCCTGGGTTGCAACAACAGAGAGGTGGCCAGCAGGAAAAGGGAGGGGATTACCCCTCTCAAATGCCCTCATGAGCCTCATCTGCCTCCAAGCCTGGGGCTCCCAGTACAGAAAGGATGTGAAGCTGTTGGAGTGGGTTCGCATCAGGGCCGCAGAGATGATCAGAAATCTGGAGGACTTCTCCTATGAAGAAAGACTGAGGGAGCTGGGCTTGTTTATCTTGGAGAAGGGAAGCATCAAGGGAGACATCACTGCTGCCTTCCAGTACTTGAAGAGAGCCTTAAGCAGAAGGAGGACCGAATGATAGTGCCAGGGCAAGGTGGAAAGGCTTTAAACTAAAAGAGGGTAGATTAGGTTAGATGTTAGGAAGAAATTTTTTACTCAGAGGACGGTGAGGCACTGGAATAAGTTGTCCAGAGAGGTTGTGGATGCTCCATCTCTGGAAGCATCAAGGCCAAGTTGGATGGGATCCTGGACAGCCTGATCTAGTGGTTGGCAACCCTGACCATTACAGGAGTGCTGGAACTACGTGGTCTTTAAGATCCCCTCTAAACTAAGCCATTCTGTGATTTTCTGTTAGGGATAGATTTCTTCTGAAGCATTTAGGTATTTACCTTGTAGCAAGACATAGCTAAAATTAAATTAGTTAGTTTCATTGAACTGGATTAATTTTTGTTCCCTTTGAGTGTTCTTTATATTTCTAGATATGTTCCCTTAAAGCGTGTATCTAGAGGTGGGTACACGAGTGGACTATCAAAAAATTATTCCTGATATCTGAAAGCTTCTTCGTTCTTGTAACAAATAGCCTTTTTTGAGTCTTGTGGTTTGGGTTTTATATGCGCAAACAGTTCACTTTGGGTCAAGGAATGTCACTCATTGCATCAAACTAAGGACAAGACTGTTTTTCTCTAGCACCATGTTGTGGCCTTGTGCATGTGAAACAAGGAAGCAGACTGCTACCTTGCTATGGTTTCCTGCTGTATGGATGGGTTGTATTGATAGAATGCTATCATCTCCACCAGAAGAAATGTCACCTTCCATGCTCTGAGTCTTGCTTTTAACCAGATGTCTCCTAATCTATGCATATGTAATTCAAAACATCTCTGTTCATCCTCCACATTTTGACTCTAGCTGCATAGAAAGTGGGAATTGGTCAACACAACCAAAATCTGGCAGTTCTGTAGAGTAAGAACTGGACTGCTCATAGCAACATTGAATTTTAACACCATTGTGATTACTGTGAATGATGATATAACCTCTCACCAGAACCTAGAAAAAAGAGAGAATAAGTGAGAAATCTAATATCCTTTAAACATTTGCAAATGCTAGTCTTGGCTCAAGATCAATATTAACACTCAGGACCTGCAATACAATATTGGAATTACACAAAAGAAAATAATTCAGTGTATAACAGATTAACAGAAATTGCTGAAGATTCTGAATCAGCTGGAAAGACAGCAGGAAAAATGTTGGTGATAAGTTGCTTTGCTTTCTTAGGGACAATTGAAGTGGATGGTTTGATTTGTGTGTTTGACAAAACAGTTTTTGGAGGATGCTGCTGGAAGTGCAATAGCAGAGCAGTAAAAGAGCAGGATGCTGATGGGTTAAGTGCCCAATTAAACTTAATCACATATCTTTAAACAACCGCCACAGCTGCAGCATCTGGTATCTGGCCATTATCATTACAGATAGTTGGCACAAAAGGACAAAAACCTTTGTAATGAATGCCTACTACTATGGATGATAGTACAATCAAACTGTTCTTTAGCAAGGAAAAACTCAGTGGTGTTTTCCTACCACAGACAAGGATGAAGTCTCTAACAGTTCTTTCATAAAACACAGCCCACTTCTGTCTGACAAGTGGCTCAAACAGAAGTAATATTGCTACTAAGAAGTTCTTAAATGTTTAAGGTGTAAGCAAAAATAACAGAGACAAAAATACAAAGATCTGGGAAAAAGCTTGGTTTTATTTTTTATTATAAAAAAGCATCAGAGTTTTCTACAACATTACTTTTTCTGTTCCTTTGCAACATCTGATACAAACTAAATGAATCCATGTGTAATGATCCAAGTCTGCCACAGATTTTAGTGAGTTACTCTAATATGGTGGCAGATGGTGTAAATCTGTGCAAAAATTTGGCATTAATTGAAATCTGTGTTGTTTTCAGGGACTTGTATGCTTGCAATCCATGAGTTCCATCTGAAATCACAATTAATTTCATCTGCTTGGATGAAAGCTTGAGCTTCATTTAGCCTCGCAGACTATTCCTTGCCTTGAGGTTGTCATTAGTCTTCATTCTGAGTTAGAAATAAGTGTATGCTATGAAGACAGAGGGTGGAAATTAGTGACAGGCAGTCATTAAAACACAAGTTTGGTAATTCAAAGAAAGATTTCCTTGGTCCAAAATCTAACAAGTGCTGCATAGTAAGACAGTTTTATCAAACTTTCATTCTAAGAATGACTTGGGAGGAGGGCTTGGCAAAATGCACTCAATCAGCTTGGACAAACTTGACCTGATTGTTTGACACGTGTTGGAGGAACAAAGACCAGGAAACAGGACTCTGATTAAGTACAGGTGAATTCTATTCGTCAGTGAGGAGACATAAGTCCATAGCATAAGACACCTCTTTCTTTTTTTTTTTTTTTTGTTTTTTTTTTAATTTTTAAATAACAATAATAAAAATATGTTATTCTGTCTTTAGGAAAAAAATATCTGTTTTTGCAAAGCATCTTGTGATTTTGTGTACTTATTTTTTAAAACCTGTTATGACTTACCATAGCACTTATTTCCTACAATTACTGAACTCCTCTTTCTCATTGCTCTTTCACCTTAGTTTTAGTATGTTTTAGTATGGTCAGGAACAGGACAAAACTGTATATTCCCAATAGAGCTCAAGTACCTTGCAGGTGTACCCAGGCACTCTCCTTCTCGAATGTAATAAGACTCTTCATTGCTAGCACAGTCTGTAGCCATTATCCTGTGTTCTCTCCATTTGTGGTGATTTATCTAGGGCACCTTGTAGCTACCAGATACCAACATAATTCCTTTGTTTCAAGCACAGATTCTGAAATTCATCTTGGCTCATGAAAGAATAGAGATAATTACTGAAATATTTCTCCTCTTATCTGTTCCTTAGTATGCATTAAGGAAAGAAACTACATGCCCTTGAATGACTGGTGTACTGAGATGAGGACTTTCTTTTTCACAAGATCGTTAGAAGAACAGTGCCCAGGATTGTGACAAGAAAAGTTATTGATGGAGAGAGAAAAGAAAGTAGCTCAAACTTCTTTCTCTTGACATTATATATATAAATAAGGTGAAAATATTAATATCTCAAACACTCTACATATAGTCTTTAGCCATGAAGGGGAGAGAGGCACATCCAGAAAATAATGCACAGAGAAACAGAAAACATCCCAAGGTGTCATCTAATATATTTTCTTGCTTGAAGGCAATACCAACCTTATCTTTATTATTCCTAACAGATGTTAGATGTTCCTAACTTGTTCTTAAGGGCCTCTATGATCTCTCCAGACAATCTAATATAGCTCTTTATTATTTTTATTACTAGATTAATTTCTTCTTTTTCATAATAACTACCATGATCTTTCTTGATACTATTTAAGTCCATTACTTTCTGTCACATGAGTAATGAATATGATGAAAATTCTCCTTTTCCCTTTTCCACCTGAAGAGTGTTCTTTAACTCTGACTTCATTGTTCTCCCTTCATGGATCAGTTGCTTTTAACTGCACACAATTCCTCCTGCTTGTGATTGGAGTGTCTCCAGTGAGTAAATTCCCTTCTTGAAATTTAGTCCTTCAGATGGGACACCACAAATTAGTTCTCAACATGCTGTATAAAATGTCTGTGGATTATATTTCTGCTTCTATGACCCATTACAATATTCACTCTTTTCACAAAAGCATGACATTTTAGATTTGTGCTTAGCTAATGATCCATATTAACTCCCAGGAAGCCTGAATGGTTGTCTCAATCTACCTAAAATATTTTATGTATAATTTTGTCTTATTTCTTAAGTTAATATTTCCAAGTTTTAAAGAAAACTGTCCTACAAGATATTAGCATTTATTTATTAGCCCTGTCCTGATGCTCAGAAGTCATGACCCTCGTTCATTCTGTCATACACCCTGTGCTGCACCACTGAGGTTATGGATTTGTGGAATGATGAGTAGTGCCTTAACCAGAGCAGGAAATTTCAGGATATTGGATCTTTCTTAATAATCTTTTCACGGTAACAGAGAATGACAGATAAACACTCCTTGCGCAGGCTCCTATGGCTAGTTTTAAACCTATCTCATGCACATCTTAAAGGGACTGAAGCATCATCCTGTAAGGCCTTTGCTGTTGAATATATAAAGAGCTAGCTAAATTCACAGTTAAAACTTAAAGATTTAGTGGGGAAAATACCTTCTGTTGCAACCGTGGGACAATCAAGTACTCCTATGTGAGTCTCAACATTTGTATGACTTGGGATTTTCCTATTTTCTTCCATATAATCCAATCTATTTTTTTTTTTTTTTTTGAACTGAAAAAGCTTCCACTTGATATCATGGAAAAAAGTCTTGTCCTTTGGAAGTTCTTTGCTCTTCCAACTTGATTCATCAGACTGAACAAATCTGAAACAGGATCAGAGACACAATCTGTGTAGAAATTAACATTAAAGAGAAATAACATTTTTACATTGCTTAAAACACTAAGCAATAATGTTTCCAGTATCTAGGCATCTGAATCAAATATCCACGTCAATATAATTGTCACAAAAGTCCTCCTGAAAATCAAGTATTCTTTCAAATATTTCTAGTCAATAAGTCTAGGAAAAACTCAATCATAATGTGGAATTTCTTATTTAAATTAGTAATCTGTGACTATGGCAAGCACTGGATCAGAAATAAATAAATAAATAAATAAATAGATCACGTCAACAGAGGAGAAAAGGTTATTTAATTTTTTTTTTTCTGGACCCATGTAACTAATTTTAATGTTAAAATATTCAGAAAGTAAGTTTGAATTCAGTTGTCAAAAACAAAAATTCTCATAGTTTGAATTAAAAAAAGAAAAAGAAAACAAATTACCTTGTACTATTAACATATTTGAGGTATAAAAACATATATCATGTACATTGGGGATTAAAAATTACTGATGATGACTGAGTGATGAAGAAACTATGAGTGCAAAAATGGAATTTCATTACATAACAAACAGAATTTCCTTGAATTTGTTTGAGTTGGGCCATGTTTCAGTCAGAACAAAAAAGCACATAGGCAACTCATGTATTTAATCAGCTCTGGCTATACATATTCCCCTGTCTGAATGAACTGGGAAATATTTTGTATCTCTTTTATTGTCAGTAAAATTTCATTTGCATAAGTTCATCTTGTAAAAAACAGTTACCATGAAAAATGAATTGTAGTGAAAGATTACCAGATGTAGACTTCAGCTAAACTAATATAATGCCTACTACTTGAGTGTTTGGGCACAAATATATTAAGACAGGAAAGATGTTGAGAAGATCCAGTGGCTTTATGGAGAACTAGGTAACTTGAATTTTTTTGCCATTAAAGGCTAGATGTTATATTGCCCATCTGATAAGTTAAGTTTTGCTGTTTATTAATACCACCAGATAATTTCTTGTTTGATGCTCTTTCTGTGTTCAGATCCTAGGAGTACATAGGCTGTAATTCTGTAAATGGAGAGTTGAGGATTCTCTGAAATCTAGGGCTACTGAAGAATGAAGGTAACTCTCTGCTGCAATCTTCCTTGATGGCCCAGTGAAGAAGCTCTACTGGAAGTGTGCTAGGGACAAAAGCATCGCAGGATGTCAGCAGTCCTGCCTGTGCAGCTGTGGTTAGTACTAAATGGCAGAAATTTCAGGAGCTGCTCTAAATTCTGCTGAGTTGAACTGCCCATACTAACTGTATGCAGAAGGGAAGGGAATATAGCCTTGAGTTCTTTTTACAGTCTCGGAGCCTGATGTTTATGTTGTAATACACCATTACTTCCAGAAAGAATTGGCTGCCTTTGCTGAACTGGTCTAATATTTGCAGACCTTTTCCAGTTGCTGTATCTGCAATTTGATTTAGAAAGAGTGGGGGGGTGAAAAGCAGAGAAACTGTTTAATTAAGGAAAGTTTAATGTCAAATCAGAATCAGAAAAAAGGGTAAGTCTTCAAAGTCAGCATCAAGTTGAATAGAAGGAATTTCTTTTTATGTTCTTTTTAAGGGAGAGAAACAGACAGACAGGACCATAATACATGTACACATTGCACCTTCTGTGTGTTTGACTGCCTTTATTTATGGAGATCATTCCTCACGTCCAGTTCTCTTGGAAATCTTACCTATCCTATCTATCATGAGAGATGTTTCTTCTTGACAAATATGCTTTAGGGGATAAATCAAACATTATTGAGCTGTCACTGCTCACAGGTAGTTTGAGAGATCTCCACTCCCAGATTAGTTCTTCCCATGCTTTTGGATATTTTAATATACAGAATAGACTTAGTATTTACTAAAACTGAAAATTGGAACTCTTTTTCTTTTTCCCAGCAAGTTGGTCAGTTTTGCTGGTTGTCTTCTACTTGGCAGCTTTCAAGATTTAATAATTAAACTGTGAAGAAAAAATAGAATTCCCCAACAATAGCAAATGCGGTCACATGCAGACATTGTGGAGAAAATAAAAACTGGGGAAGCAAGGTGAGAAGTTTCTATAGTGGTTTTGCATCAGACATTTAATTCCAAAGCTGTATATTTGTTTGTTTGTTTGTTTGTTTGTGAAGAGCAGGTGGACATTGACACTTCTATGTCTAGAGTTTTGGCCCTTAACTGATGTGGAATGTGCTTAGCAGGACCTTTGTGGACAGCACAAAATGGAACACTCACTGCAATTTTGCTGCAAGTTCTCATCACTGCCTTTTACCTTGCTCATCTCTGGATGATATCTGTCAATAAATTCAGGGCTTTCAGCAATTAATTCAAATTCCTCAGCAGAACTTTTCTCTTTGGAAAGTGTTTCTTGCTAGATAAGGTCACCTGAATCCTAAAAAGCAGCATCTCAACACTCCACCAACTTTGAGTAGGAGGTAAACTGTACCCTGCTAGTGTTGATAAGAGGAGCCGTGACAAGGTCAAAGTGCCAATTAAAACATTAATCAACCATATTTTTGTAAATAAGTTTGTGACGATATATGGCACCTGTCTTATATAATGTGAATTTTTGTCTGGATACAACCACCAAACACCCCTTACTAGAACCCCAATTTAACACAGTGCATGTGCAGTGCTAAATTTTAATATGGAGGTATTCAAAGCCAGGGTGGATGGGGCCCTGGGTAGCCAGATCTAGTATTAGGTATACAGTTGGTGGAGTTGGTGGTCCTGCCTGTGACAGGGGGTTTTGGGATCGATGATCCTTGAGATCCCTTCCAACCCAAGCCATGCTACAACTCTATGAATAGCTAGGCACTTTATGGAAATCATATGAGTACTTGTGTTAAAATGCAGAAAATCTGTGTGTTTTTAGATTGTGTGAGTGTGTGCTGGGAAGGAGTAATCCCCTGTGCACCCAGTGCTGTAGTAAAGTAGTGTCCCATCTAGGACACAAACTGAAGCTGAGAAAATCTGTCTATCCACCCTTTTGTAATTTTGAGGACAGCAACTACCAGAAATATTTACAGGTGTGAAAAAAAAAACAGCAAGGTAGTGTTAGGAGTCACAAAACCTTCTTTTGGACAAGGAAATTTTAGTTACAAATTGAGAAGTAAGTCATTTTTAGCTTTCTAAATCTGTTTCCTGAACTGACTTACTTTCATAAAGGACCATACCTTTTGTTTTGGAATATCAGCCCATAGTGGTGTTGTAGCCAAACCACTAGAAACACCAGGATTTATTCCTTCTGACCTTGCTTGCTAGATTTCTGTACAATACTTGAATGCAGCAGAATGGGGAATTATTAATGTCAAGAATACCTTCTAAACAGAGCTGATCATCTTCATAAACACCTCTAAATGTCTCATTACATGAAAAAGAAAAGTCCAACACTTCTGCCATAGGTAATTCTGTAATATTTAAAGTAGCTGGGGAGCCAGTGGTTCTTAAGAAGGTAATATAACTTGTGCATTAGAGCTGTGGTACTTCAGTACAGTATGAGGAAATTGTTTTTTCCTGCTTAACTTGTTGCTGTTTTAACATGAAGCTGAAAAAACTGTTGCTTCTCTCCCAGTGAAGCAGTATGAACTAGGCAATAGCATAGACTTTGGAAGGTCATTGTAGAATCAGAAATGACACGTCTTTGGATTTAACATGTTGGTCTGATTCCAAGGCAACCGATTTCCCCTTGATTATTAAACAAGAAAACAGAAAGTGCTTGGATCAACCTTCTGTTTTGAGTTCATGCAGCATGGAACACAACAGAATCCTGGTCCTTCAAACAGTAATGATTGATCATAGCTCATCTCCATGCCTGTAATAGGTTTAAGCAGTAATTGCTGTATCAATGCCAAATGATTGACAAAGGTCAAAATAAAAAGGGAGAGAAGATCGCTTGTCCCTGACACCAGGGAAGTAATTGTTATCAGTAGCTCCACTAATGACAAAAGTGCTGAGCTTGCTTTTTTGGACCCGCCTCAAAAACTTGATTATGTTTCACTGGTGTCAATGCCTCACTGGCTGCATGCTGATGACAGTAATTTTTCTTCCTACTTGATGTTGACCATTACAGCTGTCCTTGCAGGAAAAAAAATCAACACAATCTCATTATACTTTCAGCAACATTCTTGTGGAGCAATAAAACAGACTTAAAGGGAGATACCCAGCAGAGGTGAGTAGTGAAGAGTGGTGCAAAAAAGGGAGATATTAGTCTTGGTTGGACCACTGTGCCTCCCCAAAGAGACAGAGAAACCATGGCCATTTGAAAAGAACAGTGCCTGAAGACATTTTGCAGGCATGGAAGCAGTTTTTGGAGGTGCTGGCAGTGTCATTGCTATTGTCATCATCAGCTCAGGTTTGGATTCTGGGGCAGATGCTCTGGTCATCACATCATTTTTTCAACTTCATCCTAACTTAAAAGTTTTGGTGGTTAAAATACCCAGCTCTTAGTTATGAAGCTTACACAAGGTACAAGTGAATTCATGTATGAACAGTGAGTTCTGCCAACACTGTTTCTTGTCTACCTGAGCAATCCTTCTCCTAAAAGAAATTGCTAGTATTTTTGTTTGTGCAAGATTTCAGGAGACTGCAGAAGCAGAAAGTCAAGCCACAGGTGATTTGAGGGCACTGTATGATGAGGCAGAGAGCAGCTGTGGGCTTTAGAGAAGGCAGACAAATGGAATTTTTTCTCATAGGAAAATAATTTAGAAAGCTTATGTCCTCCACTGATTAAATAAATCTGAAATCATTCCCTGGCTCACTTAAAGTTCAATCTCCTTTTCAGATTCCTTCCTAAATGCTGATGAAATTACAGATTGGAGGCTGCTCACTAAGATACAGTACAGTTTTCATCCCCTGTGTTCATCTGAGCACAATTCTAACTCACTGTTTATTAGACAAGTTGTCATGGTGCAACTAAAGCAATTGAACTGCATAGCGCTAAGCCTTGGACACACTCAAACCAGTTTGTATCAACTGACTTCAAAGGCCCGTTTTCAGCTCCCAGAATTAAAGTAAAACTTTGACTGGTGTGTCTCTCTATTAGATGTTTGCATCCTTATTAGTGGGTAAAAATTGTAAAAAATTATGTCAACTTAGTTACTCTGCTGCAGAGTTTCATATGTAAGAAAGACTGCATTCTGCATCACCACTAGGATCTGAAAGCTTTGGATCAGACCAGATAGCACCCTGCTATCTGGTGAAAGCTCAATGTCAATAGGATATATTTCCATGCAGAAAGTTTATTCTCCAAATTACTAGTACTTCTAGTCATGTAGGCTGCTTATAACTCTTTCTCACATTCTATACATGGTCTATATACAATCAAAAAACGTGACTCTCCTACTGTATTTACCATTAGTGTTGCCTCATTTCAAATAATGTGTGATTCAAAAGAATGAGAAGTATACAGAGATCCTTGAAAATGCCCAGAGGAGGACAGCACAGATGATAACAGGGCATGTCCTGTAAGGAGAGGCTGAGTACACCTGGGTTTCTTAGTCCAGAGAAAAGCAGACCAAGAGGTGACCTCACTGCTCCCTGCATCTCCCTGAGGAGGAGAAGCAGAGGGAGGTGCCAGGTTCTGCTCCTGGAACTGATGGAAGAAAAACAACAGCACAGAACTGTGCCAGAGGATGGTCAGACAGTAGGAAAAGCTTCTTTATTATGAGAGTGGTAAAACACCGGAACATGCTTCATAGAGAAGTGGTTGATGTCCCACGTCTGTCAGTGTTTAGTAGGCATTTGGACAATGCCCTCAGTAACCTGCTTTAACTTCTGATCAACCATGGTTAGATGATATTTCTGTTCTTCCTATCCTATCCTATCCTATCCTATCCTATCCTATCCTATCCTATCCTATCCTATCCTATCCTATCCTATCCTATCCTATCCTATCCTATCCCACTCTACTCTACTCTACTCACTCTCAATCTACCATTGTTTTACTTAGTCAGATTGTGATTTCAGAACTTATGCAGTTTCATGATTTCCTTAAGTGGCACTAGAAGATATCAAAATAGTTAAAGAAGCCAAAGTCAACTACCAAGTCTTTACTTTGGTTTAAAAGATTTTGTTTGGAATTGACTTCATATTTAGCTGAATAAAGTTTGCAAAAGAACAGATCTTCTATTCAACTCCTAGTTATTCCACAATGTAGCCAGAACAGAGTATCATTTCAAATATATTGACAGAGAAGGCATCATCTTTGTGTAATCATTTATCAGAACAAGTATACACTTTAATCCTTGTACTTAATAGCTGCTGAGTTCTGCTCTACTTGTCCATGCAATGTTTTATAATATCAGAATATTCCTGCTTGCCATTCTGCATTGATTTCATCCTTTATTTCCTCTTTTTATTGAGCTCTTGAATTACTTGCTTTATTTTTTAAATTTTACTTTCTATTATTTGAATTTTCTTTCAAAGCTCTAAAGCACATCTTTTATCTCTGAAACACACCTTACCTTCTCTACATATCTTCCTCCTTCAACCAATGAATAAAAAGGGAGATAAATCCAACAGTGTCTAGAAGTTGTTCTGCATGGATCTGCTATACTAGAAGTTCCTAACTTCAGATTTTCACAAGGTAGGGAGAAAAACAAAGACATACCAGCAAAAGCTTTGTGTAATATATACATTTTTCCCTTGTCTTTGTTTTTGTTTCAGTTGCAGACATTGTACGGTAAATGGACCTTTATATTAGCTCCATATATGTACTCCTTTTTTCTCTTTTAGGTAATTTATTTCATTTGTTTCAAGTTATTTTATGTGGGTTTTTTTTTTGTTGTTTGTTTGTTTTAAATGAGTACTATCAGCAAACTTACTTCTATTTAATCTAATTTTTAAAATCTTTGTCATTCCCTGGGTTATTGTAAAGCATAGGAAAAACCACCTCACCGAATTAAATGTCTCAAAAATAACTCAAACATGTTATGCTTAATACGTTTAGTTTGTTTCCAAAATGTAATTATTGTGTGGTAGTACTATTATTATCATAGAGTTTACTTTAAGGATCTGGATCTTTTTGCCAATGCACTGTTTGCATAGCTTCATATAGAATCAAAAAGCTGTTTTTCTAATACTGAAAAGAAATTGAGTTAATCTGGTATTATGCATAAGCCAATGAACAAGATTTAATGGATGGCAACTAACACCTATTATCAAGTTATGCTATTTCATAATGTGTCTTTAATTGGTGATGTGCATGAAACAGCTAAAAATTGTCCTTCACAATAGTGAACTACAAATGCAAAGAGATCCCAGCAACATAGCTAATATAAACACTGTAAGAAAACTTCATTTTTGGGTTAATGCCCAGTTTTTTGACAGCTATATTCATCAAGGAAAGGTTGAGAGGTAGGAAACAGCTTTAAGAAGTAATGAGAAACTTGAAATAAGATATTAATCTTATCACAGTTTAGTTAGAGGAAACTGGGTGTAAGCCAGGATTTGAAATTGGAGATGCAGAAATTAATGGCAGAGAGTAATACGAGTTGTAAATCACATGCATTTATGTGCTGTCAGTCTTGTCATACAGGAGGATTGCACCACGACTGACAAGTGAGAGAGTATTAATTTGTAAGGATCAAGACGTTGGAGTTAATAGAATTTGATCATCTGACTCACCAAAGGTGTGGAATTAAAATATTTAAATGACATAAGAGCAAAGCATAATCACACAGAAAATGAATTTGAAGAAGCCTAGGACCCCCAACTTTTTGTTCTCTTTTCCACTGTAAATATTTATTATTCTTGTGAATGTCCTTGCCCTGTTCCTTAGACAATTTAATCTACTTTCTGGACAGAGCTGTTGTCATGTCTTGTCCCCATCAATTACACATCTTAGCCTGAATGTCTGAAACATCTTATGTTCTGTTACATTCTGATATCCCTGGCACCACAAAGAGAAGCTCCTCCAGCTGTGATTGCTCTTATCCTGTACTTGAAAGTGGATTTGGGACAGAGGCTGAGGTGCTCTAAAGGATTAGCTGAAATCAGGGGTTTACAAGACCTTTTCCTCCCTGTCCCTTTTATTTCTGCACTGGGAGCAGTGATGCATAGAACTGGATGTGGTCCCTGACAGGGAACTGGCAGTAAACTCCAGGATATTATTTGCCATTGGTCTTCAAATAAGATGAACCAATGCTGTGATCAGCAACTGAGGAACTGCCATTTGCTCTCTCTATATATGAATTTTCTTACTTCTTTCTCCATATTCATTTAATGAGATGCTTTCTGATAACGGGGAGCAGCATATCAGCAGTAGAAACTTACTGAAGGTAAGAGTTTGCAACAGGAACTGCATGCTCACTCTGTAATATGCACTTTGTGCTGCTGCTGCCTCCAAACCTTGTCTTGAAACCTGGTTAAGAAATGAACAATTCAAAGTTCCATTTTGAAAAAATCCTATATGTACTGAATCATAGAAATTAGGTGTATATGGTTTTGTCCTACATGCTGTGACACAGCTGGGCAGACATTTGTATTCAGATAGGGACATTGTCTCCCATGGGTTAATGCATAAGGGTTAAAAAAAATTCCTATTGATTGTCCCATCCACACAATTGTTCTTCATCTTCCTGCTACCCCTTGGCAGAATGAAGTCTTAACAAATATTTGGCATTTATACCCTTATTGTGCCATCGGAAAAATAGCTCAATTGAAGAAAAAACTGCTTTGGCAGGGGGGTTGGACTCGATGATCTCTGGAGGTCCCTTCCAACCCCTATGATTCTGTGATTCTGTGAAAAAAACAGACAAGGAGACAGCAGATCTGGAATCCAATCCTCCCTCTGCCCCTGACATTTTTGTTATTGTGACATTTTTTTATGCCTGAGCTTCCATATCTTCATTTGAAAAGAAAAACTACTACATACTACAGAGTGATTGCAGGAATAATTATATGACATATATCAAGACAGTATACACACAGAAGTCTTAGCCAGATCAGGCCCTGCAAGGTCATGAAATATAAAAGCTGAGGGAAAATGCAAGTAATTTGCAAGTTCAGCTTTCAAATATTCTTATCTCTTTTAGGACAAGATTCCAGAGGATTTAGGCATTTAGATGCTGTAGTTCGGAAGGCACTAGGAGCACCAAAGGGTTGCTGCTTCTCTGGCTGCCATTGTAGGATAAGGCATAGTGATAAAACAAAGTTTAAACATCAAGTCTGAAAGTAACAACAGTTCAAACAATTAAGCCGCTGACTTGGCAAATTGCATCTTTTAAAATTTCCCCAGCTTCGACACATTGTGGGGTGACTTTATGTCCTACTGTTTTTACATTCTTGTTGATATCTTGAATTAGCCAAGCATCTGTTGCTCAGTGAAATCAGATATCTGTTTTAATATGGTTGTTTTCAACACTGCAGCGTGCTCTGATTATTCTTTGTATTAAAAAAGAAAGCATTCAATCTATTCCTTTTTTTCTTTGTTACAAAAGAAAATTATTTGTTCCATTCGCTACTCTTTTTCTAGCAGTTCAATTAGATTTACCTACCAGTAGCTTCTATCAAAGCTTCTCTTTATCTGATTTGGTATCTTTTATATGAAAAATTATTAAATTCAGGAAAGAAATATCCTGAAATATGTACCCATTAAACAACTTTCTTTAGATCTTACTGCACATTCTTGGGTTAGTAATGGTAAGAATATATATATATATTTTTACAAAACATGACCTTTTCTGACCATGCAGTCTTAATTTTTCCACAAAAAATGCTCTTTTTAACGGTATTTTGTGGTTCCTTTTTTAAGTCCAGCATGACTTAATGCTCTTAACTCTCAGTGCAAGTTTTGAATAAGAGAGCAGAAAGTTGTTCTGAGATTTATGGGTATGAAATTTAGAAAAACTGTAGGCAAATCATAGAATTATAGAATAGCTCAGGTTGGAAAAGACTCTCAAGATCATCAAGTCCAACCACAACCTAACCATGCCACCCTAACTCTAATAAAACACTGCTAAATCATGTCCCTGAGCACCACATCCAAACGGTTTTTAAACACATTCAGGAATGGTGACCCAAGCATGGGGATCCTGGGGAGCCAATTCCAGTGCTTAACAACCTTTTCTGTAAAGAAGTGTTTCCTGATATCCAACCTAAACCTCCCTTGGCAGAACTTGAGGTCATTTCCCCTCATCCTGTCACCTGTCACCAGTGAGAAGAGACCAACACTGCTCTCACAGCAATCACCTTTGAGGTATTTGAAGAGAGCAATAAAGTCTCCTCTCAGCCTCCTCTTCCCTAGGCTGAACAGCCCCAGTTCCTTCAGTCTCTCCTCGTAGGGCACATTCTCCAAGCTCTTCAAATGCCTTGCTGTCCTTCTTTGGAAGGACTGCTCCAGCACCTCACTGTCCTTTCTGTATCGAGGTGCCCAAAACTGAACACAGTACTGGAGGTGGGGCATCACCAGAGAGGAGCTGGCTGCGTGGAGTTACTCCAGATGTAACCTCTGTGTAACTGAAAGCTACTTTCTGAACATACATAAACTCTTGCATCTTTGCAATACTCATAAGAGGAATGCCTCATTTCTAACAAATTAATGATATTAGCGATAACTGACATGATATCTCCTGATTGGGTGTTTTTTGCAGTCCTCAGTACTAGTGTGTAGAGTAAGTGACATCTTCAAAGAAATAAATTCAGTATATTTTCTCGGAATGGGGGGGAGAAACACCTTTAAGCTTCTATATGGCTTCTATATGGCTCACAGCTTTAATTAGTTTTCAATGAGCTCTGATTTATAGGCCACAATCAATACTCATGGGTCATCTTTTTTGGCTGATATCCCTATATCCCTTTACCAAAAGGTAATGTAGATTATTTCCATTGGTTACATGCCATGTATTAGGCCTTCAAGCTGTATGCCAAAATTCAGTTAATAAACTTCCATTCCAATTCCACATACTTACTTAATTGCAACTTGTAACACCTTGTCAGAGAAGACCCATCAGTGTCCAAAATGTAAATCAGATAATAGAGACCTTTAAGAGGTAATTGGGGCTTTTCTGTAAAACACTCTAAGTATCACTGAGAAGATAATATGAATAAAGCTTCCCAACTATGGGTATGTGTGCCAAGCTGTTACATTCATCAGTGGTATTGGCATTCAATGATGTTGTTTAGACGCTCCAATTCAGCCACTTTCTCCTAAAACTTGTTTTGGTTACACTATCTCAAGATAATAGGGAATTATCTAGATTTGAGGAGAATTCTTTAAAAGCCAGAACTTCTGATGTAGTGTGACAGGACTTCTCACCGCTTTGGAGATGTTATATCTCTAGTCACTTTGCAGGTCACAAGGAAAAAATTTGAGAAAAGCTGCACTAAGCTGTTGGCAGCAGTGCTAATTGATGCGTACCACAGAGATCAGATGGAGACTTTTTCATCCAGCCTTGCAGGTAAGAATACACTTCTATTGGAAATTATTGCCATTCATATAATAAACTCTAGAGACAGCTGTGTGAAGAACTGGAAGGAGGGTTTTACTCAAGCTGAAGCTTACTCACATAATGTGTTTGCTTATTTCTAAAGTAATATTTGAGTGTTTATCAAATGCTTATAAATTATTTTAAGGGATGTAGTTTCTTATTATGGAATATACACAACAGATTTATTGGGATTTTGTGTCATCAATGACTATATCCTTTCCCTGAATTTTGCTTATGAACTTGTGGGAGTACCCTTCTCCTGCTGAACTCCAGAGCAGTTTTTCATACTAATCCTGTCCTTTTTACTGGTTATTGCTCACTGACCTTAATGGCCATTTGTTTTTATGCCTGATTAATTTCTTTCAAATGTTCTATTTTGTTAAAACTATGTAACGTATGCTGTTCTATATCATCTAAAAAGTGTAGGGAGTTCCATCCTTTGAGCTGGCTCTTGAGGTGGTACTTGGATCTCTTGGTGGTTTAGAGCACTCAGCATTGTTCCAGACGGGTTTAAATAAATTAAGGTTGGAGCCAAATTGGAAAAAAAAAAAAAAAAAAAAAAAAAAAGAGAGAAAAAGTAATATATTAGTATCACCATCATCCAGGTAAAGCACAAGACACATTTAATTAACATGAAATTGCCTGTACTTAACTCAGGGTAATACAGAATGCAATGTTCCTTCCAACAGTGTTGCACTTTGAATACTGTGTCTCCTAGAAAGGGGGAGAGAAAGCAAACAGTGGAAAGGCATCAGTCACTTTGCTCTATCCACATACTACAGATGTAAATGTGAGAATGTGCACAGGACAGAAGTGTCAGTGTTCAGAGCCACTCTTTTCCTCTACAGTCTAAGTGGGGGAAGGATTATCTACAGAACAGGAACCAGGAATGCTTGAGATTGCACTACGTGCATAGCTATTTTTCAAGTGAATATTATTAAACATCCACTAATAAACCAAAATATTAATGCACAAAATGTTCTGAAGGATACCATTTAAAAGCTTTGTATCTTTTCTCATAGTAAAACTGCACGTTGCTCATCATTTTTATGTTACAAAATGCAATAAACTAAATGCAAAAGCCCTATAAAAAGCCATATAAAAGTTCAAGTTGAAAAAATTCATAACATTTGATCCAGATCTAGGCATAAATACTCTCATTAAAGACTAGAGATTGTAAAAAACTGATGCTGTGCGCTACAATGAGAAAAAAAAGGCATGCAAGTCCACTGTCACCTACCCCTATCCTTGCCCCAGGAGTATGTTTTCTCGAACCTGACTACAGAATACAAAAAGTACATTTCAGCAAGAGGGCACTACTTGGAATAAGTGTAATGGAAAACGGCAAGCCTTGTGGAGATTTAGGACACAGAGTATTTATCTCAGGAAATTGTATACTGCATTTGTGACTTACAGGATTGACGGAGAGGCTACAAATTGTAAAAAGGAAGAATGAAATTAACCTCAAAGCTCAGAGGGGAACTAAAGGCCAGGTAAATGTTTTGGACCTTTGGTTCTCCATGTTTGTTTTCTTGCTATGAAGTCATTTTACACTTACATTATAAAGGCTTGGAGGAAACTGCACACTTGTCTCCGGCTGCTTGGTAGTAGGAAGGGTTGTAGAGAGATGAAAATTAACTACACCTGGGATTTATTTCATGTGATTCTAAATCACAGTGAAGATATGACAGAAATTATCTCAAGGATCCAAGTGGGTGCATAGGATTTGGGACTCTGATAAGACTGGAAAGCCCACATCAAAATCCATACTACTGTATGGTTCTGCTCCTTGAGTTGCTTATGCTTTAATTTTATCACTGAGCATAGTGCAGAGGCAACCAGTCTTTTTCTCATCTTTCCAGGATTGTGCTTTATTCATTTTTACCATCTAATCCATTCACCACTCATGTGAATTAGCTAAGGTGGTGGGGTCATTTCTTAAGATTCTAGAAAAGGGGAAAGTGCAATTGAGCAGGTGTGACATATAGAATCATAGAATTATAGGATTCTTTGAGTTGGAAGGGACCTTTAAAGGTCATCTAGTCCAAATCCCCTGCAGTGCACAGGGATATCCACAGCTAGATTAGGTGCTCATGCCCCATCTAGCCTGAGCTTGGATTTCTCCAGGGATGGAGCATACACATCACTAGGAAACCTGTTCTGGTGCCTCACCACCCTCACTGTGAATGATTTTTTTCCTTATATCCAATCTAAACCTCCCCTCTTTTAGCTTTAAACCATCCCCCCTTGTCTTATCATAGCAGACTCTGCTAAAGAGTTTGTCCCCTTCTTTCTATAGCTCCCCTATAGATACCTAATGGCTGCACTCAGGTCTCCCTGCAGCCTTCTCCATGCTGAACAGCCCCAGCTCTCTCAGCCTGACCTTGTAGGAGAGCTGTTGCATCCCTTGGAGCATTTTTCTGGCCCTCCTCTGGAGGCGCTCCAACAGATCCGTGTTTCTGCTGTACTGAGGATGGATGCAGTACAGCAAGTGAGGCCTCACCATCACAGAGCAGAGAGGTAGGATGACCTTCCTTGCTCTGATGACCTTGCTTTGACTGCAGCCCAAGATACAGTTGGCTTTCTTAGCTGCAGGCTCTTGCTTCCTTCAGGTGTATTTGTATGGAAAAATAGTACTCCCTGTTTGTTTCTCACACCTTTATGGGAATTTCCTGCACTACTTCCCCTTGCACAGTGTTATGATCTGCATAGCTGTGCCAGGCTCCCCAGGGTGGTTGTTGCATCACCATTCCTGAATGTGTTTAAAAACCATTTGGATGTGGTGCTCAGGGACATGATTTAGTGGAGGTTTGTTAGAGTTAGGGTGGCATGGTTGGACTTGATGATCTTGAGAGTCTTTTCCAATCTGAGCCATTCTTTGATTCTATGATCCTATGTCCTGTACCATCAGAATATGTTTAACATGAGGCATTTAACTACATAATCACCTTGTTCCAGTGATTTCTGCCAGCCTGAAGAGGAAGTTGTGGCATAAACAACTTTTCTCCTGTTCTAAAGACTCATTTCAAACTCCACTGGATCTCACAAAATGACCTCTATTGATTCTAAATGTTCTTAGATGATGTCCCAAAGTCACAAGATAAGATAAGAATAATGGTGCATTGTGTTTAAGGCTTTAGGATAAGTTAAAAAAAAAAAAGTGACAAAACCAAAAACAATTAAAACAAAAAACAAAAAAACGCAACCCTAGACATAGTTTCTTTATGGTTTTGGACAAATACCTCATCTCTGCTGTCTGTAAACTGAGGGTAAAATTGCTGTAACTCATGTCAAAATCCTTACAAGGATAAATCTATAAAGTCTCGGATGCACTGACATATTGCCAGAGGGACTATATTGATAGATAAAAGCTACTACACTGTCAACAGATGTCTTACTGGTACATACAAAAATTGATGAGATTTCTTACATTGCTGGGTGTCCCGAAAAAGAGGACATCTGATCATATAGGTAAATACCTCATCTCTGTCCGTTATTTTAATTGAGGGATGAATTTTCCAAGTGTAAAAGATGTGTCCTAGCATACTCATGTCAGCAATAAAAATAGAGAAGGATTTGCTTTATCAATTGCACTAAGCAAACCTTTGCTTTGTTTAACAAGTTTGAACCGCTAATTCATTGGAATCAGGCCGGGAAACAATAGTTATGACAGTTTGTGAGCTACAGATTATTACATATGAGGAATTCCAGACACGTCCCATGAACTAGTCCTCTGTGAGTTCTGAAACTGAAGCAGCTGTTTTGTCTTTTGAAGTCCAACAAAGTGTTTTGTATTGTTTCAGGTAATGGCTGGAAATATGCTCTACAAAAAGATATCATATTCATCGTGGGTAGTGATGTCTTTTTTCTTCTGTTTGAAACAAAGCTGTCAGCCAGGATATCAACCCTCTAATCTGTCAGAAAAGATATCACGTTTTATCACAATGTCTAGCAAAGGAATTGCCACAATATTTTATAAAATTGAGGTAAACTGGCAGGTTTAGTATGTTCCAACATTGCTTTATTGAAAAATCTTATGTTAGAACAAACTACTAATGAAAGGTCAGAAAAACTACCAATTGATTTGAATTTACTAAACTTTATAATAAAATCCTATATGCTACACAGGAAACGTCAAAAATTGGTATGCTTTTTTTGTTTAAAACTTAAAAAATTGCTAAATAATTCACCTCCAAATGTAGGAGGATTGGAGCCTGCCATAAATTCTGTTTGTGGGCAGGTGATAGAATGGATGGCCTCTTGAAATGCTCTTCAGTTTTATTTCCCACAACAGTGTTGCAGGAATCAATCTGGACAAAGTTGATCGATCTGACTGCTAGTAGATCTGAGTGCATAACAGACTGACTTAACCAAGATATTCTGTTGTGCTGTGCATGTGTTTACTTCTGCCTGATGAGCTTATTACAGCTGGGCGCTAAGAAGCTGATATACAGCATTGAGCTTGTGGTCCTTCAGTACTTGCCTGCTGGATTTAAGCAAAATCTTATTTTTGTCTTTGGAGACATACTCAGATACTTAAACTCCTTGCTTGAACACTTATTTTCAAATGATGAAACTTCCTACCCCTAGCTACTCCCTGTGAAAAGCCATAACTTTCCTCAGTCAATACAAAAGTTGAAGTCAGTCTGTTACAAGAAGTGACAGCTTCTTGCAGGGAGAGTCTAACCAAAGTCTATGCTCAGCATGTTTCTAGCCTGGTGGTCTTTGAGTTATTGCATTTTCAACTGCAGTTAAATAGATACCTAAATGAAAAATCTCAAACAAAATCTCAGTCTTCACTGCTGTCACATTTCTGAGACTCCTTCTAAATTTGATAATGCTGTTCAGGATCATAAGATACGTTTCTTCAGCTCAATCTTCCTTCTGTGTTTGCTCTGTTATGCTGTTGCAGCCCACAAAGCTGTTTAAAGATATTCTTACCCAAACTATTTATTCTTTGCTTACTTCTACTTTATGTGTTTACTCTGTTCTATTTGTACTTCTTGTTTTATGTCATTATAAAGGATAGAGAGATACTGTGTAAACTAGATCACCCTTCCTGAGCTGCTTTGGCTGAAATAAAAAGGAAAAATGTATGTTCTTGATGGTGCTTGATTGTTTTCCAGTGCTTTCCTTCCACAACTCTTGAATTATGAATTTCAAGTAGAAGCTGAATGACTGCAGGCACAGAAAATTTTCCTGACCGGAAATGAGTTTGTGATTTGGTACAGATAGGTAAAGTGGGATTAATCACATCAAAATTAGATGTCTGCTGTGCAAAGAGCTACCTCTGAGCTTTTCGTCTACAGTTCCTTTGTAGTAAACCGAGAAAAATTGCACTCGCAACTAAGCCGTGCCTTCCACTTGCTGTGACTGAACATTGGTGACTCACTTACAAGCAGTCAGCTGCAATGAAACCCAATTATGGTATATACCTAATTGGCACCTATGATTTACTGAGTTGCTGCCCCAAATCTATGGAGTTACAGACTTGGGAGTGCCTGTGTTTGTTTGCAGGGGAAAGGAAACCCAGTCCTCCACAGGAACCCATCATGCAAATGCTTGGATCCTACAGATAAACAGAAACATATGGATCTGGTCTCGTTACCTTGGTCTTTCCCTGGAACTGTTCTGTATTTCACTTCACAGTAGTCTTGTAACGTTTGCTTTGTATGAGAGTTTCTTCTGAATGCCTGATTTCAGGGGGCCCAGATGAACCTGCAACATGGGTGATATGATAATGCTGTGGTCAATAGAGAGCATTAGTGCAGAGAGAAGCGCTGATACTGTCCTCAGTATTCTGCCAGGAATTATATTCCTGGATTATACTGTATATCCTTCTAAAGCTGTCTTGTCCATGGGCAATAGCTTGTTTACTTACAGTAAATATTTGCTGGCATATGATTTGGATCATAGCATATTTTACATACAGGAAAAGTAAACCACAGCACAATTATTGCAGGAATGGCCAAATCTGAATTGCTATTAGGAATGTCAGATAACAATCTGTACTCATCATGCCCCAAATCTCCAGTTGAAATATGGTTTTAGGTAGTGTTGTTTGCCTTCTCTGTTTCAGATACAGTCACAAACACATGAATTTGTATTTACAAGAGTGATAAGGCACTTCTGTGTCCATCCTACACACTGTGACCTATATAATATACCATCATTTTTCTCTGTCTCTGACAGAGTCCTAATCCAAACCTCCATGGCCTCTCTATTCTTTAAACAATTGCTTGTTTTTCTTCAAGAAGGGTTTGTAGTGCATTATCAGTTTCAGCAGTGCACAGAGACCAGATAAGACAAGAGAAAATATGAAATATCACATAACAGTCATATTACAAGCAGAACATAGGAAAAGAAACACCGTGACACAGACTAAATGGCCTGCAACTTCACAGTGGTGTAGTTGGTTAGCAACCCCAGAGATTATCCCTCTGATAATAACCCCTCATGTTTGCTCTGTACAGCTCATGCCCTTCCAAATCCTTATCACAGGGCCATTTCCAGCCTTTTCCCACTGAAGGGAAAAAACTATCTGAAGCGCATTGGGCTTTGTTGGCTTCATGGCCATGGAGATATTGTTGCAGCTAACAGTTTAGTGCATGAGGGGAAGCTTATATTATTAACCCTTAAAAGAAAAAAAATAGGCTTGAAAAGGACAGATTTTTCTTCCTCAGTGTGAGATATGCTCCCTGCAAGCTGTTCACCAGATAAAGCAAGCCAATCACCTCAAATATGGTCTTTAAATGCATCTAGATGCTCCGTGCTCCACTGGGACACAGTAATGAGCTCTGTCTGTCAGGTCTTCTCACCACACCTGCTACTAAAGCAGTTGGCTGCATGGGGACCCCCATCCTCCCACCAGAGGCTGTATGCAGTGTGCTGCTGCCAACTCTGCAGGGTGCACCCAGCCTTGTTCTGCCCATCTGCCACCCTCTGCATCCCATGTGGGATGCTACAAGCCCCTACACCAGCAGGTTAGTGCCTGTGATCCAGGTCTCACCTCTTTTCTCACTTGTCTAGCAGCCTCATTTTATGTATGTCTGATTGTCCTTCTCCAGCTCTTTTTACAGTTTGTCTCCTTTTCAATCTCTCTGTTGCTAGAGTTGCTTTTTTCTCCAACTGTCTGAGTACGTTAAAGTTGTAAACGTGCTGTTGGTATTCCTTCTTTTTTTTTTCTTTTACTTTATTTTACCTTCTTCCATCCCATACGTGACGGATTTCTTTCTTTGTTTATTGTTTGTATCTTTACTCTTGCTTTTTCAAGTTTTAAATATCAACAGCTCTTTAATTATTGTTTTATGTTTACCATCTGTGATCTTGTTCTTTTCTTTTTTTTTTTTTTTTCTATTCCTCTCTCACTTTCATCCTGTTTGAAATTTTCAGTGAACTGTGGCTTCAAACTGTGTAAGAATCACTGAGTTCCTTGGTTAATATCATTCAAAGAGGCAAAAATAATTTGAAAATTCAAGTTCTCATTTCAAGAGCTCCTGATTTTGCTGGAGAATGTAGATCAAAGATCAAAGTGATAAAAGTGGGATTCGCAGGACTAACATTTCACACTGGGTCTGAGATATCTGAGCAAAGACATTTCCTTTACATCTTAATCAGACTCTCTATATGCTTGTCTGAAAAAACAGCCCTCTTCCCAGCTAATGTCTATCTCACTATCATCTATCACTTTTCTCAGTCTTTCAGGTAGAACATGTGGAAGCCTTTCAGAGTCCTTTTTCTTAACAAAAAGTGATGCTCATATGTAGACTCATAGGTGACTAGAAGCAGCCATGGATGCTTGCTGCCTGCACAAGTCTCTGATCTTTGGCATCACAAGCAAACAAGCCATAAAGCACATCTATGTAAAATACCTGTCAAAAATACCATCTAAAAAGGACAGCATTTCACACTTAATTTCACTTATTGCTCACAACCCTGCCTCCTCGATGCAGTTGCCCTTTTCCATCCATACACATCTCCAAAGTTGGAGAGAGCTTTTTTCCCTTCCTTTGGTGGATAATAGTGGCTGCACCAGGAAACTGATGAACTGAAACTCATGGCAGTTGCAAAACCGAAATTCGCACTGCAGCCAGACATGGATTTCCTCTCTCCATTTTCTTTGTTTAGCATTTATTGAATCAGGCAGTGTTTGAGAATGCGTCACCAGTGTCAGCCTGGGGTATTGGCAATTTATGAAGCTCATCTATGTATAAATTACATGAGAGAAACATGACATCAGATAGTGCTGAATACATTCATATACTGTGTATTCTGTAAAATGGTGAACTTGGTTATTTGATAGCTTGTTGCCAAGCTGATTAAGTTACATCATCTCATTTACCAGACATGACAGTATGCTATTCTGAAGCATAAAGAAAGCTGTGGCATGAAGGTACTGGTCAGCTAAAGAGCTGCTGTAATATTTCAAAATTAAATATTCAAACTCAAAGATTTTTCGTTCAGCCTCAACATAGCATGGAATCTCATAGATGTTAACAATACCCCAAATTTGTTGTTTTTCATCTCTTTAGCTGCTTATTATGTGCCCTATAAACTCAATTATTCTACCAAAGGTGTACTTAGTCATGCAAAGAAATATTTAAGGCAATTATATCAAATTCCCCTCTTCAGAAGAATAGCTGTAGAAATAACTCATAGCAGTGCATGAATAGCATGAGTAGAAGTTTAAGTTGAAGGAAAATAAGAGAGGTTTATGCAAATAACATAAACACTCTAAAGAATGTGACATTTTAATTGAAAAATAATTAGAAGCCTTTCCACTATTTGAAAACTGAATTATTAAATGTTATCAAACATTTTTTAAAAGGTGAGTAATGTGGAAAATTTTTAACCATCAACCCTTCAGTTCAATGAATGCAAAATTTGCTCAGAGAGTATGAAAGTAAAGTACTAAGAGGATGAGCTGTTAAAGTTAGATTTAATATTGGATTGATTTTTATTTAGTGCTTTTTGACAAAATAATCTTGTTGCTGAGGCAGTCATCTCCCTGTAGGAGATACAAGCTCAAACCCCAGATCTGTTCTAGGCCTCCTGTTTGACCTCTTTGCAACTTCTTTCCTCTGTAGGGAGAGGTTACCAATTTTGGGTTTGTTGCTTTTCTTTCTTTTTTTTTGCTACATTGATTTTCAGTTCATAGTAGATACTGCATCTAGTAAAGGTAATTCTGATCTCCATCTGCCTGTCCAGACATTAAGGGAATATAGATTGTGTGCCACAAACAACTGCAACTAAAACTTGGTGAAAAACACATAAACACACTTTGGAATTTGAGGATTTTTTCTGTGCTTGTTCCAGAAATACTTTTTTACTTTGTCATCTCCATTTTTGTCTTCTTTCTGAAAATCCTGAGCAAAACCTTATTTATTTATTTATTTATTTATTTATTTATATTTTTTAATGTGGGTGCAAATAGAAATTATTAATTTGGTCATTCCAGTTTCCACAGACTGTTTCTTAGCACTTCTGTGCTGAAACAGTTTTACGTGTGATTAGTGAAAGTGGTGCTGCTTTCACATTGGTTTCTCTTCAGTCCTCCCATAGTATTTGCTAAAGAGAGATGCATAACATATGTTAAGGATATATGTCAGTAAGTTAAGAAACTTCAAGGGAGAAGTAGGAGTTATGTGGACAGAGGAGGTGCAGTCATCAGAAGGGCACACTTGTAAGAAGGTCATGTACTCAGGAACAAAGGATGGAATAAAAGGAGACTTTTCACTGATGCTAAGAGATAAAGTACTACTATGCTTAAAAACTTTTCTTAGCCTTCTGAAAAAATAAGGTTTAATAATAAATAAAGGATTTCTAAAGGAGATCTGGGTACCAAGAAAACCAAGACACCTTCTCATGACCTTGGAATTAAATCTATGATGAAATTTCCATATAATTGGCAAGTACTGCTGATTATGCTTTTGTTTGTTTGCTTAACTTTCTCCAAATACATCAGAAATGATTTATTTCACAGAGCTGGCTGTACATTTACCTTGCTGCATGTCACACTGCTCCTGAGATCTGGGGTTTGCTGACGTTCTTGATCTCTTTTATTAAGGTTTTAAAAATACATATTAGGTGACATGTTTTTAGAGCATTTGTTCTATTTCCATATATTGGAAGCAGTATCAGGTCGGCGTTTCCAGGTCTAGTATGTTTTACAGGGATTATAATTACCTCTCCCTAGAACTAACATGGAAAAAATGATGGCCACTCTAAATGACACAGAACTGTGTTCTTCCCCTGGGGAAACACAGAGTGCTCCCTACTGACTTTCATCTGTGCTGCTCCCAGTGAGATTTCCCACTTCAGTAAAGGGGAAAAATAAAGGCCTTTCTGTTACTCTCATTTGAGCAGATAGATTTGAATAGGCCATCAAAGAATGCTTCAAAAATGCAGTATCTACTCACGGACTAGTGCAAAGAAACAACTTTTGGCTGACAATTATTTAATTGTACAACACAGGACAATAAATTGTTTAGCAAGAATGTGCTGACCCACAGTAAAATATTTCAGGTACTGGCAGACAAGGTTGCCCCTGCTCCCAGCTTTATTATCAGTGTGGGTGTTTATTTCCCACCCTTTGCTTTCCAGGTCAGTAAATTCTGATGGAGGACCATTTACACTTCCTATGATCTGTGTTATTCAGTGCTATAAACTTTACAAATGAATGGGGCAAACCTTGACTGCCTACTTTTTCTGGGTCTTACTCTTTCAGTACATCCATCTTATTTACTTGCTAGCTCTCAAGAAGGCAACGGAGCATTGTGACTTCATGAGTGATATTAAAATATTCAGATAAATCACTGTGACTTAGATTGATGCCTTCACAAATGCTGAGATTTGTCGTTCTTATATCTGTTGCAGCTATGCTTTCCCTGTTGCTCTGCATCTGAGGGAGTTATTTACTGCATTGCAAAGTTTGTGTAAGTGATTCTTAGATCAAAACTTAGAGCAGTGCTGCTTTTGCACCATCATCATTCTGAAAAGTTTTAAGTGATTCAATGAAATTCAAGTGTAATAGAGTTGGTGCTCTCATTTATTTACCTTCCTCACTGACAAGATGGGTTTGGGAAACTGTCTAAGTCTTAAGAACAGCTTCTCATCCATCATCACAAACTGTGAATATGAACTGTACAAAATACATGTATTGCCAGTTTGGTTTGTAAATTTGCTAATTACTTCCATCAGTGCTCTCTAGTAACCCAACAAACTGCACAAATAGGAAATTTCTGCTGCAGTCAGAAGTATCGTGTTTGAGAGTCCTACAGGGAGAGTTGTATGACTATGACAGAAAGAGTGATCCCATGTACCTAGCTCTTCTAAATATTTGTAACCAATTATTCAGCTCCACATAACAGATTTTAGAAATAAATTGTTGTGCTCTACTAAGAATCAAAAGGAAGAGACTAACGTGGAAACTGCAGGCTTCTCTTGACTGATTGTTTTCACTCCGGACTTTACACGGCCTTAGTTATGCAATTTCTCATCTGCTGCGACTATAACAGCTTTCACAAAAGCTTCTATAGGAAGCTTATATCAAAAAAAATGCTTCATAAACTCAAATGACACATGTATAAATAACAGATAATTATTACAAATAGAGATCAAGTTCTTAAACTTCAGAAGCTTACTAAGTTACAAAATACTGGCTTAAGAATCTATGCAAACACATGTAAACTAGGCACATAAATCTAATTCAACACTTAGTGAATGATGATACTACAGTCTTGCAGTTTTGAACATGAGATGTGTTTCCTTCAAAATGATAATGCTCTTAATGCCAGTTGTGGAACTCACAGCTTGTCTTTTTCTTGCTGCGGTTTCAGGTTTGCTGTCTGTACTTCTATTCTCAAGACATGGGGAAAGATTTTCAATAAGGTACTTGAATGTACTTGGAGGTAAGCTCAAATTTAAAGTTTAAGCCTCCTTTTAGAATAGTATTCTTACTCTGTCTTTCATGACTCTGTGAAGTAAGGAAGGGATTTATGTTGCATAATTTTAGCTATCTAGCCAAGTTTCAAGGCTCTCTTTATCGTTCACTGAGACATTTCCAGAGGGCTTCTTTTCTGTCCAAAAATACATGACTGTGATAGATGCATTAATCTCCAGAGGTGTCGTTCTCTCTTCATTTACAATATAAAGCTTGGTGATAACTATCCTAGATAACATGAGTATTCGGTTTTTGATGGATAAAGTTAGGTGAGATAAAACCATCCACAATCATCTGATCTGAAATTCTTTAAAGTCAGCAGGGAGTTTTCCATGGACTACACAAGGCTTTGGATCATTGCCTTGGAAGATCTTAGAATCCCGCATTTGAACTCTACATATTCTTGGATTGGAAATTGCCAGAGTGATTCAGAAGGCTCCAAAAGGGAAGTATTGTTTTGTGGTGCACTGAGAATGAGGTTTGTCCTTGCATCTAACCATTCCAGTTTCATCTACCTTACCGTTATGGCTCATTTGATTTACCTTATCAAGAGTTGCATTTTATATGGATATTGTTCCTGGTGCTGTTTGTTTATCTGCTTAGTATCCCCTAGAACCTTTATAAAATCAAGTTGTTTCATCGCACAAGGCTGAGAAAATATGTGACTAGTGTAGGACCATCAGTGTATAAAACAGGGTGGAATTTTATTTATTGGTTTGTTTTTAAAGCAGCTACATGTTTTGTTGAGGGTCAGAGACATATCTGGTTATTAGATTATATGCCATTAGATAATAGCAAGATGCCTTGCCCTTTGGTTTGCTGAGCTGGGATGTACTATTGCTATCCATTGTTACTGTCATATTTTAAGTTGTAAGCTGCTCAAGAAGAATTGTCTTTTTGATATTTGACAGTAAAACATTTGTACTGCAGTATCCTTCTACATGCTGAGGGCACATCAGGTTATTATCTATAAACAAAAATTATAAATCTGAGGGAAAAATAATGGTATTACAAGGTAATTTATCTACAAACAAGATACTTTCTTCTAGTGTCTAACTATAACTCTGCAACCATTTTAATGCATTTATCATTACAATGTTCTTTTGACATCCATGTAGTGTGGCTATTCTCATTTTACAGATAAGAAATGGAGAGTATAGAGAATAACAAGAACAGCAACAGTATCAACATTCAGATACCTGCCTTAGCTATCTAGTATCCCTAAGTTTTGCCTTTATCCAAAGAAAACAAATTGATTTTTTTAAAGGTGATTCAGAGGAATCCTTTTAGATTGTTGCTTGGAGCTGTTGTTTTAGAAAGCCTGCCTACACCTGGGTTGCCAAAGGGTTGAAACATTGACTAATAAAGCCTTGCAAAGAAATCTTGACAAATTGGTGGGATTGGCTATCACCAGTTGTATGTAGTTTAACAGTAGCAAGTGATGGATTCTGCACCTGGGATGGGACAGCCCTAGTTGCATGCAGAGTGTGAGCCCAAGAGGCTGGAGAGCAGTCCTGCAGAAAGGGATAGGGCCCTTCAGGTTGAGGGCAAGTTCAGCGTGAGTCAGCAATATGCCCTGGAGCCAAAAGGTCCAGCGGCAGCCTGGGAGGCACCAGGTCCAGCACTGAGACCAGGCAAGGGAAGGGGTTGTCCCCTCTGTACTGTGTTGTGTGACCTCATCTTGAGCAAGGAGTGCAGTTTGAGTGCAACAGTGTAAGGACATTAAACCACTCAAGGACATCCAAAGGAGGGCTACGAAGTTGGGGAAGGATCTGGATTGAAAGACCTGTGAGGAGTGGCTGAAGCCCGTGGTGTGCTCAGCCCAGAGCAGAGCAGGCTGAGGGGAGGCCCGATGGCGGCTGCAGCTCCTCACAGGGAGCGGAGGGCAGCGCTGAGCTCTGCTCTGTGTGACAGTGACAGGGAACGGCATGCAGCTGTGACAGGGGAGGGCGGCTGGGGGTGAGGGAAAGGATCTGCACCACAGGGCGGTGGGCATGGAACAGCTGCCCAGGGCTGTGGGCACGGCCCCGAGCTGCTGGAGTTCAAGGAGCATTGGGACACAGGGCTTGAATTTTGTGGTGCTGTGTGGAGCCAGTGGTTGGATCCAGTTATCCCATGGGTCTCTTCCAACTCAGATATTCTACGGGTCTATGATTCCGTGAATTTCAGCTGATGCTTGTACAGTCTCTTTCTTCCTTATTCACTGGCTCAGTGGGATTTGCTCTGCCCTGATGGGCTGCATCAGTAACCCAATACAGGCTATGGCCAACTTCATGGAGCTTCTTTTCTGTTCCTGCTTCTTCCCCATATATAATGTTTTTAACCTTCACATTTGAAAGTCTAATGTGACTTCTGCAGAAAGCTGTGTGTGTGCTGTAAAACAAAGCAGATGTTGTTCTTCCTGCCACTTTTGAAATTATCTGTCATTCAGTTTGGTAACCAAACTTAAAGATAATATCATATGCTATGATGGCAGGCTGTTTTTCTATACTGCTCTTCATCCCTGTATATGTGTTTGAAATCAGGAACATCTATGATTGAGATTGAATTAAAAAGCTCCTTCTGTTCTGATAGAATATTTTAAAGAGTATTTGCATAATTGGCCAAAAACTTCTTCATGATGTAAACAGCATGAAGAAACTCTTGCACTCTTTTGCAAATTCTTAGACCCCTTGTCCTAATGATGAATTTACATTTCAGTCTTCCACCACCAACATAAATAAAAACAGCAGTCAAATATTGTATGACAAAGGAGGTATTTACAGTGCTATCAGTTTTTAAAAAGAAATAGCAGCAGTGTTTAAAAAAAAAATACAACAAAAGGAAAAATGTTATGAAGAAATGTGAGAAAAAATGATATTAAGGAGAGAAACAAGAAAAGGAAAGTCAGCTGAATAATTTTTGGGGTGAGACTCAGTGAAATAAAGTCTGTCTAAAGATTCCTATTCCAATGAGAAAGACAAGTAGTCACCTATATGAATGTGTTGGAGCCAAAGAAAATATGAGGAGGCATACCATCTCAGATGATCATACTAGCAAGTTTTCATTAAGATTTGGAAAATATATTAATTCCCCTTTTACAAAGAGTAATGTGGTGAGAAACAACATAACAGATACTCCTTAGAAAGGGAAGAATTATATCCATTTGAATCTTAGACTACTGGTGTGACAACATGGCTTCAAGGAAAAATCTAGCCGTCATCTTTGCATGATTGCACTGCCTACCTTTCTGTATTTGGTTTAAGATGAAATGCAGGGGAGTAATAAACTGGGATACTTCTACAACCACATGAAAAATTGAGTCTGGATTCACTTCACACGGGAACATATTGCAAACCCTTCAAAATGGATCATTAACTTTGTGGGACAAAAATAAAGGTGGACTCACAAGGTTCTACAAAGCAATTTCAGAAATGATACTTTCAGTTGCTGAAAAAACAAAGATGTAATAGATTAACAGCATTGCAACTACTTAGATTTGAGGAAATGCCTCAAATCAATTGCTTCTTTGTTAAAATTCCTCTGCTATTCTTTAGAACATTTATTGCTTTTTTTTTTTTTTTTTTTTTTTTTTTTTTTTTTTTTTTTAAGACACCACATTTCTAATAAGCTGTAGTCAGAGTAGCAACATATGTAAATACAGTGCTGTGATCAGATTTCATGCCTTCCTTCTAGCATTGAAAACAGAAGCATTTGACATAAATAGTTTCATTCTTCTTAATAGAAACATTCAGGACCAAACTTGGTTGGTAAAAAAATCATTGAAATCCATTCAGTGAAAAATTCATTGATCTGATCAGTGGCAAATTGGTCTTCAGGTGTATCCTGATATACCTACAAGAAAATGCTGTAAGCATGCCCCTAGGTTGACCCAAACCTCATAGCTTATCATGATTGATGTAAATTTATATGACAAGTGTAACATGTACTGTACATAATGGGACATAGTGAATCTTATGTTCATTATATGAATTAGTAGCTTTCTACTCATAGAAATTTTGGTTCATATACTGAATTAAATCTCTGCAAAATTGACATCAACAGAGGTAGAAACGGGACTCCAAAAGTTGTCTAAATTTAAAATTTCCTTGAAAAAAAGTCATATGACAATTTATCTTCATTTCTATGGAAAAAAGTGGAAAAGGAGAGTTAGGATTTTAAATAAAAATGTAACAGATTGCAGCAGGTGCACCACAAAACCAAGGTAAAATTAAATGAATTACAAACCAATGACAGAACGATGTGCTAGTCAGGGCTTCCTGAAACTTTCTGTTTTGTGTCCTCATATTTTTTTTCCTCTGCCTTCAGCAGACAACAAAATTGCAAATTAAACCCCTTAGCAGCTGATGTTTACAGACTTTATTATCAGACTCATGGTAAGGGTCCTATACAAACACTTTGCTGCAATATCAATTTAGAATTACAAACCCTCTTTTAGAATGCATTCAAGGAATTAGCAGACTGAAGATCATCTGAGAAGCCTGCAGTCTTTATGGGAGAATTTTCTGGCATTTATTATGAGACTGCAGTGTCTTGGTTTTAATTCTATGCTAAAATATTATATTATTTTTTGTTCAATTTTCTGCAACAATTGTTTATTCAGCAACACTACCACTATTCTTCTTGACTTGAAAATCTGCAGTTCTGTTTACCCGCCTGCAAGGGAATGTAGTCTACTCTATGTGTCAACAAACTAATTTCAGGATATTACCAAAGACTCAGTGTCAACAAAAGTTTATCCCAAATCATTTGAGTGACTACTAGAGATTGAGTGGTGAGGCACTGGCACAGGTTTCCCAGAGAGGCTGTGTATGATTCATCTCTGGAGTAGCTCAAGACCAGATTGATTGAGCCCTGGGCAACCAACCTACAGCAGGGGGTTGAGGCTAGATGATCTTTCAGGTCCCTTCCAAGCCAAGGCATTCTATTATTCTATTGTTCTATGACTCTATGAATATTGGAGAATTGTACTATCAGTTTTTGGATCCTCATTTTCTCTGTATTTTGGATTTAACACGAAAGAGTCAAAGGATCACGTAGAGTCATTTCTCAGTCACTTTTTTTCCATACGGTTGCTGGATTGATGCTGCAGTAGACATCAGGAGACTGACATGAAAAATTTTAACTCGGCCAAAAACTGGAATGATGAGAGACACAGCCATTCAGAGACAGATGGGATGTCCAGTGGTACCTGGGGAAGTTTTCCTTGGGGCTGGCAGGTAAGAAGCAGGACCTATGGAAGACCTGGAAGTCTTCTCAAGTACTTTCCAGTGACCAGATGGGATACCCTTATGCTTCTGAATTGACATCTGAGTATGGGTAACTGAAATGTTTTCTGGTTCTTTATTGTACCAGGAACTCAGAGAACTTGTGCACATGCATACACTTAATGTGTGCCAGAATTCAGGAACATAACTCTGTCTTCCAAGCAGGGGAAGACATTATTTCAATTGCCTTGAGACCCAGTTTAGGCCACAGATTTGAGAGACAGATTCTGAGAGAAAAACCCATGAGTCCATATAAGAGCTAGACTGCTTTATACAAACAGCTACATATTCCTTAAACCAGTGAGATGGTATGAGAAGTGATGGATTCTGCTATCCACCAGATGTGACATGCCCCTATAGGACATGGGAAAGTATATTTCAGTCCTTGTCTGTAATCAATTCATTAAAAATGACCCAAGTTGGCAGAGTTTATTTTAAATACAAGTAGAAACAGTGTGATGGGAATGCAGAAGTGAACTGGTATTTTTGATGAGCTGAAGGCACATCAAAATACAGGATGACTGAGTACTAAGACAGATCTGTCCATAAAATATTGATTGATAGATTAATTGATGTGTTATGAGCAGAACCATTGATCTAAGTTCTCTCTTTTGGAACTATTCCTTTTTTTTCCTTTCTGCCAACATACTGTCTCATCTAATTATATCTAGTGAAGAGTTGCTGCATGCAATTTATCTACTTCAGTGCTCCACATTTCTTTTTATACTTTCTTCCAGATAGATTATAGTGTAATATTTCTGAATTGGGGAATTTGAAAAACCTGATTCTGATCACAGTGCTTGACGGGTAAATTTAGAGCATCATCGTTTGTATACCTGTTGTTACTCTGGATTTTCTTTTGTGAAACCACATTGTTTTTTTTTATTTTTTATTTTTAAATTATAAAATAGGAAGTCAATTTGTTTAATATTGTATGTTAAATGGGAGTCAATCTTTTTCATAAAAGAAGAAAGTGAAGATTGTTGCTATACTGCCCCTTCACCGCCATGAAGGTGTGACTGTACAATTCTTTTTTAGAAACTGGCTTGGAATCTGTGTTGCTTGTATTGTGCATTGTTTCTATGGAGGCACAGCACTGCTGCAGAATCTTGTATAAAAGTGAAAGGGAATATATTGATACATAAGTCAGATTGCATCAGCTTGTATAAAGGAATTCTACACAATGAGATTGACCTCCTTTTGTATCCTTTTTATCTTAGCAGTACCACGGCACCACCTTCTCTGTAAGATAATGAAAGACTCAGTGTGATCCGGATTGTTCTTTAATGAAAAGATTCTCCCTGTGCTTGGTTTTAAGATTTGGCTAATGCAAGAGGAGGCTACAGCCAGCAAGGTCTTTCACATGTAATGTATAATTGATGGAGAATTTGACTGGCAGCAAAGACTCATCTTCTAAAGTTATTTTTATCAGCCCTTCCTCAATGTGGTCTCTCTCATCTGGCTTACAGTTTAATGATGAAGAGTCTTTTGAGCAAAATCCTTATTTTATTAATGAGATCTTGTTTGATTTGACAAAATAATAATTCTTTCTTTAGGAAAAGTAGAAAAAGCTGGTTGCTGCTTTTCATTTGCAGCTGATCTGCCAATGTGCGTGTATTTACTTATTAACATTGCAAATCCGGAATTATTTATTTGCTACTGTGTACAATGTCTAAGCAGTAGATGTAGATTTTAACTTGAACTCAGTTGTTCTCCTTTGCCTATGTACTATTGGAACTTTAATGACACTGATATCATTAAGTGAATGGTATTCAGCAACTTGCTAGATTAGTTACCTACTCAGAGGTAAGCCTTGAGTAAGGAAACAAACATTATTCTCCGTATCTAATGATCTGAATACATATGTGAAGCACTTTTTGATAAAGTATTTATAAAAGCATGTCGACATTTGGAAGTAATGTCTGTAATGACATTGTTGTAGTAGGTACTTGTTTAAAATTTCACTGAAGCCAGTATATTAGCAGGTAGACAGAACAGGGAAAGCCAAGATCAGGATTCAGTTACATTCAAATATTTGGAATTGGGGCCACTACTGAAAATAAGAATATGTGCAACCTCAACCAAATGGAAACAGTCTGGGGAAATTTGGGCAGTTTGATTTAGTTACATTACATCTGAATTTACTGTATATAGTTCCTATGTTTTATGTCATTCTCAGTCCTTTTTGTTACTCTGTTTCTGTTAGCCCTGTCTTTGCAGATGATCTGTCTCAAGTCCTGGGCTCTCTGCTGTTATTCCATGATTGTACTTTCATGTCCTCTGCTATCACATTATGCATAATCTCCACTGTGTTTTATTCAAAAGTCATACAGAGCCCATTCTGCACTGAATAATCATTTGTTATTTTTGTCTATTATTTACATATATATATACACAGCACTAATCATTGCATTGCACAGTTACAGGAAGCTAGAAGAAAAGATAAAATGAAAGTAACCATCATATGATCACTGGGCCATTGATTTTATGGGTAGAAAAGCAAGTAGGAAGCTTCAGGCAGGGAAAGACAATGTCTGGCAAGTCCTGAGATTTTTGTTGTTAAGATAACACAAAGCCTGCAGCTTTTTATAAGCAGCAGCAACACTATGCTCACCTTGCTATCTGACTGTACCTTTGCACAGAGCTAATGTCCTCAGGGGCACCTGACACCCTTCAGCATCTTGTTGTCTGCCTGTGCTTGGAAGCACAAGGAGCAGAGTGCCTGAGTCTGCTTCTGGTGCTGCCTGCAGTGCACACAGCTCCTGCTTGAATGCTGCAGGCACAGCCTCTCTATGTCTTTCCAGTATACTCAGGAGAAACAAATTTAATTGCCAGTTATAGGAAGCCTAAGTTAAGCCAAGGAAAATAAATGAAGAAAGCAAGTACAAGCTATTATTTCCTTCATTCCTTTGTCACTTGCACTGGGGGAGGGTGAACCCACAAGCTGGTCTGGTTTTATGTTCCTTTCTCTATTCTCTCTTCTGATTGCCTGATACCTGATTAGCTCTGAGCAGGAGAAAATAACTGGCAAGAAAGGATAGTTGCTATAGTGCTGACTGCTACACTTGGTCCTGAGTACAAAGGTTATTTATTTTTAAACACATGACTAGTGCAGGGACAGAATCATCTCCCATTTTCCTTGGTCACCAGTCTGCTTTTTCTTTTCTTCCTCTTTTCATTCTTCCTGTGAAGTCCTGTCCAATGTTCTCCCTCAACACCTGTTTGGTTAAGTATCCATTTCCCTAAAGTTTTGAGACACAAATAGGAACTGACACTGCACTCCCTTGACAAAGGTATTACTAATGCCTGAACAATTCCTGGCTCTAGAGCTAAAATGGGGAAAAAAAAAAAAAGTGTTGTTTTTTTCCCCATCTGACACAGATTTCAGTCCCAAAACAGAGAGATTACATCAAAATAATTGTTCTGATGGTTTAACTCATCAATTATAAACATAGTGATAATAATCAGTATTATTTCATTCAACTTTCAGTAGCCTTTTCTGCAACAACATTTTCTCTAAAAAGTTGTTTTAAGACCCTGATTCTGGTGTGGTACCATCCAATAGACTGACATTTGTAATAGCTGGAATTTTCACTTCTCTCTTTACACTAAACCTTGCCATCCGCTCAGAGAGGGAATTAATTCTGTCTGCTAATGCAGAGAGATCTGGGGTGGCCAAAATGTGGATATGAGCAGCTAATGTAGTTTATTAACTGAGCAGTAGGACCTTAGAATCATTGAATCATTTGAATTGGAAGGGACACTTAAATATCATCTAGTTCAACTGCAATGAACAGGGACACATGCAGATTGATCAAGAACCTGTTCAGCCTGACCTTGAGTATCTCCAGGGATGGGATATCCAACACCTCCCTAGACAACATATTCTAATTCCTCAGCACCCTTACAGTAAAACAGTTTTTCCTTACATCCAGTCTAAATCTACCCTCTTTTACTTTGAAACTATTTCCCCTTGTCCTGTCACCACAGACTCTGCTAAAGAGTCCTTACTCTGGTATTTTTTTATGTAGGTCTACAGCCTGTAATCAAGTATTGCTCCACTGATGTAATAACCTTCACCACTTTATACCAGGTGAGGAAAAGGAGCAATGAGGCTGGAATTACTTCCAGAATGATATGACCAGTGGAACCTCAAACTTTTGGTTTCTTGTTTCTTCTTGCACAAGGCAGTGGACACACATCTTTGTATCCCAGCCTTTAACAAATGAAGAAGTGTCAGAGTGTGCAAGCATTGGTTACACAAGAAGTGAATATGTGCCAGCTAAGAGTCTGTAACCTGACTTTACTTTCGTTTTTTATTATTATCTGAATTAGCAAACTTCCCCAGGAAGTGAATGAATTCAACACTTTTCAGTGGTGAATGGAGACAGGACAAGGGGAAACGGCCGGAAACTGCAGCATAGGAAGTTCCGCACAAACATGCGCAAGAACTTCTTTACAGTGAGGTGACGGAGCACTGGAACAGGATGCCCAGGGAGGTGGTGGAGTCTCCTTCTCTGGAGATGTTCAAGACCTGCCTGGATGCCTACCTGTGCGACCTGGTGTAGGGAACCTGCTTTGGCAGGGGGGTTGGACTCGATGTTCTCTGGAGGTCCCTTCCAACCCCTACAATTCTGTGATTCTGTGATCCTGTGAAATTGACTATAGCCTTGATTCCTTTCAAGCCTTAATTTCCAAGGTTTCCAGCCATCTCTCTTCCAGCTACCTCTCTTCAAAGCCACCTGTTAAGAAGAGTGGACTGCAAATATACGTGAATACCCTTGAAAACATGGAGCAAGTGAATGTCTATTTCTGCTTGCTCTAAAAGGGACAATTCCACGTGCCCTTCATTCAAAAATGTCAGCAAGTGGCTAGGTTTCTGGTTGTAACAGTTATGAAGTGCTACCTTGGGTGCACATTCAGGATGGAGCTGGCTTTCACATTAGGCAGTTGCTCAGAATTTTGCAGATGAAGTTGCTCAAGCAGGCTCAACCATTCAAAATTTGTATTTTGGAATAGCTTAAAGTATTAAAATATTTTGTACTTTAAATGACTAAATTATCTCTGTTTCCAAGCAAGGAAAACTTGCCTATATTCTTCTTTCTTAAAAAGAGTAAGTAAAAGAACAAGATAGACTGTAAGTAGATTTTCTTTTGTGCTTCCAACAATGTGTAAGTGCTTTCCAGTTAAGTGTCATTGTGGTTACATATATTGCATGTCTCATTCTCTCTTCCTCTGAGGAAGAAAGATGAATATGTCTGAAATGTTTTGTGGATTTTTAAAAATGTATTTAGTGGTTAATTTGATTTCTGCAGTGCTTAGGAGCTCTTGCAAAGTCAGGGTTTGTGTGGGCTAAATGTAGCTTCAGTGAGTAAGTAAGAACTTTCCTGATCCCAGAGAAACCACAGTCGAAACATTAGAGGCAGGTAACTGAAAGCAGGAAAAGGAAAGCAGCACTAAATCACACTGGTATTTTCTGCTTCCCAACTGTAACTGTGACGCTGACCTCACTCTCAGCAATCTGATATTTCATATTTTCTCTTTACTTGATTCCACTTGTAGTAGCTTATATCAAGCTTTTCTTTTACTGCTGTAATCCGTATTGTTTATGCTATCTTCATTTTTTGTCAGCACGGCTTCCTATTCCTACTTTGCTGTATTGTACTGTCATATAAATAACGAAGGAGGCAGCAGCTGTTGCAAAAACTGAGCTGTGCTGGGTTTTATAAATTTCTTTTGTGAAAATTAAAAATCATTTGACTTACATAAATTACTTCGCTGGAGGAAAGTCATGAAATGAAAGTGAGTCTTCTTAGCACCTTGAAGGGAATGAAAATATGCACAGAATTCGGTGCTATCGTGCCAGGAATGTATCTTCCATTAATTTCTGGAAGGATAAAGCACGTAGTCAAACATCTCATCACAGCTGTCTTTATCCTGAGAACAAAAGAACAAAAAATATAAATCAAAACCAGGCACTATGTGACACAATGCCATCCAAAAATCAACATGCAGCCAAGCTTTTATCACACCATTGTGAAACATATACTCAAATAACTCATTGTAAATTACTGTGAATTAATCACTACTTTAGGAAGATGTATTGCATGATAACTCTCCAGGGCCTGTTTCTGTAACATGCTTTTATAGGAAAGCTCGGAGTTTCTGGGAGATGAACACTCTGTGTTTCTCATGAGAAATCACCGGAATAGATATCAGTGACTGGCTGAGCTGCTTTTGTTTAGTGTTTTCAGTACCAGGCATTATGATTATAGCAGAGAAGTGCAGTACTTCAGAAGGCAAAGGGGATATTAAATTGTAGAGAAAGTGGAAGAAATGATGGGCCATCTGTTCTGTACACTTGACAGTATATTGTAGAGCTTGGTCAATCATTACAAATGGCAGAGGAGCAAATTTAGAGGAAATAGGTGGCTGGGTCTGAGCTATATACTTGACAAGGAATCATAGCCCCCATGACTGTGAGCTGTACCTGGGTCTCCCTGAGCTCATAACACCAGGCAGGGCTGCTCACATTCCTCAGCAGACACAGAAATGCATCCTATATCGTGTACTCCCACTGCCTTACAGTTCATCCTGATTCAAGTTTCACTTGTTGCTTTGTCTTAAGCTGGACCACTTTAATTAGACAGAATGGCCTCCGTAGTGAATTTGCTAAGATACTCCCTTGGTTCTGGGCACAACACAGTTTGCAGGTCTTCACCTCTGGTAGAAAGTTTACAATATCACTTTAAACCAAGCCAGGTGCCAGTATCATCTGGTAGATGTAAACAGGCAGTGGTGCTGCTAACAAAAAGCATTAACAAGGCATGAGGTGCTCAGAGGCAAGGAGGTATAATTGCACAGCTCCCAGAAAGTCCTTTAACAAGGATGGTTACAAAGAATTATTGGATATGTCTTGTGCCTCATTAATGCTCTCCAGTTACTGGTCTGATTTTTATCACTCCGAGCTTGCCTTTAGAAAACAAGCAAGTTGGAACATGAAGTGGGAAGAGCTGCACAAAACTCCCCAAATGTCTGAAGCCTAAAAAAAGACAAAGAACCCCAGTTTCTGTTGTAGCCCTGTATTTTGTGACAGCTTGTGCATTTTGAAACAAATAGTTGGAAGTCCAGTCCATTTAAAACTGCTGAGAATTTTTGTTGTGGAGCTCAGCATCTGAATTATTTCTCCAGATGTTTAAAATAGAAGCTGCAGAGCTCATTCTACTTTCTATTTGTGCCAGGAATGTCATTTTAAAAAACTTACTACAAAATATCTTGCAAACCTAGGATATTTGTGTATGCATTATATAATTTTGTGAGACAAATATGAGATAAATGACATAAAAAGTATGAGATAAACAAGCGTAGTGGGTTTTGAGTGAATAAATAATCAGCCTTTTTCAGCTAATTAATATCCCAGCATTAAAAGTATGCCTACTTCATAAATTAGAAATCAAAAAGATACATTTGTTAATCCTAAGTTAAAAGATACTTTTTTTTTTTTCTTTTTTTTTCCTAGGAAATGAGTGAAGAGATGTGATCCATCTTCTTTTACAGGAACATAAGTGAGAGGATTTGATTGGGTCCACAGAGAGATCAAATACGAAAAAGGCAATAAAGGGAGAACAATTGGCTGAAGCTGAATGAGTCACAGAGCAGTGCAGAACGATTTCCTTAATCTCCACCATGTGTTTCTGCTAAATAACCCCTTAATAATACTGTGACAGGTCTTAAATTGTCAGAGCTCTTTTTAGGTTTTATGACAGTTATAGGAAATGTAGCACGATACACAGCAACTGCAATTGCAGATGCTGCAAATTTAATGTCAGCTACCAGTTCCAATCACACCTGCTTATGCTTTACACACGAAACTAATCTTAATAATTCCAAAGATGCTTGCATATATTAAGTTAAAAAAATGTGTTCATACTCTGTGTGATGGGCCATTTTTACCAAATATCTGGAAACAAAATGGGAAGGTTAAAATCTTCCAAGATATTCACTGACAGCTTTTACTCACCTTTTTTTTTTTCTTTTTCCCTAGGACTTTAAATCGTGAATTTTAATATTACAGAAAATATCAGATTTTATATTGTTGAACGAACTTATTTAATAATATTTTTTTCTACTGCAACTGCATGTATTAAGCTATCATTCTTCCAATAACAAAAATGTGCATTTTTTTTCTGTGATATATGCTAAGTAAAAGCATATGTGGAGTTTCAGCTTGCTGCTTAAATGTCAGAGTGAACTGGCCAGAAGGTGGTGCTTTCAACCGCATATGAGCAAATCAGAAAGGAAAATGTGAACACAAGCTGTGTGAACAGCTTTCTGCAGAATAATAGGAATGTAGAGAAATTTGTGAGTTCCACTAAGCCGAATGAAGCTTGAAACAGGACTGCTGCATTAAAAAAAAAAAAAAAAAAAAAAAAAAAGGAAATATAGAAAAAGAATCTTCTCTCTTATTTACCACTTTTGATCAGAACACTACAATGATTTTCTTACTAATTTCAGGACAGTGGTAATAAAGCTTGGAATGAAAAGCGTTTTCTACTTGTATGAATGATGGACTTTTGTCTGATTGCAGAATCTTAGGTAACCATGCTGTTTCCCATGTTTGCTTTAAGAATTACAGTAAGGAAGAAGATTTCTTCTCAGGAAGAGTGGTGAGGCATTGGCACAGGCTGAACAGGGAGGTGTTGGCATCACTGCCCCTGGAGATGTTCAAGAACTGTGGAGATACGGCACAGAGGGACATGGTGAGTGGGCTTGGTGGGAGTCTGTTGGGGTTGGACGAGGTGAGCTTAGAGATTTTTTCCAACCGTAATGATTCTATGATCCTAAGATGACAAACTGAATTTTCCCCTCCTCGTTGATACAGCTTGAGTTTTTGAACTGCTTATTTGGTTTCCACTGGTTGTCCCTAAAACAAACACACTGGAAACAATGTTAGTTGTTATTTTGAAATGTGTGCATTGCAAGAAGCATAGATGGAAATGACAAGTGTGATCCTGCAAAAAAAAAAGTTGTGCTATCTGTCTTACTGTCCAGCCCAAATAAAACCTCCTAGAGAGATTCTGAATAGCTGGAACTATAGGATTACACATGCACAAAAGTATGTGCATCCAGCGTCCAGCTGGACACCTACGTACTGTTGCACCTCTGGCTTCCAATTCTTGGCAGATCTTAGGGAGCTCCCTGGCTGCTTAAAGCTCAGCTGCTCAACTCCTGCACCTTCACTGCACTTAAAACTGTATCATTTCACCTCTGATTAGTTTTATTGCCCTCAACAGTGTTATTTGCATATCTAAAGTTTATTAATATACTTACCTAAATGTTTGCAAATTCAAGCCAATAAAATGATCTTCTAAAGATTTGATTGGAAATTACACTCCTTAGACTAGAACTCTGCTCTTAGCCTTTATTAAATCTCACTGGGTTTGCTTGACCTCTGGATGATCATTTCAATTATCAGGTCTCTTTTCACGTTAATTAAAGATTTGATGGGAGATTTGGGATAACGGTAAAATGGAAGAAAAATAAGAAGGTTCATAATAAAATCCAGGTGAATATTTTTAGCGAATATTGACTGTATTAGTAAAAATTAGCAAAAAGTTCTGTACAAATGGGTTTTTCATTTCATCTTGATCAAGAAGTGTTTCAGGGGGTGGAACACAAGCATTTTAGTATCAAGAGATAGCATTTCTTCATACTTCAACAGGATTAAATTTTTGTTCTAGCTCTTGAAAATCTCATTGGATGAGGTCTTTAGTTGCTTTTGTAAAGGTTTTTATTGCTGTTGATAGAAGTAAATTAATTATGGACTTTGCTAATTGGGGACAACTGTCAAATTCTCCTCCAGGGAGATATCTTAAAAAATGTTTGAAGGTTCTTAATCCTGAGGATTCCCATTTCATTGTTTTCAGGGGAGGGAATGATTTTTCCCATTCTCGAAGAAAGTAAGCATAAGTCTCACATAATATTTAAATACTGCTTTAAAAAAATGTTTAATGTATTAGTGGTGTATATTTTGCTTAACATGAATAGTAATACAATGGTAAAATCACAAAGTCCTTTTCTGACTTTTTTTGAGGGGAAGTTTTGCCTTTGTAAAGGTTTCAGACGGAGATGTGTGGTAATAGAAACTTTAGCGTTTCCTATTAGTATGGATAAAGAGATTATTGCTATGAAGAAATAGTGTTAAACAATGTTATCACATTATGAAGATTACATAGTTTATTAAATCTATCTAATCCTTATTAATTCCACACCTAGAGGATTTAAATTGATGGGATGCTTTGAAAACTACTTTGGATACAGGATGAAATGGGTTATGTTTGTTCTTCACCCAAAGTAGGCCCTGAAAGCTCTTTGGGGAAGATCCCTTATCTTTCCATTTATGTATGCATGTGCCTACATTATACTTGGGACCGTTAATAAATAAATGTTAAAAGCCACCATAAAATCTGAGTAATAAAAAAGTCAATTCCCCACATAGATAAAATGGGACTTGTTAAGCCACTGTTGTGTAACATGACTTACAGCAGAAATGCCACACCAACTGTGCCTCAAAGAGCTCAGTTCCCTCTCCTCCTGTTAAAACTGCACCTGTTTGTAAGAGATAGCTCTGCTGCATGGGAGGGTTACTCAGCTTTAGTAATTCTTCTTCTTCCTTGTCACTGTCATACTTCAGCTATAAATGCTGGAAAAACAAAGGCCTCTTCAGTCTGGCATGTAGATATGCATATGTAGAAAAGGCAGATTCAGCCCTATGCCTGTCTGAGATGATCACTCTGTCTTCTGCCTTCATCGAAAGGAAGGAGATAGTTCTTTACAAGGTGACTAAATCTAGCCAAAATGGTCTTACAGAAAGCCCTTTTTCTTTTCACTGCCCCTAATAAACACTGAGGACAAATTCTGATTCCTTGTTAGCAGAGCACTGCTAATCACGAGCCAAGATTCGGTCCACAAGCTCAGAAGCAGGCTGTATCGATAGCATCAGAAAAACATCAGAAGCCAGCAGAACTAATTCAGTTTACAGTAGCAGGCTGAGCCCAGTATGTCTGGCATGATCTGAGGATACAGCTGAGGAATGGGAAACTCACTTCAAGGACTTCAGTAGAGTTGCTCTAGGATTTCCAACAGAATATTTTTCATCAGAAAATTACCTTTTGTTCACAGCTGACCCTTTCTGCAGGAACATTCTCATTTAGATGAAATTCTGGGCTGAGAGAGAAAAAATTTCAGAACAAAAAATGAAACAAAACATTTAAACATATTTTTCAGAATGTTTATTTTTCTTTGTGGATATGTTCTTGCATGTGTACTTGTAAATGTTATACCTTTGGCATACAATTTCAATCAAAAAATCAGGTTTTTTTTTTTTTTGTTTTGTTCAATATTTTGTTTCAGAATGCAAGCTTTGGTGTATTTAATTGAATTTTTACCAGCTTTTTTTCTTTTTTTTTTTTTTTCTTACAAATGCTGGATTACCTTTGTTTTGAATTAAGAAAATGAATGGAAGCAGGTTTCACTGTTACAATCCTTTACATGAAATAGAAATCTTGCACAATCCATTACTATTGCTCATTCCGGTAAGTATTCTCTCAGGACCTCTCTCCAAAGATGGGAGCAGATTCAGTCTGCTTTTCGTCCATAGACATATTAATGCAGAGCTGCTTTCTTTAAGGCAACCTTCTGAGTCAGGATAATGGGCCAATAAGCTGTTAAGCATGATTCTGTGAGTTTTCAGCTTGCCTTTTCCACCTACCTAGGTAGGACAAACCCTGTATCCCAGGTTTCCAAGCAGAGGTCATGAATGAAATGAGTACTGAGAGCTGGGGATGGGCATGGGCACAGAAAGGACAAGAAGGAGATTGTTAAAATGTTGGTATTGCTTGACAGTACCTGGAAAGATACTGGAAGTGTTAAAAGAATGGAAAGGAGCTTTTTGTTTTTGCTGTTGCTTTGTTTTGTTGTGTTGCTGCTGTTGTTGTTGTTGTTGTTTTGTGAGAAGGAAGAAAACATCTGAATAAGTTCTTACTTCTGTACATGTGAGAGTTATTGGAGATACCTGAAGAGACAATTTGCACAGCGTGCTTCTTGGGGGCAAGTGATTCTTTTAGCTCTCATGGGCAGACAGATGCTAGTAAGGATGATGAGCACACCCTCTCCTTTTTTCTCAGCATTCATTAAACGCTATTAGACACCTCTCTGCTGTATTAGATGTGGGGTGGGAGAAAGCAGACATAATCCCAGCTGCTAAGTGTTTGGGATCTAAATAATCTGCTTTGTTTTACTGGGCTCCAAGTGTGATAGCAACACAATCAGCAGCAGCTGAGTAGCTCAGTGATGGTTATCAGCAGCTATCTATTCATAGCCTTGTGGGACTGAACACTGAATGATTAATAATTACCATTTTAAAGTAAAACACATTCACTGAGAAATCAGGATTTACTTAGCTTTTGCTGAGCATTAGTGTAATTGAGCTAAAAATAAATAAATAAAAATGTTACAGAACTGCAAGGTAAGTTATGATTCTTTTCCTTATTTACTGAGAATATCAGAAATTCTTTAGAGCAAAAATGCCCAGAGAAAATAGGATTGTCATCTTAAATCACAGCCCTGGTGAAGCTGCACTTTGAGTACTGTGTCAGTTTTGGGTCCCTCACTGCAAGAAAGAAATCGAAGCCCTGGAGTGTGTCCATAGAAAGGCAGCAAAGCTGGTGATGAAGAGTTTGGAGCACAAGTCTTACGGGAGAGGCTGAGGGAGCTGGGATTGTTCAGTCCAGAGAAGAGGCACAGGGGAGACCTTAATGCTCTCTATAAGTATCTGAAGGAAGATTATAGTGAGGTGGAGGTTGGTCTCTTCTCTCTTGTAACTGGTGAGAGCACTAAGAGGGAAAGGCCTCAAGTTGTGCTAAGGGAGATTCAAGCTGGACATTAGGATGTACTATTTCTCTGAAAGAGTGATCAGGCATTGTAATGGGCTGCCCAGGGAGGTGGTTGAGTCACCAATGATGGAGTTCTTCAAGGAATGTTTAGACACTGTGTTGAGGGACATGGCTTAGTGAGAGCTACTGGTGATTGATGTTTGGACTGGATGATCTTGTATGTCTTTTCCTACCACAGTGATTCTATGATTCTATGATTTGTGATAAGAATGCACAGGAGGTAGTCCATTGTCCTGAGTGTTTGCAAGATGAATCATACAGTGTATTTAAATGTGCTGTTGGAACGTTGGTACAAAGTTAATGATCTCCTGATCTGAAAACACAGCTTGTCATCCTTTATTTTGTCACAGTGTTCCAAGACTAGATCCACGTGCAGGTTGGACTAGTGTAAGTCTGATGAAGCTATGAAGCCATCTGGTCTTTCTTCAAAGGTAACACGTGGCATGTTACCTCTCCATAGAGCTTGTTGCTTGTGTCAGTGCTTGCTAATGTGGCTCCACAACTTGTTGGAGCAATCATTGTAATGTTTACTTGTGAAGGTCCATGTAAACTTTTCTCCAGTGGTGCATGGAAGGAATAATACACTTGATAAGATCAAAGGCGTTTATCTAATCTAAAGACCTCATTTCAGCCTTCCAGTATACCTAAAGTGAGCCTACAAAACAGGAGGGGAGTCAACTCTTTGAAAGGGCAGAAAACAGCAGGACAAGGGGAAATGTTTATAAGTTGAAGGAGGGAAGATTTAGGTTGGATATCAGGGGGAAGTTCTTTGCCAAGAGAGTGGTGAGGTGCTGGAATTGGCTACCCAGAGAGGCTGTGGATGCCCCATCACTGGAGGTGTTCAAAGCCAGGATGGGGCCCTGAGCAGCCTAGTCCAGTATTAGATAAGGAGGTTGGAGGCCCTGACAGTGTCAGGGGGGTTGGAACTTGATAATCCTTGATTCTATGATTCTATGAAAGGCCCATCTGACTTATCATCACATTATGTTACTGGCATTATGGATAGTGGTGGTGTATTTTGTACAACAGAAATACTGTGAGAGATGGATGGTCTCTTAAAGAAAATCAGAGGAAGAAGACAAACGGTTAGGGCTTGTAAGGGTAAAAAAACCAACAGCTTGGATTCGTGGAGACTGTGTTGAAGGACAACAAAGAGAATGCCATAGTGTGTATCTACTACAGATCAACTCGCCATGAGAAAGAGGATATGAACGAAGACTTTTTTTACTGGAACAAGTTTCATGGTTGTGGCATTGATTCTCATGGGGAACATTAGGCATTCTGACAGGTTCCGGAAAGCAATATGTTGGGATGCCAGATATCTGGATTTATGGAGGTTGCACTAGTTTTTACTCAGCTATTGAATGGGCTGACTAGGGTATATTTTGTGCTGGACTTGTCAGACATGATGAGGAAGAATTATGGCTATGAAGGTCAGAGGCTGCCCTTGCTGTACTGACCATGACATGCTGGAGTTTTAATCCCTGGAGAAGTGTAGAAGATGAGTAGTAGAATAAGAATTGTGAACTCTAGGATGTGAACATAAGCGTGTTCAGGCATATGATGATCATGATATAATTCAGTGCTATTCTGAAGAGTAAAGGGATTCACAAGAGCTAGTGTTGTTCAAGGTCCATCAAGGTCCATTACTCTGGAGTCCACTACAATGTGCAGAAAGTGAAGCAAGTATGGCAGAAGGCCTGCTTGGCAGAAGGGAGAATGTTTATACACACAAATACACTCATAAGATATGGAAAAGATATGTAATATTTTTATCACCTCCATTTACAATGGTAGGGATTGCCATCAGGTCTCCTAGGTTTATGTGCTTGGTGATAGAGTCTATCTATACAATCCCTGATGATATAATCCCTATTATACAGCAACATTGATTAAAAAATTAGACGTACACCAGACTGGCACTAGACTGGATTTATCTAGTAAAAAAAATGACAAAATTAATGAAAGAGAATACGCTATTTAGTAGAATAATTGTAAGTTAAGAAGTATTCTGAGAATATTTTGCTTAACTTTAGCTTTGCATGACCATAGTTGGGTAAAGTGAATCTTGTGAAAAACTGTGACAGTCAAATACTCAAATTAGCACCAAAGCAATTATTAACATTTTCCCAATTATACTTTGCTGTCATCAAATTATATTTTTGTCATTGCTGTTACTTTGTTCTATTCTTAAATGGCATTCGAGTTTAAAATAGCATTGAAGTTCCTCTTTACTCACAGTTCAAAGTGTTCCACTGTGCTCCATAATCTCAAATTTCCTCAGAATCTTTCATAATATAGTTTATTTTCTTGGCTTAAGACAAAACAAAACAAAAATCTTTCTAGAGATTTATAAATTTAGCATTAAGAAAAAGATTGCTGACTTCTGTAGCATACTTTATAAAAATATGATTATGATAGAAGACAATTAAACAGATAATTTGCCACAATTTTTATCACTTCTATCACATAATATAGAGCTTCAGTGTTAATAACATTTTGTAACTCCATTAAAAACATAACCATTTTTATATGTCATGATCTCATATTTACCATAGTCCTGAGCTCCTATCTCGGAATTCTGTCATTAGATTTTAGAGCACTTTGCGAAATTAGGTTAAGTGCCAGTCTTGATCTACTGAAAGATGGAGGATTTATGTGACATGTGTATGGCTGCCAACAAACCAGTAACACCTAATGGAATAAAACAAAGATCTAGCGGAATTGTTCCTCGTAAGGTAAAAACAACATGGTACTTAGGTAATTTTGCATGGTTTAGCATTTTTTTATAAATGTACATTTTAATTTATTTTATTTTAGGTGTATTTTTCTGACATTGTAGTTATCAGGAGTGTAACTCCCTGCAGGCTATTTTTTGTTTGATGTTATGGGCTTCAGCCAAGACTTTACACAGCGGGCACCTTAGCACAACAGTTTTGGAGAGCCTAGCTGGGGAGTACTTGAATTTTCAGATATTAACTAACATTTCATCTGAATCTTGTCATTTTAACTTACTGCATCAATAACAATTTAACAAAAATTTGATCTTGGTTTCATTTTCTGAATTTTCTATCTTTTCCAACTCAGTCATTCTGCTAATCTACTGATTCCTTACTATTCCACAGCCCTATTGTCTGTGTCGACAGTTCAGAGTTTTGTAAGATTTATCACAAATATGAAATTTATTAAAGTGAATAAAATACTTCAGCCTCTGAGCCCTGGCATTTGTTATGACTTTCTTCACAATTTGTTTTGTTGTTTCTCCTGGGTAATAATTGCCCCTGTTATCTTTATTTACCTCTTACTCCCTTGGTAACTCATTTAATTTATTGGAAAATAAATCTCATTCTTGAGCTAGGCTTCAAGCAGAAATGCTTTTAAAAACTATGTTCACATAAAAAAAAATCCCAGGCTCCAGAACTTTTCCTAGCATGTCCTAATTGACTGTGCCTGCCCATTTTGCTGCTTTCTTATTTGCACCATTAAAAATGTCTACATAATCCTGAAGTTTCCCTTTGAGCATGTAATTTTCTTTTAGAATTTTACACGACAGTTTCTATCCTATACACTCAACAATGGAACAACTGCTTTTTTAGGAGCCATAAATGTACTAATAAGCATAAGCTAATTAATGAGCTGAATTATTCAATTTAGTTGACTATAAAAGTAGTATACACTGAATTCAGGTCTACTGAATGTCTTGTAATTACATAGCATCCCCCACAAATATACACAACAACCAACATTAGTTTAAACATTTTATTTCTTTTAATCAAACTCTTTCTGCCTAGAACAATGTTAGAACTCAGGTAGAAGCTGAAAACACACTGCATTTATTACGTGTCAGGAAAATGTTAAAAGTAAAAATATACACTTTTATAATACAAATGTTTGTGTTGAAAATAGCTGTAGGGAAAGAATATCCTGGAAAGTAGGATTTGGAGTAAATTTTCAACCTCACTGTCTATTGATGTTTGAAATATGTAGAAAAACTTAAGGAATTATTATTTTTTTTTAGGAAAATTAAAAGACTTCTGAATACTTCTGTTGCTACTTAGTTAATTTAAATGCACTCAATTAAGGTTTTGTACAGTTCTTGTTTTTTTTTTTCTCCTATGCATGCGTGCTCAAAATGTATTAGAAAGAAAGATAGCATTGTTCTTCAGAGGCCACTGTGCTCCACCAGGTAAAGAATTCATATTTTGTGCTTTATAAATACAGGGTTGTGTTTTCTGCAGTGAAGGATAAAAGACCCAGGTTTTCTCTTCCTTTTATTAGTGTTACATAAGCCTTTGGGGACATCACTCCAGAGACAAAAGGGGGAGGGAACACGATGACTGCTTTTAGATAAATTATGTACATTTTAACCTCTGTCTCTTTCTATATTTATTACAGAAAAACAACAACAACAACAACAAAAGAGAATGTTTTCAAGGCTGTGATGCCTAGCACTTGAAAGCTAGAGAATGCTAGAGCTAAGAATACACTGTGGGTTTTAAAAACCTGTGCTTTCTCCTGACCCATACATCTCATTCTTCACTGAAGTCCTTAAATCTATCTGTGAATAAAGAAATATTAGTTCTCTCAACATCTTGGCTACGGCATTCATTGGTGTTGTATCTATGGGTTTCAGAAATATGAAGTCACTACTACATTACTGTTATAAAGGGAGATTATTTCTCAGTGTTGTGGTTAAAGATCTGCTGCATAAAGTAAGAACTGAATTTTCACTAATTTTCATTGGTTGATTTGGGTTGAAAAACCTTAAATGCTTAACACAGTACAGTATTCATTTCAGTCAAGAACAGCTTCCAGAATACCTCAATGCAGCTGTAAAGGATTAGCTTCTGCAAATCGTATGCTGGAGCATCAGTTTATAAACAGTCCAATATTGCCTTTAGCCATCTGGGTTGTAGTTTCCTTTTAGTCATGCTGACAACTTTCCTTTCCTTTCACTCAATTCTATTCCGGTAGGAGAAAAGGGCCTTTTCCAGACATACAACAAGTTCATCATCATCATCAAGTTCACCGTCAGAACTTACAATAAGATACAGGGATCCCAGGTTGATCTGAGAAAGAACACCAGATGTAATTTTTCAAAGAAAAATATATTTCTCTTGGAAACAATGAATTCTTTTTTTTCTGCCTGGAATTGTCAGCAGAAATATTGAATCTGAGTCTTTCAGAATGGAAAATTTCTGCAGGCACAGACACTGTTCAGAACACATTTGAGAATCAGCGAATGGTAGATGAGGTAATCTTACCATTCCTATCTGCAGTATTTCTTACCTATTGACCGGTGGGCTTACCATCTACCTCGGCTTCCTCTGGATTGTTTTTCAGAGGAGAAAAAATTGCTGGCCACAGTCAAGTATTTTTAAGCGTCAAGTGGTTTATGTGAATAGAAAGTAATTTTTTCTCCAAATACCATGGGAAGGGAGGGTGGTGGAGCTCATCCTCCTTTTTACATCTTTATGTTCAGTAAGGCTTTTTCCTTCCACAGTTTGCAATCTTGTTTTTCCAGTAAACTCTCATCTCAGAGGTCTTTTGTTTTCACTGTCAGTTCAGGAGTACTGCCCTTCCTTTCTTCTTGTTTTCTGGGAGACCCAAACACTGCTGCAGCTGCTGTTACATACAGAATAATTGAGTTGGAAGATACCTACAAAGATCATCTTGGCCTAACCACTTCAGAGCTAACCAGAAGTAAAAGCATATGGCAGTGCCTCTTGAACATTGACAGCCATGGGGCAGCATCCACTTCTCTAGGAAGCCTGTTCTGGCGTCTGATCACCCTCAAAGTATTGAAACATTTCCTAATGCCTAGTCTGACCCTGCCCTGGCAAAGCTCCGTTCCCATCCTGCTATCGTTTCCACGAGCTGCACCTCCCTCTGCTTCCCCTCCTCAAGGAGCTGCAGAGAGCAATGAGGTCACCTCTCAATCTCCTCTTCTCAAGACAATAAAACCCAAGTTTCCTCAGCCTTTCACCATAGTTCATGCCTTCCGGCCCTTTTTTCAACTCTGGATTCTTTCAAGTACCTTAGGATCTTTTCTTAATATTGTAGAACCCAGAACTGCAAACAATATTCAAGTTGAGGCTTTCCTTCTCTCACGCACTCTTTTCTTTTTTACTTAGCACTATATAGCATCTAACAAGGTTGAGAACAGCTGCCTGTTCATCTCCTCCTATATGAAGGGTCAAGTTGGGTTTCTGGGAATTGTACTAATGTTAACTAGTTTTTGCCCTGACTCTGGAGCTCTGCACAAGTTTACATCCGAGCACATGCCTGAGGATATACAGCCTGACTAGTGGGCAAGTTTTCAGTAGGACCTGCACCTGCAGTGAAACTTAGTGAAATCCTGAGACCATCCCTTAGCTTTGTCATGCAAACTGCCATTTGGCTTCTGGGTTCCTATTATTTCCAGTAACTATGAAACAAGATTTATTAATATGAGTCTGTGGTGCGATTTGTTTATGTGCTTGTTCTTTAAACAGTTCAGCATCCTCCAAAGGAAAAAAAAAAATCATCTTTGCCTGAGTGCAATATTACCATGGCTCTGGCATCATTCAAGCAAGAGTCCTTATGATTTTAAATGGGAAACAGCTGCAACAAAGACATGCTCCATAAAAGGTTCTTACCTGTGAGAGCTATCTTGCCTATCTTGCCTGAGTATGGGTAAAATTCCTTTTTCGTCAAAACATTTTGTGTGTATCTGTGTTGGCACTGAATACTTAGGAGTTTCTTTATTCTTTTCTCTCACTGATTCACCAACAACTGGAGAAATGTCAGAACACTCATAATTTTTCTGTTTCGATTGTAAGATTAGTGCATAGAAGCTTTGTATAAATCCTTGAAAACTGGAAGAATATTCTTATAAATAGTTGAGGACATAATTTGATGAAGAAAAAGTGATAGATTTTCATCTTTTGCTTGTCTCCTAGGTACTATAAAAGGTGTATGAGACAGAGGTCAATGCCTCTTTCTTCCACTCACCTTTTCAGATGCAGAATGTATTTACTTACCTTTCAGGACTGAAAGCCTCTGAATGAACCTGAGATTAAATGACCAGGAAAAGGGCAGCACACAAGTGAGCTGCAAAACTGGAGTTGTAGGATTAGTGAAGCAACAACTGACATTAGCAGTGAGTTGATGAGCTGTAGATCCATTCTGATGAAGTCTATCTGTTCACAGAGGAGTTAAGAGCAGGGCAACATTTTGAAATACAATTTCAGATTTAGTTAGATGTCGTATCACCCCCCACAACTTCACACAGCATATGATTTCAGTTTCTAGATGTTCAAAGAGCAAGACATATGAAGAACAGCTGAGGTCCGTGGTGTGCTCAGCCCAGAGCGGAACAGGCTGAGGGGAGGCCTGATGGCGGCTGCAGCTCCTCACAGGGAGCGGAGGGCAGCGCTGAGCTCTGCTCGGTGTGACAGCGACAGGGAACGGCATGGAGCTGTGACAGAGGAGGGCGGCTGGGGGTGAGGGAAAGGGTTTGCACCACAGGGCGGTGGGCATGGAACAGCCTGCCCAGGGCTGTGGGCATGGCCCCGAAATGACAGATTTCAACAAGCATTTGCACAGTGCTCTCAGACATTGGGTTTGAATGTCAGGTGTTTCTGCGTGAAGCTGGGAGTTGGACTTGATGATCTCCATGGGTCCTTTCCAACATGGGATATTCTGTGGTTCCGTAATTCTATTTCACTCCTACTCTGGCTGGCTATTGAAGGAATTTATAGTGGACTTGCATATCTGCTAACTTTAAAAAAAAAAAAAAAAAATTGGTTCTGGTTTGAATTTACAAAATATAGTCATAATGACACAGCCTTCTATTCACTTATTCAGACTGAATTCTCTTCAACCAAGTCCAGTGCAGTGGACTTGCAGTGTTCAAGCACAGACTTGTATAATGATCCTAATATTTACCTAGATCTACTGAAATATTTTATTCTTCTTGCTCTTTGGCAGGTGTATCGTGTTGTAGCCATGCTGTTACTTAAAAATTCCCTGGTTCTTTCCTCCTTTTGTATTTTAAACAGATGCTGTAGCAGGAATCCTTGGTTAAATCCCTTGGCTTTTCTGCTTTCTTTTTTTTTCTTTCATATTGCCAAATTTCATTTAAGTTGTATTGAAAGCTCTCAAGGTCATCCATTGCTTCCTCTGTGTTTATTTTAATCTTCTTTGGTATTGATAATGTCTCTGAGATTTGGTTCAGTGACACATTTCATTAGCATATTCCTACTTATTGTGTCAAAAATCATTAATGAAAATACTCATTAAACTGCAAAACCATTCCTTAAGGAACCCTAGCAGCGCTCTTTGTTCTGTAACTTCCATTTTCAATACCATTGTTACTATTTTTTTTTGTGTATGAATGACTTCTTTTTTTCTATCCTTCCATATTCATGAACATTTTTTACAAGTAATTGATCAAATATGTTGATGCTGCCCAAAATAGGTTCAGGGTATGTCCTCTCCTCACGTGCCTTTTTCCTCATCAGTTACTTTATCAAAGATACACATTATGAAATTATGATGGTGTGCTAAACCTTACAAATGCAGCAGGGATGGATATGTATCGTAGACGGTGATATAGCGAAAGTGCAGTACAAATGCTTTTTGTGTGTGTGTGTGTGGCACTAAATTATTGTGTGGTATGTTCTTTCTCAGCAGTTTGGTTTGGTGCCCAGTGGCATTTTCACTGCTTGTTACACTTCCAACAAAAGTAGAAATCTTTATTTTGCACCTGTTAAGAGAAAGCTAACCTGATTTCACAGAGCACAGCTGTCAGAACACTCACACTGTGGAAGAAAAAGTGCTTCTCACTACCAATAAGCTCTGAGAAGTATTTTAAAGCAGAGCTTTAATTACACTTGTCAGTTCTGAGCCTCCAGTCCAGAAGTGTTAAAGCAGAATTCTAAGCAAAGAAATTATTTTTGATGTTGCAGCATGAACATAATGTGGTTATCAAGCTGAGACTTTTACCTTTTCAGAAAAGTAAGCAGGAGAACACTTAAGCCTAAAAAGCATGCTATGTGTAAGTAAATGAACTAGGAATATGCTGATACTGGAAGTTGCCTTATTACCCAGAAGTCTAAATTAACTTCAGTTTTATAAGAGAAAACCAAAGAGATGGGGTTTTTTTGGAACATAACTTGGAACTTTTGGTCTATAAATTACAATTAGGTTAGTAAGCTAGCTGAAAATCAAGCTGCAGTAATAATGTTATAGTACTAAGTGTACAATTACTCTTAATATAAATGGACATTTTATTCATGTAAGCATTGTATTCTCTGAGTTAAATAAGCCTGACCTAGAAAATGAGGGGAGAATGCAAACATTCTCTCATATGCTCTGCTGGACCTACAATAAATTTTGAGTAACTAGCCCTTCCTAATTTGGTGGTGAGGTGGGTTTGACCCCATAACTTCTACAAAAGAGAGAATTGTTAGCAGAGGAGGCACATTCATGAGAAGAGAGAGTCTGCTGAATATATTGTCAGCCCAGGAGTGCAGTACTACACAATGGAAATCAGGCTTATTTACATGGATAATAGGCACATAGACGATGATGAAGACAGAGTGTTGTGAAAAAACTTTCTGTTCAGTGAAAAGGTGTGATGGACGAGTGGGCAGGGTAAAACAGTAAGCAAGCAACAGAGCTGAAAAATTACAAATTTTCCAGTTATTAGATGATGATAATGTTAGAGGAGATTTGAAAAGGCAGATTATGAGTACTTGATGTCAAAGTCCTTTTGAACACTGTAACAGTTTGGTACATCAATTTGAGCACAAGACTGGGCTTACTTGCACATAGGACCTGAAGGTGACACGAATAGACATATAGTTCCCCAAAGATGGTCCTATGATTGATGCTGAAGAGAAGAATGTCATAGACATAGATCATAGGCAGTGGACATAAACTGTGATTTACCTTATTTGCAATTAGAAGCTTGTACAGGTCCTGTTTTTAGGGAAGGCCTTGCCCCAGATTAATGAGGGATGCTGTTTGAGGAAGGGCTGAGCATCTTTTGCTTTCAGATATGTTTTGTAGTTGCTCTGTGCTGGATTTTTTTTTTTTTTTTCTCTTTCCTTTATATATTTTTAGGCTGCTGAGCTGAATAAAATGAATGAGTTTTGCTTTTACACATTTTGGGTAATTTATATTCTTTTTGCAAGTGCACAGTTTTAATCACATAAATAATTCACAACTGTCTGTCCGGATCAACCTGAAAAACTCTCAGCTTTCTTTATATATCATTTTAAGCCTACCCAGTAGGGGAGTCTGTCTGTTCCCAACTGCTACTGCAAGTCAGCATGTCCGGTCAGCATGACACTATTGTAAAGACAAGGTGTACAATTCTTGGATGTGTAATTGCCTGCGTACGAGAGCTCTGGCACACAGCAGGAAAGAGCAAGTTCCCTTTGCTGATATGATGCTATGATGGTCAGCCTGCAGCCGAACTTTACAGTCATGAGAAAGTCCTGCAATGACAAAAAGAATATATGCTTGTCTGCTTGGTTTCACTGGCTCCTGCTGCAATTAATTATTTCACATACCAAATGGAAGGCTCTACATACACAAAATATCTGCCAGAATGACTCTCTTTCCTATCTTAAGATATTCTCCACATGTCAGCTTAAAGACACTGAAGGGAGATGTGTTTTTTTTGAAGTTTGTAAGGTTGTGATCCTGCCCATAATTTGGTTACACAAAATCCTGATTTAACAGCTGTTAATAGCTATTGTAAGCTGAGCATGCCAGCATTTGCTGAGATGAAGGTGATAAACAAAGTAGAAGTTTGAAAGCAAACAAATATTTTCAATAACTTCATGGATCTGGTGGTGGAATATAAAGCAGTAAACTTTATAGTAGTGTGGGATTTGGAGATTAGCACTAGAACTCAGCACTCAGAACTGAGTGCAAAAGAAGGTAAATGGTGTCTGATGTTCACTGGTGCCAGTTTTCACTAAAAATGTCAATAGTATATCGTAGCAAGCAGAAGAAATACCAAGAGAAAAAGCATGGATTTTTTTACTCGAAATAGAGAAAAAGTAGATTAAAGTATGTCCAAATATGGATGCTTTCATGTCAGCCTGGAATTATGAGTTTAATCTTCAGATACTGGGAGAAATTGTTTATGTAGTCTGAGTAGATGAGTGTGATAAAGAAAAGTGGAAAACAGTGAAACTGCCACTCTTCTAAGACCAGACAGCTTAAATTCAACCCCCCCAAGGGAAAAAATAGACATATAATGTGATTATTTTTAAGTAACTGGAAGATAACAAGCAGATGAGCAGCAGATAACAGATTTGTCAAAGACAACTTGTGTCAAACTCAGCTGCTTTTCTTCTGTAAATAAAGTAACAGATTAAGTAGGGAAAGAGTAGTAGATACCATATATCCCAATTTTAGGGCTTATTCTGGTATAAATCAGAAATGTTGAACTGATTTCCTCCAGGAGAAAATACAGCTTGATATCTAGTCCACTTAAGCTGCTTCAGAAGAGCATTATTATAACTTGGAGAACGCAAACACCAGAGTAGCAAATATTCAGTTGCTTTGCAACCAGCAGAAATAACCAGACACAACAGGATGAATAAAGTATTAATAAGTACATTTTGTCTGAGGTTTGGTGAATTGTTTGAATGTCATCTATACAAAAGTACAATTTGCAAAAATCCTATTAGAGCATCTTGGGCTTCTTAGTAGGTACATTTTACATAGAAGGTTATCTGAAACAGGTATTCAGCATTTTCATATTCCCTAAAGTTTATTTCTTTTTTGCAAGGTGTATATCTAAAAATAGAGACACCAAAAAATCATCAGTCATTTCCAATTTGACTATCATTAATTTTAAAACTTACATAAAACTTTATCAAGATTAATAGAAGCTATTCCTGAATGTCTGAGGGTTTTTTTTTTCTTCTTCTTATTTTTTGTGGATATTTATTTATTTATTTATTCTTTGTTACACTGAATAACAAAATGTAGCAGAAAGATCCCTAGCATGTTGGTACAGATGAGTCAGAAGTTAATAGAGATCCTTACCCTCTGGAGTTGACAGTTTTGAAATTTGAATCTAATTTTTATCTCGAAACATATACGTGCCAAATAAGCCACATAAAGTGTCTCTATCTTCCTTGATTATAAACCTAAAATATATATGTACATTTCTACATTTGTCATTCTAGAATGAAATCCTCAGATGAAATTAAGGTGTGTGCTCTTTCCCTCATTTAGACTTTTCTCCCTATTTTCTTACTGTATTTAAGACCTCAAAAATTGCTGTGGACCCTCATTTTAAGAGCTTGCTGTATTCTCTACCAGTTTCAACAATTCTAACATGTCTCAACAATCCTTGATAAGAAGTCTATGCAACCTGTTGGCAACAAGGCCCATATATTTTGAATCTCTTGTTTTGAATCTGCAAGATTACTTCTTCTGGTCACATAAACTAGAATTAGTGTGTAGCAATAGGACAAGGAGTAATGGCCTGAAAGTTGAACATAGGCAGTTCCCTATTAACCAGAGAACTTTTTTATGGTAAGGGTGATGAAACACTGGAGCAGGTTGCCCAGGGATGTTGTGGAGTCTCATTCTATGCAAATATTTAAGACCTGTCTGTATGCCTGTGTGTGTGACCTATCGTAGTGTAACTGCTTTAGCAGGGATTACCTAGAATTCTTCACCTACTGAAGAAGCCACTTGCTCAAGGCACTGAATCATAACCTCCTGAGATATGCTTAGCATCTGGGACCCTTCCATTTCTTTGTAAAGGAATTTAGCATTTCCATCAGAAGCACTGCCACAGTAATGCAAGAAACTCAGTCAGTTCCTCCCTGTTCAAATCTACCAAGCCCTTGCTATGTATGTTTAAATCCTGGTTTTGGAGTTAGCTGTGGATATTGAAGACCTAATAGTTGGCCTATCATAGAGAACTAAAGCAAATGCAGTATCTTCTTAGAAAGTGTCTATAACAGCTTCACTGTGAAAGGTGCCTATTGCCTTATTTCAGTCATAATATGCAAGATATTGGTAGTTCAGTCAAGCAGAAAAAAAACAACTGAACTGCTTATATAACATTAACAGTTACAGTCCAAAGAGGTGAAGTTCAGAAATAGAAGATTGAAACTGTCTCCCTAAGAATCATTTGTTGCTGGAAGGCAGAAAGTATGAGGATGGAGTTTAAGCAGTAATGAATCCCTGAACAGACCATAAGCATTAATGAAAGCCCAAAAGAAAGCATCTTTGTTAGCTTTTCTCCTACAAAAAATGAATGCAGAGAGGAGTTGAGGAAAAAAAAAGAAAAAAGTAAAAATACATTAACTGTGTAGGCTAATTACATCTCCAGCTTCTCTCCTGAATGATTCTGGAAAGGAGATAAATGTCTGATGCATTTCATCTAGGGATCAAGAAGAGATATTTTGTGTGTGTATATATATATATATATATATACATATATATACATATACATATATATATATAAGTTCTTTTTGACAAGTAAATCTTATAAGCCTTTAGAACCATGTTGATCATTTTTGATGTCGTAAATGAATGTTCTATTCTTTTATTTTCTGAATGAAATTGTTTTGACTGTCTGTTTTCCCTGCAGCCTGGCTTGAGTGAAAAGCAATTTCTGAACTCACTATCCCATAGGACCTTAAAATCAGGGCACTGGAGCCTTCTTGAAACACTCACCAAGCCAATATGATTCTCCAAAAAAGCTGAAGGTAACAAGACATACACAGCTGTGCAGACTACTTTAGGAGCTGATAATACATATGTTTTTTTCCAGAGACATTACTAGCTAAAAAATCTTGACCTGAGCTGTGAGATCAGGAGCAATGCCAATCTCCCGAGGATGTTTGTATGGATTTGTGCTCAGCTCTCTGTCTCCCTGTAATGGTGTCAGTTAGTTCTCCTGGACCTGCTAGATCCTTGGCTCATGCCAAGAGGATGAGACCAAAAGTTAACTGCTCTTTCTCACAGTCCACAGGAGTTAATTTTGCAGCAGGCAGCAAGGTGCTGTGTAAGGTCTCTGTTCATTTGTCTCACCTTTACTTTTTCAGATGTGTGCTTTTGACAGTCGACTTTGTTCAGGAAGCAAATTAAAATAAACTGTAGAATGAACTAATCCTTAATTACTGTGAAAGATTTTATACTCCCCTAATTTCACATGAATTCATATTCTATACAGATGAATGCAATCTTATTTTCTCTTAGCCAGTGTCTCTTTACAGCAGAAAAGTGTTTTGGATACCTCAGAATATGCCATTCAGCTGAAGTCAATCTAGATCTTTTATTTACCTATAAGACTGCCATTTTGTCTCCTGGATTTCTGTGACACATATGAACCATTTGAACACACTAATGTGTATTTATTTCTGCTAACCTGTTGATTTAAGTAGTTTACTATATCACTAAAAAGTCAATATTTTACAATATATTTTTCCTTTGGTAATTGGCAAGTAATAGAAAATTAAGATGGAGAAGAGCTGACTTCGGTTCTGACTCAGCATCTTCTGTGGCTTGTAGGAAATGCTCTGTAGTCTTTTATGATACAAAAATTCAGATTGTGAGGTGTTATGTTTGCCAATGTAACATGCCCTAATTGTTTGAAAGTTTTATAAAAGTGAGCTTTATATACATTCTCTAAAATGACTGTTGTAAATATGGTGTTTGAATTAGCCTAGCTTGACATATCCATGTGACTTTTCATTGTAATTATGTTTTCAGAAGATTTTGCCATCCACAAATGTTATTGACAGTTATTTGACATTTACTTTTACATATTGATAAAATAAAATAAATAATCTCCTAAATAATCTCCTAAATCTGACCCTTGTAAAATCCCTGTAGACACATGATCTGTAGATGAGAACCTCTCTGGTTTTGAGAACTGTCATTCTGCTATTGATGACTTCAATTTGTGATGCATTTACATTGCTAATCTGAGGTTCCTAGCCTTACAATCATAATTTTAAAAATTAAGATGCCTAGAAATTTCTGAGAATATATTTGGACATAGCTACCATTAACAAATAACCAGTGTGTGTAACAGTCTATGGACAGAGTGTCATTGCTCACATGTGCTCTTCCTTCTGTATACTGAATATTCTGCTTTCAATGAAGATAAGCAAAGATACCTCTGTACATGCTGCACAATTCTTTCACTGCTGTGTATAGAAAACTGGTGTGTGACTTTTCTTCTGCCCCATTACCTAATGGACCTCTGATGTATGTTGTACACATACTGTTTGACCTTGAAACTTTCTCTCCCTGAGTAAAGAAGACTTTGAGAGGAAGTGTAATTTATCAGATGGAGCATAGTGCAACCATTCCAGAGGTCTAAGACCAGTTTTGACATTAAGTTAATACACTATGTTAGGAGAATCACATCTCTGGTCAAGAGTGAAACAGCGATTACATCTACCTATCTATTTAATAGATAATAATGGAAGAGTCATTCAACATTTGAGAAGTAGTTTGTGAGTTTCAGAAGGAAGGCAGAAAATGGTGGTGCGAGGTGTTATCTAAGAGGGAGTCTTGCAAGGAACAAAATCTATCTCCAGCTTCTGATTCAGTCTAAGGCTTGATTACTGAAGCATACTAATTGCAGAATGCGTATTTTTAAAAAGTCTACTAAAATACACATACTAAAAATTAAAAAAGAGTACAAAATGTATGTATATAAGTATTTGAAGTATCTCTCTTTAGACAGATAAGCAATTCAGCGTGTCATATTCACTGGGTGTTAATTGTGTTGCTCACAGATAACAGAAATCTTTTAGATGTTGTGGTAATGAAAGCATAAAAATGAAAGTAGTTAAATTTATATCCATTAACTCTCATAGATTCACTTTTAAGAGTTTGTTAGAAATTCTTGTTCAAAAATGTTTTTTAAATTTAGAGACAATATTCTCACAGAGAAGTTCACGTTTGGATAATACACATATCTTACTTTCTCTTACTTTCAGGAAAAAAAAAAGAAAAAGAGAAAAAAAACAGCAAAAACCAACCCAACCCAAAACAATGCATCTTCCCCCCCCCCCCCCCCCCAAAAAAAAAATCAAAAAACAACAACAAAACAACAAAAACAAACGAAAAACAAGTGAAAACCAAACAAAAACCCAAACACATATTTTGACAAAATATTCAAAATCTGTCAAATTTCTATTATACGAAATTGTAAGAACTGAAAAATGTATGACTAGAATTCTAAAGGAAAATGTATCTCTTTCAGACACATTAATCAGATGTTTCCTACACAAACAATTCGCTATATTTAAGAAAACCCGAATAATTATTGATATTGATATGATAGACATGATGAATCTTTTATCTGACTGACAGCTTCTAGAGGTAAAAGTCATAAGTTAAACAAAGTGAAGTTGAAAGCTACAGAGAATACTGCATAGACTTAAGAAAATTGAAAGGAACAAGAAAAATATGGTTGACAGCAATCAGTGGAAAAGTTTAAAATTTCTAGTTAGCACCCATCAAAACATGTAAGATTCACTGTAGAATTATGTTCACACAAACAATTTTGTCAGCTGCTGAATTATGAAACATGAATACAATCATGATGCCTTTGATTGAGCTCTTGTGCAGAGATCTCATTCAGGTCCTGAGAATTAGGCCAGTACTTAACTAGATTGACTGAATTGGAGCTTATTTGTTTTGACCCTATGATCTCCTGGATTTTCAGTGAACAAGAATAACGCAGAAGTGATGTTATACAGAGTAGGATCTAAATAGAATGACTTTTGCAGGGGGAGATGTAATTTACACCAGCTAAAATGTGAATTATACAGTTTATAACAGCAAATGACCCACCCTCCTTGTATCAGCAGATTTTCCAAGAGCCCATTTACACTACTTCATCTGATTATGCTCAATATTTATTTCTGTGAGACAGACCTGGCAAATCTTTTTGATGACGGACCCTTACTATATTCAAGTGAGCACTCCAAATCTAAGACTGGTAACATTATTTGGAGAGGATCATATTTTAAGGTGCCTACAGATTTGTACCTTTTCCTCTAACCTTTCTTGTGAAGAATGTCACTAAGTTCTGTATTTTTTAGGGAGTCAGGAGAAGTTTGCTTTCTGTTTGTTACGAATCTTGGAGTCTTACTGCATATTGGAGAACAAATCTAGCTGCATTCTTCAATGTGTTTCTTAATTTTACAGTAATAAAATATGTATGCTTTTGCAAATATCAGTTACAGATTGCCTTTTCTTCCAGTCAAAGTGAATTAGTCAAAAATAGCTTTCCGTCTCATTGATACTAATGCCTTCATACTGACTTAGCATCGTCAGACCTCTAGAGCTCCTCCCATTTCACATCCCCTCTAAAATCTCGTTATCTAAGGAAATAGTTTTTATACTTTGTTACCACATAACTTTACCATCTAAGTGTGTAAAAACAGAGCTTGAACATTATGACAGTGCAGCTCACTTCTTACATGACTTCCAGCTAGGCAGAGAGATTTGTAAGCATTTACGTGTATTTCAAAGATTTTAATCTCAGCAACTTCAAAAATCCTCCACTGTATTGCTGTTTGTGTTAGATAGAATCCAACAGAACAAACATGATAACTTTTGCTTGGGAGAAAAATATTTGGAGCGAACTTTGGCTATTTCTGCTTTAAGCAATTGGTGATGATTCTTAACTTCTGAAAGGTCCCAGAGATCATTAAGAAGCTGCAGTAGTTATTTGTGAAGCAAGTGGTGAAGCACGTTTTCATTCAGGTACCACTGTCCATACAAAAAGATCCTTTTATTCCTCTCAATGATGGCATATTGTTTACAGATTGAGAAAGAAATGAAAAGATGGAAAAAATATTTTCTGAAGCACTATATTCTCAGCAAAGGTTAAGGAGGAGTTCTGCTTTTCTTGCTTGTTAAGTTTTTTTTTCAGAGCAAGGAAGAAGGACACATGCAGGAGAGATTTCTGAAGAGCTGCAAGGAGGGTTTCTCCTTTGCATACAGAATGAGACTACAGAAGGGCCATTGTTGCCTCTTCTGGCTTTGCTGATTCTCTCAGAAGATGGATTTTGGCTTCACAGTTGAATGTAGGGGACATTGTGCAGTTTTATTACCTTGGGATGAAAGCAGAAGCCAGACTATATGATTATGTTCTGCACCACATTCTCCTTATGTAATCTATCCCTGCTGACAGGGAAACAGTTTTTCCTGTTTCTACAATTATTCTCATTTTCTTCCTGTCCAGTATGCTGAAACATAACCAAAATTTGAGCGTGTAATCAACCCTATTCTCTCAGATACTGACTACCCATGTAGTGTTTGTTTCCTTCTACCTTCTTTGTATGTGCCTTGCTTTCTAAGATGTTTTAAAATATACATGCTGAGCAGCACTCAGGATTGATTTACATGTACAATCCATTTGTGCACAGAGGAGCAATCACACCAAGTTTATATATAAGCCATCATTAATCTGTTCAGCAGTGCATTCCCATGTTAGCATGGAGACTCATTGACTTTCCAGAATCACACAGGGAAAAATTCACTGCTGTTACAAGGGCTTTGCACCAGTTTTTTTCCCCTTTGTGATATGTGACTAATATTATCCACTTACCATCAGGAGGCTGCATCTCTGGTGCTCAGTTCATTAGCATTTGTAGAATACATCAAAAACACAAAGTGAAGTATGCTATCTGCAGGAAAAAGAAAAAAGAACAACAAAAAGTAACTGCTAAGAATATATGTGTGTATATGTAAAAGTTACTCAGTGAATTGACCTTTTTCATTAGCACTGGTGCTTCTGGTCCATTCTTACATTTTTGAATGTCTTCAATTCTATAACATCTCACATTCATTCTGTTGTCCATTTCTTTTTCAGTTGCAAGCTCAGAACATTTTCATCAACATCAAAGAAAACTAAACCGAGGTGAGAAGCATCTGTAGTTTTTCAACCTCAGAGTATTTGGAGTGCTGTAGGATTAGTTTGCTTAAAAATTATTCTGTTGTTCCCTGTCTCCAGGGATAAATATATATGTATCATACATATATGTATACATACATAATAAAAATGTATACATAAAGTTTTTTTAGTCAAACTGACATACTCTTATTCTGATTGATATTTTCCTGACTGATATATCTACTGAAATATCAAACAATTGAATAGCTTTTGAAACAGCACTACTTAATTTTCATATATATTAAGATCACATAATCTGCTCTTTCTTATTTCGGTATTGTTGTTTTTTTGTTTTGAAATTGTAGAAATTTCAACTAATATCAGTTGGTTTGTGAGCATTCAGTCACATGAATTCCCTTACTTTACATCTGTTTGACTTCTCTTGAATGAAAGCATAGAATAACTGTGAATCCTGGGATACTTTATAGACAGGAAGTATCACTGTTTCATTAATATTGTATTTGCTTGTAAATGGGATGGGCAGTATTCTTTCCCTCACTTTTACAATTTAATTTTCATAAATTTTAATTAGTTATTACAGTTTTTACTCATGATATTCTTGGTATATTTAAATACAGCTTCCTAATTGAAAGATTTTTTTTATTCTCAATATTACTTGTAATGTGTCGCTCAGTCACAGTGGAGTCGATGTTTAGCTGATCTGCACTAAAGTCTATTTAAAAATTGAAAATACTCTTGCCAAGAAGGTAAGCGTGGAAGAACTAGCCAGGATAAATTCCATGACTTTTAAGAGATTAAGAAAATGAGTATTTGGAGATGGAGTATCACAACGGTTCTTAATACAAAAATTCTGAAGCTGCATGCATAGAACATAGCCAAATTATATCCAGACTTTTGTGCTTTTGTGGTCCTAGTTGTTCTCTCATGCTTATCTATTGGTGCAAAGAGAAAAGAAAAAAAAAAAAAAAAAGGGAGAGAGATAAAATGGCAAAACAAAATGTAAATAATTTTGCAATTTTTACTTTAATAAAATAAATTAGTTTTCTAGGCTTCCTGTGTTGCAAATGAAAAGATATATGAATCTCCTTTAATGGGTCTTATCCTTCCTAGGACTGTCCATTCCTGTCACTTCATTTACAGCAAGGTTGTGCCCTGTACAAGTGGCTGATTCAGGCTTTCGGTGGTATCCCTTTCATATCACAACCTTATTTGAGTTACAAGGCTAGGGATAGACCATGGTGTGAGAAATGTGCTCTCATACTCTCCACTTCTGCCTGGAAGAAATGACCTGGCAGTGCTGGTCAAAAGCCAACTGAACACAAGCCAGCATTTTCCCCTTTCACACAGCACTGGTAAGACCACAGGTCAAGTGCTGTGTTCAGTTTTGGGTCCCTCACTACCAGAAAGATAGTGAGTTGCTGGAATGTATTCAGAAAACAGCAACAAAGCTGGTGAAAGAATTAGAAAACAAGATCCTGAAGAGTGGCTGAGGGAATTGGAGTTGTTCAGCTTGAAGAAAAGGAAGCTGAAGAGAGAGTCTACCCTTTGAAACTATCTGAAAGGCTGCAGAGAGAATGGTGGTCTCTTTTTTCAGGTAACAAGTGATAGTATGCAAGGAAATGGTCTAAAGGTGGCCAGGGGAGGTTTAGTTTGGATATTAGGAAGAAGTTATGAATGGAGAGGGTGGCTGAGGATTGGAACTGGCTCCTTAAGTGGTGGAGTCGTCATCCCTGGAGGTATGTAAGCAATGAGTGCATGTAATATCTTAGGTTCAGTGGTGGACTTGAAGTGTTAGGTGATGGTTGGACTTGATCTTAAGGGCCTTTCCTAACCTAAAAGAGTCAGTTTCTATGATACTAATTTTGGTGTACGATTTCGATGTACCATTAAAGTACAACTTTTGGACTTTTAATTTAGACAATACTTCTTAGATTGAACTGCACCCAGAAGGAAAATTCATGAAAACTAACACTGCTCAGCTTTATTTCATATTTAGTGTTGCCTTTTCCTTCATCATCTAACCAAGGAATTCTATAAAGCACATAAACTTATGAGAAAATGGTCACCTGACAGGATAACTAGAAAACAGATGGCCAGCTATAAAAGTTTGCCATTAAATACTGTGTCCACTTTATATAATCGAGAGTCGAGTTAGCAGTCAAGCCTAAAACACATTCTCAAAAGTAATTCCTGTTGGCATGATTTTCTGGCTTTAGCCAGGGCACTCTCTTTTAAAAATTAAATTTACCAAAAGGGAAATAAAAAATGATCTATTCCTGTAAATCAATTTACTCCAAATTGAAATATCTTATTTTCAAATTGATCTCAAAATACAGAGCTTTATTTTTTTTCACAGAGACTGGCACACATCATTTTCTTCCAGTTCCTGTTTTATTGAGAGTATATTGCTTCAGCTTCCATTGTGTCTGCACAGAACCAATTCTTGTACAGCTCTGTACCTCACCCATAATTTGTTCTGTATAGTGAGCCTTAGAAATTACATGAGGTCTCCAAATGAAGTACAACCTGACTAATAAAGCTGGCCAATAGGAGAGAAAGGGAAACAGAAGCTTCAATCTCCTCTGGCAAGGAGAAGAATTCCAGAAATTTGAAGAAAAATCCTTCACTTCCTTTTACTGGTTTCCTCTTTAAACTGATCCTCTCTGTAGATAGAAACAAGCAAACAACAAAAAATTTCTGACTAATATTAGCAAGGAAAAGGAAGACTGATTTCACAGTGTCTAATGAAGTATCTTTGTCTGGAACACGGGAAATTGAAGCCTATTCTTTATGAAGAAGGATGCATTTTACTATTACCATTTGCAAAGCAAGGATTATCTGGTGAAAAAATATGCAAAAAAGTGAAACTTGGTGAAGATTAAGACACTTACGTATCTCAGTCCCTCCTGTTCACGTTCTAATACATTCCTTTGTGATTATATATCAATTTATCTGATCCCACAGAGATATCTAGTGATATGCTAGGGTTGATTGCTCCTGCCAGGATCAAGCTGTTAGAGTCCTATCTCCTAGCTTCGGTGGTTGATTCAAATGCACTAAAGCATTCCCAAGAGCATTAGACACATGTATGGGCAACTGAATCCTCCTCTGTCTTCTTTCTTCTGTGAGATCTGACACTCCGTGCCATTGTTTGACCATACTGATTGTTAGAGACCTTAGATATTTGGTGTGTGTTTTTACATATATATACTTAGGTATGTATATGTGTGTATTATATTATATATATTACATGATATGTATGTTATTTAGCTAACCTTATCTAGAATTGATTCTCATTCAAATTTCCTACAGAATAAGGGGTCCTAACAGCTATGGCTTTACTTCAATTACAATTGTCCTTAACCATAGACTCTTATCCACACTTCAAACCATCTCAACAGAGGAAGTTAAATGTACTCAAACAACAGAGTATCAAAACAATCTCTTCTGAGGACAGTGGTAATACTGGGACTGAAATCAAGACAGAAATCATTTCACCTCTGCCAAGACAATGGCCCAGCTGCACATGCCCAGGAACACTGTTCTACTCACCAGTTTGCAGTTTGTTGGCAAGAACTCAGGCAAATAGGAGTCCAAGCTGGTGAGACTGGAATTTTCTGACTGGAGTGAAAGCTCCCTGGAGCTCTGTAATAATGACTCTACAATGTTCAAACATCAAGGAAATATGTACATATTATTCTAGATGAATTCTTCCCTGTTTTTATCTTCCTTGTTTCCTAACTTCCTTTCTTTCATCCCCTTTTCTCTCTTTCTCCCTTTGACACTGTAGCCCACAGCCTTTGATATCATCTGCAAGATGACAACTTAATTTTCCCTGTAATTTGTCACAGGGGAGCTAAATTGGTGATGATTTCCACTATAATTTCACTAATATTGGCTTAACAAGTGTACACTTTTCCCAGAATATCATTGGACTGTCTTACTACAAGGGAAAAAAAATGATTTATTTTTCATTTTAAAAGTCAAAAGCCAAATATGCGTACAGAAGAGCAATTAAAAAAAAATTGTTAGTATCAGTGAATGTGTTTTTTTTTTAAATATGCAGTCAGAAAACTACCTGAACAGTACCACTGTCTTACAGCAATGTGGCAATTTAACTATTTGTTCTAAACACAAATATACCTATTATTACACAGAGTGAAAAAAGCAGCAACACATAAAGCTATTATGAATCTTTTGTTATCAGATATCAATAACAGTTTTGGTCTTTACTGAGTACAGGATTTTCAATACTGTGTTTGTGAACAGTAACAGAAAGACAGCATGGAAGGAAAACAACCTCATTTGGTACCCTAAGAATAGCTTTAGGAACAGCAATATATCAGCTTCCTAATAATAAGGCAGATCTCTTCTTTCTCCCTTCAGTAAAACAGATTTCACTGGGAGAACGAATTTGTATTTCGGGCTTTATATTTTTGAATCTTTGCATTTACTCCATGCCTGGCAGCATGGGTTGCTGGTCGCGAGAGAACTAATCTCAGGCAACGATTCCTTTCATAAGCAAAGTGAAGAAATTACATAAAAATTACACAAGAATAGAAGAAAAAGTGCTAATCTGATTTCCAATTTCTTTTTAACTTTCCTCAACTTTTCAACCAGACGCAGATGACAGCTATTTGGGGTCATACTTTATTTCATGCTAGTGACTAAGAGTGAAAATGGTTTATTTTCAGCAGTGCTAAGTGGCTCTGGAGCTGATTGCTTCAAAAGGCTCTCAGCAACTCTGAATGAGGCCAATTTGATAAGCTGCACATCATCAGCCTTGTAGTCAGTCCTATAAAACTTCTCAGTTAAGCAAATAGTGTCCAAGAAAGGACAACAAGGCACAGGATCTCATCAAATAACCTTTGCAGTGCTATGATTTAAGAAGGCTTTCAGCACATTAGGAATATAGATTAGTTTGTAGCATTGTATCAGTGATTCCTCGCATACCGCTTTTGTAGGCACTTCTAATCTTTATTAGCTATCCTTCATGCTCATGGTTGTAGAGAAGAAGTTTCCAGCTAGATGCGGTTCTGAAATGATTTTTCCAGTGTGCTATTTTTTAAAGCTGAAACTGGTGCCTTCAGACTTCTGCCCATGTATGTGGAGCTTGGAAAAGAAGTAGTAAAGTAGCATGTGTCACAGCAAAGGAATGTGAAAGGAAAAGGTGAGGTTTAAATAAAGGCATAGAGCAGTTTTAATCTGGAGAAAACTAGAATATTTACATATATATATATTTTTCTAATCACCTGTACTTTCCAGCACAGGGACAGTCTATGCTTAACTTGGCATTAATTCAAACGTCTGTTCCCCAGAGTTTTTGTCTCCAGTTCTAACACATTTAATTGAAAGTCGTTCTAATGTTAGATGTTTGAGTGTTGGTTGTCAGCAAAATAAATAATTCTCTATACTGCAGGGAATGGGATGAGTCTGGAGGTAAATGTGAATGTGTTTCAACATCATCACTGATCAGTATGTGGAATGAAATATTTTTTGCCATCTGCTATGGACAGCTAATTAGGTCCTTTATTTTAGTTAAATCTATATGCACTAATCCTTACTAAAAAATATTAATTTCACAGCTTTTGTTTTTATTTTTTTGCATTGAATCGTTTCCAAATTGAATTCTGCCTTCAAAAATGCAATTAAACAAGGAGACATAGGAACAAAGATTCTGTGGTGGATGAACAGCAGTGCACCCATGTATAAAGTTGCAACTAGAAAACTTTGTTTGAAAACAGGTGGCTCTGAAAGTGAACTCAGGAGACCTCAGCTGGGAATGATGGTGCATTTTCTTGACATTTTTTAATAGTAATATATAATTACTTTAGAATGTTTGATAATTTGTAACGAAGGGATAATTTCTGAGAGTTGTCAGCCTTTCACCTGTCATCTCATCAGATCTAACTTACCTCAGCTATATTATACTCTTTAAATTCTTGGAAAGCCAAAAGTCAAATAATGTATTTCTTGCATAATTAATTAGCTTGGCAGTATTTCAATGATAAAAATCAAAAAAGAATCGAAGAATATACTTCAGTTTTCCTAAATTGCTTTTTAGATTTTTCCTTTGTTGTTATGAATTTATGTTCTGCTCTTGCAGTCCTTAAATGCATTGGAATCTCATTCTTGGACACTCAGATACTCATTTAGTATCTATTTAGGCACACAGTATGGTCATCTGTGTAAATAAGAACTATTTGAAGACTATACCTGAACATATAAGACACATAAGAAATATATCAATATAGTATCTTGTGACTGTCATCTACTGATGTATCTATAGAATATTTTAGCTCTTTGTTTTCCTTATGCATTTCCATCTAACAAATCTCACAAAAAAGTTGAAAACTGATAAAAAAGAAGTAAAAAAATTAGCCTTTTTTTTTTTTTTTTTTTTTTTTTTTTTTTTTTTTTTTTTAGAATAAGAAACTTAAAATGCTTTGGGATTTACATCCTTAATGCATTTCTTTCTTGTTGCCATGGTTCTTTATTTCTCATGTGGATAATTTTTAACAATAGAAGATGCCAAATTATTGGGAATGCAGATTTCTTTTGAACTAAAGCAAGTAAAATCCCTAAAACATAAGAGCTATAACCTCAAAAACACCAACATTACTACATCAAAAGGCCTTTGAAGGACCACATGGGTAAGCTAGTGTAACATTATTTTATCCTTTCAGAGGATTAACCTGACACAAATCTTTTTTTATTCCAGTGCCGTATTCATCGTAACATACTTTTTTTTTTTTTTTTTTTTTTTTTTTTTTTTTTAGAGGAAAACAGTCTGCATAGCATTGCTACATTTCAAAACCAAAGTATTTATGGCCCAGAAGAAAACACCTTTCTGAGAAGAGCAGACTTTGAGTAAACTGGGAAATGCTACAATGTTGGCATTCCTGTTCCTCTATAGGGCACAGAGAGCCCAAGAGGCAGATAGGCTGAGTCCTACAAGCAGTAGGCAGAGGGAAGTTCTGATAACTCTGAGATTTTTGTCCTCTAGCCTCTCAAATCAGGGTGTCACTCACTCTATCCAGACAAAGGTAAGTCCTGAGGGACACGAATATTTTAGTGTTACAATTGCTGCTGCGAGGTATACACATTCAGCTTGGAGAAGGGCAGCACAAGCACTGACTTTGTGCGTCTAATGTCTTATCTGCAAAAAGGAGCCCAGAGTCTCCCATGTGTCCGTATTTGTAGACATAGATTTGTGTACAGACCTGGATGTGACTGGGAATGATGAGACCGAAACATTTGTTGGCTAACAGTCAACCACGATGGAGCTCTTCAACTCAAGTGGAGTTAGGAATCAGATCTGTGTTCAAGGTTGCTCTGATTTTGGCTGCCAAATACAGAAAGGTTACATCCATCTGGAATGAATAATCTCATCTGTGATGCTCAGCCTAAAGGGCTGGGGACATTTTAGGTAATTTGCAGTTGCATTGCGCTGGCTGTTCTGAGCAGTGCTTAGAAATACTCCAGCCTATATCTGATAGATCACCTTCTCTCTGCTGGACATATCATTCAACTCTGCTTACCATTGCCAAAATGTTTTTGTTCGTAAAAGAAAACAGCTGGACATCAATATTTTATATCTTCCTACATGCATAGTCATAAAATGAGATATACATTGTGGATTGCATCTGCACACATACAGAGAACCACTAGAGGCCATCATCTACTGCTTAGTACAAACACAAATACAGCAATTAATGCATAAGATTGACATGGAAGAACCTGTTGATGTCAACAAAGGTAGGCAGTCCGTTACTGAAATCTCAGAAATGGAAAGGGCAAGAGGACACATGGACACATAAAAATAATAAAAATATCAAAAGGAGAAACAGATAAAATGGTATTAAAGACATTAAAGCTTAAAGTATTGCTAGTGGCTTTACTTTATCTACAGTTATGAGAGGGTTTCCACACATGGCAAGAGTGAAGGAATCAACTGCTGCTGGTTGCTTAAGCAGTATTTTTGACATACTACCTGTGTAGACAAGCAACTGCATGCAATTAGGTATCTAGGTAATATTACCAGGATAATTTATCTCACAGAACTAAGAATTAAACAATACGTCTTTGACCTCCAAATGTGTTTGATGGCTCACAGCAGGCTTCTAGCTCTTTGCATCTATTAAAACAAGTTCCCTCGCATAATTTGTCGTATCTATTTGTTTTCTAAGGAAAACATATTAAGGCCCAATTAAAATGAAAGCTTAAATCTAAACAAGGAACAGTATTTGTACTTTCTAATGAATGTATAATTTCTGTCATAATGCAATCAGTCTACTTCAGTCTGATCCCATTAAAGCTGACAGGACTGCATTTGACTTCAGTAGGAAATTTATCCATCACTTTTGATTAATTCTTTCTCATATCATCTTTGGCTAAACTTTTTATAAATATATACATATTTCTGTAATTATGTGGAGCTCTCTTCAATAGCAAAGGCTTCCACTGTACCAAACATAAACATAATTTAAATATTAGACTCTAAATAATATTTGCCTGTTAAAACTTTCTTCTGTGACTGTACAATTGTAATTTTCTCCAACAATAAAGGATCGTGACACATGTTTTAGAATCCTCTTTGACATCCTTTTATTTTCTCTCTATTTTGTTTCCTATGATCCTTTCATTCAAATGAAGAATAAATCTCCCACAAGAACAAAACCAAGTAGGTTTTCTCAGCAGTTGGGTCTGGATTATGGCTCTCAATCGTTCCGAAGAGCTCATGGCAATGACTCTGTTCTTACCTTACCTACTCAGGCACAAGATGTAGCACAGATACTGTCCTTGTTTCAGAAGTAAACATAGCACTCCTTCATTACTAGAACAAAGAGGAGGATTAAGAAATATGACCTATTATTTTATTTTTAATAAGGTGAATTTAGGACAAAAAGTTCCTCATGGAGCATTTAAAACGTGTTTACGTGCTGGATATATAAAAGATTTAAATGGAGTGTTACACAGCTAAAGCCAGTATGATGTTAAATCTAAGTAGTACTCAATACAGAAAAGCAAGAAGTATCTGTTTGCAGTTACGCTCATGCATATGCTCAGCTTCTCCAGTTATGTATTACTTTTCTGGCCATCCAGGAGTGACTCAGCTCATCTGCAGCTTAACTTTTTTTATCTGGTGATTCACATAATGCAATGATGAGTGAGATGTGGGTAACTAATCTAGTTCTAATCATGCTTGTATTGGCTGAAATTAGGTCTGCTACTTTATTAATATATATCTATATATACAAATATGTTCAGGCAGTTATAAAGTACAGGTTCTGATTCATTCTTTTCTCTAATTTATCAACTATATAAGTTGAAATCATATTGAAATTCTGGGTTCTGGAGACATGATTCACATCAGCAAAATACTGCCTATCGCACAGCTTCCAGTGGCACTGCTAGCACTACTCATTTGACTAACTTCTTAGGGTTGGGAGAAGGTTTGCAGGGAAAAATGCTCTTCACCGCAAATACAACTGTCAGAATCTGAAAGCAGGTCTTGTTCAAATTTTGCATAATGGCAAAATTGCCCGTAGCAGCAGCAAGATGCTAATAACCTGCTTTTTTTCTAAATTCCCTCAAAGGCAGATTTTGACATGTCTCATACTGCACAGACAGGCCTTCTGGAGAAAGTTGTCTCTGACAGAATACAGTGCTTCTCAGGGTCAGTAATTCTTCATGACACTAGCATCTTTCATAGTCATTTGACTTTTGTTTCATTAAATGCTGACCAGCTTATTAACAGTGCCTTTCTGAGGTTCATCCCTCTTTATGCTTATGATGATGAGATTCAAGACTTTTCATACCGAAAGACCATTTTATTATACCCAGCCTTGCCTTCTTATGTCTGCATACAAGTTCACATGCACTGGTGCACAAGAGATCTTGGCTGGGCTTGCAGGTGTGGGTGAGTTACCATGTTAACATGATAGGATTAACATCAGAGCTAGAACATTTTGTTATATACTGAGTCAGTTTTCCTATCAGTGCAGACTCTGGCTTCATATTAAGCCTAGTTAGGACTCTGAAGTGGCATGTAGTACGTGCTGTGTTTCACAGTTAAGTCTTTGAGAAATGTACCTGCTCTATTTACTGTGCTGAGCTGTTTTAATTCCTTACTCATTACTGAGCTTTGCAGCCTGGAGCAGGTGGTAAGGTCTACAAATGAATGTGACCAACAACCCACAACCTCTTTAGTCACAAAGGAACAAATATGTGAAGTAATTACCCAGGATGTTTCAAGGGCCTCAATGCACAAATGTGAAGAAAAACATGCTCTGAATCTCCAGTATCACATGCAGTCCCTACATTTGCTGTCAATTTTAAGCAATGAATAGCATATCCTTCTGCACCATTAAGGCATAAGTATTAAACTGATAAAAGTTCAGATAAACATCTCTCCTACTCCTCCATAAGGTAAAGCTGTGTTAAGAACTTATTTTGATAGGCTTCTGCTAACTATTTGTTTTTTGCTTTGCTTAAAGATTTTATTTGTCTACTTATTGATTGTATATTTTTTTTTCTGACTGATTTGGAGGCAGTGCACAGTTGTTGCTTTTTCCCTTGCTTTTCATTTAAAGCTCTTTATTTGACTTTTTTAATTCTTTCATTTAATGTCAATCTATTTTGATTAGGAGACCTTTATCTTTCCCCTTGTGTGCTCATTCTGTCTCCTGTTTTGTTTCATTTTGTGTTGTTAGGTTTATGTTTTAATTATTCCTCTTTTTATGGCTCTATATCCTGGTGATATTTTAATTAGAGACTGCTAGTGGAAGTCATATCCATTTTACCTCGTGTAGACAGAGAGTATCTCACTTCTCTAGGCTTCAGAAAGTTCTATCCAATGGAACTGCACTTTGCCTAAATGTGGAGTAAGCCGTGCAACCCTGCAATGAGTGCAGCACTGATGGAAGAAGGCCAGTAAGGAGCACTAATACTTCAGCAGGGTTTGAGCAGGCTGTAACTCAGACTGACAGGATTGCCTGCTGGAGTGGTCTGAAGGTTGCTAAGGTTGCTCAAATAGTTGCTTCATGCATTAACCCAAATGGCTTGGAGAACTTCTGGACTGACTTTTAATCCTATTTTTACCTGAAGACTTTCAACTCATTATTTCTTCTTCTTGTGAAGCGGAATCCTACGTTTAAGGTGCAGAAAAATTTCCATTCTCATTTGATTTTTTGATGAGTCATTTAAATCATTAGGTTTGCTAACAAATCACCATATAAAGGAATCACTGATCCTTCCCCTTTTCCACAGTCATCATCCCATTAAACTGAGTTTGCCATCTACATTTTGACAGCTTTTTTTCCTTTTTTTTCCTAAGACATTGAACAATGTCATCCTTGTAACTTCAACACTACATATATAGTACACTACATACATAGATCCACCTTGAAACAGGATGACTGGTCATATTATACATATTATATGACATCAGCCATGGCTTTCTCTAACCAAATAATGAAAACTTTCAAGGATAAGAATGCCACATCTAGTGTGGACAAACAGTTCCAATGCTGCTCTACTTATCTGAAAATTTTTTTCCTGATGCTCAGTCTAAATATTTCAACCGGACATTTGCATCTATAGCCCATCATTGACACCTGACTTTACTGAGAGCTCCATTATTTCTGTGACCACTCTTTAAGAACATCAATGCTGTTTTTAATGTTCCTGCTCCCCTCTTAGCCTGATCTTAGCAGCTGTGAATAGACATTTAGAGATGCCAATAGACAATTAGAGATGCCATTTGGTTTTGATTTTTTTTCTAAACCCAGGCATATGCTGGGATGGTGAGATAATTGACCATTAATACAGATCTTTTCATAGAATCATAGAATCAGAATCATAGAATCATACAATCATACAATCATAGAATCATACAATCATAGAACAGCCTGGGTTGAAAAGGACCACAATGATCATCCAGTTTCAAGCCTCCCTGCTATGTGCAGGGTCGCCAACCACCAGACCAGGCTGCCCAGAGCCACATCCAGCCTGGCCTTGAATGCCTCCAGAAATGGGGCATCCACAGCCTCCTTGGGTAACTTGTTCCAGTGCATCACCACCCTCTGTATGAAAAATTTCCTCTTAATATCTAAGGTAAACCTCCTTTAAATATGATTGGTATATTTGATATATTCTGTTAAAACTGTAGTGCTTGAAAGAAATGATCTGTGCATCTTTAAGAAACTTGATTCCTTGCAAATTTGGAGTACCCATATCTGCATTGAAAGACTGCACACAGTAACTTGTAAGGAATTTTAGGAAACAGAAGGAATGTAAAGGGAAGAAATGAAAGGTCATGAGACCAGAAAAAACAGGTACAGTGATGAAGTAGACCTAAACAAGAAAAAATGAATGAGTACAGCATCTGGACAGATAAAGTCAAAAAAGTAAGGGGAATGCAGAAGAAGAGAGACAAGATGAAATCTTGGATCCATGAAATAAAAGAGAAGAAAGAAACCAAACTGATTGCTTATATATAAATAATAGAAATTTATTGCAGCAAATTTATCCCTGAAATCAATGGAGTTGTAAGGGGCTGAATTCAGCCCAGTATGTTTTTCTTATTCTATGAATAATAAATGAAAATAAATGATAATTACAGTATTGATCTACCTTTTACATTTAAATATTTTATTTATATTGTTTTCATTGCATGCCTCTGGAGAGTCCTATGCTGCTGCATTTTGTATTCTGATGACTGCTCAGAAATCTGGATATTGAGGGTGTTTAGTGTAAGTATTAAGAAAATCCAGGAAAGTGTTATTTCAATGTGGGTAGCAGAAGCAGTATTGTTCTCTTTGCTGTGTAATACTAATGAAAAGGTTTAGAAACTTAAGTAACAGAGAGGCTGATGTATGACAGTGCTTATGGGAACCTTGGCTTTGGTGAGATGCACTGTGTTTGAGCTTGTCAGCGAGACTGTGTGACCAAAGAACTAAATGCACTATTTTAAAACCTGTGCCCTCATTTATGTAAAACTAAGGTGATACTAAAATCACACAAAATCAGGGTGACATTATTTTGAACTCAGTTGGTACTGGAGAAAATGATTATATAATAGTCTTTAGTTCATAGCATAAATATGAGGAACACAAATATTTGGTCAAACTATTTTCAGACTAGGTGAATAAGAAGAATATATGGAATATTTTACATGCACAGGACACATTTCAGGATTGTACAGATCTTCCCTAGGAACTGTAACCTCATTATATGTGAATGGATACATGTTTTATAGCAGGAAAACAATATTTTCCTTTTAATGGGATATATACATGACCAAACACACCATGGAAATGTGAAGATAATTAATGATGAAAATATTAATTGGAAAATACAAAACAAAGAAAAACAAAAGCAAAACTGAGAAAAGAGAAAGAATGTTGGTTCAGAGTCCTTTGGATCTCCACACGATTTTTTCAAGTTCAGAATGTTGTGTGCAAGTTATATCAGCGTGGGTCATGGTTTCAGTTTTCAGTTAAAAAGTGCCATGACCCCTATCTGATGCTTAACTTTTACCTTGAAATTCAAGATTCTTTAAAGGAGTATTTATATTTGAATCACCAATGAAAACAGATGGCTTCTTGTCTGTTCTCAGCACACAATTTTGTTAGAAGTATAAACATCAAATCAAAAAATATAGAAGAGACAAATATTTTAATATGGTTTTATTCTTTGTCTGATGACATAGGATTCTGTACAGCTATCTTTGGTTTCCTGCTGCAGTCCAAAGGCAGAGGAACTTTGCACTTCAAAGCCAGATCCATTGCACTTATGGATGTAGTTGGCAGCTGTGATTCAGAAGACAAAGCAGATAAAAATAGGTGTACAAAGCTAATACTGTAGGACCTCAGTGTAGAGGCCAGTTCTTGGATAGTCAAAGAATCTGTCTAGTCCAATACAATACACTTTCAGGTTCCACTAAAAATTTTAACAGTTCCAATAAATTGCTACATAAATTCTATCAACTTGTGACCCTTGCAACTGATTTTAAACATTTGGCTGTATGAGCTCAAATGTTCAGTTTCTGCTTTTAATCAGACTATCTTCTTAGTGTTGGCATAGCAGTAAAGTTTAAATCAGTTCAGGAAAGTACTATGGCAGGAATTCCTCTGTTCCTGTACACTCTATATATACTCTATCTCTTTAGTAGAAAGGATAAACTAAATACTCAGTGTCTCTGTTCCATATCTAGGGAGCTTGACACCTGGAGCATTAAGAATGACATCCCCCAACAGCACAGGCAAAGTCTGAGACAAAACTCATACTGAATGTACATCTTCTGACTAATAATTTAACTATCAAGTTTAATAAGTGATACAATGTAAAAGGGTAAACTGGACAGTCCATTGAAGCATTTTTTAAGTCCCAAATATACCGTTAGAGAAAATATTTTTAACAGGAGAAACCACACACCAAGCCTCTTGTCTACAATTTGAAAGACATAAAAACACCATTTGTCACGGCCCTCTGTATTTCAAATGATCATCTGTGATTTCTGATCCCTTTGAGTAGAATAGCTAGGGGCTGAAGTACCAGAAGAAACAAATAGTACTATTTCAGAAGAGCAACACTGTTTTCTGATATTTTAAAACTTGGATCTTGGATTCTCATCATAAGAATCAAAGCGCAGTAAAAATGAAGTTAATATGGCTGTGAATGCTGGTCTTTCCACTTCTTTACTTTAAAGTTATGTCATGCGAAAGTAATCAACCAGTCACTTGCTTCCTCAAATTTTTTTCTCAGACACAGCTGTGAGTTTTAATTGGTGTTACTGGGAATGATGTAGATAGAGTAATTTAGTCCCAGTAAATATCTTTCTTCTGAGACAACACAGAAATCTCACACTGCACTGAGGAAATACGGAAACAGAGCATGAATATAATGCAAATTGTCCCACAGAGGTATGATGACTTCTGCAAAAACAGGAAACTGTTAAACAGTTGCCATGACATGTATTTCTGAAGTGAATGCCAAATCATTATTACTGTATTCCAGCAGTAGCTACAGGTTTCACCTGAGATTGGGTTCCTCAGTATTAAACAAACACATAATGAGATGCTCTGCTCTGTATGAGACAGACAAATGGTGGTGAGAAAACAAGGACATGAAGAAGTGAGATAGTATGATATCAAAGCAGAGGTTTGTAGAAACAACACCAGGATATCCTTGTTATTAAGACTAAAGCTGTCACTAGTACTTCAAATACTTCAGATTCCTTCAATATTCTCATTATCCGTATTCAAACAGTTTTTGTTTTGGGATGATATTTTCTGTGCATTCTTTCTCTCTTTCTCTCTTTGCATCTGTATCCATTTACAACTTCAAATATTTTTCATAGCGCAGAAGGCTAGAGTATTATAGCTATTCCATACATGGGTAAATGTGTTAGAAAAAAATAGAGATGAACAAATAAATCAGCTGTTTATAGGTTGGTTATAATAATTATGTCAAGCCCATATGATAATTTCTCACAGAAAAATTTTATACTGTTTCAGAATAAGCTGCATTATAAGGAACATAATATAAATATATGACTATGTATGAGCTTACAGCTATGCTTTATGTGTCCATATGCTTTGGAGAAAAACTCAAGAGATTATCTAGGCTTTTGGACCCTACCTAATCTTCACTATCTAATCTTTACTATTTGATTCATAGAATCCTTAGGGTTGGAAGGGACCCTTAAAAGCCATCTGGTCCAATTCCTCTGCTATGAACAGGGACACCTACAGCTAGATCAGATGCTCTGAGCCTCATTCAGCCAGACCTCGAACATCTCCAGGGATGGGGCATGCACCACCTCACCGCTATTATTGTAAAACTTTTTCCTTACATTCAGTCTAAAATTCACCTATTTTAGTTTGAAACCATCTTCCCTTGTCCTATCAAAACAGATCCTGTTAAAGAGCGGGGGTTACTGTGACCCATCTGCAAGACCTTTCACTTGGATTTGTTGAACCTCGTGAGGTACACCTAGACCTACTACTTAAGCCTGTCCAGGTTTTACTGGACAGCATCCTGTCCCTCAGCTGTGTTGACCACATCCCACAGTTTGGTGTCATCTGCAAATTTGCTGGCGATGCACTTGATCCCACTGTTGATGTAATTGATGAAGAGCATTTGTCCCAGTACTGACCCTTGAGGGACAGATACTCAAGAGAAAATGCTATACTCTCAAATTTCTGCTCAGTGACCATATAACTTCACTCGTCTTAAAAATCTGTATTGCCTCAGGTTTCCTCATTTGCTGCCTGGCTGCTGGGAGCCACAGATGTTAGGTAGAGTAGCTCCTTGCCTTCTCGATGCATTCAGCTGTACAGCATGATTTCCCATGAGAAATAAGGGTGTATTTGTCTGAAAACACTGCATAGACCGAGCTCTCCAACTCCTGAAATCTGCACCCTGCTCTTCTGTGTTAGTATGCTGAGTGGTTTTTGTTATATAGATTGCTTGTTGTTTTTTACATGTCAAGTTTCTGAGTAAATGTTTGTTTTCAACTCTATAAATCTCTAAGGTGGTGACTTAAACTCAACCCTTTTTCTTTTTCCCCTAAGCTCAACAGTTTTCATAAAGCTGGTGCCACTGGTAAAAATCTGCATATTCCATCCATATGTAGGTAAAAAAGAATTCCATCATATTCAGAAAAAGACCAAAAACAAAACAGTAAAGAATGACCACATTTATACCAGTTTGAAGAAAAGCAAAATCTTTTTAATTCAAAAGAAACATAAGACTGAGAAAGAACTTCTGCATTGCCAAATCGAGCCTTCTGCTTTTGCAGTGAGCCAAGTCATATAATCTCATGCATAAAATTATTAAACTCAGTTTGAGTTGTTTGCTTTCCTCCGTAACGTACATGAGATTACCCAAAACCTCCCATTCCTGATTTCTAAAAGCTGTTTCCAAACCTGGTTTGTGCTGTCTAATTTGTTTAAAACTGTAGGGTGTTCTACTAACAGTTTGGCTCTGATTTGCTTCTGATTAAAAGAATTTCACTTCCAGTTACACTTGTACACTTGTCTATGTTCTGTCTTGAGTGTTTTAATGTCAGAATATCAGTGTGCCTGGAAGGAATGGAAAGAGTCGTATTACTAAAACTCCTAGCTCAATTTTCGTTTCAAACATAACTTTCAAGAAGAGTGTCAGTGTCAGTCCAACAAAGGAATGTATTGAAAACAAATAATCTTATATGTAATATAAAATAAATGCTTCTCTGAGAACAGGTTACCATCTGGTTGCATATTTTTTTATGTTAGAATAAGCTTTACAAATGTGCATGCAAAGCTTGGCAGTCCAGGCACTAAAACTTTCTCATCACTATAGCAAGAGGACTGATAGTAGTCATAATAATATATTACTTAGCATGTAAAGGAAATCTGTTTTGTCAATACTTGCTGGGAGGTGGATGAATTATTTGCTTGACTTTCAAAGCAAAAGTGATTTAACTACGCTAGCTTAAATTGTTAGTCAAAATAATTTATGGAGGTTATTCTCATGAAGTGGGGCAAGCTGAACCTGAGCCTGGTAGCTGATCTTCAACAGCTGTGTTAGCTTCTTCTAGTCTGTGTAAGCAAACGTCTTGGATGCTTCTGTAGGCACTCTGCGATTCAATCAACCATATGTATACAGTGAAAAAGAGGGGATGATTTATAGGTTTTGCCCATATTCATTTTGACTCTGTCTTTACTGGCATACAGTAGGATAATGAGCACATCACAGATACACTACAAATAATGATTGTAAGTGGTTTAGCTATTCAGTAAGATTTAATTAATCCCCTCCTTGCCTCAAAGTAGGCTTATCTCTGTTTACTTCTACAAATATCATAGCTGCAGTTGTATTTTTTAAAGATTGAAAGAAGCCTGGCATATTAAGTTTTAGTTTTAGTCAAGAAACAGCATAGAATACGTGGTAAAAAATATCTTGTAGAGACATATCAGAAAATTACTGGGCTTCTTGCTTTTTCCAGAGCACCCACTTTGAACGGTTTGCATACAGATATCCACATGCAGGAAGGAAATGGGAAGAATGTATACAGTAGATTAAATACAGTAAAGAAAATTATAAAAGTGCCCGAAGAAGAAAGCAGAAAAGTGCACAAAATTTATCTGATGTAGCTCACACCTGAAACATTGCTTTGCTGTGTCTGCTAACAGCCAGAGATCAAAAGGTCATGTTTTTAACAGGAAGAAAGAGAGAGGGCTAGGATCATTGTAGGAAGTTCTGGCTCAGATCATTTTTATTTTGGATGCAAGTTGACTGGAGGACTACTACTTAGAACTTTAGCAAGGGTGATGGGTTTCAGTGGATGCAGGGCAGTCAGCAGCAATATCTGCTTGCTTGAGAAGTAGATAAAAAAACTCTTCCCTATACTTTTGAAAGCAAATATCTATGTACTTATCCTAAGGAATGAGATATTACAGATATAGATCTCTTTCATGAAAATCACTATATTAATATTAGTGTACGTGTTGCATCCCTAACTAAGCTTACTGTTTTACTGGCTGGTTCACTAAGTGTTTAATTAGTGTTACCATCTATCCCTGGTAAATTAGAAAAGATGATTAATTTTGGTAGCCCCAGGAATTTTGTTACAGAGGTCGTGTACCCTGTCTTTTCACACAGTTGCAGAGCAGGTCTGTATTTCAAAACCTAGACTCTTTCAGACAGTGTCTCTTGGAGGTTGGCCAGCTCATTCAGTGATTGCACTTCAACGTATTCAGGTAGAGGAGATATGGATGACTTCTTGTAGCCAGCAGGAGTAAATCCTCAGTAGGGACTGTGCTGTTTCCTCCAGGTTCTGACTGTACAGTTTTAGCCCTGTGACACTACAGCAACCAGCCTCCTGAAAGGTACTGAAGCTCTGCAGAGATGTCTGCCATGATGAGCATATTGGGAATCTGGTTTCCCTAAATATCCAGACTGGCACCTGCTTGGAGCATGGTGTAGTTGCAGTCAGATACAAGCTCTGTCTGTTTGGAGATTAGGGCATGCAGCTGTGGGGGAAAAGACGTGGTGCACCTGCACGTTTTATTATAACGTGGGCTCGTACTCAGGTACTGGAAATTGTTTCTGAGTGAGATGAGCTGGAGAAAATCCATCTAGCAATGACTGTCAATAGGAAGCAAAGAAGGAAATTAGGAATATTTCCTAAGAGATATGTGATGAAGGTCAAACAAAGTGCCTTTTCCTCTCTACCACTCGTTGCTGAAAAGCTGCTCATGACAAGCAGGCTCAGCTTTATAGGGCAAGGAGATTCATGCAAGGAATCTGCAAGATTCTGGCATTTGAGTTGTAGTTGAATTATACATTTTTTATTAATCAGTCTCTTTACAGACATCAGTTGTTCTGAGTGGGGAAGTCAGGTGTTACAGCAAACAAATAAATCCAAAGTGCATCGAATGTGGAGAGAGGCAGCTGCCCTAGAAAAAGGGCTATTTGAGAGCACACCTCTGGGAAAAGGGGTGCTCAGCTAAGCAGAACAGAATGGGGATCACAGAGGTAAATGAGAGGTTCCTTCCATGGTGTATAAATTTATATGAAAATATGGCAATTCCTTATACCCATATTTATCCTACATGATTCTTTCATGCCCAAGGACACTGATACCCAAACCATACTCTGACATCAACATGGCAACTGAGACATTCCAATAGTAAATATTCTTGAAAAAGATGGGGGATTTATGTGGTAGTACAACAAAAAGTAAAACTTGTAGATGATAGAATGAGTAGAGAATAAAAAACACATTTGAGGATAATGATATAATGCTCACATTAAGCTAAATTAAGCACAAATACATGGTATTGCACAGTACAGAGATTGTAGGTCAGGGTCTCAGTTGTAAGTTGGCTTGTTTCCACAGATGTGAAACTAGCTTGAGGTCCTAAAGTACACATGTTATACTGATTTACCCCAGCTGAAAATGTGGTCCAATACTTTCTGTCACCACATATCATTTCCCTGGGAGCAGAGCTTTGAAATCAAACTCTTGAGTTATTGGCCTGCTCATTTGGATCAGTTCCCTGGAAGGTGACTACAGCAAATGTGGAGCACTGTTGACAACAATAATTTTTTTTGTGCCATTGCCTCACAGATGCCAGTATGATTTAGAATAAACTCCAGCTGCAGTCTGCTGATTTCCCTAATGAACTGTGAACCTCTAAAGTGTTTCTACTGACCTTGTGTTGAATATGCTTTCAGAAAGGAAAACTGTACCATTTAGAAGTGGAGCTCATTTTACAAGCTATGTGAACAGTCTGTCACTTACTGGCAGAGCTCAGACAGCTGTGGCACTAAGGGGCAAGACACACCACCAACCACTTGAAGAGGGACAGAGAAACCATGGGAACTGAGAAAATAAAACACCTGAAATATGTGTTAGATTTGTTCTTTGAAATAATGATTGATTGGTTCATTCAAACTTTGGCATTAGGGATTTCAGCTCTTGAATGCTACTCCTTTTAGGAACTCGAATATGCTCAAGAAGTTTTTGAATGAGATGGTGGATACCTTGTGTTTGTTATAAAGTTGCCTTAATTCAGAGGAAATATTGCAGAATAAATATTACAGAAAATAAATTGATTGTTGAGTCTTATCAGTTGAAATAAAAGAAAACCAATAAACAAGTTTGCAGCAGACACTTTCCTTTTTCCTGGGTGCATCAGAAACATCAATAAGAATGAAGATGAATTCTCTGTTTCATAGTATTATTGTGCTGCAGCTGTAAGCTGAATATACCCAACTGGATAAAAACAATGAGGGAAACAAAACTTACACCACTTGTTAGATCTTTGCCTTCTCTCGCTCTTCTAGCTATCAACAAAACCTGTTTCTAATTTATTTGCATATTGCAAGGCCATAATCATTATAAGGCAGACTGTCATCCTGATTTGTACCATAATGGTACCTATTTTATTAGTGTCAGTAAGAACAATAGAAATTTTCAAGAACTAGGGTAGTAATTAATAGGACAGTCATTAGACTTTGCTTCTTCCTGTGAAAACTTTTTGTAATACAAAAATGCCGCTGTTTTCTACTTCTCCCTTTCTGTTATGCAGTTGGCATAACCTTTGTTATGTTCTTTGCTAACCACTTTTCTTCAGCTTCTTGTGTTTTACAGTATATTTTTGTTGAAGCATTAGAAGCAAATTCTAGAGATGAAATAAAAACCGCAATATCCTCAGCTCTGTGATAAGATACCCACAACCATGAAAGCAATGTTCTTAGCAAATATCTGTACTACTTTATTTTACCTAGAGCAGTTTTATGGCTCCTTTATTATTGCATATCATAAATGATTCGTAGTTGGATGCACTAGAGAAACGATTTGCTCAAACTAATCCCAGCAGTGGGCAGATCTATTTGTATGAATCTGGCAGTGTTCCTTGTAGTAGCACAGTCAGCTGTAAACATAGCAGAAAAGCAGTCTCTAATTCTCATAATATCCACATATCACCAGGTGGAATATCACCTTTGTTAGTATGGGGGCCTGCAGCCAGAACCTATTTTGGCAGCTCAATTTTCCCATGCATCAATTGAAGTGTTAATCTGTCACTATCTCTACTACTGTGGTATGGAGAAGAGTGGGCTAGAATACCAGTGTTTGTGCTCTTTGTTACTGCTTCCAGTCTCTCAGTCTTCCTAGTCTCTGACTAGTCACAGAGTTGTTTCAAAGACATTCCTGGAAAGAGGCCTTGTTTTTTGTCAGGGCTTCTTCTCCAGTCATTTCATTTTTCAATCAACAGGAAGAATTTGTCTGAAAATTTAACTTAGCCCACAGGCTTCTGTCTACATTTACCCTCACTGTAAGGACACACAAAGGCAAGTTTACATTCTTAAATTAAAGTATCAACTTAAAAATTATTTACAAAAATTCGGTAATGCAAACTTGTAAACAAGAGCAAAAGCACAGATAAGGTATTAGATCATTTCAAACAACTTCTTCCAAAATGTTTAGCAGAATCCTCTAAAGTATTGTTTTATACAGAAAACTCAGACTGATATTAAATACATTTTGCAGTATCTATTTATGTATATATCTGGGTTTACCCCTGACTCAAGTACAAACCCCTGAACTTTGCTTTGTTAAACACCATTATGTTCACAAAGGTCCACCTTTTGAATTTATCAAGGTCCCTCTGGGTGGCATCCCTTCCTTCTGCTGTATCAACTGCACCACTCAGCTTGCTGTCATCAGCAAACTTGCTGAGAGTGCCCTCAATCACATTATCTATATCTATCTATAGCCATTGATAAAGATGTTAAAGGTTACTGGAATCAAGATAGACCCCTGGGGGACACCATTCATTGCCGGCCTCTGCCTGGACATAGAGCCATTGGTCACAACCCTCTGGGTGCGACCTTCCAACCATTTCCTTATCCACAGAATAGTCCACCCTTCAAATCTGCATCTATCTCTCCATTTTAGAGATAAGGATGTGGTGGGGGGCCATGTCAGAGGCCTTGTAGAAGTCCAGGTAGATGACAGCAGTTGCCTTCCCTTTGTCCATCACAGGAGGTCACCAAATCAGTCAGGTACAATCTTCCCTTGGTGAAACCATGCTGACTGTTTTGAATCACCTGCTTGTCCCTCATGTGCCTTAACATGTCTTCTGGGAGGATCTGTTCCACTAGCTTCCCAGGCACAGAGGTGAGACTCACTGGCATGTAGTTCCCTGGGATCCTTTTTCCTCCCTTTCTTATAAATGAGAGCAATGTTTCCCTTTTTCCTGTCACCAGAGGCTTCACCTGACAACCATGACTTTTCAAACATGATGGAAAATGGCTTGGCAATCACATCAGCCAACTCCTTTAGCACATTGGGATGTATATTAGTATACATTCAGTGTCTTGAGGTGATCTCAGACTTGCTCCACTCTGATAGTGGGGGAGAATTTGGTCCCTCAGTTCCCATCTAGAGGTTCAGGTTCAGGGACGTGAAGTTCAGGGAAGAACGATGAAGAAAGATTAACTGAAAAGGGGGGAAAAAAGCCTTCAAAACAATAAATACTCATTGTAGTTGGCCTGAACTGTAAGCAAAGTACTTAGAAGCTAAAGAGCTGAAAGATTAAGAAAAAATTCTTGCAATGCCTACACAGTTCACATTTGCCCTCTGTCCATGAACTTCTTATGAAGTACTTGTTCTACATGCTGAGTGAGAAACTGTAAAGATACTATCACATCATGGTTGTTTATATGATGATAGCTTGAGACTACAATGGCTGCACAATTCTCTTAAATCGGGACACATTTAAGAGGAACCTCTGATATTTACTAACAGGTATTCAGTTATATGTGTTTCCTTTGATTTTGTCCATCATGTCCCTCTACAAACCTACATTTTGTCCTTTGTAGCTTTTCCAAACAGTTACTTTAACTCTCTTATTTCAATTTTTAAATCAGAGTTGTTAAAATATATATTTTTCCCTGTGAGTTCTACGCAAAGTGGAAGGTGTGAGCAGCTTGACAGATTACAAATACCTTTTGCTTTTCAAAGACACTCAGAACTAAACTGCTTTTCCTGGCACTAATAGCACACTAAGACTAACTAATGCATGGAAAAAAAATCAGTTAATGAAGAGAGAGGTTTCAGTTAATGCTCTTTCTTTAAAAAGAAAAGGGAAAAAAAAAAAAAGGAGAAAAGAAATGAGGAACAACTTCCTACTGTTCTTCCAATTCTACAAGTTAATATGAGCCTGGTTCTCCATCCTCATGTATCTGATGGTTTCATGAAAAATTGCCTTTGCCATCAAAGCTGATTTAAGAAGCTCCGCTTGCCATTCCTTTCAAAAAATTATTCTTATCCCAGCATAACACTTAGTTGTGCTATTAGTGCTGCTGAAGTGTGGGTATTGTGTGCAAATGAAAAGGTCTAAATTAGAAATAAAAATCAAAACAAGACTCAGCGAAATCTGATTCCATCACAAAATATGAGGGGTTTGAGGGGCTGCTTGGGCACAGCTATTGCAGCATGCTGCCATGCTTTGAATGATCATTTTAACTACAAGTATAATCTGATGTTAGAATGCAACTCCAAACGTTTTTTGTGGTACTAACAATGACCCTGGCAGGTTTAGCTTTTCCAATACATGTTCATTCCCAGAATTAATTCCCAATGAAAGAGAAAAATCTACCTCGACAGCCAAATAGTCTCTGCTTGAGAAAATGTTTTGTTCCTTTGCAATATGTTTTACTTTTCAGCAAAATTTCAATGGAACATTAAACCTAAGGAGATCCACTTAGATTAAAGAAGCTGTGCTGTCGTTATGGATGAGTGGCAACCAATAAAGCACACGTACCCCCTGTGCATTCTCCTCATAGGGGGCCTGTAGAAGCTGCCTCTTTCAATTCTGTCTAATGCTTACACGCTAGGCAGTCTTCTTTCAAATATTGAGGGCATCTTTTTTCTAATGTTCAGGCGTACAAACCAAATTCATCACCTGAAAGTGTCAGTGACACTTCCACCCTTTTCTGTTATTGTCATTAAAGTGAAGAAATAAACATGAGTTCCCTGCTTTAGCCATTTTTTTTTCTGTTAAGGAATTTGTCATTCACTGCTATCTCTAGAGACATGAATTACAAATGAACATCGGTGTATTCGTTTTGTACCTACAGTTCCATTATTCACCTGATCTCTATCTGAATTTACAATGAATTGTTTACAGTGCATTAAATACTTAGATTTTTCTTCCATTTATATTTCCAAAACAGTCCAGAAACAATCTAGTTCCTCTGTTTCTAGTGACATGAAGATTATGATGAATGAAACCTCTTTGCTTCTCTTTAGTGTAAATGGAAAATGTACAAGGGCATTGATTTCAGCTGTAAATACAACCTGCTTGTAGATTACTCACAATGAGAGATACTTAACAGCAGTGCTTGTTTTCTTCAATATTAGATCAGATGGGCATTTGTATCATATTAACGTTTACAGCTATGTATTTCTGCAAAGCAACTGTAGGAAGTGTTTTTTGCTCTGCTGAATATGGTGAAAATGAAGACACCTATCTTTCTTTTGAAGAATAGAAAAATCAAATTTGATTTCAGCTACAAAAGACTCCTAAAATGAATGCAATTTGGAAAAGATTCTGGGAGACATAGAAATATTCTGTTCAAGACAGAAGTTTGTACAAGTATTAACTGATAAGAGGAGGAGCCCAAATTCTTTGATCATCTAACAAAAAAAACCAACCAACCAAACAAACAAACAAAAAATACCAGAGCCTGCCAGGCAGCTTTTTATACTATCTTTCCAGAGACCTTGGGAGAGTTAGAGATAAAATATGGAGAAGTACTATCATTCATTAGATCAAGTGATATAATGATAAAATCAAAAATACAGGCTTTCAGGCACCACTGAAGTCTAGCCCAGCTCAATCTATTACCTCAGAAATGGCCTCTTATTTAATGAGGACAGGTGAATAGGAGCAGCTTTCTAACTTTGTCAGAACACACCACCCAGAAATGGGATGGACAACTTTTCAGAAATAATCTGCCATGTCAATTTTTGCTGGGTGACCAGAAATGCAACAGCATTCAAAACACTACATGGTTTTATGCAGCAGCAGAGTAACAGTTGTGTTCTCTGTTTCTCTTATATAATTCCTATCTATATCTTTTTCACCATGATGGATCTATTCATTGAGACATCCAAGAGCTTTTACCATCAGCTAACAGGTAATTTAGAGCCCCAGATTATGTGTGTGTTACAGACTCCTTTTTCTTTGTTTCCATTACTTTGTACTAAATGACATTGAACTTCCTTCATTCATTCTGTCACTCTTGTGAGATCTTTCTGCAAACCTTTGCAATTATTTCCACTTTTTACTGCTGTAAGTAATCTTTCTGTCATCAGAAAACTTTGTCACACCACCTTTCCGCAGACTGTCTCCCTTGATGAACATTACATGTCCTAGCTCAAATCATTCAATCACGTCAATGGCAATATATCATAGGATCATAGAAATGCCTGAGTCGAAAAGGACCATAATGATCATCTAGTTTCAACCCCCTGCACCAGGCGGGGTCACCAACCACCAGACCAGGCTGCCCAGAGACACATCTCAGTTTCTTGCCTTCTTGGGATACTTTTCTCTCCCTAGCCAGGGATTTGTTAAATCTTTCTAAAATCCATGGCAATTAGATAATGGTTATCTACTTGTTTGCTTATTCTTCAAAGAACTCTAAAAAAGTTTATATTTCTCTCTGCCAGAGCGTTGTTTCTTGTGCTTATTTCTCTATCTAAATTTCTGTTTCTGATAAATGTACCAACAGTTTCGAGCAATCTGAAGACTACAAAAGCCAAATGTACAGATTTACAATTTCTTTTCATGTCTTCCTGAATGATCTATTTTATAATCTATAACTGTTGTCAAATTGTATTATTTTACTAATGATGATTTTAGTAAGAAATTATATGCTACAATTAGCTATTACGCAATTTATTCTTTGACTTGCTCTAGAGCTCTTGAATGAGTACCAGATGGCTCTGGAAATACTTTTCATTTCATTAATTTGTTCTAAAATGTATTTCTGACACTTCAGATTGAGGAAAAAATAAAAGAAAATGGAATGTTAGGAGTTGCTAAGAAAATAATAGAATAGAAAAGAGAAAATGTAGTTATATCATTGTGAAAAAATGTGATCCTGAAATCTAAAGAAGGACATAACAGAGCTGGGAGGAGTTCAGCAAAAAGCTCCAAGGATAATCAAAAATATAGAAAGACAGTCAAGCAAATTCATAGGTAGACCAGGAGCACTGAGCCTGAAAAATGACAAGTTGAGGGAGGCTTTGACAGAAGTTTATGTTATCACAAAAGAAAAGGAAAAGATCAGAAGAGGCTGATGGTTGATTTTGTCTTCCTACACAAGAATGGAAACATCACATATTAGCAGGTGGCAGGTTCAAAGCAAACAGATGTTTCTCTCCACTGTGTGTAGACAACCCTCTCTCACCAGGTCTCTTTTCTTCAAGCATCCATTTTCATCCACCAACCATACACAGAAAGTCTCCGCAAGCAGTGTATGAAGCTCTTGCAAGCACACTGCAATTGCTTAATAGCTAGTGTAGCCAGCAGGGAACAGAGATGACCATTCCTATGCCCACAGGCAAGGTGAGATGCATGGGGTATGTCTGGCCAAATGGATGCTGGCAAAGAAGTGTCTGCCCCACTGTGTTCTGCCCTGACCTGGTCTTCGATGCAGCTGAGCAGCAGGTTGTCTTTTCTTTTTCCATAGGATTAAATACAGTATAATCAGCATTTTTCACTTGAATCCCTGAGTTGCTGTTACCTTCTTGCTTCTATGTCTTTTACTTCGCTTATCTTGAAAGGTATTAACTTACATATCCCTTTACAGGTGAAAAACAGTTTACTCAGTACAGCTGAGCCACAGCCTGGGTGTTAAGGAGGAGCTGGTTCCATGGGTTATGCTTTGGAAAAATTTGCTCAGGATATTGTGGATGCATATATTGAAAAATGACTGGCTTAGTTCTTAGACAGTCATACTCCTTTGAGATCTGCTAGACCAAAACAAGAGATGTGATTCTACTAATACGCTGTTTCTGTTTCAAGAAGCTCTTAAACAGCAGATCAGTGGAGACTTCAGATAGCATTCATCGTGTACTCCATCATTTTGATCTTCATTCAAAAGCTGCTTGTAGTCACAGATGATAGCAGCACCTTTAGACTGGTTCTGCATGGCTGTTCTCAGATTCTAAAAGCCTTTATTCCCCTGTTTGTTCGGAGGTTCTTTTCTTTTTTTCTTTTTCTTTTCTCCCCAGAGGTTGCACTTTTTTTTTTTTTTTTAAGTGAGGTGCATTTAAGCAGTGCTGTCTAGCTGTTTTCTTGGTTGGTGTTTATTATTATTAGTATTATTATTACTTCTACATTTATAGCATTGTATATTTTTTTGTTTGTTTTTCTTTTGTCTATGTGTTTTTAGTTGGTTAGCGTATTTTCTGAAATTAATGCCAACATTTTTGAGTCACCAGCATTGTTGTGTGATAATCTGACATAACTCCAATAATATTTCTTCTTATCTAAATGTGAAATTTTGTTTCATATCAATTTTGATAATTTCTACAGTTAATTTATTTCCTATATTTAACTCTAAGCTTTCTTTAACATGTAAAATATTTCCTTAGCTACCTGATCTAATTTATCAGTCTTAGATATTTTGTACTTGTTAGTCATGGCATGCAATTGATCTGTTTATCTGTCCAAGTGTTTTCACACTTATTATGTCCATATCTTCACTTTAAATCAATTTCTATAGTTCATTCATCTTTTACAGACTTTTAGTGTTCATAGACTTCTGGTACGATAGAAACACATGTTTTCCTTTGATCCAGTTGTCTATTTTTAGGTGCATGTTTATGAGGTGACATTATTCTTTGATGTTTCCTAACAAGTGCTTATTGAATTCTATCTTTTTTGAGAATGAAGATTTTATTCTTAGAGGATGAATCAGCTCTGCCTCTTTTCTCTTTTTTCCTTGCTATATTTACCTAAACTTTTTTTCTTATCTTTTTTTCTTTTTTTAATGAACTCTGTTGTTCTACAGCCTTTATAGAAAACTGCCATACTTGATTTCATACTGGCCTTGACAGAGATTATCCTTCTTGTATAAATTTCATTTATTTCAGTAGCTTCTAAAACTCATCTCTCATTCCCTCACATTACTTTTGCTATCAGGCTTATCGTTCAATCTCTCCACTTTCTTCTCATCTGGTGTACCAAACACTGAAGCTTTCCAGGAAATCCTATCATCAAGGCACTAATTTTATGGTCATTGGAAGATAACATTTTGTGTTCTCTGCCCCCACTAATTTTCTTAGGTAGTTCACCAACAACATAAAACAGGTAGAAACTTTGTGAGATCCATAACTTTTGCGTGCCAAAGACATGCTAGGACTGATTCCTGCCTGTCTTTGTAAACTCATTTGTCTCTGTTTAGCTTGGCCCAATGCCCTTTCTAATGACAGCTGGAATGCAACTGACCCCTAAGTGCTAGCAATAGTGTATAACAAGTTTTTAATAATTTACGGATGAGATTTTAGATTTAGATGAGCTCAAGTGCTAAAAGGCATCTGAATGAGTATATGAAAGACTTCTAAGGAGGAGTTGACTAGTTTCTTCCTTTTTCTCCTAGACTCATGAAATAAAGGTTAGGACACAGTCAGCTCCCACTAGAATCTCGCTGCCTCTCCCCTCTGGCTTTCCCTTTGTTTGGAAAGCAGCATATACCAACAAGGAACATGAAGGCTAGGCATAGAATTTCCTCCCGCTTGAGTAGTTTATTTTAGAATAAGTTGGACTTGGCCTCAAATTAACCTCAAATGCAAAGTGAACAGCTGTATGACTGTCAGCTGCCCCGTTACAAAACTTACTCATCCTGCTGACACGGTTGCTTATTTGCCAAAGGGAAGCACTGCTCACAAAAAAGAGCAGCCCAACTAAGTAAATGGGAGATAAAAGATCAAGAAAATGACTAAAATATCATTGGAAAGCTTCAGCTCCTTCTCTTAAATGAGTGATTCCCTGTCATGTTCTCTTGCTGCTCTGTTGCATTATTCTTCATATTTGGTAATAAATAGATGTTATGGTATTGTCTAAGTAATACCAATTTGCCTCAAAACGTTTATCATTTCAAAATGTGTTGCAATGCTCTGTGAGGTCTTTGATGAGGAGGCATTGTAATTGCCTCTTATTACAGGTCAGCTGGTATGAATCTCATCACCAGTAATAGAAATACATTAAGATATAACTGATAGGAAAGAATCATTACTGTTTGTTAAAATCATGATCATTCATTTCCAAACCTTACACAGGATAAATATGCATGTGTATTGAGTAGAAATCATGCCAGTTCAAATAATTGTAAAAGATTATGCTTTTCTTTAACAGTTTTTCATTAGAAAATTAAAACTGAATTTTAGATGAAGCATGCTTGAAAATATTAAATAACATAAAACCCACATTTGCATCATTTTTTTCTGTTCCAATTACATTACTTTCATGTTAGAACTGATATTTGCATGAGAAAGGTAATTTTTAAGAAGACTTGATAATTTTTTTCTTAATCAGAATTTCATATAAAAGATTCTTAAACGATGACTGCAATTATTTGTAGTATTGCTCAAAAAAACTGGAATTCTGACTCATGGGAATATTTAATTTACTTTTAAAACTTGGATTATTTTTTCTGGCTCACTTGGGACTTCTGATATATTCTGCATTGATTTTAAAAAGGCAGATTTCTGAAAGAGATGCACTGTGCTGCAAATGATATGGTGTAGCTATCATGCTTAGTAGATCACATGGTTTATAGCAGAGCCTCTGAACGGAACTCCCCAGAAATGGCATGCTCTTCAGAGAAGCATGTCATGTCTCATATTTTAATATAATATTTTTAACAAAAATGCACATTCACTGTACTAAAAAATATATATTAAAATAATGCCTTATAAAAAAAGATGATGATGAAATTCAGCACAAGACTTGTTGACTAATACAATAAACCCAAAATAAAGTTGAATATAAACTTTCAACATTCTGATTCTGTTTTTAAAACAGATAAAAGAAGTTACCATTGCAAATTTTATGTGCTATTAATCAACAGAGGCTGCATACAGCTGAACTCATGCAGCGCTGAAACAAGCCTATTATGTGCACTATATGACAAAGGTAAGAATTTTCATTCAGGTATTCAACACTGATAATAAAAACAAGAATCTGTGAACTGAAGAAAATGAGGCCAAACATTTGTTGAATAGACTCGTAGAGATCTTTCTGATGTGATGTCAATGTGAGCTTCTGTATGCATGCAGAGGCAGTACACAATAGTTTTTTATTTGATAAACTTCACTGTGGTGTTCAACATCTCTCCCTTGTTGTCAGTGAATCAAGAAAAATGTATGCAATCTTTGGGTTTCATACTAAATATCATATATTAAAATAGAATTAAAATGAAAGCATATCTTCTCTTCAGTGTCCTGACAAAATCTAATGTGTCCTTTAAGCCAGATTCAGTGTAATAGTATATATATATATATCCTCTGTAAGTCGCACTGCTGAGCTGAAATAATGCCAACTGTAGACGAGACAGAAAAGCAAATAAAAGAGAAGTATAATATTTGAGGATTCAGTAAATTGTATGCGAACACATTTCTGTTGGTTGATGTTGTTGTCAGAAATAAGCCACTGTTTTACAAAATCTGAACCTTTAGGGTCCTTCATGTTTTATGTAATAGGAAAGAAACTTTTGAGTGAGTGTTCCCTTCCCCTTCCCCTTCCCCTTCCTCTTCCTCTTCCCCTTCCCCTTCCCCTTCCCTTTCCTCTCTTTCTCTCTCTCTCCTTTTCTCTTTCTCTCTCCAATCTTTGGTGGGACTTCTACACATCATTCTACTACAGGAAATAAATATTAAGAGCATATTCCCTTTGCAAGGGCAATGAATGTGAGACTACAGATGGAGAGGGAGAAAGACAAGTATTTATTCTTTAGTGGTTGTTATGTGGCTTGAGGAAAAAAAAATATACATTTTGTTGGGATTGGAAAATAATATTTTTATCCCTGGAGAAGAGCAGTACTGCAGTCTGCTGTTTACGCAATGAAGAGGCAGTAGTCCGTTGGGTCATTTCCTCATAAATTCTTCTCCCTTGTTTTTTTGCTTGTCTCTGGTCAATGGATGAATTTTATCCAGTTCTGAAGTAGGTTGGGGAAAAATATATATAGAAATAATGTAGGAATAAGCATAACCCTTTTTTTTTCTTTTTTTTTTTTTTTTTGTCACATTCAAATGGAAGAACAGGTTACCTTGGAGCTGTAAAGCTAAGCAGCTCTTAGTCATGCTGCTGAGCATGTATTTTTACAAGCAACATGATCTGCCTGGGCAGGTTCTTTACAAGTTCTGATTCTCATCTCCACCATCACAGCTACACTGAGTGTGTTGCTGTCATTAATGTAAAAGACTTTCCACACTCTTCTGAAGGAAGGTGCTGTTTTATGTATACTTATACTATATTAACATATTTATTTATATTTAATTATTTTACTTCATTTAAAAGAAAACTATAATAGGAGGCAGGTGAGGCAGAAAGCAGGCAATTAAATAGTGATATCTGATGCAGCTCTGACTGAATGAGGGGATTTATACAGCTTCATAAAGAGACAGTCTTGCCCCAGAGATATATCACCTAATAAACAAAACAGTCAAGGTACAGGAGGCAAAGGCTTACCAGACAACAGTTTTCAATACAGGAGGAAATGAGTACGAGGATTAACGTCTGCTCTTCTTTCAAATTGTTTGCAGAAGTTTATAATTTATATTGACATGTTCCATTTAGAAATGTATTGAAACAATATGGCTCGTGATAAATTGGATATTCAATTTAAGGTAATAATATTATATGCATTGTTTTGGTTTTGTATGATTTCTTGTGCTACAACTGGAAAATATTAGTCACTCTGCTTATAAGTGGTGTCAAATCACCTGGTTTTCCACTTGGTTACATTGCTTACTTTTGGATAGCTAATAGTAAATTTTCTGTCAATTAAAATATTTAAGTTGGTAAATTCTTTTAATGAGTGTTGTTTCTGTGCAATGACTTTCTCATGTTCTCCTACAAGGAATGGATGATCTGCCTAGAACCCACCAGTGTGCAGTATCATAGTTATGAAATGAATTATTTCAGAGAAACAAAAGGTCCGGTGCTGTCTTCCTAAAGAAAGCATGTTGTTTGGAGAAGGCTGGTAACAACTAAATAAAGGATCCCTGAAGCACTATGTGGTTTTAATAATATCATATTTGTTGATATATATTGTTACAAAATTCTGGCAATGAAGCTCACTGCTGCAATTTGAACATACAGTTCAAAACCAAGTAACATTAATAGTTAAACATGCATAATGTAAATAAAATCAGATGGAGCAAAGAAAAAGAAAGGCTATTAGTAAAATCAAGCATGGATGAAAGTATCTTTTGGTGGTTCTAATAAAAAAATGATGGTATTTATTGAATTATGAAACAGTGGCTTTCACATGTACTAAACAAACCACAAAACTAGTAAGCAGAAAAAAGATTTGACATTCAAAGCATGGACCATATTCAGTGTTTATGTCAAAATATATAGGTCACTGAAAGTAGTGCCTCCTATTTATTTCCATTTAAACTAAAAGAGATAAAAGAGCACAATAACATTATTCAAAAGAGCAAATTCTCAGCTACAAAATACATAAATACATTTCAACACAGTCACCGCCATCAGTTCTGCATGCCACACTTGTAAAAATCTGCATCAGTGGAGGTGATGCATAGTTGCCATCGCCACACAGTGCACCAGCCGTTGCTTCACTGTGCTCACATCCACTGTTTGCTCTCCATAAATGTTCAGCAAGCATCTATAAATGTCAATGAATACAATTCTTTCCACATGAGGAAATTCAGTGACACACCTTTGCTTCTTATGTACTTCCATGTCAGATGTCATTTAGTCAGATTGTTCCTCTGCTGCCACCTTTCACATGGAAACAATATGTAATGAAATACTGGTAAAGTTCAACATCTACTGTTATACCACCACCATCTGCCTCTGACATTGTAGGATAACATAATAAAATAGGAGGCATTATTTTCAGCACAACCCTTATATGTACTTCTAAGCACATTTCTTGTCTCCAAAAGTTTTAATTTAGCTGGAGAAAACCATAGAGTTTCTTATTTAGTAATCTTCATTTTACTAGGAGACATATTATAGACCACTTTCCCACTCTCTCTCACACCCCCTCCCCTTTATCTCCTCCTCTCCTCCTCCCTATGTTCAGAGTGAAAATAAGATAGGAACAAAACAAGAAGCAACCACAGAAGTCCTGGTTGCTTTCCAGTGTGCTACACTGTCCGTAGTTATTATTTAGATGGCCTGGCTTCCTAAAATTCTTAGACTGCAATACCACTCTGTTGAATGATTTGTAAACATAGAGCAAAAAACAAAGGTGACTTTCTCAACTCGGGCATCTTAGCCTAAGAAAAAATAACTGACTTACTTCTGCTCTTACATTAATTGATTGAATCAAAAGATATAAAAAAAAAATCCACGAGTTTGTATTACTTTATCAATAACAAGTACTTTCTTTTTAGCATGTCAGGTTTTTATTTGTTTGCAAATGAGTAGGGTAGAAATTTGAAACTCTTGTTTTGAACGTTAAAGTATGCAGTTGTGTGATTGTATTTCATATAGTTAATTATATGAATAATGGGATTTGTAGTTTTACTTTATTGAATTCTTCCTACTTGAAACATTCCTTCACCCATACTATAAAGTGAATAGCAGAATGCTTTAACGTTAGCTGAGGGTGAAAAAGAAGCTAAATGCCTCTTTATAGATTAGTGAAAGGCCAAAGCAGAGAATTCTTTGCAAGGAGACATATGTTTATGATGATTTTTTTCCTCTGTACTTTTAAATCATGGCAAAAAAATAAAAATCTTTAATTTGAAATTGAACATCCTGTTGGAACCAGAACCACTTCATAGGGCCTCCATCTGAAATTGAAGTGGATTTGGTGCGGTAGTCAAGCTTAGGTAGAAACCAACATGAAGAAATATGAAAGATCATGGCTAGTATAATCATTTAAGATAGAAATGTGTCATGATCATAAATCAGCATTTTGATGCTCACACATATGAGCATATGTACATATGTACATATGAACACCATGAATGAAAAGCATACAGATAGTTAAATATTGAATAATTTATGTTGGAAAAATATTATTTATGAATATAAAATATCATTTAAAAATTCTGTACTATGTTCTAAAATATTTCATTACAAGACAACACACAGTTTGTATTCCCATTTTAATTTACCTATACTTGGTCTCTCGATATTTTGAAAAGTAGGTACAAAATCTTAGATTTGGATGCTGAAGCATTCAAGGCGTATTGGAATACAAATTTTGGCGTTAAATTTATCTTATAATTTATTTAGTAACATAATATATTTTATGCAAGTTCAGTATCTACATGGAGTTTGTTTTCCCTCATTCAAGAATTAATCTTGCATCTTCAGTCCATAGTTGCTAAATGTTGTACTCGGAGTGCTATTTACAGTCCTAAAATAACTTCTGCAAACTGAGTAAAATAATAAAACTGAAATGGTCATATGGAATCACCTTCTTTCTGTCCAACCTTTTTGGAGCCTTGAGATTCAGAATGTGAATAGCCACATGGACCACTTGGCTCTTTTGTTTGGGGGCAACATTTTATTAGAGTAATGATGCAGTCTGTAGGCATAAGGTACAAAAGTGGTTTTATCTTGTGTACAACAGAAGGGCTATATAGCAGAGCTGAATGTAAGTGGGATTTAATTAGAAGTTGGGGGAGATCAAGGGCTTGTGACAGGAATAATCGTTTTTGATCATTAGACCTTCTGCAGATTCTGCTGCTGTGATGGAAAAAAAAAAGTATATTCTATTTCCTTCAAAATCTTGACATGACTGTGATATACTTCTCTGGTATACTTTTACAGAGGTTTCCTTGGCTTTAACTGTCCCCAGGTTAGAATCCCCATTCAGTTCATCTTGCTTTGGACTATTACTAAAATAAGGAGGGGAAAAAAAGATTGTTGTTCTGGTTGCTGCAGTAACATGTCCTGTAACCCCCAGGCATGTGTAAGCCCTTCATCAAATGTTTATGACAGAGCTAAATGTAAATCCAACAGGAGAGAAAATGACAGACAGACTGCACTCAGATAAAGAGACCCTCTGTGTGTCATAGAGGTGATGGACCATGTACTCAGCTGGAGGTGGACTTGTTTATTTCAGGTAAGGCTCTATTCCTATCATTTTAATTTGCCTCATCATAAACTCATGCTGTTTTTAAAAGGCAGCGTCTACAATTAGCGACCTTGACCGCATTGACAATGAGTTCAAGTGAGGCTAGGGCTGGCAATTTGTCCATCATTTGCAAAGGGCTGAGCACCACTTTCTTCTGTGGGGTGCGAGTACTGGGGAACACTGTGTTATGGCTTCTCTTTCTCACAGTCTTTGTGTCCAAATGGGACTGAGAACACATAAAAAGCCTTGTTGTCATCAGATTCTAATTCTAGGTGTGCAAAATGATCTGTAATTTTATAGATGATATGGCTATGCTTCTAATACCATGCATGTTTATATATATCTGCATGCTGAAAACAGCATGTGAAACTGTGCATTTCTCTGTGTGATCAGTCTGCCCTCCTGCCTGGCACAAACGGCAGATGATACAGTTGTAGTAATAGCTAACTTCTCATTACCCACAAATGGAATATTCATATTGTCTACTATTTAAGTTGAGCTTAAATGAATTAGTTAGTATTTATTTTTTTCTTTCATGAATACTACCTTGACATACTACCTGACATGTAAACTTCATATTCCCAAACGCTTTTCAATTAATACTTTCTGTTTTTAAAAATTAAGGTACATACATCTCATATGGTCTGTATTCTTTCCTGAATTTATCTTCACTCCAGAATTTTTGTGCTTAAATTGAAAACTGAAGCTCGTTTCCTTCTTGTGTCGTTTTTTTTTGGCGTGATGAGGAGTGTGAAAATATCCAGTCACACTCTTTCAGCCTGAGCAGCTAACACAGATAACATTGTTTTACTTCTGACAGATACTGCCTTTTGTGCTCACATGCATGCCTGGTAGGCTAGATATGAATGAACAAGAAGTGGCACAGAAAGCAGCAAAACCGTAAATCATTAAGGCAGACAGTGGAAACAGGCTTCCTTTGCTTCTAGGTAGTGTTCACTACATGCTGACTACAGTATTCAACTGTTTTATTGAACAGAGTGTTATGGTTTACCCATAAACAGAGATTTTTCTGTATACTATGCTCTGCCTTGACTGTGAGCAGTCTTTGGAGTTTATTTTGGAGGTGAAATGTCCAGCTGTGTTCAGAGGAAAGCACACAACAAATATGATTGTGGTTTTGTGTTAATAATATTAGTCTGTCTGCTGGACTTGTGGAATACAGACTATATAATTTTTTTAAAGGAAGCCATTTGCAACTGAGATACAGAATCTTTCTCAGCTGGTAGTAGGCTTTTAATAGTTTCAATTTGACACAGACTTGGAGGAACAGATGAAAATACTCTTTCATAGTGTGTGCAAGAAAAAGAAAAAAAAAGATGAAAGTAACACTATATGGATGTCCCATTCCTGGAGATGCTCAAGGCCAATCTGGTTGGGGCCCTGGACAGCCTGGTCTAGTGCCTGATTTAGCAGCTGACAAACCCACACATGGCAGGGTAGCTGGAACTAGATAATCTTTGAGGTCTCTTCCAACCAAAGCCATTCCATTATTCTATATCCATTTTCAGTGGTGAGTGGAGACAGGACAAGGGGAAACGGCTGGAAACTGCAGCATAGGAAGTTCCGCACAAATGTGCGAAGGAACTTCTTTACAGTGAGGTGACGGAGCACTGGAACAGGCTGCCCAGGGAGGTGGTGGAGTCTCCTTCTCTGGAGATGTTCAAGACCTGCCTGGATGCCTACCTGTGCGACCTGCTGTAGGGAACCTGCTTTGGCAGGGGGTTGGACTCGATGTTCTCTGGAGGTCCCTTCCAACCCCTACAATTCTGTGATTCTGTGATATTATTCTTTGATACTATGTTATTAAGTACATGCAACTACTCCTTTGCTATTAGGAGTAATTCCTTATTTTTCTCCTTTTTTTTTTTTTCTTTTTTTTGGGGGGGAGGGGGAGGTGGGGAATGGAAATATTTATAGTCAGAGTAATTGAGGAACCTGGAGAATTTTGCCCTGTTTTACAATCTCATCCTTCATCAGTACAATAATTGTTGAAACACAGCTATTTGCTGTCAATGATTTTTAGCTAAGCTGTGATAAGTCTCTCTATAGACAGAGACTTTGGGGAGACATGATAGTGGCCTTCAGTATCTAAAGGGGGGCCATAGGAAGTAAGGGGACAGACGCATTTAGCAGGACCTGCATTTATAGAATAAGAGGAAATGATTTGGAACTAAAAGAGGGGAGAATGACTTTATGATTCCATGATCCTATGATCCTATGATCCTGCAACATTATTCAGAACTTAGCTTCGTGTCTGAAAGCAATTTAGAATCTACTAGACCTGTGGTAACTTATTACAGTGCTTGACATATCCATTCGTTTTCTCCACATTTGCTGAGATAATGCTATATTTTTTTTTAATATTATCTCAGTTTGACTTCTTTTAAATCCAATATTGAGTTACTGAATGTGTCTTAAATTCTGATGTATATACTTTTAAAGGCTTGTGAGAATATTCTTTCATTCACCTTTACTTCAACAGTATGTTGGTCAAGAATTGATATGAAAGTGTTTGGAGACTGTGCAGCTTTGTTTTGGCTTTCTCTCAGATGCTCATTTACTTTGTCCATGACGAGATAATGTGATGTTATAGAACTGCATTTGGAAAGCAGGAAAGCCTATACCATAGTGACAGAAAAAGACATGAATTTTGTTCACCTTTCTAATCCCATAGCTTTCCATTTAAGTTTTCTCCTGCTTAACTGTAGCCTTGTGTTTTTGGGTTACAGAGAGGAATGTACTACTGGACTTGCATAATACTAGCAATATAGATCTTTCAATGTTTCTGAAATTCAAAGATATTAGATAGTTATCTCCAACCACTCAGAAGATCAGTAAGTAAATTAAGTAAAAAATTTATGTTAGATCATTTTATTGAAACATTTCATTTAAAAAATTCTGGAAATTTATCCCAGAATAATTATCGTGACTTAAAGTATTGCCTCATGTGTATTCATCACAGATTGAAAAAATAGCTGAATTATAAACAACAAAGTGAAGTAATCCATCTTAATTTATCTTCATTTCATAGGGATTCTTAATCCCTATAACTAGTCTAAAAAGTCTTACGCAGCACAGAAGAATGTTATAGAGTAGAAAGTCACACATTTAAAATAGGAAGAAAATGCCCTACATGATCAGAAGGCCTCAGAAGAACTTCATATTTTCTCTAAACTGCAATTTGTCGCTCTTTTCTGACAACAGTTTTATATCATAGTATTACCTTCAACTTTGATAGTATGATTCCAGGTTACAGCCTCTTTATAGTCTTGCACTGGAACATTTGACTATTGATTTAAAGAAATGCTGGAGAGCCTGAACAGAGCAAATCCGTGTGTGGAGGGAGGGGAAAGAAGATCTGGGCCCCACTTGTCATCAGTGTTCTCAAGCCAAAGAACACTAAGCTGGTGTCAGGCTAAGATCATGACACACCATTTGTTACGTTTGAACAGAAGTGTATAAATGCTTTGAGCAGAGGTATCACCTCCATCAATTACTTAAATCCTTACAGTTCTTAACCTTCTTTTGTTGTTGTTGTTTTTTCTTTTTCCTTTTTTTTTTTTCCCTTGAAGATGTGTACCTCTCCTATATAGTTAGTAAAAGAAAATATAGAGAAAACATACAAACCATTCTCATAAAAACAGCAAAAAAAATTTGTAGAGAATGGGAACTTATTTAGTTATGAGGGACCACTCTCCACTTTGTAAACTCTTCATATGTTCGCAATAACTATTAATTAGTCTCAGATAATGCTCTTAGCATGATTAGGTTATTAACTGAAGTTAAAGTTGGCTAAGAAAGTGGAACTGAACTCTAAACATGTTTTAGTATTTGCACAGCAAATGCAGTCCAAAAAGCCTTTGAAGGTAAAATCTTTCAAACAATTACCCAGCTACTGGTAATGCTAAGGATGCATTTGTACACTTTTTATACTATCCTGTTTTTTTCTTTTTTCAGTCAGTTCATTCAATGGAAATAATTCAACCGATGCCTTGATATTTCAAAAGGTCATTTTCGCACCTAGTAAATCTATGATGCCACCTCGTTTGACTTTTATACAAGCACCTTTATAATTTTGATCCTTCTGCCTGTTGGGAGAATATCTCTGTAAACAACTCAGAAATGTTTCTTTATCCTTTTCCAAATTTCTCCTCTACTTGCTTACTCCATGGAGTTCTTTGAAAACAAAACAAAGTAAAATCTTATGTCTCCTGGTATGCCAAGATCAACGATGTCTCATTGCATTCTCTTTGTTCCTTGTCTGTCTATATTCATCTTTTGTTTCAGGTCTTATATTTAGATTGTGGGCTCTCTGAGACAGAGATTGTCTTTTTTGATCCAAGTTCAGTGCTGAGTGTTAAAGTAGTGCAAGTAAATAACAGTAATGACATGTTGCTATCAGTGCTGTACTCAGCTATGCTGGCAAATGAATTGGGAGACATGATCATCGCTGCCAGTTGTTATGCATTGCAGTTTAGCAGCCATGGAATCTACGAAAACTCATATAAACACATAAGTTTGCAAAGACTTTTCTGACTAATGGGGTCCTCTCCTCTCCTCTCCTCTCCTCTCCTCTCCTCTCCTCTCCTCTCCTCTCCTCTCCTCTCCTCTCCTCTCCTCTCCTCTCCTCTCCTCTCCTCTCCTCTCCTCTCCTCTCCTCTCCTCTCCTCTCCTCTTCCCCTTCCCCTTCCCCTTCCCCTTCCCCTTCCCCTTCCCCTTCCCCTTCCCCTTCCCCTTCCCCTTCCTTTCCTTTTCCAATATTTCCACTATTAATTACTCAAATACACACTGATTATTACATTCTTATAATTTGCTGTTTATATTATTTATTCATACATACATACTCTATCATAACCAGTTATTCATGCAAATACTCTTACCATTTTTAGAAAATATTTTCTTCCAGCTGTATTTGTACATATTTTCAGTGGTTCCATGGTATGTAAAAAAATGATCTTCAATCGTTGCCAACTAATACCTGTAAAATCTTGCAGTTAATAAGAAACTGCTTTTGCTTTTAAAGGGCTTTAGGATGATCCTTTACCTGGAAAAACAGCAGATAACATGGTCTGCAAGGATTGTTGAAAAAGAGATTGCTTTCCAATACATTTCCAATACATTTTTTTCCCATTTCTTTTCATCATTAACCTGTTTTACCATATTGATCTGCCTATTTTTCATGTTTGCTCAGTCGTGTTTTTTTTTTTTTTTAGGAGAGGAATAAAAAAAACAAAGAATTCAATATTGTTATCATATAGTAAAATCGCCTGTTCTTACTTCATTCATTAATGGATTTGTAATAGATTTGTTTTCTTCTTAATAGTTCTTTTTCCACTGATTTATCTGTAGAAGTCATTCATATGTCAGAAAGAAATAAGACTGCCATAGAAGCATATCAAGAGATGTGGAAGTAATACAGATGTGAAAACTGAAATTAATGTTTAGTGATTACAAGTAGGTTAGCTGTCAGTTCCTTACACTATTTTTTTAAATCTCTTTCTGGCTGAGAACTCTGTAAGAAATGGATATTTGCCAAATTGCAGACCTGCTTCTTTGTCTTCTTTGTGGATTATCTCCAAAATAGAACATCTTTATTCTCGAACTTTTAACTTCTGAACTCTGTTCAATACATAATTTTAAAAGGAACATTTTAAATATGTAAGTTTATAAAGCCACTACGAGTTCTGGTCACTTTCTAATTACAGCAATATTTCTTCACAGAATTTCTAAATAGTTTAACATGAAGCATTTGCTAACAAAATTTTATGATTTCCAGCGTGTCCATGAAGTGAATGAGACTTAATTCACTTTCTATTGGAAGTCAAATGAGTTTCAGCAATAAGAGTCTTCGAGAAGACAATTGCAGCTCAGTAGAGGAGTACACAGGATTTTTAAGGACTTTTTTATTTGTGTTTGGCATATTATCCAATGCTTGGCAGTGGATGACCCCTGAAAGATCTAACCAAATTCTTGTCAATTGGATATTTACTGTTTGACAGATCTTACCAAATCATTCTTGACATTCTTGACACTAGAAGATTAAAGTAGAAATAAAACTGAATTTAATTACTGAAATACACAAGATTTTTTTTTTCTTTTTAATTTGCAAACAGATACATAGAAATGAGATAATGACATACCTGTAATGAAACTTATTTTGGTACAGCATAAAAAGGACTTTTTTTTTTTTTTTTCATTTTAGTTAAATTGGAGGCTCTGAGACTGAAGTAATTCTTCAAACAATTTGCATGCATCACACATTTGCAAACTTATTCTTTAGAAGGTAGATTCCTTATGTTTTGTTTTGTTTATACAGGATCATAACTCGTAGTAAGGCAGCCAATCTTTTTCAACTAAAAGTAATTCACTGACATCAACTTTGTATAAACCCTCCATTCTTATAAACATGTGAGTCAGGGCATTTCTCCTGCTCTAACACAATCCTGCCTGACATTGGATTTTCTCTTATTTTGTCAAAAATGTCTTTGTATCTCTCCCTGGGATCTCTCTGCTGAGTAGACTCAAATACACTCAATGTCTATGTGGCTGCAAGCAGATCTGATCTCCTGTATGAGCAGGAAATGATACTAGAACTGTGAACAAAAAATAATAATTAAAAAAACCCAGCCCAACACTTTCTACCAATAAAAAAAAAAATTCAGCCTCCCAGTAGATTTCAACTTTGAAAACTCCTTTTGAGGGAGTGTAAGATATCAAACATATTTACAAGTATTTAATGAGGAAGATCTATGCATCATATGAGGAAAGTGTAATAAAAACAAAAATGCATAGTCACTGTAGATTTCAGTCTGAATATTCCCCAAAATTCAAAAGTCTGCTGTGCAGCCCAAATTCATTACATATTTTTATTCAGGGAAAAGAGCAAGATACTTCCAATGGGGATGTTATGAAATCCTCTAGTAAGTATTACAATAGTTGACAATAGTTCTTTATTTAGAGGTATAGTTTACAGAATAATGTTGGTCGCGAATGTCTGCCTTGTTCAAAACTCCTGATTCTTCAATAGCTAAACTCAATGAATCCCAATCTTCTTAAGGCTCTAAGTCTCATTAAGGAGCAATACTTTACAAAAATAGTCATAGTCAACCAGAAAAAATATGTAACAATATTTTGTGTCTTGATTGCATGATAAAGTGACTTAATTTTAGCTCTGTTATAAACCTAATATACTGTCATATCCTACCAAACCAAAGCTAGCAGGTGTATAGCCAGGCCCAGAGCCAGCAGCACAAAATCAAAATATACATTGGTGGTATATTTTAGGGCATATTAGTAGATCTAATACCAGTCAACATCTTTGCTAATGACCTTGACAACGGAAAAGAATGCATCTTCAGCATATTTGGAAATTATGTAAAGATGGGAGAAGATGATACACCCAGTGACTGTGTCACCATATAGAGCAAAAAATGTTTTTGTAGTCTGTGGGTTTAGCTGACTGTGAGACATGGAATTCTTAGAAAATGCCAAGTTGTGCTGAACTATCTGTGTTCTTGGCTACTCTAACAAAAAAATTAGTTATTTTTGAAGAAGTGTCATTTCTGAAAACTTAATTAAGCATATTTGTTTCTCAGCTCAAATTGGTATTTCTATGCCTCCCATTGCACCTAAATCAAGGCATGATATAAAGGACTTTCTTGGACCTCAGTAGGCAAATTAAGGACTTTGGGTGACCTGACTCAGGATTCAACACCTTTTGTTCACCATTAGATGACCACTGTGTCATCTAATGTAATTCTAAAAAGAAAACAGAGAAGTCCCATGTGGGACTTACTTTAAAAATAAGAACAAAGTTAATAGAATAAATCTTGTAATGAGAAGTCAGTGCATAAACCTAGATTAACGAGAGAGATAATGGTAGCAATCAACTGTGTGGAAAATGGAGGGCTTGGTGATTGCAGGTCAGAGTGCACATACAGCAGACACATACTATAAAGGTTTAGAAAAAAATCAATTAGTGGAATAGATAAGAGGCCAAGTGCAAGAGCACTATTGTTGCTGCATGAGAAAAGATTAAAAGAGGAAGTTAGCAATGCTGTTAATCCAAGTATTTTTAAACATTTGTGTCAGACAGGTTTAGCATATAAAGGAGGTTGTTGTGTCAAATTAAACAAAACCTTTCTAGCAGATAAGATGGTGAGCCAAAACCTTAGCCAGTATAAACCTTATCCAAGAAAGTCAAATCAGGAATATTGTCCTTCTCCACATATGGATGATTTATATTTCGTGCTTTCAGTTACAACAAATCAGTGATAAAAGAAGGCAGAGAAAATATTCAGATAGCTTTTATTTGTTGCAAAGCTTAAGAGTGATGGAAGTTTTGAAATATCTATTCAGTTTCCATAGTATTCAACTTGGAGCTATTCCATGGGCTACGGTGTTAGAAGGTAAGGGTGTCTGTGAGAGCTGGTTAGCATTTAAATGGCACTTCTTCCAAGCTCTGGATCCATTCACGCCTATGAGTAAGAAATCAGGGAAGGATGGCAGAAGACCTGTGTGGATGAGCAAGGAGCTCATACATAAACTCAAAGGAAAGAAGATTCATTAAATGTGGAAAAAGGGTCTGACTACTTAGGAAGAGTATAGGAATGCTGTCAGGGCCTGCATGGATGTGATGAGGAAGGCTAAAGCCAACCTGAAATTGAATCTAGCAAAGGAGATAAAGGATAATAAGAAAGGTTTTCTGAAGTGCGTCAACAGTAAAAGGAAGACTAGGGAAAATGTGGATCCACTACTAAATGAAGGGGGTGTTCTGGTAATGGGAGATGCTGAGAAGGCAGAAGTTCTGAATGCCTTCTTTGATCAGTGTTCACTGCAAAGACTCCCCATCAGGAATGTTGGCCCTGGAGGTGAGAGTCTGGGGAATAGAATCACAGAATCACAGAATCACAGAATCACAGAATCACCCGGGTTGGAAGGGACCTCAAGGATCATGTAGTTCCAACCCTCCTGCCTAGCAGGGCCACCAAACATACACATTCAGATCAGGTTGCCCAGGACCCCGTCCAACCTGGCCTTGAACATGTCCAAGGACGGGGCATCCACAACCTCCCTTGGCAGCCTGTTCCAGGGCCTAACCACTCTCCTTGTAAAGAACTTCCCCCTAACATCCAACCTAAATCTTTCCTCCTTCAACTTGGATCCATTTCCCCTAGTCCTGCTGTTGTCAGCCCTTTTGAAGAGTTTACTCCCCTCCTGGGTGTAGGTTCCCTTCAGGTATTGATAGGCTGCAATGAGGTCACCCCGCAGCCTTCTCTTCTCCAGGCTGAGAGAATAGAAGGCTGAGAGAATAGAAGGCTCTCCTTTGTTGAGGGAAATGATCTGAGAGTATCTAGGCAACATCATTCTACATAAATCCATGGGTCCCAATGGGATGCAGCCATGTGTGTTGAGGGAACTAGCAGAGGTTGCTAGTTCACTGAATCACTCTCTACCATTTTTGAGAGGTCTTGGAGAATGGGAAAAGTGCCTGAAGACTGGAGGATAGCTAATGTCACTCCAGTCTTCAAAAAGTGCAAGAAGGGCGATCTGGGAAGCTACAGGCCAGCCAGCCTCACCTCCATCCCTGAAAAGGCGATGGAACAGTTTGTTCTGGATGCCATCACCAGGAAAGTGGAAAAGAAGAAGGTTAACAGGAGTAGTCAGTATGGGTTCACAAGCGGGAGGTCACGCTCAACCAGCTTTGTAGCCTTCTGTGATCTCATCGCTGGCTGAGTGTAAGAGGGAGAGCAGAGGATGCAGTCTACTTTTATTTGAGCAAGGCATTTAACACTGTCTCCTACAACACCCTTGTAATAAAGCTAAGGAAATGTGGAATAGATGAACGGACGGTGAGATGGGTTGAGAACTGGCTGACTGGATGAAAAGCTACAGTCACTCCTGAAAGAGAAATCCATGCTGGTTACAAATGACTATAATTTAGATATAAAATAGAACAGTTACAGTAAAAAAAAAAAGAAAAGGAAACAATGATAATAAACATTTGTTATAATCTGGTATGGAATTCCAAGGAAAACAAGACTAACCTATGCCTTTTAAAGACAGAAGTAACAAAGGGAGATACTTTTAGAAAGATCTCAGCAACAAGAAAGATTTTTATATTGATATTTTCTGCTTTTTAGTCAAGAATAATAGAATTATTAGTAATTGATGGATGTTCAGTAAATATATTGGTTCTATTTGGGGAATAAACATGTATCTGAATCATGTCTTAGGAAGATTTCATGAAAGCAACCAAAAGGTGATTATCTTTTCTAAGCTACACATTTAAAAGCATTATCACATAATTTATGACCAAAGGTTTTAAAGGATATGGCTTAGGAGCTCTCCGGTTTGCTAATGTTGATTTTTCAATAAGTTTTAAAATGCTGGAAGAGCTCCAGCATTCTGGAAGAAGCTAATGTTTCATAGCTATTTTAAAGAGAGCAAATTGGTCAACTTTTCACAGTTACAGGCTTGTCATCTTAATGGCAGCCCTGGGCAAAATAATGATATTGTTTATAGACAAATCAACTACCAAAAACATAGAGGAACCAATATAATTAATAACACTCTGGAAAGACTTACAGAAAAATCTTTGAAGTTATATATTTGGTAGATAAAGCAAGTACAATTGATTTCTTATGTACAGATTTCTCTAAGGCATTTGACTTGATTCCAAAGTACATGTTTATGGGGAAATTAGAATGATACAAGAACAGCCTGTCCAAGTTCTGCAGATCAGAAACTGGCTAACTCTGGACTTCCACTGTAGAAGTTACTCCGTATCTAATGATGTCTTTAAAAATTCAGTATCTGGTACATTCTTTTTACTACTACTATCAATAGCTGCAAGAATACATAAGTAATTACTAATAATGTTTGTGATGAATGTCATTGGGCAAATCAGCGAATCAGCGAATAAAATTATAAAATTACACACTGAAAAAAAGTTTCATTTTGATCTTTGCAAGTAACTCAAGACATTTCAGGATAATTCCTGAAATTCAGGATTATTTTCATTTCTTGTATGAAAAAAAAAATCATTTATTTTAGAACTTGGGCAGAAATTACTGTGAGGAGAGTTTAACCCAAGACTGGATAAGTACGCCTATATTTTGAATAAAATGTGAAGAGCACATATATTCCTCACTAGGTTTGTAGCATATGCCTCAGGCAAGACCTTTAATAAGTACTTCTACTCACACAGAAATCTTCATGCTGTTATGGAAGTATTTAGTTAATAGGCCAACAGGCCCTTTTCACTTCAGTATTTGATAACATTGCTTATTTCATGGCAGTAAAGTAGTAATAAATAAAGTCTTCAAATTATATTCAGTACACTTGATTTTCTGTGATAGCTTTCTATATACCTGATCCCAGAATGTTTGTGTAGCATAACGTAAATCCCTCATTCAATTGTAACTGTGTCTTCTTGTGCTCTTGTGTTCATCTGTACTAGACCTACTGAAGAAAACAGACTGTTCTGAGAAAGAACAGAATTAGGGACAAAATGACATCTAAACACTACTGTGAAGCAAATGCAATGCAAGGATGAATACATCAAGATAGGAGACACACAACAGTACCTCTGTAAGCCCTATGGATTGCTACTATCTGGAACACAGCAACAGAGCATGCTGTTTATACGCAGTCAAGTCTCTTCTTGAATAAATAATAATAAAGCATAGTTGTCACTAGCAACAGATGCATAATTAATACATATAATTGAAGGCAAGGTTTAGCACAGATAATGCACCAATTAAAAAAAAAGTGTTACTAAAAAATCTCTAGAATAAAGATATACAGAAAGCCGAAATGTTCTGAATTTAATACATTCTAAGAATCAGGACTATTATTGAGCTTTATAACATTTTATGTAACTTTCTTTACTATGGATTAACAATGAGCACAGCATTTATGCTATATCACATTTGTAGTATCTGGGGTATTTGAACTCTGCAATGTAAAGTGTGTAAGTACTCATTTTCAAATTGTATTCCGCACATCTTGGAATTCACTGGCTGCTTGAAGGTCCTGGAAAAGACCTTGCAGACCTGTCTTTTCTCATTCTGAAGAGCTCAACCTTTTAAAATAAATTGTCTGCACATGTGCTTATCGAATCTCAAAAAATATTTTGTGTCCTTTAAATTGACAAATTCTAAAAAAACGGAAAAAATAAATAATCAAAATCAGAATTTATGCTTTCAAGATGTTACAGTCCAAAAGCAGATATGAATATGTCTACAAGTGCTTTGGAAGTTTCTGAGAGGGGGTACTTGGAGGTAATGACAAAAGAGTCTGGTAAAAATGGTCAAAGTTTGTTAAGATGGTGCAAAATCATCACAGAATATCTGGGATAATAGTTTCATCTATCAGACCTGTAGAACAACTTGAAATATTTCAGCTCTAAATTACATGGCCAGCCTAATTGTGCAATATTGCCATTGTGCTACCAATTAACTGTTTGTCTGACATAAGCAGATAAATTTGAGACAGAGCCATTTCTAAAACTCTGATTTGAAGAGCAGAAGAGTACTGATTTATCTACACTGGATGTTTTTACTCTATGAAACTGACAGCCTCCTTTCTAACAAAAAAATTCTCAAAGTAACAATGGAAGAAATGTCATTGAAAGCTGTTTCACTGATCACAATATTCATCCACTGAAGCACGTCAACATGCTAATGCTTTAGTATTCCATGCACATATCCCTTTCTGACCACTTGGAATGTATTATCTAAGAGCATCTGAAAAAAACTTGCACGAAGTATATTCCTGTTATGTTTTCAGACTGAACAACTAGTGCAAAATTTGGCTGCAAGTTTTTTTCCAGGAACTTCATCAAATGTTGCTATGAAACGTTTTGGCATGGGTATGAATTTCTCATAGAGTACACAGTCCGTGTTCTTGTGTCTGTCACCTCATAGCAGTGGAGGAATGGAAGAAGGCCAGATTCTTTGGTTGTGGGTGAAAACAGTCCCCTCCCCTCTTTTTTTTCCCTTTGGCTAAACAAATTGAGGAGAAAATGACAAAGGGCTGATGAACAGGAAAAACACACACCTGGAGTGTATGACACACAACCTGACACTGGAGAAAACAAACAAACAAAATAAATATATTTATTAATTTTACTATTCTTGAAAATAATTTTTTTCTTTTACATTTCTGTTAATGGATTTTTAAAAAATCTATCCTCGCTGCTAACATTATGCTGCCAAGAAAAGTTCTCCACAGATCTTTCTCCTCTTTGTTTAAGATGAATTTCAGGAAAGGGAAAGGGAAAGGGAAAGGGAAAGGGAAAGGGAAAGGGAAAGGGAAAGGGAAAGGGAAAGGGAAAGGGAAAGGGAAAGGGAAAGGGAAAGGGAAAGGGAAAGGGAAAGGGAAAGGAAGCCACTCTTCTTCTCTCTGTTTCCTTTGTAGAGAAGCTGGGAGACTATAGTCCACTGAATGAAAGTACTGCAATTATTATTCCTTTAAAATAATAGCCACTCAAAGTTGCATCTTGATTGCCATTTAAAAATATCTCTAAAATGAAGTCAGCCCTGCTAAACAAATCAGAAAGAAAGTGGTATTTACGACTTGTCACTGACTCTTTTTCTACATGGTCCCAAGGCAGGGGTAATTTTCAATATCTTGACGAGGATGCTGCAAGTAAGAAAGGAATGGTGATTTGGAGCATTGGATAAACGTTGGCTTCTGTTTAATTCATAGTATCTAAAACTTTTCTGATTAAAGAATAACAAACATTTTTCCAAAATGATTCTCAACTTCTCTGGGTCATAGTGTCAGAAAGGCCAAACTACCCAAGTAGCTTTTAGGTCCTAGCTTATTTCCAGAAGACTAAGAAAATATTATTGACTTGTTCCTCCAAGCTGCAGGAGAACAGTGTCATTTATATCTCATTATTGAGTATCAGTGTTTCTCACAATGCAGGGATCTACTCCTAAGCCAGAAAAATAACTCTCTTTCCAGTTTCATTAGTGGTGTGAAGACCACATTTCCAACTTTTGATTGCTATAGGACTTCACAACACAATGTGAATCCAGTTGCTGATTTATGTCTGTATTCTCTGATAATAATTCTGAAGAACAGTATTAGTGATAAGTCTGTGAGAATAATGAAACACTAGAGGGGTCAAGCTTGGATGTGGCTTTGTCATTACTTACTCATCAGGCTCCAATGCCTACATGAATATATACTACAACTTAATAAGTTATTGTGCCTTTTTTCCACTTAAGAGTTTTTCATTCCTTTATTTTGTGGAGCTGAGAGATCTTAAAGGACAATTGTTATATTGTAAGCAACTACTAACAATACTATATATATCACTAAAGAGAAATCCAACCCAAACCCCCAAAAATCAGATTAAGAAATTCTTTAAGATTCTTATTGTACACTAAATGCTCCAGGTTCAAAGAGTTTAAAATCCAAGTGGCCACAGTAAGAGTTATCTAGGATGACTGTTTAAATTTTGATCTCATTAGACGAAAAATATTTCAAAGGGATAAGAGACCCAAGTAGTGTTAATCAGTATGAATTTCATGTTCATTGGTGAGAACCTTGCAACACTTCCCAGGGATGAGTTTTGGTTGCTTTTTTTATCTTTTTGCTGCTACTACCATTAGTGTTCCTTAACAAAAAAGGAAGGCAACATTGAAAATGACATAAAGTACCATAGACCCTTAAAATAGCCAGTCCAGGCCTTTTAAATCAAGACAAAGCAAGAACCAATGAGTTTGGCTTCCATTTATCACCAAAGATGGCCACAGTATAAGACTTTTAATAATGCAGTTGCCTAACCTTAGATGTCTAAAAGCCGTCAAGCCTAAACTAGTCTTCAAAGTTTCTTCAGTGGTGAACAGAAAAGAGTCTTTTCATCCATGTGGTGATCCATCTCAGTCTAAGATAAATGTTTTAAGTTAGAACCATAGAATAATGTGGAGTGGAAGACTGGTGAGATGCATCATTTTATAGACAACCATGTCTCCTTTTTAGCAATTAAAGGTCATGGAGGCAATCTGTCTAGACTTGACCCACTGATTGATAACATCACTTGAGAAAAATCTTGCCTGGCTTTGTGGCACTTGGGAAATTATATTACTTTTCCATGGCTATTTGCACATCCATAAAATGGGGCAAAAGATGTGTCTTCATATCAAAAATATGTTGCAAAATTTGATTCATGGCAACTGTTTATGACCTTTGAGAAACAAGCAGCATAAGGATCGCATGACATATTTCTCTATGGGTGGAAAGTACAAATTCAATAAATTTATATTATCAATTTATTGTAAATAGCTAGGCTTTGTATGCAGTGCTCCACCTTGAGCCTTGTAAACAGGTCTCAGAAAGCTGAAAAGATATACAGAAAATGTGCACAGTTAAATGAGTTTGGTGATTGTCAAGCTATTTCTATTAGACTATAATAGGCTTGGCATCTAGGTCATGCTTTGCTGAGGAAAGAATGAGAAAGAGCTTTAAATGCACTTTTCATCTCAGCAGAATGACCCCGTATGAATGCCAAATAGAGCCAAAGAGAGCTGTTAATCAGAGATTAAGCTCCAACAAACAAGTTGCTTGCCAATAAATTCTGTGGTCATCTACTGTGATGTGTTCAATAGGATCATGTTTTGAATTAAAAGTCCGTCCTTTTCCATTCAACCTGTTTCACCAGAATGCTGATGTACCCAGGATTAAAACTTGTTCTAAGGATTAGAAATAAAAATGGGTAAATTATGACCTCCTGATAACACAGATTATCCTTTCACAAATTACGATGGAAGCAGTAGAGTGAGGGACTATAGAAGGGTCCAGAGATAAAAAGAAAAAAAAAATACAGATGTAGTAGAGGAGAAATTTGGGTCTCTGCTCCCACTTAAATATTTGCTTATTTATAGCAAGAGGCAGCAAAAACGGACTTCATTGTCTCCTGACTTTTATTAGGCTATACCATTACTACTATGGAAACAGAGTGTAGTATACAAAGCTTAAGGGGAAGGAGACACTTTCTGCTTACTGAAATCCTTGAGCTTTTAATTGTTAGTGTCCCAACAATTATATGTTTGTCTGCAATTGTTCTTTTCTTAACTTTCATACTTTCATGAATTCTCACACTGTGTTTGTTTTCTTAGTTGAACAAAGTCAAGATGGCATGGCTGCAGCAAACTATTGCTTGAACCTTTGGGTTGAAAATTATTATGTGATCCTAGTTAAAGCAATAAATAATTGAAACTGTTACATATTTCTTTACAACCACTGAGTGTTGTGGAAGAAAATGAAAATACTTAATGTATAGCCTTATATAACGCATAACACAAGTGTTTGCCTTTTTTTGTTTCCTTGTAGTTATGGCCTTGAGCTACTGAAAATAATCCCTAATGATATAGGAGGAGGATACCCCAGTATTAATTTAGCAACCCTCAGAGAAATTTATTGGGATGCAGAAGACTAAATTGAATTATTGAAAGAAAGATAATCAATAGCATACAATTTGAGCATGCTTTGTATATATGCACTGGAGATTTCGGTTGGAGAAATACAGTAAGAAAGCTAATATATATACAGTAAGAAAGCTAATATATATATATATATGCATACAAGATAGACATCAATCAATATACACTGTACTTGCCTATAAGAGCACAGATCTGCATTTATCTCCTAAGAGAATCCTTTCCATTTCCAAATGGTATCTTAAGCCATAACAAAGTGAACAAATAACTCTTTGATGAATAGATACAAAGACACATGAAAATTATTATTCAAATATCTCAAATGGCATTACATATCTTTTTTTTTTTTTTTTTAAGCCAACACTGAGATAACACATTGATTCAGGATAACATTTAAACACTTTTTATTTCAAGCACGTGCCTACATGAGCCAGCAGCTCAGTGCTGAAGGTTACAATATGTGTTTCAGTTAAGATTATTGGCTTTCTTAGTTCCTCCATATATTTTCTTATGAATGCAGGCCTGAGAACACACCATAATAAAATTCTCCAGATAATTTCAGTGTACTAGAAAACCCATAAGTACAAGCTTGTACTTGCTAAATCTGTCTATATTAATTTATAGCTATATCTGCCTTGTCTTTACAATGCTACTAGGATGTCTTTTCAGCTGTCATTTGAATTAGAGATCCATTCTGAATATGCTTGAGGGATTCCTTGAGTACCTGCAACATACAGCATGGGACAGGCAGACATTTAGTCTGCCATGTCATTTGGGCCAGAATTGAAATTGTGTCTGTTCTAAGGCCATTAAAGCTAGACTCCCTTTTTAACTGTACTCTAAAAATGATAAGAGGTAAGTATCCATGGTACCTACGGTGAAGTAACACGAATATCCCTTTTAATCACAGAATCAGAGAATGGCCTGGGTTGAAAAGGACCACAATAATCATCAAGCTTCAACCTCCCTGCTATGTGCAGAGTCACCAACCACCAGACAGGGCTGCCCAGAGTCACATCCAGCCTAGTCTTGAATGCCTCCAGGGATGGGGCATCCACAATCTCCTTGAGCAACCTGTTCCAGTGTGTCACCATCCTCTGTGAGAAGAACTTCCTCTTAATATCTAACCTAAACCTCCCATCTCATTTTAAAACCATTCCCCCTTGTCCTATCACTATCCACCCTCATAAACAGCAGTTCCCCATTCTACTTGTATGCTCCCCTCAACTTGTGGAAGGCCACAATGAGGTCAACCCAGAGCCTTCTCTTCCCCAAGCCAAACAAACACAGTCCCCTCAACCTTCCACCTGATCATCTTAGTGGCCCTTCTCTGGACCCGCTCCAAGAGCTCCATGTCCTTCCTGTACTGGGGGCCCCAGGCCTGGATGCAGTGCTGCAGATGGGGCCTCACAAGAGCTGACAGGGGGACAATCACCTCCCTGTCCCTGCTGGCCACCTCTTTTTAATGCAGCCCAGAACGCTGTTGGCCTTCTGGGCTGCAAGGTCACACTGCTGGCTCATGTCCAGCTTCTCGTCTACCAGGACTCCCAAGTCCTTTTCCACACGGCTGCTCTCAAGGAGTAAATACCTGGTATTGCCCCGACAAAAGTGCAGCACCCTGCACTTGGCCTTATTGAACCTCATTAGGTTTTCATGGGCCCACTTCTCCAGCCTGTCCGGGTCCCTCTGGATGGCTTCCCTTCCTTCCAGTGTATCAACTGCACTGCTCAGCTTGGTGTCATCCACAATCTTGCTGAGGGTGCACTCAGTGCCATCATCTATGTCATTGATGAAAATGTTGAAGAGCACCGGTCCCAAGACCAAGCCCTGAGGGACACTGCTTGTGACCGGCCTCCACCCTGACACAGAACCACTGATCGCAACACTTTGGCTGTGACCAGCCAGCTAATTCCTAATACACTGAACAGTCCATCCTTCAGATCCACACGTCTCCAATTTAGAGAGAAGGATGTGCTGAGGGACCATGTCAAAGGCCTTGCAGAAGTCCAGCTAGCTGACATCCGCTGCCCTTCCCCCATCCACCGAAGTCGTCACTCCATCATAGAAGGCCACCAGATTGGTGAGGCATGATCTGCCCTTGGAGAAGCCATGCTGGCTGTCTCGAATCACCCCTTTATCTCATATGTGCCTTAACATAGCTTCTGGGAGGATCTGCTCCATGACCATCTCAGACACAGAGGTGAAGCTCAGGCACAGAAGTGAGGCTCAAGCATTGAAGCTGCCAGTCTTCTGGCATTTATCAAACAAGTATTGGACTAAATTTCTCTCATTTTTTATGTACTCAAACGTTTGATTCAGGAAGAAGAGAAGGAGAACATGTGTATTGTCCAGTATCATATGAAATTCAGAGACACAGCTCCTGCAGAATCATCAATGATAGTATTAAACCTATATGATAGCATATCACATACTTGTGAAGTCACAACATTCACCAGTGTGATGACAAATGCCATGTTAGGAAGTGACTAATATTAATCATCAGCCTTTGAAATGAAGTTCTAGAGTATTCTTTAATCCAGCCTGGCTATAAACATAAAATAGTGAAGGTCTGGCCCAACCAGATCTCAGGACAGTGAGCAGGAAACCCTGAGGAAACTTTCATAGAGTTTCTGAGCTGGAATTTCTTCTTACTGGTTTCTACTGTATATGCCATATTCTTTTATAGTGAAAATCTTGTGACACTGAAATGCAAAATTTTCTGATAGTAGAGAAAACTGCTTTCCAGTGAGAACTCAGTATGCATAACTTATCAAAAGAAGATTGAACAGAGACTTGATTAAAGAGTATAAGGAACTTCGAGGGATGAAAATTGCAGGTGCTAATGGGCTTTTCAATCTTTTTTTTTTTAAAAAAAGATGTTACAAAGATGAAATCATCGGATGATAAATCTAGAACAATTCAAATGAGAAATATGATACAGACTTTAACTATGGAAAAATCAAGCATTGACAAGGATGGATAGGATGAAAGACAGCCAGCAGTGATGGATTTTTTTCTGTTTTCTGATTAAACTGCTTACCCGTCTAGTGAGTATGCTTTAGAAAAACACGATTAAACTAAAGCCAATTTAGTGAAGTATTACAGTCTGTGAGAATCTTTGGAGACTAAAACAAGCGATCATAGGGCTCCTTCTGGTTTTAAACTATGACTAATCAGTGTCTAGGAAAGGGCTAACCATGTTCTACATGGTTATATTTTTTATCAGAAACCTGTAGCTAATGTATGACTACATTTACACATGTGTAGCTGACTTAAATAATTTCAGTCTGTCTTTCCCTTACACCAATTTGGTTGGCTTATTATTATTATCAAGTTGCATATCCAAGGAAAAGATAACACAGTCCTCTAGGCCAGAATCTCTAGGCCACCAATTGCTTATCCTTCCTCTAGATCACAGTGCTCAGACTGCTACTGTACACTGTGTTCCCAGATCATTTTGACAAAGGGTTAAGAGATATTTCTAATCTTCATCTCAGTTTAGGACTGAAAATGATATCTGCATTTCTGTAGGCGAAAGTGAAGTGAAGCCTCCTGATATAGCCTGTTGTATGCTTTCAGACATAAATCCATCTGGCCATTGTTTACAATTTTTTCTGATGGCTTGATTTTGTATGTTTATAATTGTCTCAGAGAATACTTCTTTGTCTTTACTTCAGAAGTGAGTTTCTTCTGTAAAACCCTAGATTTTTCTGTTTGTGACTGCTGTAGCAGTAAGACTTATACAAAAGAGCTGGGGCCTTGCTATTTTAGGTATGCTTAGGGGTCAAAGAAACAAAATGTTCAATACAGTGCAAAAGAATAAGATATAAGGAGAAATGGGGATGTGGAGATCAGGAGACAGGAATATTATTGCTTACTCTTGATGTTTTATCTGCCTGCCTGTTCTGTCTATGTATTCATCTATTTTAGACTTTCAATGGCATTCCAGAAAATCTAAACATTAATAGTAGGATCTTCCCTCAGGTGGAGTTTTATATAATGTATTTACTGAAGGTCTAACAACTTCACTCTGGGAATTCATTCTTGTAGGTTGTTGCTTGGAAAATGATAGGATTTCGTGCACTTTTAGCATACGTCTCAGAAAGCACTAGAAACATTTTATATGAATAATTTACAGCCTTGAACCCTTGGTGCATTTCTCTTTATTTGTCCCCAATCTTTTTCACCTTGAGATCAACAGGATTGTTGTCACTAACTACAAAGGGAATTGGGGAGACCAGATCTATTTCCATTTGTGTTTCTCAGATGTATTCCAGGTGATTGTTAACATGTAATCCAGGGAAAACATTCTGTGAAACCTGAGAAGAGTTACTTTTGAATGTGACTTCCCCCAGACATCCCTAAACACTGCAAGTGGTAATGAGGTTGTGCTGATCTATCTCAGACTCACACAGACCTGAAATAGGTGATCATTTGCTCTAACTCAGTGTCCCAAAGTGATTTGAAAACTATTTGTATCATTCCTTGCAGAGGTACACCAGCCTTTAGGGAACTTCAGTGATGTGGACTGTAGCTTATTTCTGTACTCCACTGTAACACACTTAAAATTTTCTCTTTATGTCTAGTCCACTCTTCCTCATTGAAGTTTAAGCTCATTATTTCCTGTTCTATCTTCCCTGGGCATGGAAGACAGATTCTACAGTAGCTTTTCTGGTAAGCAAAACAGGTGCTATGTCTGTCTCGTTGTGATCTGTGTCTACCAGCTAAACAAATCAAACTATTCTATCTTCTTGTATTTTTAAAATAATCTGTATATTACGCATGTTAGGCTCCATCTCTGGAGGTGTTTAAGGACAGGCTGAATGGGACCCTGGGAGTCTGATCTAGTACTTGATCTAGGGGCTGGTAACCCTGCCTGTGGGAACTTGGTGATCCTTCAGGTGCCTTCTAACCCAAGCCATTCCAGGATTCTATGATTAAACTTTTCATTTCTAAGATTTCACTCCTCACACACTTCTAGAATGGTCCTGTGCGGATCTGGGAGTTGGACTGACAGTTTTTGCGGGTCCTTTCCAACTCAGAATACTCTATGACTCTATAAATGAGTAAATGTTATAAAGTACAGGTCTTCGGGACCAAATGGAATAATAGGACTAGTCAGTTATGGGACTGGACAGTAACAAGACTGTGAGGTTTAGGAGATAATTTACAAGCTGTGAACTGTATGTTTTATCTAAAGCATACTCACTAGGCAGAGAACTGTGTAAAGTGTTGAATATCTGTAGATCATGTTTCTGAATAGAGTTGTGTGCCTAGAAGAAAGAAGCAACAACTGAAGCTGAGAGTATTGTGCAAAGAACCCCTTTGAACAAAGTGTTTAGCTGGACAAAGTGGTTTTGCTGAATGAATCCAACTGTATTCAAAGGATCAGGACCATTTATGCTTCCTTGCATACTTGCAAACTTGTAACTGGTAAATAAAAGTTCTTCATCATCTTATTATTTTTTTTTTTTTATGAAGGAAGTGGTGCCAAAGATTCATATTTCTCATGGCTGCTTCAGCAGAAACAGTGCATTCTATTGTTTGGATAGAGCACTGAACTAAAATATAAAGTTCTGTTAGATGAGCTAATTTATTGATCTGCACTATTGTTAGCTAACTTTTTGTTATATAAGGATTATTATTGATTACTAAATGACTTTAATTTCAGTAAACAGTACAGAGAGTGAGTTAAATTGAGCTATCAATAATTAATTGCTAAATGTTAGCAAATACTTACACTGATCTTTCGCAGAGGGGTTAAATTCAGAATTCTGAAATGCTTTTGGATGTAGTTTCTTCTAAGAATATATTATTACTATTACTGTCATATTCTCTATTCATTTTAAAGATAATAATTTAGCACATTATATCTGGCACTGTCTTTTCTTCTGTTCTGCCTCTGCTGATTCCAGGAGTCTTTGGACAGGAAAGGATGAAAATTATTTGAGAGTTTTGCCAGATTGTTCAGACGATACAAGATGCAGCATCTGTCAGCAGACAGACACGCGAAGATTTATGTTCTCTTAGAAAGGTGTATATTGTAACAACATGGCTTTATCATGTGTTTGTGTTGTTGAACAAGTTGTAATTAATATTTCTTATAATTCCTTAAATTCCACTGATCTCTTCTCTTTGCTTTAGTCAAAGACATCAACAGTGCTGGGACTTTTGTCTCTGCATCCATAATTAAATATTTTAATTTCTGCACTATATAATGAAACTCTTCAAGTGCATGCACAAATTGGGTTCTAGCAAAAATTAGAGATGAAAAAATAATGATGAAGGCTCCTTAAATGCTGCTCTGAAACATGTTACTGCTAGGAAGGATGTTTAAATATCTTGTTCCTTGTCAGAAATCTTTGTCCACTTCTTTAAGCTAAATGCCTTCATTTCATCTTGTCCTCCTTTTGGTGTTGTCCATTACCTCTTCTGTCTCCCTGGTGTTTGTTTCTCAAGGTGTTTAAAGCAGTGTTACTCATGTCCAGACACCTTTTTGTCAAGCTGTGCAAGGTAAGGATTTTTAAGGATATGCTTGTTGCACCCAAGGAATTAAAGTAACACCTGGAAGCAGAGTAAGTATGAAATAACGTATTGGAAGATTTGGACATCACAATGCTGAAGTACTTCAAGATCAGGTTGAGAGGGTATTTGGGCAGTGTGATGTAGTGGAAGGTATCCCTTTTCATGGCTGAGAGCTGGAACTGGATGATCTTTAAGATCCTTTCAACTCATGTCATTCTGTGGTTCTGTGATGCCATCTGTAGTATTACACACTACTTTTAGGTCAAAGACAGGCAGATCAGAACTTTCTTAATGACTTTTCGCGTTATACAACAGATATGCTATTTCTTGCTACATCACAGCTATTTTGAATTCCCAAATCACTCTGGGTGCATTTCTTTACAGCAAAGGTAGCAGGCAGTTGTAATGAATAGCTTTCTGTTTCTGTAAGCCTAGTGTAATTCCTTTATACTTTTCAGATGGGTGTTTATTTATGATCTTTTTAGTAGAAATTAAATGAAAGAAACAAAACAAAAAAACAAACAGGAAAAAAACATGACTGGAAGGAAAATTTGAATTTGAACCTGAGTGACTTTGGTTCAGATATCACGAAGATAGGTCTGGGATTAAAAACAAACACAGAGAAACAAACAAATAAAAAGAGAAGCAAGAACCCTACCAAGGAGGGAAGAAAAAAAAAAAAAAAAAGAACTTATAAAGAAGATGAAAAACAGAGCTTAAAAAATCAGTGTATTTACAAGATTCTATGTTTCACAAGGCTTTGAGGCTTTGTCACACATGCTTTGTGACAAATCCATTACATCCATCATCCATTACATTCTCTTTAATGTGTTTTGTGACTGACGGGCCACAAGTATGACAGTTACAAAATCATTGATGTCTCTTTCCTCCAAATTATATAGAAATTTCTCAGTCAACTATGGTTCACTAAATTGTCTTGTTTGATTTCCTGTTGTGATGATTAAAGTTACTGGTTATGGAATCCCACATCTAATTTTTTTTTTTTTTTTTAATCCTCTTCCAATATAGCAAACGTTTGCATCTGGCAGCTGTTTCTCCTGTCACAATAACATATTTTTATCCTTGTCATCTTTAAAAATAAAGTTCACAGTTATTCCATTTAATTCTTTCAGATTGCATTCACCTTGTAATTCATCTTAAAACTTTTTCCAGAACTGACTACAGACACTGGCTTCTGCAAACAATGAAACCAGTAAGCATTGATGCCATTTGATGTCCAAAATTTATGAAAATAGTAATATAGTTCCCTCCCTACTTTCTTTATCACACATACCACAGAATTACAAAAAAAAAAAAAAAAAAAAAAAAAAATTGGTTTAGAGCAATTCATTTGGAAAACTCATGAATGAATGAACCACAGGCTTAGTCTTGAGCAAAGAACAGGATGGGAGGAGAAGGTGCTGTGACTGGACTAGGTCTTAGTTCCCAGTAGATCCAAAAGATGATAATCCTCTCACACTTTTCTGTTTCTTTCTGTCATTACCTCCTTCTATTTGTCAAAAACACTTTAACACAGGAGTGTTAGGTATGAATATAGGAAGCAACTCACATTTTCTCGAGGATTTAATTTTTTACCATCTTTATGTGATACTTCTAGCCATATATCCAACTTCAAAACTTACTGGAATGACGTTTTTCCATCTACTTCAGTAGATTCTGAGTCCATAAATCCTAAAATTAATGTCTCCATGTGAAGTAATTCCAAATTATATGTCAAGTCATAATAAGATTAAGAAAAGACGTAATCACACTTTATAATGCTATAACTATTCTGTAATCTGTTATTGCAATTGATCTGACTATGTTACTGTGTCTAACTAATTACTATCGTTTCTTATAGCAGTGAGGTTATGCCCACTGTTAAACAGCTTTTTAATGTCTTCTTTCTATAATGTTCTTCTTTCTATAATATTCTTACAGATCCATTATTATTGTAGTTGTATAGTGCAGTATTTACCCTTTAATCACAGTCATTTATGTACAGAACTTTGAAGTTATTCTAAAGTATTATTAATTACCTGGACCTGAATACACACGTGCTACAGCAACACATTCATAGCACCTGTCTTAAAAGCCTTCAGCTCTGCATCAAGCAGAGCCAGCAATGAGCAACTCTGCTTGCTAATGTATTCTACCACATCTTAACTTCAGATCTAGACAAATTCAATAGATTTCATTATAGAGTAAGGTTCTGTCCAGCAAGACAAAGGATAGCAGGCTTTGGCCATGCACGGATAGAAGCTGAATGCATCCTTTGTTACACGAGTGCCACTTATACAGGGTAGTGGAACCAATGAGTTCAGCTTGTCTTCAGAAGTCAGAAACTTTCTGTGACCTTAGAAACAGACTGCAGACATGCCAAAATGCTTTTAGTTACTAGAGCCAGCAGGCCTCTCATGGTTTCAGTAATTCCTTTAGGAGCAGAAGTATCAGTCCAAAGGAAAATTAGATCAGTTTACCATTCTTTCTGAAAGACTTGTGCTCCCACTTATGCTTTCCTGATATTTCAGTGATTCTTGTCAAAATTGCTTAATGCTGTTTTGCCACTTCGGAATGTGATGGTCAGCAAAAAAGACTCAGCTGCTGTGGTTACACACACCATTAAACCTACAAACGTGTTCTGCGGCAGTGAGATCTGAAGGTCTGTGTGAGTGCTCAGGGCAGTAAGTGATGTACAAGCAGAGCCAGGAGCTTCTGAGTAGGATTTGCAAAAAATGACTTGAAGTGACTGAACTCATTTAGAAGATGTTTGAAGATTATTAGAGGAAAACAAGAGCTTATTTATGAACACAGAAATCGAAGTTGAAGTGTAAAAAGTTTTATTTGTAATTTTCAGGTCAAGTGAGCTATTCCAAGAACATCAGAAACTAAAGTGAAGTTTGGAGCTCCTGAAGACTTCACATAAGTTCACAAAGTTCGTGTTAGGCTTTGACTAAATATCTAACATTTTCATTGTTTATCAGAAATGAGCCAAATCTCTAAAGGTTTTGAGATTCACCCATTGCTGAGGATAGTTCTGTCAGCAGCTTGGTATTTTATAAAAAAAACTATATTTAAGCCACAAGTCAAATGAAAACATTTAAGTATATGTAATCATAGCCTACAGTATGCTCTTTAAATATATATATTTTCTCATTTAAATGACAGTGAAAATTATTGGTGGAGTATCTATTTAAAGAAAAGTGGCATAATGTTCTGTTAAGCTAAGTATGTTCACACAATGGAATCCTAACTTTAATTAGGCATGATAGCTGTGGTTGTCATGAACCTGCCCTCTTTCTCAAGTCATGAATTTACATTTTCTGAGCATTCTAGTGGTGTCAAAGTTAAATTTACAGACTTGACATTTCCTGCTGCTTTTAAACATCCCTGTGACTAGCGCTTCAAACATTTTCCTAGTTGCATTGTTCCCTCCAGTTTCTGAAGTTAGAAATTATCTTGAAGTTTGCAGCTGTGAAATAAAGCAAGCGATAATATGAGTAGAGGAATTTAAAAAATGAATGATTATGACATGAAAATAACTTTTCAACTTTGGTGGGTTGATGAACTAAGATGAAGTCTAAATTAAAGCATCATCTGCAAAATGCTGTGCTTACTGCATAAAATTCTGGCAAATTTTTAGCTATTGCTAACAGACTAGAGAAGTGAGAACTAAAAGCAAACTCCAGACACCTATAGGGGGACAGCCTGCTTCATCGTGGGCCTTTCCTGGGCTGCAGGGAACTTCTGCTCTGTGCCTGGAGCACCTCCTGCACCTCCTGCGCTGACCTTGGGGACTGCAGGGCCGCTTCTCCCCCATTTCTCACCCCTCTCTCCCAGCTGCAGTTGCACAGCACTGATTCCTTCCTTCCAATCTGTTCTCCCAGAGGCACACCCGGCATCACCCAGGGCTCAGCTCTGCTCAGCAGTGGGTCCCTGCTGGTGCAGCTGGAGCTGCTCTGCTCTGGCATGGGGCACTGCTGGGCACTGCTCACAGAACCGCTCCTTCAGCCCTTGCTACCAAAATCCATGCAAGCCCATTACAGTCACATAGTGGAGTACTGAGTCTGAGGGAAAAAAGAAATTCAAGTCAGTAAATCTGGTATCCTCACAAGGAATTTCAAAGTCCAGGTGTTATTTAATAATCATAAGGCATAACTCTGTGCTCATTGGATATATTTTAAAATACATTGACATTAAAGAAGACACAAAATTTCTCAGGAAACATATGGTGGTATACAGGTTTCAGTCCTCAGACATAACATGTAATTGAAGCAGCTGATAAAACAGGAGTAGCTGTAGCCTTTTTAGACGTGGCTACAAAAAAGACTGAAGCCATAAGGCTTCATCAATGCTAGCATGCTGTGATAGAGAAGAAACTAAGGTTACTATTGCAAAAAGTGGAGACCTATTTTATGTAGGAATCTTATTTTTCATAACATTTACTGTTGAATTGGAACTTGATAATAAGTTTTGACATGCTACAGTACTTTTTAATATCAGTAACAGTATTTCATTGACGTCAAAAGAACTGAGAAATTTTCTTTAATACTACATTAATCTAATTTGTAAATAAAAATGGTCGTTATTGGGCTCAGATATATGAATGACAACAGTTGTATGAATGACAAACAAAATAGATCACTACAGTAAATAAAGCAAGCAACTTTAAACAAGACACCTCTATCCACAACTATCACCACAGAAACAAACAAACAAACAAACAAAAAACCCCACCATATTTGTTATAGATATTAAAATTGTTTTTTCCCAGTTTTAGGGAGACAATTAAGAGTGTTTAAAGTAACTGCTTTTTCATTAAAAATAGTTTGGGGTAATACAGTATTCTGACCTAAAAATGCTCAGATAAATTATTAAAAAAATAATACAAAATGTAAATTGAAATATTTCTATCAGGTCTAGCCAAGAGGATTTTGCTTAGCCAATGAATTAGGGGAAGTTTAAGCGTATGTAGATACATACATTAAAAAAAAAAAAAAAAAGCTAGATCCTCCTACTTCTCAGGCAAAGCTGCAGAAAAAAGAAATAATAATTCCCCTTAATGTACAATGAACAGATCTTTTCCACAAACCTCGTAATATCTTGGTTTCCTCAGACAAATAGATAAAGACTGAAATGATACCTTCCTCTTTTTATTTCACCTTCCTGCCATCACCAGTCTGCTAAGAAAAATCCTCTTCCTGTGACTTTGGGTCTCCTTTGTGTGACTGCACTCCTCCATCTCATCTGGCACAGCAGTGGGGAAGCTATGTTCTGCTGAGTCTCCCTATGATAAAAAGAGCTGAATTTACTGTGATGTGAGTTGTGTCACTGGGGAAGTTGCATCTGACAAACATGACAATAGGATATTCAGATGGCACAATCTGATGTAAAACTATTAGAACTTACAGATTAATACTATGCTTTGGATTTATGGAATGTGGTATGAAATGCCCATGACTTCTCTGATCTATATAAATCTGAATAATTTAATCTTTATAAAGTGCCTAGTAAACCTTATTTATCGCTTTCAAACACTACTAAAATTGAGTTGTTCTGGCAGTATTTTCCTGTTGCTATGTGCTTAAGAAACTTAAGAGGCAGTAGTCGTAACTTGTAATGCGTAAGTTACCATGGTGATTGTTTCCTTAATGAACAGTGGATGAAATTGCTTCATAAAGCATACATACTTTTAGACTGTAGACTGATGTTGCTGTGTAGCAATGGCATTGTATGAATCGGTTTTGTACTTACTGGCATACAGATCTGGCATACTACATCAGGCTGACGGTAGAAACTGGTCTATTGGGAATACCTTTTCATGGAGCAGATTCTTCCACTGACATATAGCAATGGTTGGAACATATAGCAATGGTTGGAACAGTGGGATCCAACCAACTTGTATGATATGTAGAGAGGCCGGTTGTGAGTGGTGTTCCCCAGGGGTCGGTGCTGGGGCCTGTCCTCTTCAATATCTTTATTGATGACCTCGATGAGGGCATCGAGTGCACCCTCAGTAAATTCGCAGATGACACCAAATTGGCTGGAAGTGTGGATCTGCCTGGGGGTCGCGAGGCCCTACAGAGGGATCTGGACAGGCTGGAGAGCTGGGCTGGAGCCAATGGGATGAGTTTCAACAAGGCCAAATGCCGGGTCCTGCACTTCGGCCACAACAACCCCAGGCGACGCTACAGGCTTGGGGCGGTGTGGCTGGAGGACTGTGTAGAGGAAATGGACCTGGGGGTATTGATTGATGCTCGGCTGAACATGAGCCGACAGTGTGCCCAGGTGGCCAAGAAGGCCAATGGCATCCTGGCTTGCATCAGAAACAGCGTTGCAAGCAGGAGCAGAGGTGATTGTTCCCCTATATTCAGCACTCGTCAGGCCGCACCTCGAGTACTGTGTCCAGTTTTGGGCCCCTCACTGCAAGAAAGATATTGAGGCCCTGGAACGTGTTCAAAGGAGGGCAACAAAGCTGGTGGGGGGTCTGGAACACAGGCCATATGAGGAGAGGCTGAAGGAGCTGGGAATGTTCAGCCTGGAGAAGAGGAGGCTCAGGGGAGACCTCATTGCTCTCTATAACTTCCTGAAGGGAGGCTGTAGTGAGCTGGGGGTCGGCCTCTTCTCTTGTGTCATTAGTGATAGGACCAGGGGGAATGGTTTCAAGCTACGCCAGGGGAAATTCAGGCTGGACATGAGGAAGTATTACTTTTCAGAAAGGGTGGTCAGGCACTGGAATGGACTGCCCAGGGAGGTGGTGGAGTCGCCGAGCCTGGGGGTGTTCAAGGAAAGGCTGGATGTTGTGTTGAGGGACATGGTTTAGTGGGAGCTACTGGGAATAGGTGAACGGTTGGACTGGATGATTTTTTAGGTCTTTTCCAACCTTGGTGATTCTATGATTCTATGATTCTATGAGGCTGCATGTAGACTCCTGGACTGAAAACAATATTGTCATGTTTGCATGATGCTACACCTAAGCTAATAAACTTCCTCTCTCAAAAGAGTCACAGCAATCACATAAATCTGAACATCTGCATTCAGAAAAAGTAAGGAAATAAACAAATGAGGCAACTAAATGTTCATTCACTAAAGGGAACATCAGTTATAGGAAAAGCCAACCTGCATTATTTTTGTCTAAAGAGCCTGAAGACCTCACTGTCAACCTGGTATTTCTTTCAACCTCCAGATTTTAATATATCAACAGAAGATAACTCAGGCCCCAAGTAAATACAAATGAAAATTACAGTTGAAAACTGCATTTATTTGTCAAAGACATCACAAAAGCAGGATTTGAACAGACATTATTGCTCAATTTTCTGGGTAAACATAGAGAAGTGGTGATAGAATTGCATGTACAAATAGTGGCAAAGAAGTCAAATTATTTGAGATACCACTGAAAAAAAGTAGGTATCAAGAAATATTACGTAGGGGATATCTTGGCTTTTTTTGGCTAACAGATTATATCTGGACAGTTTGACTCATCTCACCATTATTTGAAACAGGGGTACTGCAAGAAAATGGACAGAAAATTACTGAAATATAAAGAGGCAAATATACTATTTTCACCTTAACATTAACATTACTTACATTCTAGACAATAATAAGTAGAAAAACAACATTTATCTCTTGTAGACTTTCAAGTGCTTTTCTGTGCACATGATTTTATAGTTTTCTTGATGGTGTCAGAGACTGGTGTTTTTCTGGATCCTTGAATACAGTGTCATGTCTTAAGCTAATGATAGTGTAGCCAATTAATGTAATGTATGCACCTCATGTAAAACACAAAAGAAAATGTTCACATCCCACTTTTCTTACTCAAACTCATAATGCTTTTCCATTCTGCTCTTGCTTCTTTGATTCAACTCTACCTAGTTTTCACAGAAATCCCACTTTTTTTTTTTGAAATATGGACATATTTTGAAAGGATTAGATACTCTAAGATAAATACTCTGTAAATGAAGCCAAATTAAAAAAGAAATTCTCCAGCATTTTCCCCTATACAAAATAAATAACCATAACTATTTTTTCCTCATAAATAATAAATAATATAATAAATTCTACCAAAATAAATAGCATCATCAAGTATTTAAAATATTCCACTAATCAGCTGTGAAAGGTGTAACTGTCATGTAGTAGAAATAATGAGTTATCTTCTTTTAGGAATATGGGTTTCCTGTTGGACACCAATTGTTCAAGACCCACCAATGCACCCTTACAGTGAAAAAGAAGAATGACCCTGCTCTGAGGAAAGAATCAGGCCTAATTACTTCCAAAAGTACCCACCTGAATGCTGTTCTGTGATTGTGTGGATGGGAATGTTTTCTTCTCTGAGAAATGGAATTGCAGAAGATTTCTCATATACACAAAATACACAAGGCAGTTGAAAGTGGGTAGAAGAACTGAAATCCGAAACACTGTACTCTTACTTCAGTCTGTAATATTGTCTTCACAGTACTGTCTACTGCCATGAATACAGAGTGTTTACAGTCTGGATCGTGTTCTCTGTCTTCCCCAGGGAAATACTACCTTTCCATTCCAATTTCCTTTGCTTCTGCCACATGGCAAAGTTAGCACACCTGATACTCTTACAGTCTGCACGGTAAAATCACTTAGACTTCTTTGATGGGAACAGCATTGCCTTGTGTGCATTAGAAATATCTCATGTTTCCCAATGTCCTTTCACCATAGTGGAGTTTAATATTTCTTCCCAATATAGCTTGTTTACTAAATTTCTTACTTCCTACAAATGTGGTTTCCTTAATTTTTGTAACCTTGTCCTGATGTACTGCTAAAAACAAACACTTTTTGAACTATTTTAAGCAGAAAACATATTGTCCTCTAATGCTCTAATCAAGTTAAATAGAAGATCAAGTTAAGCAGTGATCGAATCTGCTGGTCCTCTGATTTTTGTATCCAGATTAAATTTAGAATATCTACTCAGGGGATTATCCTCCAGCCACGGGCGGGGGGGAAGAGGCAGGAGGAGTACTCTGAGAAGTGTATACAGTGCTGTCTCCCTTCAAGGTTTGTTGTCAGCTGTCATTTCAAAGAATCACAGACTGGTTTGAGTTGGAGGGGACCTTGAAGATCACCTAGTTTCAAATCCATTGCCATAGGGCAGAGATACTTCCCACTAGAATAGACTGCCTGTGGTCTTGAACACCTCCAGGAATGGGGCATCCACGGTATCCCTGAGTAAACTTCACCACTCTTGCAGTGAAGAATTTTTTCCTTATATCTAATCTAAATCTATCCTCTCTTATTTGAAGCCATTAGCACTTGTCATATCTTGTCATATGCAGCATTCTGGTAGGCCTCCTTTAGCTATTAGAAAGTTGCTATATATATGTGTATATATCTATATATATCCCAAGAGCCTTCTCTTCTCCAAGCTGAACAAGGTCTGATCCTTCAGCCTTTCTTTATTGGAGTGGTGCTCCAGCTCACTGTGGCCCTTGTCTGGCCCCTCTCTAACAGTTCCACGTCCTTCTTATTCTGGCAACCTCAAAGACAAACACAGTGCAGTGGGTAGGGCCTCACAAGAGTGGGGTAGAGGAGAATCACTTCCCCTGACTTGACCATGCTTCTTTTCATGCAGCCCAGGATACGGTTAGCTTTCTAGGCTGCAAGTACACATTGCTGGTTCACGTTGAGGTTCTCATCAACCAACATCCCAAAGTCCTTATCTGCTTTCAAGGTTAAAAAAAGAACTTGAATATAGAAGCTTGTGTGCTCCATATTTGGCTGCTGTACCTAAGGCTCAGTCAGGGAAACAAGATGGATGTAGTACAAAATGGTCTTTGCTTCCACAAGAAAATGACGGTGTGCATTTTTCTTCACACAGCTCCCAAAGTTCCAACTGAAAACTGTGCACTGAGCACGATTTTCCTCATGCTTTGAGCACCACATTGTCTTATGTACATGGGATCTCTCAAATATTCCTTTATTACCTTGCTGTCAGAAAAAATGTTTATTTCTCAAACACTTTCAATGAATGAATAAGTATGCCAAGTTGTGTCTTGTGTTCTTTTCATTAGTTTATACCTCTAAAATTAAATGTTCAGAATGTCCCAAGACAAGCTATTACTAGTAAATAAATGTTTCAGTTAGGTGTAAATTGTAGCCCATTAGAGGAAATTTGCATTGTGTGTGTTGTTTTAAAAAATAAAAATAAAGGAGGTGGGAAGACAGGGTAGTTTCTTAAAAAAATTTAAAAAAAAAGTAAAGATTGGGAGTGAGGGCAGCGAGATTGTATACAGATTATAATAATAATAATTTCTATCATTGTTGGAATCCAGTGATTACCTTCTTAAGGGAAATAAGCAATTAGTCTGCTAAATGTTTGGTTACAAAAAGAATAAAAATGTGAACATTTGTGTAACATACATCTGGTCAATGAAGAGAAAAAAACAAAAGAAGAAATAAAAGCCAACATTTAATATTTTTAAGCTTCATGTTCTTATAAAAATTGCTTCATAAATTTGGAGGCATCTTTTTCTTACTTAGCAAGCAATTGAGATTAACAAAGTTCAATTCCAAGAAACGAGTAAATGAAAAAAAATAATTTTGAAATAGGATATTGAGAAACCAATTAGGTCATATCTCTATGGATTTTTTCCTTCTACAAATTGAGATTGATTGAATTGAGATTGAATCACAGGGAGGCATACTGAACAATGTTGCAGCATAAAGGATGCAGTGTGCACTGTGCTTCCTGGTATGCTTACATTACCTGCATGGACAGTTAAATTAATCAGTCAATTTTCTCTAACAGATCTGATTTCTTACAGCATTCCAGTCTTCCATATAGACCAATACACACACAATACATTAAAATTGTTCATCCTTAAGGTATGGACAAGATCAAACTGCAAGAGTTTAATTTTCATATGTTTTATTTTATTACAAATATTTAGATTGCATATCATAAAGAATCTCATTGTCTGTACATCTTTTTGATCTTTCACTCAATGCATGTATGTTGGTCTATACATTAGTACAGTACTACATCAGTAACTAAATAGTATACTATGATACTAATAATATGTGGAATAGAAAATATTGAAATATTATAAATTCCTGTAATATTTCTATTTGCACATTTTTCATAGAAGAAATGTATAATTCCAATATAGTGTAAAATTTTCTTAAACCGTATGAGAATCTGCACGTGCTCATTATCAGCCTATTAAGTAACAACGCACAGTAGTATTCACTTGCTTTTTTTTTTCCAAACATCTAATTATCAATCTACGAGCATTATTGTAAATTTCTCATATGATTAAAAATTCCTATAAATATTAAAAAACCTGCAGGAAATATCTTTCTTAAAAATTTGGAAACCCATCTTTTAAAGAAAAAGTATAATTTCTATTTTCAGAGCTTATGGCATCCCCTGTCTGCTGCTACTCTGAGCTTGTTCCTGAGAGAAACTTCTTATTTCATAAACATCTTTTGCCTTAAAAGTGGGAAAGTGGAATTTTCATATAAATTCAGGAGCTCTATTATCAAAGGAGTCTTAACCTTCACTTTGAAATTGGTTTATGAAAAAAATCTTTTCTACAAGTAGCTAAAGATTTTCTTCCTCTGAAAGAAAATTAGTTTTTCAATAGTAGCAAGATGGTTAATTGGGACAATTACTGAAAATTCTCACTCTACTTGTGAACTCTGTGATCTTTCACAATAAACATTCATAGTCTAGGAACCAAACAAAGAAAAATATGAAAATTGCCTATAAAGGAGTTATGGAAATTTGCATCCTGTGATCAAGAAACAAACCCAAAGAGGAGCTATAAGAAAGAAGGGGATAGACTCTTTAGCAGGATGTGCTGTGATTGGACAAGGTAAAATGGTTTCAAAGAAGGAGAGTGTAGATTTAGGTTGGGTATAAAGAAAATGTTTTTTTTATGCTAATGATAGTGAAGCACTGGAACAGGTTACACAGAGAGGTGGTGGATATGGATGTCCCATCCTTGAATTTGTTCAAAGTCAGGCTGGACAGGGCTCTGAGCACCCTGATCCAGCAGTAGGTGTCCCTGTTCATTGCAGGGAGTGTTGGACCTTTAAGAGTCTTTTCCAATTGAAACAATTCTATGAATCTATGAAAAAGGGGTATACAAAGTGGTTTATGAGTGACTACTGTTTTTAATACAGCTGCAATTAAGTTGACATAAGGAAGCAGACTGTGTATGGTATTGAACTGCTAACTATGAACATCTACAATTTATGTTGCCATGTTACCTTGATGTTTTGTCCCCAGACAGTTCCCACAGTGTAGGCATCTAATTCTAGGGCTGCTCCAGGACACACAAGACTTCTAGAAACATGACTCAGCACCTATGCCTTGCTGGAATGGTATGACAGAGCTGGGAGAGATACAGTAGGATATTTCAAGTGGCACTACATGTCTATGCACACATAGCTGAATCAAACCCTTTTAACAATATCACACATAATGTTTTCAGCAGGTTTGTTCAGTTATGACAAGAAAGCAGATCTCCAGGTCACAGGAACTCAGATATACAAATTTAAGTGTCTAAGAATTAGACACTAAGAATTAGAAGAATTAGAGAGTATTGATTAGGCAGTAGAAGTGATCCTTGCAAACTTCCTCGCCTGTGAGAATCTGTTCTTCAATCCTCCTCTATCTGATTATGGGAAATTTTGAGCAAATCAGTAAGACTGTCATTATTACTGTTGTTGTTGGTTTTTTATTATTATTTTATTTTTAACATATGTTTCATATACTTTTTTTCTACCTTGTATTGAAGAAAAAATACTTATGAATAGACTGATCTTTTTTTTTTTTTTTTTTTTTTTTTTTTTTTTTTTTTTAACTGCATTGTTATTCCAAGCAACCAAAAAAGACTAATCAGTAAACCTATGCTTCTTCTTCTTTTTTTTTTTTTTTTTTTCCTTCCCCTTTTGAAACTAAGTTTTTTTTTAATGTGTATAACTTCAGTTCTGTATGTAAACATGACACTAAGCTTGGATTGGATACAATTTTACACTTTGTTGAAAAATTATCTTTTTTTATTGAAGACTACTACCAACAAAATATTTTTGTTAGCTATCTGTTTCAAGTTAAAACTTGTAATGTTTCATTAAGTAATGCTTTCACCAATACCTCTTTAATGTATATCCTTCTGACACTTTGTTTCCTGATAGCAGCAGATGTGAGGTTGTGTGGAAACAGTGATAAAGCTCATTTATTTAAATAAACTACTGTGAAAGTTTGAGGATTGTTCTGCCTTTAGCAATTATTGGGAATTCAGTGATAGTGGTACTATTTAGATTTAACTAATTAATCTTCATGTCTTTCATTAATTCCAACTCACTTTACATCTAAACAAGCATTGAGCTCTTTTCCTTAGATTCAAGAGAGCTGAGTGTTGCCTTTTGGGCCTGAAGAGCAGATGCAGAACACCAGCTGTGCAGTGTGCAGTAGTTTAACCAGCTCTAGGTTTTGAATGTCAGTGGTGCTAGAGCTGTACCGAAAAACACCAGGCAAAGTGGCCCATCTGTAATGGGAGTACTTTTGAAATGCACTTACTTTTGAAAATCACCCAAGAGGGGGACTAAGAAAAGAGAAGCTTAATCCCATTGATAAAGTGCCATCAAATCCCATTCTTTCAAGGATTTAAAAAAATAATCCCAGGCAATTCTATCAAAGGTTTTCTTAGCACCTAAAGATAACGATACCAGAAATTCCTTCCAGTGCTGTGATGTTGCAACTGTATTTCAGTTTAGCCTCTTGCTTGCTTAAATTCACAGAAAACTGTTTGTAAAAACCACACCATTCCCTCACCCTCTCAATTTATCACTGATGTGAAAGTACACTTGAGGGTATGTGTTCTAGAGAGACTAAACTGTTACGCTTGATGCATTTAGCTTCTTGGTAAAGTGCTTTGTTTAAATTAAAAATAGAACTTTGCTGAAGATGATGAAGCAGAATGCTACACTGAAAGAAAGTATTAATCACAAACATTAGAGTGATTTTATTAGCATTGTTTCATTAATAGCCTCAGGTCCAAGTCCAGGTAGCTAACCTATTTTGGTAGACCAATGCATTAATGAATTAATTATGAATTAAAGTACATAATACTTATAATTTAAATTATGAATTTATTTATGAATTAAAAGTACGAAACATTTCCTATAGATCCACATGTCCAGACAGTCTCCTCCTCCTTTATCGTTTGGATTATAAGACTTCTGTTGGAGGGCTGGTGTTCATTTCACTGGTATAACAGCGAAAGACTCACTGGCCATTAGCAAGGACAGAGTGCTCCAAGTTCCCTTTTGTGTCATTTTGGTTCCATTGGTGTGAGAGGGCTCTGCCTTCTCACAAATGTCTGTGGCACCACCATACATCATGCACGTGGTTGTGTGTGAGGATCAGTGCTACTGTGGAAGATAAGAATATTTTGTATAGGATGCAAGAGAAGATCCAGCCCGTGGTGTTACAAGATGCTAAATAATGTTTCTATGATTTTTTTCTGTCTGTATTTCACAGAAATGATTATTAAGCATTGTCTGCCACTGCCACGTTTTGTAGGGAATACAAAAACTGATCTGCAGAGCATTGTTTCTGTGTTTAATTTTAATGGTTATAAAATATTGTAAATCCTACTGATTTGCTTATTTCACTCTAATAGGCTCTCAAAGTCACTCCTGAGGTTTGTAAACAAGATTTTCTACATTTTTATTACTGTTTCTAAATCATTTTTAATGGTTTTACAAAAAAGTCCATCTTACCTCTGCTAATGTGGCTATACTGCTCAACTCCAGAGCTGTGGTGACACAGTAGTACTGACTGTGGAGGATAAGTTCTTGAGTGATGCTTTATAAGGTGCTGGCAACAGGCAGAATTTGGAGTCCTACAACTGCAGGAGTGTAAATTCTTCCATTTCAACAATACTACTACTAATGATGATGATGATGATGATGATAAAGGTGTTCTTTTTTTTATTTGAAAAGTAGGAAATCTATCAAGTATTTCATATAAAGCTATATCAAAAGCTCCATGAAGTTAGCTGGTAAATTCCGGGAGAGTTTCTTTGTGAGATTTCTGTGCCTTGATTCTGTTTGAGACACAAATCTTATCAGAAGTGTTCCTTCTCTCATAGGAGAATGGGATGTTTCCAGTTAAGTGTGAAACCAGAAACCTGCAGGTCAGAGAAATGCTGCAGTTCTGAGGGAAAAACAAGCAAACAAACAAACAAAAAACAAAAAACCTCAAATTTTCTTACTCCTAAAGCCTCTGGGAAAAAAATAAAAGCAATAAAATGCTGCTTAAGTAGGAAGGGTGAGAGTGTTTCTCTAATGCCTCAGCAAGAGAAATATTTATCTCCTTTAGATGAAAACACAGGTAGTATTCCTCGTTCTTGAAAAACAAGGGAACTGAAAGATGAGACAAAAGTGTGTAATCTGTCTCTTTTTTTTTCTTAGTTCATACTCTGGTTGTAATTTTTATAGTTAAGATGCATAAATGACTTCATATCTCTGTTTCTTGATTGTCCATGCAAACATCTTAGAGATTAAATCTTCTGTGAGAAACCACATTTTAGTTTGAGATCCAGAGAGCAAAACCATGAGAGTCTGAGTACTTCACTTTTCAAAATCATCTTCCTCCAGAGTATACCTGTTTCAGTCTGAAGAAGGAACAGCTGGTGAATTTGAGCTAGAGATCTTTCAATAGTAAGGTAGACGTAGATGATGCATATGTGTATATGCATGATATGATATATATGCATATGTACGTGATGCAGATGCATATATGTTTGTCTGTCTACCTTTTATCTCTTCCTATTTGCTAATGCCGGTACAGTGATTTCAATAAAGTTGTCCCATGTTGCCCAGTTTCAGAAACCTGCCTTACTCTGAAGTTGTCAAAGACTATACCAGAAAGTTTATGCTTAAATCATGTGATATTACTGCTTAAATAATCTTGCTGTACACTGCACTGGTGTGCCTCATCTCAAGTACTGTTTGCAGTACTGGTCACCACAGTACAAAAAGAATGTAAAACTATGAAAGAGTGTTCAAAGGTGGCTGTGAAAATGCTGATGGTTCTGGGGGCAAATAAGTAAAATAGTGATCTAATATTTGTAGATCAAATTTGTTCAGCCCAGAGCAGAGGAAACTGTGGGGAGCTCTCATGGTGACCTGTAGCTCCTCACAGAGAGTGGAGGGGCAGCACTGATGACCTCTTTCTGGTGACCAGCAATAAAACATGAGGGAATAACATGGAGCCATAACAAGAGAGGTTTAGGTTGGGTATTAGGAAAAAAGTTCTTCACTGGAGGATGGTCAGGCACTGGAACAGGCTGTCCAGGGCAGTGGTCATGGTGATGAGCTTGCCAGAGTTCAAGGAGTGTTTGGACAATGCTCTCAGTTATATCGTCTGATTTTTGGTTGGTCCTGTGTGGAGCCAGAAGTTGAATTTGATGATATCCTTATGCATCCCTTCCAACTTGGAATATTCTGTGATTCTATAATTTTTCTCTAAAGTGAACATCCCAGTCACAGTGCTATATCTGCATGTAGTAGCACTCTGCCTAGACATGAGAGGAAAATGTAAAGATAAAGCTGTATTCGTCTCTTTAGAAGTTCTAGAATCAGTCTAAGTTTATTTTAGACTGTTCATAGTATTGTAGAATTATAGAATGCTTTGGGTTGGAAGGGACCTTTAAGATCATCTAGTCTCAATCCCCCTGCTATAGGTACAGACATCCTTGGCTAGACCACACTGCTTAAAGCCCCATACGGCCTAGCCTTGGACACCTACAGGGAGAAAGCATTCGCAGCCTCACTGGGTAACTGTTCCAGTGTGTCACCATCCTCACAGTAAAGAATTTTTTCCTAATATCTAAATCTTCCCTTTTCCAGTTTAAAGCCATTTTCCCTTGTCTTGTTGCTACTGCCACTTATAAAAATTCCCTCCCCAGTTTTCCAGTAGACCTTCTTCAGGTACTGGAAGGCCACTATAAGGTGCCCCTGAATCCTTTCCCAGGCTGAATATCCCAGCTGATTGTCTCTCTCTATTCTTCCCTCATGAGGCCCCATCTGGAGTACTGCATTCTAGTCCAGGGCTACACTAGGATCAGGAAAACTGTGAAGCTGTTAGAGTGGGTCCAGAGGACAACAAAGATGATCAGAGGGCTGGCAAATCTTTCCTATGAGGAAAGGCTGAGGGAGCTGGCCTTGTTCAGCCTGGAGAAGAGAAGGCTGCAGGGGGACCTCACTTTCTGAGATTTAAAGGATGCTTATAAGCAGGAGAGATCACAAGTTTTTACATGGGCAGATAGCAACAAGACAAGGGACAATGGTTTTAAACTAAAAGAGAGGAGATTTAGATAAGATGTCAGGGGGAAGTTTTTCACTGAAAGGGTGGTGAGGTGCTGGCACAGGCTGCTCAGGGGAGTTGTGGATGCCCCACTGATGGAGGTTTCTAAAGCCAGGCTGAAAGAGGTCCTGGGCAACCTGATCTAGTGCATTTAGTGGTTCGCACTCCTGTCTGAGGCTGGGGGGTTGGATCTAGATGATCTTTGAAGCCTCTTCCAACCCAAACCATTCTGTGATTCTATAATTCTATGATGTATAATGTAACTTTATCCAAATATCCAGAAAATTTTTGTACATAAAAGAACAATAAGTTATGTTTTTAATTTGTGTGAATCTCAGAATTTCTTTTCTACAGTAAGTCTCTACAAATTTAGAACAGTAATAACAAGGAACAAGCCTCCTGGAGGTATTGAGTGGGTGGGAGTTAGAGAGACAAGGTTGAGTCAGTGTCAGAATGTCATTGTCAAAATGTCATTTCATAAATCAGTTTTGTCTGTGCCTGACTGTGGATAGTGTTGTTCATGCTAGATAATGAAATATTTTGAAATAGAAAGGGATTTCAAAATGACAGCTGAAAAATCTGAACACTGTCTTCCAAAACTATCCAAATGTTCTTAGTTCTTGAGCTGTGTCTTCTGGTCCAATTTTGTACAAGTCGATATACTGTTTCAAAAATGTTGATGGTGAAGAAATCTCATTTTTGATGATAAATATTTGGAAAACATGAAAATTTATGAATTGGGCTTTCTGTGAACACATTGGACATAACTATAGACTTTGATCTCTAAGATCCTGAGTATTTACAGAAATTGAAGTTCCTCCTGATATCTTGCACCAACCGCTTTTGTTCCTAAGGACTTGCTACTTTTGGATGCATCGTTTTTCTACATATAGATCTGCCCTGACAGTGTATTCTTTGCTCTCATCTACATCTCCTATGTCAATTTGAGAATGGAGAAAGTGACATTTTGCCACTACAGTGAATTTCCTATATCTAGAGATCTGTGTTGGATTTAGTACATATGCAGAGTCCTATGGCTGATTAATCAAAGATTTTGGTTGAACCAAAACAAGCAGTAGTAGCATAGAATTACTCTTAGTTAACATTTTATAAATCAAAGAACGCTCTTCTGAACTTCTGAATCTTGTTAACGACTTCTTGTTGTTGTTTGCTGATTTTTTTATCAGTCACAAAAACTCTAAGAGCACAATGGGTAGTACTGAAAGATCCATAAAAATTGTATTCTGCTGATCATATACATATCAAGGGATCTACAGAAGACAATGAAATATGCTTGTTCTTAACAATAAATTAGATCTATAACGGCAAACTATAAACACACAGCAGTAAACTTCTATACAAAATTAATCTATGAATCTAAATCAATAAATAAATGCTATTACATGTTATATTGCATACTATACCATGTGTTATTTTCCTTCTTTCTTCTGAATGAAGATATTCTCAGCTTTTAAAAGAAGACCATGTTTATAAGCAAGATATATATTTAACAGCTCTGGTGTTGCTAATGAAAAATAAGTTAATATAAACTAAATGAATCAAAAAGGAATAAGTTATACCTATTATTTTCTCTTTTGTAATTTATATTATTCTTCTAAATTCCAGAGTAAATTATAATGGTCTATTTTATTGTTATGAATAACAGGACTCCAATTCTCTTTCTGAATTTTTACTCATCACAAACAAAAATTAAACTGTAAGAGAGAAAATACTACCATATTTTCCCAATTTCATTTAGCTCTTTCCATGTGGGTTGAAGAAATGGAGGCAGCCTTCATTTTACAAACAGAGATCAGAAAAGTTAAAAGATTGTGCTATCTTTAACATGTAATAGGAGGATATGACACAAATAGCAAGGCTCTTCAAAGGTGTGTGTTGCAGCATTTCTTTTTCAGGGCTATCTTCTAATCACTATGCTTGACTTAAAAATAAGGGAAAACCATTTGCACTGCCAATTATTTCAAAGCTCCTTTCTGTCCAATATTTGTTATGACTAAAAACAAAATAAAATCAAAAATGAAAAACAAACAAACAAACAAAACCGAAACAAAATAAATGTATTATAGATTTCTGAGAGTGCAGTGCAGATTTTTGGATGTCATAGATATTTAGGAGCAGATTGACATGCTTATGAGGATGCTTTTCAGCATTATTTTTTTTAGAAGTTATAGTTACTTGGTATCAGATGTCTTGGGCTTCTGTATACTTCTTGTCTGTGTACTGTTTGGAGGAGATAGCTGTGTATGTCTCTCATTCCTCAGGGCAACACAACCTTGTTTATATGATCTGTATTTATTTTTTTTTGCCTTATTTGCCGGAAAGAAATAGCCTTCACAATCAGATGTATGTATCTGCTCTCCTCAGAAATTTTCAGTGTGATGTAGCTGTTCAAGATAAACTTCACACCAGTTAAATGGGAAAGGTATTAAAAAACCGCTAAAAAAATCATGGAGGTTTGTGACCAAGTAGAGAAGCAAAAGCTTAATATAACTCCATAGAGTACAACACAGTTTTCATTGAAGTTTTCACAGTTCATGGTCACTCTCAGTACGTTAAAATTTAAAATCAACGTTAGTAAAGAATTCAGCTTTAATAAATTCAGTGCTGTCACTTGCATATATCTGAGAGGACCCTGTACAGCATGTTGGTCTGCTATGTGTAGAAACACTTAGATAGAAAATTCACCCTGATGGACTCTGCCCAATGCGAGGACAAGCACAGGTGCAGAACCAGGACAAACACTATGCTCTAGAAAGGGAAGATGCATGGACACCCATAGGGTTGAACTGTGCTTTGAGTTTTTCTCAGACTCTACTTTTTAACCTAAAATAAGTGAAGTACCAGCCTGTCATTCATGGTAAAAAATAATATGACTTTTTCTTCTTTTCACTACATTTTAAAGCAGTTACACTGCTATGCAATTTAAATAATTAGTCCGATGCAAGTAGGGCTTACATGCTTTCAACTTTGTAAGGAGATATATTTTCCTAATTACTGAAACCTTTAAATACTTAAGAAAAAAGAGCAGTCAACCATTACTAGGTCTGCAGCTCATGATTTTCAGAAATACAATATTGAATAGATTAGCGGTTACATTTCATGTGCCAAGACATGTACTTGACAAATGAGTCTAGATGTAATGCCCATGTAGGACAAGGGAATGATGCTTATCAGTTATACACAGAGAAATACATAAGATATAGATAATAAAACTATAAGCAATTATTTTCCAACTGTCCATATGTGAATGCAAGTGAGTAGATAACATTTCAGACAAATATAACATTTATAAAAAAATATTTTCATATCCAGATTTACATATTCCTTTGTTTATTGCTCTTTTATTTTCTTTTGTTTTTGACATAGACACATTTTAACAGGTGAATTTCGGACTTTGAGAACTGCAGTTCGGTGATTAGAGATAAATGAAATGGAATAATGATAAACAGTGGCCTTGTGAAATATATTTTTTTTTTATAAAAGTCTTCATGCTGTTAAATTTGAACCTACTTATATTTAAAAGGCACTCCAAAACCTCAGTGCTCTAGTAATTAGAAACATTTTCTTATTTCTCATCTTAACTTTCTTGTTAACTCATACTTATTAGCTCTTCCACTGATGAGAGTGTCAGAGCTTTTTCCATTGCCCACAGTCTGTGGACTGTTTCTAAAGAAGCTGCTTATAATGAAGCTGGAGTTAGAGAAAACCTGTTTATATCATATGCATATAATAACATCTGTGTTATCAGAAGTTTCAAAATAAATGTTCAGATGTGTACAAACTGGAAAAAGGTGGAAAATTAGCTCAAAAATAATTCTAATTATGTATTCCACAAGTATTTTTGCAGACAACACTGAAGTATCCTTTAGGAATTTATCTGGCTTGACAAAATCTTGAAACAGGAAGAAGTCCAAGAAACTGATCCCTCTATTTCTGAGGCAGGTTGGTTGAGTCCACGGACGTATACTAGCCCTTCATATCCTAAGGGCCAAGCTTTGCATGTAAGGTATAAAATTATTAGCATCTGTGGCAGAGATGGTTTGGAGATCATTTCAAATTGCCTGAAATAATGCAAAGATTGTGTTGACATTTACTAGGAAAATATTATTGTAGCATGAAAATAAGTTTTCTATGCCTTGCTAAATGGCACATACCAGATACAAAACTGAATTGAGCAATAAGACTAGAGAAAACAGTATCAGAGAGAATTTATGCTGTTGTCTTTGTACTGTGCTATGGAAACAGACCTTGGAGTAAATTCTTCCCAGAACCAGAATGGGTCTGTCTTGTAGGAAGAGTGGTCCAGAACAGATCCAGACAGTGAGCTGACAGTTAAGTAGTGTGGAGAGCTGAGTTTGGCACTTACATTCATTTCTGACTGTTACAGCTAGCAATATTGATAAATGTTGAGTGACTAGAATATCCAATAGTCTAGATGAGATCTTGACTGTGATTGCTGATTCATTTCTGCTATAGTTGGGAAAAAGATGGTGATATTGGCAGAATCAAGGATTTGTCTTCATAATACTTTGTGATGCTTTTGGCTCCTTATCATCCTCCACGTGACTTAAAATTTGAGATTCCTTTCTCTTTCTCCCTCATTTCATATCAATTAGTATTATCAATATTATGCAGGTGTTGGTCACAGTTATACTTTGAATCTATGGACTTTCACACCGTTTCTATTATAAGGGTCTGTATTGTGTTTTCTGCTCCTCAAATGGCCTGGAATGCAGGGAATTAAAAATATTCTTTGAGTCTTTAATTGCTTCACTAAACCACATGTGTGGATGTTTGATGAGATAAACAATGGAAACTTCAATTTTCATCAGATTTGCAAAGTATCAATTAAAATTCACCAAGCAAATGCTGGCAAGTTTTTGCTGGAAAAAAAAAATTAAAGTACTGTGTGATCACATCACTGAACAAGGCATACAGAATGGAAATAGTACGATGCTAAGTCAAAAGTAAAAAAGAATTTACAGTTTCAACAGTCATCAAACTTGCTGTTGTTTTTAAGGATGAGCTGTCTGAAGCAGACTAGGCCTGATTCTGTGCCAGTGAAGTTTTGCACAGGTAATCTGAAAAGCTTCCAGTTCATGGAATAAATGTATTTCATTATTTCTATAAAAATGGACCTAGTCATCATCAAACACCTTTTGAAATCCAGTCACTGTCAAAGAAGGGCTCCCCCTGAAAAGAACTAATTCACTTGGAATCCTGTATTTCAGCCTGGAGTTGCCTATTGCTCTTCACTAATCATAGAATTAACACACAGCATCTACCCTTTGGATCAGAATTAAATTGAAATAAATCAAGAAAGAAGTGCATGTCCATGCATTCTAAATTATTATATTAGATTATTTTCCTACATCATCCTTGTATTCCTCTGTAAAATACATTCTGATCCTTTTCTATGTAGATAACATATTCAAATTAACAGTCATCAATACCTGGAATTAACAAACTAAGTTTCTGCTAAAGACATTGGTTATTTTTCTGCCAAAATACTAATAAAAACTATTAAACAATGTTTCTTGAAAGAAGTTTCTTTGAATAGATTCACTCATAATGTCACTCCAGGCTACTATTTCCATTTCCTGATGAAAAGTATGTCTTCTGTTTGATATCCAGGTCCTAATTCTTGCCTATCTTCCTTTTCTTTATTAATTACTGTCCCAGTGACAACAACTCTGAAGATTTTATTGTATTCTATTTTCTTTTTCTCTGCATGTGATTTTTCGGTCTTTCAAAACAATCAATTTCACATAGCTGAGATCAATTCATTCTTCAATGGTATACCACCTTTTAGCATTTGTTTTAAAAGCTTTTCTATTGCATTTGTAAATTCCTGTGTCCTTACAAAATTTTAAAGTCGAGGGTAGAACTCTGATTTTTTTTCCATCTCAGTCATGGAAATTTCTGTTTCAATAACTTGTCTTTACTCTGGTGTTCAGTATCATTACCTTCAGTGGAAAAAAAAAAAAAAAAATCAGATAGCTTTGAGACTCTAGATTCTGTTTAATAACTATGAGTATCCACTTTTTTTTTTTTTTTTTTCATTTACGTTGTATAATACTTTTCTGCAAGGGTAGTTTTTGACAATTATTTCTCTTGCTTTCTGTTTTATGACCTCCAGTGTGCAATGTGCAGACAAGATATTCAGCAGGATAAGTAATAGAATCATCATTCATAAATTAGTGTAAAATTATTTTGCAAGACACTCCGTCTACCAATTCATCACATCTATGTTTTTCAATGTGAAAGAATGAGAGAGATGTGTCCTGGATTGTAAGTGTCATTCTGTATGAACTGTTGAATACAAGCATAGTCACTGCTAAGAGTAGTTTATTTCTCTGCCTTCCAAATCCTGCAAGTCTATTGAAAGAGCTTGACATCTCAGGAATAATGGGAAGATGCAGCTGAAAATATCACAGTCCTAAAGACTCAGCAGATTGCTTGTGGAGTGCAAGATGACACATAGTCTGATACATATGGAACCTCTAGTGGCTGCCATGATCTTTACTCAATAATTGAGAGTGATGTAATAGCGGCATTTGTCAGATCCCTCAGCATTCTTGGGTGCTCAAGTCTCATGAACTTGTGTTTGCCCAGTTTATCTAAATGTACCTCAGTATGATTCTCTTTTGCTGAGGGTAATTCTTCCCTACTCCAGCCTTTCCTGTGAATTTCAAGCACCTAGAATTTCTGAAGACCAGTCGTAGCAGTAAAGATCTTTTTTCACTTGACACATTATTGCATATGAAAGCAATATCCTTTACTCATAAGAGATAAACAGCAACATAGTTGTAGATTTAGTGATTTAACAAAGCTTAATTGTAAATAGGACAGTGACTAGATAAGACTTCACATAGAAAGTTACTGTGGGGAAAGAAATGTTTTTTTTTTTTCCTATACAACTGGATGGTGTACTAACAAGCTTGTAGAAACATCTTGGAAATCAACAGGTCTCCTGAATTTTTCTTTTGCTTTGTTCCCATTCCTAGGATCATGAATTCCACTGCCTCTTTGGGGTGAAGGCTGCCCGCAGCCTTTACATTCTTAATCAGTTCTTTAATTGCTATAAATCTGAGATCTAGTAAGGCATCTGCCTTCATGAGCTTCTTCATCAACTGTTTCTAGAAGTTGTCATCAATGCCTTCTAGAAACCACTTAGATTGCTTGTACTCTGTTGTATTCTCACGTTAGCAAGTATTGGGATGGCTTATGTTCCACATGCAGGCTGGAATCTAGAAATATGTGGCTTCTTCCAGCTGTTTGAAGAAGGCCTCATCTTCTATTTCCTCATAAGGCAGTCACCCACAGTAAGGTTACGCATATTTATCTACTCCTAATCCTGACCCATATATTTTCATCTGCCTCATCATTCACATGTAGGCAGAGATCCTGATATTCCTTCTATTCTCTTGCATAAACAACAACTCTTCAACTTCTCAGCCTATCCTTCCTAAAGAGCCTGCATCTGGCCATTGCAACACTCCAGTCATGTGGGTCATCCCATCACATCACCACCATCCCAGTGAGATAGCAGCCCTACAATCACACTCCAACTTATTATCCCTCCTGTTTGTTTCTCATGCTGTATTCTGACACAGGCAGTTTGCATACAAAGAGGCACCCTGTTGCCCAGAGAGCATATGAGAGCTTTCCCCCATTATGATATTCCTCAATACTTCTTATTTGTATGTGCATACTGGAGGTGAGCAAACTTTGGCCCTGTTTTCTTGATTGCAAAGTTTTTCTTGTTCATGTCTTGATTTTTACTTATTCCAGCTTTCAAAAACTATTCCCCCCTCCACTTCTATTGCTATCAAATCTTTTCTCCATAAAAGTACTATTGAACATCAGAAGCTTCTTTTTAAGAATAGCAGAACTTTATCCAAATTTGAACTAACTTCTATTAAGGGCTGTCTGAAATTATTCTTTCAAAACTGGATAGATTCTATGCATTCCCTATTTAATAATTTTTTACCATGATTATACTTCACTACAGCTGTTGATTAACATATAGTGTTGGTTCTTTTGCTGGGGTTTGTTAAAAGCAGTAATAGCCATATGTGCTTACATTAAAAAAATAATAATACTGTCTCTGCTTTTGGTTTTGAATTCATTCCTAAGTGCATCATTAGCATTCAGAAGGAATTATAGTAAGATAATGACTGGAAAATGACCTTTCTAATGATCGCAGTTGAATTTAAAAAAAAAAAAAAAAAAAGATATATAGGCAATAAAGACTAAAAACCTCTTTCATACTATATCTTGCTAAATGCATACATATATATAGGCCTCTTTAGAAAAGCTCTTCTTAGGAATATGTGCTTTACCTGAGGAAGAACAAAGCTCATTACCACTAAAGTAATCAATAACCTCTGCTAATGTGTTCAGCTGGCGACACAGATCAGATCAATAAAACCTGCCACATACTTTTGTTTTAGGAAATGAAACCTTTTATTCTTAATTAAAGGAGAGAACTCACATCCTTAATGATGTTTGCCATGACTGTTGCCACACAGGACAAGAAGAGCAAAGTCTGAGGTTTGGTTTAAAAGACTTTGACAAAGTAATAAGAGAGTTGAGCCAAAAAGTGATCTAAATTTGTTTAATTTATTTTAATGCAGAAAGACTTGGAAAAGAAGTGTTCAAGAAGAAGAAATATTCTGATTAATTACTAGGGTTATCAGAGGAAATATCACTTCCATTAGTACAATGTATGTGTCTGAAATCTAAAAATAAAAGATATATAATCCAACCACGCAGAAGTGCTTTGTGTGGTTCTGACTGTGGGACTTTAAGATACTGCCACTGTAAAATGTAAGTATTTATTTTTAGCTTAATCTGTTATTATTCTTCTGATTTCTGTATAATTCTGTGCATTTTATACAAGGCAGTTAAGTCAGAGGAAAGCACATGTTGAGTGAAGAGCAGGAACAAACTGACAATAATGACTGCACTGAAAATGCCTTCACTAAGTACAGCTAATAAAAGTATAAACATATGAGGGGAAAAGAATTACTTTAAATGTTTAATAACGTATCTAATTTGCATAATACATGAAAGTTGCAAATGAGCTTGTACACATGGGTCTTGATGAAGTTATTACTTTTTTTTCAATGCTAGTGTACTGGAAACAGCTAAAATCAGAGACTTAAGTAACTGCTATTAACACTTTCAATCTCAGTAGTTATTATGGTTGACCTGCTACAATGAGTTCTTAAGTGTTAAAACATGGTGCCAGAGTAGCATGTCTAAAGTTTCAGATTCATGGAGCCTTAAACCTGCATAGAAAGTGAGTTGACAGTTCAACCATTTGAGAAGATGTGAGAATATAGAAGGAAACATAGGAATCAAAAGCAGAATAGCTATGTATTTGTGTAGCAACCTAGAAATGTCAAAGCTTCCACTATTGATTATCCTACAAATGCAAATATATATGCTAAATTTTACTGACACAAATGATCGTTAGCAGGATGAAGGTGAAAGATTGCTAACAACTGAGAAATAACTCTTTAAAAGCATGATAATTGACTCCCCTTTCATTTGCACAGTACAAGCCACCTCTAAGTGGCACCTCAAGAAAGCACATAGTAGTTTAAATCTAAGAAATTAAATTTAGGCCAGGTGACATACAGGGTAGGTACTGTGTGATGCAAGAGATTTGAGTAGGTAAAGAGGTACAGAAACTATATGCCATGCACTCCCCCAAAAAATGTATCAAGCACTTATATTCTGAAATGCAAAATTTGGCATATATAAGACCTTAACTGTGTATGGCAGGTAATTGTTATTTTGTCGAGTTACTTTTCTTGTTTTGTGAGGTGGCTTTTTTGAGGATGAGTGGGCGGGTTGTGGTAGTGGTATTGGAGCAACTTTGGCTGAGTAAAAACAAGTAATCAACAAAGATAGTATTTTAGCTTTTCAATCAACTTTTTTTTTTTTTTTTTTTAAATTTCGCATTCTTTTTTAAGCTTAAAGAAATTATGAAATCAAAAACTGCAATGAAACATGAAAATTTGGATTCCACACATTGTAAATGCTTGTTATGCTTGTTCTGATGAATAAACCATTCCCTTAGAAAAAAAGATCTACATGTACTTATCACTAACAGTAATACTCTTTTAGCATTTCTTACCTAGCTTTAGCCAGCTTCAAATGCAAATTCATTCAGTAGCTCAAACGTGGATATATGCTGCATTTCAATTTCCTTACAATATAGAATCATAGAATCACAGAATCATAGAAGCCATTAAGGAAGAGATGCATAAGATTATCTAGTTCCACTGTTGACTCATCATCACTCTGCCCTCTAGACCATGTCCCTCAAACCTACATTTCCATGGTTCTTGAACCCCCCCCATGGACAGTGATTCTGTCACCTTTCTGGACAGCCTGTTCCAACACCTCATCACTCTTTCTAAGAAATATTTCCTAATATCCAACCCTTTGGTGCAACTGAAGACCATTACCTTTTGTCCTATCACTAGTTACATGGGAGAAGAGTCTAACCTCTACATAGCTACAACCTCCTTTCAGGGAGTTGTAGAGAGTGATAAGGTCTCCCCTGAGCTTCCTCTTCTCCAGAATGAACAATCCCAGTTCCCTCATCTGCTCTCCATAAGACCCTTCACCAGCCTTGTCCTTCTTTGGACATGCTCCAGGGCCTCAATATCTTTCTTGTAGTGAGGGGCCCAAAACTGAACACTTGAGCTTGGGCTCAACCTATTGTTCCAATCTGTCCAAGTCTCTCTATGGGTCCTTCCTACCCTCAGGTAGATTAACAGTTTCTCCCAACTTGGTGTCATCTGCAAACTTACTGAGATTACACTCAATCCCCTCATGCAGATCATCAGTAAAGATACTACACAGGACAGGTCTCAATTCTGACCCCCGAGGGACACTACTCATGACCACTCACCAGCTGGATTTAATTTTATTCTCCATCACTCTCTGGGCCTGGCCCTCCAGCCAGTTTGTTACTCACTAAAGAGTACATCAATCCAAGCCACGGGGTGACATCTCCAGAATGCTGTGGGAGATAGGGTCTATGCTTTACTAAAGTCTAGGTAGACTACATGCACAACCTTTCCCTCATCCACTTGGCTTGTGTTCTGGTCTTAGAAGAAATCAGTCAGGCAGGACCTACCTTTCTTTAACTCACACTGCCTGCACCTGATCCCCTTGTTGTCCTATGTATACTGTGTGACTGCACTCTCAAACATCAAAATAGAGCTGACATCGAACAGAAGGCCAAAGGTAAACCTCTTGCCTTTCTGGTAGGATAACACATGGCATATCTACTGTAATTCTCTAGGTGTAGGTAAATGAGTTGCCTCTCAATTAAAAGACTATTTTCTTCATGGGCAGTAGAGCCAGAGAGCTGAAATGAGCTGACCTCTAGAAATGCTTTTTGAAGATGACTATAATAGAATTAAGTGAAATATCATTGGAAACTGCTGCTCTCAGATGGCAAAATAAGTTGCTTCATGAGTTGCCTAAGTCACATACCTAATTCTTAAAAAAATGGATTTTGCTTTTGCTATCAAAGTAACACCTCTGCTCCTTTAATAATATCTTCTATATGAAGCCACTGAGCGAACATTTTATTTATATGAATTAAGGTACAACAATACAGTTATTATTCTTCCCCCTTCTACATTTTGAACAAGATATTTCAAACCTCAGATTTTTCATGCTCACATACTACACCAGTCGTCAGTAGAAAAAAAACAGACTATTTTAGGAGGTTATAATATATAAAACACAAGCTACATTTCTGAGAAAATGAAGAGGGCAAAATCACTATAAGAGGCAATATTTCAAACAGATGAGCAAGCTACTAAAAAATATGATCAAAGCAATATAATATTGGCCTGCCAGAAATAATAAGTACATATTAAAATTTCTACTTTTAACTTTGGGCATAGTTGTTTGAAGATTTGCATATATCTATAGATGTTAAACATGTTTTTTTTTTCTACAACTTCCAGGAAACAACATGTAACTGAGTGGAGTATGAAAAAATCATTTAGAAGAGGAAAAGGGAGGGATCCAGGGAGGCTTTCAAGATTAACGCATCTGTGCTGAATATGTAATTAACCATGGATAACAACAGATAATTATGAAATCAAGCGTAGTTTTATTATACATCATTTTATAATTCATGCGGGTGTGTCATAAAATTGTGAGCATTTATACTTTTAAAAATGAACTATGTGTTTAATGCAAATGTAATCATGCTAATGGAATTCATATTCTTTAAAGTGCACACTGGGAGAGTGGGTAATAATAGGAGGCTTTGTAAACAAAAATCACTGAGAGATACTAGATGAAGCATTATTGAAGCACACTATTTATCGCAAAATTTGTAGAAGAGAAAAAAATGACCTACAATCACGTCTTTGCTTGTATTTCTTAATTCTTGGACATTTTTACTATTACTTTATTGTTGTTATTTTCTCTTATTTTTCCTTTACTTTTTATTGCTTTTCATAGAAGAATTTGCCTACTCAGAGCTCTTGTCTGTCTTTCTGAGGCCTTGGGTAGCATGGAATAATAAAATCACTTGAGTTAGAAGGGACCATTAAAGGTCATCTAGCCCAACTCCCCTGCAATGAACAAGGACACCCACAGCTAGATGAAGGTGCTCAGCCTGACATTGAATGTCTTCAGGGAAGGGACATTCACTGGGCAACCTGTTCCAGTGCCTAATCACCCTTAGCATAAAAAATTTCTTCCTTACAGAATCATAGAATCACAAGGTTGGAAAGGACCTACAAGATCATCTAGTCCAACCATCTTCTCATCACCATTGCTACCACAAACCATATCTCGTAACTCCTCATTCAGGTGCCTCTTGAACACTGCCAGGGACGGCGACTCCACCACCTCCCTGGGCAGCCATTCCAGTGCCTGACCACCCTCTGAGAGAAAATGTTTTTCCTTATGTCTAATTTAAATCTCCCCTGGCAAAACTTGTGGCCATTTCCTTGGGTCCTGTTTGTTGCCTGGAAAAAGAGGCCAAACTTCTCTTCACCACAACCTCCCTTCAGGAAGTTGTGGAGTGCAATGAGGTCTCTCCTGAGCCTCCTCTTCTTCAGACTAAACAATTCCAGCTCCCTCAGCCACTCCTCATAGGATTTGTTCTCCAGACCCCTCACCAGATTCGTTGCCCTTCTCTGGACACACTCCAGGGCCTCAACGTCTTTCTTGTAGTGAGGGCCCAAAACTGAACACAGAACTTGAGGTGCAGCCTCACCAGTGCTGAGCACAGGGGGATGATCACCTCCCTGCTCCTGCTGGCCACACTATTTCTAATGCAGGCCAGGATGCCGTTGGCCCTCTTGGCAACCTGGGCACACTGTTGACTCACATTCAGCCGAGCATCAACCAACACCCCGAGGTTCCTTTCCTCTTCACAGTCATCCAACCACTCATCCCCAAGCCTGTAGCGCTGCATTGGGTTGTTGTGGCCAAAGTGCAGGTCCCGATACTTGGCCTTGTTGAACCTCATCCCATTCACCTCAGCCCAGCGATCCAGCTCTCTGAAGGGCCTCTGAAGGGCCTCCATGCCCTCAGGCAGATCGACACCACCTACCAGCTTGGTGGGGTCATCTGCAAACTTACTGAGAGTACACTCAATCCCCTCATCTAGGTCATCAATAAAGATATTAAACAGGATGGGCCCCAGTACCGACCCCTGGGGGACACCACTTGAAATGGGTTGCCAGCTGGACTTAACTTCATTAACCACTACCTGTTGGGCACAGCCCTCTAGCCAGTTCCTTACCCAAAGAAGGGTATACCTGTCTAGGCTGTGGGCAGCCAGTTTCACTAGAAGAATAATCTGAGAGACCATGTTGAAGGCTTTGCTGAAGTCTAGGTAAGCTACATCAACAGCCTTTCCCTCATCTACTCAGTCATAGAAGGAGATGAGGTTGGTCAAGCATGACCTGCCTTTCATGAACCCATGCTGGCTGGGCATGATCCCCTGGACACCATGCACATGCCGTGTGATCTCACCCAAGAATCCTTATCTATCTAAATCCCCCCTCTTTCAGTTTGAGACAAGTTCTCAAATCTATCAAAACAGATTCTGCTAAACAGTCTGTCCCCTTTTTTTCACACTGAAAGGCCACTATCAGATCTCCCTGGATCCTTCTCTTCTCCAGGCTGAACTGTCCCAGCCTGACCTTGTAGGAAAGGTATTCCATCTTTTGGATCATTTTTGTGGCCCGCCTCTGGACGTGCTCCAACAGCTTCATGTCTCTGCTGTATTGAGGACTTCACATCTGTATGCAATTCTCCAGGTGTCTGCACCAGCACAGAGCAGAGGAGAAGGATCACCTCCCTCACCCTTCTGGCCACGTTTCTTTTGCTGCATCCCAGGATATGGTTGGCTTTCTAGGGCAGGAGGGAGCACTGCATTCTCATGCCCAGCTTTCCATCAACCAGTACCCCCAAGTCCCTTTCAGCAGGCCTGTGCTCTATGCTTATAACCCCAGTTTGTATTGATGGTGAGAGTGGCCATGACTCAGGTGTAAGACTCATGAGAACACCATCTCCATGACATCCTTGGACCACTGCTTGAGCCTGTCTAAGTCTCTCTGGATGGCATGCTATCCTGCAGGTATGCTGGCCACACCACACAACTTGCTGAGAGTGCACTGGATCCCACTTGCAAGTGTCACCAATGAAGATTTTAAAAAGCATGAGTAAATTGGTGAAAACATGTTCATACAATTTCACTTTAAAAATTTAAGTGGAAGGAGATGATCTCCTCCTTTGTACTGCCTCTGACAGAATTTCAGGGAACTGCAGGGGACATTTATATGGATAAATTTATGTACTTATGTCAAAAAGCAGCATGATTCTAAGATAACTAAACAGAAGCATTTTCATGTAGATGTCCATCTTCTCACTTTAGACTGCTGAGAGCTAGTAATTCAATAATATGGAAACTGGGAAGTGATCAGCTATCTAGAGTTAATCTTTATATTAATGTCTAAATCTAAATTGGCCAATGGTTTCTTGGATACCATAAAGTTTCCAAGAAATTCACACAGGGAGACAAATATGATCTGGAGATCGGCAGTGAGAAGGCATGGGGAGTACCCTAATCTTTCTAAAATGACTCCTGACATCCATATGTATACAGCTGATTCATAACATAGATATTTATGCTCAGTTGAGTTGAATAGCTTTCCATTTCCTGTTAATTATATTTAGTAGAACTAGAAGGATTGTGATACATGGTGCACTCCTAGACATTTAAATGCCTGTGATTTAATTTTAAATTGCATTCTAATATCTAATGTCTAAAGTTGAGTGATATGAATGTGATGAGAAGATCAAAGGCTTACTCGCAGAACACTGCAATCAAGTTAAGGGAGCTGATTGTGTCTCACTGCTCAGCTCTAGTGAGACACATCTGGAAATCACAGAAACACAGAAACACAGAATTGTAGAGGCTGGAAGGAACCTCTAGAAATCATGAAGCCCAACTCCCCTGCAGAGCAGGCCCCCTACAGCAGGCTGCACAGTGGTGTCCAGGCAGATCTTGAATATGTCCAGAGAAAGAGAATTCACAACCTTCCTTGGCAGCCTGTGCCAGTGCTCCGTCACCCTCACTGTGAAGAAGTTCCTTTGCATGTTGGTGCAGAACTTCCTATGCTTCAGTTTATGGCAGTTTCCAGTTGTCTTGTCCTCACAAACTGCTGAAAAGAGGTTGGCCATGTCCCTTTGACTCCCACACTTAAGGTATTTATAAAAAAATAATAAGATCTCTGGGTCCTCTTTTCTCAAGTCTGAACAAGCCCAATTCACCCAGTCTTTCCTCACAGGGGAAATGCTCCAGGCCCTTCATCATCTTTGTGGCCCTCCACTGGACTTTCTCCAGGAGATCCGTGTCTTTTTTGCACCAGAGAGTCCAGAACTAGATACAGTACTCCAGATGAGGTCTGAACAGGGCAGAGGAGAGGGAGAATCATAGAATCACAGAATCACAAGGTTGGAAAGGACCTGCAAGGTCATCTAGTCCAACCGTGAAGGCAGGATCACCTCCCTTGACCTGCTGGTCACACTTCTTTTAATGTACCCAAGGATCCCATTGGCTTCCTTGGCCGTCAGGGCACACTGCTGGCTCATGGCCAACCTGTCCTCCAGCTGGACGTCCTTTTTCACAGAGTTCCTTTCCAGCAGATGGAGAGGACCTCAGAAATGTAACTTGACAGAAGAGGACTTGGGGGTCTTGATTGATGCCAAGTTAAACATCAGCCAGAAATACGCCTTTACAGAAATGAAACGCATAAGTTTATTGGAGTACACTAGACAGAACACTGCCAGCAAGTTGAGGGAGGTGATCCTGTTCCTGTAGTCAGCACTGGTGAGACACATCCAGAGAGCTGTGCCCAGTGCTTGGCTTCCTGGTACAAGACACACATGGCGTGCTGGACTGAATCAGCAAAATCCACAAAGGGATTGGAGTATCTGTTATACAAGGAGAATCTGAGAGAGCTGGGATTGCTAAGGTTGATGAAGAGAAGACTCAGGGGAGTATTATCAATGTACATATGGAGATATTAGTTATTTTCCTTCTGGGTGAAATAAAAATGATAGAATCAGGGTTTTCTCAGAGGCGCCTAGTGATGGCGCAAGAGGCAATGGGCACAAAACTGAAATCCAATAAAAGTCTTACGCATAAGAAAATATATGTATCTATATTTTTAATGGGTCAAACACTGGAAAAGGCTTCCTGGAGAGGGGTGAATGATCTCCATCCTTGGAATTATTCAAAACTCTATTGACACAGGCCCTAAGCAACTTGCTATAGGTGGCTATTCTTTGAACAAGAGCTTTGTACTGTGTCTCTGGAGTTGCCTTCCCACCTCAGTTGTTTTGTGATTCTGTTCTGTTGGTACGTGAAAAGAAGTCTGCGGGAAGAGCTGCTGAGGAATGCCTCTGTCAGAAAAGTGGATTTTCTAGTAGCTGTAAAGTAGTCAAGTGGGGAGCTAAACTGAAGTTCCTTGGTTTGTACTCACATATGTCCAATATCCAGGAACACATATACTCTGGACACAGAGGTGTAATACAGTAACCCATCTATAAGTCTGAAAAGCAAAATAAGGTGTCACTTTGTGGAATCTTTCCTTTTTTCAATGTACTATTTTGTTACAAATGTTATTTTAATGCCTTATAAAAGCATGTTGATTTGTACATTGGGTCTAATTAAAGGTTTTATATAGACTTATAGAGCTCTGCTCATCAGCAGAATATTTTGAAGGTTTGTTTACTGGTAAGTAACTTGAATCCTCATATAACAACTGTATCTTAATATCCAGGCCATTCATGCAGAAGTATTATTTCATTCCTTGATTTTATTTTGAAGCATTCAAACTACTTATCCCTAGAACAGTATCAGGGAATGATTCACATCAGAGTTCTGCCAAAAGGTCATTAAAAAAGAGACTAAGAAGATGATTAGGGGACTGGAGTACCTCCCTTATGAAGACAGGCTGAGGGAGCTGGGCTTGTTCAGCCTGGAGAAAAGAAGGCTGCGGGGTGATTGCAGCCGTTCAGTACCTAAAGGGAGCCTACAAACAGGAGGGGAATCAACTCTTTGAAAGAGTAGATAATTGCAGGACAAGGGTAAATGGTTTTAAGTTTAGGGAGGGGAGATTTAGGTTGGATGCCAGGGAGAAATTCTTTACAGAGAAATTGGTGAGGTACTGGAACAGGCTGCCCAGAGAGGTTGTGGATGCCCCGTCCCTGGAGGTGTTCAAGGCCAGATTGGATGGGGCCCTGGGCAGCCTGGTCTAGTATTAAATGTGGAGGTTTGTGGCCCTGCCTGTGGCAGGGGGGTTGGAGCTTCATGATCCTTGAGGTCCCTTCCAACCCTGGCCATTTTGTGATTCTGTAATTCTATGAGTCTACTCTGGATTTGCCCATTCACAATCTCCATAGTCCTTCAACGTCATATTAATACTAGTACTCTCAAACACTACCACAAGCACTTCTGAAAGTATACAGTCAGATGAAAGACTCATGATATTCCGCATTCTGTAGTAAATAGTAGTAGAAAGCTTCAAAGCAAGAACAGCAAAACATACATGGTACTTCCTCTTAGTATTCTCCAGACATATCACTCATACTCAAATAATGACTATTTTCAGTGTTCCATTATTCTAGACAGAACATGTTCTAAATCTTTACTTTCAGTACTAAATCAGTACTTTCTAAAATGAAGTATTGTAAAAAAACGTGGAAAGTAAATATATTTTCTTAACACCTGTGAAGTAAAATTCTACAGATAGTCTACAGAAAGAGGTTTAGGAATTGTTTCAGTTTCGTTTTGCTAAATCTCAGAATGACTGCATGCCTCAGTGAACTGTTCCTGAACTAATAAAATCTTTCAGTGTGACTCAACTACATATTTTCAGTTTTTAGTGAGGTGGAGCTTGTTTCTAACAAGATTTTCATCAAAGAGGAACGTGTGGAATATGTTGCGAAATTTAAGATTGCAACAGGCTTCTCCCAGTGCAAGATTCTAACAGACTCTCCACGGAAATCCCTTAGCTTCATTCCAAATGGGTTAAAATCATACTTGAAAAAGCTAGATAATGGAGGAAAAAAGAAAAAAAGAAAGAAAAAAAAGAATGCTGTGGCTGCATCTTCTATCCTAATTTCTGTTCAAAAAGTCTATGTTTGTAAATTGATTTCTTGTTTTTCAACTCAAGACAAGACCAGTCATTTGAGGAACAGTAGCTGGTATTTATCCTCTATAATACTGTGTTTAAACTCATCCTGGGGCAAGGCCTTTTAGTATTAGGCTTAGAAAGACATTTTTTCGTTAATTTTTATAGCTGACTCATAAACCCTGAAAAATAGATCTTATAATGGAAATGCTGACATAACATTAACCATAGCAGTAAGAATAGCAGCACAGTAATTTATTTACATGTTGCTTTTCAATTACTCTGCTTGCTATTGTTATCATTTTTATGGCAAGCATTATTTTTCAACAGGTTTCTGATTTGCAGTTTTGGTTGGGGTCTTCTTTGAAATTGATTACACTGTTCAAAGAAATTGCTTAGGCCTAGAAAACTGACATAATTTATTATTGTTTCCAAAGAGAAAACTTCATGTCTTCACCGCAGTACTGGCCCAATCCTACTGTAGTTGTTTCAATAATGGTAATTAATAATAAGAAATGCAAATAATAATGTAATAGTAAATCTTATAAAACAGTGACAGACATCTGTTCAAGTCAGAAAAGATTGCTGGCCTAATTCTCTTCTCAATTCCAAAGATTTAACACTGGCAACAACTCCAATTTCTGTGAATGTGCTACTGACTGACCATTTAAAGTTAAAACTGTATATTTTCTAATGGAATAAATTAAAATCTGAAGGAATGTATAAATGTCAGAATTAAAACCCAAGATTTATAGAAGAGGAGAGGACAAAGACTTCATTCATAACAGAGTTGTAGGAAAAATAACTAGAATATCTTCTATGTCTTTAAACTATCAATGCAGGAATACAAAGAGGTACTTCAAGTATTAATTCCTGATCAAAATGTTCACTTAACTGTCATCACAGAAATTTTCTGTGATATGTTAAATATCTGACAGATACAGAAGAACAAAACTTGTTCAGGGAGATGAGCAAGGAGAAAAGGGAGGAAAATTGTTTTATATCAGAGGTTTAAATACAAGTTTACATGCTACATGTGGTTAGACTGTTTGAAAATCTGTGACTAATGTTGAAAAGGAAAAAGAAAAGGGAACTACTGTAGCTGGGGATTACTCAAAGCCACCCAGTACGTAAGATGAGTAAAAGTCATGAGAGAAGTCTGTGACTGATAGAAGAATAGAGCAAAGTGTCACAGTTGATAATAAATAGAATATTTATTTATCTAGAGGCCTTTTGGGAGCACTGAAGGAGGAAACATTGTTCAGGGAGATTATGGAATTAGATAAGAAGTTATTTAAGTGAAAGTGGAGACATCCATGAGAAAGGCAAGTTCTTCTGTACTGATTCTATTATCACGGGAAAAAGCCGAAGTAAATGTGAGAATGACAACGTTATGACATGATCCTTAAGGAAATGTTGGATAGAAAGGAAACTCAGAATTGCTAAGGAAGTTTTAATGGGGGAAGCAAAAAAAAAAAAAAAAAAAAAAAAAAAATTAAACAGGATTGTGCAGGATTGCTGTTAGGTTTTAAAACAAGGAATTACAAACTATTCAGTTTCAGATATTGGCCAGAAAAAGCAGAACATATGAATGTGGCTAAACAAAGTTTTCTTCACTGACCTCAAATTCAGTGGGAAAGTTCACAAAATAGGAACATGAGCAAACACTGATAAACGGTATTAATGAAAGCATCCACACAGATCTTGGAGCCTGATAAGAAATGAGATTTCAGAAAAATAAGCATAACTGTAAGTACGTTAGTAGTGAGGGGAAGGAAGTTGTTATTTTGTTAATGAATGGGCAATAATTATTTGTGCCAACATAGCAGATGTGTTTGCAGCCTCATTTACACCATTCTTAACAGAAAAGCATAACCTGCATCTGAAACCTGACCATGGACTCAGAGGTGTTACTGTTTACTTGCTTTTTGTAGTCCATTTCAGTTCAGCCGTAAGATTAAATCGAAGAAGTTCTCCAGTCAAGAGCGAGGATTAAAGGTGAAATTCATCTGTTACACAGCGCTGCCCCATAAGTGTGCCAATAACAATACTTAATAAGATAATCATTTCATACCTTATCCACTAAAATCTAATACAGAAATCTAACAGTGAAAAAGGAAAAGTGGCACACTTTTCATACTCATGTGTCAGCCATACCAAGGTTAAAATATTCCACTTTATAGCACTGGAGTAGTATGATGGAAACCTTGTTGTTCCTTTCTCTTCTCCAGATTCATCTTATCTGATTTTTCATGATGCTATGGAAAACGTCTCTCTTCAGTTTTGAGATCTTTTTACTTTAGCAATGTTATTGGTGCTATCTGTCCTATGGTATAGTTTGGAAGTTGAAGAAATTACAGTATTTTTAGACATGATAGCGATGAGTGCAATAAAGGCCTGCAGCATTTCTCCAAAGTACATATTTTTTTTTACTCATACTACCTTTCCATGCTGACTCTCTATAGAAGATGTGCCAGGGGATGAATAAGGCAAGCACAGAAGAAATAGCTGAATTGACATGCAAAGGGAGATAGTAGAGACTTAGTATCAACAATCCATAATTACCTATGCAGAAGGGATATTGTATATATTACCTACATAAACTAGTAATTGTATTTCATCAGACATTGCCAGGCACTGCCTGATAAGTGGAATATCTGGATTTATCTATCTAGTGAGGTTAGAAGAAAATAATCTACATGTTGTAAGCAGTCAAGTTTCTCCTTTTAGCTCACCTTGTAGATACAGTTATCTACTGGTGACAATTCTCTGGATGCATTCTAGCATCAGTCAGCTTTATTTACTTGAAATCTACCTCACCTTCTGCAGTGAGATGTAAGTGTAACTTACATACCTGCAGTTTTGCAACTCAGGCATTCTAATGGGACATGTCTAAGATGTTCTGCAAGATTATATCCCTCAGGCTGCCAGAAGTGTTGCTAGAAAAGTTTCAGATCCCAATCCAAAGCTCACAGTAACTTGCACACTCTTCCACTACCTTTCCATTTTTTTTGGATCAGGCTGATACTTATTTAGGTTTTGTGATAATAAGTGTGCATTCACATAGAGGAGAGCCTCAGGGAGCAGTGTCAGAAGGGTAACCTCAGTAACAGTGACTCACCTGCTAAGGGATAATAGGAGTGCAAACAGCCTCCCAAAGACTCTTCTTACACTGTGAGAAATCCTAGGGCAAATTGCATGGGGGATCTCAATGAACCTGTCATAGACACAACCCTCATCATCCTGTTCTCGTAGGGAAGTCTGGGGCACACTCAGCCTATGGGCAGAAGGACACCCATCACCATGATACAATAAGAAAGGGTTCTCATCACTGTACAGCCTGGGAGTTCATTGAGAGGACTGACTGCAAGTCACATAGGCCTCTGTGTGTATGTGTGCCATGCAGGAGTGTCTATACTCACAGCCAGCCTGTGGTCTTGAATGCTCAAGCGTCCACCTGCCAGCAACTGGAAGAGTGGGATCAAAGGACAACCACTGGGCAGATTGAGTGCCTGAGCCCAGCTGCACAGTGTACGTAGACCTCACTGTATGTATGCACCCATTGAAAGATCATCGTGCTCAGCCAGAGAGGAGAGCAGGATGAGGCCTCTGGTGCTACCAGAGTTTGCATGAGTGCTCTGTGCATGTGTGCCTGTATGTGTAGATATGTATCTAGGTATTATATATATGTGTGCTACTTGTATGTACATACCTACTGAGAGTACAAGCACAGCTTGTGATGGTTGGACCTGGGGGCATGGAGCTGCAACAGCCTCAGCTCTGTCAGACTTCTGCATTTAGTGCTCCCTCATACCTGTAACACAAAGGTAACCAAACACTGCACGTCAAGGTAATAGCTTTTCTTGGTTCTGTATTTCCTGAAACAGTCCTACAGCATAAAAATATTTAATGACATGCATAAAGTATAGTCATATTAAAATAAAGATTACGTTTATGTGTCCCTTCTCACTCTGTTTGTATGTATTTACACAGTCTGTAGGCTTAAACTACAACCTACATTATTTAAAGAAATAACTATACTATAACTGGATTCTCCAGGGGTATTGTGGTTGAGATGTTAGCATCTCAGTTCCTAAATCTATTATACTGTACAGCTAAAATCATACAGTCACTGTCTTTCAGCTATCAATGGCTATTTTGGCACATCAGGTCTTCTTTTATTTTTCTTCTCTTTTTTTTTATGACTTTCTTCTTGAGGAATGCTAAGCAAACAGAAGTTGTAAGGAGGAAGAAAAAAAAAGGAATCCACACTGTTCAGTGTTTGAATGCCCCTTAACAAGTTGCTATAGAAATGACCTTCCCATGGATAATATGAAAAAAATTGAATTCAGAAGAGTTCTAATTTACTTTGCAAAGTCAAATTCCATGTAAATATTCAAATTCTATGAAGATCAAATAAGTTTTAAAATTGTGCTTTTCACCATTTAAGAAAATCCATCCTCAAAATGCCAAGAAACTATTCACAGCCTGAGTGTCATATCTTGGAGATAAGCAGCACTTATTGCATATCAGTACCCCCCTTCGGGAACTCCTTAGTGACTGAGAGGAATGAGAAAGGAGATGTTTAAAATTTGTAGCTGTAAAAAAACTTTGATGGTGCAATTGACATTTCATTTCTAGCTAAATGAGAGCTTGGTTACTTTTGTGGTTATGAAGCTTTATGAAAGTTAGGATCCTTCCTTTTTTCATGGAGGTCCACTGATAAAAACCTTACTGATATTAAAGGATTTTGACACTACCACTTACAATACATGTGTGGAAATATTTTGTATAAAATATAAGAAAAAATAGCACAATCTCTACAGAAGGAAGGAAGGAAGGAAGGAAGGAAGGAAGGAAGGAAGGAAGGAAGGAAGGAAGGAAGGAAGGAAGGAAGGAAGGAAGGAAGGAGGCAAAGAGAGACAGAGAGGAAGAGGAAGAGGAAGAGGAAGAGGAAGAGGAAGAGGAAGAGGAAGAGGAAGAGGAAGAGGAAGAGGAAGAGGAAGAGGAAGAGGAAGAGGAAGAGGAAGTCTTCTAGGTGATCAAGCTGAGGAGAAAAAATAGCAGCAGAAAGGATATAACTGTACTGGGTCATGGGTCTGTTATGTGCTTGATTCCTTCTTGAATCACAGTTGGAAAAGCAACCTGAATGAAGCATTTAGCTCGGATCAGCAGGGTTTACATTAGTTGGCAGCTACCTTGATTGCTTAAGTGTAGTTTATCAGAGATGATCATTTTGGAGATTTTCAGAGAAAATGTTGCAGTTTGAAGGGGTCAAATTACATGACAGAGGTCCTTCCCCATGTGGGTGGAAAAGACCAGCAAAAAAAAAGGAAAAAAAAAAAACACCAAATCTTTACGATTGAGATAAGGAGAGAAGTAATTTACTAAAATGGTGAAGGAATGTGAGATAATACAGGGTAATTAAGAATAATAAATCAAACAAACCAAAACAAGAGGATGAAAAAAAGTCCCCAATACCTTTCCATGCTCATGGCTGGCTGGCCCTGAAGAGATGTTCTTCTAAGTGAGAACTACTTTCTATCCAGGGACCTGGCAGGGAAACACTGAGGCTTCTTGGGCTTACCAGAGCATCTTAGGAATTGCAGACAAGAAGTCAAGGTACTGGGGACTGCAGTTTCTACCTGTCAGATCTGGAAACTATGTGGAAACTGAAGCATTCTGAGAATCAGGAAAGCGATACTGATCACTTGCTGCAGTATGTTATCATGTGAAATACTGATAAAAACCATGACAGAAGCTAATTTGCAAAATATCATTTTTCAGCTGTGGATTTCTTGTTTTAGTGATTTTTGGAACATATGAAACACTGTCTTTCTTCAAGCGGCTTCCTTTTGCAGTAACTTCCATGCTTTTGCAGCATCCCGACCTTAGCCAACACTGGTGCCTGTGCTTTCAAAATGCACCTTCTCTGCCACGTAAAATTCTATAACAAACTATTAGTCTGAAAAATACTTGACTATAATTAATTTGCTTATAGCAAAGGGACTTGAATATTGAAAACAGGTCCAACAGAGCATCTTAAAAAATATTAAAACACCTCCAGAACTTTTTGTCTGTACTTTTCCATATTTTCATATTTAACATTCCAGTGAGAACAAAAGGAACTCTACAGAATTTCATTTGGACATATCTTCTTCCAATTTTTAGAGATAATTTGCTGATCATCATCCTGTGATTAAAGGATTCCAAACATTTATTATTCTTTACTCTCTTTCACAGAAGTCAAGGCACTGTTCAATAAGAATGAGATTATCGGGAAGTAGCCCTGCTTGAGAAAACCTGAGGCAAAATATGTTCACACAAACCATTCATTAAACGACTGTGAATAATGAAGAAATGAATAGAAATTGCTGTCTATTCACAGAAAATGCAGTAATGGGTTGGATTTGAAAAACTGGTACAAACAGTTCATACCAGAAATACGCATAGTCTTTCCAGCTGTATGCATATTTTGGACGAACAGAGATTTTTGAGACCCGTTTTTTCCCTACATCATCCGTTGGTTTCGTTTTGTTTGTACAGTTTGCACAAAATTGCTCAGCTTGTGGTCTATAGCCGGCAATTAGCACCACTTAACAGCTGTTAAATAGGGTGATAGCCTGTTGTTATCCTCATGTAGCTGAATTCAAATGCTAATTGCTCTCAGTGTATTACTTATAAGCCCACCAAAACAAGAGGTATGAGGGGATTAGGGGCTTGATGAGCCCACAGCTGCTGAGATCTGGTGGATGAAAGGTAAAAAACTCACAGATCACAGCTTGTCCCAGTGCAAACAGCACTGGCCCTGTCACTGCCCTGGTTTGAAGCAAGGGACCAATAATGGACAGTTGGTGGTCCAGGTCTACTAGATGCAAGCTGACCAAGGCAAGTTGGCTGATGAGGCCTTCTTGCTTCAGCTGTAAGAAGTGTCACACTCTCAGACTCTCATCCTGATGGAGGATTTCAATCAACCAGGTATCTGCTGGGAAAACAACATGGTGAGTTGCAAGTGAGCCAAAAGTCTCCTGGAGTCCACTGACAATGACTTTCTGCTTTGAGTTTTAGACAGACTGATCAGAGGCGAAGCACTGCTGGATCTGCTGCTCACTGGATCTCTGGAGGAGATCGTTAATGAAGATCAGAAGCAGTCTGGGCTGCAGTGACCATGCCGTGGTTGAGTTCCTGATCATGGAGAATTTGGGCCTGGCAGAGGTTGGAGTCAGGACCCTGCACTTCAGGAGAGCAAACTTCAGGCTCTTTTATGTAACTATTGGACAAGATCTTTTGGGAAGCTGTCGTAGAATAGAACCCTTGGAGTTGGATGGAATCTCTGAAAGCCTTCTAGTCCAACTCCTCTGCAGTGAACATGGACTCCGCAGCTAGATCAGGCTGCCCAAGGCCTTATCCTTGAAAGTCTCCAGGGATGGGGCATCACTGGGCAGCCTGTTCCAGTGCCTCATCACCTTAATTGTGAAAGATTTTATCCTTATATCTAGCCTAAATCTAATCTCTTTGAGCTTGTGTTATCACAACAGATTCTGCTAAAGTGTCTGATCCCTTCTTTCCAGTAGCTCCTTTTTAGATGCTGAAAGGCCACTATCAGACCACCTGACAGCATTCTCTTCTCCATGCTGAACAGCCCCAGCTCTCTCAGTCTGGCCTTGTAGGAAAGATATTCCATCCCTTGGATCATTTTTTGGCTCTCTTCTGGACAGGTTCCAACAGGTCCTGTACTGAGGACTCCACATCTGGATGCAGTACTCCAGGTGAGATCTCACCAGCACAGAGTAGAGAAAAACTTAACATGAGCCAGCAGTGTGTGCTTGCAGCACAGAAGGCCAATGATATCCTGGGTACAGTCACAAGAGGAGTGTCTAGTAAGGCAAGGGAAGTGATTGTCCCTCTCTTACTCTGCTCTCATGTGACAAGAGCTAGGGTGCTGAGTCCCAGTCTGGGACCTCCAGCACTGGAAAATGTGGAGCTTTTGGAGAGGGGTGCTATAAAGATGATCAGAGGGCTGGAGCACCTCTCCTATGAAGACAGGCTAGAGGAGCTGGTCTTGTTCAGTCTGGAGAAGAGAAGGCTGCAGGGAGACCTCATTGCAGCCTTCCAGTATTTAAAGGGAGCTTATAAACAGGAGAGAAAGCAAGTGTACGTAGTGATAGGATAAGTAAACTAAGGGAGGGAAGATTTAGATGAGATGTCAAGGGAAATTTTTTCACCAACAAGTCTGTGAAGTGATGGAACAGGCTGCCCAGAGGGGTAGTGGATGGAGATGTTCAATATCCAATGTATGTATCAATGGAAATTGGTAGGTTCAGCTTGGTTGACAGGAAAAGATTCTTCACCTGGGGGTGGTGGGTGGGCACAGCCCTGAGCTACCAGAATTTAAGAAGCATCTGGACAATGTTGTCAGATACATGGTCAGATGTTTGGGTGGTTCTGTCTGGAACCAGGAGTTGGACTTAATGGATTCTTCCAAACTTAAGTTATTCTGTGATTCTGTGATTCTGCGTTTTTTTGATTCTACAAAGTTAGTTTTCTCCATATATTTCAAGCCAACCACACAAAAAAGAAAATAGTCAAAAATGGTTTTTGCTCTGTAAACAAAACTAAGAATCTTCCTGTGCTTCCTGTCAATAAAATCAAACACTTTCAAGATAATAGCTGTATTGTGAGGAATATGTTTCTGATTGTCAGTAAGTTGTTAACCTAAGTCACTGTTCACCTTTTTCTTCCAGTCAATTTAAATTGTTTAGGTACAGTTAGAGTGATTCTGGTATCATCCAACAGTAAAAATAAAGCAGAAAAGATTTTGTTCATACTGATAATTGATTTTCTGTATTGCATTTCTTTTAATCTGGTTGTTTGAATGTTGTTTGCATGTCTGCACATGCAGTAGGTTTAGCCATCAATTTCAGGATTTATTAACTTTGCCCATAATGCATGAAAAATACAAAACAAAACAACACACAACAAACCAATAAACAAACTAACAATAGAAAAACACTGCTAGCCTCAATAAAGTATACAAAGCAAACAAATAACTTTCAAGTTCAAATTCACAAATATTGAATGAAATTGAAATGCATTTCAACAGGTTAAAATATTTCACTGTACAAATTTGTACTATGGATGCAAACTGGTTTCTGTTAAAATTTTGTCCATCAGCTGGAGAAAAATGGAGACAGCATGAATTTGTTGTTCTGACTGCAAAAGTAATAAGAAGAAATGTAATGCATCTGTCTGCAATCCCGAATTGTATTAAACCTGGAAAGGGTATTTCAAAATATCAGTTAGTGCTACAGAAGAAACATTGAAGTAAGAAGAGTGTTTTTGTGTCTTTACTTTAACTATGAGAAGTAGAATTTCAAATAAATTCATAGTTCACGCTCATACAAAACAATCTGGCTTTGTAGGTCTCAGAATTTACAAACCCACACTGGATCCTTCTGTTCCAACATACAAGGATTGCTCCAAAAGTAATAACTCCTATTTATGAAGGCTGCTCTGAAAGCAATGTCCCCTATTTCATGTAGATTATTCCAAAAAATTATTCCTCCTTTTTATTTCCATGGAAAATACAACAGATACAAAGAGTACAGTAACAGTATTTGATAGAGCAAATTCTCAGATAAGAAACTCTGTTTTTCAACATGGCCACCACCATTAGCCAATTTGTGTGAATGAGTTGATTAAGGCACTCTTCATTTCATAGTGTGACATCTGTATATAAGCATCGGGAGCATGGCTTGTTTTTCACATTACTGTTGCCACTCCTGAAATGCACCACTCTCCCCACTTCACTGTGTTCTCATCCACTGTTCATTCACCATAAACATTCAATAGATGTTGATGGGTATCACTGGGTGCAACTTTTTCCACATGGAGGAATTCACTTCCATATCTTTGCTTCATACTCACTTCCATGCCAGATGACATTTTGTCAGACTGCCCCCTTACTGCTATCTGTCACACAGCAACAAAATGTAACATAATCATTGGTGGGAAGGTTCAATCTCTACTGGCATACCATCAAAATCTGCCTCTGACATCATGGGCCAACATAATAGGCATTACATTTGGAGCTGTATTAGTACATCTGGTATTGTTGTCTTATCTCTACAGCAGGTGAGCAGATGTAGGATGGGATTGTAGGGGTATGCTTTTACTTAAATTTTGTTGACCAACATGTTAGATTCAGGAATTTCTGCCATCTGCCTAAATACTTTTTCTTATTGCACTTCTCTTGCACACATATCTGTGAAATGTGAGCAAAGTAGGTTGCAGGACATCCTTGTTGCCATCAGGAAAGGTATCTGGAACCATGTATCAACTTACAGTTTTAAAACATCTGCTTGAAGCTGCCAAGTGTACTTTAGACAGTGGAAGAAGGGCTATATTTCTGAAGAAGATTGTTTAAGAAATAAGGTTTTCAGTTTAATTGCAAATCCTGAAACTTGTCTCTTTTTCAATGAAAATAAATATATGTTAAGAAATTTGGTAATAGCTCTACGAAAGTCTCTAAAACATCCTGAAATACAGCAAAAACTTTTTTACAGAAATATAATACAGAAACAAACACCTACAGAAATATATTGAAAGCTTACCTCAATTGAAGCCAATGGTAACATATCTAATCTTTACAGAAAGAAGTGCAGAATAATTACTATTGATTAATTTTACACTAAAATTAGACAGTTAATCCTTTCTGAGTTTTCTAGCTTCCAATCACCCTAGAAACCTAAAGACGATATAAACATGCTGGGAATTAAGGCATTCCTATTCCTATAGACCATAGTTAAAGCATGTAAATTATTGTCTCAAGATGCTATAAAGTCTAAAGATACAAATGAGTTCAAAATAGATTGGACCAATGAACAGAAAATGGGTCTATAGGGGCTGCTAAACATGATCCTGAGGATGTAACCTCTGGCTTGGAAAAGTCCCTGAACTGCTGATTATGGAAAGCTGTTAGCTGCATAACCAACAGAATTGCTATATCTGAGCCTTAGCTTACATGCACTTTTTCTTTCTCTCTGACCATTTAAAAGGGATACATTTAGCTTCTGTATGACCCTATACGGCAGCTCTTACTTTGCTTCAGATCTTTCCTGTGTTGGATACAACCTAGTTCAATCACAACTATGCCACCAGACTGAGTTAATTTGCAGGTTTTGTTGTTGTTGGTGTTTGTTTGTTAAAGACATCAGTGATCTTTTTTTCAGCCTTTTTACATTGTTTCTTTAATCCCTTGTCCACTAATCTACTTTTTAGTCTAATATAAGTTTAAAGTCATCCCTCATTTTATTAACAAGAACATTTTTATTCCTGATATCTGGCTTTGCTCTTTTGAAAAGAAATACTGAAGGCAACTTGCAGAAGACTTCTGAAGATAAATCTGTCTTTTTTTCTTGTTTTTCTTGTTATTTTTTTTATTTGTTTGTTTTTTTCCCCATCAATATTTTCCTAATTTCTTTAAAAAATGAAGAATAAAACGAGTATTTTGAAAATTTGTGTTAGCATTTATCTTATCTTAATTTAGCACCTACATATTCTTTTATTAATATTCAGATCATTATAACAGTTATCAAAGCATTGATAAGTTAACCATTCAGTGATGTATTACACAGATGATAACTCTGTAAGATATTGCAAGCAAATGAAGGCGCCATGACCCCACACGTCTAGAGCAGACAGTCTCTTTGAAGTAGATGTGCCCTCATAAACAAGGTTTGAGATCCCACTATTATTTTACTTGGTGTCCTATTTCTAAAATCACAAAATCACTAGAAATTTTCTAAGCTATCTGGACACTACTCGTAAGTTTCCTGTAGTAAAATAAGCATTACATAACCAAAAAGAAACACATGAAATATCATTAAACTACTGATCACTTTTTCAACCTTCAAATACTTTTTTATAGTGATATTTTCATATCTTGGCAGTATATTGAAACTTGTAATTAATTACGTTTATCCAATCATTTACTTTGTAAAACTCCTGGAATAAGATTATAGGGTTGGTTTATGTTTTTTTGTCTTTTTTTTTTTTTGTCTTTTTTTTTTCCAGCTCAATAGAAACAATCTCCTTCCCCAGTATAAGTGCATACAGTAGTGTAGGCAAGCATCATCAGTTAAGCTGACAACAAATCGGATAGGATATTCTCTTTAATGTGCACATCCACATTTAGCTTCCTCATCTGCATGAGGACATTTTGTTTACAAGCTGGACTAAAAACCCTTTTTCACAATGGCAATTTCAGAAAGTTTTGCTTTCTGATCGTTTTTTTATGGCATAGTCTTACTATGCTAATAAACCTAATGTCATCCATGTTCTATTGGCAGAAGCATAAATATGGAAACACACAAACACTTTCCCAGTTACTTAGACCTTTTACATAGCCTTCTAATATATATTTTGAAAATATGATAATGTCTTTGACTAATGAAATACAAGTAGCATAGGGCAACACAACAGATTTATCTAAAAACATTGCACAAATGTATTCTTTATACACTAAAACTATTCTTTATACACTAAAACTAGTGCAATATAAGTTTAGATAGAAATCCCCTGAGAGAAAAATTCCCTAATTCGCTTATCATCATTGTCTATCTTAAATAAATATCCACATCAGGCCAGGGCTGCCTGTTTCTTAAACTGTGCCAGTTGTTTTCCTGCCAGGATCCCATGCCTTACAAGTTTCACAGAACCAAAACCTTTGAAGGGAGTGTATAAACAGGAGGGGAATGACTGTTTTCAAGGGCTATTGAGTGATAGGACAAGAGGGAATGGTTTTAAACTAAGACAGGGGAGGTTTAGATTCAATATTAGGAGGAAGGTTTTCACACAGAGGGTGGTGAAGCACTGAAACTTGTTGCCCAAGGACTGGATGTGGCTCTGGGCAGCCTGGTCTGGTGGTTGACAACCCTGCACATAGCAGGGGGGTTGAAACTAGATGATCATTGTGGTCCTTTTCTACCCAGGCAAATAGAAAACAAACAGAAAAACATCAAAACTTCCTCTCCAGTATGTTTCTGTCAATATTATTGTTATGCTATACCACAAGTGGCCAGTATAATCAACTCCATTACAAGTTTTCTACATAATATAAACAAATGTTAATTCTGAATCAGAAATGTAGATGTAAGAGGTGGCTGACATTTCAAGTAGACCTCAAGATGCCAAACTAGTCTGAAGACTGCAAGCCGTCTGCAACAACAGGCAGAAAGCTCACTGCAGTTTAATATATCATTTTGACAGAGGTTTCTAGTACTTAAACTCACTACACTTGCTTTACTCTCTTAATGCACTTACTTTTCAAAAGGGTGGATTTTTCATTGCTAACTGTATAAATGCATCTTTCCAGTCAATTAAGATTGAAACAGCAGAAAACATCTAGGAGTTAAACTGTTTAGATTCCTGCTCTCATCATTATTATAAAGCAGGTGTTCACGGTTTTTACTGGGCTATTGTAAATATTCTAAAAATTAATAATACTTTTGCTGCTATGACAGGGTACCTTACGAATGTTTACGTATATACAGGGTACCTTACGAATGTTTAAGTAAAAAACTAATATCCATAACGAGGGAGCCATTTATCATAATTACAGCAGCATACATTGTGGGTGACACTCATCACTGATGTGATTCCATTGATTCAGGAGTAGTTTGTCCAGTTGAGCTTAGAAGAAAAAGAAATCACATCTCTAGTCCTGCAGTTCAGAATTAATATTTGTGTATCTCATACCACTTATACACAGAATGCTGCTCACTAAAAATGGAGAAACATGGGAAATTCAGGATTAGAAAGTGGTTTGTCTTCTCACAGTCAGAAATCCCTTTTCATGAGTTATTCCTGAATAATCTGAAAAGGATGCAGAGCTCAAAAGACCAGCAGAGGCCTAGAAAATCAATTCTATTTTCCAACATTTGCTAAAAAACCTAAAAAACCTGCTTTTGCCTAGCTCTTTTTATGCTTGGTATTGGAGCAGCAGAATAAAGTTTGCCTTATCTACATATTTTCTTTGCTTTTCTCTGGTACACTCTTCAGGAAAACATGAAGAGTGTAGTATCTGAAATAATGTTTACTGCATCTGTAGAATGGATGCAATTGTAGCCACAGGCTAAATTGTCAGAGTGTTGGCCCTTCAATAGAGTTTGCCAAGATTTCTAAAGATCATTTATTTGCTTCTAAGGAGTACTCACAAAGTCTGACATCTAGATTTAAATTAGATAGCTCTTCAGGCCTTCTGTTTAGTCAAAGGAAAGAATTATGTTCTGCTTGATTGGACCTAAGTTAGATTCCAGCCTTGGCTCACCCTTAGAGGAGTGTTTTTCTCTGTTGACTGAAGACGGAAACAGAAGCGACTCGTCTGCTAACTCAGAGCTCTGATGGATGAGTGTCGAAATCATGCCTTAGAATGGTACACCCACCTCTCGATCTTACTCTGAATTGATGGACTCCTGACCTGCTCATTAATCAATTCCTGAACCTCTCAGCTTTTTACAGTAAGATATCACTGATACCACTTTCCCTTGAGACATCCTGTTATAAACTGCAGGTGGTGATTGATGGGTGGGAATGGCTTAACTCAGATTGGGGACCAGTATCCATCTGTGCTCTACCCTTGCTGCAGGGACATCTGAAATGGACATTAATCAAATCCTAAGCAACTAGTGTTTACAGTGCAATTTTCTGTGGGGGAAAAAAAAAAAGAAAGCTAACTGCAATCAACAGATGGAAGGGATGTTTGACAAAGAACTCAGAAATCTGTCCAGCAATTAGTTAGAATGGACAGCAAAGGATAGTAAATTCATCAGTTGTCTCAAGTGTCATCATCCTTGCTTGACAGTAAAACCTACGTATGATAAGTCTAACATTGGAGAGTGCAAACACTTTTTTTTAATAACTCACTTTCTAAAGAGATTATGTATGTAGGTGCCATCAGTTTCTCTCCTGATCAAGATTGGTTCTACAGCAGCCACACTGAGATCTTTGGATGCTTATGCAGAGGTTATGAAAGAGTTTCCACTGGCTACCACTAGCAATAGTTATAGCATGACTGTTAAACTGTTAAAATCTTGTATTTTGTATGGCTTCATTAGGAACTTTTTAAATAAGACCTTACTATCACAAACTTTCATTTGTATACCCGATTAATAATTTTCAGGTTTCCAGTTTTATATTCAGTTAATATTATGCAAGCAATGAAATGTGGTGTTTTTCAATGAACTATATCTAAACTGGTGTGTACTATTTTAAAATATAATCTGAAAGGCCATAGTGTTGAGATATGGAAGAAAACTGAAGTGTTGCACCTGATGACCTTACCTTAGAATCAAGATTCAGAAATCCTTGCTTTTGCAGTGTAAAATTATTTTTCTACATAATCTTTTAATCAAATGAAGAATAATTTAAAAAATCCTGTATGAATATGCTTGATAAAACAACTGCAAGATAGAGAGAAAAAACAGTATAATCTTATATATCCATCTTAGTTGATTTTATAGTACTAATACAGGAGAATCAAAATGGAATTGATCATGAACTGTTTATTTAAAAGCAAGAACACAGGAATCAGTATTTGAATTCAAATTTTTAAGAATATAATTTAAATGAAATTCATTATGTTTTTTATTTAGCTACCACTGAGCTGCTTTACTCTTGCAACTTTCTTTATTGTTTCTGCCAAATATTAAAACCATTTGAGGAATCATTGTGCTCTGACTGATGCTGACATATACACAAATGGTCATCTTGTAATGATAGAAACAGAGACTGGACTATATTGAACAGGAGGTTTAGAGATGACATAATGTTTATAGGTTTGATATCAAGAAGTGTAGTAGGATGAAGAGTCTACGAATATATATAGAAATTAAAGCAAAACTAAACTAAATTCTGCTTCAAAGATGTGAATCTCACTTATTCACTCCACTCAAGAGCTAGTTATTGTGCCATCCTTTGTATGCCTTGGACAGCTAACAAAATTTGCTTAAATTGTTTGTGGATAATTCACTGTGGATGTAAGCTAAAATACTATTTATATTATAAAAGTAGTTGTTTTTTTTGTTGTTGTTGTTTTGTGGTCAAAGTTAGAAAGTATACTTCCCACTCTTCGTCTTTCATTTGATTTGAGAAATACTAAGTGATTATATTTAATTGGACCTTAAAGTCATTTACAAGCTATTTTTGACACAACAAAGTTACTTTAACAGAAAAACAAACAAACAAACAAAAAAAAAACAAAAAACCAAACCAAACCAAAAAAAAAAAACAAACAAACAAAAAAAAAAAACCAGAAAAGAAAGGAATGTAGAAGGAAGTTGCAATGTCTTTTCTCAGGATACATAGTTTTTCATTTTTCTATTCGCTATTTTATCTTTATGAGATTCTAAATTATTTAACTTACTGTCTTCTCCTCTCTTTATAAATGGGTATTACACTTCAGAAGCAAAGAAATTTATTGAAAATATTGTGCACTATTCTGCAGAAGGGATAAAAAAAAATCCACTAACACATTTATTTTATTGTTTTAATTTCCGCTAGACCAAAATGTGAAATGACAAGGACAAACAGCTCTTTGAGTAAGGACATTTCCAAACTGTCATTACCCAGTAGAAGGTGCTGCGGCTTTATCTTGGCCCCCATTGCTGCATTCAGGTTTACTTAAAAATCCCTGATTTTCTAAGGGAACTGTGAAAATTTTGCCATAACATCTGCTTGATATTCAGAAAACCATATTTTCTGATAATAAAGCCTGGAGAAAAGAAGGCTGTGGGGTAACCTCATTGCAGCCTTTCAGTACCTAAAGGGAGCCTACAAACAGGAGGGGAATCAACTCTTTGAAAGAGTAGATAACTGCAGGACAAGGGGAAATGGTTTTAAGTTGATGGAGGGAAGATTTAGGTTGGATGCCAGGGGAAAATTCTTTACAGAGAAAGTGGTGAGGTGCTGGAACAGGCTGCCCAGAGAGATTGTGGATGCCCCATCCCTGGAGGTGTTCAAGGCTGTATTGGATGGGGCCTTGTGGCAGGGGGTTTGGAGCTTCATGATCCTTGAGGTCCCTTCTAACCCTAGCCATTCTGTGATTCTGTGATTCTGAGAATAAAATACCTAGAAAAGCAAGGAAAAGAACTAGGTACAGGTTATGAATTGCTGATGGCACTTAGCAGTATGATATTTGGTAGACATTGATGCAACCCCAATTTCTTAATGAAGCTTTGTGTTCCTGCAAATGTCAGAAGACTTGACAACACATATTACCATAAGTTGTTAACAAGGGCAGGGCTAAAATTTCCTGAACTCCTTTCCTCCTAAGCCATTCAGGAAGTCTTTCATTCTGGAAGCCCCTATCAGTCCAGTATATATATCACCTCCTGAGAGAGTGACAGTGATGACAAAGCAAAAGATGACAATACAGGTATGACATATACAGAAACAAATTTGAAGTGGAAATGAAAATCAAGTTTTTTACTATTGGTGATAAGGATTACAGAACAGCATGCAGGGACAATCCATTCTAACAGCTTTATGATAAGGTCTATCATAAACAATATATAGGAGGTAACAGTAGCCCTTTCTTGGATCTGGTGCTTACCTCAGTTCTTCTGTCAAAAATACCCAAAGGTGTAGATTTAAGTCTAGTTCTAGAACTGCAAGGGATGTGGTAGATCACGTCAGGAGGGAATGCAGTATCATCTGTCTGCTCTACTTTTGCCAGAACTAAAGAGGTGTGTGCTGCTCCCTTCAGTGCTAAGTGAATATCTGGGCATAGTGGACCCTGGGGATCTGAAGTAAGTCTCATCATTAACAGTTTTTGCTCTCAAACTTCACATTTCACCCGCTGTCCCCATGCACCTGTGATAGCCAAAGGATAGGCTGTCTCTCCTGAGCTCCCTATTTTGATCTTCATTCTGGCAGTGGTAAAATTTAATTTTGCCATGGCTACCAAGAAACCTTAGAAGCATAGAATCATTAAAATTGGAAAAGACCTCTAAGATCATCTAATCCAATCATCAACCCATCACCACGTTGCTCACCAACCATGTCCCTCAGTGTTGCATCTCCACGGTTCTTGAGCAACTCCAGAGGCGGTGACTCTACCATCTCCTTGGGCAGCCTGTGCCAGTGCCTCACTGCTCTCCCTTGGCAGATTTTTTTCCTAATTTCCAAACAGAATCTCCTCTGGCACAATTTAAATTCATTTCCTGTATCCTTTTGCACGGGAAAAGAGGCTGACCCTCACCTCACCACAACCTCTTTTCAGGGAGTTGTAGAAAATATTCCTGATACTCCTCTTTTCCAGACAGAAAATCCCATAAGTCAATTTATAATTGAAAATAAAGTTTTTTACAAAATTCTTTGTGAATCTTTTGTTATTTCAGTTTAAATTCAATTATTGTCTTCCTTAATTGGCTTTTACATTGAAATACAGCATGAAATTGATTGTTTCAGATGCATTTCTGTACTGAGTCTGACTAGAATGGAGTTTTCATCATAGCAGTCCACATAATGCCTTACTTCACATGTGGCTAGAGACAGTGATCACAATATATAGTTGTTTTTGCCATTGCTGAACAGTGTTCACATAATATCATATATTTCTCCCTCCAGCTCCTCTCACTGACAGAGGTCAGTAGGCTGTGGGTAGGTTGGGACACAGCCACAACAGCTGACCCCACCTTACCAAAGAATATCCCATACTATGTAACATCATGCTCAGCAACTGAAGCTGAGGGAAAGGAGGAAGGGGAAGCATTTGTGGTGGTAGTGCTTGTATTTTCAATCTCCTGCTATGCGTGCTGAGGCCTTGCTTCTCAGGAAATGGACAGACACCTGCCTGCTGATGGGAAGTGGTGAATAAATTCTTTATTTTGCTTTGTATGTGTGTGTATGTGGCTTTTGCTTTTCTTATTAAACTGACTTGACCTCAACCCACGAGCATTTCTATCTTATTTTCTCTCCCACTCCTGTTTAACAGAGTGAATGGGAAAAGAAATGGGTAGAGGTCTACCAGCATGCAAAGTCAACCTCCTACCTAGAGTTTATCAACAATAAAATACTTCTAGGTAAGCCTTTTGTTTCATTTGCCATACTCCTTAGAGTTAAACTATTTCTCTCTTGCTCTTATTTTGACCATGAGTCAAAATTATGTCCCTTATTTTTCTCACTTGTGCCTGCCACAAAACCTGCAAGAAGATAATGAAATTTTATCATTATGGAAAATCTTTTTCTTATGCTTGCTGATAACCACATAATTGGATATATATTTAGTAATTCAGAGACGATCAATAAAAATAGCCACTTACAATGGAAAAAAAAAGCCAAACTAATGAGCAGGGATGTTACTCTATTAAATGCTAGAAGACCAATAGTGTTTATTTTTATTCTTTGATGACTACCCACTGTCTGAATTGTTTAGAGTGGACTTTCCTTTAGATAGTCTACTGGGGATTTTTTTTATTATTTTTATTGATTATATGTTTAATATATATTCATTTATTTTATTCCTTGTGCTTTAGAAGATAGATCGTTGCTCTCTATTTTAAGATGTGTAAGTCAGCTTACAAAGTCAGGTAGTATTAGCCAGGACTTGAATGTGAACATCTACAATATATATAATAGTTATTTGAAGTCTACATACACTTACAGGCAGGTTTGCAAAGGAATCTGATGCATAGCTCTGGAATTATCCAGTATGTGTAGACACCTTTTTATTTATGCTTCATGTGAACAAGAAGGAATTCCCTGGTCCCTGGATTAATCTGTGGATAGTCAAGTAACTCATGAAGACAGGAAGTCTCATTCTTCTCCAACACCACATGATGTAAAAAGTAGCTCATTACAATTAATAACTCTATATTGTGACTGCTGTTGTCTATATTAGATCACAATTATACTTTAATTAAAACTTAGCTGTTTTCTTTCTTGGACTACACAGCAAAAAGATTTTGTCTGCATTTACAATAGGCACAATCTAGATGAGATGAGAGACAGTACCGATAAAACAGAGGGAATGTTGTCTTTAATTCACCACTGGGCTTCCAGCACTGACTTAAACTGGAGATGTTTTTGGAGGTCAGGCAGTAAATAAGTTTGGCTTTCACGTACTTTTCTGAGATAACCTCTGCTGCTTTTAGTCAATTTACATCAGATGTTACAAGAAAACATTTAGCTTGTGAGTCTCACACACCTCTTTTCCAGTGTATTTATTCTGAAAGACTTGCTCGGCCCTTCCTGTGTTACAAATACAACTGAGCAACTTGAAAAGCTTCAGAGAGTCTGAAACTTTCTTTCTCTTATCCTGTCTCCTGACTATGAAAGGTACCATAGCTTGCCTAGGCAATTTGCTGCTCCACAGGCTAACTGCTGAATACCTAAGATGCAAGTGCTTAATTTCCACTGGCTATCCCTCATGTGGGCACTGCACCAGCCACTGACATCTGGAAGTGGAGCTTGTGGAGACAAGTGGCATCTCAACTACTCCTTCCAGCTCCTTTACTCTATGGCAAATGCCATTTTTGGCAGAAATTAGATCAGATCCCTCTTCTCCACTGAGCAACAATTACAAATTTGGGCACATTCTTTCTTATGACAGACTGAGCACCTGTAAATTGTACCACCCACAAGTATGTAAGAGTGGATTAGTATCAAGAATGCCTCAGATGGCTGGGACCTTACTTCAGTCTGCTTTTATAGATCAACAGTTTGTAGTAGATTCTTTTATAATGTTAGGCTGCAAAAGAAGACAGGATGAAAAAAAAGATTTTTATTAGTGGTTTTCATACTTAACCACACAACATAAATGTTAACACTGACTTTCTGCTGTTGGCAATTCACAGAATCACAGAATCACAGCGTAATCCAAATTTGAAGAGACCTATTAGGACCTATTAGTATCCTTGCATATAGCATGGGGGTTGAAACTAGGTGATCTTAAAGATCCCTTCCAACCCAAACCATTCTATGATTCTATGATTCTATGATTCTATGATTCTGGAGGCCAACTCCTGGCTCCAAATAGTACCACCTAAAATTCAGATCATAATTCACATTATCATGGTAAATTTATTATATGCATTATTAATTTAGTACTTAGTGCACAATACTAAAATTTGATTAGTTTTGATTCCTGTTTCTTATGCACAATCATGTAAAATATTATTGATGTTTTCTTAGATTTACACAATCATAAAATTTAGTTTTTTTAAAAAAATCCAATATTTATTGTGTGGTCATTGAAGAATAATATGTGATTTTACCAGTTGTTTCATTTCATAGTTATGTATGTATTCACGTGTTTTTCTTTTTTTTTTCTGCTACCTGGAGAGCAATACTGTGGTATTCAGAATTGTTTCACATTGGATGAACATTCTGGTTTAATAGGCTAAAAAAAATATTTTCTAGAAAAACAGACAACCCCCCCCCCCCCCCCCCCCCACAAATATTTGATTTTCTAATGCATAAATGTACATAACTCCATTGAAATCAGAGCACAGATTTTGTTACTTCCAGCAATATATGTGACAAAATTTAAAGTTGCTTAGCAAATACTTCCATAAATATGAGTAAAATGCCATCCAGATGAAGTCATAATGTACAGTTTTGATCTGATGTTGTTGTAGCAACCCAGTAGAAATCAATTGCACAATCTAGGCTGTTAATAATAACCAATATGCTTGTGGAGTCATAAAGTGAGGCAAAAGAATCAATGAATGCTTCTGAGCCACAGTGCTATGGTTCTGCAAGACTTAGTCACTCGACTCCTACTGACACTAGTGGAATTTCCAAAGTTGGGATTTTCAAAGTTGCATATGTGACAGCTATTTTGTTTATCTCTAAATCCAAGTAAGTTTTACTTACTCTTTCTAAATCAACATAGACATATGGCTAGTATGGTAATTTTCATCCTTCAAACATTTCTCTGAATTGTTTTTTAGAGAACAAAATATCATCTCTTAAACAAAGCACAGGTAAGATTTTCAGGGATTATATTGGTCAGTTTATTTGCAGTATTCAGGCCATTCTGTCTAGCTCACAACATATGCATGAATGTTGTTAATATTTAACAGAAAATGCAACAGTAAATTACATTAGCAAGCCCACATGTAGTTGATTTTTTCTTGTAGATTTATTGTTTTCTAATGCTTTCCCAATTAGAACACTTGCTTTTAAATATTTATCTGATGAAAATTACATTCTTACACTGTGTGCCTATTTCCACTTCTTTACAAAATGTGCTTTGAAGTGCATTTAACAGTTCATGCAAGAAGCAGGGAGTTTTTGAAAACTATTTTACAGTCATATCCCTCTTCTTTTTTTTTTTCCTTTTCAGTTATTGTAATGTAACACTTTCAATAAAACTTTTCCAAGTAAGGAAAACATAACAAAATCTCTTAGAAGTAGTTGAGACTTCATACAGCTGGTGCCTCAGATTCAAACTGGTATTTCAGACTCAAATGGCCTAGTGTCTCATAAATACATAAATGACCAGAATGGCAAGAACTTTTGGACAAGGCAGCCTTTAGTGGGAAAGTTTAAAAGAATTTTAAACATGATTGCTTTACATCATGATCACTGTATCTTCTCTGTTCACACTGAATGCATTCAGACAGTTCTGTCTTTTCTCTGCAATTTTCTAGAGGTTATATATAAAATTTGTTAGTATTGTCTGCTATAAAACAATATTTATTTGTAGAATAAAAAGCAATGCATTTTTTTCCTGAGACTGAAATTTATAATACCTTGTATTACATTTCTGAAACATTACACTGAATGATTCTGAATTGTGCTATTACTTCTTGCAAATGCATGAAAATATCAATTTTTGTCAAACACTGAAATTGGATTATTTTATTTTATTATTGATTATTTCTGATTAGCTAAAGAATGAACATCTTTAATCTGATTCTCTCTAGGTTTCTGACAGGTAACTCTGGCAACAAATTGGAACTTGTCATTAAATCAATCTTTATCTAAACTTCCTTGTTTTGAGAGCAACTCATTTTAAACACTGGAAAATATTTTTCTTGAACATAACTCTGGTCTTCTGGGAAAGAGCTGTATTCGCTGTAGTGGAATGATATGGCAACTTAAATTATAGTTCACAAATGTATAACTCTTGTAGAACTGAATTTACCTGGAACTTCAAGTCCCACAGGGTTTAAAAGTAGAAAATACTCCTTGGGTCTAATAGTGTAAGAGCTAAGAACATCGAATGGCATCATCACTGAACAGGCAGAAACAAACAAGAAATGCATTTTTACCAGAAAATATACACTGTGGAACTCTGCCAAACAATATTCCAGATGTCAAAAGAGCAAATTGGTTCAAAAAGCAATAAGACAAACACATGGAAGAGAAATGTTTCAGAACTTTTGCAAACAAAATATCTCTGCCTTCAGAAATCCTTAAATAATCTGCTGGAAGCAGAGAGCAGAAAACATGTAAAATAAGCCTGTATCTTAGATTCTTGCCTAGTTCTCACAGGCTTTGTCTAATCAGCTGCGACTTCCTACTGTCAAACACAGATCTTCAGTCCTGTCTGGTATGTTTTTCTATTGTCTGAGATGTGATACATCTCTCCAGACCCGCAAGTCTCCTATTCACACATTTGATCTGAATGGGTCAGTTTATCTCTCACAGTGGAGATGCTGAAGAAACTCTAAACTTGCACAGACGGGGGGATGTGGGAGATAAAAAAAAATGTACCAATTTTATGAACCATATTTGTTCTCACTCAGAGAAGAGCCCGAAGGAACAGCAGATCTGTGAGAAAAGCTATTCTTAAAAGAAAAATGACTATTCTGTTGCTGTCACCCACACTAAGGATCCCGAGCCTTCTGTTGTTGTTGTCACTAGAGACGTAATTTATAAAGCACCAAAGGGGCTGGTAGACTCAGACTAGAGCCTGTACTGAAAATATTCTCTAGTTAAGACAGAAGTTATGAAAATGTACACATTAAAGGTACTGTTTAGATTGTCTGCTCTACACATGGGCATACCTTATGACACCATGTCCCATGGCTGTTTAGCCTTTTGTCTACAAGTAACAATGTCTGCCAAGATATTCTTTCATGCTACACTGCAGCAAGTTATTTGTCTCTTACTCATGTTTCATTATTTATCGTGTACATGCTTAAGTTTGACTTCAAGCAAAATTTTATCACCAATATTTGCTGCAGAATTACAGGGAACTGGGGGAGAAAATGGCAAATCTGACACAAGACAATTTGTAAAATTAACAGATTAATCAAGATACTGTTTTGGATTTTTTTTTCATAGAAATTCTATCTTTCAGTATTATTTTTTTATCTCTTTAAGCTTAGTGCTGAAAAGCAATTAAGTTGAAAAATTTAGCTTAGTTAATGTACCTTTATAGTCTCAATATTTAAACTTTAAGAAATATCTATGGTTTGTGTTTATTTTTTTTTTCTTTGCTTGTATTCAAGTAGAAGGTGCACAATTTACTTCATAGACATAAATGTTCAATTAGAAAATCTCAGGTTATAATTAACTGTTGTGAGAATACCTAGCCCTCTTGAAGATTCACAGCAAGAATTACAAAACATGAGTCTACCATCAAAATTGGATGTAAGAATTCAACATTTTGTCTTGGAAAAACTTCCAAGGAAAATAAATATTTTTATGTTAAACATGTTTAGAAAATTTTCTTTAAACTTATCCTGGCAGGAATGGAGTTAAAGCAGCCTATACAGTTTTGTGCTTTGCATTTATGGCCTAAACAGCATTGATAACACACCGGTGATCTTACTGTTGCTAAATAGTGCATCAAGGCTTTCTTTTTCACACTTCCCTGTCCCCACCTTTTCAGAGAGCAGACCAGGAATGAGCAAGGAGATGAGAGAGGATACAATCAGGACAACTGACCAAGCCATATGGCATTGTACTTAGCAGTAAAACATCAGGGAAAGGAGGAAAAAAGGAGACATCATAGTTATGGTATTTATCCTCTCAAATAACTGCCATGCATGCTGTGGCCCAGATTTCCTGTAAGTGAATGGATATTTGCTTACTGATGGCATGTCACAAATGATTTCCTTCTTTTACTTTGTCTGTGCATGAAGTTTTTCCTCGACCTATTAAGTTCTTTTTATTTCTTTCCATGAGTCTTTTCGCATTCTTTTTATTTTCCTGCTGTATTGTGGAAGAGGAGACTGAACAAATGGCTGGGTGAGCATTTAGCTGTTAGCAAGACTCAATCATAACAACATGACTCAGTTTTATTTCCAACAGTAAACTGAAATGTGATTATTTAATTCACCTCAGAGCCTTCTCCTCTCCAGGCTGAACAGCCCCAACTCTCTCAGCTTGTTCTCATAGAAGAGGTGTTCCATCCCTTGCATCATTTTTGTGGTCTTCCTCTGGACATGCTCCAACAGCTCCATGTCTCTGCTGTACTGAGGACTCCATATTTGAACACAGTACTCCAGGTGAGGACTCCAGCGTAGAGCAGAGAGGCAGGATTACCTCCCTTGTCCTGCTCACCACACTACTTTAGATGCAGTCCAAGGTATAGTTGGCTTTTTTTGGCATTGAGGACAGACTGCTGTTTCATGTCCAGCTTATCATCTACCAGTACTGCCAAGTCCTTTTCAGCAAGGCTGAGCTCTATCCTTTTGTCTACCACCTTGTGTTGATAGTGGAGGTCGTCATGACTCAGGTGCAGACCTTGCACTTGGATTTTTCAAACTTCATGTGGTTCACCTGGGCTCACTGCTTGAGCCTAAGTCTCTGTGAATGGCATACCGACCCTCAGGTGTGTTGACTGCAATGCACAGCTTAATGTCATCTACAAACTTGCTGAGAGTGCACTCAATCCTACAGTTGATGGCACTGATAAAGATGTTAAAGAGCACTATTGCCAGTACTCAACCCTGAAGGATACCACTCATTACTGATCTCCATCCAGACATTGAGCTATTGACCACTACTCTCTCAGTATGATCTTGCAACCAGTTCATCATCCACTGAACTATCAACCTGTAAAATCCACCTTTATTGAGGTTTATTGAAAAATGTAAGGAAAAACAACATCCCATTGGAAAGGAAAAATTACAATAGTTTTTTTTTTCTTTTTAATTGAATTTTAAAAGGTTTTTTTTTTTTTTTTTTTTTAACCTATCCACTTTCTTCTATTTCTCTGTTTAATAGGAAGTGCCCTGGAATGCACTTGTGCCCTCAATCCCCCTTTTTTTTAAATTTATTTTTTACAAACTTCAATTTTAGCATGACTCTTATTCTATATCTTTACTTACTGCTGCTTTAAGCTAACCCTTAAAACTACAAATAGACAAGTTAAAAACAGTGTAACTGAATATCAAATTTATCAGATAGTTTCTCTTATTTTCACCAAATAAACAGAAGTGTATCTTGAGAAATCACTTTCAGTAACAAAAGAAAAAAAGTGTTTAAAACCAAACCAGAACAGTGAGAAATAAAATAATTTGAATTTTTCTGAAAAAATAAAAAAGGGACATGTGAAAAAAATAGTGTGATATCAGAGATACGGTTCAATATAAGCTCAAAAAAAAAAAAAAAAAAAAAAAAAAAAAGCCTACACCTGACCGTGTTATTCAGGTATGGTCCTTTTTTAGAGATTTACGTACTTTAATAAAAAACACTAAGTTTGCCCTCAGATTGCCTCCTCACTTTCACTCGTAATGGAAGCAGAGGATTAGAGACTCAAATATAGAGGTTGTACTGAGGAGATGAAGACCATTACATACATGTTGCCTTCTCTATTTATGCTATCTTTGCAATCTCACTGTTTAAGTGGTGATAAAATGTTGATTCCAAATCTATTTACTGCTTTTTTCAATATTAATTCTTAAGACAGTACATCAAAAGTAAATGGAACCTATACCAGGCTTTCAGAATGGAACTGAACTGTTATTTTTTTCTTCTGAAGTAACTTTGTCAAAGTAGACTCTTATTCTGTCAGTATAACTCCTTAGACCTGGACTCCCTTTAGTCACCTGGAAAATCTATGTAACTTTTGTCGCTAACTACAGGTCAGGGCTAAGTTCACTGTGCTAGCATGTAAAAGCAAATGTGAAAAGAAATATTGGCTTTTTCCTACTTCACATAGGCAGACAGATTCAGGAAGAGATTGATCTGAAACAAGATATGTCACTGTCACCAGGAGCTCATCTATACTATAGTTTATTTACTTTAAATATTCTACAGGAAATATTTCTAATTGTATATCTATCACAAGATTTAATCTACCATTTGCCCACTATTGGAAATGATTTTTTTTTGTTTTTTATTTTTTACAGGGCCTCTGATCTTACCACACTCCCTTGTTTATACTGAAGTTTTCTATCTTGAGTTTCTGAATCATTTTAAAACGAAGTGTGAGTAAAGTGTTTATACTGAAATTGGAAAGATGACGTTGTTGGGTTGTATTAAAGACTCTAGTGAGAAAGCCAATATTGATACTGCTTAACTAGGAGACAAGGTCTTAGTGTTTCGACAGCTGACAATACGTCTTTAGTTTCTGGATTCTCTATGAAAGTGATTCAGTGTAGAACTATACCCAAACACCCCCAACAACTGTACAATAGTGGAAGCTGGAGAGTTTCATGGTTCACTTTGTGAGGATTCTGTATGCCACGTGCATGCTGTGAGACTGTGATGCTTCAGCTGAGTAAAAGTGTGAGTGCAGTTTTTGCTCCTGGGTGCCAAGAGATCATTGGAAGTGAAGCCTGAGTACAGACAGGCTGACTGTGAGCAGTTTGGAGCACAAAGAAACTACTCCACAGCTCAGGAGAAAAGATGAAAGGTCCAGAGGAATTAGAGAACAAAATAAGGCAGTCTGGGCAGTCTGCAGGTATCCTCAGTCCTCACTTTTGTCTTCTGTCAACAAATATCTGGGAAAGATGTGGGTGCTGATGTTATTACTTTTCGTATTTTTACACAGAATTGCAAGGGTTGGAAGGGACCTCAGGAGATCATGGAGTCTAAATTCCCTGCTAAGGAATTCTCCCTAAAACAGGTAGAACAGGTAGGTGTCCAGAGAGGTCTTGAATATCCCTATAGTAGAAGATTCCACAACCATTCTGAGCAACCTGCTCCAGTGCTCTGTTACCCTTACTGTGAAGAGATTCTTCCCCATGTTAATGTGAAAATTCCTATGTTCAAGTTTTAGGCCACTGCTCCTTGTCCTATAGCTACGCACCATTAAGAAGAGCCTTGCCTCATCCATTTGCCTCCCGCCTCCCTTTACATATTTATAAACATTAATCAGTTTCTCTCTTAGTCTCCTTATCCCCAGGCTTAATAGACATAAATTACCCAGCCTTTCCTCATATGAGAGACGCTCCAGGTTCTTCATCATCTCTGTGGCTCTCCACTGGACTTTTTCTAAGAGATCCCTATCATTTTTGAACTGGGGAGCCAAGAACTGGACAGACTATTCTAAATGTGTTCTCACTAGTGCAGAGCAGGGGGGAGGATCACCTCCCTCAACCTGCTGGTCATGCTCTTTTTAGTGCACCTCAGCATACCATTGACCTTCTTGACCACAAGGCCATACTGCTGACTTTTGGCCAGCTTGCTGTTCAGCAGGACATCCAGGTCCTTCTACCCAGTACGTGAGACTCTAACCTGTACTGTTGCATGGGATTAATGAATTTCCCTTTCCAAAGGCTGACCCAAGTAGGAGTTATTAATGGAAGTAAGTATGCAACATGTCCTATCACAGTCTTCTGAATAGCTCTTTATTTGACTCCCAAATAAACACATCTTAGTTGCAGAGAAAAGGATTTCTTTTCTGTGTTCTTCCTTGACAACAGTGATTTTTTTCATGTTTTTAAAAGCTAATTATAATTGATACATGAGGAGTGTTGAGATTGCAAGGTCAATTATTCAGAAGTTAGAAAAATGTCAGAATTAAGGTTGCCTGTGCAGCCTTAATTAGTCTGTCTTAGATGTAAGTATTACCATCTATAATTACATTAGCACTTGCAATTTTTTATCATAGCATTTCTTCCTCCTTCACTTCACAGACTGTAAATCAGGCTTTATAATGAAAGAAATTGTTGACTGTGGGATACCAGTGTAATTTTTTTTCAGAAATTAAAGGTACACAGCTAATGAAGCAGGAGCTGAAAGAAAGAAGATTTAATAACAGTGAATGTTGTATACTTCTGAAAGAAACTGAATTCTATTAATGTTCTTTTGTGGTTCTAGGAAAGTCACACTCATATTTTCATCTCTTATCCACTTGCTCTAACCTGCTGATTAAGAAAGTAGACTATGATCATACATATCATAAAGCATGTGCAGAAAACTGGAGTTGCATTTAAAACCTGAGTTCTGTTTTTTCTCAACATTTATTCTTCATCAGAAAATATTTTAATTTAGCGTTTACTCTTTTACTCTATTTGGAGTGTTTTGCATATATCTGACTTGGGTGGAAGACATAACAATGCTATTCGTATATTACTGTCAATCTTAATTTTAGACATCACAATGAAGGAGTCTAGAATTGAATAATTTTGACTAATGACCATTCTTTTAATATTCAAAATACATTTCAGTCAGCATTGTGAACAGCTGTGGTGAATTCTAATACTTTCTTGTACCTCCTTCCTCTATAAAAGTGTAAATTTATTGGTGTAATGTTAAAGTAAATATAGTGTCTAAATTATCTGTAAGTTAAAATTAACAAAATACACAAAACTAAATGTCTGCGAAATATATCCATGACAAATCCTGTCAGGATTATTTATGTATAATTGCTCTTGTCAGATGATGAGGAAGAAGTTAGAATTATATATTACAAGTTTATTCTTCTTCATAAACAAATTCCAATTATAGAATCATAGAATCAAATTCCAATGCTTCTATTTGAGCAAAATACATTTTGTGGATGATGTCTTGGCCTAACTCTCACCTCTGAGGCATTCTTACTGAGAAGTACTGCTGAAGGTGCATTGAGATGCTCCTTATCGTCACAGAATCATAGGATCACAAAATGGCCTGGGTTGGAAGGGGCTTCAAGGATCATCAAGCTCCAACACGCCTGCCACAGGCAGGGCCACAAACCTCCACATTTAATACTAGACCAGGCTGCCCAGGGCCCCATCCAATCTGGCCTTGAACACTTCCAGGGATGGGGCATCCACAACCTCTCTGGGCATCCTGTTCCAGCACCTCACCACTCTCTCTGTAAGGAATTTCCCCCTAACATCCAACCTAAATCTCCCCTCCCTCAACTTAAAACCATTTACCCTTGTCCTGCTGTTATCTACCCTTTCAAAGAGTTGATTCCCTTCCTGTTTGTAGGCTCCCTTTAGGTATTGAAAGGCTGCACCCCGCAGCCTTCTTTTCTCCAGGCTGAACAAGCCCAGCTCCCTCAGCCTGTCTTCATAGGGGTGATGCTCCAGTCCCCTAATCATCTTCGTGGCCCTTCTCTGGACCCTCTCCAACAGCTCCCTGTCTTTCATGTACTGGGGGCTCCACACCTGGGCACAGTATTCCAGATGGGGCCTCACAAGAGAAGAGTAGAGGGGGACAATCACCTCCCTGTCCCTGCTGGTCACCCCTCTTTTGATGGAGCCCAGGATCCCGTTTGCCTTCTGAGTCGCAAGAGCACACTGCTGGCTCATATTAAGTTTTTCATCTATCAAGACCCCCAGGTCCCTTTCCACAGGGCTGCTTTCAAGGACTGTTCCTTCCAGTCTGCATGGATGCCTGGGATTTCTCTGTCCCAAGTGCAAAACTCTGCATTTGCCATGTTGAATCTCATCAGATTCACCCGGGGCCAACTTTCTAGCCTCTCGAGGTCCCTCTGACTGGCATCCCTTCCTTCCACCGTGTCAACCGCACCACTCAGCTTGGTGTCATCAGCAAACTTGCTGAGGGTGCACTCAATTCCATCACTGATGTCATTGATAAAGATGTTAAAGAGCACAGGTCCCAAGACAGACCCCTGGGGGACGCCGCTCGTTACCAGCCTCTACCTGGACATGGAGCCATTGATGTCCACCCTTTATCTGCAGCCTTTCAACCAGTTTCTAATCCATCCAGTGGTCCACTCATCAAATCTACATCCCTCCAATTTGGAGATAAGGATGTAGTGGGGGACCATGTCAAAGGCCTTGTTCAAGTCCAGGTGAATGACATTGATCGCCTTTCCCTTATCCACCAAAGCCATCACTCCATCACAGAAGGCCACCAGACTGGTCAAGCATGACCTTCCCTGGTGAAGCCGTGTTGGCTGTCTCGGATCACACACCCATCCCTCATGTAGTCCAGCATGTCATCTAGGATGATCTGTTCATGATCTTCCCAGGCACAGAGGTGAGAATCACCGGCCTGTAGTTACCGGGGTCCTCCTTGCTTCCTTTCTTGTAAATGGAAGTGACGTGACCCTTCCACCAGTCATCCGGGACCTCACCTGACAGCCACGACTTTTCAAAGATGATGTAGAGCAGCTTGGCAAGCACCTCAGCCAGCTCCTTCAGAACCTTGGGATGCACGCCATCCGGCCCCATAGACTTATCACAGAACCACAGAATCACCCGGGTTGGAAGGGACCCCAAGGATCATGTAGTTCCAACCCCCCTGCCTAGCAGGGCCACCAAACATACACATTCAGATCAGGTTGCCCAGGACCCCGTCCAACCTGGCCTTAAACACGTCCAAGGACGGGGCATCCACAACCTCCCTGGGCAGCCCGTTCCAGGGCCTAACCACTCTCCTAGTAAAGAACTTCCCCCTAACATCCAACCTAAATCTTCCCTCCTTCAACTTAAAACCATTTCCCCTAGTCCTGCTATTGTCAGCCCTTTTGAAGAGTTTACTCCCCTCCTGGGTGTAGGTTCCCTTCAGGTATTGATAGGCTGCAATGAGGTCACCCCGCAGCCTTCTCTTCTCCAGGCTGAACAAGCCCAACTCCCTCAGCCTGTCCTCATAGGGGAGGTGCTCCAGCCCCTTGATCATCTTAGTCGCCCTCCTCTGGACCCTTTCCAATTATGCACATTCAGTCTCATGAGGTGGTCTCAGACCTGCTCTGTCCTCACAGTGGAGGGGATTTACCACCACAGTCTCCACCTAGAGGTTTAGGGATGCAGGGCTCAGGGACATGAGATGTACTGGAATCCTGGACACCAGTGAAGAGCAAGGCAAAGAACTTATTCAGTACCTCAGCCTTCTCTTCGTCCCGTTGAAGCAAGTTCTCCTTTTACATTTACCAAAGGAGGTACACTTGCTTTGGCCTGTCTCTTCTGGCCAATGTACCTGTAGAAAATCTTCCTATTGTTTTTCACGTCCCTCGCCAAGTTCACCTGCGCCTTGGCTTTCCTGATCCCACGTCTGCAAGTCCAGACAGCATCCCTGTATTCTTCCCAGAAGACACGCCCTTGTTTCCAGAGCTTGTACGCACCTTTCTTCACCCTCAGCATGCCCAGCTTGTTCTTACCAAGCCAAGCCAGCTTCCTATCTCCTCTGCCTGCTTTCTTATTCAGAGGGATGGAGAGTTCTTGTGCTCTCAGGAAGGCATCCTTGAAGAGTAGCCAGCTCTTCTCGACATCTTTGTTTTTAAAGACAGCATCCCAGGGGATCTCGGCCAACAGTCCATTGAAACAGCTTAAAATTCGCTCTTCTAAAGTTCAGGGTCCTGACTCCACTCTTTGCCACGCCCACATCCCTCGAGATTATGAACTCAACCAGGGCATGGTCACTGCAACCCAGGTTGCCTTCAACCTTAACACCTTTAATGATTTCCTCTGCATTGGTGAGCAACAGGTCCAGCAACGCTTCACCTCTGATCGGTCTGTCCAACACCTGGACCAGAAAGTTATCATCAACACATTCCAGGAGCCTCCTAGACCTCTTGCATCTTGCCTTGTGGTCTTTCCAAGAGACATCTGGATGGTTGAAGTCCCCCATCTGGACAAGAGCCCGTGAGCACGAAGCCTCCCACATCTGAAGCAAGAAAGCCTTGTCAACAGTCTCCCCTTGATCAGGTGGCCTGTAGTATATTCCTATCACCAGCTGGCCTTTGTTAGACCCATCCCTAATTCTAACCCACAGGCTCTCAACCTGTTCCTGACCATTTCTCAGAGGGAGCCCCTCACAGTCTATCCACTCTTTGACATAGAGGGCAACTCCCCCACCCTTCCTACCTAGCCTATCTCTTCTAAAGAGCCGATAGCCCTCAGTGGTGGTATTCCATTTATGGGAGTCATCCCACCACGTTTCCGTGATAGCAACAAGGTCATAACTTTCCAAGCACATCATGGTTTCCAACTTGTTCTGCTTATTTCCTAGGCTGCATGCATTGGTATAAAGGCACTTCAGCTGGGCTTTCCATCTCATCGCATTTATAGAAGATCTAGGTTCCCCTAGAACAGCAGCATCCCCAACACCCCCTGCCCCAGTCCATCCCTTTGTACTTCACTGTCATCACCCATCAAGTTCAGTATGAGTCCTTGAATGACCCGCTCAACACCAGCGGCCCTGATTTTGTCCCCTTCCCCCTTCATACCTAGTTTAAAGACCTTTCAATGAGTCCTTCTAGTTCCTCAACTATCAATCAATCCTATTCCCCCTCAGAGACAGACTACTTCCATTTGCAGCCATCATGCCAGGTGCTGAGTAAGTTGCCCTGTGGTCAAAAAAAAACCAAATTCCTGTGTTTGCACCAACCTTTAAGCCAATTATTTATGAGGTGGGTTTTTTGGTACCACTCAGTATCCTGCCCTGTCACTGAAGGTATAGAAGAAAACATCACCTGCACATCTGCTCCATCGACTACCCACCCCAGTCCCCCGGTATCGCTTTCCAAGCTCCTGTCTTGCTCTGATTTCTTATTCTTTGACATGCTCCCTGGCATGTCTTGCATCTCATCTTAGTTGCCTGATAAGAGTGTTGTTCTTCATGGTGTTCTATAACGTCAACTACTGCTGAATTCCTACCTTTTATATCCAGAATCCTCAGGAGAAAGTCTATGTGAATAGCACACAAGTGAATGTTTCTTCACCTCAGCTCTTCCTCTGAGTTCCTAAGCAAGTAAGCAGCAGGAATCTGCTTGGTCTTTTGACCGAACTCTCTCTTTAGTCTCTCTTTTGTGAAGTGCAGTGAATTTAATGCAACTGACAAATGAGCTTCTAAAGAAGCTGCAGTAACTGGGGTTAAAATAAAAAGTTTCAGAAATTGCATCATAGTCCCTGCCCCTGCTAATAAATAACACCTGGTTCTTTTACAGCAGTTTTCTTCTTTGGATATCACAATACTTTATAAAAAGAAGCTTTTTGTTCATATTTTCTTTAATGCTTTGTCCAGTCTAGCTTTAAATGTCAGTGCTCAAAAATATGCTATATTTCCAGTACACTTCTGAAGCCCCAAGGCAGAGAGAAAATTAAGAAGCATTTATCCACTTGTCACATAAAAATTAATGATGAAAACCATCAGAGGATAAGGATCGAGGCACACTGCATGCAGTCTTCCTTTGTAATCACTATTGCCATTTTCAGTTCCACATAATAACCTGGAAACCAAGCTTAACCAGAAAAAGGCAGAATGAAAGCAAAGTTTCAAAGTTGACTAATTGAGTTTTAATGTTTAGAAAGCAACATTTAATTCTGAAATTATATCTTTTGAAAAATATTGCCCTAAATTATGTAACTGAAACCATCAATACTATTAATATATTTAGGCTGTGGTGATCAAAGACACATGCAATCAACATCAAAGATAGTTCTCAAGAACCAGAAACATGTCAGTCTAGTTTGATAATCAATACATCACCTTCTCATGCCATCACGATGCATGCTAATGTTCTGTGTACAGTTACATGCAGCTGCTTTACAGTTCTGCAGAAATAATGGCCAAAGCTGCTTTTACACCTTGTGTGCATAGGAATGGCTTTTGTGTGCAAGAACTTTGCTTATGTCCTAAAATGCTCAAATCAAAGATGAAGCATGAGTGTAGAGCAGAAATTTTCCAGCAAATCTGTTTTCCAAGCAAAAAAAGATAATTTACAAAAGTGGAGGAAAGAGTATACTTAGAAAGGAACTCAAATTCATTTCTTTTTAACATTTCAAGGTTGTTCGTAAGTCCTTCAAAGGTCTTTAAAGTGAGGTTACATTAATTTGAATTTTCACTTTTAAAAATATTGTCCCCAACATATTTAGTCAAATCACTAAAAATGCAATAAAATACATATTCAGTATAAAATGTTTCCACTTCTCTTACACTGCATTATTATTTATTATTATTTTTTAATTAAAACACATTAGATTTAATTTTTTTCTTCTTATTCTTTTTATTATTATTATTATTATTTTTGATCTAGAATAAAATTTGAACTCTTATTGAGATACAGTTTTCCCTACCCATACATATTTATTAAAAATTAATTTTGGCCTAGAAAACGAACAGCAACAACAACAAAACTGGACATTATTTATTTGACTATCAAAATTAAATTCAGTTTATAACAATTGAATTATACTTCATAAAACTATAAAAAAATATATTTCAAACATTTTTTTTCTGTTTTGCCACAATAGTGCCCCAGAAAGAATTCGTGTTATTTGTGATGGGCTGTTTTATTCACATTTCAGTATAAATTGGCTTAAGCTATCCTAAGAGTGTCAGAACTAGTGTACTACATAGAACATATATAACTTATGAAATATTAACACACAGCATGTTATCAAATTAAAATAACAGTATTATCAAATCATATTCAGTAGTCTGCATCTGTTTAAAAAAGTGAAAAATGTTTATACCTGCAACAGAGCTAGTTGCTAAATTTTTATGCTAGTACTGACACATTTTATCTCATTTTTACAAAGTTCCCAACTTTTCTGCTCCTTGAAAAGACTTCAAATAGCAAGGCAGGAAAAGCACTACAGTAGGCAATAGCTTGTATCCAACTGATTTCTGCTTAGATTTTTTTTTGTTTAGAAGGCCTTCCTTGTTAACTGATTTGAAACAGTAATTTGAGATAGATCTCTGCAGAGTTGCTTTATTCAGTACACTTACAAAAATTCCTCTCCAGGACTGTATGTGTGTGTCTGTGTATGTACATATGCATATGTGTAGTTTAAAGAACATCAGGGAAACTTCACGGCTTGATGGATTTTCAACCAGTTGGGCAGTTAAATTCCAGCCCTGCTTCAATGAGCATGTAGGTAATTATATAATTATATATTGCTTGTATAGAGAAGACTGTAAGTGTATTACATTACTTACCCAAACCATGTACAGTTCAGCAGGATGCTGCTTTATGTAGAAGAAGTCAGAAACCTGGATGTGCATCTCTACTATACAGGCGAATGTGCTGTTATCTATCTATCATGTGAAATGGAAGAAGTAGTACTAAAGAGTCCCCTGTCTGAGCTCTACTAGCCTGCGAGTAGACCTAGAAATGCTACTGGCAAAGCAAGAGCTTTAACTGTCATATAAAATTGATTTGATGAAGCCCAATTAATATTTGTTGATTTTGCTAGACTCATCTCTAAACAATCTCTCTAAGCTTCCTGAAAAAAGTCAAAGATTTAATTCAGCAGAAGTATAGGTCTGAGTTAACACTCTTTATCACTAAAATTAAAGTGTCTGTTTTTCAGTAGGGTTTCAGCTTGTTATCTTTTTTCTTTTTCACATGGCCTAGCAATAGCGGGTGGTCTGGCATTAATAAAAACTGCTCTGGGGAAAACTCTGAAGAATCACTCCTTTAAACATGCCTCATTTTATCTACTTTACATATTAATTCTGCAACATTTTCTTACACATATTGAGACCAATACATTAGGGTGTCTAATTTTTATTACCTACACAAATCACTCTTTGCATTAACATCAGACGTACATTAGCAATTATTAGAGTATTACCATAATTATATCATTATTATAACTTAAACTTGCAGATAATTTATTGCCTCAAACCAATTCTATCAAAACCTCAGATGTCTTACAAATGGCATATTTCTGTTTTTCTTTTTAGCCGATAAAGATACTTTTGATTATGAATGACATTCTGAGTATTATGATAGCTTTCTGCATCATCTTCTCCATTACGCAGTTTTCTTATATGAAACAGACTCACTTTTTCTTTCACTGTGTGAGTAGTAGTCCTTTAGAAATTAATAGATAGAAGTCATCTGACCCATCTTGTTCTGATGAGCAGCTTGTCTTTCAGGCTAGATGATGCTGATTCTAACCTTGCTGGGCAGGTTTACTGCTTTATTTTTGTTCTGTACTGAGTGAGTACGTGTTCAGCTTTTGAAAAAAACTGATGCACAACAGAATTAGGACTCTAAACTTCTGAGGAGATGACTTTGGATTACTCAGATAATATCTGGAGAGAGCCCCCTCTGAAACTGTTCTGAAGCAGAGTGGTGCCCAGGTGCCTTGCTCAGGCATGAACAAATCTATTGAGGAGGAAACCAGAAGGTCTGGCAAAAGACTTACTGTGCTAAGAGAGAAACCCCTCAATAAATTCAGTGTGAAAAAATAAGGTTACAAGATGTAGACAACAACACATAGATAAAAAATCATTGCTTGAGTACGTAAGGACAAAATCAAAAAATGTTAAAACATATCTGGAGCTAATGATAGTGATGACTGTTAAGGGTTACAACAGGATTTTGCAAATATCACAAAATCACAGAATCACAGAATTGTAGGGGTTGGAAGGGACCTCCAGAGATCATCATGTCCAACCCCCCAGTATGTAATTCATAACAGGAAATTTAGGGAAAAAATCGGTACAGTGAAAAATATGGAAGATACTATAGTGACATAACATGATTTATGTATTTGAAACTATTGCACTTTACCAAGAAAGCCTGCTTCATGAGCTCTGCAGGTACTTGAGAATGTTTGAGAATAACAGCAGTAGAAAAGTAACAGGTGTGAAACTAATTATAGAAGCTGAAAGTATTTGGCTTAATGAGATCAGATGCAATTCACCATAGACTGCTGAAAGAGATGGACTAAATGACAGATCACTGTCTAAAATTCAGAGAAATAAATTTACGGTAAGAGGAAGAGATCCATAACCACTGAAAACAGTTCTAATGGTACAACCATTTTTAAAAAAAGGTAGGCTAGTGTGTAAATTTAAATATTCTTTCAATTAGTTTTTGTATGAAATCTTATTTTTTTAAAAAAGTAACAGAAAATAGAAAACATATGCTCTGAATTAATGAAGATCCATTCACCATGTTTCCAATTTAAATTTTTAACAAAGTCATCGACCTAGTTCACAAGATTCTGACCAAATGAAGCAAGTTCCTACTGGTTGCTATTTTTAAAATATTTTTATTAATTGTTGTGTCCATACTCTATGTCCACAGTTTGAGGTCTTAGAAAAGGTAGTCTGGATAACAGCAGGGTGCAGGAAACTCTCAATTCTGCAACAGATTCCAGTCTGGATAACTGAGGTCAGGAACTCTAGATATCATTCATCGTGTGCCATAGGAACAGGTAGTAAGTTACTAAAAATCTTGCTTGCTGATGTAAAATTATATACTGAATTTTAACAGCTAGCACTGGTATAGGATATTTAAGGGTTAATATATGTATAAGTAAGAATTATACCTTGTTTTTTTATATTATAAATAACTCTCGTGCTGTTATGAACTCTCTTAAATAATCTTCAAATTGTCTCTGAATGTGTAAATTGTATATTCACTATCATATTACCATTTATATTTGAGAGGACTTGGAGTCCTTTCATGAGATAGGTACTTGTTGTCAAGAAAAAAAACACCTTCCATGTGAAACATGTCCAGTGCAAGAAATTTACTTTATTATACAAATTACACTTCCAAATTTGTGCCTATCTGGAAATATTCTGGCCAAAACAATTTGCCTCTTCTGCTGTACAGAGTTGTTTTTTTTTGTTTGTTTTTGTTTTAAATCATGTTTTGCTTTTGATAATCTTGCAGATCAGATCTTCAGATTTCCCAAAGGCATAAGAATAATTATTCTGAACTGAGCCAGTGGTTCAGTATGTTATTTCCAAGATGGGAGGGAATGACATGTGACAAAAATATATGAATATGTATTTTTCAAATACATTATGTATTTGAAAAATATGCTTATTCTGATATTTCTGTCCTCTCAACACTTTTATTGAGAATGGTTTTTGTTTGTGTATGTAGACATGTAGAATCATCTAGGTTAGAAATAGTTTATCCCTAGAATAGTCATGTCCAACCTTCACCTAATGCTACAAATTCATCACTAAATCATGATCCCAAGTGAAACCTATACACATCTTTTACATACCTCCAGGAGTGGTGACTGCACCATTTCCCTAGGCAGCCTATTTCAATGCCTACTATTCCTTTGTGAATAAACTGTTCCTGAAATCTAATCTACACATCTCTTAATTCAACATGAGGTCATCGCCTCGTCCTTTCACTTGTCTTCAGAAAAAAAGAGACAAACACCTACCTCACTAGAATCTTCCTTTCAGGTAATTGTATACACATATTTGCCTCTGTACATTTTGTAGGCATGAATATACATATATAGGCCCATGCAGATGCGGATATACCTGTATAACACTGTATTTTGGTTATTCTTATTAACTCAATGTTTTTACTTAATTTCAATTAGACCTGGAAATGAATTAGCTCAGGAGTAAAATGGTGACTTATATATGTGTAATCATATTTGTCTGGAATAAAAATTCTTGGTTTTAGTATTATTTAACCAACTTTAAAACACTAACATGAAGAGAGTTTAGCACCTGTCTCAGTCCAATTCATAGGAGGGAGAGGAGGTTCTTTTAATACATGTATACCCAATAGTGAGATTAAGACACAATGGGTAAAATGTTAGCCTAATTAGTACTAGTTTAATACAAATCCTAGTCATTTAGGGAGATGGGAAAGGGAAGACAGGTGATAGAAAAGATAGGAAAGAAAAGCAAGGAATCTTTGTAGGAACCAAGAGAGATTGTCACCATGGTCCAGGATGACTTGTAGTTCAGACATTGATCTTCAGTAGTGATGGGTCATAAGGGACTGTTGTTCAATTGATGACAGTGATGGCAACTATTTTAAATAGTAGTACAAACTTATTTACAAGTCTAAAGTGGTCGAATCAGTTCCTTTTGGAGGGTCAGCTTCTGGTATTTGGATTTCAGCAGGAACTCCTTTTTTTCCTATCTTCTGGGCCTTGTCAGCACATAAGAGGAAGCATGGAGGCACCAACTTGCATCTTGCCTTCACAAGATGCAATGGTATCATCCCCCAGTCTTCCATAGCAAGCAGGATTTATTTGGTTACAGGCCAGATTATCTGCCAGTAAACATTCCAAAGCACTGTCTTCTGGAGACAAACAGCTCCAAAGAAATGCTTTCAAATATAAAATTGTCCACGGAGTGATACCAATTGCCACACAACAATACCTCTCATCTCCTAGATAGGTCAGAGTCTTATTGCAAGAAATGCCTTACAAAGCAAGCTTTGAGCAAAAAACAAAGGTTCAGACAGCATCTTCTACACATAGCAAAGAAACCACATGGCAAACCACAACATCAACAAATAAGGTTAACATTAAGTTATTTAAACCATTAAGGACAATCTTTTCAAATTTCTGTGTTCTTGCAGAACTAATAAATGACATGTGAAATGTGACAACATAGCACTAAGATAATCCATTAGAAACAGGAGAAATAAATTGTGTTGCTACTTTGAGCAGATGTCTAATTAATCAAGATGTCTAGGAAGGTCCTTTGATTTCTTGGATTCATAGGAGTACTGAGGTGAAGAACAGAATTTCCTCACTCTTGGGTAGGGACACAGAAGAGGCCATTAGATTACTCAAATATTGGGTGAGCAATTCAGGTTTTTTAATGCAAGGATTGGTTCTTGTGGCAGAAGTTGAATAATCTTTTTCACTTGTCACCCATCTCCAGCTATAAATCTAAAATTTTTGTTTCACATTTTAGTTCCATGCTCCACACTATCTCAGAGCAGCTTTGCAGAAAAGGACTTGGGGGTGCTGGTGGATGAGAAGCTGGACATGAGCCAGCAGTGTGAGCTTACAGCCCGGAAGGCCAACTGTGTTCTGGGCTGCATTAAAAAAGGGGTGGCCAGCAGGGAGAGGGAGGTGATTGTCCCCCTCTATTCAGCTCTTGTGAGGCCCCATTTGGAGTACAGAGTCCAGGCCTTGGGGTCCCCAGTACAGGAAGGATGTGGAGCTCTTGGAGAGGGCCCAGAGGAGGGCCATTAAGATGATCAGAGGGCTGGAGCACCTCTCCTATGAGGAAAAGTTCAGGGAACTGGGCTTGTTTAGCTTGGAAAAGAGAAGGCTCCAGGAAGACCTCATTATGGCCTTCCAATATTTGAAGGAAGCATACAAACAGGAGAGGGAACAGCTGTTTACGAGGGTGGATAGTGATAGGATAAGGGGAAGTGGTTTTAAAATGAGACAGGGGAGGTTTAGGTTAGATATTTGGAGGAAGTTTTTCACACAGAGGGTGGTGACACGCTGGAATAGGTTCCCCAAGGAGGCTGTGGATGCCCCATCTCTGGAGGCATTCAAGACCAGGCTGGATGTGGCTCTGGGCAGCCCGGTCTGGTGGTTGGCAACTCTGCACATAGCAGGGGGATTGAAATTGGATGATCACTGTGTTCCTTTTCAGTCCAGGCCACTCTATGACTCTATGTTGAGACGCTACGTACATGTGTAAGGACTCAAGTGCAATTGACTAAATGTATGCAACTGTAGAATGATCAGCTATTAAAAAAAGAAATGAAAAATAGAAGCTAGTTCACTTAATCATTCTCCACGAGTCCTATAACACAGCTGAACATTTATTACTCTGGGAGGGTCTGTCTCCAGACAGAAAGCTATTTTCTTGGGAAAAGGTCATTGCTCTTGTTATATCTGAGTGGTGAAATGAAGAAGCTTAGGGTATTGATGCAGCTTTCACGGTAAACTGCTTGTCCCTGTAAGGCAGACATAAAACTTTGTGTCAGATATTGGTAGAAAGGAAAAGTGAGATAAAGATATACATGGGATTGACAGAACTTCTACTTAGTATAATTTATATCCGTATAATTACCTAAAGTGTTGCTAATATAAACATCATAGTTGAATTCTAGTCACATACAATTTTTAGGGAACACATTATTAGAGACAGTCCCCCTCACAGAGATCGTCTGTATTTATTTTTTACATGCCTCTGTCATCTATGTAACAGCCATTTGGAAATGTATAATAGATAGCTTTATAATTCAAGGCAGGTCAAAACAATTGCAATACACGCAGCTTCTGGCATCTGAGGATCTGTCTTGTTTAATTAACATTCTGAACTCCAAACTATTCAATTGTATTTTGATTTTCTGTTTTTTTTAAGATTACATTTCTGTTCACATCTGATTTATACAACTGCAGTGAGTTTCTACCCATTTAACAGAAATAAATGTTTAGTAGACCTAAGTCCCCTTTAGACTTACACACTGGCAAGCTTCCACCAGGAGAATATTTAATATCTAAATAAGAAATTATCGTGGAACATAGTGTTAATGCTATGGAGATTTGTATTGTGTGATGTTGAACTGGGGCATTCTCTCTCAGGACATGTATATCCTTGCCAGTTGAAGTAGCTCTTTGGTGGGTATTATTTATTGCCATGCCTTTTTTTTTTTTTTTTTTAAGAAGCAGCTGCCAATGCCCAAATGAATAGTGATGGCACAGTTGGAGCTTCTCTGTTGTAGGATGTGAAGGTTTATAGACAAGTTTATAGAATGTCAAGTCATATTATCTGCTACATGGGAAAATGACCTGACAGGCAGAAATCAAAGCTTCAAAGTGCCATCTTGATACACTGGGGACTAAGAGCCACTGACCTACCTTTTAGTGGTATAAATTTGTGTATAGTGATATAAAAATAGCCTCCACGCTGGATCCAAAAGGATTACAGATTGAAAGGCCAAGAATTTCATAATAATTCTTCAATAAAAGTGCATAGGCATGAGGTGCAATGTTTTTCAATTCCTTTTGTTTATTCTCTTTAACCAATAAGCAACTGTATTTCAACAAGGTACCAGGAGGGACATTATTCTAGCAAGACTTGCAGCTGGCTTTGCAAAGACGGTATCAGCACCTAACTTCTGTTTAAAGTCACTGAGGATAAAATTAAGACATCAGAGTTCTAGCAACTTTCATGTGGCACTTGGCAGTGGCAAGTGAAGGAGTTGGGTAAGGCATTGCTGTCATCCACCTTTTGCCCTGCATGGGGCTGGTGACTCTATATTAGCTGTAAAGTACAGCTGTAAATTCAAAAATGTAGTTTTGCTTGCGCTAGTGCCTAACCTTGGAACTACTTCAAGCATGTAAAAAACTGCCGTCAGCAGTAGCATTTTCCAGGAGAGTGAAATTTGGCATCTGAGCAAACCTGGCTTCTTCACTTGTTCCCCCTGGGGTCCATGATGTAGCTGTGTCTTTGTGTTATTCATGCCACACTTATCGTAGCAAGCTTTGCACACACCATACCTGACACTTTTACTGCTGCTAGCTCACTGGCTAGAGACTCTAACCAAGGAACAAGAGACCCAGATTCCTTCCTTTGTCTGAAGGAATTAGAGCTAATCTTCAGGCTGATATACTTTTTGTCACTTTTCTTTGAAGTTTCCTGCTTAGAATGGAATAAAGATGGCACAGAACTGCTATTTTAAATGCTTTGACTAAATAAGCACTTGGGTCAGCATGCTGTATTTTATCAGAGTTGCATAGGAAACTTAGTTTTTAACTCCAGGCAGTAAATTTCACTAAAAAAGCCTCCAAAGTGCCTATGATGTTATAGCTATGGCCTTTTTTCTTTCTCTCTCATTTTTTCCTTTCCTTCTTTTTTTTTTTTTTTCTCTCTCAATCTTTTATGTATGTAAAATGAAAGAGCAGCAGTGCTAAACCATGCTGAAGGCTCACCTTTGATTTTGGCCCACAACAGGTGTTCAGGGAAAGAGTACAAGACAGAGTATGCAACAGAGTGATACTTATATCTGCTTACAGTATTCCAGTTTTTGGCAATCTCTGGTTCAGGTATCTGTTGAACTCAAGCCAGAGGCTGCAATCAGACCATCATGTTTAGTAGTCCACAGCGGAGCTTTGTTCCATTGGCTTGCTCAGCCTTCTTATAAGTCCATTTATAATTTTGGCATCCAAAGCATCCAGCAGCCACAGGTTCAACAATCTACTTAAGCACTGAATAACAAAAGTATTCCTTTGAGCATTTCAGAAAATTTTCTTTGTAATTCCATTTTTATGTTCCCTCATTTCCATGTCATCAAAAACACAATGCCCTTTCCTGTTCTGTATTATTTATGTTTTTATGGATCTCTGATGTATTTCATTCATCTTTTCTCTAAGCTTAATAGTCTCAATCAATTAAATATTTTCACAGAGAAGCCTTGTATGTATTTCATCCTTCTTGTGGTAGCATGTTCTTTTTCAGACGAGGTGACAAGAATCCCAAAACTTTCAAAATGAGAGTACACCAGAGATTTTTACAGTAGAAAGTAATCAATTAGACAGTTTTCAATGTTATTTCAGTTCTGTTCTCTAGTCAGTATTTCTTAACATTTTATTTTGACTACAGCTAAGTATTAAACACACATTATTAAAAAGTTGCCTAAAATATTTTATTTATTTATTTACTTTTAACTGGAAAGTTTATTTAAACTTCAAGGTATACAAACATGAATGTATAGCTAAATTAATTACACTGTAATGGAAAATAGAAAATCAATATAGAAACTTAACATGAACTAAGCTAAAATATTAATTAATGGCTTAACTAAAACATATTGTTTAAAAAAAGGACATTACTATACTTTCATGTGACTTGAGCCTACTGTGTTTTTTTCTATTCTGTTCTTTAAACATAGGAATTTTAAAGACTCTAGCAATGATCAGGTTTCCATTAGTATGACACAAAAAATCAAGTAAAATTTACGGAGTAATGAGATGAAACAGATCAAGCAATTGAAATATTGTTGCAACATTTGACAAAGAACAGCAGCAGAGTGGTTCAGTTGTTTTTGCCACACTACACAAGAAAATCTATAAATCTTTATGAAATGCATTTGAATCTTCTGAAAATCTTTGCCATTTAACCATCCAGCACTTTTTAACTCCTGAGCAGAAACATGACTTCTTTATCTGCTTAGTTAATCAGAAGCACTGTCTACCATTACAAGGAATACGCCAAAGTAATTTGCAAGCTTTTGGAGTTTTGATAGCTTCAGATCAGAATTTTGTAAATGGGCAAACTTAGTGGTGGAGAATGTAGAAAAGTAGTCCTTCTTCAGGTCACCCTAATCTTGTGCATATTTTCTGGATCAGTGATTTGATAACTTCATTCTGGCTAATGTGAAATGTTGCTTTAGCAGCATCTTTGGTAGGATTACCATTCTGATTTCAGGACAGAAATGAAGAGAAATACACCCATCTAGAACCCACTAGTAATATTTGTAATTATTCTTCTAAAGAAGATAGAGACTATATTATTTTTTGTGAATCAACTTTGTAGATTTGTAGAGGTGAAATTAAAAATTAAAAAAAAAAATCTTTACCAGAGCTCTCTCTCATCTCACCAGGATGGGATTATTTCTCATTTATGGAACAAAAAAAAAGTACTTTCTAAACTGCTAATAGTATTTCCTGCATTGCTTGCTGATGTGTCCTTAGAATTTTCCTCGACACGTCTATACTTTTTGTTTCTCACTCCCACCTTTCACCAGTAATAGTGGAACTGAGCCAGTTCTGTGAGAGGCTGCTTTTCTTTTCTTGACTGACATACACATCCAGTTAGAACTGTAAATACCACAAGAGGTGATTTTAGGATCAATGTAAATAAAACTGACAGTTTACTGATGGGTAGTTCTTTGCTATTGTGCCAGGAAGCCACAGCAACAGACAAACTTGGAATATGGTGTGACACAATATGAATCACTCTTTCTATGTTTATACTTTCCTTGATTTATTGGACAGTTAAGATTAAGATATAGGTGTTCTATATAATATGTTTCTTTATGCATGCAAAAACATGACTTGTAATAAATCCATTAATTGTTCACTTTTTACTTTTAAGTCACATGGTCCTTCCACTAATTCATCTCCCTGATAGTCTAGTATTACAGAGATGTGAAGAGCCACTGAGAAGCAGGCAGCAGTCTGATTCTTCATTCTCTCACATGCATGTACAACCACTCACTGTATAAAGCACCCCACTCAAGTTTGTGGTGGACAGAGCTCAGACAATCAGTAATCTGTCTTTTCATAGAAGGGCAGTGGTTTTCAAGTAAAGTTAAATCTTACGGAACCCCTATATTTAGGAAGATAACACTGAATATTGTAGCAATACATTTAACAGCAATGTTAAAGGTAGATTACTGGCATTCTTCTTATCCTTGAAGATGATAAGACAAGAGCCAAATTCAATCTGAAACTCAAATCTATGTGAATGACAAGTTGAAAGCAAAGAAATCCATCTCTCAGTGAGACTCGGTTTGTACTCAGTGCCCTAAGGTGTGTGGGTATGCATTTCTGACTGATTGGTAGCAGGAAGGATAGAAAGACCATGACTCTCTTATCTCCAGGTGAAATGTAAGCATGCTCAAAATGGATCAAGCAGCAAAAAAAATGTAGAGTAGCAGATATTGCATGGGAAATAAAGTATTAACTAGAGGTGATAAGAGCAGAATAGCACTACTGTAAAAGGAAAAACACAACTAAACAGAAACCAAAACAACACATTGCTACAATAGGTGACTTTGCAGCATGATTTCAAGAGGGGAAAACTACTTTTTTGCAATTATGTTTCTGTAAATTATACTGAAACTCTGAGTAGCCAGTGTTTAGTTGGGTGCCCCAAGAAAGATGTTAGAGTCAAAAATAGAAAGAGTGTAATGTGAGCCGTTGCTAAATACGTGTTTTGCCAGCTTATAACTTTTACCATTTAATTTCTTGATAACTTGTGGCATATAGATCACTGTAGAATTAATATTAGCATCATGTATCTTTTAGTACATGTATCTTTTGTATACTAGAAATATCAGACTTCCATAGTAGGCTGCTAAAATCATTCAGACCCCAGAGGGCCAGGAGGGATTAGTAGTTTTGTGGGATTTCTCTTTGGCATGTTATAAGTATTTAATTGACATTTATAACCATTTTTACCAGGTATGAATAGTATCTAAAATAAATTTACTTCTGCTTAACAGTATTTCCTGCTCTCATCCCTACCTGGGGATTGCTCCTCGGTTGTACTTTGCTAACATAAAAATAAGACATAAGCTAGATTTTCTGGCCAACCCTAAAAAAATAAGAGTATACAATGGATTCTTTCTCTGTGCCTATTAAACCTTCCTGACCAGACTCAATTCTCATTAGGCAATATTGTCTCTTCAAATAGCAAAAACATTCTAAAATAAATAATAAGCCTATTTGCATATATAATAGAATCACAGTGTTATAGGATAGCTTATGTTGGAAAGGAGATAAAATAGCATTGAGATCCAACCCCTCACTATGGGCTGGTTGCCCCCCACCAGCTCAGGCTGCCCAGGGCCCCATCCAGACTTTGAGCACCTCCATGGATGGAGCATCACAGCTTCTCTGGGCAAAAACATATGCTCAAATTACTCAGATAATCATAAAAGTGGTGAAATAAAAATCTAGGACATATACTGTTGGACAGCAAGAGCTACTCAACAATAGATAGAGCAAAAGCCTATACCTCAGAAAGGAGTGTATCTTCTGCATGGATGGGCAAAAGTTCACAGATTGAGGAATTCATTTGTTAAAAGTTAGGAAGTGAATTTAAAATAACTAGTGAATTTAAAATAACTTGGGTGTGTTCAAGGAAAGGCTGGATGTTGTGTTGACGGACATGGTTTAGTGGGAGCTACTGGGAATAGGTGAATGGTTGGACTGGATGATCTTGAAGGTTTTTTCCAACCTTGGTGATTCTATGATTCTATGATTCTAGTTATTTACAGAAATACATCTATATTTATTCAAAGCCATGTTATTCATCCGCAGCACAATAGGTTAATAAATAGCAGGATGAGCTATTCATTGTGAATCACTGATGGAATTTACTGCTTGTTCTTGGAATTTCTAGGAATCACATCGTATTTTCCATGAGATTTTCATTATTCAAAAAAAAAAAAAAAAAAGCCACTGTTTTTAATAAGCAATATTTCAGTATTTTCATATTTATGAATAGTCATGTATAGTTTACTGTTTTTTAACTTATTCAGAAATTCAAATTTCTTTTGTCTTGTTGACAGATTTAGACATACTGATATGTCCCTAAACCTGCCTAAGATTGAAAGTTCTTAGGGTTGGATTTCTGGGGCAAGTATTTACATCAGTGCATTTAGTACTCTTCTGAAAAAAAGTTATTTAAAATTCTCTGGATACTGTCTTTAGAATTTGTCTTATACACACACACACATATATAGCCAAGTTATTTACAGAAAATGAATAGATATAAGCAAAGAAATCCTAGAAACTGATTGGAAGCACTTTCTTTTTTTATTTCTTCTTGTCTTCTTGCACATAAGAGCAGCCCTTTTCAGAGGCTATCCTCCACACGCAGTGCATTTTGGATGGATAATTTTATCTTCATGATTAACATACTTAGGTTCAAACAAATAAAATCAAACTTCAATTTAAAATTCATTATTTCCCCTTGAAAAGACGAAGTATTTTCATTCATTGCTTCATACTCTAATTAGATGCTTCTGTCCATCTGCCCAGTCAATTTCTTGTTTAGGGGCCAGTCTTAAATTCATGTATTTTAAAGGCTCCAAAACTTCATTTAATTTAGCAGCAATATTCCTGTTGTGACTAGAGTAATCACTACTGTAGATAGAATAAAAATGACTGAGAAAATATATGTTTATTTTAACAGTTTTCAACATGTTAAGACTTGGCAAGATGAGACTTCTTAGTCTTATTTTCTACACACAGTAGTATATGTTAATGTAGCTGAGGAAAAGTAAATGTAATTAAATGGATTTCAAGCTGGTTTTGGTTTCTCATCAAGGATAAAATTACACAAAATGCCACTGGTGAAGGTGTATCTCAGTAACTAATGTCTAACTAATCTTGGGGATTGTCACTGGATTTCATGTTTGTCTTTTTAATATCAGGTATTTGCTTAATCCCTTCATATTTTCTTACAAGACAGCAAAGATATTACATGTAAGAAAATCCAGAGAAGCCTTGAAATGGAGTTCAGTCATGGGAATTTCTTTTTGCAACAATGATCTTGAATTCTTGCGATATCAAGGAAAAACAAATCTGACTGAGTATTGCAACATTGAAAGGAAATTCTCATTTTGAGATCCTTTGTTATAGAATCTTCTATCCTGGCAATTATAGAGAGATGAAATTCTGACTTATCTGCATATATTGGACTGGACTCTGTAGATTGATTTTGGTCTCCAGATTTGTATTTCTTAAGCTTCTCTTCTTCAAGAACACAACTATTATTAAGTGATGTACAGAACAAATAAATAATATGGAAATAGCTCTACCTAGATCAGACTGAAAGCTCATCTTTTCCAATTACCTTTCTCACCTGCTTATATTCATCATATCTTATAAAGTTATATGTTATACTTTGGAAGATGTATGTCATCACATATGATTCCTTTAATATTTATATATTAAAGCAATAAAGAACTCGAAGCACAAGATCCTACAAATCTAAGTCAAAGTACATAGTTTATAGCTGGAATTAGTGAATTCTGGCTAAGAGTAATCTCTTACAACTATTTACATTTTTATTATAACTAATTATATTATTATAATATGTTTATTATTATTATATATACATATATATATGTATATATATATACATATGTGTATATATATATATACATATAATATGTATATTATTATTATATGTTTATTACATTATTATTATAACTAATTACAACTATTCCAGGTACCAAGTGAGAACCAACCTTCTTCAGATGCTGTATATCTACATATCAAAATAAAAAATATAAAACAAAACAAAACACAATACACAAACACTTAATGTAAATCACAAAATCAATCACAGTAATAGTTTGGATTACATTTATCATTGTCAGTGCGTCTATGCTCAGCAGATGTTCTAGCTAAGAAATCAGAAAGATAGGTGGTGCATTTTTCCTTTCCACAAATACTGATTTTATTTTAGTTATACATGTTTTTTTTATTTTTGGAGTGTAGTACTTTTATAGATCTTTTTCTCTTACACTGTTTTTCCACATGTTTATTTTCATGACACTGAATTTGCTTATTTAAAAACCAGATGAGGCGCAATAGCTTCTCTAGGCACGCTGTTCCAGCATTTCACCACTGTCCGAGTGAAGAATTTCTTCCTGACATCTAACTTAAACTTACCTTCTTTCAGTTTAAATCCATTCTCCTCGTCCTATCACTATCTATTCTATATTGAAAAGTTTAAAAGATAGCAGATGTGAATATAAATAAATAATTAAATGAAGAGAAAGTGGACTTTGGTAATTATCAGTTTCTAATGCAACTAGCTTCAAAACCAAAAGTACAAACAAAAGGTAACATTTTTTTTTAATTATTTTTAAGCTGAAAAATGAAATTGGATTTGAATTTCTTGTGGTTAACTTGTTTTGCCTAAGCTGTCATGTATTGCTAAGGGAGAAAATATGCTCATTATTCATGTAAAAGGGAAATAGGATACAGTAGGAAGATAGCAGCTTAGTCTGGGCAGCTTCGGAAAATCAGAAAAGCAGTCATGATTCTTCTCTTTTTCTCTTCCCTTCCCTCCTCTACTCAATTAAACATTGAAATAATTAAATGATCAAAAAATCAGACACTAGTTCCTGAAAATGTTTGATTGATTGTACAGTATAGTAAGATGGTTAGAGAGGTCATTTTAAGTTGTCTCTTTTTAGTCTGAAAATGGAATAGCAAAAGCTATATTTTTGTTACTTAAATTCTCGGCACTAGTGAGGCTGCATCTCAAGTACTGCGTTCGGTACACTCACTACAAGAAAGCCATCAAGGCCCTGGAGCGTGTCCAGAGAAGAGCAACAAAGTTTTGAGGGATATCATGCACAAGTCTTAATGAGGAGCGGCTCAGGGAACTGGGATTGTTCAGTTTGGAGAAGAGGAGGCTCAGGGGAGACCTTCTTGCTCTCTATAACTACCTGAAGAGAAGCTGTAGTGAGCTGGTCGGCCTCTTCTCTTGTGTAACTGGTGATAGGACTGGAGGGAATGGCTTCAAGTTGTGCCAGGGGAGATTCAAGCTGAATATTAGGAAATACTACCTCTCTAAAAGAGTGGTCAGGCAGTGGAATGGGCTGCACAGGGAGGTGGTGGAGTCACTGATCCTGGAGGTGTTCAAGGAATGTTTGGATTTTGTGTTGAGGGTTTAGTGAGAGCTGTTGGTGATCTGTGGATGGTTGGACAGAATGATCTTGAAGGTCTTTTCCAGCCTTGGAGATTCTATGATTTTATGATTCTGATATTAATAGGAGAAAGAATAGAAAAAACTTAACAAAGTTTGTCATGGCCTATTTTCAAAGAGTAAATGGTAAAGAAATGCTTTCTGCTAATCTAAAGCACAGAATGACCTGAATAAAACGATTTTTTTAAATCTAAGCCTATCGTGGTTTTATGATTTTTATTTATTAGTATTCCACATCATAACATCATGTAATGCACTGGGGGTTTGACTGCTGATGCTCAAGTTCCCGGTGCCTGTCCAGAGGAGAAGAACTGCATTTCCCCAGGGGGCTTTGCGGTCAGCGAGGAGATATAACTCCCGGCAAGGACACCTGATGCTCTCTTCTTTGCCTGCACTTCTCTGTCTGCTCTTCTCTGTCTGCTTTTCTTCATCAGCTCAACTGGACTGCACTTCTCGCTTCGGCATTGTGGAGAGGCCTATCCGCCTTTCAGACACAGTTTCTCTCTCATTATTTTGTTGCTGATACTATATTGGTAAACTAGTTTGTTTCCCCTCAGATTGTTGCTGCTTTTTTCAGTTATTTTGGGGTCCCCTGTTTCCCTTTTCTGGAGGTGCAGATCCGCGGATCCCTCCACTCTGCTGGTCACGGAACCGGGCTGAATCAGCCCGTAAACCGTTGACAAAGCCAAATAACTAAAGTATCAATGTATAAGATTTTGCCATCAGAAATTTCAGATCTGTACAAGTCTGTTTTTTGTTTGTTTGTTTGTTTTTTGTTTTTTTTTTTGGGGGGGGGGGGGGAGAATGGAAATAATATTGAAGAGGTTATTTTTGCCATTTACATTGATAGAATCATAGAATCATAGAATCCTTAGAGTTGGAAGGGACTTTTAAAGGTCATCTAATCCAACTCCTCTGCAATGAACAGGGAAACTAACAGCTCGATCGAGAGATCAGAGCCCTGGCAGCCTGACCTTGAGTATTTCCAAGGATGGAGCATTCACTGTCTTTCTGGAAAACATATTCCAGTGCCTCACCACCGTTACTGTAAAAAAATTTTCCTTCGTATAGTCTAAGTCTCACCTCTTCTAGTTTGAAACCACTTCCCCTTGTCCTATCACCAGAGATCCTGCTAAAGAGTCTGTCCCCTTCCTTCTCACAGCCCTCATTTAGATATCGAAAGGCCGCTCTCAAGTCTCCCTGCAGTCTTCTCCAAGCTGAACAGCTCCAGCTCGCAGCCTGTCCTCACAGGGGAGGTGTTCCATCCTTTGGATCATTTTTGTGTCCTTGCACTCCAATAGATCCATACCTCTTCCTGTACAGATACATTTAAAAGAAATCACTTCAAAATATTAATTTAGAAGAACCAGTAATTTTTTAAAATGTCCACATGTTCAAAAGAAAACTCTCAGTGTTTTCTATGCTATAATTTCTCTTACAGTACCACAGAACTTTTTCACTTCACAAAGTGAAGAGGTATTTTTATTCCCAAAGCTTCCAGAGTTCCCACTTGGATTTGAAATGGTACGCAAATACAAAGTATCAAAACATGTTCTGTGAAATATAGATAGATAGATAGATAGATAGATAGATAGATAGATAGATAGATAGATGGATAGATAGATAGATAGAAGATAGATAATTGACTTATTTTTTCTTGCTGGAGAAATGATTTTAAATTACAGAGACAAGAAATCAATTCTCATGTACTTTATAACAGACCAGGTGGCCAGAAATTAATTTTCAATGTTCATGAAAGTTTTAATTGTTTTAGTCCTTTTTACACTGGAAGTAATGGAATTTTTATACTTATGACAATCTGTTCTGATTAATCATACTTGAGACTTTACTACTTGTAATTTAAAAGCTTGCATAGTCACATTTGTTAACTTTCTGTCCTAAAAATACCTTTCTTCCCCCTTTACAGTTCCTTACTGGCAGCTGTATTTTTTTCCAGGGAAAAAAGAAAATACAACCCACAACTGTCAAGTGGCACTCCAGCTGTCATGAACATAACTCCATATGGCAGATTATTGTGTAGGTGGTAATCAGACCATGACACAATTACATCCCATTTTTAGGAGGGGCAATGTCTATACTAGTAAGTTCTATTTTGCAGTAGGAATACTCAGTGGTTCAAAAAATTTCTAAGGACTCAATACTAATTCCTTACGAAAGATTAGCTTCAGAATCACATGAAGACACAAATCCAAATATGAAAATATATTATCAGGGAATGTTCTTCAAAAGGACTCTACTGGTCTGACCTAAAATACTGATACAGATACAGCCTCTAACATCTCTGTTTTTCTTTCTTTTCTTTCGTTCTTTTTTCTTAATTTCCTACCTTTCTAACAACAGATTAAACACACAAATCAGAGACTGGTTAAACAGACTTAATTTCAGACTTCTTTTCCTTAGAATGCAAACAAGCTGTGTTATTCTCTGTGGTGATTTCTTTCTTTTCAGCTTACAAAAGTAGACTGGAAAAGAACAGGCCCTTCTCCACTTTTAAGATACTGACACCAGCTGTGTTCAGTACTTCAATAGAAGGGTTGTTATTGTTCAACTGTTGCTGCAGAATCAAACAGTGAAAGAGGCAGGATGATTAACTGCATTCTCTGCACTTTCTTACTCTTTCTGGAAACTGATAGATATTTCCCTAAGAAATATCAATTAGAGATTACTAAATTCTGTCAATTTTATTAATATTAAATACATATTTTATTATGCCATATGGAAAGCTGAGAACATTTAGTGTAGGTCTTTTGATGTAAATCAAAGCTACAAACTGCCACAGGCTGAATACTTTAACCCCTCTACAAACAATTCCACATATAACCACATAAAGAGATTAAATTAGATTAGGTTAGATTGAAATCCCTTTGATATATGAGATTTTTCACATCTCTGAAAGGAACCACAACTTCCTCTTTTGTAGTTGCTGTCTCAACTCAAATTTAGCTCTAGTCATTCTCCTTTTTTCCTAAACAATTTTTTTCTATTTGTTTCAACCTTTTTGTTCTACCATTAACAAGGAGATGGCTGAAGCCATTGCCATTGTTACCAGGTGTATTTCAGCATTTTCTTTAAAACAGAACTATACCATCCATGATCCACATACTCTGCAACTCATAGGACTTGCACTCTTCTTTGCAGTCTTTTTTTCCTAATATTCCTAAAATGTAAGCATGTTCCAGTGGATGGATCATAGAATCGTAGAATGGCTTGAGCTGCTGAGGGTGCAATTTTTAACAATATAGAGACTGTCAGTGTCTGGAACCTGGTCATGTTCACCTACATAGCAGAGTCCCTGACTTGTGGGAAGGTGCCACAATTAGTGCCATTTTGTCAGTTAATGGTTCAGGAGTGAAATATGAGGTTCTTTCATGGTTTCATATCCAGTCCTCTCCATGAAGTGTACTGCTTCAAAGTATCCTCAAATAAAATGTGCTAGTGATGTGAGAACAAAAATCAATTTTCCCATATAAATCCCTGTAACACAAGGTTTCTTTTTCCCAGTTTCTGATTCCTCACCGTTCCCATGAATTGAACAACAGGCAAAGAGGTGACTGATACAGGCTGGCAAGGTTACTTACAGAATCACAAGACCACAGAACAGGTGAGCTGGGGGAGGAACTCTAGAAATTATGAAGTCCAGCCTCTGTGCAGATAAGAATCACTTAGTGCGGGTGCTGGAACATGTACAGTTGGATTTTAAACAACCCTAAGGTGGAAGCTCACAGACTCACTGGACAACCTGTTTGAGTGTCTGATAAACATCTGAATAATTAGGTTTTTTTAATTTTCTTTAAATAGAATTTCTTGTATTTCAGTTTATGCCAAAGTCTTTCTATGCTTTGTTAGCGCTACTGACCAGTGTTATTTCGTTCAAGTGAAGACACTTATGTATAGATACCTAAATGTAAGTGTCTAATCTTGACCTGAATGTTATTCCATACAACTGCAAATTTCACTTGAAAGAATAAAATCTTGAAGGGTTAAAGCTTAAAGAGCTAGAGAATATCAAGAGAAGGTAAGCAAAAATAGGCACAGTGCACAAGAGATCTTATTAGCAATATAACTTACTTTACTTAACTACTTAAGTGGCAAGTCCATAATAAAACTTAACGGAAACTTTATTTTTGGTTTATTACCAAAACTATGAATGTAAGGTAATTTCTAAGAACCTGTTCTGTGAAGTTTCCAGATGGTATATTTCTCCACGTATTAAAAGAACCCATATGTCTTCTGTCTAAATTACTTTCTGCCTTAAATGAAAGAAAATAAGAAGAAGATAGAACATTTTGAAAGGGAAAGATCTTCACCCTCTTTGGTTTATGTGCATTATAGGAACACAAGTGAATTATCAAGTGAATGACCAAAGATCCTACATAAAGGAAACTACCAATAAAATGAAGCATACTGCCTGTCTGTTGATTTTTCTACAGTTTGAATCATTAGTGACATAAATACAAGAAGAAAATATTAGAAGCTATGTGGATCATCTCTAGAGCAAAGAAAAATTATTTGTTTGTATCTTCATTGGTTTGGATTAGCCGGGTCATACAGCCAGTTTGTCTCAGAGAGCTGAAGCAGTCTCCAATAGAGCCAGGGAACAAGTTTGTAAAGCAGAATCAGCAGTCCAGTCTAGAATTTACTCTTTGAAGCTCTTTTATTCACAAATTTAGATTTTATGACCTTTTTTTTTTAGCAATTTAATTAGTTCGTAAGGAAGAGCAACATGAAAGACAATATGGTCCCTTATTGTCTTTAGAGATGGTGCTTTTTTACTGGACGTAGAGCAATGCACTACGACATGAGAGATTCCCAAACAGGCTCTGAGTGAGACGCCAGGTCTCTGCAGACATAATAGTTTGAGGAGTATAGACATTTTAGAGCAGTTACTTGATCATTCTAATTAGCCCTTCCTAGGCAGACCAATCCAGTAATTCAGTTATAGTTGTTCTAATAGTGATACTGTGGTCAAATTATTCCATTTTGATTCCATTGCCAGTAACATTTTAGTAAAACATATGATATGTTGGAATCCCTTCTCAGTAGTTTATAGTAACTCTAAAAACAAAAACTGAGAATTTCCATGTGAAGTAAATAATTTCACAAATGGGCATCAAAGAGAGCACCATTTCCCAAAAAATCCCAATTAGTATAAAATTTCACAGAAATGAGAGCATGCTTTGTATCCTGCAGAGATATAAAACTCAGCTCAGTTCCAATTATAAAGTGTGATGATTGGTATCTTTGCAAAACAGTACACATTCAATGATTATACAGTAATAATGGCACTGGGAAGTGTTTATCCAGTACAGACCAAATAGTCATCTCCATCCAAATTTTCTATAAAATGTAACAGTCATAAAACAAAGAATAATTCCATCAGTACAATTTTTAAAATTCTTTTTAACATATAGGAGTTAGGGTCCATTTATAGAATCTAGTCTCAGGGACCAGACCCATTATTAAGTACAATAGTTGATTCAAGAAAGGTTGGTGAGTTGTTCTACTGAATCAATTCATATCTGTTTAATAGCAGTTGCAAAAAGGAATGCAGAAGTAATGCAACACAGCCTTAAGCTGTAATTAACTCCCCATTTCAGCTCAGCAGATAAAGACAGTTCTGTGCCACTGTTACAGACTGTCCAAAATGACCTAGACGCAAATCCATACGAATGAAAGTGTACCTAGAGTCAGAATGCGCTGTAACAAGCCCGCTTGTTGCTATTATTACTGTTGTTGTTGTTAGTGGCCCAGATATGCACTACAAAATCACTTTTCTTTCCAAAGGAAGACAAATGTGAGATTCTATTTAAATTCTCCTTGCTTTGATTTTCATCTTGCCTTCAGTGATGCATTTTACAAAAGATAATTAGGGCCATGAGTGAGCCATCTGCATCACTCATGTTGATTTTCCACTCCCTCTAGAGAGTAACCTTTGGCCTTTATCTTATTTGGTGCCTTTGAGACTGGCTATATGTCATGGTCATTGACAGAGACAAATAATGATGTCCTACTGAAGTAAGCTGAGGCTATTAATAAAAATAATGTGAAATGGTCTGATCTGAATGTTTCTCACAAGCAAGCTTGATGAAAAAGGTTCAGACTGCTATTAGAAGGAAAGCTTCCATATATAGCATCTTGGAAAAAAAAAAAAAAAAAAAAAAAAAAAAGAAGGAAAAAAAAAGAAAGGGAAATTAGTGAAACCATATGTAATCTGCTTTTGTCTTTGTGTGGAGTTCAGTTAGAGCAGTCAAGACTTAAAGGAGCTATCTGAGGCAAAGAAGTTTATGGCCATTTTAAAACTTGAACCTTCAAATCATAATTAGGGATGCAACAGGCAGATTTAAGAGATATGTAACTAGATTTTTCAAGGTGTTAAGCAAGTGCAAGATTTATTATTTCTGATTTTGGAATAAGTGCTAGTTGAATGTGACATGCTCTTCTTGTCTGCCAGTTTGGAGAATAGACAGAAAATGTCTCAAAACACCTGCTCTACCAGCCCTTGTCCTTAATCAGATCTTTTTTTCAGTCAGAGGAGAAATATTACTAAAAGATGATTCTCCATCAGTATGCTTTATCATCCTGTAGCTTTGTTCACTCATTTTTCACCTACTACAATGCATATTGAATTAAAATCCCTGAAGATTGTCTCAGAATTTCTTCAAAACTTTGGCAGAATGCTGTGGTTTCTCAATGTACCTTCTTGAAAAACAGCTGGAGAGATGCTTATTGTCAAAAGATTGACCCCTCAAGATTGCCTAGTTAATGTTTGGTGGTTCTCAGCTCCCTTGGGCTATTTCAGTAGTTCAGGATAGTTGTCATGGTTCTATGTTTTTTTGTTTTTGTTTTTTTTTGTTTTTGGATTTCAGTATTCCACATCAAAACATCATGTAGTGTACGGGGCATTAAAGTGTCACTGCCCCAATCCCAGGTACCTATCCCTGTACATTACAGCAGTCATGGGATCTGGCCCTTCCGGGTGGGGGGGCGCTCTCTTGCTGCCTGGCAGTGGGTGCTGGAGGGTGCTTTCCTAGCTGTTCCAAGCTTTTCAGGTTTGAATCGGTCCCGGGAACTCTCTCTCTCTCATCTTGTCTGATTTATTAATCTCAATTGCAATTAAATTGTATCTATTGTGTTACCTTGTATTCCAATATTATAGTAAAATAAGTTTTCCTCCATAGATTGTTGCCGCTGTTCTTTTCCTCCCTTCCTTCCTTCCCATTTTTGTGGGACTGGGGTGGGGGGGGGAGGGCAGAGGCCTGTCGCCCCTGTCATGGACATAGATTGATCTGGTCAAATCCGTGACAATAGTATATCGTAGACAGTGCTCTTTCAGCTGCATTTCCTGCTTTCTCCTTGTGAGGCAGCATAATGGACATGTATCACAATGACAGTATTAATAAACCTGGTAACCATGAATTATACATTTCAGAAGAGAGGATAAAATGCTGCTAAGTCAGGGACAAATGAGTTGAGGTTTTGCTTTAATTATTCATCTACATTTTATTTATTTATTTATTGCATAGTGGACAGCTTTCATACTGAGTTGTTAAGCTTTAATGTTTCATTTGAAAAGGGCAAAAAATTGTGATATGATTGTTATCAATAACTTGAATATGGGTAAAATATGGAGGAGAGAATAATCCTTAATCTTGTAAGCGATTTGAAACTATCATAAGTCATCTTAGTCAAAAAAAAGAAAAAAACAACTATGTCTTTAGCTGTCTTTTGATCTATTTTGTAATGTTTATTTCAAGTTACCATAAGAAAACAAATATGATACTTGCCCTTCTAAGATCTTCTATTGTTTTATTGGTATTTCATTATTTTGAGTTCTGATAGGAATATCAGTTTTGTGGACTTCCTGGTGAAGTGTGTGGTAAATGGAGTTCCTGTTGGAAACTGTATGTCTTTCTTCAAGGTAAGATGTCAGTCAGAAATAGTGTCTCAAGTGACCAGCTAGTGGGTGCTGTTGTCATCAGACCATTTTCTGGCACTGCAAAAACCCTATGTTTTTCAACTTACCAGAGAACACCTATTCTTAAAACAAACAAACAAACAAAAACCCACAAACACCTAATTGCATCTAATCTTGAAAGTCTAAAGAACTAGTCAGTAAACATCTTTAGTGCAGAGACATCTAGTATATTTTACCTAATATATGTTAATGTAGGACCTTGATTTAGAGGTTCTATTTCATTTTGACAAAAGAAATAGTAGTCTATGCACAACACTGCATAACACCTCTGATTAGTTTAGAAGTTGGATGCATGGAGAGAGCTCTTGAGCTTAGTTGTAATTCTATCACAAGAAAGGAGATTTTCTCAATATGCTGTAGTGCACATAAGAAGAACAATAACAACCTTCTGACTACACAGAAAAAAATTAATGATGCCTTATGATGAAAATTGCTCTTACACTGATGTTAGCTCTGAAAGGTAATATGGAGATTTATGCATTTTTATCCGTTAAAGATGAAACAAGATAAGTAACAATATTTTTGTCATATCTGTTGTTCTGATGCATATTAAATTTTCATAACTTAGTTGTTGCAGCTGCTCCGAAGTCAAGAGAACAGAAAATTACTTAAAAAATTTGGCATTTGGGGGTATCAGACTGGCTTTCAACAAAATCACTGTGGACATGTGGACAATCATTAGGGACATAGTTTAATGGGCAATACTGGTGGTTGGTGGACAGATGGACTAGATGGTCTTAGATGTCTTTTTAACCTTAGTAATTCTATGATTCTTTGACAAGCCATCACTGCACTTGACATAGAAAATCTGGATGTCTAAAAGTGTCCTGGTTTCACTCTTATGGTGGAAAAAATATTGTGGTATTAAAGGCATGAAATTATTCCTATGTTGATGACATTCTGATGATTGCTAGATGAAACAATCAGATGTCTAGAACAATTAATGGTCTAGATTGGGTTTATTTTTACATTTATTGTTTTTTGTTTGTTTACTGCTTGTGGTGTTTGAAACATATTATCAGGAGAAATATCCTAATAGGTTGCTTGTAAATCAACTTCAGCTGCATGAACTTCAGCTCTTGTATACAAAGTGTAGTTTCAGGAGATCTAAGAAAGGCATGCTAAAAACACAGCCTGCAATACTTAAACAAAGAAAGTGTCAGAGTGTCTGGTTTAGGATATAAGTTAATAAAAGAACAAGGAAAGGAGTGCTACCTTTTGTGACAGTTCCAAACCCAGTGATCCTCATTAATGAAGCAGAGGTTGACATTTCTAAACCCATTCATAATCATCTCTGAACTCCACAGCGCTGGAACTGTTTTCATTTCCTTAACAGTTGACATTACCTTCCTGAATGTTTTGATAGCTCATACCAGAGACTTTGTGCTATGTGTTGGGATTCTATTTAAGATTTCCTTTGGTGAATGGCACATCAAAATATATAAAAGGAAAATCAAAACTTTGTAAAAACAAATATTATTAGATAATTTAACAAATGGAAGAATGTAAGAATAAAAAAGCATGTGTCTTTTATTCATGTTGAAAGCTGATTTAAATCTTATATATTTATTTAATTTTAATTTTGAATTTTGTAGGAAGCATATCTAATGCAAAACAGGAATGCATCTAGGAAAACAGCAGATATTGAACAACTTGGTGCATAAAAACAAACAAACAAAAAGTGTATTTCCTTAAAGAGGTGAAACAAATACAAGGAGATTTTCACAACTAAAGATTACTTAAAAAAATTGAAAAATTAGCATGTTATGATTGGATCTACAGGAGTGTCATGTGTGCCTAGGGGAACAATGTGGCAATATATCAAACAAACAGGAAGTGTCAACAAATATTTACCAAGTAAACTACAAAAGATTATTAAACTATGATTCAAGAAATGCGTTATGCTAACACAATATGCAAAAGCAGTGTTCTGGAAATTTTGCAACTTTGCCTTACCCATCATTGAATCATAGTAAATAGATAACTAAGATCTGTGTGTTTCTAAGTCATCTCTGCCAAAGCTAGATTACGTTTAAAACCCTACTCTACTTTAAAGTGATTAATGCAATATGTCTTCCACAAACAAGTCACACTTTCATTGTTTAATAAATTATAAAGGATTTATTCAGAATATTTCATTTCATTGTAAAATATAAATTAGGACAAAATTCAATCGATTAATAGGGATTTTCTCTTCCAATTCAATCATTTTTTCTTCTTTCACTAATGCCACCTTATTACTCCTTCACTATTCACCTTCTTATTCCTTCCTTCAAATTCCCTCAGAACCTAAACTCAGCTGCATTTATTGTTATAGTACTTATTAATGTCATTCAGTCATTCTGTCTTTTTTTTTCTTCCAATTCAAATTGTCATATAAATTTAGATTTCTTATTGTGGAAAATTGTGGCAGAGTTTTATCTGGATGAAAATTATGTATGTGAAAATTATTATTCCCAAATTATTTTCTTTGAGATGTCTATACTTTTGAGATGCACTGTAAGACATACTTCATACGATTTAGGTAAGTTTAGATAACATATTTTGATTATTACTTTTTAAATATACTTTGAACTAGATTTCCCTTTTTGCATTCTTATAAAATCTGGTTGCAAAAATGTATCTTAAGTGGAGTTGTTTCATCTCAATCAACACTGAATTATATCAAGAGATCTTTAAAATTCACTATTGTTCAATACGAAGCCCATGCTTCGGAATTTCCAGATCAAATTGGATGCATCTTTTTATTTCCTTGTCTTGCCAGATTTACCTTAAAGGGACACAAATGAAACTAGTGCATTTAAAAAAACAAAAAAACAAAAAAACAACAAATAAACACATTTAATTATCTAAAACATATTGTGATTGTCATATGCATACTTGATCAGCAGCAATAGTTGCTCACTTCTTAGTCTATCTATACAGCTCTTATTATATGAATGTTTTATATAATTTATCACATAAATTCTTACAACTACCCAAATTATTGATCATTAGCAGAACTTCAATCGTATTTCTCCATGAAATTCTTGGAATCACAAAATCACAGAATATCCTTAGTTGGAAGAAATGTTGCCAACTAGGAGAAAAAAATTGCCTTTTTAACGGTATTTGTATTTTTAAGTGAACATACGAAAAGCTTTACAGTTTAATTTGCTGGGATGTCCAGAATGGGATTCAAATGTCATGCAATAACAAGCCTGATGCCTACATCAATAGCTAAAATATTCCTCAGAATGTACACTGTCTGCAGAGATAGCAGTTACTGAACACCCAGACTGACAAAGTACAAAGAATGTGGAAATTTTGAAGGCCAAAGAGAATAAAGTCTAAGTGATTTTAAATACTTATGACCTTTATCTCTCCAGTGAAAAAAAAAAATACTGTTGCTTGCAAAAATGCTAGCAAAAATCTTAAAGATAATCTTGAACTCCAAAACTGTAATAATAGATGAAATGAAATGTAAATGAAAACAACTGAATTGAAATTAGTGAGGCATGTTGGCACCGTCTCCGCTTCAGGTGCACATTAACTCTATAGACTACAAATTTATATTGAAATAATTATTCAGGACTGAATTTTTTTCAGATTATATGAGACTTCTTGAATGCATCTTGTGGCATTATATTCACATTGCCACTGAACACACCACTAGGAACAGCATAAACAAGAGGCGATTTGGTGCTGAGATTTGAAAGTGTAATAAGTTTAATCAAATTTTATTTATGTATAGTCAACCAAATGCACAAAACAGGCAGCTTGATATCCCACACAGTTAATGGAGAAGCATATAAAACAACAGTTATCCTCTTTTAGATGTTCCTTAATTCCACAGCTGCTATGTCAAAGTCCCTGATTTTAGTTTCTGTGACTAGGGACTTATCTGAAAGTATGTTTTCTCATCTATGACACCTCTTCTTTCCTCAGTTCCCATTCCCTCACTTTCTTTCCCCATATCCCTGTGAATAAATTAAATATAAAAGAATGAGCATTAAATGCATCAAAGTCAGTTAATGGATTCTAACATCTCTGTGTGCACACTGTTCCATGATATCAAATTTGAAGCAATTTTGCCTTAAAAAAGAAAAAACGAACAAAAAACCCCTACTGATTTCCTATATTGGAAGCAGTAGATATTAACTAGATACGCTGTATAGCATAGTATTATCAATAAAGCTGTTTCTGCTGATGATTCTTCTACACAAATATTCTCTGAGTTACATATCAGAGTCAGAGGGTCAATGAATCTTAATACCTAAGACGAAATGCATGACCAAGCATTATTTTTGGAAAGGGCTAATTCAGGAAGAACTGTCCTATCATTTCAGTCAGAAACTGTTTCTGTAGTTTTCTTTCATTGCATGTAAAACAAAATCTAAAAACCCAGTTGATGCTAATTGGACTTGGTGTGAAGTAAAGGGCCTCTTGCTTCATTTGACATGTTGTAGTGAATTAAAAGGAGCTAATAAGAGCATGACAAAATTCATTTTATGTGAATAGACTGTGAGTAAATATGAAATACATCAACTGCTATGTCAGTGTTCCACTGCTGTCTATTCCTCACTTCTACTTTTTTTCTAATCATGGACCTACACACAGACTTCGAACTTTAACTGCAATTCATGCAGCTTTTCTGATTAAAACAGGATGCAAACATATTCTTTCTGTCAAATAAATCCCTAGCAGAGCAGTTGCTTAAAGTGCTTTCCTGAGGAGGAGCTGAAAGGAGGTGGTAGGTAACAGTCTTTCCCTAAAAACAAAGAAATTACTGCAGCTTGATAGGAAGTAAATTTTGATCAGCATGTGTCAGGAGACAGAGCACCCAAAAAGCCATTACAATTAGCAGATTCATGTGGCTGCTTTGACTAAGTATTGGATCCCCTGTGGTCATAGGAAATCTCCTTCCTGTGCAGAGCTTCTTTCTTTTTAGTTTCACTTTGCAGGAAGCTTTCACACAAATTGTTTGTTTGTTTGTTTGTTACAAATGAACATTAAATAACACGAGTACTAACAAAACCACATTTACTGTTCCATGATACATTTATGCACATATGAGTCACTGAATGAATGCTTACAGTAGAAGAATCATAGAACCATGGGATATCCCAAGTTTGAAGGGACCCATAAGAATAATACCTCTGCAGATGGGCACTCATGAAGCCTGTTGCACTCGTGAAGCTCAGTGAAAAGTGCAGAGTGTGACCGATTTACGTTGGCTTTATCTCCATTATCTTAGGATAACTAGTATGAAGAGTTCAGTGGATGAATTTCTAGTTTAAATGTTTCTCTGAGTTCATTAGAAATATGTAAACATCTCAGAGAGGTAGCAGAACAAGTTTGGGAAGAGTTAATATATGATTAAGCAATAAGAGAGCAAAAAAATACCCAACCAAAAGAAGAATTCTGAGAAGATCTATGGGGTTGAGTTAGCTTTTCTCAGTGTATTCTTTCCTGGAAACTGGGGACTTTAGCACTGCAGTGGTGATTACATTACAGAAACAGCTAATGGGAATCACATTACAATTGCGTTTGAACAGTGTAATGCAATTTGGTTAAAGGTAGTTTATCTTTGCACAGTGTTTTCATTATATTTTTTACCACTCTGCTAAATCAGAAGATCCTTGTAACATGAAATACCTTTAAATAAGTAATTGTGATTCTATACATTACACACACCATTCATGGAATACTAAATGAACCCGATCAGGGAGTGTAGGAATCAGACAAAGCTAAAAGTAAACATGACAGTGGAAATATTCTCACACAATGGACCCTGGGATACATTCAACTTATCACTGTTACATGTTTCTACAAAAGTAGAGTCACAATTACAGATTCTGTTACACTTGACTCAAGGAAAATTCCTCCAACATAAACAAGACATTTACTCACATAAATATGTTTCTAAATTAAAAAGATCTGCCCAGCTGAAATAGTTCTCCCCTTACTTTTCCTGTCCCCTAGAAATAAGGATTATATGTATTTTTCCTTGAGATAGCTGACAGACACTTTTCTATAGTTAATGGTGGCACTGCAAATCAGATAGCAAGGGGTCGTTTAAGAATTATGGCTTTCAGAAGAATTTCTAGAAGATGGCATACTAGGTAACTTGAAAATAATGTGTTTGCTGCTTCATGTCTTGAACCACTCATATCCAATTCTACCCTTGCATATGGAAAGCCAACTGCATTAGTAGCACTTTGTATCCTCTTTACATGCAGGAAGTAGTGAAATATAAATTTTTACATTTACATTTTCAGCAAATTCTCATTTCAGTGAACAACAATTTGTTAAATTTTTATCTTTATGCTGAGTGAAGGAATAAAAAGGAAAATTCAAAGCAAAGTGAATATAAGAGATATTCTCTTATCTTTTTTGTTTGTTTTTTGTACACAGTAAAGTTGATCGTTTTCTAAAAAGTTCTTAATTCACTAGTGTTCTTAATTGTATAATACTAAAATTATACCAACTACAGAATGTCAATTTTGACTTTAACTGGTGGTTTTATTCTTGTATGTGATGACTGAGAGCATTGTTAATTTTACTTTGTGGTAGCAGAGGATATCCCAACTTCTATTATAAAAATATTAATCGAACACAATTTTTTACAGAGGCCAAAAGTAGAAGAAGATAATGAAGGCTGACAAAAGTCAAATGCATATAGGAATATTCATTTCAATTCAAGACTGTCTTTCTTATTTCTTTATATTTTAAAGTTCAGATACATTTACACGGTGAAAGTATTGGGACAACTTGAATCTTTTGCTGCTATATAGAATCATAAAATCACAGAGTGGTTTGGGTTGGAAGGGACTTTTAAGATCATCTAGTTCCAGGCCCCCTACTATAGAAAAGGGCACCTCCCTTTAGACCAGGATGCTCAAAGTCCCATCCAGCTTGGCCTTGAGTACTTCCAGGGAGGGAACATCAGCAACCACTCTGGACAACTTGTTCCAGTGTTTCACCACCCTCAAAGTAAAAAATTTCTTCCTAATATCTGTTATAAATCTACTCTCTTTCATTTTAAAACCATTTCCCCTCATCCTGTAACTACGTGCTTATATAAAAAGTCTCTCCTCACCTTTCCTGTAGGTCTCCTTCAGGTACTGGAAGGCTGCTGTAAGGTTCCCCCACAACTTTCTCTTCCCCAGGGTGAAGAGCCCCTCAGTTTGTCCCTGTAGGGGAGGTGCTGCAGCCCTCTGATCATCTTTGTGGACCTCTTCTGGACATGCTCCAACAGCTCCATGTCCTTCTTGTGTTGGGGGCCCCAGAACTGGATGCAGTACTCCAGCAGAGCAGAGGGGCAGAATGACCTATACACCTCATAATCCTGTTCAAAACAGTATATATAAAATAAAATTTTGTAATTTGTACTAAAACTTTCCAAAGTGACACCTAAAAGTATCAGTAGTAATTATTTTATTCTTTTCATCTAAGTATTTGGTAAAATCACCAAATGGAAGATTCTGCTCTTCTAGAAACGTTTGAAAACATGTCAACCTCAGTCATGTAAAGAAGAGTCCAAGTGAGAATCTATTTAAGATTTTCTGTATAAATGGCATAATGAGAAAGTGAAATCATTTATTTTTATCTTAGCTTAGTGCTCATTTCATTATTTATTCAGTTTTTGATCTTACATTTTTCATTGCAGACTTCCAGCTCCCTGTAAGGTAAATAGATAAATAAATAGATAGATAGATAGATAGACAGACAGATAGATAGATAGATAGATAGATAGATAGATAAATAAATAGGAGTATTTACTGCTGGTTTGTAAGCCCTTAGCAAACATATTTATTCTGATTATATATGCTATGTTGCTGCAGTTTCCTATCCCTCTTAAAGATTTAGATTGTATACTTTGTGAAATTTATAGAAAAGCTATATGACTAAGTTGATCATGGAGGTCCAGGTGAGAGGCTTTCTAGGCTATTTTTTCTAATTAAATAAGAATTTGAGGGTTGAAGGTGTAGCAAAGGTGATGTAAAGTCAGTACTACATAAATGAATGAATGTCTGAATGACAAGGCAATGATGGATTTGGAAGATCTGGAATGTTCAGCCTGGAGAAGAGGAGGCTCAGGGGAGACCTCATTGCTCTCTATAACTTCCTGAAGGGAGGTTGTAGTGAGCTGGGGGTCGGCCTCTTCTCTCGTGTCATTAGTGATAGGACCAGAGGGAATGGCTTCAAGCTACGGCAGGGGAGATTCAGGCTGGACATGAGGAAGTATTACTTTTCAGAAAGGGTGGTCAGGCACTGGAATGGACTGCCCAGGGAGGTGATGGAGTCACCAAGCCTGGGGGTGTTCAAGGAAAGGCTGGATGTTGTGTTGAGGGACATGGTTTAGTAGGAGCTATTGGGAATAGGTGAACGGTTGGACTGGATGATCTCTTAGGTCTTTTCCAACCTTGGTGATTCTATGATTCTATGATTCTATGATTCTATGAAAAACTGTACCCTATCTGCTTTGCATCGTAATAAATAATCAAATAAAAAGTAGAAATACCTATGAATTACCTCTTAAATGAACATAAAAATATATATTAGGTAATACTTGCTTATTTAATGCAATAAAGAAAAAAAAAAGACCATTTTTTACCAAGCACGACATATTATTGCTAAATAGAAGGGGAAAACTGCAGTCTTAATCAGGTAAGTACAAGAACTTTGATGTTTAGAGCTAATATAACAGGCTTTTGTATAATGATCAGGTAAAATAAACAAACTGTATGTCTAATCTTGAAATGAATTCAATTTAATTTTGTCCAAGTACTTTTTTGATTCCCGGAACTGGCATGCAGCTGTAAAGACAGCTAACCTAGCAACATCTCTGCATTGTAAAACTGGACACAGACTAATTCCAACGAATTCCGGTATGAATTCTTGGAGAGATCTCTGAATGAAATTGAGGTAAATTACTATGACAGAAATATTATCAACACTAGCATGTATTCCATATGTTTTTGCACCTGAGCACTAATAATGGAAGACGTTTTTTCAGAAGGCATGGTCAGAGCATAACAAGATAAAACAGTATATCACTGAGGGCAAAGGTGTTGTCTGTAAACAGCACTTCAACTTCACCGTATAATTCAATATTTCTTGTAAATGGTGTTCCATTGAAAAAAGCATGAGTCCTGCCAGCATCTCAGCAACACAGTGTAATTCAATAAAATTTTTAAATGCCATAATATTCTAATCTTGATACATTATGAACTGACAAACAGTATGAGTTATTTGCTCCTACCTACTTACATAGAGAACAAGTGTACAACATGCATTTTAACTAATATCCTTAAAAAATTGGAAGGAGTTAACAAAAAGTTGTGGTACATTGATGGATGAAACATGGAAATTGCAAGATGACAAAATGATTTCATGAGTCCATGGTTCCTTCTCCTGTCCTCTGACAGGATTTACCTAATCTACAATAGACTAGTCTGTGTAATCTGAGTAAATTTTAATAATGAGAATTTTATAGCCTCCATCAATTAATGCTTGGCTGTGCTCTTAGACTGAAAGTTGCTCCAAACAAGATTTCTTCTGCTACAAATTAAGATTATTATTTCTCATTCTGTCTTCATTGGAAATGTAGAACAAGAAATCTTCATAAATCCAACTAAGGAAAATTCTCAGTATTTCCTCTATCAGGAGAACAAAACTGTCCTCAGTTACCCCAGTCTTTTATTTTACTTATTTTTCTAAAGATTGTAATATTTGTGGTGTTGCCTCTAGTTCTCAATATCCATATGTTCTATAACATGGTGAATCACAGAATCATAGAATCATACTCACAAGGTTGGAAAGGACCTACAAGATCATCTAGTCCAAACGTCCTCCCATAAACTACTCCACCATAAACTATGCCCCCATAAACGTCCCCCCTTTACAACCACAACCTACTAAACCATATCTCGTATTTCCTCATCCAGATGCCTCCTGAACACTGCCAGGGACAGCAACTCCACCACTTTCCTGGGCAGGCCATTCCAGCACCTGAGCACTCTGTGAGAGAAAAAGTTTTTTCTTATATCTAATCTAAATCTCATCTGATGCAACTTGTGGTCATTTCCTCAGTTCCTGTTTGTTGCCTGAGAGAAGAGGCCAACCCTCTCCTCATCACAACCTCCCTCCAGGAGGTTGTAGAGTGCAATGAGGCGTCCCCTGAGCCTCCTCTTCTCCAGGCTAAACGATCCCAGCTCCCTCAGTTCCCTCAGCCGCTCCTCATAAAACTTGTGCTCCAGATCCCTCATGAGTTTTGTTGCCCGTCTCTGGACATGTTCTAGAACTTTGATGTCTTTCTTGTATCGATGGGCTCAAATCTGAACACGGTGCTCAAGGTGTGGCCTCACCAGTGCTGAGTATAGGGGAACGATTAGCTGGACTTAACTCCATTAACCACTACCTGCTGGGCATGGCCCTGCAGCCAGTTCTTTACTTAAAGAAAGGTATACCTGTCCTGGCCTCAGGCAGCCAGTTTCCCCAGGAGAATACTATGGGAGACCATGTCAAAAGCTTTGCTGAAGTCTAGGTAGACTACATCAATAGTCTACAACTTCCTGAAGGGAGGTTGTGATGTGGATGGGTTTAGGCTCTTCTCCCAGGCAACAACAGAACACAAGAAAATGACCACCAGTCTACCAGTCTGGTCATCCAGTCATAGAAGGAGATGAGGTTGGTCAAGCACAACCTGCCTTTCATGAGCCTATGCTGGCTGGGCCTGATCCCTTGAATGCCACGCACATGCTGTGTGATCTCACCCAAGATTATTTGCTCCATAACTTTCCCTGGTACTGAGGTCAGGATGACAGGCCTGTAGTTCCTCGGATCCTCCTTACAGCCCTCTTGTAGATGGGAGTCACATTGTCAAGCCTCCAATCCTCTGGGACCTCTCCAGATAACCAGGAATGTTGATAGATATCAGAAAGCAGCTCAGCAATCATATCTACCAGCTCACTCAGCACCCTAGGATGGAGCCCATCTGATCCCACGGACTTCTGACATTCCAGATGTTGGTAATGTGTTTCACACAAAACTTGACATTTTGCTTCCAGATGGCTTCCTCGGGTGGAAACAGAATGAAAAATTGCCTTTGATATCTCTTGGTATTCCTTATTGATCCCTTCCAAGACAGGAGACAAGCCCCACCTCTCCCATTCCTATACTCATTCATCTATTCCAAGATTTAACTTATTTTGATAATGAATTATTAATAAAACATTAAATTATAAAGACCTAGGACACTTGTTTCCTCCTGCAGAATTCTCAGAAATGTGTTACAACACTAGAAGGGCATAAAACTGTACGATTCCAGAGTATGGAACACTTCTCATATGAATACAGACTGAGAGTTAAGCCTAGAGACAAGAAGGCTTTTGGTACAACTCATTGTGGCCTTCTAGTTCTTGAAGGGAGCTTAAAAACAGGAGGGAGAAAGAGTAAGACATTATCTGACTGTGCTAGGACAAGGGGGAATGATATTCAACTGAAAGAGAGGAGATTTAGATTAGCTGTTAAGAGGAAATTTTGTACTCAGATAGTGGTGGGGCACAGGATGCTCAGAGATGTCGTGGATGCTCCATCCCTGGGGGCATTCGGGCCCAGTTTGGATGGGGCCCTGGGCAGCCTGGTCTGGTTGTTGACAATCAGAAGGTGAACTTAGTGGGCTTTAAGTTCCCTTTCAATCCAAGCTATTCCATGATCCTAAGATTCCACGATTCTGTGAGAATTGTAATAAACATATTGTGATATGGTCTATTAGAATTTTCTACCAGAAACATACAATTCAGTGTAAAAAGGTTTGTTGAAAGATATTAAATAGGTTCTAAATTCCTTATTTTCTATGTCAGTTACCGCATCAGAGGAAAATTAGGTCTGACAATGTTTTGACACAAATGTCTTGGAAAATGTTTGTTCTATTATCATCTTGTTACTTGCTAGACAGATCATTCAATACTTTCTCTGGATATTTATGTGTTTCAGAATGAATATGTACATAGTTTTGTTCAAAAAATTTTCCTTTACAAAAGTTGTATTCTGGTTCACCTTCTCTAGTCCTGTGGGAGTTCTTAAAAATAATTTCACAATGAGTTAGAAATTGATTGATACATTTCTTAAGTACTTTACTGCTGTGTCTTGCTATTTGTGGCCTGTGGACTTGTAGATGTCTATAAGACACCAGAAAATAGTGATTTAGTTATTTGTTAGGCAATAGACAGCAAAAAAGAGAAACATGAGAAGGAAGACAAAAGCTTCATCCAGCAATAGCAAGAGGTTCAACTTCACTCCTTCTTTCCAGACTCTTTTACCTACTCCTCCCATTCATCCTACCCTCCCAGGATTCAGAGTCAGGTTCAGGGCTTTACTGTAAGCTGTAAAATTGTTTAACTGTTTAAATTCTGTGAACTTCAATATCAAACCACGTGTTAACAATAGATTGTTTGATTTAAAAATTTAAATCCATAAAGATAATGTATCTAATAAGAAATAGTTATCGCTTTTAGTTTAGAATATCTCACTGGCCCAGGAAAAATAATGAAGTTTTGTAAATTATAGACTGAATGTTTTAAATCCTTCTGCACCTCAAAAATATTTTAAATTCATGCACAAAGCACATTAAAAAAACATAATATAATCCTTCAAAAGCCCAATGAATGATATAGAATGCTTTTGCATTGCTATTTTTCTGACCAGAAACCCATATTTTCTCCCTCTTATTTCCACTGTGCTAAATCATAAATGAAGAATTGCATAAATACTATGCCATAGGACATATGTAAATACACAGCTATTTTATTTTCTGGAAAATAGACTGCTAGTGGATAATGTTTTCTTAGCATACTGTGTCACTTTTCCTTTGATGAAAAATAAAAAAAAAAACAAAGGGGACTCTTGAAATGAAGTTCTACTTGATGATGGTCCATTTCCAGAGCTTTAAGATTATAAGGCAGAGAATATGTTATATAAAAGAGCACTAGAAAACTATCACTTATCTATTTGCTAGATCTCCTCATGGTGCACTGTCAAATTAGATAATTCTCCTTTCAGAGATGCAGAGGTGATTAGGCTGACAGAGGAAAAGGTGTAAGAGGGTAGGATAGTGAATAAAGTGCCAGTCTCCTCTTCTCTGTCTTTTTGGACAGAATTCAAGTTTGAGCTGGGACATAGAATAGAAATGATCAATATTGCTACCTTCCATATGCATCTTGATAGAGTACAGCAGCAAAGTAACTCTCCTTAGAGGAAATAGCAAATGAAAGAAGAGCTCTCAGTCACTCCAAATTGTTGGGAAATGTAGAAACATCAGAGAAGGTATTATGTGGTCAGTCTTGAAAAGATACTTCATTTTCCTCCTCTTTCTTCTCGTTATTAAATATATCCACATTAAAAAATAATCAAGGCTTCTTAGGATCTTGTGCCTAATCCCAGTAGACTATTCCATAAAAAATCTTTAAGATTTCAGTTTCTCTCTTAGATTTCTGCTATACAAAATAAATGAATAACAAGTTTAGCTGCTAGTGGAATAACTTGCACTTTTTTACCCCTTTTCTCATCCATTATAAAATATACAACAACAACAACAACAACAAAAGAGTATCTTTCTGAGTAGTCTATATGTTCTGCTGCATTTCTGAATGGCAATTAAATAGATAACATGAAAACTTGGAATGCTGCACAGCAGATCAGATCTACCTTCAGAAACTGAAAAGTGATATTGTGCATAAAACTGGGTTTGCACCTTGAGTTCAGTTTGGATTTTTCTCTGAAATTATCAGTAATCCCTCTCAATCAATTTTTTGAAGTATTCTAACTGCTATAAAAAAAGTAGTATTAGTATAAATTCAAAATACTCAGAATAACTTCACTGACATTTTCCTTAAGTAGCAATTTTTGAAATAAAGACAACCACAGTTAGGTGGAAGGACACATCCAGAAAATATCTGGAATATTCATTTGTGGGTGGACCAGAGCCTATACAAAAATTTACCTCAATCTCTTGAAGAGATTGTTTGATTAGAACTGAACATGATTTTTGTTATTTTAAAAATTTATTTCATAAGCAATTATCAGAACAAACTAACTCAATAATATTAACAGATTTTTACCCATTTATGAAGAGGAAAATCAGGATTCAATTTTGTCCTTACCTGAGGATTTTCATGTTCAAAATTTTACTTTCCAAAAGGGTCAGTTAACCAGTATGTCATAGGTTTAGACAGGGAAGAAAATCTACTCCAACTGTGCCACTCTACACTGAAATAAAGAATACAAATTTGATGGAAAAAAAGATGGAAAAAATTATGCAGCCACACAACAAATAATAGGGTCTTCCAGCTTTTATTATTTGTTTCTGGAACAATACTTATATTTAATATACTGGATGTTGTATGTTATATTTAATATACTGGATGTTAATATACTTATATTTAATTTACTGGATGTTGCGTTGAGGGACATGGTTTAGTAGGAGCTATTGGGAATAGGTGAACGGTTGGACTGGGTGATCTTTTAGGTCTTTTCCAACCTTAGTGATTCTATGATTCTATGATTCTATGAATATAGAGTAGGCCTTTTGATTGCTTGCATAACATGGTCTTTTTGGGAGATCATGCTTTCTGGGAAGACAAAGATGTGCTTTTTAATTATACTGCATATCTACCTGCTCTATTTCTTTATTGAGGTTACTTTGCTTCAGGCTTTTATAACTTGTATTGACTTGTCTTCAAGAAGTAAAAAAAAAATCTGTACTTTTTTTGTTTGGGATTTTTGTTGAGAAGGAATACCTTTACCACAAATTGTATTAATTTTGAAATCAAACACGGAAATATACTGTTCTGAAATCAAATGTGGAAAGGCAGTGAGAATGCTTTAGGCACAGTTCATGTCAGGTGTACTGAGGCAATGCATAACTTGAATTATCTTGGAGTGCCTGGTAAGGTGTAAGTAGCTGTGTTCTTTTTGGAAATCAAGAAATATCAAGAGATAGCCCATTAGTCCTGAACTTTCAAGCTCAAGTCCCTTGTCACAGAAGAAATCAAGGACTTAATGTTAGAGAAATAATTCAAATCATTTGCCTACTCTTTCCTTCAAATTAATAAGGCATATTTCCTTCAAAATTTACAGATCTGCTGGCCAGCTCTCTGAGGCAAACTTGTCTTTTTTTTTTTTTTTGGTGGATTTGTGTTGCACTATGCACAGCAGGTCAATGTTTTGAGTACTTCTACAATAGTGTGTTACAGATTATTCCATAAAGTTTGTACGTGTGTCTTTATTTCTTTCCTGCATGACAAAAATAATGAATGCAAAATTTTGCTGGCCCCTGTAGAAATAGGAAAGCAGAAACGGTTGACAGCTTGCCATAAAATTCATCAGTTTGGAGAATTAAGATGTGGAAAAAATATAACCTTCACTGAAGGGAAGAGGTAGTGAGGTTTTGAACGCTTTTTCTTAGAACAGTTCAGTTTATTGTAACATTTTCTTCTAGTAAATACTCTGACGGAGAGTACAGAAGAAGGGAATGAACAGGAAAACAAATTCCTGTTGCCCATGACTTCCTGCTGGCTTTTCCAAGCATTATTTTCAAACTGTTGTCTTAATATATGCAATTAACTTCATCTTCCATGTACTAATTTGAAAGGTTTACTGTTCTAAAACTAGTTGTTTGGTAGAATCTGTCAATTCACCCCTTATGTCTTGGAAAGGATAATGTTACTAAAGGGTAATGAAACAAAAATGTAATGTGCAAAACAGTTAAAATTTTACTCATTACAATATACATATATTAAAAAAAGCTCACTTATGAAAGTGAGCAGACTGTTTCTTTTACTGAAATTTTTATGTCTAATTCTCCCCGAGATCTAGAATGTAAAATGTTAAAACCAGTATTTTTAGTAATTAAATTCTGTCGAGGGCACTCTTTACATAGGTAAGGTGATTAAAAACTTTAATAGCAGGAAGATAAATCTTATTGCTCTTACTGTGTATCTGGTCCCATTGGCTGGACATTGCTTCATTTTAGTAGGAGGCAATTAGGATGGTGCAAGATCTGTGAGATGCATATCAAATTAGCCATACCTGTGTAACATTTAATTCAATGAAAAGAAAAATTACAAAGAGCTTTCTCTCATGTAACATACTACATATGTTTCTTATCATTACACCTTCAAACACAGAGAAAAGGGAAATGATATAAGGAAATTACATAGACAGAAATGCAGAGAGTTTTTTTAGATAACAATATTTAAATATATGCACTCTTTAGTTTTTAGAAGCAATTAATAACATGGTACCTGTACATTTATTGGACAGTAACGTACTGAAGAACATACAACTGCTCCTATTTATTTTACCATATGAGAGCTGGGAAAAGGCACTCAAAGGAAACTGACAAAAACGAGCAATTCTAATCAGCCTGTGAAATTCTTTGCTACCTTAATTTACTGTTACCAATGAATTAGGTCACATGGAAGACTATGTATATATGAAAATGTAAAGTATATTAGATGTTCAAAATCCTCCTGCTTCTGCATATAAAATCAGAGTTTGCCTGGAGTTAGACAGAAATATATTTTATTTTGGAATTATTTTATAGGAGAAAATCTGATATGCAAAACAACAGGCAATATCTGCTTTTCTCTGAAATTTCCAACTGCTACACTGACTAGTGTCACAAAATGAACTGGCTGAATCTTTAAAAGCCCTTCTGCACTGAGAGAGTGTGATGCAACCAAGCTGAAATGCTCAAGACAATGACATATTCATGGGGTAATCCCTATGTATCCCTGAATCTCTGCATAAGATTCAGTAGAGTCACAAAAGATTAGCAGAATTAAAATTTAAAACTTTTAAGTCAACCAAGTTTCTGATAGTCCTTGTGTTTTTCCACAAAACTGTCAAAATTACTACCTGCTTAATAACTAATTCACACCAACATAAGGATACAGTTATTTTGCTATGAATACATTATCTTGACATGATAGTTTGCTCTGAACAACAAGATTTAAGAAAATTACAGCAGTCTAGTCAAGCTATTGTCAGGAATTTCAAATCAGCTGGCTCTTCCTCTCTTTCTTTAGTATCATCTTGCAACCTTCAATATTTGTGTAAGGACAACATTTTGTTCTTTAAAATGCTAGATATATCACTGCATGTTTATATAAATATGTGCTGGTTTTTATTCCTTTATTTTTCTGTGAATAGTGTCAGAACAATTCGGAGAGCAGACTATTTCAGCCTGATAAAAATTGACCACATCTTTTCATCTCTTCTAATGTTACTGTCACAAAACTATGATCCAATTGTTTACTTCTATTCTTCCTAACCAAATCCTCATTCAGTACTTATTTTCCTATCAGCCATGAAGATTATTTTCTACCTACAAACAGAATTATATTTTTTTTCCTTGAAAATTAGCTATGGAAAGAGTAAGCCTTTATATAAATGAAGGGGTAATGTCTTTCCCTATTATCACTGTCTCTCAGAGGATGAATGTAAATACACAAGGGTTTTACAGCAAATATTCAAATTGCAGGTGCAGTTGAAAAGGACTGATGTAACAACTGTCTTACTGAGGGTAGTTTTGGCTTAGAGATGCCTTTAGGGCATATAGAAGTAACCTCCCTGACACTGACAGGATTGTTGATAGGACTTCACTCTGAAACTTGAACCATATCCAGCCGAAAAAATGATCTTGCATAAGTTGAAGAGATTTCTGAGTACATCAACCAGAAAAAGCAACTGTCATGAAGCATATTTTCCTCCAAAAATGAGGGGGAATAAGCCCAGTTTTCATAATTTTGTGACTTCATCTACCTGACGAAGTTAAATGGAAGATTCTTCTACTCCTCCATTAACAGTTGCTTTTTGCTGTGTTTGGTCCCAGTGGAGTCATATGGTAAGATATCATTCATCAAAGATGAGAGTGTCTAGCCAAAAGTGAATGTCTGACTACCTCCGTCCTCTTGAGAAAGCTTTCGCTGGTTAGTGTTGAAGAATATATGTCAATGAATAAAGTAATTTCATCTTTACTATCATTGATCTGGTATGTTTCATGGATAATAAATTCACTCAGACAAAAATGTCAGTTCTCCGTGACATCATGAAGACTAAAATCTACTTTCTAAAATTATCATACTTCAGCAGAACTTTTAAAAGTTATCTTTATTGTTTAGCAATATTCTCTCCTTTTCATATCTGAGCTTGCCTAGAAGTCAATAATTTTAGTACAGTTACTGCACAGAAAACATGGGTCACAAGTTATAGAATTAAGAAACACTGTGCACTGACTTTTTTATTCTGAACTGTTGTGCAAGGAGAAGGCAGATGTATAGAGACAAGCAGAAGATTTAGCTATTTGTCACTATTCTCCGACAGCAAATTATATGTGATTTGTGTTCACATTTTTATGCATGAAATTCTTCGTAATTTAAATAAAATTTCTCATTGCTTCACAGAGATCTTGAAACACATTGGTCTTCTGTACACACAGAAGTACACTGATTTTTCAAGTCACTTTTGTTCATAATAAATTCTTAATAATTTACGCCTTAATATGATCCAACTTCTCATGATATCTGGACTGGAAATATAAAATGTCCCCATTTAGTTGAAGTTGTAAGTTTGAAGAAAAAAAAAGTATTAAAAAGTAACTAAAAGTAAAATGCACAGAACCTCATAAAGCATTTCACACTGAGGATTAATGAGTTCTAGTTGCTCTGGCTTTCAGCTGTAGATCACTGATTTTTAACCTAGTTTAACAGTGCCTCAAACTTGTTACCCTTTGAAGTTACTTTGGCAGTTCAATTGAACTAATCTATCTGATACAGATTTCTGCAGAAAAATGTCCATATAAAGGAAATCAATTCCATGAAAACAAAACTTGCTAACAGTCTTTATTGATGCCATGCAATAAATGAGCATGAAAAATGTTAAGGGATTATTTACTTTGCTGAGAGTAAAACCCCTAAAGAATTCATATCTAGAGGGAAGAAAAGAGGGAGGAGAAAGGAAAGGATTTTTTCCCTCAAAAAATGCAGCTTCAGATAGAAATCTCCTCCAAAGTAGGTATAACAAAATAAAAAAGGCTAATAATAAAATTATGGAGAAAATACTACATATGAAAATACAATAAAATATTATGCGATAATCTCATTTACCTCGACCAAACAGACAGCTTCCAGAATGTCCTCTGTCACAGTAGGTAAACTGCAATGAAGTTCTGCTTTCCATCACTGGAATTACCATGACAAATGTCCTGATTCCATCTGGGAATGAGTTGATTTTCTTAATAGTAGTTGGTATGATGCTATGTTTTTTGCTTTAGGTTAAAAATAATGCTGATGTAACATTGATGTGTTAGCTGTTGCTGAGCAGTGCTGCAAAGAGCTGAGGACATTTCAGTTTTCTTAGCTTCTTGTACCGTCCTGCCAGCAAGGAGGGCTGGAGATGCACAAGGAGCTGTGGGAGAACAGATCCAGGACAGCTGACCCAAACTGACCACATGATGCTCCATACCATATGACATCATGTTGGACTTGTATTTGCTAGGGGAGCTGCTTCTTCCTGGATCTGGATGGGCATTTGTCAGTGGGCGGTGAGAAATTGCTTTGTGCGTCATTTGTTTGTTGTTGTTATGGTTTGTGTGTGTGTGTGCAATTATGCATCTGTTTATTATTACTGTTATTTTTCTTTTCTTTTTCTGTCTTAGTAAATAGTTTTTATTTCAACCTAAGTGTTATATATATTTTTTCAGTTCTCTCCTCCATCTCACTGGGAGGTGGGAGGAAAGATTGAAATGCTGTGTGGTATTTAGCTGCCTGCCAGGTTAAATCACTGCAGCAAAGAAGTCTTGTTTTTCAGGCCCTGGAATAACAAATTTATACCTGGATTTTTGGGAAATGAACACAGCACTGTCTTTTAAATAATACTTGTGAAAAAAACTTTCATCCTTAAACCTTGTAACAGAATGGAAAGAACAGTCTCTTGTAACCTCCTGTATTAATGAAATGTCTGCAAGCTCTGGTCCTTAAAGTCATTTCCAAGTCAGTGGTTTCAAAACAGACTCTTGGTACTACCAGTGATTAGATTTTGGAGTGTTGAATTTAAATGGGTAGAAAAACACATGCAACAATGCATCAGCATTGCTGTAGTGTGTGCTTTATGCAGAACAGAAAGGTCCCAGGAGCCACTAAAACACCAAAATGTACACAACTCTGAAACATAAACCCATACATAGAATAAGATCAAACCCATAAAGTTTTCCTTAATGATATGGAAGTAAAATATTTCTTTATGCTATTCTATCTCACAACTTATATGAATAGTCTTTTTCTAATTGCTGTAGGGAAGAAAACAATGGAAGAACATGCAGTACTTGAAGGGTGAATGGAGAAACAGCACTTACTGGTCAATTTAATCAGTTATCAGTGTATGTTTATCTGTCTCTATAAACATTTACTTCTGCAAGGACCACATGCTGTTAATAGTCTCTTTTCCTTCTTCATCTCCCTGTTCTGCACAAATTTTTGTCTGCATTTGTATTAATTCAAAGCTATTCAGCAACACTGTTTTAATTCCTCTCAGTTCCATACTGTGTACTCCATTCCTACCCAAAATTACTTCCTCAGCATGAGGCTTTGACTGATCACTTCTTTCTGCCCATTCCTGATTTCTGAAAGATATGATTCTGCCCTTAATTTAACTATTCTACCACAAACACACCCTTCTTTATGTTAATGCCATTCATTTCTTTGAACCAGAAAACTTATTGCTTTTTATTCTAAAAAAATCCTCTTTCCTTTATGGAATATCTGCTTCATGTTTTAAAATCACTTCACTGAGCTGAGAAAAAGCAGAAATCTTAAAAATAGGGCTGAATGATTTCTGGTCATCAATAGTCTACTGCATGCAGAGGAAGAAAAAAAGGACTGTTGACTTTGTATGATAAGAGAAAAATACTACCCAGACCTTTACTTCTAGATCCTTGGAAATAAAGTGGTCATAAATGAGACTGTGTAATTTTACTTATTTTCTTTGGTACTTATGCTATACACATGGTATCCATGCTGTATTTATAAGTGATCTATCTTGCGGGCTGTTGTATTGGGTTTGCACTGCAACATTTTGGTAGCTTGGGGTGGCATGGGTGCCCTCTGTGAGCAGCGCACAGAAGTGCTGTATGTCAGAGCAGAGGACTTCAACAGGGACCTGGGTACAGCTGGGCACAGCTGTGCCATGAGTAATGCTGGGTGCACCTCTGGAAGAGCAGTTTCACATAGCATTATTATGGCTTAACTTATGCTACTTATCAGCATGGACTTTGACTTAAATAAGCCTCAGGCTCAGTCAATTTATGTCCAAGTGTTTTTTTGTACTGAAGTAATGTTTACTTATAATCAACATCAGGATCCCTGTTTTTCTTAACTTTATGAGTTTTCAGTTTCTGAATACTTAGAAGTTTTTGAAGGAGAACTTTCAGAAGACAGATTGGATTTTAAAGCAGTTAAGTAGTTTTGGCTCACTTCAAGAAGAACTATGTTCAAGTTTGTAATAAGGATCCAACAGAACATATAATTGAGCTTCAAATTCTTGCAAAGCTAGTAAGTATACTTAGAAATACACTGCTACCTACTGTGAGCTTAATAGGTAATAGTGCACCGAAAATGTTCCACAGGCAGCTGTGTGAGCAGAAATCTGCCATTAAACTATAGACCTTCCTCATCAATTCAGCAATTCATTAAAATATTTCTAATAGGCATTACTCATCCCTCTCAAAGGGATACTAGCTTTCTTGCAATTAAAAGATATTAAAGTAAAAAATTCAGATACCAGACAAGCAATTAGCTGTGCAGACCAATCACCTTGTTACTCATTTATTCTTTAATTGACCAGAGTTAAATAGGTATTTTGACAAGGACCTGGTAACTGAGAAGAATAGTCTTGAGCCTGATCAAGAATATGCAATTTTATTCATCTTGTGTAGTCACATTTTGAATAAGTAGTAACAATAATGCAAATAGTATTCAGTGTGTTTTAAATCCTTGCATGCTTTTAGCTTTGCATTCAGGGATTAGCTCCCTATAGACAATAATTTGGCAAACTGCATGGTGAAGCATGACTACAGGGAATAAAGCAAGAGTATCTTATTTTGCATTCTAAAACCTCTGGGGAATAAAAATAAGTCAGAAATTGAGGAACATGCTCCAATAAGGGGTGAGCTTGACCTCTTGCTGATATAGAAGGATAGCAATAGCTATTTTGACTTGATGCTACTTATTATTTTGCACTTACATTTTCCTAAGTTCATTTTCCACTTTTTTTTTTTTTTCCTAGATCCCTTTTTTTCTTTGACAAAATGCTGAGTATGACTTGTCATAGCAAGGATAATGCTACATAATGATATTTTTAGAATAGACTGCAGGCTCCTAATGTAGAATTCATAAAAGGTTTAACGACAGTAGATTTTGACAATTTCATTGGCTAAAGGTTTTGCTTTTGTATGCAGACAGACAGCTAACTGTACCACCAAGAATTTATCCACAACTAGATTTACGAACTTTCTAATCCTTCTAAAAAGTCTCTGAGTTTCACTGAAATGTGAATTAATCTTAAGCACATTCTACAACTCATAAATGCAATTTCTTCCAGACTTGTTTTACTAAAGAATATGTAGGATGAAATCTTGAGTACAAAGAGCCCAGTTGTGCCTGAGTCAACCCTATTCCAACACCAACAGAAAAAAAACACCTCAAATAGCATCAGGGGAGATTTAGAGAGGCACTGAAACAGGATGCCAAAGGAAGTGGTAGAGTCACCATCCCTGGAAATATTTAAGAGATATATGGATATATCACATAGGGATGTGGTTTAGTGACATACTTTGTAGTGGTTGGTGATGGTTGGACTTGATAAACTTAAGGGTCTTTTTCAACCTAAATTACTATATGCTTCTACAACATGCTTGCTTCAACTACATTTCACAGCTTCATTGGGAAATGCTTAATGTCCAGGGATTATTTTATACAGAATATTTTAGTAATACCTGAAGATATTTGTCACTAACAGCCCAAATGTGCCAGGCACTTAGGTAAAGGTTGTAGCAGATAAGGTAAAACAAAACTTTTAAGCTTCAGCACAAGGTATATTCTTTTCCTGTTCTGGAGAAATTGCTTTTGAAAAGGGGGGATTATTTTTTTACTATAAGCTGCATTTTGCTTCAACCATAGTCACAAAAAAAGAACTTCCTTAAATCTTGGGTTGGAATTCCTATGAGGTGCATGTCAACTCCCTGAGAACTGGGGAATTGAACTCACTACAAAACTGTGTTAGTAAAATATTAAGGTTACGGTTATAGTACTCAAACACTAAACCAATTCAATGCTTGTTTTTTTTTCTATTTTTTTTTCTATTAAATTATTAATTGCATAACAGGTAATGTGTATCTCTTATGTAAACAGTGTTGGAACATTCCATAGTCATGATCAGTATTTGTCTGCAAATTATGTTGTGAGAAGCTGGCACAAGATGAAATTGGGCCATTTACACAAGTAAGCAGAAGAGTTCTGGGCCTAATAATCCATTCTGAGTACCTGGGTAAATATTACTTTACGTCATACAAGCTCATATACCATATTTCCTCCTACTGTTCAAAAATCGGGTCTTAATTTATAAAAAGGACTGGTGATTTGTAACAGTTTATTCATAAAATTGATTGTTTCTCCAGTTAGAATAATTGATTAAAAAAATTAAGCTATCTTAAATTCAGATTTATCTTACAGCCAGGCTCAGTGGAGTAGTCTTGCTATTCTTTTCAGTTTATAAACCTAGACTTTAGAAATCTTTCAGAAAATATCTGAGAATTTTGTTCCCTCATGTCATTAATTAGTTCCAATGCCCAAGACCAATTTTCAGAAAAGTAGCATTATGAATACTAGTGATGCTCATAATTTTCTAAACCTGTTATCCTAAATTAGACTGGGAGGGATCTTCTACAGACGTGAATTATTAGTACAATCTCTGGTGTATTTTCAACCTACTCTTAAAGAAAACGGCTGGACAATAACCTGAATGCTGCAACAGGCAGTCTGAAGACAGTCATATGTTCTAGCTTTGTGAACATAAGTTGTATCACTATTCTCTGTGCCAAAGAACAGTTCCCATTTCGTCTGTGGTCGTAAATACATCAGGGTAACTATTTATCACTTCATAAATTCATATTTGAAGATCAAATAAATAAATATGAATTCTCACAATGAATTTTTTCTGTAAGTAATTTTCAGTGAAAATTTTCACAAATTTTCAGTAGGCAAATAATCTTAGGGCAAGCTGATTTGTGACTGTCAGGTTACAATGATTTAACATACTACACATAAGCTGAGCAAACTCAACCACCCAAGTATAAGCTTTCACCTATAGCAGATGGATTACATTTTGAATTAATTTTAGCTTCCATTTTTGTAGGTTATGTTTATAGTGAATTTCCTCGTGTTCATATGAGGCCAAGATTAATAAATACACATGGTAAAAAAGGATCTGCAAAGGAATTGTTATTTCTCCTCATTAAAATCCTAATAATTATTTTTTAAATTTTGCTTAGTAAAATGTCTTGGAATGTTGTTCTTAAATGAGGAATATGAATATTCATTTACTGACTAATCTTTGAATTTTAATTTCATTTAATTAATTTACTCTATTTTTTGTTGTTATACAGTATTTACTTACAGTGGATATTTTAAAATTAATAAATGAATCAATAATTTTTTTCAGATGGTAATGTCTTTCTCTATTTGTTCACATATATAGTAAAGGACAAATATCATATTTAAGTTGTAAAATCATAATTACCATAGTTTTGCAAAAGAAGCTGAAAGTGCAAAACAAAACATGGTCATATTTAGTCATTTTTCATTACCCATATTGAATATGATTAGAAATCTGATTGAATACTTATATTTAAACTACAGCTATCACCATGTTTTCTTTTCTGATGTTCTCATTAAAGGAGTGTGCTGATAACATAATCTTTATGTGTCTCCATTTTCTTTGTGGTCAATCTGTACAATATTTCCTAACACAAATCTAGGCACTTTAAACTGCTGTACATACTCTTCTGTTCACCTTCTCTTTGTATGCTGCAACATTCATTCATTGAGGCCCTCTTCTTCTCTAGATTTCTGCCTTCTCCAATTTCCCTTCTTGCTTTCATGCTCCAGTATTATCTGCAGTGCCCACCAGTTCCATCCTCATTTGAACTGCTTCTCCCCTCCCCTCCCCTCCCCTCCCCTCCCCTCCCCTCCCCTCCCCTCCCCTCCCCTCCCCTCCCCTCCCCTCCCCTCCCCTCCCCTCCCCTCCCCTCCCTTCCCTCCCCTCCCTTCCCTTCCCTTCCCTTCCCTTCCCTTCCCTTCCCTTCCCTTCCCTTCCCTTCCCTTCCCTTCCCTTCCCTTCCCTTCCCTTCCCTTCCCTTCCCTTCCCTTCCCTTCCCTTCCCTTCCCTTCCCTTCCCTTCCCTTCCCTTCCCTTCCCTTCCCTTCCCTTCCCTTCCCTTCCCTTCCCTTCCCTTCCCTTCCCTTCCCTTCCCTTCCCTTCCCTTCCCTTCCCTTCCCTTCCCTTCCCTTCCCTTCCCTTCCCTTCCCTTCCCTTCCCTTCCCTTCCCTTCCCTTCCCTTCCCTTCCCTTCCCTTCCCTTCCCTTCCCTTCCCTTCCCCTCCCCCCCCTCCCCTCCCCTCCCCTCCCCTCCCCTCCCCTTCCCTTCCCTCCCCTCCCCTCCCCTTCCCTTCCCCCCCCTCCCCTCCCCTCCCCTCCCCTTCCCTCCCCTCCCCTCCCCTTCCCTTCCCTTCCCTTCCCTTCCCTTCCCTTCCCTTCCCTTCCCTTCCCTTCCCTTCCCTTCCCTTCCCTTCCCTTCCCTTCCCTTCCCTTCCCTTCCCTTCCCTTCCCTTCCCTTCCCTTCCCTTCCCTTCCCTTCCCTTCCCTTCCCTTCCCTTCCCTTCCCTTCCCTTCCCTTCCCTTCCCTTCCCTTCCCTTCCCTTCCCTTCCCTTCCCTTCCCTTCCTTTTCCATTTCTTCTTTTCTCTCACTTCATAAATTATACATTCTTTAGTAGACCCTTGGGATAGAAACATGACCATGTGAAAATTAATGAAATCTGCCATTCTTTGCTGCATGGCAGTCTAAATTCAATGCTATACCATAAAATCTTGATCACTACGGTGAGTCTCCTCTTATGCGGTAAATTGGAAAGCCACAAGTAGATAGAAGTAGTATATGCTGAGACACAGCTTCCTTTCAAAGTTTAACAAAATTTCTAACATAGAAATTTTCATAGAATCATAGAATCACCAAGGTTGGAAAAGACCTAAAAGATCATCCAGTCCAACCGTTCACCTATTACCAATAGCTCCCACTAAACCATGTCCCTCAACACAACATCCAGCCTTTCCTTGAACACCCCCAGGGTTGGTGAATCCACCACCTCCCTGGGCAGTCCATTCCAGTGCCTGACCATCCTTTCTGAAAAGTAATACTTCCTAATGTCCAGCCTGAATCTCATAAATTTTTATAGAATTTTATAGAAGTGCTGTTATAAGGTATCTGTTTTTATCTCATTTAATATATATATGTGAACACATAAACTTTCTATATATGAGACATATGTAAAGTCAATAAACTAAGCCAATTGAAGGCCCAGGTAAGAGTCCTGGCTTTCTCAGTGTACAATTATTGTTTATGTTATTTCACATGTTTAAATAATTTCATTTATGCTGATGTTCTTGCATATGATAGAAATGCAGAACACATTTTTCTTTCTTTGATGCTGTAGCTGATCTTCTACACATTTTACTTTGCTGCTCAACTTGTTCTACATTTCCAGCATCACCGAGGAAAGCTAATAATTTTAGACCTCCCTGACAGCTATTTGTAACATTGTACTCAGAGTTTCAAGCAAATCCTGACATATTCTTCTCTCAAAGCAGAATATTGCAAAGAGGATAATGTTTAAATGTAATACCCAGGGGCCACATTTGAAATTTGGACACAATCAGGGGAATTAACAACATATAGAAATTGTCAGTACTTTTTAAAATATTTTATTACTCCATAGATTTCTGATCACGTAAAACATTTAGAGAAATTGTTTTCACCTCCGAAAGCCTTCTGTCAAGTTTCCAATTAAATATGGCATAATATGGAGAAACAATGACCAAAAGGAAAAACGTTATATCTAAGATTAATGCAACTGTTAAAGTACCAACCGTCTGTAGGTGAATATGAAGAAAGAAATGCAACACTGGATTCTCTGATTTAAGAAATAAAAAATAAAATAAAAGGAAAAAGGAAGAGGGATTGTTTGAATTCTGTTTGTTTAGGATACACTGGTTTGATGTGACGTCCATCAAACCTGTAACATAGTCCCATAGCACAAGCAGGGGACAAGTTAGGCTTCAGCCTAGGGCATGCATCATTCTTAAGAGGAATCTGCACATGTTTACTTTCCTAATCCTGGATCCCGCTACCCTCTGTTTCCATATGTTGTGTGTTGGTCTGGTAGAAGATGATGACTTTCAATGAAAGATCATGAAGACAGGAGAGGTGTGACGTATATGGAGGCACTAAATCACAAACATGAGTCTGAGACTCAAATAAGGAAGTAGGCTCACCTACACAGTTTCAGCTGTGTAAGCTTTGTTAGCCTGTTACTGTTACACTATCTGCCTCATTTACTCTTTTTAATGTAATACATTTCTTATTGATTCTTCGTGTCACAAGACCAAATTTAAACTATGGAACAGTTGAGAGTAACGATTTCCAGAGACAGTTATACTAAAAGAGTAAAGATATATGTATCAAGAACTAAAAGTAAATACTCAGTTTACACTGGAAATGGTGTGATTTACAGTGTACAAAATGTTGGATAGGATTACAAACTGTTTCACATTTGGAGTTTTAAAGTACATGCATGCTACCAGTTTTGTCCTACATAGCCTTCTGTATTCAAAGAGCTGCTGAAAACATTCCCAGAAGTGGCTTGCTGTCAGTGATGAGCATCAGTATGACACCTACACTGTAAAGACTTTTTTGAATACTTGGAAATGAAGGTGTTTTCAAAAGAAAGATGATGTAGTTTAGGTGAAGAAATTCTACACTTGAATTTAACTCAGTGGCATTCCATTCCAGAGCTCTTTTAAAAAGTAAAGATGGTTGACTCGTTAGGTAAAAAATGACATTTTCATAGAAGCAAAATCTGTCACTAAATTGCCATAAACGTTTTTTTAATGTAGCATACTTTCAGACTCAATCTTGTTCTCAAAAACTGAATTAAGAATGTCCTTTCATTTTCAAAGACATGGGAGGAAATGCTTTACCGACATTATTTAATTATTCCTTGAAGTACATTTTTGTGGTGAAAGTAAACAAATGATTCCAAAATTTTAATTAGGCTATCTTTACTATGGAAGTATTAGCATATAACTCCCCTTCCTTAAAAGCCTGATGAAAAATATATGTTCTAAGGAAACCATATAAATAATGCTTGCAATGTCCAATGAATTTACAGAGAAAGTACAGTGGATTTGTACAGCGTAATTCAGGGAACGGGAAAAAATAAGCAAAGCACCCTGAATTTCTTGAATAGGAATCTGTAGATAGGTTTCCAAAGCAGTGATTTCTAGGAGGCAGAGAACACTGGGATAACTATTACTTTAAGTACAGGTGCAAAAATGACATATATGAACATCCACGAAAACATGCAGATGTGTCAGGAAATGAGCTAAATGGAAAATTACATAATGTTCCAATATAAAACTAAAATAAAATGCAGGAGGTGGAAGTGTTAGGAAAGGGAAAGCCTATCTGGAGGTGGAATTAGCAAACTATGCCAAGAGTATAACCAGAAGAGTTTCTACAACTATTTTAACAGTGAAAGGCTGAACAAGGAAAATGTGAGCATGATTAGTGTGAGTGTGAGATAAAGCTGAGATACAGAATTATGCTCTTTGCTGAGGTTTTCTCCAACAAGGTATCAAAGGCCTTTAGAGTTAGGGACCAAAAAGGAGAACAGCAGCAGTGGTTGAGAGCTGAGTCAGATACAGCTTGCAAGAACTCATCCCAAACAAGATGTCTCAGAAAGGGACCATTATCTATCAGATCTGAAAGGTCAAGGACATCTAGGGAGGTGATAAACACAAATATTCTATGTATTTTCAAAGGAAGTCTAAAGAATAATCCATGAAACAACAGGTTGCTCAGCCTCACTTTGGTCCCTGGAAAGATCATGAAGTCAGTGTTCTTGAATTACATTTCAAGACAAATGAAAAAGGTGATGAGGTTTTGCAGCTTGTAGGCTTATTATTTTATTATTTCAAGGGATTTTTGTTTGTTTGTTTTTTATAGGTTGTTTCATCACTGTCTCCTCAAATACTCTTTATCAAGTTGGGCTACTGCAGACTGGTCAGATAGAAAATTGAATAATAAAAAAATGTTGCATGATCACACCTAGAGACTATGACCAGCTTTGGGACCCCAGTACAACAAAGGTTCTGATAAACTAGGGGCAGTTCAGGGCAAGGCCACCGGATGGTGGGAAATGGGACACTTGCTTTGTGAGGAGTGGGTGAGAGATATGATCTTGTTCAGCCTCGAGCAGAGATGGCCTCAGGGGAACATAACTGTAGCACACTGTAATTATGTGGAGCCTGGAAGTGTTCAAGGACCTTGGTGATGTTCAGGATGCAACTGGATAAAGCTGTGAGAAACCTGGTCTTAGCCTACAACTGTGCTGTAAGCAGGATGTTGAACAGAAGGACTCCTAAGGTCTGTCCCAGTCTGAGCAATTCTGTGGTTCTCTGAATATTCTGCAGTCTCATGAAAGACTTGAATGTACTGCAGCTTCAAATGAATAATGTTTGGTTCGTGCAAAATTAATTGACTTTTCAGCTCAGGGTGCAGGCATTTGGCATTACAAAATTCTATCTATCATAGCATTTTTATTTATTCAGCCTACAAATGCCTTCAGTGAGCCTAACAAAACCAAACAACAGTCATTTTCAGATCTTAAATAATGAATCATGAATAAGTGAAGCAAACAGATCATAGTAATTCACATAAATAAACTTCCATGAGTGTTGTGGAAACAATCTAATAATGACTACATTTACAGAAACCGGAATCAATTTGAAAATGATATCTAAGAAACCTTCAGTTGAGATTAATTAGATCATTTATTAATGAGATTATTTGATTAGTTCTGCTGTGTATCCCCTACATATTGCAAACAGTGCAGGATTGCATGTCGTAAGTAAAATGCCTTTAGATTATTTGTGCTTTAGATTATTTGTATTCACTAAAAAAAAAACTCTAGAAAAGTTATACTGAAATCAGATTGCTTTGCTTTGTCAAAGAGCTTCATTCCATTTCTTTAATTACTACCTCAAATTTTAGAATAGCAGACTGTTTTTCTCCTAAATTTTCATCATCAGACATGACATATTTATCTAATAAGTGGTTTAGAGATTTCAAGAACACATGAAATTCACTTTCTCTTTCCTGAATTACTGGTTGCTCAGTGAAGGAAAAAATTATCCGGCAACATTTATCTGTTTTGCTTATAAGGCAGAATTATGTTAAGTAGCCCAGATTTTCACTGTTACAGTTTTTCTCAGAGACAAGCATATGCATTAGTTCTCTTAACCATACTATATCAAAATGCAAACATCAGAAAGTAATCCTCAGAGAAGCAATTGCTAAAATAATTACACTTTTAAACTACAAAAACATTGAGCCCCAAATCATAAATACTAATAGTCAGACATGACCTGAAAGTACTCAATTGCATAGATATATGTGTTCCTTTTGATATTTACTCTCAAAAATTATCATTATTTTTCTTTTCCCGATGTTATCCATTCTGCATACAGTCAGGAGTCTCTCAGCAAACTTCTAAATCAAACTTCTAATTTCTAAGTGTCTTTTAGCCACTTCCAGTCTCTTAATTTTGTGCCGCTGCTCTTGTATATACTTAGACCTGAAAACTGAAAAGGAGAATGCTACAGTAGTTAACTGCTCTTGTGTTTTTTTGTTTGTTTTTTTTTTTTGTTTGTTTGTTTGTTGCTTAACTGTTTATTTAAATATTTATTTAAGCCATACAGGATGAAAAATGTCAGTTACTGTCTGAATTTTTAGAAATTTGAGTCCCTATATGAGATAAAACTGTCCCAAGCCGAGATACCAAAACTGCTTCTACACAGAATAATGCTGATACCAAAGTACATACATTTATTTATAGAGGCATGATATCCAAAGAGAGAGAACTTTCTTTGCAAACAACTCTGTTCCTGAACTGGTGAACAAGGAATAGGTACAAGGAAATGGTTATTTATGCATATAACTGTGAAACCTAAAATTTTCATTTTGGCAAAAGCCACTGTGTTGCATGAATACATTTATGGAAGTCAGAAACATTTAATTTAAAAGAGATATGAGGGGTTCAAAGGGGGATTGAATGTGAGTACTCTCATATAAAGGAATGGGTTAATTTTATCTCTTTCAAAGAGTTCAGGAGATTTTTAAAACACCTGGAAGCTGTAATATCATGGCTATGTTTTCCTTTGACCATTATGAAAGAAGTAGAATTATAGGATCATAGGATCATAGAAGCATAGAATTATAGAATGCTTTGAGTTGTAAGAGACCCTAAAGATCACTTAGTTCCAATCTCGTGCTATAGACTGGTTGCCCCACATCAGATCAGGCTGCCCAGGGCCCCACCCAAGCTGGTCTTGAGTACCTTCATGTATGGGGCAGCCATAGCTCTCTGGGCAGTCTGTGTAACTGTCTCAATAAACTGAGTAAAAAAATTCCTTGTAATATCTAATACAAATTTCCCCTCTTTTAGTTTTAAATAATTCCCCTTATCAATATCAAACCACATAAAATGTTGGTCTCTGTCCTACTTATAATCTCCTACTTATAATCTCTTAAAGTACTAGAAGAACACAATGAGGTCTCTTGGTAGCCTTTTCTTCTCCAGACTGAACAAACCCAAGTCCCTCAATCTTTCTTCATAGGAGAGATACTCCATCTCTCTGATCATCATCATGGCCTCCTCTGAATCCTCTTGAAGAGCATGTCTTGTGCTGGGAGCCCTGGGTCTGGATACAGTACTCCAGACGGGGCCTCACAAAGGCAGAATACAGGGGGAAAATCCTCTCCCTGCTGACCACCCTTCTGTTAATGCAGCCCAGGATACTGTTGATCTTATAAGCTGCAAGAGCACACTGCTGGCTCACATCCAGATTTTTGTCTATCAGAACCCACGGGACCATCCCCGGAGCTGCTCTCAGTGAGGTCTTCTCTCAGTTTGTGCACATATTCAGGTCTACCTTGACTCAAGAGGAACTCCTTGCAATTGGCCTTTTTGAACCTCGTGGTTCCACTTTTTAAGGCGGTCTAAGTTCCTTTGGATGGCATCCTTCTCTTCTATTTTGTCAACTACACCACTCATCTTAGTGTCACCAGTAAACTTGCCAAGGGTGCACACAATCTCTATCTAGGTAGTTGGAAATGCATTTTGCAAAGGTGTCAAATCTATAGTATTAATAATATTCTGAGAATGTCTAGAAGATCAAAACTCCTAAAGGAGTTAAAGAAACTGATATCTTGAATCCCATTAATTCAATCACTGAATAATGGAATCATAGAATCACAAGGTTGGAAAAGACACAAGATCATCTAGTCTACAATTCTGTGATTCTGTGATTCTGTCTAACCATCCACCCATTACCACTGCTACCACAATCTACTAAATCACATCTTGTAGTTCCTCACCCAGATGCCTCTTGAACACTGCCAGGGACTGCAACCCCACCATCCTCCCTGGGCAGCCATTCCAGTGCCTGACCAGTCCCTGAGAGAAAAAGTTTTTCCTTATGTCTAACCTAAACCTCCTCTGGTACAACTTGTGGCCATTTCCTCAGGTCCTGTTTGTTGCATGGAAGAAGAGGCCAAACCTCTCCTCATCACAACCTCCCTTCAGAAAGTTGTAGATGCAATGAGGTCTCCCTTGAGCCTCTTCTTCTTCAGACTAAACAATTCCAGCTCCCTCAGCCGCTCCTCATAAGACTTGTGCTCCAGACCCCTCACCAGTTTCGTTGCCCTTCTCTGGACACTTTCCAGGACCTCAATGTCTATCTTGTAGTGAGAGGCTCAAAACTGATCACAATACTCAAGGTGTGGCCTCACCAGGGGTAGAGGGGGATGATTATCTCTCTGCTCCTGCATCCTGCACAGAGTTACTTTTTTAAAACTCTTCCTCCCCCCCCCCTCCCCCCCACCCTGATCCTTCCAAAATGCAAGACTAGAAATCTACACTTGCATTAGAAATTCTTAAAGCATGTCAAGTTCTCTAGGATTTGACAGCACTTGCATGCCAGTTTTCGGAAACACAAGTTTCAAACCCAGAACCTAAAATCTAAGTTACATCTTTATTTTCTGGAGGAGAAACTAGGTTAAATGTGAGCCTCTAAACATGAAGGAGAGCCCAAATAAAATTCTGTGAAAAAAAAAAAAAAAAAAAATTGTCTGTAGAGGTAAGACAAGATGAGATGAGAAAAGGCAAGATGAAAAAGGAAAACCTACATGGGAATGTCTTTCAGCTGAGGTGAAACAAAAATAATTTAATAACATGGTAAAATGTGATCTTATTAATGTACAAGATTTCAACAATAAATGATCCAAAAATATACAAATATCTAGACTTACTGTAGTAGTGATTGATACATCAGACCATTTAGAATGAAGTTTATGGAAATTTATGTTAAATCACTGTCTTATGATAATTCAATTATCCAAACACAGTTTATGGTAATAAAGGATAAAATGTCTTCACTCTTAATCCCTTTGGAACTGGCAATCATTTGTAAGTAAGTTTAAGTCAACAAATATGAACCAGTAAGTTGATCCTATATTAATGCACAGACTTTACAGAATTCATCTTGTTTTGTTTTCAGGTGGTCATAAATATACTTAAGAATGCTGCTTTATGAATTATCAACGTATTTACTAGGACTGTGTATTTGTTAGTGGTTTTCTCTTTGAACTGTATTCTTACCTCTCTTAATTTCACAGCAGAGATGTTTCTCTTCTACAAATATCGTACAAATAATCAAACATTTTATTTTGTACTGTTTTAATAGAAATTTTATGAGATAGTAGCTTATCTATTCCATTGCAAGATCTGAAATATGCTTCCACCTTCTTGAAAGCAAACCTCATTTTGATTATTGTATTTGAATTTCCTATCTGTTTTTATTTTTCAACATAGGCAGACAGGCAAAGAGCTTCTCATTTGCATTTGAAGTTTTCACATTAATTTATGTTACACTGTTAACTTGCATCTTCCTTTAAATCATTAGTTTATGTTACATGATAGCAATGTTCTTGTAGACAAGCTGATAAAGTACAGATTAGGTAAATGAACAGTGAGGTGGACTGAAGACTTGCTAAACAGCCAAGCACAGGGGTGACACGATGAGGAGCACAACGTTCACAGAATCACAGAATCACAGAATTGTAGGGGTTGGAAGGGACCTCCAGAGATCATCGAGTCCAACCCCCCTGCCAAAGCAGGTTCCCTACACCAGGTAGCACAGGTAGGCATCCAGGCAGGTCTTGAACGTCTCCAGAGAAGGAGACTCCACCACCTCCCTGGGCAGCCTGTTCCAGTGCTCCGTCACCCTCACTGTAAAGAAGTTCTTGCGCATGTTTGTGCGGAACTTCCTATGCTCCAGTTTCTGGCCATTTCCCCTTGTCCTGTCTCCACTCACCACTGAAAGGAATTCACAGGAAGTTCAGTTCAGGAAGTTCACAGGAAGGTCAGTTATTAGTTGTGTTTGCCAATATTGTCAAAAACATTCATCAGTGGCATGGATGACAGGCAGAGCGTACCCTCAGTATGTTTGCAGCTGACACAAAACTGAGGGTGTGGACAGTTTACCCACCATTTTTTTTGAGCAAAGAGCAACTTCATGAAAATATTTTCCACTGTGTAAGTTGTGTATTAGCAGAAAAGACACTTTTATCACAAGTGTTTTCCCTTGTATTTACTGAGCACTGCAACTGTACATTAGTTATGCTGCTCTGTTCAACTTGAGTGAAACTGTTTCTTTACCGGTGATTGAATTATTGTGGTTTTTTTGCTTCTAAGTAGCACATCAGCATATTATATTCTTGTGCACCACTCATTGGTATGATAATCAACTTCAAAACACTGTAACTATTAAAACAGCAGTATTCAGTGTAAGCAGTAAATATAAAAGCAATTATCAAAGGAGAATACAGAAAAGCACATCATGTTGCAGGGGTTTATATTAAATAGAGAAAAAAAATTGTAGTAAATGTCTTGCTTTTGAAAAGCTAGATTACAGCCAGCTATCTATGATCAGGAGCAATCTGCTCCAATCTTATGTGCAGAAAGAAAGGTGATGGTAGCCTTTGGCATATCTTACATTAGAAGTGATGTCTATCATTCAGAATGTGTAGAGTAGCTGATGAGATGCACTACAATAAATACTTACTTGGCATGGAGGAAAATAAATTAAAACAGAGCCCATCAATATTCTGTGTTCATAAAAATATGAAGCTAAATCCAGGAAAGGACCTAAGCACTTCCCTGAGTCTCATAAGACTTTCTCATTTGAAATCTACAGCACTCAGTTCAATGTATTGTCTCCCTCTGATGTACCACAAAGTATTCATAGAGCACAGCAAGCCGATATTGTACAGGAGACAGCAAACAGACTTCATGAACATTACTGAGCAACTCATCCAAGCAACCACTTTGACAGCTGGAAACTTTTTCCTTTACTGAAGGCTTGCGCTTCAGCCAGAAAAGTAGTCCAATTTCATATCAGGGAAAGCAGGATTATGGGAGTATTTTCTGGTATCTGCCTTCAAGAGTTTTCCAACAGCCAAAACAAAGTCATTCCTCAGCATCCTCTTCTCTGTGACAACTTTGATGCTAACAAAATTCACTGAGTAAAATAGTTCTTGTGAAAGAAGTCCACCTTTTATCGACATCCTAGCTGATTTATAATCTAAAATGAACTACACAGTGCAAAACTACCTTTTAACATAAATACATTTCCTTGCTTATAATCCTGATGTTCAATACCGATAAATCCTTAAGCCAACCAAAAAAATACACCTGTAGTAAGCTATGGTGACAGCCTCTTATTTAGGCAAATCTCTACAAACTATCTTTTAAATTCCATTAGGAAACTATTGGGAAAAAAATATCCTTGTGAAATCTCAGTCCCTTGTCTTGTGGCAAGAAAAATTTAGAATATTATACAATATTACATAACATAAAAATAAAAAATACAAATAAATGTATAAATACATAAATATAATAAATATACTACAAATATATTACAATACATTATTACATATAATGTATGAATTAATATTATATATAAATAATAAAAATATTCTATAATATAAAATATGGAAATCATATTTGATCACTCATCCCTTGTTGAAGGACAGAAATTGTTTATCACTGTTACATTATTCCCACAGTTGGAATCTAAGAATAAAATATAGTTACATATCTTAAGTGTAAACCATATGTTTAAAGAAATGTATTTAAAGTCCTATTTTCCTGATTTCATGAGCATATTCTCATGTTCAGCTTTCCCAGACTGGCACTTCACCATCTCCACTGCCACTACAATTACTCCCTCCACACTGAGAATCAACATTTTTTTTTTCAACAATCTTGTTAATTGCTTTCAAATGTAGGTATTACTTCCATATTTTGTTTTCTTTCTTATAAGCACCTGTAAAAGTGCTTGTTTTGTATATTTTAATGTGAGAGAAAAAAATATATTTTCATCTGACATGAAAGAAAACATTTGTCTTGTGTTTTGTTTTCTTCCCCCACGCTCTTTTAAATTTTATTATTACTATTTCAGTTTAAAGATGATTAATTATTACAATATTATTATTATTGTTATTGTTGCTATTGTTATTTCTCTGTCAGCCATGTGTTTTGGTTTAAATGGTAATTATTTCTGTGACAGATCTGGTATAACAAATGGCTGCTATGATCCGGTTTCTTCTCAGATTGAGAGCAGCCAGCAGCCACAGCAACAGCTGAATCTTCACTGTACAGGAGGTACAATCACTGCCAGAAAGTAGACTGAGAATCAGAAAAACATGTCTGAAAACCAGGCACAGAAATGCATCTTACACTATGAAGGCAGCTCAGACGGTAATGTCTCCTTATTTTGTTATGTCGGCCCACAACATCAGTGGAAGAAGGTGGTGGTATGGCAGTAGAGGCTGAACCTTTCCACCAATATTCTGTTACATTTTGTTGCTGTGTGACAGATGGCAATAGAGGGACAGTCTAACAGAATGGGGTCTGACATAGAAGCGCACATGAAACAAAGGTGTATAACTCCTCCATGTGGAAAAAGTTGCAACCATTGACATTAATTGAAGTTTGCTGAACTTTTATGAAGGCCCAACAGTGAATGACAGATGGACTGCATTGAAAATGGCTAGTTTTTCCTAGCAACAATGTTGTAACAGCAGCTGTGAAACACTGGGTCACGCTCACTGATGCTGACTTTCACGAATGTGACATGCAGGCTACAGTTCACTGATGGTGAAAATGTATATCTAACAGTAGTGACTGTGCTAAAAAGGGTGTTTTGCAGCTGAGAACTTTCTCTATCAAATATTGTTATTTTGCTGGTAATAAATATGAGGCATTATTTTCAGAGCAACCAACAGACATCAAGCAGTATCCTGGAAATACAGGGCATGTTTCTAACTCCTGACTTCTCTGTATTCCCTTCATAATCAACCTGTGCTTTAACCATCATTGACTCAAATATGAGTTGCACTAATAATTAAAATATTTATGATTTTCTCATGCATACAACATTCCGTCACATTATGAAGATTATCCAAATGCTCTTCTTTTTCTTCTATCCATGAACAGCAACTCCCTCTGGGATTTACTGAACTATTACTTCACTTGCTATCATTTATAGTGTTACTGAGGAAATCTGAATGTAGCCTTTGAAATGTAACTTGAGCTACAGTCAGCATCCATTCCACTTAAGCTCTTGCATTAATTTTATTGTATTTGTAGCTACCACTATCTTGAATATTTCTGTTCAGCTTTAAAGTCCCTGTGTTTTCAAAAAATGTCCTTTCACTCCAGTACTCCAAACTGTGAATGCACATGGATTTAAAACTGGAAATGTTTTCCATGGAAAATAAATAAAAAGGAATAAGCAAATGCATTGTTTTAATATTTACGTTTCAAAATTTTCCACCTGAGTTTCTGATACTAAATTTCTTATACTGCAGTAATAATGAGTTTCTGTCTTGCAACAATGATATTTAATTCAATTGCCATCAAGTGCTGATCACTGTAATACTTAAGACCCTTGCATTCTCTGAGGAGTTACTCTCTGCAGTTACTATGATGTGCTTCATCTATTTGAAAGTTTTTACACTTCAGTGAGCTTCTTTTTGTTCTCATCTAATCTTAGAAACAAAAGCATTTATTTTCTTCTGTTATTATTCCTTCATAAATAAGTTATTTTCCATCATATGCTATGAGATCTTAGCTTGCTTTGTTCTTGTCATGAAGTCAACAGACAATCCCTCCTGTATGTGTTACATATTATTTGGAGATGGTCATTCTGTGTAGCTACTCTAGAAATTCTTTAATGATTTAGATAGAAATGGTGAAAAAGCATAAAGAAACTAACTAGCATCTAAACTTATGTCAGCAATCACTTGTAGATGGCAAAAATTTGGGAAAAGAGTCTGATTCGTAGCTACTGTCTTTCTGTTTTGAGCGTACTTGATGGGTGTAAAAATGGGCAGAAAGGAATCTCATGAAGTTCAATAAAAGGAAAATGACAACACTATCCTTTGGGAGAAATAACTTCAGGCACCAGGATAGGCTGTGGGATGTTGCTTCAGAGAAGGACATGGAAATCTTGGTGAATGCCAAGCTGATCATCAACTGGAATTGAGTTCTTATGACAAAGGTTAACAGCCTCCTGGACCTCGTTAGAAGAAGCATTGCTAGTGAGCTGATGCGAGTGATCCTTCTGTGCTCAGCTGTGCTGAAAGATGTCTAGAGTACTATATATGATGCTGGGCCACAAAGATGATGAAGGTTATGGAGCACCTGTCATGGGGGGACAAGCTGACAGAGATGAGAATTCTCAGCCTGGTAAATAGAAATCTCAAGGGGTTCTCATCAGTAAATACTTGACAGAGTAGCTAAAGACTGTGGAATCATATTCTTTTTAGTACTATTAAATGACTGGACAAGAGGCAATTGACATAAGCTGAAGAGCAGAAAAATACTGAAAGAAGTTGTCCACAGAAGCTGTGGAGCCTCCATCTTTGGAGGTATTCAAAACCAGACAGGACAGTTTCCTGAGCAGTGTTTTGGATGGTCATGATTTGAACAAGAGAGTTGAACAAGGAAATAGCCAGAAGGCTTCTCCTACCTCTACAGTCCTATGATTATGTAGTTCTATTATTTGTGCAGATACAACTAACCTTAATTCTTTGTTTAGGTAAATAAAATGCTTTGACTATTCCATGAGACGTTAACTCTTGTGCTTATTTTATAATGTTAACTGTACTGCAGGCAAGGAGAAATTTCTGAGTTATGGCTACTACATTCGATAACCTCCCAGTTGTAAAAGCCTGAATTTTTCATCCCTTCAGATACTGGTCTAGATGTGTTTTCTTGTCACTGCCTTAAAAGATTCATGTAGTCATTCTGAAAGACTTATCTGTATCTCACTTGAATTTCTCTGAGACAGGTGCTGAGATTATCAAATTTTAGGAGATTTCTGGTAACGTACAGAGATAAGGTTTCAAGGCTTTTGGAAGAATTTGCATTAAAGTCATAGATCCTGATTACTTAGAATAATAGAATCACAGAACATCCCAAGTTTGAAGAGACCCACAAGGAGCATTGACTCCTGGCTCTGCACAGGACCACCCAAAACTCAAACCCAATGTCTGAGAATGTCATTTAGATGCTTCTTGAACTCTGGCAAGAGCAGTACCATGACCACTGCTCTGGAGAGCCTGTTCCAGTGCCTGACTATCCTCTTGGCGAAGAATGTTTTCCTAATATCCAACTCAAACTTCTGTTAACACAGTTTCAGGCTACTCCCTTGGTCTATTTTAATTCTAGTTTAATCTCACTGTAGTTTTCTAAGCTATTAGTTGTTGGAATGAGTAACATATTTTTCTTAATTAAGGTGAGGCTAAGCAGATCAGAAGAACAGAATATAAACTAAAATCTATTGGAGTTAGGTACATAGGTCATAAGAACTTCAGCACTTTAGGTACTAAGTAGTGCCTAAAATCAGATGGTGAGAAACATCTCTCAAGAATAAAGAGGATATTAGCTTTAGTACAGTAATGAATAGTATACTATAGTATATTATAAAATAGTATAGCATAGCATAGTATGGCATAGCATAGCATAATATTGCATAGTATAGAGTAGGACAGTATAGTAAAGCATAGTATAATATACTCAGGATTACATTCAAACCAAATTGGAACCTTGAGTATGAAAGTGATATTTGAAAGGAGAAATTCATAACTGCATTTACTATCTGCTGCTAGGGGAGAAAAAGATATTTTAGAACCTGATCTGTCCTACACATTACAGATGTTTACTGAAGTGAATCCCAAACCAAAATATCTATTTCTCACCAAAACTCCAAAGGGAGACTCAGTGACTAGCACAAATGTAGGTTCTACATTGTAAATAGTTACTAATATCTAATTAAAAATTAAGCACTCAATTGTCCAGAAGTAAAGTATATTCAAAAAGTCTTTCTTCCATTTGCTAAATTTACTGTGCATGCAGCACAGAATTAGGATTCTTAATGAAACTGATATACACAAACATTGCTTATAGTAGTCATTGTGTAATGTTTCACTAAGGGGAAAACAGAATCTGGAAACTTTCCCAAATCATACATCTGTTCCTTTTAATTTATTGCTCAGAGGAATGAGAAGACTAAAGATTCTAAACTGAATACATTTACTAAAAATGAATATATTTATTAATAACTGATGCATTTTCTCTAAATCATTTAAATGATCCTTTATGACGGAGAAGAACTAGCTAGCTACATGTTAAGCACTAGAATTGTGGCACTTTTGAACTAGAACAATAATTAAAATAATGGAATATTTTCCATGCTTCAGAAGTTTTAATTGGGTCTACTATGGGTTCAAGAGAGGACAGTGACATAAAAATAGAGAAGGTAAATTTAAACTTGACATATTCCAATTCCGTAGCTTTGGGTTGGTTTGGAATGGTTTTTAGTGATGAAACAAATGAACATAAAGATGTGATCTTTTCTTTGGGGCCCAAATGACACAAGGACAAAAAATATGTTATTGCAAAATACCTTCAAAATTTTGCTGTAAATATTGTCTTAGAGAGTAGAAAGCTACTTGTTGCACTCCTGGATAAAAATGTTTCATATGCTGATTTCTTGAATGAACTGCAAATTATAATTACATAGGGAAACATGGTGGTGTTAAACACACCTAAAAATGTTACTGCAGTTACCTTAATTGGGAAGATAGGTTGGTGAGGATAGGTTGATAAAGGTTCTACTAAAAAAATCATGCAGCTTTTCCATGAATACAATTTATATTATTATTACTACTTCATCAAATAATGAAAAGTTTTTTCCTTTTGCGAGTTATTTCCTCTAGATTTTCTCATGATATTTTGTTCTCTGGAAATACAATGCCCTTCACTGCACTATCGGTAAGCTAGAATGTCTAGAAGTTGCACTTTTTCACTGTTTTACTCTTGGGGAATTCATTAAAAATTATGTAATCACCCTACTAACAGCAAAAATATCCAAAAACCAAAAACAAAACCAGGCAAATGTTTTTCACTTTGTAGACTGATAAAAAATGAGTGTTGAGGATAATTCTCAATTTCAGAATTTCAAATCTGGAGTAGCATAGGGAGTTTGCTTGGTTTTCAGCTCTTAGCCTTCAAAGCCTCCTAATATTTACATTCTAAAAGTATTTTTCCTTTCTTTCCTTCAGTGCATTCCTGTCCTTTCTTTGCCTCCCCTTCCTTTCTCTTCTTCCTTTCCTTCTTCTTTCTTTTTCTTTAAGAGAAGAACTCACTTATTTTCTTAGTGTCACAAGGTCAGGGTTTTTTACTGCTGTTTGCTGTCATAATGATCATCACTTTGACAATTCACCTATGGCTGTCTTTGCTTGTTGCCACATCAGCCGATACATTTTCATAACTATTAGATACTCTTTTTTTTTTTAATTATTATTTTTTTAAGTAGGTAATTTCTACTTAATTTATTTCTAAAAAAAAAAAAAAAAAAAGTACATCAATAACTAACAAGTCATTAGGGGAGGACAAGCAGTTTCTTAAATACATCTAAAATGCTTTTCTACCACAGCTCTCATTTTTATGGCAAATGAATAATGTGTGATCTCTTCAAACAGCTGGTAACATGCGAGACACCAAGGAAGCCTCAGCTTGTTTAGTATTCAGTATGAGATAGTTTCTAGATGGGATTAGGGAATTAATTAAACAGACGATGTTTGACAAAGGTAGCTGACTATTGGGTTGAGTAGGAGTGACCCAAATATAATAACCTCTAAGTACCCAAGGCACCCAGCCATAGGGGAAGCCAGCAAGGATAATGTAAGAGAGAGACAGATAACCATTAAAATTTCTTAAAAACGTCTCTGAAAGAAAAGAGAAGTGGAAGGAAATGAATCAGCAAAGACGTAGCTATTTTGAAAAGACTTGGCAAACATGAGAAAAAAAATCATTTATCACCTCTGTGTCTGGCAAGATTATGATGCAGATCCTCCTGGAATCTATGTTAAGGCACATGGAATATAAAGCAGTGCTTGGTGACTGCCAACATGGCTCTACCAACAGCAAATAATGCCTGACAAACGTGGAGGTCATCTATAACAGGATTAAAACATTAGTGAATAAGGGAAGAACAGCTAATGCCATCTATCTGATCTTCTGCACTATGTTTGTCACTGTCCCACATGACATCCTTATCTCTAAATTGGATACATTAATACGTTGGATGGATTATTTCGTGTGTGAGGAATTAGCTGTATGGTCACATTCAAAGTGTTATGTTCAATGGCTTATTGTCCAAGTGCAGACTTGTGGTGAATGGCATTCCTCAGGAATTGGTACTGGGACCAGCACAGTTTAAGATGTTTCTTGTTGACATAGGCAGTGGCAGTAAGTGCACCTTCAGGGATTTTGTGGATGACACCAAGCTGTGCAGTATGATGAGCACATTGGAAGGAAGGGATGTCATCCAAAGGGAACTTGACAGGCTGGATACATGGGCCTGTAGGAACCTCAGGAAGTTAAACAATGCCAAGTGCAAGATCCTGCACCTGAGTTTCGGCAATCCCAAGCATAAGTACAAGCTAGGCAAAGAATACACTGTGAGCAGCCCCATGAGGAGAAGAATTTGGTGGTGTTGGTTGATGAAAAGGCCAGTGTGACCTGGTAAAGCCCAGAAAGCCATTCTTGTGCTTAAAGGAGGTAACTGTCCCCTTCTACTCCAGTCCTGTGAGAGTATCTGGTAGTCTCTGTACCAGGAGTACCACATTCAGCTCTGGGGCACCCCCAGTGAGAAGGATTTGAATCTGATGGAGTGAGTCCTGAAGGTCACAAGGATGATTAGAGGGCACCTCTCCAACGAAGATTACCTTAGAGTTGGAGTGGTTCATCTTGAAGAAGAGGAGGCTCCATGGAGATCTTAAAGCAGTCTTCCAGTACATAAGGGGTACCTACAAGAAGGCAGGAGAGGGACTTTATCAGAGAGTGTAGTGATAGGAAAAAATGTAATGGCCTTAAATTAAAATAGAGTAGATTTAGATTAGATATTAAGAAGAAATTCTTTACTGTGGGGGTGGTGAGGCGCTGGAACTGATTGTCCAAAAATGCTGAGGATGCCTCACCCCTGAAGGTTTTCAAGGCCTTTCAAGGCTTCCATGTTGAATGGAGCCCTGGGCAATCTGACCAGTGAGAAGTGCCCCTGCACATGGCAGGGAGGTTGAAATTAGGTCCCTTCCAACACAAGCCATTCTGTAATTCTATGGAAAAGAAAAGAAGAAAAAAGAGAAAAAATGAAAATGATGACATTGTAAGACAGAATATTCAAAGCGGATGAGATCTTTCAGTTAGCAGAAACAGAATTCTGAGGAAACTCATAGAAGAGCAGAGCACTAGGTGATTTTGGGGTAGGTTTTTTTTTTTGGTTTGTTTGTTTGTTTTATTTTAGGGCAACCTAAAATTTTGTGCTTCCTGTATTTCCTACTTACTCAAAACCAGTATTCATCTGGGAGCCATACAACTAGAGGAGTAATAAGTCATTCAGCGAGGACAACACAGTCTTATATATTAATATGTTGTTCACACTCTTAACATATTTTGAGTGGAATTCTGACTTTAGATAATACTTAATGAATCTACTATTTATTTATTTATTTTTTTTAATTTTGAACAGTGACCAGTCTTGAAGGGAGGTAGAGTTGTAAACGAGAACTTAACGCAGAAAGCTTCCCCAGTAAAACAAGCATAAATATTATAGCGATACGCACATCTTTGAGGGAATAAATACCCCCAAACATCTTTATGGAACCCATTGAATGAAAATTGTTTCCTGCCAAATTGCCAGGAGCTTAAGCAGGAGCTTGTGCTGTCTAATGCCAAGTTCAGCTAAAGGATTCTTTGGCAGCTGCAGACCAGGATTTTTTCCTGCATTTCAAGAGAGTCAATAGGGCTCTTACTGCTCTAGGTGTTTATCCCACAACATTGCTATTCTTTCTTTTTTTTGTATCTCAGATTGAATATCTTCAGGTGCAGTTGAGAAGTCATAGCAATATATCCCATCTGTATCATAAAGAGAACTATATAATGATATTATGTAACTTGTTAATTAGAATATGATTTCATACAATGTTATGGAAAGAAGAAAAAACAATTTTCGGCAGTAAGCTGTAATATTATTAACCCTTGTGCTGCACAATGACTGTGAGAATGCAACCTTCTCTTCACTAAGTTTTCAGTATGTCAAATTTGAAACACCTGGCTTTTTAAAAACTACTGAATTCACATGGAAAACCTAATACAATTTGCTATAGAATATTTAATGTTTCATAATAATGGTAATAAAAATTATATTTAAATAGCATTTAAATTTTATGTTCAAACAATTCTCTCATTATAGAGAGGCTTTGTAGATCTCGACAAATCAAAAGTATGGACAGTCATCAAGCACACACAGTTCAAAAAGATCAAGGGCTCAATACTGCATGAAGGACGAGACAATCCTCGATATGTATACAGAGATGGAGACAAACCTGCTGAATAGCTAATGTGCAGAAAGGGATCTGAGGGTCCTGGATGACTGTGAGTGTCCTGGCAGCCAAAAGGGCCAACTGCAGCCTGTGGTACATCACATGCAGCACTGCCAGTTGGGCGAGGGGAGGGATTGTGCAGTCTCACCTTCAGCACCGGGTGTAGTTTGGATGTCACAATGTCAGAAGGACAAAAAGCTCCTTGAGAGCACCCAAAGGAGAACTGTTAATACCACGAAGGGTCTGGAGGGCAAGATATGTGAGGAATAGTGGAAATCCTTTGGTTTCTTCAGACCAGAGAAGAGAAGACTGAGGAAGAGGCTTCATAACAGACTACATCTCCTCTGTATAACTTAAAAAAAATGTCGCAGATTTTCTTGATGGCAAGTTTTATAAGAAGCCATCAATTTTAGATTTATTGACATTAGGTTACTAGATTTGAGCAAACATAATGCATAATAATCAGGAAGTGTTCATAGATCTTTAAAAATAATCCACATTAAATATAGAAAAAATCATAATTTACTTTTTCCTCTAGTTTTTTTTTGTTTTTTTTTTTTTCCCCAGATAATTTCTTTTATGATATCCTTACATTTGAGAAATTTAGCTTATAGTTCAACAGACATATGGGTACCCTGAGGTGATAGTATTTGATAATTGTGATGTGGCTTTGAATTTGTTTCATCACACAGTGATTGAAACATCTAAAGAAAACATATGCTGTTTAAGAGTCTTTCAAAAATTCAGACATACACCAGAACTATTAATACAATGTTATAGTAATTTGTAATGTGCATATATCTGCTGATAGAGAGGATGTAACACTTACTAATCAGGAAGATAAATGTATGCGCAAATCATTCATGGAAGTTTTCAGAAATAACTTTGTAAAAAATCTAAGTATTTTAAGATCCCTTATTTAATACTTAACCAGAAAAAAGTCAAACATCTCAGTACAACTTGGCAGCAAATTAAACATTTTTTCAAATGGAGGAAAGTGGAGTAATGAAGCTATTAATTAAAAGAGTAGATGTGTAATTACAAAGCACAGAGGCGTGGATACAGAAAGATCTAGCAATTTAACACACCTCATAACAAATAAAAGTAATAATTAAAAATATATATAAAATAAAATTAATAGGAATACATTAAAAATGTCTTACCAACATACCTGCTGTAAGCACCAGTCTTTAGATGTTGGAAATATAAACTATGGCTGAATTATGCTATCAAGTGAAATGAATTTTGTAGGATCAGCTCCAGATCAGAAAATAGTGTAGGGGTCAAACCTTTATGATTTAATTCAACACAACTGACAGAACTGTTCACAAGGTCCCCACGACTAAGCCCCCTTCAGTAAAGGTTATTTATTGGACAGCGGGGTCAGAGAAAGTTTTAAAAATAAAACTAGTCCCTTGACCTTTGTTAGCTCAAACATTCACTTTTCTGTAAAATGATCGTGCCTGCCGTGCAACATCAGCACAGCTTTTTGCCATGTAATATAATAGTTGAAGGCTCTTATTCCCTGCCCTAGTGGATTCTGAGTGCTTACTGATATACAGTTGATACTGATAAAGAAAGCTAATGACTACATGTGACTATGCATCCCTCTTTGCAGTGGGTTTTAATCTGTATCTGAATCTGAGTTTCTAAAAGATGCTCGAACTAGCTTGCGTGGCTTAGGAGCCAGGGACGGTTTATGCTTGGAACATAGCATAGATTGTACCCTTAGATTGTATCTAGGATTGTTCGTGCTTGGTGAATGGATTTCTGGAATGCTTGCCTTTGTTCCTTCGATATGCTTGTCTAAACACTGTACCCTAGGTATGTGATTTATAGAGTTGTTTATAACCATGGTTTCAGGTTCTGTATCTATATAAGGTCTGCTGTGGTTACAATAAAGGAAGCGGTTCACTCATATTGAGTCGGTGGGCTTCCCCAGGTTTATCAGCAGGTCTCCCTGGCCAAATGGGTTATTCCCGACACCTCTTTATGAGGTTTCAAAAATAACTACATCCCTTTTTTCCTTAGGCATGGGAAGAGTTCATCATTTAGTCTATATCTTTCTCTAGTCAATAATTCATTTAAACATATAATAAAGAGAACTAAATAAGAATAACTAAACCTAGCTTCATCTGACATCTGTTGACTAGATTTTTATTTAGGCGTGTAGGCTATTAGGTGGACTTGCAGGTATGTTCCAGAAATTGTTCTTTTTCTGCACACCTGAACCACCGAAAATGGCTCAGAACTATTTTAAGAGAGCTACATACCAATTAGAATAGTACATTAAATGGGACTGGAGCTGTGGTATATCCTTAGGCCTCCTAAACATGTACCATGCCCAATGAGCTCATGAAGCAGCTGTGACAATTCATGCTGGCAGACATGCTTTCATGGATGGTCTATACATGCCTTTACCTGCATTGTAGGTAGAACAAAGAGTTGCAACTTTAAGAGGAAAAAATATCTTTAAAAACCTCCTGATTTCTTTGAGAGAATCTCACAGGAAATTTTAATGTTTCAGAGACACCAGGAGGATTGTATCCCTAGAGCTTCTTGTTTATAAAAGCTGTTGACAAGCTCAGGGGAACAATTACTTCCAACATAGTTGTTGGTGTTTGTGAGGAAAGAGAGCTTCTGCACAAGCAAACAAAGATGTAGTAGTCAGAGACTGCAGAACAGCCTTTTGATAAAGTTTATTCTTTTCATGGTTCATCATCAAGCTCCCACATTTGGACATGTTTTTAAATATCTGTAGGCAATGTATCAAAAAACCAACAAACAAGAAACACTGTAGAGTTGCTTTATCTCTTGACAATGTATGTTACACTACCCCTATTGAATATACCTTATGAAGTTATATTTGATCACAAAGAAAAAGGAATTTTATTTTAAGAAGGCTGCCATTAACCTCATCATCAGCATCAGTGAAATGATGCTCATTGATCTCAGTAATGTTGGGTTTAGAATGAAAAAGGAACAGCAGGCAAAAAAGCAAGAATGTAAACATTTAGGTCTAAGTATTATGACAAACTGCCTTAAATAGAGAATGAAGATGTTGAAGATTAATCAGAAAGTCTGATTTATTTGCTTGATAAATTAGTCAAGGCTTGTTCTGTTTTCATGAGGCGTGTCGGCACTACAACTTTTCACTGATGTGTCTTCTTCACAGAATAGTTTAAATTGTACCCAAAATCTCATCTCTATGTCAGCTGCTCTTTCTGACTTCATTGGTGCAAAAATAAAAGGAGCATTTAATTCAGTGTCTCCATGAGGATACAGAACAGGCCTGCCAGAAAGGACTTGAGGGTACTGGTTGGTGGGAAGCTGGACATGTCCCAGCAATGTGCCTTTGTAGCCCAGAAAGCCAACTCTATGCTGGAAAGCACCAACAGAAGCCAGCAAGGCAAGGGAGGTGATCCTGCCCCTCTCCTCTGCACTGGTGAGGCCTCTCCTGGAGTACTGTGTCCAAATGTGAAGACTTCAGTACAGGAGACACATGAAGCTGTTCGAGCATTTCCAGAGGGCCACAAAAATGCTCTGAGGCATGGAACACCTCCCCTGTGTGCACAGGCTGAGACTGCTGGACAGGCTGGGAATATTCAGCCTGGAGATGAACAGGCTCCAGAGAGACCTGAGAGAGGCTTTTCAATATCTAAAGGAGAGCTGCAGGAAATAAGGAGATAGACACTTTAGCAGGGTCTGTGGTGATAGGACAAGGGAAAGTTTTTCAAACTAAAAGGTGGAAGATTTAGATTGGATATTAGGAACAAGTCTTTTACAGTGAGGGTGGTGAGACACTGTAACAGGTTGCCTGGAGATGTGGAAATCCTGCTCCTGGAGACTTTCAATGACATGCTGAACTAGATTGTAAGCAACTTGATTTAGCTGTAGATGTCCCTGTTTGTTGCAGGGGGTTGGATTAAATGGCTTTTAGATGTCCTTTCCAACTTAAACAATTCTGTGATTCCATGCTATTTGATCAGTGTTCAGCAATAACATGAAAATTGTTGGCAATACTCTTTAATCCATAAATGTGAATCACCGTTGGGTCATTATGAGGAAATTAAACCCCATTCCAGAAAGACCTACTGTAGAAGTTCGTCTCATGCAGTTTTGGGCACCAGAGTTATAAGAAGGACTTAAAACCACTAGAGAATAACCACAGGAGGGCTATTGTGGTAATGAAGGATCTAGAGGGTAAGATGTATTAGTACCAGTCTAGGTTCCTCGGTCTATTCAGCCCAGGGAAGAAGAGACTGAGAGGAGGCCTCATTGCAGTCTACAGTTTCCTTATGAGGGGAATGCAGGGCAGATGCTGATCTCTATTCCCTGGTGACGGTGGTAGGACTTGAGGGAACAGCATGGAGCTGCACCAGAGGAGAGTCAGGTTGGACATTAGGAAAAGGTTCACCATTGAGATAGTGGTCAGGCCTTGGAACAAGCTCTCTACAACGATGATCACGGCACCAAGCCTGGCAGAATTCAAACAGCATTTGGACTCAGAAAATGGTTTAAATTTTGGATAGCTCTTTGTGGAGCCAGGAGTTGGACTCAGTGATCCTTGTATGTTCCTTCCAACTTAGACTATATCTATAATTCTATGATTCTATGGTCTCTGAATAAGCAGTTGGGCTAGATGATCTCCAGAAGTATCTTCCAACACTTCTGTGATTCTTCAGTTCCATTCTTGCATCCCAAATCCTATGCTATGTGAAATCATTATGTTTTTAATGATTGCCTTTATCTGTTTTGTGACCACTTGAATGTCATAAGATTGCTCAATACTCTCACCATGACCCTCAAAATCAGTTCCTGTACAATGTTTAATTTATAGAATTATGAACCACAAATGTTTAAACCTGAAATAATGCACTTGAACAATGAACATAAGCAATGAATATAAACTATAATCACCTTAAACTGTCAAAACCCATTTGGTAATATCCAGGTCAGCAGACAATTTTAACCAATAGATTATTTTACAATTACTGCTATCTTGCTTTGTAACTTGACAATAGCTTGGCCTAAATTTCTGTCTCTATTTCTCCATCATGCCTTGAGGGACACTGTCTTGTTTTTATGTTTGCAGAGGAAAGGAAATTATTTTTCTTATAACTTAAAAAAAAAAAAAAATAGAAAAAGAAAAAAGAAAAGAAAAATCTCTTAAAGAAATCAAATTTGTTTTTTACCTACCTTCTACTAATTTTCAACTTGTGAGTGACATTTGTTATAAAAGTGTTATTTTAAGCTAATGAAATTTGTATAGAGGAAAAGTGTTCCTAAACATTTCATTTGGAATTAAGTACAAAATTTATACTCAGGCTGTAAAAATCACAGGTAATGGCTCAGATATTTTGTTGCTCGTGGAAGTGCTTATTTTTCCTTAGAAGATTATTTCTTTTTCCATGTGCTTTGTTATTATTTTTAACATTAAAAATTATTAAAAAGGATTTTTTTTTTCCTCATCAGAAAGCAAATTATAGCATCCCAGTACAGTCTAAATGTTTATTATTCTCCCTTTTAAACAACTGTAGTGTTCTGCAGTGAACACCATGACATTAAGTAGCCAGTTTGGGTGATTTTATTCCTTCAAAATTTAAATAATCTCCTCAGACAGTTATTTTAAAGCTATTTTATGTTCTACAAATAGTTGGCCATCTTATCTGGCACATGTAGAAGCAAAACACATTAGAATGATTTGTTCAGTTCTGAGCAGTATCATCATTGTCCAGTTTTGCTTTTGTTAGACAAAACACTAAATACAGATAAATCACTGCTTCTCCTTGTAGGCTCTGAATGTCAGCAAGCCAATTTCAGAATCAAGATGAGCTATGTATAGGTTTGACTAATTCTAAAGGCTTAATGTTTCTTGTATGGTTTGATGACGTCTAGCTTGTAATTCAAAGCTGGGTGCTGCTTTTCTACATACTTTCACGTGACACTGCCTTGTGAAAATGTTGGATAACACACATTTACTGTACAGTTTATTCCTGACCTTTCCTACATTCATGGGATCATCACAATCTTCCATATTAATATCATACCTGAGCAAATGGAGTTTCTGAATGACAGGTTCATACCATCCCAGTTTGTCAGAATTATCAGAAGTACAAAGAATTTTCGTGGGTGCTTTTCACAGAACTTTATAATGCCAGGTTTCTTCAGAAATAATTTTTGCATTACCTCAGAGTAAAGTGCAGTTTGTGTAGCATAATACTTGCTGACTTGAGAGTTTGGTATTTGCCACTGTATGGAATAATGGTCTCTAGAGCAAATTTAAACATATTATATGCCCATCAGAATGAAAAAAAAAATGCCCAGTTTCATTTTAAGCTCTTCATTCCTTAAGGAAATTCTCAAAATAATCAAGTACTATGGTAGTCATTGCCTGCCAGCTTTTTAATATCTTTTCCTTAATTCCACTTTGGAGACCCAACAGCTTATTCAGAATACTTTTGTATCCAGAGACTCTTTCACAATATTGAGTTAATCTTTATCTCCAGTCAGTTACATTTTGTATTTGATCTTCCGTGCTTTATGAAATAAATTCCCTTTAAACTTCCCCTAAAACTTTGATTCTAACTGAGCCCATCCATTGATTACAAGGGCCTAGTCACTACCTGTGACTCCATACTCTATTTTTAGTTTACATTTTCTGGGTTGGAAAATAAGCATGTAGACCATGAAAAATCACTTTTGTTGTTGTTTTCATGTCTCCTAAGGTATATCTAGAGAATGCAAGGTTACAAAAGTGTATTAGACATCACAGAACAAGACGATTATTCTACCTGGTCCTGTGCTGTGAGGGGATCTCCATGTGGCATCACATTTGAGCTAGTTAATGTTGCCCTTCCTCCAGGCTGACTGGTGTTGTTATGATGTTGCTGCTTACGCTCCAAATGAGATAGACTTGGCATTCAGTTCATGCTTTGCCACCTTATGTTTTGCACCATGTGAGTAGAATTTCAGGTAAAATAAAAATATTTTGAAATTTGGAACTTAACTCTATACAACTGATAGACGGGATAGAGGATAGAGGAGAGGTGCATTTTTGGAGACAAAAACAAGTTTAAAGCACCAGCAATAATGATTTTACATATTACTATTGCATATTTATTTCTGTATTTATACATATATAAGATACAGAAAAACTTTTTCCCACACTTCTCATTTTCTGATTTATTTTTAATCTCAGTGCTGTAATTCATTTTGTCAGTGAATTTATACTAAAATTGTATCTCACATTCTTCCTCCTTTACTTTGCTTTATTACTCTTCTTGTTTACTGAATACTTTCAGGTTATTTGAATCCTTCCCCAGATAATCCTGATCTTTCATCTTCTCTCACACTGCTTCAACAAACAGTCATTTTCTCTCTCTTTCTCTCTTTATTGTATTTTATTTTTTTACTATTTTATTATTATTATTACTATTTTTTTTACTGCTAATTTTAATCTATATTTTGAGCCCAGGAAAGATTTCCCCTGAGTAGCAGTAAAAATGGTATTATGAATATTCATAGATTGCTGCAATCTTTGAGTTTTAAAATAGAACTGACTATTGTCATACCAATGCTTATTCTCTCTGTTATAAAATATTCAATTGTGCCTATAGTTGATCTTAAATATCCAGGGGACTTAGCTCTATTTTTTTAATTCTTTTGCAAGACTAATTTATTAATTATTACTTACCACAAGAAGACTTTTGCAATTTAGTGCTTTAATGTCCTTTTTCTTCTTTGAGATTTTGAGGTAGATGATATCCTAGTGAGGAAGAAAAAAAAATTGATCTTTTTGTGAAGCAGAACCAGAATAGCTATTTGTTGCTTAATTCACGTGGCAATTTTGCTCATCAATTTCTAACACCATCAACAAATAGAATTAATGTCTTTCCAGGCTTTTCGGTCTTTTTAATCCCTCATTTCCAAGGATTAATCTGGGCAGACTGTTTCCTGCATCTTCATCCAAACGTTTGATTTTCTGTTTCTAAAACTGTACACAACTTTCATATTTAAATAATGGATTCAACTGTACAGGTCACAAATTACTGCTTAAACAATTCTGACTAACTTTTTCTCCTTTGCTTTCTTCCTCTTCATCCATACATGCATTACTCATCTTTGTTTAGAATAATATGGAGTAGAGTAGAATAGAATAGAATAGAACAGCTGGATGGGTTCTACAAAGATCATTTAGACCAACTACTTAACCAACTCAGGGCTAAAATAAAGCTATCATTCTGCGTTATTATCAACAGTTCAAAATGACATCATACAAACATTTTTTTGGAAATTGATGGACATGGGACATCAACCACCTCTCTAGGAAGTCTGTTCTGATATCTGACCACTCTCATGCTAAAGGAAGTTGTTACAGTGTCCAGTCTGAACCTCCGCAGTTGAAGCTTTGAGTTGACCCCATGCATCCTTTGAATGTGGAGGAAGAGATTGATACCTCCCTCTGCACATTTCTTCAAGAAGCTGTAGAAAGAATTGAGATCACCTCTCAGCCTTCCTTCCTCCAGACTGGACAAGTGTCTTTGTTCTCTCCTCATAAGATGTGTCTTTGAGCCCTTTTTGAGTTGCAAGCTATGAATTATTAGATAATGGGAATCTTTTGCATTAGACATTTTATACATGTATATATATTTTATACACATATAGACACTTAATAGAAATCAAACACTCTCAAAGTTCTTACAGGAAGAAAGGCAGTAAATAAATGGACTTTTAAGGAATGAGGTAAATAAAATAATACTGATTGTCTGTATTTAACGTAACATAGAGCAATACTGTACAGTCAGTCTACCACTGCTATTAGTTGCTGTTTGATTTTTCCATAAGTTTTGGAAATACTTCATGTCCTTACATAGTGCTGTATACTTTCAGAGGTACTGTATTTCCCATATCTAGAGACATTTTAATTGCTTAAATGCTAACATCAAGTATTATTTGCGATTTGTTCTTTTTCTTCTGTAGGTGCAGAACTCCTGGAATGGCTATATTTACCATGAGAGTGTACAAAGTGCAGTTCACTTTGTAAGAGTGCAGTATTCATACAGATTATCTTTGGAAAACTTGTGATTTTACAATACTGCCTTTTCTCCAAAACGTATTCTTATGCCTGTCTGCCACCAGTTCTGCTCTTGGGACACTGAGCTGGCTGTAGCTCATGCCGGTGTAGTAACCCGCAGTTCAAATGTGTCAAGGAAAGACATTTCAAGCACACTGCCTAACAGGTAGAAATATCTTTTCAATTGAAGTTGGACTAGAGAGAGAATGACTCAGAAAAAGGCAAAGTAATGAGTCCATGGTAGAAAGGGTTATTGTAACCACTGGAATGAATAGTGACTGCAGCAGAAAAAAGAAGCAACAGTGCAAAGTTCTGTGAAGCTAACAAGCAAAAAATGTGTAATATTGTTTTATCAAGGCAAATAATGTGGATATACAGCAAGGATTCCCATGCTCACACTAAGCATCATGAGCAATAATATCTGATTCCTCTAGGCAAACTGGAGACAAATGTTAATGAAAGCTATTATATTTCTGAAATAAAAATCACTATTTGGGATGGAAATAATTTATGGCTACAGTTCGCAGATTTGCTTGATTATATTTTCTATCGCTGGCAAGATTTATCTTCTTACAAAATTAAAATTACAAAACCAGATTTTACCCATCAGGGCAGGAAAACTACCATACACCTGTGGAAAGGTAGAAAGGAAACTCGAGGTGCGGAGGGAAAATTTTTGCCCACAGATTTATTGAATTACACGACCTTTTCTTTCAGTATCAATGTGAATCTGTGAAACATCACTGTTTTTATACAGACTATATAATCTTTCATGTCTCTCCTATTGCAAAATTTAGATGATACCTCCACACCGAATACAATTTCTTGTATTGTACTGAGTCAAGAAAATTGATATCAGAATGGAGAGAATGATGGGGAATCTGAAGGCTATAATGAAGTGTTTTTATTATTATTTTTTTTAAGTTCTCTAAAGAGAACAGTTCTCAGTTCTCAGAACAGAGAAAGAGAAAAACAAACAAAAAATTGAGAAAAAATATCACTGCTAAAAACAAAAACAACAACAAAAAAAGCAAAACAAACAAAAAAAGGAAATACTCCCCATGATGCACAATGGAAGTGAAATTCATCAGGCTATAATATAGCAGTAATGCTACACGGTACACTGGAAGCCAAATCTATCTTCTTATATTGAGCTGGTGAGCTATTAATTGCATAAGGGCAGATAAACATTTGGTATCTTTGCAAATTATGACAGTTGAAATCGCATGAGATATAACTACTGCAATTTAATGTATATATATGTTATATCTGAATAACTGAAAATATTTGCATTGAAGAAGATATTAAACTAAAATAATATACACAATACTTAATTTATTTGAATGTAAATAATCTTAATTTTTATAAACCAAGTAAAGTGGAGGAAGAAATAAAACTAGTTAGGAACTAATTTTCCATTCTCTGAAGAATAACACTTGTACTTATTTAGATCTTTTGAGATGTTATGGAAAGCTAAAATTTTGAATTTTCTCATGGCATTTGATATGGAATTTCTTTTATTTATTTATTTATTTATTTATTTATTTATTTATTTATACTTGAGCAGCAATCATTTTTTTTTTTGCAGACATTTTCTTTGACAAGATTTTACATTTTTGTATGAATAATAATAGTTATGTAAGGTAGTAGATTATTTTATATGTTTGTTTATCTCATGTTAATAGATACATGATTATATTCCTAAATTGCTTTTTAGGTATAGTTTAAAATAATGGATACAAAAGTATTTATGTCAGAAATACAGAAATCAGCACACTTGCCTTAATTCAGGTAATCCTTGAATGCACAGTTAAAGTGATCACTAAAACAATATAATTTTGACTGTTTTTGCACTGAATAGGATGGCACTGTTAAGACAGAGGTGTCAGTGAACAACATTGTCAATCCATTTCAAGACTATGCCTACAGAACTATATAATCTGTAAACAGATAAATAAGTTCATTGGTACCAGAAACCTAAATGATTTCATTCAGAAGCACATGAGGGGAGAACATATTATCTGTCTCCAAACTAAACAATGAGAGTGACAGTGCCTGGAGATGAGCCATATCACACAGAGGTGATGTATGGCATCTTCTGAGGCTTTGACAGCTGTTTCCAGGTGAACTGTTCAACCACAACCCACGCAGTAGCACTGTGGATGCAGTAAATTGTAGAGCGCTGTATCTTTATTTCCACCTACTTACAGAAAGATATTTATGAGTTTATTCTAAAAGGCAGAAAACCGGCTTAATTTAAGGAGTATGATTTTAACAGGTACATGATACAGTTATCATTTCTGGCTGGCAAACCAAAAAGGGTGCTATAAGCTTCTGTCTGTAAACATTATAACAGAAATAGGGAAAGCTTTGATATTGTAACTTGAGATTACACTGAAGACAAATTCTTTGAAACCAAAGTCACAGCTGGAGGCTTTCTCAAACAGAAGTGTAAAAAGGCAGTAGTTAAACTCCTAGATTTTTTGCTTGTTTGTTTCATTCCTTGTTTCTTTTTGATTTGTAGAACAAACCATTCAATAAAATAACTTTCAAGTCTTATGTTTGTGTAAATCATGACATATCCTAGAACCTAAAAGAAACCTACATAATACATTAAGACCAAGCATCCTTGAATTTCTATCAAAAAGAACAATTATCAATAACTTAGGTTACACTCTTTGCTTTGCTAAAATGGATTTTAATTAGGTTGGGGTAAAAGCAATTAATTTGGTGTGTGAGTCTCACACATAAATACTGCTATTTTAGAAGCAGTGTGCTCTTCCATACAAATCATTCAGTAGCTCTTCTTGTGACCTCAAACCAATATCAGTTTCATATATACACAACATCAAAATTCTTCTTTACTTCAGGTGGATTTTTCTGTTATCACTGCTCCCAGAGTTGCCAGTTAAACTGGGTAAATATTATGGCTTTTCTTATTTATAAATCAGTTGATAAGGAAGATATAAAAATTGCTATCTATAAATCGCACATGTTTGCAAGGCACATAAAAAAAATAAAAGTCATCGAGAGTATTTATAAGTAATTAAATTGGTTTGGGATTATTTATTTATTGTACAACCAAAATGTGCAGGATTTTTTTGTTTAGTAATTATGAGTCTGCAAAGGCAATATCCAGATTATATGTAAATAATAAAGATCTTTGTAACATCTCTTTCACTCCTCATTCTTCTGCTTCTAGGTAGCCAGGATTTAACAAAATGTTAAGTGTATTTGTTAATTAAATGAAATGTCTCCTTTTTTTTTTTTTTTTTCTTTTTTTTTTCCAAAAAGGCAAAAGTTATTAATTCTGTATTCATTTCTGATAATCTTCTGTTTCTTCCATCGATGTAATCTTCTTCCATTCATTCTTCCATCTTGATGTAATACCTAACATTCGTTGAAACAAATTCACCCTGGAATGGGGCTAAATATTTCATAAGCTTGATTTAATTGCTGTCATATCCAATAGATTCTCTACTCAGGGGACATTCTTTTTATAGCAACCCAAGCAGATATTTTGCTGTCGATAAAACCTTTTTTAATATCATAAAGCTAGATTTTAAGGGTAAAGGAACCTGTACAATTTTTATCCTGTTGTCGGTTAATTTCAAATCTGCAATACTTATTCCTCATATATATCTTAGATTCATTTCAGGCTTAACAAAGAAAACAATGGTCAAGAAATATATACATACTTATCTATCTTTTTTTGCATGTTAACCACTTTTATCTACTCTGCTTTGGACAATTATATTTTCCATGCATATTTTCAACATAGGTATTTGAGGGGAAAAAAAGAGGAGAGGAGAGGAGAGGAGAGGAGAGGAGAGGAGAGGAGAGGAGAGGAGAGGAGAGGAGAGGAGAGGAGAGGAGAGGAGAGGAGAGGAGAGGAGAGGAGAGGAGAGGAGAGGGGAAAAGAATTACAACAATCTAATAATTAAAATATATGTATTAGCCTGTTATTTTGATAAGTTGCTTTTGCATATTGCTGGATTTAATCCTATTATAGACTCTTAACTGTAAAGAGATATTAAAATGTTTTCATTTACAACACCCTTTTCCTGTTAGATATTTCTGCCAGAATATAATAAATGTTATCAATGCTTACATTTATCTAAGTCAAATACTCTATACCTTCTTAGGAAACGATCAAATGGAATATTATTTCAAATCTTTTTCCATGTGAATGAGTATCTATTGTTGTGCATGCACACAACATATTTAGCCATAAAATTACCCACCAAAATTAAGAGCTTATTTTTTCAAGAGTACATAAAATGCATTTTCTATAAGCTGTTCAGCCTAAAGGTGAGAAGTATGTTATCACTTAAAAAGAACAAAAAATAAACAAAAAAACCCAACACAGCAAATCTACTGTAATTTAGGAAAAAAAAACCAAGAAATTGAAAATGTAAAGAGCATATTTAAATAAAAATACTGGATTGCTCTTGTTCTGAATAATTTCTTTTGCTGTTTTCTGAACAAGCAGAAATCTTGGAGACTTGAAAAAAATAAATATTTTGCCCTCTTTAAGGCCAAAGATGATTTAGGTACCTGTTATAGAATATATAATGGTTATATTTTCTAATGCTTTAAGATATTTTAGGTTGTTTTAGTGATCTTTTAGCTATGAAACAAACACAAATTAGTATAAGTAGGTTTGTTTCTTCCTGTCATTTGAAAAGTGCAACAAATTATTCATTGACATACCATAAATAAATGTGTGTATTTGTACCCACATCATTCATCTGTCATTATATATGTACAGATTAATTTGCATATCAGTTTTACAGTTAAATGAATAAATAAGTAAATACAAGATTTCCACCTACTTTTTCTTATGTTCCTTTCTAGTTTGATCAAGCATCTCATTCTATTATGTTTTATTTATAATCCATTTAAAACTGTGTAGAGGTAGCTATAAAACAAATTACATGTCCTGTAAAAAAGCAAAGCATTGTAATACACATCAGGAGAGAATCAAAAAGAATGAAAAGGTTTTGTCCCGACAGGAAATATAAAACTCACATAATACGAATGACTAAGATTTTCTATGATCGTGTCCCACAGGATAGTTTTTATAGTTTCCATCCCTTTCACATAATATCAAAACAGATGTCGTTTATTTTCAGAATCTCAAAAATGCTGAGCCAAAGTATCTTAATGGATTCACAAGTTGTACCTGTAAACTCTTGTGAAACCTACTAAAACACTTATAATGGCCTTCCAGAACCTGAAAAGGGCCTACAGGAAAGCTGGGGAAGAAATTTTTATAAGGGGAGGTAGCGACAAGGTGAGGAGAAATGGCTTTAGATTGGAAGAGGGAAGATTGAGACTAGATATCAGCAAGAAATTGTTTACTGTGGGGGTGGTGATTCAGTGGAACAGGTTGCCCAGTGAGGTTGTGGATGCCCCCTCCCTGGAAGCATTCAAGGCCAGGCTGGATGGGACTGTGAGCAAGCTGGTCTAGATGGACGTGTCCCTGCCTATAGCAGGGGGTTTGGAACTTCATGATAATAAAGGTGCCTTCCAACAAAAAACATTCTGTAGTTCTATGATTCTGTGACTGTAGACATGTGAAAACAGTAGATGTGTAGACTCCAAGTGTTCATATTGAGGACCAGATATCTACACAATGCACATTTCAGAAGATTGTTTTTTCCCTTTTCTTGTCACTGTCTTATTCTGAAATGGATTATCACTACAGTGTCTGAGAACCTTCTGAGAACTTCTAAAAATCCTGTGTTTATTTTGTAATTGTTTTAGTCATAAAAATTTAGAATGAAAATTAAAGGTAATAATCTTGTAAATAAATTAATATGAAAAGAAAACTATATTCCCTAGATAAAGAGGTCTAAAATTAATTATAAAGTCTTCCAAAATGTAAAGTTACTGAAATAATAAACATTGCATGGAAGAAATAAATTGAGACATCAGGTGTGCCTTGTAACACACCACGTGCTCTATAAATCAATAGTATTAGTTCAAGTGACTATTCCCACACCTTTAAGCATAAACTGTAGTTTATTTTGAGCTTTTACTGATATATAATATTAAAAGAATGATAAAAATTGTAAAAATGTGTGTGTATGTGTGATATGTTTAAACTAAACAATTAAATGGAAAATGGGAACTTGATAATTATTTCCACTATAAAGAGAAAGAAATTATGGAGTTCACTATTTATGCTTTAATTCTAACATTTTTCCAGCCTTCACAGTCGAGCTATTAATTCTTTCAATTTATTTTTGCTTTCACTCCAGTTCTGTTTTTTAATTTTATTCACAGAGATGTTTGTAATTGAAACCATCCCCATACTGCTGTCTATGTGATAGCTGAAGATTAATCTCTTACCACAGCCTCATTGGAGGTTTGCGTAACAAATGTGTAAATCTAGAAGTGCAAATCACAGGAAAAAGAGAATTGGAAAAAAACATCAATAGATTTTATGCACGTCTCCAATATTTGTTGTGATCCTTCTGTATGATGTTAATGGGTAGACAGCATTGTTCTGGAAATGTGATATCATCTTATTTTTGTGTTCAATTCTGTTTCAAGAAAAGAAAAGGAAAAGAAAAAATGTTACTCCTGACATAAGTACCATATGTCCTGACTAATTTACTCATACAAAACTATAGTGACATTTTCATATACTTTCTTCAAAGTAGAGACTGTTAAACAGGTACTGTGGGAGAAATATAAGGATGTTAGGCTGTGTAGGGATGGTTTTCTGGAAAGTCGAGGTCCAGCTTGAAATATATATGGCAAGGGCTGCCAAGAAGAATAAGAAAGGCTTCTACAGGTACCCTAACCAGAAAAGGAAAGTCCAGGGAGGGTGTACTATCCCTAATGAGTGATACAGGCAAGGTGTTAATAAGGGGAAGGCTGAGGAACACATTTTTTTGTCTTAGTCTTCTCTGATTACTGCTCATCACACAGCCCTTAAGAAATTGATTTGAAACTAGGTGACTGGGGAACCAACATCTCTCCCACTGTAAGTGAAGATCAAGTTTGTGACCTCCTAAAGAAACAGAACATCCATAAGTCTATGGGTGTCAGTAAGATGCATTCCAGAGTCCTGAAGGAATTGGCTGATATTGTCACCAAGCCATTCTCAATGATGACTGAAAAGTCATGATAGTGAGGAGAAGTCCCTGGTGACTGGAAAAAATGGCAAAATCACACCCGTTTTTAAGAAAGGTAGAAAGGACAAGCCAGGGAACTACTGATCTATTATCCTCTACCCTCTGTGCCAGGATAGATCATGAAGTACATCCTCTTGGAAGATATTCTAAAGCCCATAGAATACAGGGAGTTAATACATGAAAACTAGTGTGGCTTCACCAAGGGCAAATCCTTTTTAACCAAACTAGTGGCCTTCTATGATGGCATAACTGCATCAATGGAAAAAGCCACTAATGCCGTCTATCTGGACATCAGTAAGGCCTTTGACACAGTATCCCACAACATCCTTCTCTCCAAGTTGGAAAGGTATAAATTTGATGTGTGGACTGCTCGATGGAAGAAGAAACAGCTACAGGATTGAATTCAGAGAGTGGTGGTGTCTTCATCCATGTCTGGATGAAGATCAGTGGCAAATGGTGTCTCCCAGTGCTGGGACTGATATTCTTTAATATCTTTATCAGTGGCATTTACAGTGGGCTTAGTGCACCCTCAGAAAGTTGGTGGATGACACCAAGTTGTGGCATGCAGTCAACATGCTTGAAGGAAAGGATGCGGTGCAGCTGGACCAAGGCAGGCTTCAGCAGTGGGCCCAGGAGAACCACAAGAGGTTCAATAAATCCAAATACAAGATTTTGCACCTGGGTTGCAGGAACACTTACTATCTGTACAAGCTGGGGGATGAAAGGGTTGAGCACAGTCTTGCTGAAAAAGACCTGGGGGTACTGGTGGATGGGAAACTGGACATGAGCTAGCAGTGTGTCCTCACAAACCAGTGAACCATATCCTGAGTTGCATTAAAAGAAGCACGGCCAAGAGAGTGAAGGAGTTGATCCTGCCTCTGTATTCTGCTCTGGTGAGGCCTCCCCTTGTGTACTACCTCCAGACCTGGAGTCCTCAGTAGAGGAGAGACAAAGACCTGTTGGAGGTCATTCAGAGAAGGGCCACAAAAATGCTCCAAAGGATGGAACACCTCTCCTACAAGGATAGGCTGAAAGAACTGGGGCTGTTCAGCCTGGAGAAGAGAATGCTCCAAGGTGACCTGAGAGTGGCCTTTCAGTATGTTAAGGGGAGACGCAGGAAAGAAGGGGACAGACTCTTTAGCAGGGTCTGTGGTGATAGAACAAGGAATGTCTTCAAGCATAAAGAGACTAGCTGGATTTAAGAAAAAAGTCTTTTACAGTGAGAGTGGTGAGGCACTGGAACAAGTTGCCCAGAGATATAGTGGATGCCTCATCCCTGGAGGCATTCAAGGCCAGGCTTTGAGAAATCTAATCTGTCTGTTCACAGAATCACAGAATCACAGAATTGTAGGGGTTGGAAGGGACCTCCAGAGATCATCAAGTCCAACCCCCCTGCCAAAGCAGGTTCCCTACACAGGTCACACAGGTAGGCATCCAGGCAGGTCTTGAACATCTCCAGAGAAGGAGACTCCACCACCTCCCTGGACAGCCTGTTCCAGTGCTCCGTCACCTCACTGTAAAGAAGTTCTTGTGCACATTTGTGCGGAACTTCCTGTGCTGCAGTTTCCGGCCACCTCCCCTTGTCCTGTCTCCATTCACCACTGAAAAGAGTCCAGCTTTGCCATTCTGCCCCCCACACCTTAGATACTTATAGACCTGGATCAGATCCCCTCTCAGTCTCCTTTTCTCAAGGCTGAACATACCCAGCTCACTCAGCCTTTCCTCATAGGAGAGATGCTCCAGGCCCTTCACCATCTTCGTGGCCCTCCGCTGGACTCTTTCCAAGAGATCCCTGTCTTTTTTGTACTGGGGAGCCCAGAACTGGACACAGTACTCCAGATGAGGTCTTACCAGGGCAGAGTAGAGGGGGAGGATCACCTCCCTCGACCTGCTGGCCATGCTGTTAATTGCAAGGAAGTTGGACTGGCCTGTAAAGGACCTTTCCAACTCCAGGGATTCCATGATTATATGATTCTATAAACCTAATAACCTAGTGACCTATGTGAATTATCCCACTCTCCTCAACTACAGGTGAGATAGGAATCAAAATAACATAGCTTGTTTGACTCCAGACTGAAGGAAATGAAACATTTCATTCAGAGTCAGTTTGCAAACAGCACTGAAGTATAGTTGTATTCCAAATTCACAGTAGATTTTAGTTTCAGCATGACACTGTACTTCTCTCCAACCATTCATTTAGTAAGAATTATTATTTCTCTAAACTTCCCATGAGTTCAAAGTCAAATCCTTCTCTTTCTTCCTACACTCAACAAAACAAGACACAAAGACATGTCACAAAACTAACCAAACACTAACTTCAATTGCTGTGAAACTCTGGGAAATTACTTGAATAATCAGTTCTTCTAGCATCTATTAGTTGTGGATTCTTTTTTGTGCCTTAATGCCTAATGTAATTATTTTCACAATTTGGAGAAATTTGGAGCATTTATAGAAGCCACAGAGAGTGATGAGGCACTGGCACAGGCTGCCCTGAGAAGTAGTGGACATGCCGTCCTGGGAGCTGTTCAAGGCCAGTTTTGATGGCGCCCTAGACAACCTGACTGTCTTGCCCATGGAAGGGAACTGGAACTAGATGATCTTAATGTACCTTTCAATCTAAGCCATTCTGTGATTCCGTCTTTTAAACATCTAGGGAAAATAAGTTAATGGAAAAGGATACATAAACTTACAAAAAAAAAAAAAAAAAAAAAAAGAGATAACAATCAATGTGCTATGCTTATTTATATGTATCTCAGTGAATCAGCAAAAAAAAAAAAAAAAAAAAAAAAAGATTTAAAATCCCTTTAGAATGCCAACAAATTTTAGATTGGAAAGTAGTCACATGGATGTATCGTCAAAAATCAGAGCAAGAAATCACGCCAAAATCCCTAATAATACTCTAAGCTTTGTAATTAATAGAAACCCCTCTCACTTCTGGTCTGAAAGGGTCACTGTAAATCTACATCTCTGGCTGCAAAATCATTGGAAATTTTACATCTACTGATGTCTAAACTGCATTAGGTACTGTTTTCATGCTGACAGGCTTTTCCTTTGAATTAAACATTAAATCAGTCTTTTCTGCTCTGTGGGCTTTATGGATAACATGGCATGACAAAAAGGAGAGTAATAATGATTAGAAATCTCCAGAGACTATTGACTTGATACTTATCAACTGTACACAGCAATGAAAGCAGTTCATAAAGACTTCAGTATCCAGTTTAATATACAGAAAAGGGAGCTGGAGTTGCTGGGAATAAATATTCCATTCTATTTTAAACAGAGATTCAATCTATAGAAGAGACACAGACTAACGTAGGAAATTTTGTGAACATCTATGTGTCTTTATATGTTCTACTGATTTCAGAACTCATTTTTATGTTTCTTTCAATATTTCTGTTTAGCAAATTTTGGTGGAAAAATGGCAAAAAGAGATAGATTTTAGAAATCTTAAAAGATATTAAAAAGATGGGGTGGAATTCTGAATAAATTTCAATGTGAATTTACTTTATAAACAGATAAATGATTTATCTCTGTTCCATTGCCATATCTAATGCTCCATGTATATTCCAAAGCTATAGTCCATTAAGCATATTGCTTCCCACAAATTAAATTTCTAAGCTTGCAAAAGAAGTTATCTGCTCTGGATATCATGCTTCTGTGAAATGATGTGCATTTCAATAACACTGTACAAGCTCACAAAAAATGAAGCCCCTGAATTGAGTTGCAATATACCAGATTTAAATAAGGTATTCAATTCAGTCCTAAACTCTAATTTTCACACATGACAAAACTTGAAAGGTGGCCTATAGTCTTTCAGTTTTGTTGTAAATCACTCTAAAATACAAAAGAGAAATGTTTCTAGTCAGAAAAATATTAGTTGCTTTTTGATCACAGTGTTAACAACTATTTTATCGGTGTTGTTTGTTTGTTTTAAGAATAGAGCAAGATAATATTCTCCTTGACAGATGTAATATATTTATATATTTCTATTTAACTTTCTCCTACTAAAAAGTAAACAAATATCTGTAACATATATTACAGTGTGTTTTTCTAGTGTTTGTCCCATTGTTCAACTATATGACTATTTCTTTTGTGGTCTCTGTGATCTGTTGCAAAATATTTTCTTTCACAGCACAAATTCTGTAAATATTGCCATGAACCAACAAAATGCTACAATGGAAGAAGACTCAGAGGAGGAAAGCCAGGGTCATATGATGGGCATATACCAGGGAAGTACTTGAATCAAAAGTACTTGACCGTTGCAAAGAAAGCTGAATTCATGTGAATTAAAAGGGAATGAGAGAGTACACTGTTTGTTTTAGACAAAAAGTTGTATCAGTGGATCAATTGCTAAATGGATCAAATGGTTCTGTAGATAAAATCATGGAATCATAAAATCATAGAATCATATAATCGTAGAATTGTGGAATCGCAGTCACAGAATCACAGAATCATAGAATGGTTTAGGTTGGAGGGGATCTTAAAGATACTGCTGTAAGTGAAGATCAGGATTGAGACCATCTAAAGAACCTCAAGGTGCACAAGTCCACGGGACCCAACAAGATCCATCTATGTGTTCTGAAAGAACTGGTGGATGAAGTTGCCAGGCCTCTATCCATCATATCTGAAAGGTTATGGCAGTCTGGTGAAGTTCCCACTGACTGGAGAAGGGGATACATAACCTTCATGTTCAAGAAGGGGAAAAAAAGATCCAGGGAGCTACAGGCCAGTCAGTCTTACCTCTGTCACTGGCAAGATCATGGAGCAGATCCTCATGAAGGAAAGCCCTAAATAAAGACAAGGTGATTGGTGGCTTCACAAAGGGCAGGTCATGCCTGACAAACTTGGCAGCCTTTTATGATGGAGTTACAGTGTCAGTGGAGAAAGGAGGAGCAATTGATGTCATCATCTACCTGGACTTGCAAAAAGCATTTGATACTGTCTTGTATGACATCCTGGTTGCCAAGAGTGAGAAAAATGATTTTGATGGATGGTCCACTTGCTGGATAAAGAGTTGGCTGGATGTTTGTACTCAGAGGGTTGTTGTCAACAGCTCAGTGTCCAAGTGGAGACTGGTGATGAGTGGCATTCTTTGTGAATAGGTGCTGAGACCAGTGTTATTTAATGTCTTCGTAGGCAACATGGACAACGCGATCAAGTGCACTCTCAGAAAGTTTGCAGACAACACCAAGCTGAATGGTGTGGTTGACATGCTACTGACATGCTAAAGGGAAGGGATAAAATTCAGAGTGACCTGGATAGGCTTGAGAGGTGGGCCCATGCCAATCTCATGAAGTTCGACAAGGCCAAGTGCAAGGTCCTGCACCTGGGTTGTGGCAATCCCAAGCACAGATACAGATTGGGTAGAGAATGGCTTGAGAGCAGCCCTGAGCAGGAGGATTTAAATGCATTAGTTGATGAAAAATTCAACATGAGCAGGCAATATGCTCTTGCAGCCCAGAAGGTCAATTGTAGCCTGGGTTACATCAAGAGAGTCATGACCAGCAGATCAAGGGAGGTGATTTTGCCCCACTACTCTGCTCTTCTGAGACCCCACCTGGATTACTCTGTCTAGTTCTGGGAGCCCCAACACAAGGACGTGGAGCTGCTGGAACAGGTCCAGAGGAGTGCCATGAAGATGATCAGAGCAGCTCCCCTATGAGGACAGACTGAGAGCAGGGGTTCTTCAGCCTAGAGAAGAAAAGGCTCCAAGGAGACCTTATAGCAGCCTTCCACCACCTGATGGGGGCCTACAGGAAAGCTGGGAGAAATTTTCCTGTTTGTAATAACTAGTATAGCCATAAGTGATAAGATCTCCAGAATACTATTTCACTTTTCTTTCCTCACTCTTTTTCTTCTTTCCTTCTATCTAGTATATTAATAACATTATGGTCTATGTATGAAGGGTTTGAGCCATAGGGTGGACTGCAGCAGAGCTGTGGAAAACACTTTGTCTATGATATGCCTGGAATTGACTCAAACACATGCAAGATAAGACCATCGCCACCACAAAAGCTAAAGGCTAAAGGCATGAATGAAGCAGGGAATCCAGTGAAGACAGGGGAGCCTTGATCTGTCTCAAACTCCCCTATTGAAGCAAAGTTGTTTACTGTGACATTGTGGCTGTAAACTTGTTGACAATGAATCCTGAAAATCTAGGAGGCATAAAAGGGTGCCCGAGGAAAACTTGGGGTGAACTTTGAGACTTCAGTACTTTGGAGCTTCAGGACATCTGGATAACAACTGGATAAGTGCTCTTACAGGCTGAGGACCTCTTCTTGTTGGCTGGACTAGCACTGGAACCTGAACTGGTGATCTTTGTCTCTCTTTCCTCACTCTCAACCCCCATTCCATCTCTCTCTTTTCTCTCTTTTTCCCTTATGAAGTTGTTAAGTAATGCAAGGCTTACTTTGATTTCTTATAAAGGTGGATAGTTTAGCCAAACAGCTTAGTAAGATATAATTGGAAGAATGTCAGTACTTCTAAGATAATTGTAGTACAGAGATTCTCATTAAAATTGATGGCTGTGCTTGGACCTTGAATGTAGATGTACCTTAATCTAACCATAGCTTTGTGAATCTGGTAGTCTTTCCATTCCTTTGTATGTGGGACATAAAACATCCAACATACTGGTGGCTGAGGTTCAACTGTCTCATGTGCATGACTTTGTGTTTCCGCATATTTGATTTCATGAGGTTTCTGTCAGCCTGAGCAGCCTGTCCCCCATAAAGGTGTACTGTATGAAAGAAATTGACATTATAAGGAAGCAAAAAAACATATCAAATAGTGTTTTCAAAAAAAGTTCATTCTTTTAATTTATTTCAGCTTAGTTTATTTTGTCAAGATTGATTTAAATACAAATCTTTAGCAAGAGAGACTTAGTAACACTTCAGTTCTAGTGCTAGACAGTCTACTCTGGAACTTCTGAACTGAACAGAATGAATCTGAGACTGCTGCTTTTCCAGGCTGCACAGAGAGGAACATATGTCAGGAATTGTTATTGCTAAACAGTTGTGGAGAAGATGTGCCACATGTTGCGAACAAAGAAAATGTTCACAGCACAGTACTCGTAGAATTCTATAGATATATCAGGCACCGACGTGAAACAAAAATGCAAATCAGCAAATGAGTGACAAGGATCTATAAAAACACCATAAGAAAACAAAGCCACAAATACAGTTTTGGGGGGGGGAGGGGGAGGGGAAAAGGGAGACCCAGAACCCCAAACATACAGGTCTTGTTTATATAACATATTCCTTTCTATCCGTCATGGTTTTATGATTTTTGGTCATCAGTATTCCACACCATAACATCATGTAATGCACTGGGAGGGGTATGACTTCTGCCGAATGTTCATCCGACGGAGAAGAACTACATTTCCCCAGGAGGCTTTGCAGTCAGCAAGGAGATATAACTCTGGGCAAGGTCTCCCCAGAGCCTTCTCTTCTTCAAGCTAAAAAAGCCCACTTCCCTCTACCTTTCTTCATAGGAGAGGTGCTTTAACCCTCTGATCATCTTAGTGGCCTAATAATTTTTTAACTACTTAGTGAATGGAGAGTTTGACAAAAGGTGTACACACCTACATAAAAAGGCAGATACAGGAAAGAAGGGGACAGAGCATTTAGCAGGGTCTGTGGTAGTAGAACAAGGGGAAACGGTTTCAAGATCAAAGAGGGTAGATTTAAGTCAAAGAAAAAATCTTTTACAATGAGGGTGGTGAGGCACTGCAATCTGTGCCCAGTGATGTGGTTGATGCCCCATCTCTGGAGACTTTCAAGGTGAAGCTGGATAAGGCCCTGGGCAGCCTGATCTAGCTTGGTGTCCCTGTTCATTGCGGGAGAATTGGACTAGATGGCTTTCAGAGGTCCCTTCCAACTCTAAGGATTCTATGATTCTATAACAGCAAACTGGTTGCAGACAGAGCAGATGAACTCATGGCAGCAGTTAGTGCAGTAGCCCCTTCATTTTGTTTTGAACTAGAGTTACTCGTTTCTCCTGAGCTGAATATCTGTTCTATGCACGTACTCTGAAACTGTATGAAGGATTCATAACTTATTCACACTCTTTCATCTTTATTAGAGAAGGGAATGTGTTTGGTGTGCTAAACCTTCCTTTTTAACTTCCTCAGGGATCTAGTTTGTACATTCTAAAACTGACTTTCAAAGTGAATTGTCAAAGAGTAAGTGATGCCCATGGATACACAGTACGTGAATGTCTGGACCAAAGCTGTGCTGCTGATCTGGACTAGTGTTTTGGTGTTTTTCTAAAACATAGTGGAATGCTTCTCACCAATTCTCAAGGTAACCTTAGCATCTGGGAATCTGTGAGAGTGAGTGCATCCACAGTGGCTCTCAGATCAAAAGTCTGATTCTGTAGTGCACTAAAGGAACTAACAGTAAGGACTGAGTTAACCTGCTTGATATTTTTATTTCTTATAATTCATGAAATGTGGATCCTAGTAACAAAAGCCACACTTTTGCTTTCTGTATTCAAACAATTGCCCAGAATGAGATTCTTGAGCATTTTCAGTCACTTCTTGACATAAATATTTGTTGTCTGAACATGATCTTGTGCCAAATGCGTTAGAATTTCTCCTGCATGTTAAACTTACCTTATTCCTTCAGAACTCACATTTTGTTTTTATTGACTTTCCTCCCTCTGCCCCAGTGGCCATTTTCTATCCATTGCTTTTGGCATTCTTTTATCTTCATTCATTATTACTCATCTGAGATGATGACAAAAATATCCTGATGAAAAATGCTAATTTTCTTGCACTAATTGTTTTAGGAATGATTTTCTAAATTGCAATTCAAATTTGAAATACTGAAATTCTTTACAAAACTTTCTAGATTTTGAAATTTAAAGCGGGCTGTTAGGCACTGTAATCAGCCTATAACATATATATACAATATATGTATATATAACATATATATATACAACATATATATACAAGTCAGTTCATGTGTGGCAAGTAAAACCAAGCTGTAATATCAGATCATACTGTTATTTTGCTATGTTGAATGAATTAGAAGAGGATTACTACATCATGATATGTAGTATGTTGTCGAAAATTGTATACGTTAACAACTTCAAGAAATGTGAATAGATAATTCTGTTTCAGGATGCAAGATTAATGAAGTCATCAAAGAACTAAAGCACATATTTTTAGGAAGGAATAGGACAGTAGAATGAACCTACATCTTTTTGAAAATGATGTAAAAATAATTCAGCCATTTTCTGTCAGAACAGTTATGCAGATGGATGTTTTATTGGTTTGGTTTATTGTTTTTTAATTTATTTTGGGCCTATCCAGCCATCAGTCATGGTTATACAGTACACAATCACTTTAATATTGCATTTTGTATATTGATTTGTTGGCTACCCAGCCAGTTGCAATTGTATTTCACATCAATTTGGGTGGCTACAGTTCACTTCCTAGTTAACATTGACTGAATAATAAAACACATTTCCTTCTTTTAAGTAGGGATAAAAACTTATGTCGGAAAGAGGATTAAAGAATAATGGTAGAATAAATGTTGAGAAAAAAGTAGCATGCAAAGGATAAGTTTGAGTTTGAGTCCCGTTTCATTCTTTGACTTGTTTGGTATGCCCACTTGTATCACTAAGCAGATAAACAAAATATTAAAATTGCATTTTGTAATGTAATTAAAAAAGGAAAACCTTGAAGAAACCTTGTTTTTCAAATGATTTGTTCGAAAAACTAGTAGATTAAACAAGAAACAGTTTTGAATTTTAATATGTAAGATTCAGTCAATTATGTTAAGATGAAAGAAAATTGACGTTTAGAGGCATTTTAGTGTCACCAGTCTTGATGCAAATCTAGACTTTAACATACTTCACAGAAAAACAGAAAAATCCTCATTATATTAAAAAAAAAAAAAATTTATAGCATTAAATGAATGATGTTGATAAGGCTCTAAGTCACTAGAATGACTGTTATGGACACAACTATTAAAAAAAAAAGTACAAAAATAATAGTAGTTATCCATGCAAAATTCTGTCTGAGTCTTATAGAGGAATCCCAGGTAAATACTGAGTGGTTTGTTTATCAATCTAAAGATGTAATACACCTCCTTAATTCAAAAGTTCTGGGTTATTATATGCCATATTTAGTATCTGTTTGATATATATTTAATATTTATATGTATACTTTTCCTCTTCTTTGTTCTTGACTTTTTTGTTCACTAGGTTTTCTATCCTAGGTGACAGAACAGGTCCTGAAATAGAGGACAAAAGATCTGGTAATTCAGTTGGGTAGATGTGTGCTTCTAGAACTGAAAAACTGTGAGGAAAATAAATCTAAAAGGGGTCAGTGGGAGACATGGGAAATGCAGTGATAGTTTCAAAGGTCTTGAAAGGAATCTGGAGGGATGCTGACCACCTGTGAGAAAAGAGCTGAGAGAAGTGAAGACGAACTGGGATGAGAAGCTTGGAAGATGGAGGTGACTAATGCTATGATTTCTTTCTGATTGACACAGAATAAATTAGTGTTACAGTTTTATATCTTAATTTTTCAATGATAAGTATTTTTAGAATACTTAATTAAGTTATTTGGGCCATGATCAAAGCCTAGGGCTTTGAATTAGATAGGCGCTCAAGCACATATATAGAACCTCAAACACATGGGAATATTCACAAACTTCTGGTTTTACATACTCAAGTCCTGTAATAGATCATACTTTAAGCACTGTCAACAAAACTATTAATGTATATTTTGTCCAAGAAAGAAACCTACTTTTTGGAGTTATAGCTCCTGGCCAATTCAATTATGTCTGTTAGAAAGCACGGTTCAGACTGGTAGCCAGAACCAGATCTCAAACATCTTTACAGTGTTGTGGTATAAAGATATGAAATGTAACTGTAACATCCATGCTTCTTTTGCTCCTAGAGTAAGGACAGCGTTCCTGCTTTTTTTTCTGGAGGAGTTAACAGCTAGAGACAATATTTCACCATCTTGGCCTTTTCCTGCAGACTATGAAAGACTTCTCTGCACATTTCCAGCTCCCTTTATTTTGGGGAAAGAATAATCTGCATGGCACAGTATCTGCTCAACACTGTAAAACCATTGGTCTGTATAATCATACTATTGTTATCACTATCATATTTTAACAGCTCCTAAAGCCTCCAGTATCTTACCGTACTTATGTATATGCAGCCAATCATTTGGTTCAGTTGCTTACTTGGTACTAAATCAGCAGCTGAAAAAGCATTCTGTTGCCTCTGCTTCCAAAGGTGTTGCGTGAACAGAGCACAAAGGAGTCTGCTTGGCTCAGCAGAGGTAGGAAGGATTAAAACCAGCATCTGTGCCTCCATCAGTTCGGTACGTAAACATACAAATATGTCATGAATGAAGACAGCAGAGAGAACATTCAGATCTTGAAGAAGGATAGATAGGTCATAGTTTAAATACACTCATCTGAGTGAGCAAATGACTGAAAGTTTCAACTAGCAATAAAAGGCTGCACAGATGCAGCAGACAACTGTTCCATGGAAATGACTTACCATCTTTAGAAAAAAGCCCATAAATAATATATTTGCATGTCTTTATTGGACAAATGCTAGATTTGAATTCAAAATTATTGTGGAAGGGAAAATGAATGTGTTGCATATTAATAATTTTTTTTTTCTCTCAAAAAGCTAGATTTGCCTTTTATGTACCAGATCACCCAAATCTATATGTCTAATTTCTGAAGAAAATTGTTTTATAGTTCTAGGTGTACTTAAACAATTTTCACAACTGGACAATAAGGATATATGCAAACCAATAAATTTAATTTTGTTTGTTAATGATGCAAGTTTTGAGAACTATTTTAAGTGATGAGCCAGAGAAATATTTGGAATAAAAACACTTTCATTAGGATCTTTATTACTAGTTCTGAAGAAAATGGTAGTATTCTGAACTTCATATTTTACCAGAAGGCAGAGCAATGAAGCTGAATTTGACACTGTTTACTCAACTTTTCTCTCCCATTTCCTGAATGATAAGAGTTTGTTAATTTTTAAAAAGCAGAATGAAATGCTCCAAGTACGCCCAATTGTAAGTTACACAGAACACACTGCCTCATGATTTATCTCTTATTACTTGCAATTTACTACTAACTCTGTAAAATGAGAATGTTCTAGAGGGGTTATATATATTCTTCAAGAATAAGAACATATTTGCATTTACAAGCAGAGGGAGTAAGACAATTGTAACGATTTATGTTCATCCTTCATTCACAGCACTGTAAATTAGTCTGGCAAAGTCAATAATACTATTCAAATTATGCAAAGTTAAATCATGTCCATAAGTCAAGAAAAGATCGTGAAAAACTCACACTTATGTGCAAGGTTGTGAAAACAAGTTTGATCATGAATTTGTGAATTTTCAGAGAATCATGACAGTACATAGGGTTGGAAGGGGTCTCTTAAGATTATGTAACCAAACACCTGCACTAAGCATGTCTGCATGAAGGGGTAAGTCAAAGCCTCCTCATGAATGACTGTAAGGGTGGGGAGTCCTGTGAAACCTATGTAAGAAATTATACTCACATCAAAAATGTTTCATCTACACATATAATCATCTACACAAATAATCATACGGCATCTTGGGTCCACTGCTTCTCATCATATTTCTGAGCAATCCTTATATGAATCTGGCTCTGTTTTCTCTGCGTCTTTTCATCAAGAGGTTGAAGACAGTGTTAAGCTCTCTCCTTTGCCTCTTATTTCTAAGGCTGAAGAAAATAGTTTCACTAAGCCTCTTTTTCCTCCTCCATCTGTACTGTCACAAGTCCATGGCACTGGACAGGCTTCACCCTATGGTGCTGAGGAAGCTGGCGGGGTGATTGCTGAACTGCTCTCTGCCGTCTAGCAGCGCTCCTGGTTATCTGGAAAGGTCCCAGAGGGTTGGAGGCTTGCTGATGTGACTCCCATCTACAAGAAGGGCCATAAGGAGGATCCAAGGAACTACAGGCTGGTCAGTCTGACCTCGATACCAGGAAAAGTTATGGAGCAAATCATCTCGTATGAGATTATATGGCATGCGTATGGGCATTCAGGGGATCAGGCTCAGCCAAGCACGGGCTTATGAAAAGGAAGTCATGCTTGACCAACCTCATCTTCTTCTGTGTCTGGGTGACCAGACTGATAGATGAGGGAAAAGCTGTTGGTGAGTCTACCTAGACTTCAGCAAAACCTTTGACACAGTCTCTCCTAGTATTCTTCTGGGGAAACTGGCTGCCTGTGGCCTGGACAGGTATACACTCCTTTGGGTAAAGAACTGACTAGAGGGCCATGCCCAATGGGTAGTGGTTAATGGAGTTAAGTCCAGCTGGTGACTTGTTACAAGTGGTGTCCCCCAGGGGTAAGTACTGGTGCCCATCTTGTTTAATACCTCTATTGATGACCTAGATGAGGGGATTGAGTGTACTCTCAGTAGGTTTGCAGATGACACCAAGTTGGTCAGTAGTGTCGATCTGCCTGAGGGTAGGGAGGCCCTTCAGAGGAATCTAGATAAACTGGATCACTGGGCTGAGGTGAATGGGGTGAGGTTCAAGAAGGCCAAGTGCTGGGTTCTAAACTTGGGCCACAATAACCCCATGCAGTGTTATAGGCTTGGGGCTGAGTGGCTGAATGATATGAAGAGGAAAGGGACCTTGGTGTGTTGGTTGATGCTCAGCTGAACATGAGCTGACAGTGTGCCCAGGTGACCAAAAGGGCCAATGGCATCCTGGCCTGCATTAGAAATAGTGTGGCCAGCAGGAGCAGGGAGGTAATTTTCCCTCTGTACTCAGCACTGGTGAGACTGCATCTCAAGTATTGTGTTCAATTTTGAGCCCCTCACTACAAGACAGACATTGAGGCACTGGAACGTGTCCAGAGAAGGGCAACAAAACTGGTGAGGGGTCTGGAGCATGTCTTATGAGGAGTGGCTGAGGGAGCTGGGATTGTTTAGTCTGGAGATGAGGAAGCTCAGGGGAGACCTCATTGCACTCTACAACTTCCTGAAGGGAGGTTTAGATGAGGAAGGATTTGGAGTCTTCTCCCAGGCAAGAAACAAAACCAAATGAAATGGCCACAAGTTGTGCCAGAGAAGGTTTAGATTAGACATAAGGAAGAACTTTTTCTCTCAGAGAGTGGTCAGGCACTGGAATGGCCTGCCTAGAGAGGTGGTGGAGTTGCAGTCCCTGGCAGTGTTCAAGAGGAGTCTGAATGAGAAGCTACGAAATATCGTGTAGTCTAGATGACCTTGTAGGTCCTTTCCAAATTTCTGATTCTGTGATTCTATTATTCTATGATTCTTTGATTTTCATATAGCACACACTACTGACCTTCTTCGTAGCCCTCTCAACTGAACCTGCTAGTCACAGGCTCAATGAGAGAAATCAGTGTTTCTGATTTGATATTACCAAGGTTAGACTGATGAGATGTAGACTTTGTAAGTGTACGGCAGGCATGAAATTGGCTGTGCTACCATGTGCAAAGGGCCATAATCAGCTGTATTTTGGATGTTTACTTAGAGAAAGTTACTGATATAGAGAAACAAGTCAAGTGTAAAGCTACCAAAGTTGTCATGGAAGATATGAAGTATGAGAAGAGATCAAGAAAACAGGTGTCCTTTAAACTTAAGAAGGAAAGGCTAAGGGAAAATTTTCCACTGTCTTCTGCTCCCTAATTGTAGAATATAAAGAAAACTGAACCAGATTCCTCCAAGACATTGAAGGAGAGATGGATTACACAAGTCTTATGAGGAGCGGCTGAGGAAGCTGGGATTGTTCAGTCTGGAGAAGAGGAGGCTCAGGGGAGACCTCATTGCACTCTACAACTTCCTGAAGGGAGGTTGTGGTGCAAAAGGGTCTGGCCTCTTCTCCCAGGCAAATAGTAGGACCCGAGGAAACGGCCAGAAGTTATACCAGAGGAGGTTTAGGTTGGATATTAGGAGAAACTTTTTCTCTCAAAGGGTGGTCAGGCACTGGAATGGCTGCCCAGGGAGGTGGTGGAGTCGCCGTCCCTGGCAGTGTTCAAGAGGCGCTTGGATGAGGAGCTACGAGAGATGGTTTAGTGCTTGTGGCACTGATAGGAATGGGAGGGTGGTTGGACTGGATGATCTTGCAGGTTGTTTCCAACCTTGTGATTCTGTGATTCTGTGATTCTGTAACCTTTAAAGATCCCTTCCAACTCAAACTATTCTATGGTTCTATGAAAGGCAATATATAAATTTCTTCAAAACAAGTGCCTCAGATGTGTCTCCAAAACCTGCTCACTGCTGAGAGACAGAAGAAAAAACATCACAAGCTAGAAGAGAACTCTCTGAAATGGTCCATTCTGGCTTGTAACCAAACCAATGTGCAGTGTAGCTTCTTAACAGCACAGTTTCAGATGAATATGTGATGTGGGCAAGGATCTATTCCTCTGTTTGATTTCTGGAATATGCACTCAGCCATAAACCTTGTCTGTCTTTGAATTCTTATCTTTTTTCTTTGTTCTAGTTATTGATGTACTGACATTTTACTCTCAGCTGATATAAAATAGTCTGCTTCATCCCTAAAACACAATAAATTCTCATCATCATTCCAGAATGACAATCTCTACATTTTAAAGTGTTCTTTGTCACTTTCCTCCTACATAGGTCTCTACTTGCTACTCCTTCTCATAATAATCTGCACATATTTCTATCTGGAGACTTGCATCTAGAAAAAGCAAACCTGTATCCAGCATCAACACATAAATCAGAGATGCATATCTGTTTATATCTTGAACCTTGTTATATCAGAGATGGGCACAGATCCCTAGGTGGGGGTAGAGATTTTTACCGGTCAGGAATGGAGATTGTAGTGAGAATTGGTCTGATCAGAATTGGAAGATTAATCTCTAAGAACAACAGATGTAGTTTCAATCATGGAAGAAACAGTGATGTACTTCTAAATATCTCTGATCAAAGAATGGCATTTTCTTTTTGTACAGAATGGAGATTAGAATGCATCATATATAAGGAATCAGTTTCAACTACTTCAGCATTTGAACAGAAGCTTGTTACAGTACAGATTGGTATGGAGACCGAAGATAGAGACATAGCATCAGAAGTTGGATTGCAACCATCTTGTTGTTCTGACTCTACCTTTACTCATATTAATCTGGCAAGGTAGCAGATAGATAGAAAACTGAACACTTAGAGCCAATCCTGGACCCACAAAAATTTAGCAGATGGAATTGCAGATGGGCCTGCAATTCATCTGTGCCTCTGCCCAAAGTAGTGATGATGCTGCAGGCATCTGATTCGATTTTACAGTAATTGCACAGGTAAGGAATGACTGTGGCAATCAGAATGCTTGAGTTATAGGACAGAAACTATGATTATATTGCTAACCATTGTAGACGTTTATTATAGGAACTTTTATATTACTATGTGAAAATTTGTTTTCTGTATGCGATGATGTGGGAGGAGTTCTGACTGTATTAAAAAAAGGGAACAGGGGACCCCAAAATAATTAAAAACAGTGGCAACGATCTGAGGATAAACAGACTAATTTACTAAATATGGTATCGGAATGCAAGATTACATACCATAATGCAATATAATTAGAATTGAAGCTAATAAAATCAAATATAATGAGAGAGAGAATGTCCAAAAGGTGGATAGGCCTCACTGTAACACTGAGGTGAGATGCGCAGCCCAGTTGAGCAGCAGGGAGACAGGAGGAGAGCTGATGAAGAAGAGCACATCAGGTGACCTTGCCAGGAGTTATATCTCCTCTCTGACTGCAAAGCCCCCTGGGGAATTTAGTTCTTCTCTTCCAGATAGGTACCTGGAACTTGAACATTAACAGTTAAACTCCCAGTGCACTACATGATGTTATGATGTGGAATCTGATAACCAAAAATCATAAAACCATGACATTCCCTCTCCTCATCTGCCTCGCCTATCATTCCTAAAGTTTCCTAAAGATGTTTCTCAGTTGAAATAGTCCAGTCATGGGAGCCATCCTACCACATCTCCGTTATCTGAGACAGTTCACAATCTTGCAACTACACACAGATCTTTAGAACATTATATTTATCCCCTATACTGCATGCATTAGTATACAAACCCTCTTGAGAGCCCCAAAAGCATTTTGACTTTGTACAAAGGGTTTGAGGAAATTTCTCTATAATTGTGTGTAGGCACTTCCTTGTTTATATGCAAATGCCAGAGGTGATCCTATTTAAGATCTGTTTTGTTGATTTTATGATCACTTTCTATCAAGTTACTGCATGCTTTTTTTCTCATCACCTCTGTTCATCACTCCTGCACAGGGATGCTGGTTATTAACAATGACAATTATTATGACGATCCTCTGTCATCCTAGTTTAAGTCATTTACAGTTTCTACCTAGCTTCAGAAACAAGGTTCCTTACATTACAGAGGGTGCAAACAATAAAGAACAATATTTCTAGCTACTGTGTCTGTTTGCTAAATACTTGAATAGATGAAATGTTACAGATCTCCATAAATTATGATAGTAAATAAATATATATATGAAAATGTGATGGTGTACTTTCTACAGGCTTGCCTGTTACATATTACTAGATAATAGTTCCTGTGACATAGTTTAATTTAAATGAAATATTTCAGCCTTACGTGGGAACCTTTGTATACCAATAATGTGAATAAATCAACTTTCTGATATTCTTTCAAAAATTATATTCTTGCTGTATATTTCAGCTTTGCAAGCTGTCTTTGAATGATTAAAGTGGAGTTAAAACTTACAAAACAGAAGAATAACATGATCTTCAGTCTCAGACAACTTCCAAACACTTCAGGACCCTGCCAAAGACAGGTCAGCACAGTTCTTATAATTTCAGCCAGTGGGTTATATTTTACTGCTCTTCAAGCTATGATGAAAAATAAATGTCTACATTCTACCTAAACTAGTACACTTTTAGCTACAGTATTTCCAAATCAGTTAATCAACCAAACATAAATGGATGGTTATATCCCTATCTGTCTGATACTATCTAGTGCTTCCAAATCACCTTAAACCGTCAGTTAATAAGATTTACGTGTCTTTAAAAATATGACAATACAACATTTCACAGCACTCATTTAGGATATGTAGAAGTTGGAACTTTTCTATTTCCAGTAGCATTTGTGCACACCTAACCTCCCTCTCATATATTACTGAGTTAATGAATTAAAGTTTTCTCTACTAAACAAACTCTAGGTGTGTTCACGACTACATAATTAAAATATCACTCACCAGTAAAAAGAGTAAAACAATAAAGAACAGATAGGAGTCAAACTTCAAAGGAGAAAAAGCTATGGGAAGCTTTTCTTTTTAATCTTTTTTTTTTTTTTTAATCTATCTTTAAGTAAATAAAGTCTATCTTGAAATCCTCTACTTCTGGTATTTTTTTTTTTTGCATACATAGTGAAGACTATTTACATTCTGGTCTGCATATAAGTATATGCTATCATATAGCTTTGTGCACATCTATTAATAATGTTTTGGAAGACCACTTCTTTCAATACCTTGTCACTGAACACCTTTGCTCCAAACCCTTGAAGTGAACTAAATCGAACAGCATCTCAGCTGAAGACGTGTCTCAAAATAAGCGCTCAACTGAAAAGCTCACTGCTGCTACTTCCTTGCTTAAAGGAAAATGTTACAGCAAAAAGCACGACAATCAAACAAGCATATGGAAGCAGAGCACTAACCAAACAGCATTTCTGACATTCATTTAACAACAGCTAAACTTGAGGAGATCCTGCAAGATGTGAACATTTGGACATACAAGAATATTATTTTTTTTCAAAAGTGCACATAAAATTCTGAAATGCTCTTGAAGGTCAGTGCCACAGATGCATAAACACTGTGAATCTGAACAACAACTACAGTGGCAAAGACTGAGTCCCTGTATTATCTCCTGGGCCACAAGACATTTGTATCTTGCAACCAGTATACAAGTCTCCCCTTTAAATCTTTCATCCAGCCTGTGAACTAAAGTAGAACTAAGATTCTGAATCATTTAAAAAAGTCTGGTTTGATGTCCTAGTTGCTCAGTCTTACTTACAGACATGGACTTCAAACACAGCCAGACAAAATCCCCATGCAAACACAAAAAGTCCATTGTCAAGCTGGAAAAATAAAGCAGAAAATTCCAATTGCTTTATTAAGATATAAATTCAGGCATAAAACTTCTTTGAGTGTATAGGTTATTTTTATTCTTCCCATTCTAGAACTAATTACAGACATTTGTTGTTACAATTAGTAGATATATTCTGCTAGTTTATTTAATCTTTCAAAATCAAATATGATGTATATAATGTATTCATTACAAGAAAGCAACTTGGCTATAAACATAAGAAGCTTTGTCTATCTAAATCTACATCTCTTTTATTTTGATAGACTAGCTTTAAATTTATAGTCTGAAAAAAATCTTTAAATGACAGTGTTTAAAATACATTGCTCTTATACGAATACGCTCATTATATAGTTTTAAAAAGAAAATTCTCTTTTTCTTTTTTTTTTTACATTTAACATGTGACCTTACCTCAAGAATAAGGTAGAATGCTACATGCGCTTTGAAAGATTCATATTTCAGAAGTTAAAGGACTCAGCACCGAAGTGTGAGGGAAATTAAAAACAGATACATGTGTACATCTTCACTGTTGGCTAGCTTTTGTACAAATATGAGTTTCATATAATTAAATCAAGTCTGCATCTAAAATCAACATCAATAGCTATAGAAGACAGTTACTAAAAAAAGCTGTTTCCTTTAAAACAATTATTTTTTCCAGACTTGTTAAAGATATTGCAAAAAGCAGTACTTAGATATTTTTCATTTATAAGTAATTTGTGTATGCAACCTGTTAGAAATAAAACTTTTTGATAGTAGCCATAAAAGGTGAATTAGTAACAGACAGCACTAATCCAAAGTCTGCAATTAAATATAGCTCATTAGTTCGATACTACTAGAGAAGTCGACATTTTGAAATACACAGAATTCAAATGTAGTTGGCAAAATTTCAACACCATAAACTCAGCATTTAGAACAAACAACCTGTACACTCACATGAGATAAGACAAGTAACTTCCACTCTTGGAAGTGCCTTCAAATCACACTTTAACAAAATCTTCTAGTTTTATCAAACAAAATCAGGAAAGTAATCCTGCCCCTGTACTCAGCACTGGTGAGGCCGCACCTCGAGTACTACGTTCAGTTTTGGGCACCTCAATTTAGAAAGGAAATAGAAGTGCTGGAGCAGGTCCAAAGAAGGGCAACAAGGCTTGTGAAGGGCTTGGAGAATATGCCCTATGAGGAAGGACGCTGAAGGAACTGGGGCTGTTTAATCTGGGGAAGAGGAGGCTGAGGGGAGACTTTATTGCTCTGTTCAAATACCTGAAAGGTGATTGTGAGAGAGTGGGGTTGGTCTCTTCTCACTGGTGACAGGAGACAGGATGAGAGGAAATTGCCTCAAGTTCTGCCAGGGTAAGTTTAGGTTGGATATCAGGAAAAACTTATTTACAGAAAGGGTTGGTAAGCACTGGAATAGGCTTCCCAGGGGGGTGGTTGAGTCACAATCCACTGATGAGTTTAAAAACAATTTGGATGTGGTGCTCAGGGACATGACTTAGTTGTGGGTTGTTAGAATTAGGGTAGTATGGTTTGGTTGTGGTTGGACTTGATGATCTTTAAGGTCTTTTCCAACCTGAGCTATTTTATGATTCTATGATCTTGTTTCATTCTTTAGGAATTTTCGTTATTAATATTAATGTGATCAAAATGTGATAAAACTTCATTCTTACCCATGGATTAGCTATCTCTGAATGCACTCCCTCCTATTTATTACCATGGAAACTACAACAGGCACAAAGAGCACAATAGCACTGTGCAATAGAGCAAATTCTGCGCTATGAAACACTATTTTTTTCAATGTAGTCACTGCCATCAGCTATGCATTTTGACCAGCAATAAAAAAGAGCCTTCAAGCTCTTCTGGCTGTTCTGAATGTGGCTTGACTTTTACACTGCTATCACTACTGTTGAAATGCACCACTCACTGCTCACTGTGCTTACATTCACTGTTTGGTCTCCATAAACATTCAGCAAGCATCAATGAATGTTAATCAATGACATTTTTTTCCACATGGAGGAATTCAATTCCACACCTTCTCTTCATATGCACTTTCATTTGTCAGACTGCCCCTCTGCACCCATCTATCAGATGGCAACAAAATGTAATGGATTATTGGTGGGAAGGTTCAACTTCTACTGTCATGCCACCAACATTCACCTCTGACATCATAGGCCAAGATAATAAAATAGGAAGTATTACTATTGGAGCAGCCTTTGTATTTCAAGCTAAGAATGCATTTTCAGTCCTATCAGTTAAACTGTTTTAAGGACTAAATAATTACATTTGTCCATTTTTGATAGTTGGCATGAATTATTCACTTCTAAATATAGGTGAAAACTTTGAAAAAAATAACGCTGTTAGGGATATTTTTCAAATATTATTCTTTGTTTTTATTTAGTTAATTTTTGGGAACATGAATGAAGGACTGAGGCGTCACTGAATATATAAAAATTTCTGGACATAAAGCAATGATTTTATAAACCAGGCTAACCAGCATTAACAAAAAAGAAGAGAGAGGAAGCATGGAGTATTGAAGTGAAAATTAGTAAAATAAATATTTCATTATTTTTTAAAACATATATTTCATTATATTTTAAAACAAGTTTATCTGTATAATTTCATCATCAGCTCTGTTTAACTGATGTATAAATAACGTTCTGAGACATTGTATTATGCTGGTGTCTAAATTTAGACTGCTCAAATATAAACATATCCAACACTGTAAGCAAGATGAGTAGGCCATTTCATATCTGATTAAATTCTTCTGAACTCTTAATTTCCATGATGCCTCCCATAGGGACTTCCGTATGCCTGGGGTCTTTTCCAATGCACTCTGAAAACCACAGAGTTTGCTGATTTCAGTGATGACTACAAACAATAAGAGGTAAAAGAAATCTTTGATCAAGTAATCTTAAGCTGTAAAGAATTTGGCCCAGCAAAATGACAGATATTTTTGGACATATGAAGAGCCATCTCAGTTTCCGTGGAAATAGCAAGGTAAGTAGGCATTTATGTGAACTTTCTAAAGCTAAGCAGTTCTCAAAACATCTGTTCCAGAGTGCGAAGTGGAGTTAAATGTGACTTTCACAGAAGACTTATAAATTTATAAGTCCAAGTGTGCATTTCAGTTTTAATGTATTTCACATCAAAATCAATTGTACCAGTTTTTATTTTCAGAATATTTTTCATATATGAGCTAATTCATACTTGTGGTGTTGTGCTGAAATGGGTGACAAAATAAGCTTAATTCTTGAATAGAAATATGAAGAACAAAACTGATCCACTCAAGTCAAAATGTAAATTTATGTCAGAAATAATCTAATTGTTTGTAATTTCAGACTAGGCAGACTAGTGATGCTTTAGAGACTTAAAACAGCTCATCTGCTCTTGAAATCACCAACTAAGCACACAGAATAATTTCGAGCATCTGAGTCTGTGGTAGAAGAACCATGTTTTCCATCAGTGTGTCCACTTCTAAAAATTTCCTGGTAATGAAAGAAATTTTGGCCCTTTCCAGGAATTTTGGGTGACTCACTACATCTCAAAAAACACATAATATTTCACAAGGTCCAACTCTTCAAATAAGCAGATTTACTGATGTAAATCATCACTGACTGATCACTGAAATAAATATTTTTAAAGTGCTGACTTTCTTAAATGAAAGAATAATAAATGAACATGACAGAGAGACTGTAGAAGATGAAACTGTGAGCAATACAGACAACAAATAAAGCTATAATATTTTATAAAATCAGTGGGAAATACAAGAATGAAACCTTGGGTCTATTAAAATCAATGAGATTTTCTTCCTTTGACTTCATTTTCACATCAGGAAAATGTATACAAAAACTTCTCTTAAGGATTAAAGATTCCACAAAGAAGAAATACACACACACACACATCACATACATTTTTGAAGTCTGAGTATTGCCCTTGAAAGCTATTTTACATAATTGCTTGTTGTAGATGGAGGAGGATAGGTTCCTCAGAACTCCAACTACTTTTAAAGACTCAAAATTCAAGTTTTTCATTTCCTGAAGAGTTTGGGGTTATTCCTGTTGGAAATATTCTTTTCTAAATATACAATATCTATGAAAGATTAGATCTTTGAAGGTGTTACCGCTTTGTAATTCCATCATGATTGCTGAAATTGATTATCATCTCCCTGTGGTGTCTTCTAGTAAAACCACGAAACTGTTCATACAATTGTGTATTAAGACTAGAGAGCTCCAGTATTCCTCATAAACTGCTAGTTTTATTCATAGAGGTAGATTTATTCTTATCTAAATTCTGACATACTTTGTGATGAGAATGAGCTTTTCTACAACACAGCATGGAATATCTGGGTTCAAAAGATCATTTTTCTCTTGAGGTGAAATTCACAGCAGGAATTAAGGTTCAGCATTGCAGTGCCTAAGTTTAAGACATTCTGTAGCTTAGCAGTTTTCTTAACTCCAAGTATTAGAGCTGGATCTAATATGGAATGTTAGCATTTAAAACATACCTTCAGGCAAGCAGTCCTTGGGGTGCACTTCAAGCCCCTAAATTAGACATTTAAACTTTCTTTTAATGTGTGTGTTCCAGAGATAGAATCCAAGGAACAGAATTTATTCAGTATGCTGATTGCAGACTCTACCTAAGCTAACTCTTCAAAAAATGCTGAAGAGAAGTATATCAAAGGAACAGGTGGTAGAAGATGGATTTACATCTAAATATTCAATAGAACATGGTAAGAAAGGAACTGAATGACAACTTCTGACTTTGCTAGTATGAAAGTGCAGGAAGCAGTAGTGTAGGTACAACTGAATCCCTGACAATTAATGAGAGATAGTGCATAATTTTAAGGCAACTTAATGTTCAAATTTTTTCTTTTTTTTCAATTCCCTTTTATTACCTCAAATTTTGGTAATAATTAAAAAAAAAAAGTCTGGAAGAAAATTTTATGTATTTGACAGCTTTTCTGTTTTATCCAGCTATGTCAATAGCAAAAAAACAAAAACCCCACACTTATCTTACAAAAACTTGTTGTGTATGATCACTGGACAATTATGTCTACAGCAGCTCTAAAAGTCTGAAAATATATATATATTAAACCCCACAGTCAAGTTCTAGAATCCCTTATCATCATGGACACCATGGAGGAGGCTCTGCTCTGAAGACCAGACGTGCAAAAGGATTTAGATTTAGAAAGATGGCCTTTTCAGCCATTTTTCCTGAAGCACAGTTTAGCAGCTTGTGACAGAAGAATTTAGTATTTTCTACCACACATCAGCTTGCATCGAATAGTCTTATTTCCTATGTAGAGAATGTAGCTGTTCTATGCATCATTCACTAGAGAAAATGAAGCAGGAAACAGGGATATCAATTTCTTGCTTTTACTTGTTTTTCTTGTCTCTGGCCACATGAAGGAAAAAAAGAAAAGTTCCAGCCATTGGAATGTGACTTTCTTATTTTTCTTACAGATTTGTAAAAGTATTAACAGATGTGATTAGAAAAACAACAAAAAAAAAACAAAAACAAAAAAAACAAGCAGTTTCTGAAGCTAGTACTGCAACTACATCTGAGATTCATGCTGTCTCATTATGCAGAGACAAAATAAATCTTAAATGTGTTCAGCTCCCCAAGCAGATTCCTGCCTACTCCCTTTATCTCTTATGTATCTTTAAGATCAGTAGCTCTCTGGTGAAGTTATCATTTCTGATATTTGTTTATAAAATATTTAGCAAACTATGGCCCATTATTTTGATGCAAACAATTCATATAGAAATCATATGCAAATTTCCTTAGGGATCATCCTCAATCCAAAATGACTGCTCCAACAGAATCAAGAATTCCTTTGGGAACCTGCTGATTTTACTGAAATAGGAGCTCTCATCAAATGTTTCAAAAACTCTTGTTTCTTTTATTGTAACAGTATTTTGAATTTTTGTTTCTTCATATCAAAACCATGTTATTTTTCTTCCTCACTATAAATTAGGGTATCACAGTATTACAGGATAACTCAGGTTGGAAGAGATGTTTCTAGTGAAAGCTTTTATTCCAAGCAGAGTCCTGCAGCATCTGATGCATGGACTCAGATGTGAATGATCCAAATCATTTATTACAAGTTCTCACATTCCTTATATACCTTCACAAGTTTTCTTATTCCAGCTTTCCCATTCAACCATAAAACTTTCCCATCCACTTTTAGACATCAACAGAGCATTCTACAAAGCACTCTTCAACCATTCATGTAGGTGCTTATCCAATCAGAGCCATGAGACATTCTTTCTTGTTCTAGAGGTGTCCTTGGTTCTCATTCTGCTAGGTGAGGTCCTGTTAGGTCTACACAAAGGGTTTCTACTTCAGGCTGAAAAAGACCAGATCTCCTTGAGGAGTCATGGGGCGAATGCTTTTACCCCCATCATTTAGGTGGCATCTGGCATCCATATAATTCTCTTGTGTCTTCCTTGTAGTGGGGAGCCTCACCAACTGCACACAGTATCTATGATCTATGTGTAACATGTGCTGAATATAGTGTTATAATATTTCCCTGAATTTCCTGGCTCTCCCCATCTTCCTACAGCTCAGGCTGATGCTAACCTTTTGCTTCCAAGGCACTCTGTAAGCCCACACTCAATTTCACTTCCTAGCAGTACTGTCAGGGCTTTTCTTGCAGAGCTGCTCCCTAGGCAGGCAGTGCCCAGGCTGTACTGCTGCAGGGTCTTGTTCTTTCCAATTGAGGAACTTTGTACTCTGGAGTTTCATGATATTCCTTCTGGCATACTGCTTTGTTCTCTTGGTTGTCCTTGAGTTCTTGAGCCCATTTACTGGTACCCATGCAACTGTCATCTACAAACTTGATAAGAGTGCACTGCCACCTTCTTCTGGTCCTGACAAAGTTATTAATCTCAGATACCAAGTGTAATCAGGCTCCATTATTATTATCCAGTATTATTCATTGATCGCTACCCTCCAACAATGATCATGCAACTACCTGGTGGTTTTTTTGTTTTGTTTTGTTTTGTTTTGTTTTGTTTTTTGTTTTTTGTTTTTTTTTTGTTTTTTTTTTTTTAAACTCTTTTTCCACCAATAACACTGGAAAAGCATGACTGGGACAGAAGATTGCTGTGGGATACAATGTCAAATCACATTTTTCTCCTTAATTTTCTCAGAAATCAGAGTATAAACTATGAAGTATTTTGGATGTTGCTTCCTATGCATTTTATTCTATTATGTTTTAAATGGATATGAAATACAGAATGCTGTTAGCTGTTCATTGTGAGGAAGATGAGCTGAAGTAGTTGCTCATAACTGAAAGGAAGGCCTTAGTCACACATAAGACACTTTTGGAATCGAAAGATCAAACAGTGGTGGGAGAAAAAAAATAAAAATTGTCCTGCTAGGTTATGCAGAGCCTCAGGGCAGCTGTGGGGACTGACACTGGGCAAAGAACAATTCCATTGTCCACTTCCACTCAAACATGCCTTTTTTTTTCTCCAGTTAAGCAGCCACTAAATGTCTGTACAGTCTTTGGGCATGTGTACAGTGGGCAAGAAATAACAGCTCAGAGAAAACTAGAAGCAGTAAAAGGACATCAGTGGAGCACTGATATCAGATTATTTAGCTTTACCTACGGACCTGCCTGGGACAAGGCTCATCACTCCCTTGCCTGGATTGTTCTGAGGACAAGGGCTTACCCTTCTGCCCTTCATATCTTGTGCTCTTATGGAGGAACCTTCTATCTTTCCATACCATAGAACCATAAAGTTGGAAAAAACTTCTAAAATCATCTGTCCAACTGTTCATCTACCATAAATATTACCCACTAAACCATGTCCCTAAGAACTAAATCTGTCCTTTCCTTAAACACCCCCAGGGATGGTGACTCCACTGGGCAGCCTGCTCCTGTGCATTATCACTCTTTCTGAGAAGAAATTTTTCCTAATATCCAACCTCATTCTCCTCTGGTGCAACATGGGGCCATTCCCTCTTGTCCTATTGGTATTATCTGTGAGAGAAGGCTGACTCCCATATCACCACAACCTCCTTTCAGGGGAGTCACAGAGAGCGATAAGGTCTCATATACGTGTTCAGGTATACGCAGCAGTGTGAATGTATTAGACCTGGGATCTGTTGTTTATCACTGTCCACTGCTGGCCTCTTGGTCATTTAAGAGTGGCTGAGATGATAGATGGGTAAACTCTTTCTTGCTGAACCTCGTTCTAAAAAGGTCAATACACAATCTTTTTGCAAGCTTATGTCACTTTACCTGCACTGTATATAAGTAGATGGTAGCATGATTGAAATGCTGATTTACCATCAAACTATTTATCTTTGAAGATACTGTCTGGTTATTTAGTTCCTTACGTAAACAGACAGATTCTGTTAGGGAATACAAATATCATCATCCAGCAAGCATTCTTATTAGGGGGAAAAAAAAAAAGCAGAAAAAAAAAAAAAGCAGTTTTTTACTTATTAAAATTCAAAATCTCTTATTAGCATGTTTGAGAGAAACAAAAAACACGTTAGTGCTGTCCAAATCCTATGTTAAGAAAATTTCGTATTATCTCTATATGCATTAAGGACAAATTGATGAAACCCCTAGTGAGTTCTTCTGAGCAGCAGACAGGGTCTGCACAGGGATTTTACTTACAAGTCAGGAATGTAGCATTGCATAGTAGTGATATGCTTTACAGATTTCTTGTATTCTTCTGGTAAATTTCCCTCTAACAGTGTTTACTTCCTTTTGAAGTTGAAGACTCTGGGGAGTCCTCTGAGTTTGTCAAATCCCATTTCATTGTCATCACCATCTCTTGCTACAACAGATAAATTTTGTCTATTTATTGCTCCTAAACATGTTTATTTCATTTTTATCTTTTTCAGCTACATTTTCTATTTATCTAGTCCAGATACTTAATTAGTAAAAATCCTTTCATGGTTTGATTAATTGTTAATATCTTATTCTCCTATATCTGCCAAGTGAACACTGTCTTGCTTTCATTTCCAAGCTATTGAAAAATATGTTGAGGGGCTGGGAAAGCCACAGTTATCTTAGCAGAATTGAGTGAAAAATAAATAAATAAAATAAAATAAATTAATTAAATAAATAAATTGATAAATGGATGGATAGATAGATAAATAAATAAAAGCACATTTTTATTGCAGGAATCCCAAGTTGGTAATATCTCCTTGGGAAATAATGCTTGACAATGTTTTTGTTTTGTTTTGTTCCTTTTAAAGAGAAACAGAATCAAATGGTATTTGTTGCACTTTTTTAACATTTGACCTCCTGGAAAATAGCTTAGTGTTTACCATAAGTTTTTACATGACTTACAGACTTTCTAAAGAAAAGAAAGAAAGAAAAAAAAAACAGAAAAAAGAAAAGAAAATAAAAAGTAAAAGCGAAAAAGAGATGATAATGGAAAATAAAAGGGAAAACAAGAGAGGGGAAAAAAACCTTCTAGAAAAGATCATAGAACTCGTTAATGTAGTGGCAAAGATTGCATAACCCATACCATAGAATCATAGAATCATTTCAGTTGGAAAGGACCAGTAAAGGATATCTAATCCAACCCCGTCTGAAATGAACAGAGACATCTAAAGGCAGATTAGAGTGATCAGACCTGGTTCAGCCTGGCCTAGAATGTTTTTAGGCATGGGGCATCCACTACATCTCTCGACAAGGAGGTCCAGTGCCTTACCATTCTCATTGCAAAAGACTTTTTCCTTATATTGAATATAAAAATCCACCTCTAAGGATTCTATGATTCTAAATGTCCCTTCTTTAAGTCTGAAATCATTTCCCTTCTTATTTCACAACAGACCCTGATAATGAGTCTAACTCCTTCTTTCTTACATCCCCCTTTAGATACTGAAAGGTTCCTCTCAGGTCTCCTTCTCTCGCCTTCTCTTCTGCAGCCTGAACTGCCCCAGCTTTCTCAGTCTGTCCTCACAGGAGAGGTGTTCCACCATGCGGAGCATTTTTGTGGCCTTTCTCTGGAAGCACTCCAACAGGTCCATGTCTCTGCTCTATTGGAGGCTTCACACCTTGTCTCGCTCCAATTTATAGGAGGGAGAGGAGGGTCTTTTAATATCTGTATACCTGGTGTGAGATTAAGAAAGAGCTGTTCAAATGTTGGTCTGACCAGTTTATTATAAAACCTAATCAGGGAGACAGGGAAAGGAAGGACGGCGACGATTACGAATTAGGGTGACGGGGAAGGGAAGGAGGGTAATAGGAAAGAAGCAAGAGTTGTGTAAAGCGGGGATAGTCACCACAAGGATCCAGCAGTATCCCGTTGCAGGACGTTTCGAAGGTCTGAGGCAAAAGCAGCAGGGGGAGAGCAGCAGCAGCATGGCCAGCCTTGGGCAGCAAGCAGGTAGCAGGAAGAAGTTGCAGGGTAAGTCCGGGAGAAAGCAGCAGGACTCAGGTAGCAGACCCAGGAGAGTCCGTCAGCATGCAGGAATTCCATATGAGGGATCTGATGGCAGACATCTTTGTTCTTCTTCAGCATGCAGGTAGAGCACAGAGCAAGTCCAGCAGGGAGAGAGACAGGTCGTGAGGCTTCTCATGTCAGAAACCTCTTCTTCATGAGGAATCTGTTGCCAGAAAATGTCACCTCATGGTTATAGGCCCCCTTTTTATCCTTCTGCCAGCGTGGCATTCCTGGGCAGTTGGGTAAGAGTCATGTGCAGCACCTCCTGAGATCTTCCTTGAGATAAGCCCACACAAAACACTGCTTTCTGGCCATTAATCTGCAGTTTATCTCTCTCTCCTTGCCCCTGGCCTTGTCCATCTGTGTCCCTCAGACAAAGAATTTCTCAATCCTTGCCCAGGACTTGCTTGGACTTGTTAATCTGTGTCTCCAGCAAGCTTTGAGACAATGATGTAAAACAATAATCTCTTACACCCCTGGACACAGCATACTGGTGAGGCCTCACCAGTACAGAGTAGAGGGACAGGATCACATCCTTTGCCCTGTTGGCCACATTTCTTTTGATACAGCCCAGGATGTAGTTGGCATTCCAGGATGTGAGGGCACTGTGCTGGCGTATGTCCAGATGCCGTCCAGTAGTACCACTAAGTTCTTCTCAGCAAGCCTGTTCTCAATTCTTATATCACCCAGCTTGTCTTGGTAGTGGGGGTGGCCAAGACCCAGGTGCAAGACCTAACATTTGTCTTTGTTGAATGTCATGAGGTTCACATGGGCCCTCTGTCTAGGTCTCTCTGCATGGCATCCCATCCCTCTGGTGTTCAGTCTGTACCCCACAGCTTGGTGCCATCTGTAAACTTGCTGAGGGTGCACTCGACCCCATTGTCAGTGTCACTGATGAAGACATTAAGGAGGATCACTGGGTAAGCACTGACCCCTGGGTAACACCACTTGTCACCAGGCTCCATCCAGACATTTAGCTATTGACCATCACTCTCTGGATACGATCTCATAACCAGTTCCTCATTCATTCATCAAACAGTCCACCCATCAAATCCATATCTTTCCAGTTTAGAGTGAGTGATGTTGATGTTGACTGTCTGAAAGGTATTACTGAACTCCAGAGAGATGACGTCAGTGGCTCTTTCCATGTCCATTGATGCAGATACACCATCATAAAAGGTAACAGGTTTGTTCAGGCAGGACCTGCCTTTGGCGAAGCCATGCTGGTTCTCCCATATCAATCATATTAACAGGCTCTGCTTAATCAGGCAGCCCATAATGAACAGCAACCACAAGGCTCCCTTTGTTGCCTTGTTCTCTAACTCTCAGCTTTTTACTTGTGCCATTCTTCAGGATCAGCTCTTCACACTACTGTTTTGATGAAGAGGTAATTTCACCTCTCCTCTTTCCTTGCCTGTCCCTTCAGAACAATTAGTAGCCATCAATAGCCACATTCCAGTAATGGGAATCATCCCATCAGGTTTACATGACAGCAACTACACTGGTGTTTTCGAGCATCACAGGAACAATAAACTTACGATGGTAAGAGGAGGACTAAGGAGAATCTTCATGAGAATCTTCATTCTTTACTGGATGAGGCTGGCAATGTGACCACTGAGGATAAGGATAAGGAAAAGGCAGAGGTTCTCAATACCTTCTTTAGGTCTGTCTTTAAAGGTCAGACCAGTTATCCTCAGGGTACTCCACTCTCCGACCTGGTAGTCTCAAGTGGGGTGCGGACACAATCCCCTGCGATTCGGGAGGATGCAGTCAGAGACCTACTACTCCAGCTGGACTGTCACAGGTCCGTGGGGCCAGATGAGATTCACCCAAGAGTGCTGAGGGAACTGGCAGAGGTGATAGCTGAGCTGCTTGCCATTATCTATCAGCACTCCTTCCTGTCTGGTGAGGTCCCAGAAGACTGGAGGCTTGCCAATGTGACTTCCATCTACAAGAAGAGTTGTAAGAAGGATCCAGGGAACTACAGCCTGCTAGTCTGACCTCAGTGCCAGGGAAGGTTATGGAGCAGATTGTCTTGAGGGTGATCACGGATGATCAGGCCTTGCCAGCATGGGTTCACGAAGGGCAGGTCGTGCTTGACCAATCTGATTTCCTTCTATGATCTAGTGACCCGTCTGGTAGTCGAGGGAAAGGCTGTTGATGTAATCTACCAAGACTTCAGCAAGGCCTTTGAAACTGTCTCCCACAGTATTCTCTTGCAGAAGCTGGTGGCCCGTGGGTTGGACTGGTACACTCTTGGCTGGATAAGGGACTAGCTGGAAGGCTAGGTCCAGAGAGTGCTAAATCCAGCTGGCGACCTGTCATGAGCAATGTTCTCCATGGGTCAGTGCTAGGGCCGGTCCTCTTCAATATCTTTATTGATGACCTGGATGAGGGCATTGAGTGCACCTTCAGTAAGTTTGTGGATGACACCAAATTGGCTGGAAGTGTCAATCTGCCTGGGAGTAGCAAGGCTCTGCAGAGGGATCTGGACAGGCTGAATAGCTGGGCTGAAGCCAATGGGATGAGGTTCAACAAGGCCAAATGCCAGGTCCTGTACTTTGGCTGCAACAACCCCGGGTAATTCTATAGGCTTGGGGCAGAGTGGCTGGAAGACTGCATAGAGGAAATGGACCTGGGGGTATTGATTGATGCTCGGCTGAACACAAGCCAGCAGTGTGCCCAGGTGGCCAAAAAGGCCAATGGCATCCTGGCTTGCATCAGGAACGGTGTTGCCAGAGGAACAGGGAAGTGATTGTCCCCCTGTACTCAGCTCTGGTGAGGCCGCACCTCCAGTAATGTGTCCAGTTTTGGGCCCCTCACTGCAAGAAAGATACTGAGGCCCTGGAGCGGGTTCAAAGAAGGGCAACAAAGCTGGTGAGGGGTCTGGAGCACAGGGCTTATGAGGAGAGGCTGAAGGAGCTGGGATTGTTCAGTCTGGAGAAGAGGAGGCTCAGAGGAGACCTTATTGCTTTCTATAACTACCTCAAGGGAGGTTGCAGTGAGCTGGGGGTCAGCCTCTTCTCTCGTGTAACTGTGATAGAACTAGAGGGAATGGCTTCAGGCTGTGCCAGGGGAGATTTAGGCTGGATGTTAGGAAATGCTATTTTTCTGAAAGAGTGGTCAGGAACTGGAATGGGCTGCCCAGGAAGGTGGTGGAATCACTGACCCTGGAGGCATTCAAGGAACATTTGGATTTTGCATTGAGGGATATGGTGTAGTGAGAACTATTGGTGATATGTGGTTGGTTGGACTGGGTGATCTTACATATCTTTTCCAACCTTGGTGATTCTGTGATTCTGTGATCCTTTGATTCTGTGATTCTTAGCCTTGGAGGATTGAGGTTGGTTCTCCAAAGTCCTGTACAAGTGATATATATAAATTAATTGTAAGCATTTTGAGGTCCAGATTCCCCAGTTTCTTTAAAAAGAAAATAGTAAGCTTTTTAGACTAAGAATGTAACCACTTGGCCTATTTGGGACATGTACTGTTGATAATACTGAGTCGTCGGTAAGTATAAAGACTGTATACAACCAAGAGCAAAAGAGATGAGTTCCAGAGACAACATTCCTTGTTGGAAATTAATAACTTTGTCTGTTCTTGGCTGTCTACCTACTAATTCTTTTATAGCTTTTATATGATACTCACAGCTGCTTTACACCACAGTGTGAGGTAAAAGCATCAGAGCTCAGGTCTATCCCCACAGTAACTAATTATTTAACATTATGAAAGTTCTACACATATGTCAAGGTGTTGTTGCCAAATTTATTTGCTGAAATAACTGGTGTTAATCCAGGTCTAAGTGAGATTAAAATGTGAGAGCTAGGAAGTTATGATGCTAGGTTCCTTTTACAACTGTTTCTAGGATATAGGCCACACTAAGCAGTTTAATAAATGCTATCAAGTATTTCTCTTTTGCAGAAGTGAATTGTTATGCTTGGGATTTTTCCTGTTGTGAACATTCATTCTAACTGATTTTTACTTTCTAAATTTGGTACCCAAACTGTATCCTGTAAGCACTCTAACAGAAAAAAAGTTGTCTCATCCTGGATTAATTCCATACAACTAGGGCAGCTTAATTGCAGTGGACTCTCTGTCTTTTCAGCGGAGAGAATGAAATGTAAGTTGTGTATTTGGCAGGCTGTCTCTTCCTGTGTAGGTCAGCGGACCTCCTTCTACTGACCACAAAATAAGCTTAAGGGGAAAAGCCTCTGAAGACACATATCTAAATTAATCTATGTGATTAAACGTTAGTATGCAGAGAGGTTAAAAACAGAAATTTATTTTCATTTGGACTTATTTTTACAGTTTATGTTCATTCCAGACTTGTTCACTGATAAAACAGTTGTTGATTGTGTGAATTTTTTTATTATTATTGATTTTTATTTTTAGCATACTCTGCTTTCCTAAAGTTTGCCCATCAAGGACTCCATGTTTACCTATGTTAGCACCACATTTAGAAGGTTCAAAAAGGGGGTCAAAGTGTCTCTAACTGAGAAGTCCTGGGACCAACATCCAGAAAATTAATAATTAATAGGTACACTCAAGACAACTTGTTAATTTAGCACAGACTTCAGTAAGGAAGACCATGACTTCTCCGTCTCTGTTAGAAACTGCTGCTCTTCAGATAAATTGTCCTTGTCACAGAGTATTTCTGAAGTGCAGTTGGAATGCACTTACAATTGAATGCAATTACTTCAGAAGTCAAACACTTAACAAATAAGTCCCTTGGGAAAATACTCTGAGACTTACTTACCTGTTTTCAGTGAGAAACTAGACCCTAATTCTCTCCACCCTTACACATACACTCATACGCCCCCACATTAACACTGTAGTCCTTTTCATATTTATTTAATGTAAATTTTAGCTGTTCAAATTGTTGATACAGCTTTCTTCATAGTCCCACTATAATCCTAAAATTGAATAACCGGCTTTGGTAGACTGGAATTACCTATCAGTCTAAGATCTGGGGCAAAGCCATTGTAGAATGTTTTGCATTGGAAGGGACTGTTAATATCATCTAGTTCCAACCCCCCTTCTATAGACAAGGACAGCTTGTCTATTCTAGATTGGGTTGTTCAAACCTCCATCCAGCCTGATGCCTTGCTACTTCCAGTTGATAAAAGTCAACTGGAAGTTTTCTTTCAACTTTCAACTTGCAAGTTTTCACTGTAACACATACAAATATACAATTGATGGATAAGAGGAACGTGCATCCATATAGTTACTCGGTTATTCCCCTTCCAAGATTCCTAGCAATGGTTCCCATACTAAGTCATGATCATGGACAGTCTCTATCCCTCAATCTGCTACATTCACCCACCAAACTGCCTCATTTGCAGGAACAAAACATGGAATGGATCTTAAGTGGACTTTGCATATGATGCCATCTTCTTTATAGTTGTGCAAGAATTTCTGCTCAGTTTAAATTCAGAATATCTCCTCCAAGATCAGTAAATGCTCCTAATTTTGGGGCATAAAGGAGATCTGCAGATATAATACATATGTAAGATGACTGTACAACTTAAAAAATATATCAGTATGTAATATTTTTTCTTACACTTCTATTTCTATCTCTGCTTCTATTTCTGTCCATCTTTGTTTTGTTAGAACTCTCAAAAAACAAACAAACAAAACAAAACAAAAAACTGTAGAAATTCTTGTATATTTGCTAGCTGATATTAAAAAAAGATTCTAGTTCAGGTATTTCCACATCACAATTTAAAAAGAAAAAAAATAATTCTATAAATTGTATGAAGTTTCTTCTACGCACTACTGTGATATTTTATAATCAAGACTTTTTTATTTATAAAGATAATTTAATGAGACACTTGAGCATACTTTTGAGTTAGGGATATTATCAAGACCAAATATTTATCTCAAAAATTATTGCATTCAATTGACCAACTTTTTCAACTCGAAAATTTTTTCTTCAAATTGGGAAGAAAATGTCATCCCTGCTAAGAAGAAAGCAGTGCATCATAGTAAGTCTTCCAGAATTTCTGCATGACTGAAATGTGACAACACTGCCAACTCCCAACAAGGTGCTCCTAGAGGAGCTGCAAATGCAAACTACCCGCTGTCATTGAAATTTTACTTTCTGCTCTAGCTGTCCATCCTTGTATAAATTGTAAAATGTATTTTTTATTTTTCTTGCTTACTGAGACAAGAGGTTGTTACATCAGCTTCTCTAAAAACAGAAGAAAGTCGTTACTTCACATGCATGCTGCATTCATATTTTAGGTATTTTTTTTGTATGTAAAAAATTGTGTGCCAACTTTTCCAGTGCTTTGACCACTTTGCAAACATTAAAATAAAGAATGGTTTAAGATCAAACCATGAAAATACCATTCCTTCTTGTACTTTCTGGAACAAATTGGAAACAAGAAAGAAAACGTGAATTTATCTGCCAACTCTGGTCATAACTGTAAGGGAATATATGAACGTCTGCTCTTTTAAGATTAAGGACCTTTTCCCAAGAGATAAAAAGGAAAGCAGGCAGTATTGGGAACCAAGACTGATCAGACACAGTCATTGATGTGAGGACATTTGAGAATGTTGGAAAGTTTATCTTAGCAGAGTTATCTGATTGAGGATTTTTAAGGTGGAAGACATTGACCAGAAAGCCTTCCACTCACACTAATGGTGGGTTAACCAGCAACTTCTGGGAAGGATGAAGCCTGCAACTAATAAGACTGTGAAATAAGATGGCCTAGACTGGGAAGTGGCAGAAACTGAGGGTCTTTCCAACCCACAGGGAGTGTGCAGAAACAACAAAGAGGAGATAGAGGAGATAGTTGGAAAACAGTAGAAAAGAGCTGACCCTGTGAAAAATGCAGCTGGTCAGTATGGCTGAGCCCTGTGACTGATCACCAGTTTGTCCTACCTTCATGCTTTTTCTCACATCCTCTTTTCTTTAACTATCTCTCTGCATATTCACTCTCTCTATCCTGTGTGTGCGTGCAGTACACACTTTCCACAGCTGGTGGGATGTATGTGTGTGTAACAGATGACTGATGCTAGTTACTGGAGTTGGGGCAGGAGAGCAGTCACCTTTGGCCTATGATGCTCACTGCTAGAGTAAGGAGTTTGGAGAACCTACCATCAGTTCCTAATTTCTAATTTAAATCTCCACTCTTTGTTTAAATCCGTTGCCCCTTATTCTATCATTATCTTCACATGTAAAAAAAGTTAGTCTTCCTCCTCTGGGCACCCTATGCAGGTGCCTCACCATCTTCTCTGTGAAAAACTTTGTGAGAGCAGGGTTGGTCTCTTCTCACTGGTGACAGGAGACAGGATGAGAGGAAATGGCCTTATGTTGTGCCAGAATAAGTTTAGGTTGGATATCAGGAAAAACTTCTTTACAGAAAGGGTGGTTAAGCACCCCACCTCCTCAAGGGGGTGGTTGAGTCACCATCCATGGATGAATTTAAAAACAATTTGGATGTGGTGCTTAGGGACATGACTTAGTTGTGGATTGTTAGAATAAGGGTAGTATGGTTAGGTTGTGGTTGGACTTGATGATCTTTAAGATCTTTTCCAACTTGAGCTATTCTATGATTCTATGAAACTTCCCCTTGACATCTAATCTCAATCTGCTCTCGTTCAGTTTAAAACTATTCCCCCTTGTTCTATCACTACCTACCTGTGTAAAAAATTGATTTCATTCTGGTTTATAATCTCCTTTTAGATACTGGAAGGCTGCTGTGAGGTCTCCCCACAGCCTTATCTTCTCCATTCTGAACAAGGATGGCTCCATCAGCCTGTTTTCCTGTAAGAGCTCTGCAGCTTACTCTGAACAGCTGCTCTACATGTGAATTTATGATTGTTTGGAGCTTTGGATTGAATATTTTCTACACATAAGAGGAAAATGAAACACTGAGATTTGTTTTTATAGTAAAGTTTTTAAAGTTTTTTTTATAGTAAAGAAGTTTCCAAGCTGTTTGATGCAAAGGCAATTTGAGTAGCAACTGCCTGTAATGACTGAAGCATGGTGAAGAGCCAACTTATTAATGCATGGTCATATGAAGAAAAATAGACACAGGATAAAATAAATAAATCGTACAAAGTGCTGAAGGAAACTGAAAGTAAAAGTAGTATAGATGCCTAAGTACATTTTGGATTTTCTCTCAAAGAGTGGCCAGGTACTGGAATGGCCTGCCCAGGGAGGTGGTGAAGTGGCCGTCCCTGGTGATGTCGAGATGACTAAGCCATGACATATGGTTTAATAGCTTAGTGGGTAGTAATGGTAATAGGAGGACAGTTGGACTTGATGATCTTGTTGGTTCTTTCCAACCTTGTAATTCTATGATTCTATGATTCTAGATTTGGATGTTAAAAATACATCTTACTCAGAGTAAAGACCCAGGAGGTACCTTTCATTTATATGCCCCCACTGTGAATCTTAGATGAATGAAGTTACATTGTTACATATGTGGTAGAAACAGGGACAGATCTCTCCCTTACATTTTCAACTGACTTGTGTTTATTAAAACCTAGATTTTCTGTTTTTCTGTAACTTTCAGAAACAATATACCTCATGAAAACTGATCTCATTCTGGGTCTTACTCGTCTACGTCCTACAACATGGATCTTTATAATGTACATGGCTTTCTTTAGCACTTTTTGATGAAGGGAGAAAAAAGCAAAGTCATAACTAGGACATCTGGATAGAGCAGAAGAGTGATACTGGGGTGTTTACTTCATAAGGAAATATCTAAATGGACATTATAAGACAATTTGGAGTAAGAATTAGGTTCTTTTTATTTATTCAGTTATTTAGATGAGGAGGAAAATCTATCAACATTTCCCCAGAAACATACTAACAATCTGTTTTGTTTTGTTTTGTTTTGTTTTTGAGGAGTAATACAAGATTATACGATCTTCACATTTTGATAATCCGGTAATTATTTATCTGTGGCCCAGGAAATACAAGTGATGGAATCCAATCTGTAGAGCTATATGAAATTCCTAGACTTCCATTTTTTGGAACTAAATTTTGGATGAAATGCTATGCCACAGCCTGCAGGAAAACCGATGGATTTTTTTGGAAAGAGAATAGGGGATTGCTCTCATCTATTCAAGTTCAACCATTTTAACATGTGGAATTCATGTCAGAAGACACATTTCTCTATATCTTGATTTCATCTATTATGGTAACAGTTTGGAAATGGGTCTTATTTGAAGTAGAAAAAGGGTGAATGTACTATGTGCATTAATTTTACTCTTTAGACACAGGCATTCCTGATTTGTACTTGAAGTTTAATCTGTTCTGATCAATTTTTAAATTACTTTATACTTTCAACATATTGATGAATCATTGTGATTCTAGTGAGCTGTTGAAGAAAATCTTACAATTCAACCTCTTTCATTAGATCAAAATAATGATGCTAATATTTTCAATCATTTGTGAAGCCAAGAAAAAAAAAAAAGAAAAGAAACATTGAGTGTTACAAATAATATTCTTTTTGCCAAAGAAATTATTGGTGACAGTTATTTCCCTTTGCCATTACCAATGGAGTCTGTAGGCATTGCTTTAAAAGTGAAGTAAGAGTTGATCCAGCATCACACTGTTAAAGTGCACACTTTGGGCTAAGGAGCCCAAAGATCTTCAAACATAAATCAGCAGTACTGAAATGTGTTCATCTCTGGGGACTCCAACACATAGTCATATTACTACAGCTTAACAATTTATAATATACCGGGTTGCAAATACCTCTACCTAAGTGCCATGTGACAAGTGCATTGTAATGTGGTTTACCTTCACCCTTTCTCATTGTTAGCTCATCTAACTTGAAGGACTTCTCATCTGCCATGGTCTGAGAGTGCACACAGAGAATGTTACAGCTGCTCAGAAATGTGATGGATTTAGTTATGGATTAAAACTGCAGAAGACAAGATAGTAAACTGCTCATAGTGTGAATCTTAGATGAATGAAAAATAAATGAAATGGATGAATGAAAAATAGATGAATGAAAAAACAAAACTTCACATCTACTCATAGCAGATGTGAAGGACATAACTGTCCATAACGATACACTTGTAAAGGAAATTCCCTAGATCTTTAAAATTTACTCATTTCTTCATAAAAAATTACACTTTTGACTTTGACATGAACTACAGGAAATTCTGTACTGGAATTCTGGATCAGATTTGCTTATCTGTTTAAAAATTGGCTAATAATACTCCCTACATTACAGGGAGTCCTTCCTTTTCTGTGGTACTGTCAGCAAAGTTCTGCAATTGGCATTTTGTCATAATAACGAAGGATAATGAGGTGTTATTAGAAGAGTCCCTGTAGTCATAAAAAAAAAAAAAGACTAAAAAAATGGCAACATAAGCAATTGAAAGCAGTATGTGATATGCACAGACCACAAAAGTCAGACTTTGCAAGTTTTTCAGCTGTGCTGAAAAAAAGCAAAACTCAAACCAGGAGAATGCATTCATTCTGCAGATACCACATTTGGAAACAACTTCCAACATCAGAAAAGAAAAATTCACACTGAGGTAAGAAAAACAAATGCTACTATTCTTGCCTGTGCTCTGCAAGCACATTCACTTGAATACATATATCGTACTGATGTTGTTGGCTGACTGCTGCCAGAGATGTTAAGTTATGGTTTTTGGTTGTGCATTCAATATTAAAAAAGGATGAGGAGTTAGTTCCTTTCAAATTACTAGCACTGGCATCCAGGAAGCAGTAATCATTTGGGTTGGTATGGCAAACCCAAGGGCACAACTGAGCACAGCACAACTCTCAGTGTCACAGAAAAAAAAAAGAAAAGAAAAAAAAGTTGTATCTCATCACAGATGTTTTTAACTCCCAGCCTGTCTGCTTGCCTGATAATGCTGAGACAGCAGTATGAGTATATTATATACTGCAAGACATGTGGAAACTTTTTCCAATGATACAGTGTTTCATTGGAAATTATGGATTGGTTGAGTCTGAAAATTTTTCACTAAAAATCTCCTGAGCTTTAAGTGAGCAAGCCTACACTGAAGAACTATGCAGTTCCACATAACTCTGCACAGATTGCTGGCATATTATTCCTTGTTTAGCAGATTTGGGGCAAGTAATGCTGAACACCATGCCTGAGTTTTCAGCACTACTGTCTCCATTTGTCATTAAGTCTCTTATATTTAAGAGAACAAAACAGATTCTATCAATAGACTGATTTTCTGCCACAGATCTTGTAAATGTCTGATTCCCCACTTCCAGTTAGTCTGCTGCAGGCTTTCCCTCTCATGGCCCATAAGAACGTCTGTGTATCCTGTGTAATGAGTGCTGTCAGTGAAGGCTCAGAGGAAGATTAAGGACAGATATCCACCACAGGAGTCAGAGGTGGAAAAGCCCAAAACTTGTAGCTGTATACAGATCTCAGCAGTCAGGGAAAGTGAAGCTCTGGAAAGAGTAACAGAACAAGAGTAATTTCAGACAGATCCTAAGGATTTGGACTAAGGCGTGCATGTTCAACCAATGGCCCACAGGCCACATGTGGCCTGGCACAATTCATATGGCCTACCCCTGCCCTGCGCCATCATAACAGCTGCTATTCCTCACTGAGCAGCCTGCCCTAGTCCAGGGCATGCATCCGCTGCTCAACAGCAATCAAACAGTGATGTGTGGTTGGCACTGTCTGGGCTGAAACCAGGACATCAGGAGAAGCCCAGAGCAGTGCTACCTCAAGTGATGACAAATAATTGTATGCATTTTGATACACTGGCTAAGAATAGTCCTGTGAACAGCAAAAAACATACAGCCTTGCTTTCTGTTTTGATAAAGGAATTTGAGAATAGACTTCAAGATGGCCAAAAATAAAAAATAAATCATCAGTTTATATTTCTGACTCCATTTTCAACTGACATAAGTACATTACCTGTATATACCCAAATGGAATGTACTGAGTTGCAATCAGACATTGATCTAAAAAATCTGATCGTCTCATTACCAGATTTTTATTAGTCTTCTCTTACCAGACAAAATATCCCTCTTTTCACAATCAGATCTCATTCATGTCGTCACTTTTTTGACAGTATGTACATTAGTGAATAATCAGAGTCAAGAATTAAGTAAATAAGTAAAATTTCATCAAAAAGTCTCTAACAAACTCCTTTTGACATTCATTAATGTTTGGTGGACATTTATAGAAACAAAACAATGAGTGTGAGTACAGTGAGGTGGTAGGTTGTGCATTTCAGCCATAGTGACAGTGGGTCACTTCAGCTGATGCAGATTTTTATGTGCATGGCATGCAGATTCTTGTTCTTTGCTAAAGAGAATGCATAGCTAATGATGTGACTGTGTTGAAAAATAGTGTTTTGTAGCTGAGAATTTGCTTTATTGTACAGTTACTGTGCTCATTTTATGTGTTGTAGTCTCCACGGAAATAAATAGCAGGCATTACTTTTGCAGCAGCTTACATGTATGCAGACCGGGACAATTCTTTATTCAGTGTGGTCCAGGCAAGCCAAAAGGTAAAGATACCCATGTAATGGCTCTGTGTGACAGAGGACTGGCTTTTCTAGAGAGTGATGCAGGCTTTCCCCTTACACACTTCTTTAAAACCATGTCTAGTTGTTCACTTCTTACAGTATTCTGCAGTAGAGCAAGGAAATATCTGAATTCCCTGGAAAAGAAAAATGCAGAAAGCAGTTTTTCACTCAGCTGCACTTGTCATGGGTTTTCTGTAGGGTAATAAGCTTTCTTACATTTCAGCCTCCATCCAGCATTCCCGGAATTTACAGGCACAGCTCTGTCTTTGTCAGGCATTTCTACACAGAAATTTTTTAGTGAGGTTGATTGGTTTAGAAAGAGATTGGTTTAAAATATTCAGTCCCATTACACTGATCCAGAAGGTTTTTTATTCTCCGTTAACAATCTACTCCCTACATTCTCTCTACATAAAAAAACAGATGTAGACTGGCATTCAAAACTCACTTTTTAGGGTCTATCTGTAGCTGATGGGAAGACACATGCATCACAAGACCTGGCAAAGTTGGGCACTGTGGTTTGTCGTTTCTTGTTTTTGTGGTATGAATCTGTATTGACAGCCTACATTCTGATGTTGCAGATATCTTTGTCTAGATTAGATGACTGGACTGGACTAGACAATTGTTATTTTATACATTTTAGGACTATCCTGTAGTTTTGTTTTGCTTTAAAATTTAATCTCTCATGGAATATTCATGAGTCCATTGAACACTCAGGAAGAAAATTATATGCAGTGCTAGGCAGAAGACTGTGCTGAGGAACCTGCTTCCACTTTGTCTAAGCCCTGCGGCATGGACTGCTGGGGAGCTTCCTCAGTATGTTCTCTTTGCATTATTGCTGTGCCCAGGGCTGAGAACAGTTCCTGGAGAGTTTTCTGCTGAACAAACAGCTGGAAAGAAAATTTTCATGCAATACAAGTTTGCTTTTCCAAAGTATTTCATTAATCTTTTGTTGTTCCATGCACTATCACCTCACTGCAGCTTTTCTCAATTATGGCACTTCAGGCACTTCACAAGCAATACTCAGTGCAGTTCCAGGAAGGACATCTGTTTTTACAAGAGATTAAGAGAGGAGTTCCCAAGTAGACTTCAATTCTCAGTTGATATGAAAATTTAAAGTTAGAGATACAGTAAACGAATTAGGAAAATGAATACATTTGTTCAACAGCTTCCTTTTTATGCAAAATATTATGTCATATTTACTTTTTACTTGAAGTTCTGTTGGAGTATAATCCTATTGTTGAGGCACATGAAGAACAAACAGATGATCCAAGACAGCCACCATGTCTTCACCATGGAAAGATCATGCCTGACCAATTTGGTGGCCTTCTATGATGGAGTGATGGCATCGGTGGACAAAGGGAAGGCAACTGATGTCATCTACCTGGAATTCTGCAAGACCTTTCACACGGTCCTCTACCACATTCTTATTTCTAAATTGGAGAGATGCAGATTTTAAGGATGGACTATTAGATGGATAAGGAGCTTGTTGGAAGGTCGTGTCCAGAGGGTTGTGCGTGATGGCTCCACATGGAGGCCAGTGATGAGTGGTATCTCCCAGGGTTTGTCTTGGGTCTGGTACTCTTTAGCATCGTTATTGGTAACATAGATGATGGGATCAAATGCATCCTCAGCAAGTTTGCAGAAGGAAGGGATTCCATCCCAAGGGACCTTGATAAACTCAAAAAGGTGGGGCCATATGAACCTAATGAGGTTCAACAGATCAAAGTGCAAAGTTTTGATTTGGGTCAAGGTAATCCCGAGTATGTATACAGACTGGGAGAAGAATTCCTTAAGAATAGCCCTGCTGAGAAGGACTTAGTGGTTCTGATTGATGAAAAAATTAATGACCCAGAAATACGTACTTGTAGCCTGGAAGGCCAATGGTATCCTGGCTTCCATCTGAAGAGGGATGGCCAACAGGATGAAGGAGGTGATTGTACCCCTCTATTGCACGCCTGTGGGGCCCGAGCTGGAGTACTGTGTCCAGGTCTGGGGCCCCCAATGAGGAAAAGATGTTGAGCTGTTGGAGAGGGTTCAGAGGAGAGCCACAAAGATGATCAAAAAGCAGGAGTGGTTAAAACACAATTGTTGGCTTTTGCATGGAATTCTTGAGAATTCATACAATTGAAGGCATATCTTGCAAGGAAGCTATAATTACAAACTGGGTTTTGGTAAGATAACTGTACTTTTGGGTGCTTTGCTTCACTAGAGCACATCAGAGAAAATCTGTATTTTGGATAGCATTTGCCCTGGTTCCTTTAGAATCATCTATTCAGTTCCATAGGGGTGAGTATTATGGTAACAAACTTTTAAAGGGGAATAATATACATGAAAACAAATATCATGAGGAAGAATGAGCTTTGGGTCACAATTGCCACATAAGCAGAGATTGAGATTTTTGGGGGAGACTTCTTTGTCGTTATTGTTTTGTGGGTTTGGGTTTTGGTTTTAGTTTTTGATAGAATAATAGGGAAAAAAAAAAAAAGTAGAAAATGAAAACATAATCTAGAACAATGTTATCAAGAGAAACAAAGAAAAAAAAGGAAGAAAAAAAGAATAAAGGTTACCTAAATAGAGTACCATCTAGGTGAGTTCAGTGAATGAGGACCTTTAATTAGTAGACATTTATTAGACAATATCAGTGAAAACTATAATAGACAATTATAGACAATATCAGTGAAAACTTTTTTTTCATAGATTAATAGACTCCTGCATTTGTGGAGGCTCCTTGTGACCTATTCATAAAACTGGACACATTTTTTAATCAATGGCAATTTGGTCCAAAAAATGAGAACTTTTGAAGGATATAAATTACCAATAGTATCATACTTTAAATCTTATAAATGTACTTCTTTTTTTTTGTGGAAAGAAGTGCTCAAACATGTCATTTTGACAGCTGTAATACATGGCTGTGTTTTTTTGTTTGCTTTTTTTGTTTGTTTTCAAATGTCCTTTTTTTAAGCAAAGAAAGATTTTCAGTCTTCTAGACTTGAATTGATCAACCATTTATGACTTATTCAGTAGTGGTTTGTTTTTGTTTATTTCATTTCAATATGATGTGAAAAAACTACATTTTTCCACTCAAAATGATATATACACCAGATTTCATTTTTGGCAAAGTGAATTTATTTTTTCTTGATATTTCAGCTGCTGAAGTCCTGAAACATATCTGCCCTTGGCTGAGAGTTCCCTCATTTTTCAAGGCCCCAAACTTGTGAAAAATCTGGGCAAATTCCCGTGAAAAACTACCATCAGCTCAGCAGAAGTTAGCTGAATTCAAGTTGTTTTAAATTAAACACATCTGGCAGGTAAAACTATTGCTTTTACAGCTTTAGGACTAGTGTCCAACACTGGTTGTCAGAAGAAAGGGAGGCTTGTAAATAGTTCTTTCAGAAGGGGAGAAGACTAGCAAGCTTTTTGTTTAAGATTAAGCGAATTAAGTGTTGCCTAACTCACTCACATCCATTTTATCTGCTCTTTTGTTGTTACAAGAAAGGACCTTGGCAAAGCAATATTTCATAGCTGAGAAAACAGCATCACAGGCAACATTAGTTCATTAACTAGAGCGAGCCCTCTGACCCTGAAAGAAAACATGACTGTTCTTCATTAAAAAATGAAAAGTGATCAATGTTCTTTGCATGCTGCAGCATGGAGACACTCCAAAAATATATTTAAGCCTCAGTGGTACTTTTATTATTTTCTTCTATTTATGACAACATGGTTTATAGATCTGATTTGAGAAAAAAATATGTGATCTCACTTCAATTAATGGACTTGTAACCTGTTAAAACCCCAATGCATTTCCCCTTACTGTGAGCCAGTCCTGCCTGAGTAACATGACTACTATAGAAATACAAATATAAAACTGTATGTGAGCTAAAATTTCATCAGATGCTATGTTGAATATATATTAGTTATCTACCTCATAAATAAGTTCCTCTGTTAAGTGTAAGGAATCACACAAACTGAACTGTTAAATTTTTCAGTAGTTATTTTGATAGCCAGTTTTACTGCTAATTCTTTTCCCTTTGTTTTGGTTCTCTCTCATCTCAGCCAGCAAAGAAGACATTAAAAGAAAAATGCACTATAGGAAGTAAAATTAAACCAGAGTAACCACATCTGCTAAATATGAGATCCTTGGGAGTCTCAGTTAATGCAAGACTGGGAGTCAAGAGATCTTGACTTAGTTTCTATTTGCTCTACCAACTCAGATTCCATTTGCTCTAGTTTCCCACTGTAACTCTTCAAGCATATTTTAAGTAGCAGAGGCAAGGACGGAATCAAGTTGAAGAATATTACACAAAAAAAGCTATACTAAATTTCTTGGTGTTCTGGGAGCCAATTTTTCACATTTAGAAATGTAAATCAAATAACCAAAAACCAACATTTTAATTAAAGAAGTAAAGAAAACTCTTACACCACAGATGAAAACGATAGCAGTAAACTATTTTTGAAGCCAGTGTCACTCTGCAGATTATTTACAGCCTCTTTAGCTTGCAGAAACATCTTAAACAGCATCTTCTATGTTCCATAAACATTACATCTAGACCTCTGACTTCTTCTTTCCCAGCCTTCACCTCTGGTACTTCAGTTTTGGAAGCAAAAGCTAGAGGTTGTGTGAGGATTCTCCATGCGCACATTCAGAGTTGCTTAATACACTTCGGTCTTACAAACCTTTAACTTCATTGTAAAGCAACTTCTTTTTGTATCTCAGTCATTACATCTCTCTACATCTAATTAAGTATTTTAGCACCTACTTATCTGTAGCTTTTATATTTCTCCTCCTCTCCACCAGACTTCAACAGAATTATCTTCCCTGTCTGGACAATCTTCAATTTTGATTTTCAAGTGATGGTATGTTTGAGTTTTCTCTTAGGCTTAAACATCAGTAGTGTACATTCTTTTCTACTCTACTATCCATGCAAGTGTCTTGTTTTCCCAGTTCTATCCTGTTCATTTTAGTTGCCAGCAAAACAGTTCAATTTTGCACAAAGTTGTTGTTTATTTGCTTGTTCTTAATGAAGGAGAGAACAATAGTTTGAACTTTTACATACCAGAAGGGGAGGAGGAGAATCAATGACAGGATGAGGCCACCCCTGTAGGGTGCTTGCTATTTCTGAACTGTAGCACTGCAATTGATATTTCTTCTTGACTGCAGTGAATGCACAATCAGCTTGGAAAAAAAGTTACTATCCTCAGCTTTGGGCATTTCAGAAGACAGAAGCCAGTGCTGATCAAGCTTTAGTCTTTTTACTGTGGCCTAAAGTTAAGGCATTTTGTTGTATTTTTTAGAAAAATCAATTTATTTTGAAAAATAGTGGCTAATTCTTTCCCTGTCCTTTTTTTTTTTTTTTTTTTTTTTTTTTTTTTTTTTTTTTTTCAGATGAATTTTGATAGCTGTCTACATCATCCTAGATTTTGAAAACCTCAGAAAATGTAGGATGTTTTTTGCTGCTGAATGAGTTAGGACAGTAGTCAATCAGCAGAGAGCTGCAAAAGATCTTGGTATCTAAAGAGGTGCAGGATGCAACAGTCAGTTTTGGAATGACTGACCACCCTGCTGTAATAAGAGAATGAAGGCTTCTATTTAGGTCTTTGGAATCATATTCTATGACCTTTGAGAGAGACAATTTAAAGAACTGCCTTTCCCATTATGCTAGTAAAAGAAAATGGAAGCAGCTTTTGGGTGGAAATTTTGAGAATTTTTGACAAATAGAGAGGCAGAGGTGAAGCTGAAGAAGAGAGACACAGCTGAGAGGAACTTTGTTATGAAGTCAGAAGATGAACTGAGTTATGTGAAGAGTGGAGAGCTCTGGTCTAATAGGCTTCGGAGCAATTTAAGCAATCTAAGGGATCAGGATGATAAGAGAGCAACAAATCATGCCTCTTTGGTTGAACTCCTTACACTATGCACAGCATTAATCTGAGAGCACAGCTCAAGCTATGCTATATGCCTACTTGAGAAGGACTGAGCACCTTCATGTTCTCCTCATATCCCTTGTAAGTAAAGAAAAAAAAAGATGCACCTTCAAAACATTATTTCTCTGTATATTTTGAGCTCTTTGATTTTTTTTTGTTGTTCTGTTAACATTTCAAGCCTTTTGGGTAGAGCATAAACAGTACAGTGAAATCTACAGAACTTAGTATAACATTTTCATATTAACTAAGTCTTCCACTGTTGCATCTCTTTCGTTGCCAACCCAATTTAATATTTTATTTAACTTGCGTGAATGTTATTTTATTCTACATTGTTCTCCTAAACTCATCCTATTTTCGGACACTGATTACAAGCCTTACACTTCCTATTTGTTTTATTCTCACTTCTTTCAGCCTCGTGTGTTAAATATTTATGTATCTGTATGATTCATAATTATCTACAACTGTTTCTCTGCTTCCTGAGTTTAAAATGAACTTGCAAGCATATTACAGGGCAGTGGCAAAGTCTGAAGTTGTGACTTGACATCAAGTAGGAGAATGCAGAAGTCATCTCTCTAAACATTCATTTCAATCAGTAAATCCCAGAAGAACCAAATCAAAAGGGTTTCCACTTTTGTACTAGTTTGTAGTAGCTGATCACTGCTAGAGAGGATGACAGAAAAAAAACATCAAATGTTTTCATTAAAATTTGAGGGTTTTTATAATGTATTTAGACTCATTTTGATTTATTTTTTTTTTTAATCAGAAATTATTGAAAATAATATGTCCCCAGAATGGAAATGATGGGGATTCCTATGGACCTTAAGCAGTTCATATTCAAGTTCTTACTTGTCCCTAATCATAGGAAGTGTCTGGGTGTGCTGAAATCACAAAAGTAGAAAAATGGCTTAAGATTTGTTTTGCTAGGAAGAAACTGACTTTTAACACAGCAGGATGAAGCACCACATTGCATATTAAATCTCCACGTTCAAATCCCATAGCCAAGTAAGAAGAACTAGGATTTAAATCTCACCCTACTTCATGCTAAGAGAAATCCTTGACTACTGAGATAATGCTACTTTTGGAAAAAAATACCTTTTATTACTCTCTACAAAATGTACTTGGGGCTGAAGTTAGATTTTCAACACAAGTTTTTTCTAATCAAACTTGTTTTTATCTTGTGTTATTGTCAACGGTCTATGGGCTGGTTCAGCCCAGTTCCATGACTAGTGAGGCAGAGGGATCCACTGATCAGCACCTCAGGAAAAGGGAAACAGGGGACCCCAAAATAATTAAAAACAGTGGCAATCATTTGAGGAGAAACAAACTAATTTACTAAATATGGTATCGGAATGCAAGATAACACTCTATAATACAATATAATTACAGTTGTAGCTAATAAATCAAATATAATGAGAGTATGTCCGAAAGGTGGAAAGACCTCACCATAACGCTGAGGAGAGATGTGCAGGTTGAGCAGCAGGGAGGAGAGCCTGAGGAAGAAGAGAACATCAGGTGACCTTGCCAGGAATTATATCTCTTCTCTGACCGCAGAGCCCCCTGGGGAATGTAGTTCTTCATCTCTTCCAAACAGGTACCTGGAACTTGAGCATTAACAGTTAAACTCCCAGTGCACTAATGATGTTATGATGTGGAATCTGATAACCAAAAATCATAAAACCATGACAGTTATCCCTCCAAGAAACTCTAATAAATCTTTTTTTCAACTGTCAGGCAGTTGTCATGCATATCTACGAACCAGCTGCTGCTTCACTACGTGAAAATGGAAAAATGCTGCCACACTGACTGAGGTCCTGCTCCTGCAAAAACCAAAACACTGCTCACTGCATTTCTTCACATTATTTCTTTCGTTTTTCTTCTCTGTACACGTATTTACATGTCTGAACTGAATTATGCAAATATCCAAGATGTATCATTAGTAAAATGCTTGAACTATTTCAGTACCATCAGGTAAATTACTTTCAAAATACTGTAGAACATCTACTGGCAGCTCCCATTTTTATGACGTTTAAAACAAAATAGCATTTAGAAGGAAATACTCTTTCCCTTCTTCAAGGAATATTTCTTCCTAAAAGATATAAATCCCATATATGATATAAATAATAAGTACCTGATTCTCACCTAAGATAAGCTTAGTTTCATTTAGGAACCTTAAAGTGCATGTGTGTGAATTTTAGTGATATAATTTACTTTGTTTCCATTTTAACTAGTAGGTGATGTAAAGTGGCATTCATGTGAAACAAGAAAAAAACCTTGATACATCAGTATAAAAGAATAATATAAGATTTGAATGTGTTAATATGAAATTTTAAGTTGTTTGAAGTTATAAGCAGAATTTTGTCCTTTTTCCCTGTCAAAAAGAAACAACTTTATACTCAGAAGAATAGAAAAATGTTTAAGGAACAAAATCCTAATAACTAGATCTATACAAAATATTGAATATTTCTTTTCAGGAAATTTTATTTTATTCAAATAACAATACTGTATGAATCAGAAACTTGATAGATACAGAAGAGAATTCTGAAAATTTTGCTAGGAAATGCATTGCTTATAGGCAAGAGAGACATCTGATATGTATGTATGATATTTTGATTTACCTTAAATAAAGTAAATTTAGTAAATAAAGTTTTGAAAAAAAATCCTTTATTGACATTTTAAAATATATAAATGTTTTAGCACAAGATGAAATACTTTTTTAGAAGTCTGTGTTTCTTAGTAAATATAAATACTAAAATTCAGTCAACTCTTGCGTGAATATCTGTGTAGTTACCTAGTTACATATCCTATAACATTGATTACTGGATTTTAAGTGATTTTAAATGATGAGCTACAGACAACAAAAAGCACTCTACCTTTTGAGAGCCATCTCTTTGAAAATAGACATATAGCCTCTTGCACTATAATTATTAGAATAATAATTCTAATAAGAATTAGCTGTTTCAGTACAATCTGATCCATCCCCATAGTGAGACACTTGTGCAGCAAGTCATTTGGAAGCTCTAAGTGTAGGAAAGGATCGTAGTCTCTCAGCTTCCTTTTTTATCCTGAGTGGATAGAGTTTTATGGCTAGAAAAATATATTTGTGCTCTCAAAGACCAATTGCTTTTCTGAAGGTAACTGACAACTGTTATTCTTGAAGTGAACTGTTTTGAGAAGAGATAACAAGATTACCATTTTGAATTTTAAATACATTTACCAGGAGAGAAAAGACTGTCTATAATTGCTTGATGATTTCCTGCTGGCTGGAGTACATGATGCAGAAGATCTTCCTTAGTGAAGAAGATCAGAAAGCATAATCTCCTACTTCACATGAAAATATTCAGTTCTGAACTACAAGTAATTTAATCCAGCCATTCAAATTCTCCCTTGGCAAGGCCCCCATCTGTAAAAATAGACCTAGCCAGCCAACCAGACATTACAAATGGGATAACCTAGGATGATCTTATTTTTTCCTTTGCTGAAGCTGAAAAGACTTGATAGGAGCTGCTTGTCTTTTAAAAACATGAAGCCATACTGACCAAGTTAAGTATCATAGAATCATAGAATCATAGAATCACAAGTTTGGAAAGATCACCTAGAACTACAAGATCTGCAAGATCATCTAGTCTGGCTGTCCTCCCATCACCATTACTACCACAAGCTACTAAGCCATATCTCAACAGTCCTCAACAGACTTGAAAGGTGGGCCTGGGTGAATCTGTTGAGATTCAGCACAGCAAATTGCAAGGTTCTGCACTTGGGCAGGAGAAATCCCAGGCCTATACACAGACTGGAAGGAGCGGTCCTTGAGAGTAGCCCTGCAGAGAAGGACCTGGGGGTCATGGTGGATGAAAAACTTAACATGAGCCAGCATTGTGCTCTTGCAGCTCGGAAAACAAATGGTATCCTGGGCTCCATTAGAAGAGAGGTGTCCAGCAGGGACAGGGAGGTGATTGTCCCCCTCTACTCTGCTCTTGTGAGGCCCCATCTGCAGTACTGTGTCCAGGTCTGGAGTCCCTAGTACAAAAAAGATAGGGAGCTGTTGGAGAGGGTCCAGAGGAGAGCCACAAAGATGATCGGGGGACTGGAGCACCTCCCCTACAAAAACAGGCTGAGGAAGCTGGGCTTGTTCAGCCTGGAGAAAAGAAGGTTGTGGGGTGACCTCATTGCAGCCTTCCAGTACCTAAAGGTAGTCTACAAACAGGAGGAGGTGAACTCTTTGAAAGGGTTGATAACTACAGGACCAGGGGAAATGGTTTAAGTTGAGGGAGGGGAGATTTAGGTTGAATGTCAGGGGGAAGTTCTTTACTATGAGAGTGGTGAGGTGCTGGAACAGGCTGCCCAGAGAGGTTGTGGATGCCCCATCCCTGGAAGTGTTCAAGGCCAGGTTGGATGGGGCCCTGGGCAGCCCGGTCTAGTATTAAATGTGGAGGTTGGTGGCTTTGCCTGTGGCAGGGGGCTTGGAGGTTCATGATCTTTGAAGTCCTCCCCAACCTGGGCCATTATTTGTGATTCTGTGATTCTGTGATCTCGTAGCACCTCATCCAGACATGTCTTGAACACTGCCAGGGATGGTGATTTCACCTCTGTGGGCAGGCATAAAGTTTTTAACAGAATCATAGAATCATAGGGATTGAAGGGACCTCTGTAGATCATTGAGTCCAACACCTTGCTAAAGCAGTTTCCTTACAATGGGTTGAGCAGGAAAGCATTCATGTGGGTCTTAAATATTTCCAGAAGAGACACCACAACCTCTCAGGACAGATTGTTCCAGTGTTCTATCGCCCTCCCAGTAATGAAGTTATTTTGCATGCTTATGTGGAACTTCCTGTGTTCCAGTCTTTTCCCTTTGCCCATTCAAATTTTAGAATCTAATCCACAGTATGAGTTTTATTTTCTATTTCTATTTATCCTTCACTGAATGAATCTTTGCTTTCATTGTGCATACTGATCATTATATGCATTTATAGGCATAGTGTTTAAATGGCAAACACTTTTAGTTGGTGAGATATGTGGATTGTTCGGCAATAGAACACAATGCTATATTTGAAAATCCCTAGAATAAAAGAGTTTGATTTAACATTTCTTTCTTTTGAGGAAAATATAAAGGTTTCTTTGTATACGATGTTTCTTTATACACGAGTTTTTCTTACAGACTAGAATGTCACTGCTCTACAGACACAAGATAAGAACCCAGCCTTTGTTTCAAAAAGTTTAATATCAAAGCAGTGGCTTAATTACTAGATTAGATAAGAACTACTTATCAAGTTACGTATTTTTGTCTACATTTTCCTTTTTTGCTTCTCTATGTATTGTAAACCAGATCTTGATCCCAAACTCTTACACACCTTCTTGATTTTACCAGCTAATTCAAAGAATCTATTAAAATTCACAAAGTTAAGCAGCTGCTGTGTAAGTATTTGCAGGGTCAGGGCCTTGTAGTTTAAATCTTTACTACATGTGTATGCAAAACCTAGCAATAGGGGGGCAGTGAAGTTTCATTTGCATCTTCTTGGAAGAAACCTGAGAACAATTCTTTTTCAGTAGTCCAACTCTATGTTTGGAAACCTTTAAAGAAAAAGGAAAAAAAGAGGGATGTGATCCTTCTTGGAATGAGAACATTTTTATAAGCAAGTTTTATAGCACAAAGACTGCTTCCAGAAAGCTTTTCAAGTGACAAGCTTTTTACACTCTGTCATTCAAAATAGGTCTCTATTTCCCAGGGTGGTAACTGTGCGAAATTTCAGATTCACCTTGAAAAAATTTTCTATTAATTGTTATGAATGCATTTAAGAAAATATATGTGTTATTTTATTTTATTTTATTTTAATCTTTTTACTTCATATTTGAAATCTCAATTCTTTTTTTCTTTTTCTTTTTCTTTTTCTTTTTCTTTTTCTTTTTCTTTTTCTTTTTCTTTTTCTTTTTCTTTTTCTTTTTCTTTCTTTGGTTTTTTTTTTTTTTTTTTTTTTTTTTTTTTTTTTTTCTGTAGATAACATATTTACATTTCTTAGTGTTGTGTATTACCGTAGATATTACTAGAAACTCACATGCAGACCTATAGGATGAGCAGAAAATTAGTAAACCCATGAGGAATCCTCATGGAGGATGGCCTGAAAATGGGCTGTGAAAACAAACCAGTTGCAAAGAGTTGGCTCTGAAGAATACAGACGGGGAAGTGATTAAACTGCTGTCACTTAGATATCTCAGGCAAATGCTTTCCATTTCTGTAGAAGTGATGCTGTATATCTTAGCCTTTGCTTTGAATTTTTTTTTTACCTCATTTTCTATCTTTCCTCTACCAGAAAATGCCATTTTACCAGAACTTGTATGTATAGATTGAATGAAATTTTGGTGGCTTTGTAGGAAATTTCATTTGCTATATCACCTGAAACAAAAATAGAATTAAAATAAACATAGAAAAAATAACAGATCATTAATTTAGACACTGCTACCAATGATGTTTACTAAGTATTCATCAAGAGTCAGAGGAAATTTCTCTGTGACGAGTGGATTTTCTAAAATTTGGTTGTCTTGAATTTGCTTCATTAATTCAATACAGATTGAATTGATTGGTTAAATTGCATAAGATTGCTTATATGAGACCCAGAGTAACTTGATAACATCACTCTCAGCATTTTTTGTACTTCCTTCCCTACAAGATTTGTGAGCATACATGCTTGTTTTCTAGTCACAGGCTAAACCCAGATGTAGGATTCTGACCTGTAATATTTTCAAGTACTGTGAACTGCAAGGTCCACATGTACCTATAATCATGCAGCCAATGGGTGATGTATCAGTATCTTTGTACTGATACTACTGTACTCAGTATCTTTGAATCTACAACTTCATCTCTTCAGTCTGCCTTACAAAATGTGGAAACTGAAATGCTTTGAATTGAGTAGAACAACTTATGTCCAAAATTGCATCACTTTCTATCCTTATATTTGTTTCACCTGAGAAGAAAAATCAAAACACTTTCTGTTGGATTTGAATGCAACCTATTCATGAATGGGGCCTACCAGGGGTGAAGGAGATCTCCAGATCATTGCAAGGCTAAAGATTTTACCTTGAACTTTAAAAATATTCCTCAAGCCTCTCCCCATCTCAATAGCTTTCAATTCTTTATTTCCTTCCTCTTGTGGTTTCTGATTCCCAACTTCTTTTCAATCCAAATAAACTTAGTAGGGAAAAGAAAACACCACTGAATATTAAATAAGAAATAAAGTTACACTTAGACAAAATATAAAATCTTTTCATTTTGAAGGTCTGTTTCTTTCAAAATGCTTCCCTTCCTCTCCATTTTTTCACAGTGAAAATCTGTGCAAGGTAATTAATTGCTGTTCTCTATAGACTCATAGAATCATCTGTGTTCAAAAAGATATTCAAGATCAAGTTCAACCATCAATCTCACTTATGGAGTCCCATCACTAAATCATTTCCTTTAATGCCAATGTCACACAACTGTTAAGTGCCTTATGGTCTTCTGTCCAAATTGTTTTAATCCACTTTTTGCACAGTGCCAACTGGGATCCTGCGGGCTGTTCTGCTCTTTTCTCTGTCACGTCTTCAGCTCCATATCTTGCTTTCTGGGAGGACAGAGCTTATACAACTTTATTTCATGAGTCTCACATGCTCCTATCGATCTCATGCTGCTGGAGATCTACACTAACCTTGCCAGCCCCACTGATGCTGTCATTTTAAAAGCAATAAGAATCTCAAATTTAGTGTAGTAGCACTTGCCATTTGGACTGCATGCAAAGAAAACAAATATGAATCTTATACAAACAGAAATTAAATTAGCTATTCATAAGATTTTCAACAAAATGGAGAAACCACTTTATATAAGAAACTCTGGTTTCTGTTCAAGATGCTACTGTCCAGAAAGTCTTAAATATATTCAAGTGGTATTTTTTCAGAGATCAGTTGCCTATATCCTGTAACATTATGTGAAATCTGAATAACTGAAAGACTGAAGACTGACTGGTCTGTAGTTCTGTGGATCTTCTTTTTACCCTTCTTGAAAATGGAGGTTGTTTCCCCTCTTTCATTCAGTGGGAACTTCACCAGCCTGGCATGACCTTCTGAATATGATGGAGAGTGACATGGCAACATTATAAGCAAGTTCCCTCAGAACCTGTGAGCAGATGTCATCAGATCCCATGGATTTATGCATCTTCAGGTTTTTTTGATGTAACAGAATATTGGCAGGAAGGTTCAACCTCTTCTGTCATACATCAACATCTGCCTCAGATGTTGTGGTCCAACCTAATAAAACTGGAGACATTGTTTTCAAGCAGTTATCATAATACAACAATTTGAATCTTTCTCTTCTTCTGGTCCTCAATGGCCAGGAATGCTCCTGATCTAGTTATTGTCATAGGTGTAATTTCTGAAATATATGATTGCTCAGAAAGTCATAGGTGGATTAACAATTTGCAAATTTTCATTGCATCATGACAAAAGTAGTATCTATTGAAGCTGATATTAGTTTTTTTTAAGGCACCAGCTATCCATACTATAACTCGAGAGAGCTTGAAAAGTAACATATAGCATTTTAATGAATTAATTCAATATGAAATGTTTTAAATCATCTGAGAATAAAATTATATAATTTCCATTGAGTTATATCTTATATTGAACTCAGTACTGACTTGGAGTATGAACAGCAAAATTGATGCTGACCTCTTACACCAATATGAAGGTAATTCTAATCTAAGACATCTTTTCCATTACAGCTCTTTTATTCTTCTTAACTGATCTACTTGTTCTAATACAGACTCGTAGTCAATGTTAAAGATGTTACTCAGAATTCACTTTAGCAACTGCCAAATCGGTTGAAAACTTTAAAGATGTAGTTCTTGAGCATGAACATACCCATAAATTTAGGCTGAAAATCTGAACAATGTATCTGGTCATGCCAGAAATATAATTTTAAACAGTCTCCTCATGCAAGTATGGAAGAATAAGTATTGACTTCAGATGTTATTTTAACCAGGAATTTGCCCATAGGACCCCAGGAGGAGACTCAGATTTGGGATCCCTTCTTTTCTTCTCCTCACTAAGCAACTACTCAGGTCATTAGTCATTTATCTTTCAGTCCATCATGATCAGTGACTATTTTTAAATTTTACTTGTTTTGAGACTTCATATATTTTCATTACAAGGGGGCAGACCGCATACTGCATTAATTAATTTGTTTAAGATGCTTGATGCAAATGTTACAATTTAAGAAAAGAAGGAAGCAGGGTAAAGAAGAATCATGAGATAGCTGGGAGGCATATAATGCAGAACTAAAACCAAAAGAGCAGCAATTGCTTTACCAAAAGTGATATTGTTAAAGTTGAACACATTCCATTATTCAAATAAGACTGCTTAAAGTTAACATGTTCTGGCTGTTTCTGTGGAAACAGAGTCAGAAAACTATAAGTAGTCAGCATGGAGCCATTAGCTGAGAAGGAGAGCTCTCACTTGCAGATTTTAGGAGCTGTCTGCCTGCTGGAAAACATGTATGGAAATGCAGCTTCCAAAAGTAGCCTGAAGGGTTTCACAAAGGGATTAGAGGATGCCAAGGTTAAAAAAAAAAAAAAAAAAAAAAAAAAAAAGGTAATTGTCAAAAATGTATGAAAAAACTTTTTTAATATGTACAACTTTAGAAAAATTATTTATTAAAAAATAAAGTTATATTAAAAATCATAACAGTTATATATTATGAAATAACAACATTATTTCAAAGTGGAGATTTCAGATAATTTGACATTTTTGTGAGAAGTTTAATTGTGGTAACAGCAGATACTGCTTGTAACAGTAAACCCATACTGGTGATGGATACTGGGATTTATTTAGGAGTCAAAGAGGTGAGATCTTTTATCCTTCTTATTTATCACGTATACTCCTTTACTAACTAGAACTTAGATCTCAATTTTCTTTCTTTACAGAGAAGTAGCTGCTGGTTCAAGAAGGCTGCATGAAAAGATGCTGCTGGTCCACACTTAAAATTACCAGTCCAAAGATTCCATGGTATCCTGGGCATCACCTGGCACACCTCTCCAGGCATCTCCAGAATACTCCCCTCTTCCAGAATTCTTTCTGCAGTCAACTTGTTCATTCCTGGTCCATTTCTTCCAAGAGCACTTTTTGGGGAACTTCATTTTCCACCACTAGCCTATAGCTTTCCTTATCTAACTAACCTGTGGAAACACAACAAGTGATAAGTCTCCTAACATCTGGTTTCTTTCTCAGGTCTTTGCCAGCTGGAATACTCACGATGTGCCATTTGTATTTGCTGAAGGTATTAATAAAAGGTACAATCAACCCATATCCATTGCATCTAGCAAGTTGCAGGTTTCTGCTTGAGAGTTCAGAGGTTAAGTTTTGGACATTTTTGCCCTGCACACAAATACATACTCAATTATCTGTTGCCTCTTAGCATTCACAGTTTAAATTCTTTTCCTTTTCACCTACAATAATATCACTTATAACAAATAGCAGCACATACATTAATGCCTATACTCTCTGGGCAAGAAGCATTTAAATAAGGTCTAGTTTTCTGAACATAGTGTCTTTGTGCTTTCAATAAATCAAGTTACATCAAAAAGAAAACACATAGATATTCTGCTCAAGGTTTGAGAATTGGAATGAGAAGAAATAAATAAAACAAATGTGAAAAAAGGGACAATTAAAGTGACTAAGTGACCAGCCACAGTCCTTGGATCAGCCTCCAAACTCTAGGCCTCATGCTCCTTGTCATTCTGTTGAGTTTCTGTCTTGCTCCAGAGGTTTATCAGAAGAAGAGAAGGTTCTTTGATATATGTATACCCAACGTGAGATCAATAAACGATTCAAATGCTGGTCCAAACAGTTTATTACAAATCTTAATCAGGGAGATGAGGAAGGGGAGGACGGTGACTATTATGAATTAGACTGATGAGGAAGGAAAGGAGGGCTATAGAAAAGAAGCAAGAATTACTTAAAGCAGGGATAGTCACCATCAGGATCCAGCAGCGGTCCCGTTGCACGCCATTCTGATGGTGCAAGGCAAATGTGCAGGGGGAGAGCAGCAGCAGCATGGCTGGCCTTAGGCAAGAAGCAAGTAGCAGGAAGAAGCAGCAAGGCAAGTCCAGGAGGAAGTAGCAGGACTCAGGTAACAGGCCCAGGAGAATCTGTCAGCATGCAGGCATCAGCTTATAAGGTTTCTGATGTCAGAAAAACCTATCCGGGGAGAGTAGCAGCAGAGCCAACCTTAGGCAACAAGCAGGTAGAGCACAAAGCAAGTCCAGGAGGGAGAGGCAGGTTGTGAGGCTTCTCATGTCAGAGACCTCTTGTTCTTTTTCAGCATGCAGGTCTCAAGTCATGAGGACTCTGTTGTCAGAAAACCTAACCTCTTGGTTGTAGGTCCCTTCTTATCCTTCTTCTTCTGCCAGTGTGGTATTCCTGGGCACTTGGATAAAAAGACAAAGGATTTCTCAACCCTTGACTAGGACTTCCCTGGACTTGTCCATCTGTGTTGCTCAGACAATGGATTTTTCAACCCTCGTCCAGGATGTGTCCACCAGTGTTCCTCAGCAAACTTCAAGACAATGGTGCAAAAGACTAATCTCCTACACTTTCCCAGATATCACACATGGAAGAAGATCTTACTTTTTTTCCTTTTTACTTAATTAATTTCTTAATTACTGATGATGCAACTGCATCAGTGGACAAGAGAAGAGTCATGGGTGTCATCTGGACTTCAGCAAGGCCTTTCAGATGGTTGACAGCAACATCTTTCACTACAAGTTGGAAAGATATGGATTTGATGAGTGGACTGTTCGATGGAAAAAGAAATGGCTGCATGATTGAGTCCAGAGAGTGGTGGTCAATGGCTCAATGTCTGTATGGAGATCAGTGCCAAATGGTGTTCCCCAAGGATCAGTGCTGTGATTGATACTATTCAATATATTCATCAGTGACATTGAGAGTGGAGTCAAGAGCACCCTCAGCAAGTTTGCTGATGACGCCAAGCAGTCAACATGCCAGAAGAATGAGACACTATTCAGAGGGACCTAGAAACGCTTGAGCAGTGTGCACAGGTCAACATCATGAGGTTCAACAAATCCAAATGCAAGGTGCTGCACCTGACTAGTGACAACTTTCACTACCAGTACAAGTTGGGGATGAAAGAATTGAGCGTAGACCTGTCGAAAAAGACTTGGTGGTTCTGGTTAATGGGAAGCTGGATATGAGCCAACCATGTGCCCTCACAGCCCAGAAAGCCAACTATGTCCTGGGCTGCATCAAAAGAAGTGTGGTCAGCAGTGTGAAGGAGTGATCCTACCCCTCTGCTCTGTGCTGGCATGGCCTCACTCACTCTGGAGTACTACATCCAGATCTGGTGTCCTCAGTACCGGGGAGATGGTGTGTCCAGAGGAGGGCCACAGAAAATAATCCAACAGATGGAACAACTCTACTGTGAGGTCAGGTTGAGAGAGCCGTGGCAGAAGTTCTGCTGCTGAGTAGCAGAAATTTCTGTGGCACAACTGGAAACACAAAACACAAGGCAAGAAACAAGAGGATAATTCTGTGGTAAGTTTCAAGCACTGGCTCTATTTTGAGCTAAAGTCTTCTGACTAAAGACACAACTGAAGATCTATACTAATATAAACCTGTCAGTGGTCTCGAGTTAATGCATGTTGACCTTAAAGAAGGCATAAAAAAACTTCCTTTACATTTACTTTTTAACCAATACTAAACTGAAACCTGTTTGGCATTATTGCAAAACAGTATTTTGTTTTGCTTGGATTTGTAGGGCAAATGCAATACAGGTATGTAAGATTTTCTCAAAACACTGTCTTAGTGCTCTTGTTTTTATGGCTCCTTCCTTATCATTTATTATTCAAAGATCACTGTGATGCAGGAACTTCTCTGACTGATTGCTCCATGCTATTCCTATTTAATCTCTCCTTCTATTTCTGTGACCTTTATTCCCATGGGATTTTTGAATATTGCTCTTCTTAGAGTCCCTGCCTCCTTGATATTCATCTTGAATGCTACTACAACTGCAGCTTCTCTTCAGCCTTTTGCATACTGAAAGGGTGAATGAATCACAAGAGAACTGAAACTGATAGATGCTGAAAGATGTGATAAGAGTGCAGCGTTCTCTTTTCTTTTCTCACCCCTGCTTATGTGTTTTCTCTATTCCTTGCAGTTTTTATGCAGGTGCATTTTTCAGGGTAGCCAGACATGCTGAGATGTAAAATGAAACAACGAAAAAAGTAGGCATATGCATGAAGAAAGAGAAGCTGACACTGCAGTTAAGGTGTATCTGTCAGAAGTAACAGGGGAAGAGCAGGGAGAGGGGGACTTTATGACAATTTCCCTTTTAGTGTTGTGTGATCTCGAGATGTTTTGTTTTTCCTTAAAAATTCTAGAATGCCACAATTGCCAGAGAATCTGAAGTGTTGTTAAAAAAAAGGTGGACAAAAAGTAATTTTCTCAGCCCCATACCTTCAAAGATAAATCTCTTGACTTTGAAGCCAGTTTTGTTTGTAGATTGAACAAATAGTTGACAAGAATACCTGAAACAACAGCTCTATTCCTTTTGAGTAGATGGTAATTGGCTACTTTGTATAGTATTAGAAGTTTCAGTGTTATGAAGTTGGTCCAGTATTTCTTCACAATATCATTTTTACCTATAAAAAGATCAGTTTGTCAAGCTAAAATGTTTTTAGAAAGTATAACTGAAATTATTATGAAGTTAGCTACAGATATTATTTCAGATAAAGTGGTATATTAGGCCATTAAATGGAATTTTACTTCCAAACTGGACTGGACCAAGATCATGTTCCTTCCTTCCTTCCTTCCTTCCTTCCTTCCTTCCTTCCTTCCTTCCTTCCTTCCTTCCTTCCTTCCTTCCTTCCTTCCTTCCTTCCTTCCTTCCTTCCTTCCTTCCTTCCTCCCTTCCTTCCTCCCTTCCTTCCTCCCTTCCTTTCTCCCTTCCTCCCTTCCTCCCTTCCTCCCTTCCTCCCTTCTCATGAACATGACTTAAGTGCTTGCTTATTAATTTATTCATGCATGCTTGAAAACTTCTACATGTTGAGGGGGTTTCTCTGATGAAAATCAAGATCCAGTTATACAGTTTCCACAATGTTTTTTGTACCTGATACAGAAAGTTGAATGAGACACTTTTGCTGAAGACATTGCTCCAGTATCCAGTGTCATCCTTAAAAAGCCAAGCTTTGAGCTTGTAATACAGCAGCTAGTGAATTGCCTGCCTCTCATTGAATACATGAACTTTGTGGTGAAATAAATGATTTTTAATATGTATGTTGTGTTAGCAGGGGCTTTGTGAAGCAATTGTATATGAATTTCTGTACACAGACGTGCACATAATAAAAGAAAAACACATAAATGTCTTTTTTTTTTTAATTGTTCCCAGTATTTCTGGGAGCAATAAGAGTTCTGAATACTACCTACAAAAATTCTTCTGGTGGAGCCTTTGATCCACATGCCACTATTGAGAGACTACTGTAAAATGTTCTGAATAAAAAGATTATTTGAGATACATGGACCAGAAGTCTAACTAACTTGAAGTTTATACCAGCAGCTTATTCACAACTGCTCCTGAGATTTCTTGTTCACATAGACTGGAGACTAATTCCGGCTCTTTGCAATTCCTTTCTGCACATCAATTTTTTTCTAAATGGACTAAGTGTATTGAACAAGGCTACAAGCAAGTTTCAAATATGGTAGATGGGAAATACTTCTGAATCTCCCCACACATCCGCAATGCTCAAAGAAAGAGCTCTCTTTTTTATGTAGATAATGTAGGATCAAAATACTTGTCTTGTTGTACTTGACGTAATTTCTTATCATCTGTCCCTTGTGTTTCCTAACTGCCAAGGCAAAAATAAAGGCACAACTGTGAAAAAACTAAATGGGTGAAAAAAGGGCATGAAAATGCCATTTAGACAGCTTTGCATTATGAATAGCTTTCTTACTTCTATTTAGCTAATTCTGAGTCAAAACTCTGCTATCTAAAGTTATCTGCACACTAAACTGGCCAGTTACTGCACAGTAATCTTGCGTATATCAGGACCAAATTAAAGACAGAAGGCTACACTTGTTACAGTATTTCCTGAGACTTTGTTTCTGGTTAAGCATTTTTCATACCATACTATAGATTACACCCTGCAAGAACATATGTTGAAAAATGAAGAAACTAACAAGGTGAAGCATAAAGCTAAAGATCTATCAGAGCTTCCATCTGCAGCAGACATGCCCTATAGTGTATACTATAACCTCTGAGTGAATTTTGAGAAGAATCAGAGTTTCCTGTCTTACAGCTACTTAAAAAAGAGAGGGAGAGAGAGAGAGAGAGAGAGAGAGAGAGAGGGAAGAATACTTCAATACTTATCAGTTCCTAAATTTCTCTTCAATAATTGATACTTTGCTCTAGGAGAGGATCTTTGATCACAGATGATCAAAGAACTTTAGAAATGTTACTGAGTTCATCTATGAAATACCTCTGTAAAACAAATTTTATTCTCCTGTTTGAAAAAAAAAAAAGTAAGCGGAAAAAAAAAAAAAAATCTTATACATAAAAGGTTATAGAGCCAAACTGGAATTAGAAGTCAGTAAGTTTATTTCCTTGCTAATTGTAGGCCAAAACTCTGGATTAATTTTAAATTAAATCCTACCTCTTATTGAATACAGAATTTTTCATCATATATATCCCAAATCTCGCTTACTTCCTTTCCCAGTCATGTACTTTGGTCATTGAAATACTTTCCCTAGTCTCTCAAGACTCTCCATGATTATATACCTTTTGTGACTCAGATACAGTTACCATTGTACCATGAAGTTAAGAATCCCCAGAGGAGGTAACAGAATGATAAGCAGAATTTCAGCCTTTGACCTCTTCAAGGTTCTTCAAAGAATCCCTGAGATACAGTCCTAAAGGGAAGGTGGATGCAATAAAGCTGGTTACTATTCATGGATACCCTCTAGAGATTGTAAAGAGGATGGAGCCAGGCTCTTTTCTGTGGTGTCCAGTGCCATAAAAGGCAACGGTCACATGTTGAAACACAGTCTAGTCCATATTTTCACTTCCATTTGAACATCAGGAAGCACATTTATTTATTTATTTATTTATTTATTTATTTATTTCTCTCTGAGAGGATGACTGAGGTACTGACCAGGTTGTAAAGTCTTCTTTTGGATGTCAGGGGAAATTCTTTACAGAGAGAGTGGTGAGGTGCTGGAATAGGTTGCCCAGAGAGGTTGTGGATGCCCTGTCCCTGGAAGTCTTCAAGGACAGATTGGATGGGGCCCTGGGCAGCCTGGTCTAGTATTAAATGTGGAGGTTGATGGGCCTGCCTGTGGCAGGGGGATTGGATATTCGTGATCCTTGAGGTCCCTTCCAATCCTCGCCATTATGTGATTCTGTGATTCTGTGATTCACCCTTGGAGATTATCAAAAACCTTCTGGATGTGGTCCTGGACAACATGCTCTGATTGGACGTACTAGCGTGGAAAGACTGGACAAAATGATCTCCAGAGGTCCCTTCCAATGTCAAGAATCCTGTATCTGTGTTCTTATGTTGTATACTTAGGCTGCTCTGGTAATAACACCTTTATTGCAATCAAACAGAGATGTGAGCTACAAGCTTAAATCAGCTTCTATGAAGAGTTTCTGGAGGCTGCCTAATCTATCTCCTAATTCAGTTCAATGTGTTAAAATGCTCTTTTGTTTTAAAAGAAAAGAAACTTCACAAGAAATATTTTCTCATCTTTTAGATGATGCAGACATAGTAAAATTAACTGAAAATCTGGAAAAAATGTATTAGAAAAAGAAAAAAGAAAGAGAGAGAGAATCCTCCTAATATATGTACTTGCCCAGGGAATTCTGGTGCTGCTGCTGGGAGGGCATGAAGGACTCTTACAGACCTCAGTGGATTGAGCGAACCTCACCTGAAATGCTTGCTTTTTTTCTGTCCATTGGCCCATGAGCACCATTTCAGCACAGTCATCTTAAGCTCTGTTCTAGGTGAGTCTCATCTCTGGTCTCTCATTACCACAGTGTAGCCAACAAATCTGTCACCACTCCAGCCTTTCTTTGCTCCTGTGGGACTGTGTTGCACCACTGAAGTCTCTCTTGGCTCCCAACTTACCATCATTCATGAGGCAGTTCTGTTCTTGCTGCTTCTGAATACTTGAAGGTAGCCTTCTCTACCTCCCCAATTACTCATGTCACTCTCTCACAATCTCTCAAGTCAGGTTTTTTCTTTTTTTTTTAAACTAAATCTTTCAATGTATTTGGATTTTTAACACGCTTCTCCTTTTAGACATGATTCATTTCTAAGATATTGCTGTGTCTGATTGACACTGAAGTCAAGCCCTCAAGAAATTCAGACTGTTACCTTGCCTTCAGAGCAAGTTCTCTCTTAGGTGAAACTCTTGTTTAAAAAGCTTTTGAAACTTCACTGCAGAGCTCTAAAACCATGACTTTTCCCCAGAATTAAAAATATAGCTGAAACACTAAGCATATTTTTTTTCCACTGGAAATGAGCAGAATAGTAAAAGGGTGAAGAATGTTGAACAGCTATTCCATAAGAAAATGGCAATAATACATGAAGCCTGGATGTAATACCCTGCAATTTTTATCAAAAGAAGTGTAAGTGCAAAGTAAGCGCTGATAAGACAATACAGAATTTGGGGCAATAAAGAAAGTGTATTGTCTCATCTCACCACACTATGTATTAAGATTCCTGCCTAGATTTTTAATATGTTAAGTATTCACAGAAAATAGTATTAATAAAATGTGGCTAAATTCATTCTCACCTTCTCATAGAATTTTTATCTTCTTCTTTTTAAATTCTGCTTATTCAGACTGTATATTCTAAGCTCAAGACTAATTTTCATAATTATAAAATTATGAAAAACCAATATTTCAAGAAGATGAAAGCCCACCACAGTTTCCAGACAATACTGGTGTAATGTACTGTATCTGTATATCTAATTTGGCAATTTTTTTAGAGCACACTAGGGGTGTTACTAATATTTTAATGCTAATCCCCTTAACACACAAATATAAAAATGAAGACCCATTAGATACCAGTCATCATAACCAAGAATGCTTCATTTTCTGAATCCTTACGTCGGATATCTTTGGCTGATTTTAGGAATATTACCTGTACGCATCCAGGAAGCAAACAGTCTTATTAAACTATTTATTTTTCACCAGAGCTTTTAGTTATCTTGAACAAGTTTCCTAATACTACTGAGTTTCCCACAATGTGCTTTCACAGACAAGTAGTGTTTACTTCTTCTTCCATTATTTTTTTTTTTAATTAACTGCTTAATCTATAATACTTCTAATTTCATGCTCAAATGAAGGGCAGCAAGAAAAATATGAAAAGGTCGTCAATAACACAAAAGACATTTAAAATTAGGTGGCATGAGAAGAAGCGGACCTTGCCAAACCACATAGCAACAGGATCTTTAGTATTTCAGTAGTGGAAACTGTTGACTTGCCAGTTATTAATGCTGTTGGTGCTTTTCAGAACAATGACATTATCTTGTTCTTTAACTGATCAATAGGTGGCTTATAACAAAAGCATAACATTTCCTTTAGCTACTTCTCATAAAGTCCTTGTGACCATACAAGATACTACCTATGACAACTAAGTGTTTTACATAGTAAGTAAATAAATAGTTAGTAAATGTTCCTAACACTAATAAACAGCAGTTTAATATCAATCATGGCCAAATGTCCACTGTTACCAGCCTGATTGTATTGCTCACTGTTGGAGTATGGCAGTCCTTTTCCAGTTTACGTACCTATAGAAGCCTTTCTTGTACTTCTTTTCACACCTTGCCAAGTTCAGTTCCTGTTGTGCCTTGACCTTCCTAACCCCATGTCTACACAACCTAGCAGCATCCCTGTACTTCTTCCAGGTTACCTGTCCCTGCTTCCACTGCCTGTTCATTTTCTTCTGGCTCTCCAGTTTGACCAGCAGGTTCCAGTGCAGGCATGCCAGTTGCCTTTCTTTCCTGACTTCCTGGGGATGGAGAGCTCTTGTGCCCTAAAGGAAGTTTCCTTTATGATCTGCAGTTTTGTTGACTGACTCCCAGAATAACTGAAAGTTTGATTTCCTAAAATTTTGTATTCGCATCCTAATTTTACTCTTTGTCTGAGAGTCTGCAATCACAACATTCCTGTACCTGAAGGAAGAAGGCTTTATCAACAGGCCCTACTGTACTTTTTCTCTTCTTGGATAATAACTCTTAATTCCTTTGATGCATTTAACTTGACTTTCATAGAATTTTAGAATGGCATAGGTTGGAAGGGACCTTAAGGATCATCTAATTCCAACCTTCTGCTGTGGGTATGGTTGCCCCCCACCAGATCAGGCCATCCAGTGTCAACGCTAGTAAGAGAGAGCTCTCAGCTTCTTGTAGCATCAGAATAGATCTACTTTATTTTGTTCAACATATATCTTATATACCATTCATTTATAAACAGTAAGTTCCTGTTCATTTAACTGTTCCTCTAATAGTTAATTGGACCTAACTTCTCCCAAACAACAGTGATAAAGCATGAAAGGTTTCTCAATTGTGATAAGATTAACAGCACATACAAAAGAACCTACCATTCATCCTTAGACTCTGTTGGCTCTTTGTCTTATATTCCAGTCTCCCAAGGCTTCACAGAGATAAGGTCTATTAAGAAGCCTGTTAAGCCCTTTGGTGACTCATGGTTACATTTTCCCCCAAGGTCCAGGGCCTCATCCAACCTGGAGTTGAGCACCTCCAGGGATGGGGCACCCACATCTTCTCTGAGAAGTCTCTGCCAGTGCCTCATCACCCTCTGAGTAAAAAAAAAAAAAAAATCTTCCTAGCATCAAAACTAAATCTCCCCTCTTTCAGTTTAAAGCCATTCCCTCTTGTCCTATTTCTATTAGACCATGTAAAAGTGGGTCCTCCTCCTACTTATAAGCTCTCTTCTATTACTGAAAGGCTAAGTACTGGAGTTTGCCTGTTGCTTTCTCACATTATCTCAGTGCTCTCTGGCTCATTGACACAAAACTTCAAATTTTCTGCAGTGTTGCTAGCAGATGTCAGGTCATGGTGCCATGCTTGCACTCTGTCCATCTAGCCTAGCTATGCCATCCCACACCTTATCATGGTTAGCTTCACTGTGTCCTCCCTCCCACTTCAAACCTAGTATACAGCCCTGACAATGAACCCATTCAGTCTTTCCCCAAGCCCTGCAAGTTTTTCCCCAAATAAATGAAAGCACTGGAGCAGAATTCAATTTCCCAGTATCATAAAGAGAAGCAACACTTTCCCGGACTTTGAGATTCTGATCCAGCAATTACCTTTGCAAGGAACTACATCCATCAATTATATCCATTAGATTACACATGCCTTGGCAATGTGGCTGGTTTATACCCACTATAATTCAGTCAACGAACTCAGCCCATATAGAGCTCAAACTGTGCATCCTTTTATTAACCTTGGAAATCTAAGAATACTCTTTATCATTCAATAACATCAGGGTATTACACCTACTTTTTTACATGTGTCAAAGCTCAAGTTGTGCACTGAGAGATCGTGTGAAAGAGTGTACAGAACTAAGTACTTCCAAAATTATCTTCCACAAGAGTCAAAAATAGCTTTTTGACTTCAAAAAATACAATTATTTCAATTAAGATGTAGAAACAAAAATCATGAGGATAAAAACCATAGAAGTCTGGAAATCACATTCTTTTTCATACTTAATTTGTTACGCTTTTCATAAACAGTGACACTTCTTATTGCATTTTCTCCCTTTTGCCATTTGTATTACAATATGATCATTTCAACAAACAGTAGAATAGCAGTATGTACAGACAAAAAGTTATAAAAATAATTTCTGTTATTATTATACAAAAATGAGGAGAATGTAATCTGAATTTTGTAATTTTAAGTTTATAAGCACAGTAGACAAGTGTGGCAGCATAGGCATTCAGCCCACTTAAATACAATCCTCGGCTGTTAATATGCAAACTGTATCAGCATTTTAAGAAAGGGGATATCTGTGATGTAGTAAAGCACAGAAAGCCAATATCTTTAATGCCTAGCAGAAATCTATCCTTTAAACCAGTGATTAAGCACACTAAATAATAATGTCGTGTCTGTCTTTAGTTCTTCTGCTCTGCTTTTTTTCAGTCCTGATCCCAAGCTGCTGCTGTTCTCACAAGCCATCGCCATAGAGTAGGCAAACATTCCCAGATAGATAACTTTATAATGTTAGAGGTCATCTTCAATATTACATTTCCCCTTCATTCTTTCAATTAACTCTTTTATCAGTAGAATGTGATTGAAACATCACAGGAGATTTTGCAATATGGGAAAATGTGGATTTCAGACTGATTTGCATCTACTGGTCCAGCTGTGCTAATTAATATTGCTGAATTGTTTATTCAAGCATCTGCTTTTTAAGAATACAAAGAATGAGAGGCACTTCAGCCACTTGTCACTGATGCATGCCATGTTTCTTAAAAGCATGAATTGCCATCTACCGTGGAGCTATGGAAGTCTTCCAAATGCAATTCTTACAAGATTTTCTCTGATAACACAGTTCCCATGACTACCTTTATGGAAAATACAAAGTTCTTCAACGTAAATCAGACTTAGAGCAGGTTATATGCTCACTCTGGTAATCCTGTTCTGCCTAAATGGAATTCTCGTGTAATTCATTTCTGCATTAATTGTGCAAGCATGAATGAAATGCATCTTTTGAAAGTACTAAAGCAAAAAAGTTCTGACTTTATAGCTTGCTCCAAAACTATTGCCTCCTATTTATTTCCATGGAAACTACAACAGACAAAATGAGCACAATAACAGCATTTGATAGAGCATATTCTCATCTACAAAACACTATTTTTCAACGTGGTCACCACCATTAGCGATTTGTGCAGATAAGCTGATTGAGACACTCATTGTTTTGTGGTGTGACAGATGTTCATGGCATCTGAACATGAACATGACATCCAGAATCATGGCATCATGGTTCTGGAATATGGCTTGTCTTTGGTGAATGTACCACCTCATGCCTCATTTTCCTCACATTCACTGTTTAGTCTCCATAAATGTTCAGTGGATGTGTGTGTGTGCAATTTTTTTTTTCCAGGTGGAAGAATTCAATTCCATACTTTTGCTTCATTCATACTTCCATGTCAGACACCATTTGGTCAGACTTCCTCTCTACTGACATGTATCACAAAGCAACAAAATGTAATGGAATATTGGTGGGAAGGTTCAACCTCTACTGCCATATCACCAACATCCACCTCTGATGTCAAGGCCAACATAATAAACATAATAAAATAGGAAGCAATATTTTTGGAGCAACTCTCATTGTCCTCAAGACACAGTGCTCTTGAGTTATGATCACTGCTTCAGTGTTTTAATTTTCCTTTTCTTTCCAGATTTTTCTTCCCCAAAAACATAACTAAATAACTCTTGCACTAACAAGAGTCATCCAAGAAGATAATTTGTCTTGGAGCTAATTTATAAAGGAAGAATAACATTGTTAGGTTGCTATTTCTCCATAGTGTTGGAGTTAATTTGTTATTAGTACAATGCAGTGACAGATCCTGTTTAACTGCAGTATAAATGAAAGAATTTAAAGAACTAAAGCATCACTAAGTGCTATCTTTATTCAAAGGCATTAATTTGCTGTGGTAATTGTTACATTATATAGGCAATAGCTCATTGAATGAAATGTTTTGGCTTTAGAACAATGTGATTTACAAATGTGCTTATAATACAATATTTAAATGGGCAAAGAAAAATTAAGCCAATGGGAGGCTAATTAAATTGAGACTATTAGAAGGTTTCAAAATGTGCTCAGTAAGTATCTGAAACAGAACACGAGAAGATTGTGTTAAGGGGCTTTCTTGCCCTTTGCAATATCATCAGATATCACATTGTTAACTGATAGGGGAGCAGGGCCACTCTAATTTATGACTTCATACGACAGCAGATCAGTTGTTTGAAGAAGTGGAAATTCATATGTGAGAATGATATTATAATCTATTTTGAAGTGCCATGTAAATTCTTCTCAATTCAGCCCTAGTTTGAATAAAGAGATACTTACAAAGATTCTTGTTTACTCAGAAATTACTGGTAACATTTTGGAGAAATTAGGAATATATACTAGCAGACACTGATCCCCAAATTTTGCTCAAGAACCTCTGAAAATAGTACACAACAAACAACACCACAATTTATTCCCTTTCTTTGCCTGCTAGTTAGCTTTTTAATACTGAGAAACAACACAAAAGCGATTATGCATGACCTGCAATCTTAGTGAACACAGAAGACCTCTTTGACAGTGACAACAGAGTGCAGTGCTTGTGTTTTGCACCAGCTCATTTTTAACTTCTCCTTTTTTTTTCTCTCATTCCCTCAAAAAAGAAAATGAAGCAAAGTAACAAACAAAAATGCACATACAAAAAACCAATTAACTTTCAAGCTCTTTCACAAGACAAAAATCCTCAGTGAAAGCTCAGTGTTTTTCATTTTGCATGATTAAGTTGTGAAGAATAACTGTGATGGCTCCAGTTGCAGATTCCCCCTTTTGTTGAGGCAATCTGAAAAAATCCTAATGTTGCTTATGAAGAGTAAAAATGGCAAGGAGGATGAATGTTCTGTGTTCTTTTGTTCTAATGAATTTAGATGAGAATCACTGAGATTATGGCCTTACAGCAGTCTGAATTTAGAAAATAGTTCTTTTTATTTTTAAAAAAAGGTCAGATTTATTACCTTAATGTATATATTAAAAACAAAACAATACTAAAATATTGTATTACTGTTTTGCTAAATGCCACTAAATCTTAAGTACTGACTACAGAGTAAACTCCAAAGAAAACATATTGCTGTCTAAGGCTCATTCTGAAGATAAAAAATATTTCCTTTTATTTTTTCCAATTTTAACAACAACAACAACAAAAAGCTAAGGTTAAATAGCATGGAATCAACAACAACTTATATAAAGAATACATAAATAAATAAGCTACTGGTCCTTCTTTACACAACACACTGGATCAGTAAAAGGCTCAAGCAAAGGAATTTTTTCTCTTTGAAGTCCACATTTAATGTATCCACTTTTACCAACTTGTGTATCCCTACTGAATTTAACTATTTGATCTTGAGGAAAAAAATTCTATTCGTCAAGTAGATATTAGTCATGCCACAGAGTACTTGACTAGGATACTACACTGAGAAGTGCAGTATTCTAGCTGCACAAACTAACATGAATTTTCATCTGTATAAACTGTCAACAAGAGTTTGGTTTTCTCTAGAACATTCCCTGCATAGTGACAGCGATGAAACAATATTTATCAAAACTATTTAGCTAGTATATGGTTTTGTGATTAACTACTTGCTAGTTTTTGTTATATACAATTCAGTAGGATAGTTCCAATCATATATTAAGACTTACGTCAAAATACTTCCGTCTTTTATCAGATTGGAGACGATCAAGTTGCATATTTGGAAAGAAAAGTAAGTTAGCCAAGACAGGTTAACTTAATTCTGCTCATTTCTATTCTAATTCATCAACAACTATAGTGTTCCCCAGTACATAGTAGTGAACATGTAGAAAATACATGCATCTCTTACTGCTAAGTATCTTTCTGTGGTAGGGTAGTGTTGGTTTGTCTCCAGATGTCCTCTGAGCAGCACACTCACCTCACTCCTCTGCTCCTTACCATAACAGGTGGAGAAAATAAGATGGAAAAAGAATTGCGTGTTAAGGACAGGAATACCACTCACCAATTATCAAAACGGACTGAAATTGGGATAAATTAATTTAATTTATTGCCAATCCATAGCAGAGTTGGATAATGAGTACTAAAAGCAAAACTAAAGACACCTTCCCTTCATTCCCATTCTTCCTAGACTCACCTTCACTCCTGGTTCTTGAACATCATGCAACACGGAGAAATGGGCAATGGGGACTGCTGTCTGTCCATAATGCTTCATCTCTGACACTCATTCGTTGTCACTCCTCTGCTCCAGCACTGAATCCTTTGCCTCGAATGCTGTCCTTCCTGAACTGATCCTGCATGGGCTTCCCACAAGCAGTTTTTAGTTTATTGACAACACTGAGTAGACATTGTTAAATGCATATTTACTTTCATCGGAGTACTAAGGAAAGTGTTTGGAAGAAACAAAATAAACGTAAATTAATAAAATAAAATAAAAGAAAACTTTTACATATTAAACATGATAAACAAAATTGATAAAAGCATTAATAAACATAAAATAAGTATAATAAATATAATAAAAACAATTGAAATAAAAATAGTGTGATAGTAACTTTAGTTCACATAAACTGTGCTAGAAAAAAAAGAATTGAATAGTAAATAGATGGAATATTATGTAGCTGAGATCCAGCAAAATCATTTTTAATCAAAACAATGGCCTATATGCCTGTAATCAAAACATTATTCATCACTGGATGATTTTAACAGAGCTAAAACAAATGTAGTAATTAAGGAACTTTTCAAATCTTAAAATTGCTTGACTCTAAGGTAACTAATTGCACTCATTCATAAGGTTATTTTCAGATTTATTCTCTGCTTTAAATCAGTCACTGTGGAATTTTTGTTAGTTGTTTTCTTCATATCCACTAGAAAGTCCTCCCTAACTCATATAACCCTAGAATGCCTTTGAGCACTTTTCACTGATTTCCATACCAAGGAGATTAATGTGACTGAATAATACTGTTAAATTCTACCATCACCTTTTTGCGATCCAGAAGTTATATGTTGTTAATACATACAGCATTTGTTGTATGTATTAAACATTTATTTATTTATTTATTTATTTATTTATTTATTTATTTATTTATTTATTTTGAAGAAATGAAGGTCAATTCAACTTTCTTGGAAATTTTAGTTAATGGCACACACAATAAGGGGGAAATAAATACTGCTTGTTACTGTCCCATTAGGACTCAGGTTCTTATATCCTGCATCACAGAAGGAGCAGTAGATATAGAATATGCATAATTGCAGTTTTGGAAAAAAAGATGCTTAAAACAACAAGTATAGAAACAACTTTCTATTTAAAGAAATATAACATCTATTAAAAAATTCTGTAGTTTAAACACACCCTGAATTTTCTGATAATAAGGATTTTTTGTGTTGAAGTAGTTAACATTAAGGGTTTTGTTTTGACTGCAAGATAGTCAGGTCATACACCAGCCTATACACCAATTTCTGTGGAGTTATTGAAATTGATGCTTACACCAATTAACTGCCTCTGTGAAAACCCTGAGAATTTGAAGTGAACCGCAGAATTATTTGCTTTATATTAATTACTAGGAAAGTAAATACCATATTTCCTGAGGAAAATGAAGAAAAAAACATAATCTTTGGACAGGAAAGTGCTGCAGAACTTTTCTTCATTTTTTTCTGCTTTCCTTGGTCAGGTTTGAAATTAGATGATCTTTGGATTAGACAATCAGTGGTCCTTTTCAACACAGACCATTCTTTGATTCTATGTAAATATTTATGTAACAACTGCTATCTATATGGTTATGGATAATTTACTTGCACACATCACACTTGCAAACCTAAGGCTGGTGAATCTGTGTGTTGGGCAATGTGGCACTTTGCTGTCTGTACATGTGGCTTAGACTGCCTGAGAGTCACAGAAATAAATTCTAGTTAATACAGATGAAGCAGTGACTCACATTAAACACATTCTTTACCTAGAAAGCTCACTTTTAGAGAGTCAAAAAAGTCTCATTTTCCCCCATTGCTTATAATTTGTTTTATTATATCTATTTCTTCTTCTCTTTGTCAATGTTTATATGTGCATCTTCCAAAGTTATAAAGAATTGATGTTCATGTTGACATTACAGAAAAATGAAAACAATTGGTACATTTGAGAATGTCATCAAATGCTCCTACTAATGCTAACAGAAATAAAGTTAAATAGGTAGTCTCCATCTGGTATTTAGTTAATCTCCATCCGGCATTTATATTTCAGTAAAAAAAAATGGCGTTTTAATGCTAAACGATAAGGCTGAATGCAATTAAGATCGATACTATTAATTCCTGGGAATGTGAGAACCTGCATTATTATTAAAAATCAGGATAGTTATATAACGATGTTACAGCCCATGGATTTGCTAAATTGCAAATCTATTTAGCATGTTCTGCCATCTATACAGTGTACCTATCAATAATATCTATTAGACTCTGAATTATCTTCAACTGAGCATTTGTCAATAAGTAGTCATAAGATCGTCAAACTATCTTAAGAATGACAGATCACATCTGGTTAGGCAAATCCATAGAATCATAAAATCACAAGGTTGGAAAGGACCTGTAAGATCGTCTAGTCCAACCATCTTCTCATTACCATTTCTACCACAAGGCTACTAAACCATGTATCGTGGCTCCTCATCCAAATGTCTCTTGAACACTGCCAGAGACGGCAACTCTACCACCTCCCTGGGCAGCCATTCCAGTGCCTGAGCACTCTCTGGGAGAAAAAGTTCTTCCTTATGTCTAATTTAAATCTCCCCTGGCAAAACTTGTGGCCATTTCCTTGGGTCCTGTTTGTTGCCTGGGAGAAGAGGCCGAACCCTTCCTCATCTAAACCTCCCTTCAGGAAGTTGTAGAGTGCAGTGAGGTCTCCCCTGAGCTTCCACACCTCCAGACTAAACAATCCCAGCTCCCTCAGCTGCTCCTCATAAGACTTGTGCTCAAGACCCCTCGGAATCCCCCTTTCATATTGTGAGTTTTGGTTAAACTTATTTTGTCAAGCATCCCACTGCAAATAAGGCAGTGAAAGTTCTACTGTTGGGTTTTGAACAGTTTTTCCTGTCTGGAGAATCAAGCAAAATCAAAGAGAAAATGAGAAGCAAAATCAATCACATAGGACTTAAAGAACATGTATCTTTAATTTATATCTTCAAGGTATAGCCTGAAGTAGAATCGTAGAATCATAGAATCACAGAATCACCAAGGTCGGAAAAGACCTTCAAGATCATCCAGTCCAACCATCCACCTATCACCAATAGTTCTCACTACACCATGTCCCTCAATACAAAATCCAAACATTCCTTGAACAACTCCAGGGTTGGTGACTTCACCACCTTCCTGGGCAGCCCATTCCATTGCTTGAACACTCTTTCAGAAAAGTAGTATTTCCTAACATCCAGCCTGAATCTCCCCTAGCGCTTCTTGAAGCCATTCCCTCTAGTCCTATCAGCAGTTACATGAGAGAAGAGGCTGACCCCCAGTTCACTACAACCTTCCTTCAGGTAGTTACAGAGAGCATCTGCAAACTTACTGAGGGTACATTAATCTCCTCATCTAGGTCATCAGTAAAGATATTAATCAAGATGGGCCCCAGTACCGACCCCAGGGGGAAACCAACGGGGTTCACCAGCTGGACTTAACGGTTCGCCAGCTAGACTTAATTCCAATAGCCACTACCCATTGGGCATGGCCCTGCAGCCAGTTCCTTACCCAAAGAAGGGTGAGCTGTCCAGGCCACGGGCAGCCAGTTTCCCTGGAAGAACACTGAGAGAGATCGTGTCAAAGGCTGTTGTCAGCAACTGCGAGACCCCCCCACGGGATGTGACGCGATAGGCCCTCTCCCTGCTCTATGATTTGATGTGTGACACGTGCCCTTAGGGGCATAGACGAAGCACATAGGTTATATAAGCTAGAGTTCACATGTAATAAACGCCATTTTGCTGTTCATCATATTGGTGTGTACGTGCAGTCATTTGGTCCTGGCCTGGTTTTAGGTCAGTACCGTAGGAGGAAATGCAACAAAAGGCTTTGCTGAAGTCTAGGTAGACTCCATCAACAGCCTTTCCCTCGTCTACCAGTCTGATCACTCAGTCATAGAACGTGAAGAGGTTGGTTAAACATGACCTGCCTTTCATGAACCTGTGCTGGCTGGGCCTGATTCCCTGGACTCCATGCACATGCTGTGTTCTCACCCAAAATGATTTGCTCCATAACTTTCCCTGGTACCGAGGTCAGGCTGACAGGCCTGTTGTTCCCTGGATCCTCCTTACGGCCCTTCTTGTAGATGGGAGTCCCATTGTCAAGCTTCCAATTCTCTGGGACCTCTCCAGGTTCAAGAGCGACCTGGAAGAAGCCTCCCCAGAACACTGCTGTTAACTGCATTCAAACTTCAGCTGAAGGCTTGTTTAATATGCTGTAAAAGTTTCTAGCTCTGTACTGAATTAAAATTCCCTTTTCCTCAGCACTATCAGTATAAATACCTACAGTTTCCCCAATGCTCTATACCATAAACAATAAGATAAAGAAGCATCTGCCAAAAACAAAGCTTCCCTATTTAACCTCTTGCTTTCTGAATTCTTGTTGTTTTAAGGTAATTTCTCTACCTAATCTTTTCTTTTCCTACAATGAACTATTGGTCTTTCCATATGAAAATCAACTTTTACATTGGGTAAGTATAGGAAAAAAAATTAGAAACATTCATCTTTTCTTTTTTTTGTTCTTGCTTGGATACAATATGACTATACAGACAGATTTCATAATATAAACTCTTTAAAATATATGGTACCTAATATGTTTGAAAGCATTTAGAACTCTACTTAATTGCACCTAGAAACACATGGTAAAATTGTTGTTCTGCACAAGTAAATTAAATTAACTTACATGAATTGTAACATTATGGATCTTCCTTTGAGGTTTAGAACAGACACCTTAAAATAGAATTTAAAAAATATATAAAATCATAAAATAAAGTTCTGCTGGGCAGAAGTTAACATTAACAAGAGAAAGAAAGAAACAAACACACCACAAAGGTTTACCTTTCTTATAGCTGCCCTTGTTAGCACCTGCTATGTGAGACTACAAAGAGCCAATGTTCATGCCACTCCTGGAGCTGAATGCTGCCAGTCAGAATAGAAGTTTGATGGCTTTGACATGGTGAAATGGGTTTTTTTAATTCCTGCTGGTGTTGCAGTAGAAATTAACTTTTAAAGAAGGAAAAATAATAATAATAATAAAAAAGACCATTTGAGACTTTTCTGAACTCTTATATCTTGATGCTGATAAATAAGTGCTTAAACTCAAATTTGTGTGAGTGTGATATACCATTTATGTTTTGGAGGGGTGAACATGTGTATTCCTGAGCAGAGTTAAAAGTTTCTCTTTAACAGGAAAAAAAATAATATAAGAGTGTGTTTTTAATGTCTCTTACATATCTGTTATTCCACTGGGGAAGAAAAACTGAAATAAATGCATTTTCTGTGGTCTGAAAATAAAAATCAAGAATTTCCATAATTATGAGAAGAATCAGATCCTTGCTGGACAATATTGTGTAAATTTCTCATCAGGAAGGAAAATAAATAACATCTTTATCTATTAAGAAAAATATTTTATTTCCACTTTTGGAATCTCCAAATAAATATAACAGGAATTCATTTCCTTTCAGATCACACTTTGTGCAGAAATTAACTATTTGAGTGATGCATATAAATCTTTATTGCACTTCAATTGTGATTAAAAAAGAAAAAAATTAGTTGTAAAACCTGGAGTATAGTAGGGTGAAATTTTCAGTGAAACTTGTCTCTTTCTCACCCTCTGCAAACACTTATTTGCTTTCCTTCCATCTGCCTATTTTTAACTCTTACTGAAATTGCCATTAGGTGTATACTAAGAGAAAACAAGTGTACATTTTGTCTTTACATTTAAAAAAATGTCTTTTCTTAAATTTCTTTTTATTTTTAAATGAAGTTATGGACTCTGTAGTTTGGCAGATAGTTAACCGAATAAAGCTCTTATAAAAACAAGAGCTGAACAAATCTTTCTACGCCTGTCAGAATGATAAGGGACTCTAGGGGAGGTGAACAGCAGAAAAATCAGGTGATTACTGTAATCCTCTTATCTTTATCAGCATTATCTTAGTAAAGCAGAACAAAAACCTACGCTGGAAAGAAAACTTCAGCCTAATTTGTGAATTTCATAGCCATTCATTTCATAGACAATATTCCATTAGTCTTGTTTCTCTAGTGGTTGTAGTAGATTCGCCAAACTTCCAGTTTTGCATCCTTCATCATTTAATGCAGACCTCTGATAGAAAATGTGAGAAAGGATAAGCCTAGAGAAACAGTTAGTGAGTTCCAAGCCAAAAATCAGGCAAATTTTCAATTTTTTTATGCTTTTTTGTGTGTGCTAAAGAAAAAAAAAAATAAAATTACTTTGGTTTCTGAGAAAAAAGGTAGATATGCGTACATATACATAATATGAATTCCAGTTTACTCCAGTTTACCAGACTATTCTGATTTTCCTTAAGAGGATAATTCAAAATTAAAATCAAAATGGGAAGAGAAAAAGGAGGGGAGGGAATGAAAAAGGAAGGAAGGGGAAGGGATGGGACGGGAAGGGAGCACTTGTTTTGTGGGATGATGCCACATGATCAACAAACTCATATTTCTATGGTGATATAACAAGAGCATACGTGCTGTGAATATGCCAGGAAACCTCTTAAACCAAAGGAAGAATTGGGACCATGTGCATATGGAGCAACAAGACTCAAATGTAAGAGCCAAGAGAATATTCAGTTAAACAATGGGAGTGTTTTAACAGGGCTGTGATGTAAGTGCAATAGTTCTGTAAAGTCTGTTTCAGTGTCTGCATGGAAGATTTTTTAATTTCAATCATTCTCTCCCTACCACTGTATAATTTTCTTTGCCATGCGAAGCTTTCATGTCGTTATAGATAAAACCCATCTGATCTGATCTGAATTAAGCTATCTTTTTCTGAGGAAATAGGATTGGATTTCTTTGCTTGAATTTCAATCTGGAGTCTTCAAAGATTATATTATTTTTTATGAATAGTGTATAAAAATCTGTTAGCTTGAAGTGTGTAATATAGTTTTTTACATGGAACATCAGAGTTTTAATTATTTTAGAGCCTGATATGCTAATAGAGAAACCAGGTCAAGACTGTATTTCTGCTGTTGAGTATTAGAAGGCAATACAATAAAAGCCCTATTAGAAGACTCCTGAAAAAATGGGGAAAGGAGACAGGTTTAGGCTTTCTAGGGGAGTAGGGATATGTGAAACTGAGGAGGATAAAATGACTATCAGTGAACTTCAGCAGAGACATACCAATGTCAGCCACAGTGAGGCAAATTAAGTCTCAGCTTTGGTAATAGTTTCTTTTCCACCCTGTCATCTGGAAAGATCACACTCAGATTGTAGTGTTTCTGAATGAACTTACAAGTACTTACAAGTACAGTCGGAAGCTCAGGTGAGATAATAACGTGTATAACATAATGGCTCTCTGTGATATGTTTTCCCTTCCCTTTCTTCTTTTGTGTTTCAGTAGAATGGGATAGAGGTAAGGAGGTGTGGTAGTGAAAAAATCTTGTTTTAATTTAAATCGATTACTCCTTTTCATGGGTATTCTGTTAATGAAGAGAGAGAGTTCATGCCTTGCACTCATCCAGGCCCTACTGACTGATGTATTACCTGGTCCTTGCACTGGGTCAGATCAACAGGTTTGGATCCTTGGCCTACTTCATTAAGTGCATGGCTCTTGATGGGCACCCCCAGACACCACCTCCACTGGATTTGCACACACTGGCATCCTTTTCCCATTTCTTGACCTTTCTCTTCACTAGTCTGGTATTCCTTTTTTTCCACCCAGTGTTTCCCTAGGTAAAGAACTCAAACCATGACTTCTTTTTCCCTACTGCTCACACTTTTCCTACACGTGTACCCAATCTGTTATTTCTGATACTGTTACCTAGGCAATCTCAGCTTTCTGTGGTATTACGGATGGTTACGTGGATGCTTTTGGCTTTAAAAGATTGTACTCACCCTAAGGGCTCTTAGTAATCCCCTTCAACTGTCTGTAGAATCTGTTAGTTTCTCACATACCTCCCATTATACCCCTTGTGACATTCTGCCATCCCTCACAACATTAACTTTTGCTGGATTCCCATGCTGGTATTTGTTATGTTCAACAGCTTCTGGTGTCTTGTCTAGCAGATTTCCATATGCTGTTCAATCACTTACTCTGGACCTATGGCATCCTCAGCAGCCTGTGTATTTACCCACAGCCTTAACAGTATGTCCACTGTGACTGGTCTGGGGTCTTAGGGTGCAGTTTGTTTCCCACTGCTTGCGGAGGATTTGTTGTGATTATCTGTGATGGTAAGCATGTGTCCTTGCAAATGTTTTAACTACTGGGAGCCATTATAATGATGTCCTCATTTAAATGCAATAATTGTAACTTTTGATTTGAACAGTCTTAACAGTTCTGACTTCTCCAATACCTGTTTGTGATGAATCTGTAACCTTTATTTTGCCTGAAAATTGGGCTCCTTCATCTGCCATTTTCCTTCTTGCGTTTGATGCTCTGAAATTTTTTCTTCACTATAGCCACATGTATCTTCTAGCCGGAAGGATCAGATATGTCTTCCACATATTTGTGATCCTTTGTAACATTGCAAACCATCATATCTGCTGGTAAAGTGAATAAAGCAACAAACATCTATAAAATAAATTTGTATTAGTCATCTATAAGATAAAATTGTATTAGTTCCTTTCCTACGTTACAGGAATACCTAAATTCAGAATGCATGTATTTACAGCTGATACCTGCACAATTACCAAAGGATATGTTTTTCTGAATTTACAAATCACAACATGCTGCCCACTCATTGCTTTTCCTTGCACAGGCCCCCTGTGAAATATAATTAAACAACATTTATTGTTCTGTCTGATATTCCCACGTGAACCTCTTTCAATAATTTGTATGATCTTGAAACAAACTTGGAACAAACTTTTTTTTAACACTGGAGAATTGAGATAGACGAGTGAAAAGCACATTCTGTTTAACAATGAGACAAGATCTCTATAGAGAAATTAAAATGATGACATGGCAAAGGCTGTGTTTAATAAAGAAAGAGATCCTCCTGGCCCTACACTGCAGTGATCCTATATTGAAGCAGTGCTGGGGAGAAGTGAGTTAATGTCAGATGCATTCATAATGAGTTACTCTCACTAATCTATGTGTTACTGATATATTGTTATCGTCCTCTTCTTGCTTTTTACATAGTTTTCTTCTTAATGAGTGATAACTAAACAATCACTGCTGCATTCCTGATTCTTAAGCTTGTCTCTTTCTCACTTTTTTTTTTTTCTGAGTACACTCTTCACTGCTCCAGCCTGTCTTGTATCCTACTTAGATGTAACATAAGCACTCGATAAAGATATCTTTGAATCTCCAGAGCATTCAAACACTTGGCACCAGGATGACTCATTCAAAATGTTCTGCATCCCTATGTCACACAATCTAGCACTGTATTAAAGGGAATCATAATAATTGTGTGACAAAAAGTTCACCAGCCATACTAAAATTGTCTCCCCTTATGACAGATTAAAAAAAAAAAAAAGTCACCTATGTCATCTGTCTCACAGTACACTCCACAAATGACATGAGACATAAAGCTTCCCCTTTTTGTCGGCAGGATGCTCCAAACTGGGGGAGCTCACTTGCCTCACAGCTTGATTTGATGCCCCATTTTTTCTTCCCAGGTTTTTCTGGACTTACCCACAAACAACTTGTTGTGGTCAATCAGAGTAATGCATACTTCAAAATCTGCATCTTTCTTAGTCTTCAAATGTATGAGAAATGTCATAACACAAGTAAATAAATTACTTCTCATGTACACTGAAGATAGAACAAGAAGCAATAGTCTTAAATTGCAGCAAAAGATGTTTAGGACTTCAATGGGCTGGCAGCCTTGATTAAAATCAGACGTTTAGTTTTCATTTACCTTAATACACCAGTCTGAACACTGTGATAAGTCAGAGGCTGATCAGCTCTGGTTATCAGGCATACCTATACTGAGGGGCAGGGAAAGAGACAAGTTCAGCTTCAAGAGCTATAACAGCTTCATCTATCTGATTTTGTCTGCTAATGCGTGTATCTCACATTCCTTACATTAATCATTTAAGTTAAGCATCTGAATGGTAAGTAAAGTCAAGCTTTGCAATCATTTCCCAAAGATATTTGCAGAAAATTTGTCATAAATAATCTGTAAGAAACACTTTAGGCAAACACTGGTCAGGAATGGCTGATGAGCATGGAAAGCCGGGGCTTGTCCTAGTGAACCCCTTCCCCTTCTGCTCGCTGTGATTTTGTGAACTGAATGTTTCATTTTGACAAAGTATCATCTGGGCCACTAAAGATGTCCGTAAACACTTGGTGACATACAAACCCCAGAAATATAACCTGACTGTTCTATCAAAGGCTAGGACTCTCCCAAACTTCTATTGTTTTATAGATCAGCTTTCAAACTTGAGGGCTTCTAACTCATTTAAAAATGCTCCATGAAAAGTGTTCAGTATTAGAATATAAACGTGAATATTTGGTATACATTATATTTATAAATATTTAAGTCAAGTGTCTCACTCCTGCAATATTTTTCACAGACAAGAAAAAAAAGAGGAAGGCCATTTCCTATATGATGGAATTGACAGGACCTTCAATTCTATTTTTTTTTTTTCTTAAGAATGAAGAGCTTTGAAATGATGGCTTTGAGACACACCGAACACTCAAGTGAAGCACTCAGAACTATTGAGAAAATTAAGACTGTTAATACTTTTCTTAAATGCTTATTTAAATATACTAACTTACTGAAAATGAAGTAGTTCTTAAGTCAAAATATCATTTACAATTTTGAAATATTTCCAACTTTTATTGTCAGTTTTGGAATTCTTTGTACAAAAGCAACATTTTGTTTTGAATTTTCCTAATTTTGGAGTAATTAATGTTATAAAGGGAAACAAATGATACAAAAGTAATTAACATGTTGTTTCCTTTATTTTTTTAATAGCTCACCTTCTTTTCTCCCAGTTCCAAGTGCAAAGACTTTTGTCATTGTTATTGACTTCTGAAGAAATAAATTAATCTATTCAAGCCTTACACAAGTTATGAGCAATTCCACCTTGTCTTGCTCCAATTTATAGGAGGGAAAGGAGGTTCTTTTCAATGTCTGTATAACTGGCATAAGATTAAGAAACAACGGTTCAAATGTTGGTCCGACCAGTTTATTATAAATCCTAATCAGGGAGACGGGGAAGGGAAGGAGGGCGATAGAAAAGATAGGAAAGAAGCAAGAACTGTCACCACCAGGATCCAGCAGTGTCCTGTTGCACGACGTTTCTAAGGTCCGAGGCAAAAGCAGCAGGGGAGAGAGCAGCGGCGCGGCCGACCTTGGGCAGCAAGCGGGTAGCAGGAAGAAGTCACAGAGCTGGGAGGAAGCAGCAGGACTCAGCACGCCCAGGAGAGTCCGTCAGCATGCAGGAATTCTGTAGTGAGGAATCTGATGGCAGACACCTTTGTTCTTCTTCAGCATCGTGATAGAGTGCAGAACAAGTGCAGGAGAGAGAGAGAACAGAACAAATGCAGGAGAGAGAGAGAGGCAAGTTGCGAGGCTTCACATGTCAGAAACCTCTTCTTCATGAGGAATCTGTTGCCAGAAAACCTAAACCTCATGATTGTAGATCCCCTTTTTGTCCTTCTTCTTCTGCCTGCATGGCACTCCTGGGAGCTTGGGTAAGAGTTATGTGCAGCACCGCCTGAGATGGCCATCTTCCTTGAGATAAGTCCACACAAAAGACTGCTTCCTGGGCATTAAGCTGCGGCTTCTCACTCTCTTGTTTCCCCTGGCCTTGTCCATCTGTGTCCATCAAAGGATTTGAGGGACCCTTACCCGGGACTTGCTTGAACTTGTTCATCTTTGTCCCCAGTAAGCTTTGAGACAATGATTTAAAAGAATAATCTCTTTCATAACTTTTTTTCCATTCACCCAATATTCCTTATAATATTATCCACGTTTTAACATTAATTCATTCTATTATTATCTACACTGTAAGAAACAGTAAATTTATTTTCATAGTCAATTCTGCAAAAGTCAGAATGTGCTTGAAATTATTGTTTTCTAAAGTATCAAACATTTTCCAATACAACTTTCAAGATACAGTCTTCAAAACTCTGCAAGGATAATATCCAGTTGAGGTATTTAAGGACTATATTTTCTTTTCAGCATAAATAACTATGTGGTGTTTTTTGTTTCTTTTTTTTTCTCATTAACAAGAATAATAAATAATGAGGCAGAAAAACTTATCTCAGGCTCTTTTTTTCTGTTAAGAATTATTATAAAAATATTAATAAATTAATAATATTTTAGTCATTGATACTTATGAGATCATATTTATAATTCTATTAGTTCAGTAGTTTCAAACAGCTCATCTAGAAGCAAAAGCAACAAGTGACCCATGAGACATCACGATGAATGAGAAATGTACATTCTAACTGAACAGTCAACAATTGTAGGCTTGAAAAATATCACTTCAAATTGAAACCATAATATTTTGTGTAGAAAATGCATATTATATTAATAGAGATCCGTTCAGTATATAGCATATGAAGAATCAACTTTTAGAAATGAAAACAGATTTAGAAATGTTTTTGCAATAACTAATTTAACTAGTTATATATAGTGATGAAATATGTTCACAATGTCTTCTAGAAGTTAACAACATTTTCACAAGAAGCAAATTAATGTGTTATTCTTTTTCCTGGTGAGTTTTATATCCTAATATCTAGTGCAAGGACAGCTAGTTAATTTTGTATGGCTTCCAATATGTGGGGAAATCTTCTGACTTGCCATTCGCAATGGCCAAAATGTATTCAATGAATTTCTTGTGTCATACTTCAATTTGTACCATGCATAGTATATTTAGCTTTGTTTGTAGTCTTGTTTTGGAAAATGTGAAATTTTATTTTTTTGTAGCTCTTTAAAAAGAGGCAGAAGGCAGAAGATAAAAGGGCTTGCCAAACTGATACACTTCAAAACTGTGTATTTATTGCCAATGTTGTTAATGCAAGTAGTGGAGTACAAACTAACAGCAGTACTTTAAAAGCAAGTTCCTACTGCTATTCCCAAATATTGTAAAAATATTACATAATTAATAATTTTCCATATGTGCAATTTGTTTCATGATTTATGCAAAGTGGCTCTTTCTAGTGTTTCATTTTATTGCTTCAGCCTGAGATTCTTTGCTGAAATTTGTGACTGCATATTTCTATGGTAACCCTGGAGAAAGGAATGGAAGAGTGCCCAGGGAAAAGAAAGGAAAGATGCTGCAAGAAGGAAAACAACATGAAACTGAGAAAAACAACCAGTGATGAAAAAAAATGTATCACAACAGCTTTCAGAAGAGGTTAGATCTACACAGAGAAAACTCAACAAGAGAATAAGAAAAATAAATTAAAAGCATATTTTTAATACACTTGTGCTGGGTAAGGTATCCCTTTTATTATCTATGCACATTTAATCTGGGGGCAGTGGAAAGAAAAGAAGGAGAATATGATAGGTTTAACAGGTATTGTTAAGTACTCTAGTATCAGCCCATGTTCCTTGTGTAATTCTCACTGAATGTAGTATTTTACCTCGCTTTAGGTATCTAAGTGCATTCCTCTATATAGCTAAGGCATATATAGTCATCTGAAAAAAGTGATTTCATCTCATCAGGTGTGCCCTGCTTCTCTCCGTTGATTGTGTGAGCTGACTGACTGACTTCTAATGCAGGTATATGATTTAGGTACTTACAGTTGCCATCTCTTTTGATTGTAGTGGGAAAAGAATAAAGTTGTTCCACTATCTGAATGTATGGTTTTATTAGTAGCACCTATGTATAATTTCAAAACAACCTGAATACCTATATATTTTAACGTAATTTGATATAATTTGGGGGAAAAAATGAAGTAGAAAAAATACAAACCTTTGGAGCCATTATAAGGAGTGACCAATTCAGATGAAGTTTTGTGCTTAAGCACTGATGTATTACAGAACAAAAGAATAACTGAAAGGTTAAGGTTGGAAAAGATCTCCAGATGTGGTTTTCTCCAACCTCTATTCCGTCAGGAACACCAGAATAGGATGCCCAGGACCATGTCCAGGTGACTTTTGGAGGTGAGAGGCTCCACAGTCTCTTTCAGCAACCTATGTCTGTGCAGCACAGAAGTGCTTCCTGATGCTCACAGGGTACCTTCCAAGTTCCAGTTTGTGCTCATTGTCATTGCATTGGACAACACTGACAAAAACTTGTCTTCATTCTCTTTGTACCCTTCAGGTATTTATGGGCACTGACGAGATCTCCTTGAGCCTCTTGTTCTCCAGGCTGAACAGTCCCAGCACTTTCAGACTCTCCTCACAGGAGAGGTACTTCAGGCCCTTCAGCAGTTTGGTGGCCCTCTGTTGGACTCTTTCCAGTATGTCCACATCTCTCTTATACTGAGAGGCCCAGAATTGGACACACGGCTCCAGGTGTAGCTGGGTGAGGGGAAGGATCACTTCTCTTGACCTGCTGGCAGTACTTTGTCTCATGCACGGAAGAATCTCATCAGTATGAATCTCAACAGTAGGAGCACATTGCTGGCTCATTTTCAACTTGATGTCCACCAGAACCACCATCAGGTTAGGTGTCTGAGGCTTTTCCTCCCCTGGTTCAGAACTCATCACCTCTCATAGATCTTTGCGAGATTCTTGTCAGCCCTCATCTCCAGGTTGTTGAAGTCTCTCTGGGTGGTAGCACTCTGATAAATCAGTGACTCCACTGAATTTCATGTCATCTGCAAGTTTCCCAAGGGTGCACACTACTCCATCATCCAGACTGCTAATGAAAGTACCCAGCACTAATCTCGTGTATTTTGCTGCATACTGACCTCCAACTAAGCTTTGCACCACTGACCATTACTCACTGGGCCTGGCTGTTTTTCAATTCACCTTATTGTCTGCTAATTCCAACCATATTTCATCAGTTTCTCTATGAAGATCTTGTGGGAAACAGAGTCAAATATTTTAATGAAGCCTATGAAGACAATATTTACAGCTCTTTTATCAGTTTGATCAATTAGTTATAGAAGTTTATCAGATGAGTCAGGAATTAATTCCCCCTGGCGAATCCATGCTGATTACTGCAGGTAATTTTCTTCTTTGTGTGCCTGGAAATGGTTTCCAGCATTAGCTGTTCTTTTACCCCCTCAGGAACTGAGGTGAGGTTGACTGGCCGGTAGTTCTTCTTCATTACTAAGAGTAGCCTTTCAGTGTCATCTGCCTGTTTCCTCAGAAAAAAAAACAAAAACAAAAACAAAAACAAAAAAAAAAAAAAAAAACCACCACCAACAACAACAAAAAAAAACAAAACAGAAAAACCTAGAAATCTGGAATCATGGCATGATACCAGATATTTAAGATCATTGGATTGTCAATAGATGTTTACAGTGGAAGAATCACAGAATCACAGAATCACAGAATCACCCGGGTTGGAAGGGACCCCAAGGATCATGTAGTTCCAACCCCCCTGCCCAGCAGGGCCATCAAACATACACATTCAGATCAGGCTGCCCAGGACCCCGTCCAACCTGGCCTTAAACACGTCCAAGGACGGGGCATCCACAACCTCCCTGGGCAGCCCGTTCCAGGGCCTAACCACTCTCCTAGTAAAGAACTTCCCCCTAACATCTAACCTAAATCTTCCCTCCTTCAACTTAAAACCATTTCCCCTAGTCCTGCTGTTGTCAGCCCTTTTGAAGAGTTTACTCCCCTCCTGAGTGTAGGTTCCCTTCAGGTACTGATAGGCTGCAATGAGGTCACCCCGCAGCCTTCTCTTCTCCAGGCTGAACAAGCCCAACTCCCTCAGCCTGTCCTCATAGGGGAGGTGCTCCAGCCCCCTGATCATCTTAGTCGCCCTCCTCTGGACCCTTTCCAAAATCTCAATGTCTTTCTTGTACTGAGGGCTCCACACCTGGACACAGTACTCCAGATGGGGCCTCACAAGAGCCGAGTAGAGAGGGACAATCACCTCCCTGTTCCTGCTGACCACCCCTCTCCTGATGGATCCCAGGATCCCATTTGCCTTTCGAGCTGCCAGAGCGCACTGCTGGCTCATATTCAGTCTCTCGTCCATCAGGACCCCCAGGTCCTTCTCTGCCGAGCTGCTCTCAAGGACCGCTCCTCCCAGCCTGTACAGGTGCCTGGGGTTCTTCCGGCCCAAATGCAAAACCCTGCACTTTGCCGTGTTGAACCTCATTAGGTTCACCCGAGCCCAGCCCTCCAGCCTGTCGAGGTCCCTCTGAATGGCATCCCTTCCTTCCACCGTATCAACCGCACCACTCAGCTTGGTGTCGTCAGCAAACTTGCTGAGGGTGAAGGGTGAGGGTGAAGAAGAATCTCTTCAACATCAATTTTTCTTGTTTCAGCCCCCTTACTACATAAGCAATGTCATATAGAGGCTATGAGTATTGAGTTTGACATACATATAGAAGTAATTGAAATTGTGCACTTTCTTATAGAGGTCACCACAGCTCATCACCTCCTTGTTATTCTACATCTAGATGTCCTTCTTCATGAGGCATGAGGATAATTGGAGGCAAGTACTTGTCAACATTTAAAATAGACAGTAGATTATTTAAAAAATGAATTGTCCTGCACACATTTCACATATATTGTTCAGAAGGATTGTTACGTAGGAAAACTGCCATGCAAAGTGCATTGTAACAGTAATGCCATTCTTGCAAGCAAAACAAATACCAGCTTTGATACTCTGAGACTTCAGTTTTTACTCCAATAAGAACATTTAAATTAACTATGTTTTTCCTGCTGATTAAGTTGGCTGATGTTGTTTTGTTTTTGAGTGAGTAAACCTATTGCTTTGAGAGCTATGGTGACTGTGACAGAAGTCTGCCTTATTCCTGATCTCAGAGTCATTACTTATGAGAATAAACAATGATAAATTATGTAAAAATGTGGAGCCAGATCTTAAATCATTGTCATCCATCAACACAAGGTGTTTTTTTTTGTTTTTTGTTTTTTTTTTTTCATTATGTAAAGAAAACTAAGTGATACTTAAGAAGTTAGGGCTTAAGGAAGGAAAATTACTTTAAAAAAATATTAGCTATTTCATGAGGAAAACAAAACAGAATCAAACTGTCAAATCAGTTACAAAGCTACTCAGAATAAATAAAATAATGAAAGCAAATTTTATTGAAGTGCATAACTTAATTATCCTTCATTTTTTTACCTGATGCAACAGGACAAACTCATAATTTTGTGTTAAATAATTTGTTTTGCATTTTGATGAAAAGCAATAATACAAGTAGTAGTATATGTATGTCCTCTATAAAATAGATAAATGTCTATGATGTTTGAATATATCTCACTTCATCCACTACCCCACCTATTCAAAATGTATCATTATGCACAAAAGGGATCAAGCAGTTATGTGCATGCTGTCAGTGCAGTAAGAGAATTCAAAAGATCATATATAAAAAATGAGATTCCTTCCTTGCCAAATTATGACTTAAGTTAAACAGAATTATATTCTTTTCTGTCCTTTTCATAAACATCTAGAGGACTAAAGTACATATCTGAGCAGAAATCTGTTTGGTTATCTGTTTTCAGGTATTGAGGCAGAGTGATTTTTAGGTTTGCTTTTTACCATGAAGAATATCTTAACCATCATCATTCCAATTACTTAAAAATTTTATTTCGTCCACATAGTCTCTGTCTGGTAATACTGACTTTGCAAAAAAGCATTTGTCTACATTTGGCTATTTAAAAGAAAATATTTATGATATCAGTCTTCTCTAAAAGACAAGAAAAAATAATTAAAAATAAGCATAGCAAAGAATATATTTTTCTCACATTTTTCTCACATCTTATAATATAACAAAAAGCTAGTCATTATTATCAGATGATAATATTTTCAAAAACAGTGTACTGAATCTCCATATATGATGCCAAAACTGAGTATTATTGCTATGCTTCTTCCCATAAATTGGTTGATTAAGTACACCACAGGAAGCCAATTAAGTAATAGCTAATTATCATAATCACATCAGGAATACAGTCTGATTGTCTGTCGCATTTCCCTCTGTGACAACGTTTGTCCATGGAGGTGAACTCAGCATGATTTCATATTCCCTTGTTCACTTTCACATATGCACTTGCAGCAACACACGTTTCATAATAATTGGCTACTCATGAGGATGATAAACAGGGACACATGAGTCGGAGTTTCCTAGGTCACAGACTATTAGTCATTAATGGTTTGGTAAGGCTTTTACGTGGTAAGACCAGAATTTCAAAGGGATCTGCTCAATGCATTTCCCCTACAGCTACACAGTACCAATATCCATACAGTATTTCTGGAATATATGATTTGATGTATTATACATGATATATGACTGCATTAGTGTCCATGACACATCAAGAGAATGAAACGTGAAGTCCCTTACAAATGATAGCAATTTATGTACATGTGGAATATGCACATATTTGATTCTGTCTGTCTTTGTGGCTCACTGATAAGATAGCTCAAAAACAGTTCTCTGCGGACAGTCCCAAAAAATGCTTAAGCGTTAGAAATAACATTGTTTTCAATTTATATTTTTATTACTTTATGTGCCCTCCATGAGACAAAAGTAAAAACAAAAAAATATGATGATCAGAATCAGTTTTTACACATTACTAAAGCCAAAATGCTTACTCTTTTGATAATCATTCTGAGTTCAGATTAGGCTTATCCATCAAACCACTTTGAATAACTTCTTGTTAGGAGTTGTAACAAAATGAAGATAGTATTAAGGGAATTAAAAAATAAACAACATGACACAGTTTGGCCTGGTTTGCCCTAGTTCCATAACAGGCGATGAAGGGACAAACTGTCCCATGCTCCAGGACAAGAGAAAGAGAGGCAGGGAAAAGTAGGGAGATGGGACCTAGATGAGAAAAAAAAGCAGTAACACTTATCTAAGGGAGAAAACTGGTTTACTAAATATGATAGAGAATTCAAAATATCCAATATAACACAATATAAAAGGAATTGAAGTTAATAAATCAAACAAGCAAGAGAGTGTCTGAAACTGAAGGACTATTCAGTCCTAATGCTGTAGGTGAGATGGCTAGTTAGCACACACCTCAGAGATGAGCAGAAAGAGAGTTGGTAGTTCTATCTTTCCCTCTGAATGGAAAACAGAAACAGAATAATGAAGACTTCTGAGAGCTGTAGTTCATTCTTCTCTTCTGGGTCATTTCTTTTCTTCTGGGACCAGGCACCCAGCATTACCAACAGTCCTCAGAACTACAGCACTAAATCTTTGACTCCAAGAGTTGCATGATGTTATGAAGTGGAATACTGATTAAAAAAAAATCGTAAGACCATAACACAACAGCACAAAAAAAAAAAGTATTTGGAATTCATGGTACCTATAAAAATATGGAAACTGCTTATAAAGTGTCTAGAGTCTTTTCATCTGCTGAGCTTGTGACAAAATCCTAACATGGGATGCATTTATGTCACAAACACCTTCATGTGAGTAATCACAACAACTTTAATTAAAGTCCAGTGACAAAACCACCAAACAAATTCTTTTTATATAGTTCTGCACACTACAATTTCATTTATTTGTTTATTTATTTATGAGGTATATCCAATTCAAATGGTACGTTCCTGTCCTTCAAAAAACAATTACCTGTCTTTAGATACTTTCATGTTACAGAATTGTTTTTATCTGTTCACAGATATGCATCTCAGGAATGAAACACAAGCACTGTTCAATAGAGAGAAAGCAACAGTCCATACTGCACCTTATTGTACATTATTCGTTAGGGCACAACAGAATAATGAAAATATATAAGACAGAAAATGAAGACCGCAGCTCTGTCGATACAATTTTGATAGAATACCAGGACACAAAATATGTATTCAACTCAGTAGTGATTCACACTTTTGAAATGAATTGGAAATTTAGATAAGCAGAAAGTAATGGTCCATGTGGGAATTTTACCAGGAGGAAAGAACTTTCCTGTAGAGCCTTGCTTAAAGTCTGAAAAGTCTTAAAAATCTGTGTGAGTTATAAATGTGAATTATATCCTTTTACATTTTTGATTAATAGACTTGAAGAGTAATTAGTATCCTACTGCTTTTCTTCTTGCTGCAGAAATTGATGATTTCATCAAATAAAAAGCTAGAAATTAACAGAAATACTGTTTGTATTAAAAAGTCAAGGTTTGTGAGCAACAGAAAAACTAAGAAAGGGGAAAAACACCTTGTAGTCTACTAATAAAACTTTTGGAAACTATTGATTTTTTTTTGTAGCTGACCTTGCAAGGGGTTTCTGAAAGTCATCAGATCCAACCTCCCATTCAGACCATGGCCAGCCTCCAAACTATATAACTATATTTTGTTTCAGCTTTAAATCACAGCTGAGCATTAAATATCTCCAAGGGTGCAGGTTTCCCAGACTCTCTGAGGTACTTGTTGCAATGTTTGTCCTCTCACCTTGTGAATATTTTTTTTTCCTAACAACTATTCAGAATTTCTATCACTGTAATGTATGTCTGTTGTCTGAAGCACATTTAGTGTACACCTCCAAGAAGAATCTAGCTCCATATGTATCTCTATATACTCTCCTGCTAGATATTTGCAACCATATTTTCTTCTCTCTTGGCTTTTTTGTTTGTTTGTTTGTTTGTTTTTTTGTATGTATGCGTGTCCACAGAATCACAGAATCACAGAATCACAGAATGGCCAGGGCTGGAAGGGACCTCAAGGATCATGAATCTCCAAACCCCCTGCCACATGCAGGGCCACCAACCTCCCCATTTAATACTAGACCAGGCTGCCCAGGGCCCCATCCAACCTGGCCTTGAACACCTCCAGGGACGGGGCATCCACAACCTCTCTGGGCAGCCTGTTCCAGCACTTCACCACTCTCCCTGGAAAGAACTTAACTTCTTAAGTTAACTTCTCTTTGTACAACCTGTACACCAGACTCCTCAACATCTTGATGGCCCTGAACTGGATAATTTATTTTTTCTTTTTTATTTATTATTTCTTTTTTCCTTGTACTCAACAGCCCCAAACTTGGCAAAACACTTTGGATATGCAATAGAGAAAATCTCTACCACTACTTTTGAGAAACAGATGTTTAAATGTTTTTCATGCCTTTTTATGACAGGATGCAAGTTTTCACAATTTATCACTCACTGGGTCAGTCACAAATAATTGTAAAGAATTATTCTTTATTAAAAAAATTATTATGTGACGTGGGAAGTTCATATTATATTCATATTCTAATTGTACATGAACATCTTCCACTTCTACTCTGTGCTGAAGAAAAGGAAGCAGGATGATAAGGCCTGAGGTCATAAATATCATAATGCTGTCACATGGAATTTGGAGATATCTGTTCATAACGAGTACATTTTTTTTCATGTAACATGTATGCTTTATATATAGTCCTTACATAGCTAATCAAGACTTGTGAAACTGTGGAGTTTATCTAGGTTTCTATTCTCTTGCTTTATCTTCTATACAGACCACCACGTTGAATCACATCAGAATTAGGAAAACTTTCTACACAATACAGCAGAGAATACTAGAGGCAAAATTCAGCTGCTTTTTAATAAAATAGAATTACTCTTTAGAGTCAGAATAATGTGAAAATATATGTCATGGTAAAGATTGAAATTTTACTAGAAACTTCTGTTTGGTTAATTATTCTAGTTGTTAAGAGCAGAACAGATTTTGTCTTCAAGAGAATTTCTGTCCCTCTGTACCTCATCTTTGTGTTTGCGTGTATTTTGTGTGCATGTGTGCACATACACAAATGCACATACTGCGCAGTTATTTGGAAGAGCATTGCTTAGTACTTGTAAAGTAAAGATTCTTAAGAATAAAGTAACAAATTGCTAGGTCCAGCATGAGAAATGATGCCATTATATGCAAATTTTTAAGTGAAGAAATGATGTTCATTTGTTTAAACTTATGCCTAAACAAGAAGCTGTATTATATTTTCAAAAATATGCAGCTTTTTCCGCCTCTTTTGTTTTGTTTTGTTTTTGTTTCTGTTTTTTGTTTTGTTTTGTTTTTTGTTTGTTTGTTTGTTTGTTTGTTAAGAGAACCACACCTTGTTGCATTCTGCGGCCTATTTCATTGCTGTGTCTGGTTATTTCAGTCATGTTTTGTTACTTTGCTGGCATAGCAGAATATAATATTACTAATACAATTGGATGTGCCAGATGTCAGATCAAAAATACGGTGCACCAGTCTGAGAAATTAAACACAGATTTTCTTTTCAACTGTTTTTATTGGGAAAAACAACAACAACACCCAAATGCAATAGAACTCTGTCAACACTTAGTTAAAACTATTTAAAATTCAAAATTTGCAATCTCAGTTATGATCTGTGTGTAAAACAGTGCATCTCCAGCCAAGAACATAGCAAAAGTGCTGTTCAATTTTGGTTGTTAATAAGGGAAATACCAACACAGCAGGTTAGCAAGATGATCATATTTGGAACTATGTGACTTAAATCTGGCTCACTCAGTAGGGCCCTGTTTAGCAACTATTAGGCTCATGCAGCTCTGTGTGATTGAAAAGGGAGGAGAACTGTGGCTTCACACAAAAATCTACCTCAGCTGCTCTGACTTCAAGGCAAATTTGTAGAATATGCATGCAAAAGTTAAGGAAATAAAAAAATTATGATGCTGTAGGAATACAATTATATGTGAAAAATAAATAAATAAATAAATAAATCAGAGAAAATGAATTGATGTTTCCTACCACTTATGTTTATGTAAGACTTTTTCTTATCTTCAGGAAATAGTTTGGCTTTCTGCCTTCCATCAGTTGAAGAGCTGAAGAAACAGAAAAGGTGTTGAATAATTTCCGAGATAGTAACACAACATCATGAACAAAAGAGAGATTGGATGGTTAGCCCTTTTCACTAGACAATATCTTTTTTTTTTTTTTTCAGAGAAAACTGACTTTCTGCTTTTCATTTCTGTCCAATTTTTCATTAGATATCTGAGTGACAAGTAATAAAATACAATGATGTTAAAGTTAAAAATAGTTATGCACAAAAATTCTTGGAATGCTAAGTAAACAAGGGCAATAATGTAACAAATGCGGAGTGTCAGAGTTATAAACCTATTGCACTTCCCTATTTCATTACAAAGTAACTTCATAGGTGTGGGAGCTTAGAAGAAAAACAGTGCTAAAAATTCTGTTCTCCAACCAGATAAACCTCTACAGTAAGTTACATTGTACTTCAAAAATATGTCTGTGAAATGTTTTGAGGGTACTGACTGATATTATGCTAATCTTATCTCATTAGCCAGCACTTCAGACATTTGTAGAACAGAAGAAATTCACTCAATACTATGGATGTGAATAAATTCACTTCCTTAATGAATACTCTGTGACAAGTATCTGCTTCCTTTTGTTGCACTATCTGGCAGTGGGGTTTTGTTGGAGCACAAGACTCAGCATTAACAAGATTTCCTTCTGAAATTTTGATTTGTAGTTACCTGGATCATACTGATTCCCAGTAGGACTTCTCACCTGGGAATATATTTGCACTTATACTGAAAAATTCTGGTTTTAAAAGGGGTGATATTAAAAATTAAATCTTTGAAAAGAGATTACTGTCCACATAGCAGAAAAGCATGGATACTTATGTACAAAATACTTGTATAGCAAATGTGTTCATGGTAAATAAGTAACTCTATTACAATAATCAAAAGTTTAATGATATTTCAGGACTATTGTTCTGAACACATTTTTTGAGTCTAGTTTATATGCAATCCAATTGTGCTTTAGGTGTCAAGATTATAAAAATGGTGCACAGTTAGCTAAGATCTTAATTTTGGAGCAGTATTTGGCAACATCTTACACACTGGGATGGAACCACTGGCAACTTGATATACCTGATATAGTGGGTTTGGAACTATGTGATGTTTAAGATCCCTTCCTAGATAAGCCATTCAATGAGATTTTGTTTTTACAAACAAACAAATAAATAAATAAAAATAAAAAAATAAAAAAATAGTTTAAAAAAATTGCCCAGTAGGAAAAGTAGATTATTAACTATCTGTGTATTATCTGTGTATATCACCGCTCATGTAAAAATCATGCATATAATAGCCTTATTAAAAAGTAACTAAATGCATATAAATGCATATAAATGCAAAACACAAAGGACTGTCACAAACTGTCCATCTCTTCATAATTTATAAACATTAAAGGAAGAAGAAATAAGACATCATTGTAGCTCACACAAGAACCAGAAAAAAAGAGTTGAGTCATCACATCTGGAAATAGAACCTACTATGAGGAGCAATGGGTCAAATGGTGTCTGAAAAAACAGAGTGAGCAAAGTCACACAATGATTCGCATCCAGAAGATAAGTCTCAGTCTCTGGGCTGAAGGTCTAGACCACAAAAAGGATAATATTCTCTGAGCAGCTGCAGATTCCTTCCCTTTTCCTTAAAACTTCAAAAAATAGCGCCACTAAGATCTCTTTTGAAGCAGAACTTAAAACATTATTAGCTGTAGATGACATCCAGAAAGATTTGATCTTAACTAATTGAGGAACAGAATACTCTTTGGTTTTAAATGTGATGGCTTTAATTTGTATAAGCCTTTTAAAAAATTCACCTTATGGGTCTCTTTTGATCTCCAGGATGACTGTGCTCACAGAGTTCACTATAGGCAAGTACAGTCTACAAGGAAATGTGTTGTCTTCTCAGTCCTGCCCCTGTAATACATGAAAAAAGTCCAAACTAAATATATATAGTATAAAGGTTAGATTAGAACACTCACGTGTTTCTTGTGCTTTATAAAGACAACATCCTGACCAGACCTCAGAATGTAGTATACACACCTAAATCTGTAAAGTGATTAAAGGAGATTATTGTTGGACACCTACTGTACAAAAGACAGTCGCCGTCAACTATTATCTATCTATCTATCTATCTATCTATCTATCTATCTATCTATCTATCTATCTATCTATCTATCATCTATCTTTCTATTTTAAGCAGGAAAGAAGACAGATTAAGGAAAAAAAAAAGTTCATTATTTATAATGCTATTGAATTCTTAGTAGCTAAAATGATTGCTGAGAGTCCATAGAAGACAGTATTCTGTGCTCACACCATTTCTCATGTTAATTTTTCAGCAACAAATTGATAGGTATTAGTTTATTATTCATTTGTTTTTCATTATTCTTTAGTTAATTGGATATTTGTTTAAAATTGAATTGGCTGGAATTAAAATACTTTTGCTAACAATATATCCATCTGCCTTTGAGTTTATAAAGAATGAGCCTACTCATTACACTCTAAGAAAAATTGGACGGGGTAAGGTACAGTTTTACTACACTATTACTTGAAATAAATTTTGTTACAAATTAAAGCCTCAGTCATTCCAGTACACTAAAAGCTTTTGAAGATTATCTACATTTTGTACTGCACTCATCAGAAAGTTAATTTACTTTTCACTCTACTAAAAACTTTTGGAGACTGGGAAGAATAAATAGTGAAGTTATGCTTATGGTTCACATGCTTCCAACCTTCACACTTGCAAGGTCAGCTTGAGGAGAAAGAAGCAGAATTCCTGTTCCTTTGTACAGGGAACACACAAGAAACAATGTCCAAACTCTTCACAATATCAGAATGTCAGTCTTCTGGGAATGCCTCAGAAAATTTTAAATAGATGTCATGAGTCAGTGAATAAATAGAGCCTGAATTTTTCATGAACAAGTTCCATTTTTCAAGTATTTGTAGAACATTCTGAATGAAGGATTTCAATGCCATATCTTATTTGCATTGGACTGACAAGAAGTGTTGATAAGTCCTGGTAATCTATATCACCCTCCTATGTTTCTGCATCCTTCTCAGACAAAGTATGATATCCAAGTTATTCAATATTAAATTTGCAATAGAAAACTTAAATTAAACTCTTTGTTTATGGCCATAACAGCCAACATGTTTAAGAAGAAAATCCTAAAATCTTCCCTATCTACCTAACTGAATATTCTGATTTCTGTATAGATTTTGGGAAGAGACTTCATTTTCCCATGTTGTTTTTGTAGACAATGGCATTCAAAAAATGAGAAATCTAATATTTGCAGAATATTTTTATCATTGATCATGAAGTTTCCCAACTTGTAAGAAGTAGCTCATGACTAAAATGTTATTTAATGCTTTAAGTTTTCTTGAATTTTTACTATCTACCTGACAAAATCTCCCAAGAAGATAATTTGTTCTTTCATGACTTGAAGTATTTCATAAATGTTGCATAAACAACAGAGTATGTATGCAGTATTTTTCAAGATCTCAGAATTCATCATTTGTAAAGAAGAAATTAAAAAACAAAAAACAAAAAAACTTTTGATATCAAAAATGGAAAATTATTAGACACAACTTTAAAAAATAAAAAAGAATTAGCTTTACTGTATTTCATTTTCTGTTTTGTATCATTGTCTGCTTTTCTACACTAAGCTAACTCATCTGTCCCTTATGAAAAATATAGAATCACGACCTAATCTATAGGTCAAGCTTCCTTTGAGAAAGCAAAGCTCTCTATCTATAAGATTGACCTAATTTGAAAGCCAGAAATAATAGCTCTGCTTCCTGAAACTTGCCTTATATCTTAATTGGAGGTAGAAGTTTTTGAAAGAGATCCTAAGTTTTTCTGTTGCAACTGCTGAAATATATATTTGGAATTACATGTGATTTTACTCCAAAATGCCATATGCTTGATGTTTTATTAATAGTGATTACTTACATAGATAAAAGTTGTTTTTAGGGAAGGTAAAAACAATAAAATTCTACTATTGCCTATATTTCACTTAATGTATTTATGACAAAACAGTTGGACTGAAGTGAAGAGCCAGTTACAGTGTGAGAAAAATAGATCCCATTTCACTGTACTGTCCACTACCTAAAATAGGTACCTTCTACATTTTATGTACAATCCTTCAACCCCTTATTTTAGAGTAGATTGTAGATTCTTCTTAATATTAAAGTAGAAGTCAGTGAACAAATTAAACAATTTATAAGACTTTTCTGACTTCGATGGTATTTCAGAGTCTGACCATCTGTCAATATAAAATTGTAATACCAATTCACTGATCATAATATTTAAGTTATGAAGATTTCAAACAAAGGCCTGCAATCCTTTCTCTTTCTTAAATTATGTGCACTGTGTAATTAGTGACGTGCAAAAAAAAAAATTCATTATAAGGCATTATAATCTAACATAGATATTTCAGGTATAGCTCTATTTAAGTAAATGAGAGCATTTGCCATGTTATAATCTGCTAAGGAGGAATATATTCTTCCAGGCATTAGAATAAATCCTTCATTTTCATGGAGATCTCTTCAAGAGCCTTGGGGAAATGATTCACTATGATTTATTTTCTTCCATTAAATTCAAAGGTTTTTAACAGCTAAAAATCAAACCTTAGGAGTTATTACATGTAGGCTGAGATCTGGCATTAACAAAAGACTGCTTTCAGTTAAAAGACTTTGTGGAAACACTCGTTTAAATTTCAAAATGGATATCAGGACTCTTTGGTGAATCCACCATAAATGCTAAAAAATATAATAACTTTTTCATGAAAACTGAATTTTTCAGAAGTCTATAGGAAAATTCAAACCTCCAGAATTCTTCTAATTAATATATATTTTTTACTTCTTTACTTCTATTTTTTTACTATTTGTATTTCTATTACTTGCATTTCTAAAGTTCTGTGGCCTAGCATTTCTGTTCTGTTTGTGTCCGACTTGGATACAGAATAAGAGTCTGCTGCATTTACACAACCCAAAGGAAAAAAATGCTAAGGGTAAATTGGAGGGAATATTACTTTTAAGCTCGTTTACACAGAGTGAAGCAAGGGAACATCTGTTTTCTATTTAAAGTCCAAGTAACTTTTTATATTTAAGGGCTTCCCCATAGGAAAATACATTATTTATTTCAGAAGGGATAGGCAAGATAGGAGAGGTGTTGGAGTAGCCCTCTATGCTAAAATGTGGACCGACTACTAGGAGCTCTCTCTGAAAAACAGTCAGGAACAGGTGGAAAACTTGTGAGTTAAGATAAGAGATGAGACCAATAAAAGACAGCTGGTAGTTATTACTGAGGCCTTCTTGCTTCAGCTGCAAGAAGTACCAGGCTCAAAGGCTCTCATATTGAAGGAGAATTTCAACCACACAGGATATCTGCTGGGAAAACAACATGGAAAACTTCAAACAATCTAGGAAATTCCTTGGGTCTGTTGACAGTGACTTTCTAGTTCAGGTATTGGACAGACCAGATGCAAAGCGTTGCTGGTGCCAACCAACATGGAAGAGATTGTAGAAGAAATTAAGATCAGAAGCAGTTTGGCCTGTAGTGAGCATGGCCTGGTCAAGTTTGTGATCTCGGGAATGCAGACTTGGAAAAGAATAGAGTCAGAACCCTGAACTTCAGGAGAGCAAACTTCAGTCTGTTCAAGAAATTGTTGAATGAGATCTCCTGGGAAGCTGTCTTTAACAACAAAAAAATGGAACAAAGCCAGCTACTAGTGGAAACAAGGACATATCACCTGGGAAGAATACAGAGATGATGCCCAGTCGTGCAGAGGTGGGATTAGGAAAGCTAATACAGAGATAGAATTGAATTTGGAGATGGATGTTAAAAACAGCAAGAAGGATGCTGTATGTTCATTGGTCAGAAGAGACAGGCTGAAGAGAGCATACCTTCTCTGATAAATAAGAAAGGAGAACTGGCTACAACAGAAATGGATAAGGCTGAGGTACTCAGTGAGTTCTTGCTTTATGCTTACTGGCAGCCAGGATTCTCATTTTTCTCACATCCTTGAATCTCTTGGTGGGAACTGGGGCAAAAAACTGTCCCCCAGTGTAAGAGCAGAATATGACATTCTCATGGAGATTGAATGTGTGTATGTCTATGGGGCCAGGTGACATGTGTCCCAGCCCATAAGGAGCTGGCTGTTGTTGCTGAGCTGCTCTCCATCTTATTATAGCCAGCTGGAATCATCAGCTGGGTAGATGGGTGGAGAGCAGTTGATGTTATCTCCCTTGATTTCAGCAAGGCTTTTGATATTTTCTCCCATAACATCCTGATACTGAAGCTGAGAAAATGTGGGATAGATGAGTGGGTGGTGAGGGGGGTTGAGATCTGGCTGACTGGCCAAACTCAGAGGGTTGTGATCGGTGCAGAGTCTGGCTGGAGACTGGTGACTAGCAGTGTTCCTCAGGGGTTGGTGCTGGATCTGGTGTTGTTCAATAGCTTCATTGATGACCTTGATGAGGGGATAGTGTCCACCCTCAGTAAGTATGCTGATTATACAAAACTGGGAGGAGTTGCTGACGCACCCGAAGGCTGTGCTACCATTCAACAAGGTTTGGACATAGTGGAGAGTTGGGCAGCAATAAACTAGATGAGGTTTAACAAAAGCAAGTGTAGGGTTTTGCATCTGGGGGGAATAACTATGAGTATCATCAGTACAGGTTGGGGATTGACCTGCTGGAGAGGAGCTCTGTGGAGAAGGACCTGGGGGTCCTAATAGATGACAGGTTGGACATGAGCCTGCAGTGTGCCTTGGTGGTCGAGAAGGCCAATGGGTTCCTGGGATGCATTAAAAGGAACATGGCCAGGAGGTCTGGGGAGATGATCCTTCCCCTCTACTCTGCCTTGGTCAGGCCTGACCTGGAGTACTGTATCCAGTTCTGGGCTCCCCAGTACAAAAAAAGACAAGGATCTCCTGGAGAGAGTCTAGCAGAAGGCCACAAAAATGATAAAGGGGCTGGAGAATCTCCCTGAGAGGAAAGGCTGAGCAAACTGGATCTGTTCAGCCTTGAGAAAAGATTCGGAGGGGATCTGATTAATGTTTATAAATAACTGGAACAGGCTGCCCAGGGAGGTGGTGGAGTCTCCTTCTCTGGAGATGTTCAAGACCTGCCTGGATGCCTACCTGTGCGACCTACTGTAGGGAACCTGCTTTGGCAGGGGGGTTGGACTCGATGATCTCTGGAGGTCCCTTCCAACCCCTACAATTCTGTGTGATTCTGTGTGAAATATCTTAAGTTTGGGAGTCAAAGAGTCATGGTCAACCTCTTTTCAGTGGGCTGTGGGGACAGGACAAGGGGAAAAGGTCATTGACTGGAGCATAGGAAGTTCTGCAACAGTATGTGAAGGAACTTCTTCATGGTGAGGATAAACACTGCCCAGTGAGGTTGTGGATTCTCCTTCTCTGGAAATATTCAAGACCTGCCTGGACATCTAACTATGTAGTGTGCTGTAGGGGGTCTGCTCTGCAGGGGGCTTGAACTCAGTGATCTCTGGAGGTTTCTTCCAGCTCCTACAATTCTGTGATTCTGTGGTATTTGAGGAGTTATGGCTGTCAGATGAAGAGCCTGAGGACTGGAAAAGGGAAAACATCACTCCCATTTATAAGAAAGGAAGGAAGAAAAACCCAGGAACCCGCAGAACAGTGAGCTTCACATCTGTACCTTGGAAGATGATGGAAGGAATCCTCCTAGATGACTTGTTAAGGCACATGATGGGTGAGCCAGCATGGCTTCACCAATGCAAGGTCATGCCAGACCAATCCAGTGGTCTTCTCTGTAGAGTGATGGCACTGGTAGACAAAGGAAAGCTAATGGTACTCAAGACCTACCTGGACACCTACCTGTGTGACCTATTATAGAATATCTGCTTTAGCAGGAGGATTGGACTTGATGATCTCTCAAGGTCCCTTCCAACGTCTGTAATTCTATGATTCTGTGCAAGGTTCATGTGCAAGAGTAAAGAAACTGAGAGTAATCATCCATAACCAGTATTGATGACATTAAGATGTGGATCAACCACAACATGATACAGCTCAGCATGTGTCTTTGCTGTTAAGAATATATGAAGACTACAAAAAGCAATGTAATCAAGATGAGCCTAGAGCATATGAAGACAACTCAAGAGGCAGCATCACTTGTCCTTCATACCCTCATCAGCAATAATTATTGCAGAACATACATGACTCATTTTTTTCATGAATATGAAACATTTAGTAATTTAGTATAATTTTCAGTTTTGCCATATTACTTACACTAACACACATATGATCACCATCATATAAATGAACCTGAAGAGTTTTAATACCAAAAGCATTGTTTCCACTGTCTTTATTGAGTTCTGAGTCACGTTCTCAGAGGAATTTACTTCCTCTTTAGCAGTACCGATGAAGTTAATATGTTCAATCCTTGTTTACCTGGACTGTCAAGAGTGCAGAAAAATTTCATGACAGGAATGGAACAGAACTTAGAGTGCAGGTTCACACCCACTGTAAGAACTGAAAGACAAATGGAGACTTTTTGCTTCTAGTTCAAATTCAACACAGATTCTAGTGCTCATGTACAATGACCAATTCAGTGCACTGCTTACAATGACTGAATTTTCTGAGTAACATATTTGCTTTGCCAGAAAAATGTACAAAATGTGGCAAAATATTTCTGATCTGTTGTGTTAATGTTCTGGTTTCAGCTGGGACAGCTCATGTTTTTCATAGTGGCTGGTATGATACTGTGGTTGACTTGAGAATGAAAGCAATGTTGATGCCACACCGGTGTTTCAGTTGCTGCTGAACAGTGCAGTATAAAGCCAAGGATGTTTCAGTCTTTCATTTTCTCATACTATTCTGCCAGTCAGGGAGTTAGGGATGCACAAATAGCTGGGATGGGTCAGAACCAGTAGAGCTGACCTAAACTGACCAAATAATTTCATTGTAAGATATCATGTGGAAAAAGTAGAAAACTGAGGAGAGTTTGCTAGAGGGGTTGCTATTGCTTAGGGACTGGGCATTGGTCATCAAGTAGTGAGCAATTTCTTTGTGTGACAGGTTTTGTACATATATACATATTATATATAATTATCATTAGTGTTATTATTTTCTTCCTTTCCTGTCCTAGTAGTTAGCTTTTATCTCAACCTGCAAGTTTTACTTTTTTTCTGATTTTCTCCCCTGTCCTGCTGAGATGGGGGCATTGAGTGAAGGGCTGAATGGTATTTAACTGCCTACTAGGTAAAACCACAACAGATTAACAGATAACTGAATTTCTTATATTCCATCTTCATATGCACTACTTCCTTTCTTCATGTCAGCAGGATCACTTTTTCTTTTTTTTTTCTTGTCTTTCTATTCAGCATTACTTTTATGTTTGTGTAATTAATTATTTACATTATTTAAAAAAAAAAACATCCTGAAACTTGGATGATGAAATGATAATCAGATGCAAAAATTTATGTAATTATGAGCCTTCTTAATCATTTCAACAGAAATTCATGGAGTGATATACATTAGAGGTTTAAAAAGTAGAGGAATCTCAGCTCGCTGCCATAGATAACGCATTAATAGCAAAATTTTTTGACAGAGAAATTTTTTGTCATTTTCTGAATTACATATGAAATTCTTACCTATTAAAGAACATTTTTCTGTAAACTCAAATGATCTAGTCTACTTTAATAATAAAAAGGCAAAGCAATTATCTCTTCAGTTACGTAGCAGAGGGAAGAATGTGAACAAAATGTGTGCAGAATTTTTATATTGTTAAAAATTCAATTAAATTCCTTGCAGAAATTTGATGACAGATATTTATTTCATTGTACTTCAGAGAGCCACCTAAAAATGTGCAAGCATATTGTTTCAAGTGCTGCAATGACACTTTCAGTCGAAGACAGCACTTGTCTGATAAATTGCTTTATAAATCTCACATTAAGAAAATAAAAGTTATTCAAAGACCTTTTTTTACAAGCATTACTGCCACATCTAGCAGGACAGCAAAAGATGTTAGTGAGTCAATAACATTTATATGACTGTTTATGCTAGAAAATGCAGTTTTCAACACTTCCTCTGAATGATGAAGCTGAAAGAATTTCACATATTGTCTGGAGAGCAAGAACAATATCTTTTTTCACTGACAGTGTGTAAGAGCAAATCTTTTACTGATGGAAGGGATCAGAACCTCTAGTAGATGGCATTTCTTGCTTCAAAGTTCTGATTCCAAACTTATAATACCTTGATTTGAAGACATATATAAATAATTGTCTCAGTTTTGGCAGAGTTAGAGACAATTTTCTTGGATTTGGGATGAGAATAGTAGTGACACCACGCTGGTGTTTTAGTTGCTGCTGAGCAGTGCTGCAAAGAGCTAAGGACATTTTTGTTTCTCATGCTGCCCAACCATGAGGGCTGGGGGTACAGGAGTTAGGAGGGGACAGAACCAGGACAGCTGACCCAAGCAGACCAAAGAGATATCCCATGCCATGGGGGGTCATGTTCAAAAATAAAAGTGAGGTAAGTTAGCCAAGAAGGCTGTTGCGTCTGCATTGGTTGATTGGTTGGCTGGTGCTGAGCAATTGTGCCAAGCATCATTGATTTTGAATACTGATGATTTTTTTTTTCCCCCCCTCTTTTTACTTGTTGTTGTTGTTGGTTTTTTTTTTTTTTTTGCTACAGTCTTGCCAGAATGCACATTTCTTAGGAGGCTCTCTCTCATCTGTAAAATCTAATTGAAGCATCTGCATCTATTGATAATCAGCATCCATTCCTCAGTTAGCTTTGCTTTAATCTGTCATCCTTCATGTGATCCTGTCATTATTAAGAGCTTCAGACCTTTCAGTGCACCTCTTTCACTCCCTATCAAGCTTTCTGTTTCTGCAGATTGATTATTCCACTTACATGATCTGCTTATTTGCTACTGTTACTTGTACAAGGGAACTTTTACTCCTACCCTTTGGTTTCACTTTTTCTTTTTTTTAATTCCACAAAGTTGTTTGTAAGTCCTGCTTCTCCTCTGTAATGCATAACCATAACAACATTGGATCGTCTTTCTGCTCTAAAAAAGTTGATTTCTATGGTAAGCACTTGTATTTCAAACCCACAAACTGAAAACTTAGTAGTTAATTCCAGGCATTCTGATACAGTTACAATAGAATTTCTATTAGCTTATTTCACAATACATTTCTGTCACAACTCTTAATGATCTTGCAAAATCCTGCAGGAGTTATTAATGTAGTTGTTAAAGAATCTGACCTCATTTGACTGATACTGAAGAAATTAAAAGGAAATACTAATCCATAAAAGAACATTATCCATCATTTATCACATACTGCAAAATGCATTAACCACTGTGGACTTGTTGTAAAATTACAGTCCTGCAATTAGTTTGTCTAAAGGTCACTGATATCAGTAAAACAAATGCTTCACAGCTCTTATAAATCTCTAAGTTGTCAAGGTAATTTTGCAACACACCATCTAATTATTGACCCTCACAAGGTAAATGCTTTGGCAATCAGTTTCAAGTCATGCCCTTTAAAGATTATCAGATACATAGATTTCATTATGATCAGAGAATTAAGTCTTAAACACTTAAGAACTAATGCCCAGAGAACACAGAAGAGTTGACACGGTTTCTATCAGCACTTTAATAGATGACAGAAAAGTACACACCAATCTTAACAAATGCACAAGTATTCACAGTATTCAGTACACAAAAAGATAGCTACTAGAGAGAAATGTGTGGAATCTAAATTAGTAGCATATCCAGTAGTGCAAGATCCATGAAAGAGAATACTCTGCAATGAAATAGTTTCACAGCCTTAATACTTCACTGGGCTGTGTGGAGTACTCAGTGTTTTTATCCTGCTGTCCATTACATCCCTTTATCATTTCACTGAGATACTCATTTATTGCATCTAACAATAGGAGAGAGCCTCTCTCACTCTGTCATACTTTCTTTCTCTAGGATGTTACCATGAGACTAAAGGTGTCTCAAGCTTTCTACCTCCCATCACAAGCATCAGTTGCACAGACCTCATCAAGAGTCCTTTGGTCATTGATATTTTCTGGAGCTACTTATTGCTATGTTAATAGCAGTTTTTATCCTCTATATTCCCTTTCAGCCATACTACCTGCCTGTCTTCCCACACTTCCCACCTTATTGCAGCATATTCATTTATGACAATTCATAATAAATCACTTTCGTTATTTTCAGAGAGAAAGAGCTGAACGTCCAGCTGTATTTGTTCAAGAGCTCCATCAAAGACCACTATGTGCTTGCTAAGACTTCCTGCACTTTGAAGCCTGGCACTTAAGAATTAGAGTTTTGAGATCTTCATTAAAATAATAATACTTAATTGATCCCATGATTACTTTATTTACCTTGCTGTTTCCTGGTTTTAATTACAAGGTTTGGGAAACTGTCTGAAGAGTGTAATTTGTCAGACCAAATAACACAAGCTGTTTAGAATGAAAGTGTTCAGAAGATGTGTGGGTTAGACTGTGTTCAGATGAAGAGCATAGTCCAGCATTTTCCTACTTTCTGTTCCCAGTAGTTGCTATCAAAAAAGCAATCTTAATGGATTACTAAACCAAAAGTAAAATAAATGAAATATAATGGCTTTAGGATTAAGCCTTCTTTTTACTGTTTCTTTTTGACACTACAAATTCTCCTATTATCAGTTCATTTCATGCCAATACTTATTCTTCAGATACTGGCACAACCGTCACTACAGGTGATGGCCATTGCAGCAGCATTTTCACCTGTGAGAGTGAGGAAAGTTATGAGTAAAGCAACAGAAGAGATTTCAGCAGGCACCTGATTAACATCATTGCTTTTTCAGGCCTATTAAAAAAAATATTTTTGACAATGATCAATTATACACACACAAAAAAAAAAAAAAGAAAAAAAAGAAATCTGCCATGTCTTTTTCTTTTGTTCCCCTCTTTTTTTACCTCACAGTGACAGAAAACAAGGATCTGTTTGAATGTGAGAGGGTGCAGCTGGCAGAGAGATGAGCAAGATATTTCTGGAGAGTAGCTTATTTGTTGAAGAATACAGCCGCAGTTTAACTGTAATTACTTACGCTAATTTTAAAATATGAGAGTACATAAAAATTCCAGAATTATTAATTTGGAAAATTAAAAATGAGGTTGAAAAAATGAGTAATTTTTGCAATTTTCTGTTTCTATAATTTCCTTTGGAAATTTTCCTGAAATATGTTTCTGAAGTGTAGAAGAAAAAGGGAAAATTTCACCAAAATCTTAGCATGAAAACAATGATATCTAACAAATAGAAAGAGGTGATTCTCCCAATCTGTTCTGCTCTTGTGAGACTCCACTTTCATCACTTCATTCAGCTCTGGGCCTTCCCATTCTAAGAAGACATGGCCTTGTTAGGGTACATTCAGAGGAGGAACATGAAGATGTTCGGAGAGCTGGTGTATGTCTCCAATGATGCTCAAGTCCATTCAGTTCCAACACCCTGCCATAGGCTGGTTTCCAACCACCAGACCAGGCTGCCCAGGGCCCCATCCAACTATCCAACTTGGCCTTGAGCACCTCCAGGGGTGGAGCACTGCAACTTTTATGGGCAGCCTGGATCAGTGCCTCACCACCTCAACATCCCCTACGTAAAAAATTTCTTCCCAATATCTAAATTAGATCTCCTCACTTAGTTTAAACCCATTCCCCCTTGTCCTATCACTGTCTCTGCATGTAAAAATTCAGTGTTTCTCCTGTTTGAACCTATTGTTCTTATTTCTCCCTTTCCATTTAGCAGAGGAGGTGCAGTCTTCTCAGCCTTTCTCTTCTGCACAATGTATCCTGTTGCTCACTGAAAAAGAAAAGAAAAGAGAAAAGAGAAAAGAGAAGAGAGAAGAGAGAAGAGAAGAGAAGAGAAGAGAAGAGAAGAGAAGAGAAGAGAAGAGAAGAGAAGAGAAGAGAAGAGAAGAGAAGAGAAGAGAAGAGAAGAGAAGAGAAGAGAAGAGAAGAGAAGAGAAGAGAAGAAAAGAAAAGAAAAGAAAAGAAAAGAAAAGAAAAGAAAAGAAAAGAAAAGAAAAGAAAAGAAAAGAAAAGAAAAGAAAGCAACAAAAAAATTTTGGCCTTTTTACTTGATTCCAGTTTGATGTGGACTCTCCCCATTCACTCTATAAGAAACATCATAGATTTACCTGGGGATCTGGATTCCACCAGGCAGGTAAGCACCAAACAGAAGTCAGGTGAGTTGGTGAGCATGATAATGTTCTTCCTGTGAACTCACTCTCCAAAAGTTCACAATTCCTTTATACATTCATTCTGTTTAATTGTGACTTCTTTGAAATGATTAAACTCTATACAATCTTATTGTAACAAATGCTCTCCTGTAGGAAAACAAAATGTCTCCAACAAAAACATAGCAATTGATTATGCTGAAATACTTAATATGTATGATGTAAAATCTGACCGATCTCTTCTATGTATTTGTATTGTGTTAGTCACATCATAGATTTGCACTGAAAGTCTTAAATGTGCCTTCATTTCAGTTTTTATTATTTTTTATGAAAGGTAGGCTTTCCTACACTCAACCCATTTAAGGAAAATTATGCATGAATTTCCTTCATCCCTTTCAATCAGTTAAGTATGTTCACATCAATGTTGAAATAAGAAATTAGTTTTACGGTATTGGAACAATAGGATAATTGTTCCTTATGAGATTATAACCTTGAAAAATATAATAATAGAGGAGTTAGTGTGTTCTTAAAACCAATTGTGTCAATTTTTTCTTGGCAAATGTTACTTTTATCCAACTTAACACTATACTTATTTTGTTTAAAAGTGTTTCCTCATACCATTAGGCATAAATTCCTTAACTTTCCTCATACCATTAGCCATAAATTCCTGTAAACTTCCAGTTTACAGATAGCTCTAGATTTACAGTTTCCTCTGAGTATTCGATGGGATTTCTCTTAAACAGCAAAAGTGATTTTTACACAAAATGTTTGTGTGTTTTCTCTTGTAAATTACTCTTTTCCTTTTGTTTTAAAAATGCAAGTAGCCATTTATTTATTTATTCGTTTATTAAACTTCATGTTTTAGAACAGACACTGAGTAGACATTATTCTGTAGCAGAGAATAAACCATTTGTTTATCTTATTTATCTTCTTATGTAAAATGTAAGTCAGTAATGTTATCCTGTTCTTTCTGCTTTGAAAAGATATTTGTAACACAACTATGAATGACAAAGAGCTTCTATCCACAAAAATAGCTTTGCAATAAAAGAACTTCTGCTAATCTCAGTCATTGTGCTGGCAGTTAGGAAAATTATACATTTCTACATGTTTCTTTCACACATGTTTAACAAAATTGCTGCAATTTTAACTGTTTTCCACAAGAATTATCTTTCTTCATTATGAACTTCCTTGTTACCGACAGTAATCATATTTTTGTGATATCTTTGATGTTAAAAATGTTGTTAACAAATAGAATGTAGATTGCTCTGAAAGTAATGTCTCCTACTTATTTCCATGGAAACTACAACAGACAAAAAGAGTACAATTACACAATTTGATATAGTAAATTCTCAGCTATGAATCTCTATTTTTCAACATAGTCAACATCATTAGCTATACATTTTCAGTACTGATGAGCAAGAACTCATATTTTGCATAAATAAAAATTTGCAATTTCATCCAGAACATGGCTTATCTTTGAGGTCACTGCCTTTACTGCTGGAACACACCATCCACTGTCTCACTATGCTCACATCCATTTTTTTGTATCCATAAACTTTTAGCCAACATGAATAAATGTCAGTGTATGCATTTTTCCCATGGTGGAATTCTGTTCCACACCTTTGCTGCAAGTGCATTTCTATGTCAGATGCCATTTTGTCAGACTGCCCCTCTGCTGCCATCTGTCACATGGCAACAAAATTTAATTGAATGTTGCAGGATCATTCAGCTTCTACTGTCATACCGTACTGTCATACTGTCATCCACCTCTGAAATCGCGAGCCAACATAATAAAATAAGAAGCATTACTTTTGGAGCAAGTCTCATGCACATATATGTATACAATTATTATTAGATTTATAACTTTCAGTAATCTCAGAGGAATATACTGTATATTGTATACGAATATAGCAGCCAGAAATTTTAGTTTTTTGGAACAAAGAAGTATGTAATTCCAATATTACATATGTAGATATGTGGAAAGACTAATAATCAAATTGGATCAAATAAACATTAGTTGCTTCATGTCAAGTAGATTGCAAATAGCACAAGTTTTTTATGCATGGTACTATCCTTATGCACTTGTACTTGTAGAATATCAAGGTAGAATTTATGACTCAGTCAAAGTATTTCAAGAAGATAAGATTTTTTTCTTTAAGACAAAATAGAATGACATTCTAAGAATATAGGCAACAAGAACAGCTGGTGCACATTCTCCTCTGTTACCAAACCTTTCATTATACACAGAATTAATTACTAAAAACCTGGAAGTATTTAAGAGCAATGAGAAAAAGTAAACTGTTTAGAACTTCTCTCTGCTGAGCTTTCTGCAGCCAAGACAATGTGAACAACAGTTCACAATGAGACAGTTGAGCAGCCAAATGGCAAAGCTTGCATTTGAACTTCAACAAATCCACACGGTGATTTGCTATGAACAACAAATGATCTAAAAGCAACAACAAAAAAATGCTTCCTGAACTAGCTTTTTCACATGTGGAATTTGAATTCCAAAGAAGTAGAAGCTATTTTTAAAAACAAAGAAGATCCATGGGAAAGGGTGATATCTCTCAAGAACAACTTGTTTCTTCAAAAATCAAGGTAATAATTATCTTTCAAAACTGTGTTTTACAAAGCGTTACAGTTTTAAATAACATGGATTTTTTTCAGCTTCTTTCATGCTACTTATATTCAATATTTTGTGTAACATTTATCCCACTTAACAATGTATTCATTGCTAGTAACTCTTCAAGTGAAAAGAATGTTCAAATATCCATTTTTTAAAGTATATATTTTAATTTACAATAAATCACAAAGAACATTTAAGATTTTTCCCAAAATTCAGCAACCTCTTCCATATTCTATAGGAATCTTGATGAATACTGCAACTCAAATTTACGCAGATAATATGAAAATAATGTTCATAATGACACTACATAAAGTTATCTGCAAATAATAATACTACTAGTACAACATTTCCATATCACATTGCTACAACACAAATAATACCAATTTAAACAGCCCAAAGGATGTAGATGAAACAGAAGCTGAACTTTCCTTCTGTTTTTCTGACATATAAGGAAAGTATGACTTCAGCTTTAACATCAAGAGAGTGCAGGTCAATTAATTTAATGTAATTATAAATTGAGAATAGTTTGAACTATGACTCCTTGTAATCTTTAAGAATTTTCTTAATTACTACAAAATCTACAGTAACACACACAAGCATAGATAAGTACAATCTTCTTTCTGTCATTAAAATTAGGAAAATGTAAAAGAATGTATGCATTTAGTTTACTGTAGCTTTTAAGAAAAAGTGTACTTTGAGAGATATTTTAGGAAAGTACTTCTCTGAAAGTTCCATGTTGCCAAATATCATTGCAAAATGATTTTTGCTATCTGCCCTTCCCACAAAATAAGTAAATACCTAAAACTACTAATAAAAATTTTATAATAACAATACTTTATAATAATAATTTTTAATAAATAAAAAATAGCACTAAAATGCAGATCAATGATCTGCAAATCTGGTGTCTGTTTCTAGTAATGTCTCAAATCAAAAGTAGCAAAATAATCAAATGTAATGTATGTATTCTTGGTGACATATGATAATGTTACAGCAGAGTATTTCAGCAACTTACTAAGTGTGCAAATACCATACAAATAAGGTAAGAGTTGATCATGAATACTTTGGAGCTAATGCTGAGGTGTGAATCTTATTTTAGATCTAATAAGGAAAAAGCAGAAAGATGTCAAAATTCCACTTCAACTTTGGCTTAGAGGTACTGAATGAGCTAGCAAACTCCAGTCATTATTACCTTCCTGCATGACTTCTGAGTTCTGATTGATAGGAATTTTCATTTGACATTGGAAGCAATGATTTCACTGACATAGGTGCATAAATGTATTACATCTTTTAACTTAAAAAAACACACAAAACATTGTTGCTGCTGTAAATCACAAATTATAATTCATAATAAAAATAATACTCTCAAAATCAGTCATTACTATAGTTACTAGAATGTTACTGTATCTTTCTTCCTTGAAAATACTAAGAAATAAATCAATAATTTAATAAAATGACTTTATTCAGAAAACTTCATTACTAACAATATATCTTAAATACATCGTAACTAACAAAACACTGCATGTGCAACAAGCATATTGTCATGGTTTCATGTTTTTCATCGGTGTTCCACATCATAACATCATGTAGTACACTGGGAGATACAGAGTTAATGCTGCAGTTCCATGGATTGCTGATTTACTTCCTGAGTTCTGGTTTCTTGAACTCAGAAGAGAAGAATGAACTACAACTCCCAGAAGACTCCATTTTTCCGTTTCTGTTTTCTGTTTGGAAACAGAGAAAATGTATAAGAAGTTGTCAAATGCAATCAAAAAGTCATATGCACACAGATTCTATGATTTTATAATTATTTATAACACTGTAACAGCATTAACTGATAATGTAATATTAGTCAGCTTAAGCTGGACACTCAAAGACATTAAGATGCTTAAGGATGCAGATACAGTCTTACTAAAATTAGGTTTCTAACTGATTTTAAAATAATTTGCATCTTTAGATACCTAAATGCTTTAAAAATCTACTGGATTGCCACTCCCTACTTGAGCAGTCATCAGAGTAGTATAACATTATGGTCATAGGTCTAGAAAAAAAGCCATTATAAAGTTAATGAAGATGTCTATACATGGGGTTGTGGCTACATTATGGCAAACACCAATGTATAATTTCTTATTTGCAGTCAGTAATGTTGTATCTTATGTCTATTCCTACAGAAGAAATCATAAAGCTCTGCAGTTTTCATGTATATGAGTAGATACTGAAAACTATAGTGGGTAGTTATTTGTGTGCTAACTTTAATAGCAAATTTTGATTCATTGATCAAGAGATACTATCAATACAGTAGTCTTTTTCACATGTGTAAAGAACAGTTTAACTCAAATTAATGACAGTTATGCCCCATAAATAACTCAACTTTAAACACAGTCATATTTATTCTATTGAGAAACGTGAGCAGAAAAATCGAAACAAATATCCTTTCCAAAGCTTTTTCATGATCAAATTGCTCTGCTCATTTATCACATTTTTTGTACTCTGTCTGATCACAAACATTTGTTAGACAATACTCTAATTAAACCTCATGCTCTCAGGTAAAGCAGGCTTTAGAAGAAGTCTTATTCCATTGCTCTTTGTCTGTAGCAAAATGTAATCTTAAACTACTATTCATTGTGCATTGTCTTTGAAAGAATGATGTAGATCCACTTCTTACAGAAAGAGTGAGATATTGCATAGAAAATCAAGGTGAAACAGACAGCCATAAAAGAAATCCACTAGACATCTTAAAATTTCTCTTCTTTAATGAGCTTGAATTTGTTGTTACTATTTATTTATTTATTTATGCAATGAAGTATTCCTGAATCTGTAGTGGACATATTCTCTATTCCTGTATTTTTAAAAACTTTTTTACAGGTTGGTCATGTTGATGGAATGGAAATCAAATCATGCTCAGAGAAATAACCATAGGGTTCATTTCCTAGCTAACGTTTTCACTAGGGTGCTGTAAAAAGTATTAATGAATAGCTCAAGTTTCATATATAATATCCTTATAATATAGTCCATTTGCTTTTGTAAACATACCAGGAATCTTTGGATGGCAGGTAATTCACAGCTTCAATATCCTCCACTAATTGAACCTGGATGAAATAGGGAGAGCACTAATCAGAACTGATTTCAAATGCTGCTCACTTGAGGGAGTGAAAATGGTATATTCTCCCATGAGGAAACACTGAGACAGCATTAAACAGACAAGCCCTCTGATATGCTATGTCTCTCAGGAGAAGCAGGAGTCTAATAAACTGCAGCATATTTCCCTGCTGAGTTAGAACTCTAGGAGTAAGGAGCAAATTTTAATGAAATGGCTTGACAGCAAATGTGCAAGATAATGGCTACCTTCTGTCAGCACTTGACTTCATTTTTCTGGATTTTTTCTCTTCCCCTAAGAGAAAGGTTGGTTGCCCTCTTTTACTCAGTTTGGCCAAGGCTGAGCACTGCTTTTTTTGGAACAGAATCCCAAAGAATAAGTCTGCATCTTTAACTAAGAGTTCTTTTTTTGAAAGCAGTCCTTTGATTTTGGACCATTTCCCCTTGTCCTGCAGTTATCAACCCTTTCAAAGAGTTGATTCCCCTCCTCTTTGAAGGCTCCCTTTAGGTACTGGAAGGCTGCAATGAGGTCACACCACATCCTTCTTTTCTCCAGGCCGAACAAGCCCAGCTCCCTCAGCCTGTCTTCATAGGGAAGGTGCTCCAGTCCCCTGATCATGTTCATGGCCCTCCTCTGGACCCTCTCCAACAGCTCCCTGTCTTTTCTGTACTGGGAACTCCACACCTGGGCACAGTACTCCAGATGGGGCCTCACAAGAGCAGAGTAGAGGGGGACAATCACCTCCCTGTCCCTGCTGGACACCCTTCTTTTGATGGAGCCCAGGATATTATTTGCCTTCCAAGCTGCAAAAGCACACTCTTGGTTCATGTTCAAGTTTTCCATCTATCAAGACCCCCAGGTCCTTCTCCACAGGGCTGCTTTCAAGGACTGCTCCTTCCAGTCTGTATGGATGCCTGGGATTCCTCCAGCCTGAGTGCAAAACTCTGCATTTGCCGTGTTGAATCTCATCAGATTCACCCAGGGCCACCTTTCAAGCCTCTTGAGGTCCCTCTGAATAGCATTCCTTCATTCTACCATGTCAACCGCGCCACTCAGCTTGGTGTCATCAGCAAACTTGCTGAGGGTGCACTCAATTCCGTCATTGATGTCACTGATAAAGATGTTAAAGAGCACTGGTCCCAAGACAGACCCCTGGGGGACGCCGCTCGTTACCAGCCTCTACCTGGACATAGAGCCATGGATGTCCACCCTTTGTCTACGGCCTTTCAACCAGTTTCTTATCCATTGAGTGGTCCACACATCAAATCCACATCCCTCCAATTTGGAGATAAGGATGTAGTGGGGGACCATGTCAAAGGCCTTGCTCAAGTCCAGGTAAATGACATCAGTCACCTTTCCCTTATCCACCAATGCTGTCACTCCATCATAGAAGGCCACCAGATTGGTCAAGCATGGCCTTCCTCTGGTAAGCCATGCTAGCTGTCTCAGATCACACGCCCATTCCTCATGTGATCAAGCATGTCATCCAGGATGATCTGTTCATGATCTTCCCAGGCACAGAGGTGAGAGTCACTGGCCTGTATCCCGGGGTCCTCCTTGCTCCCTTTCTTGTAAATGGAAGTGACGTGACCCTTCCACCAGTCATCCGGGACCTCACCTGACAGCCACGACTTTTCAAAGATGATGTAGAGCAGCTTGGCAAGCACCTCAGCCAGCTCCTTCAGAACCCTGGGATGCACGCCATCCGGCCCCATAGACTTGTACGTGTTCAGTCTCATGAGGTGGTCTTGGACCTGCTCCGTCCTCACAGTGGGGGGGATTTACCACCGCAGTCTCCACCTAGAGGTTTAGGGATTCAGGGCTCAGGGACATGAGAAGTACTGGAATCCTGGCCACCAGTGAAGACTGAGGCAAATTACTCATCCAGTACCTCAGCCTTCTCTTCGTCCCATTGAAGCAAGTTCTCCTTTTACATTTACTAAAGAGGTACACTCGCTTTGGCCTGTCTTTTCAGGCCAATGTACCTGTAGAAAATCTTCCTATTGTTTTTCACGTCCCTCGCCAAGTTCAGTTCCACCTGCGCCTTGGCTTTCCTGATCCCACGTCTGCAAGTCTGGATGGCATCCCTGTACTCTTCCCAGGTGGCACGCCCTTGTTTCCAGAGCTTATATGCACCTTTGTTCGCCCTCAGCACACCCAGAAAGTCCTTACTGAGCCACACCAGCTTCCTAGTATCATGATGTCTTGAAACTTTCTGTCTGTAGTGAAATAGGGTAGTGAAATGAGAGTCCTGCTTAGGTAAGTAATTCCTTTTTTCAACCACTGTGAAGAATATCATAATCCAAACTATGTCTTAAGAACCATCATTGACTCCTTGCTTTTCTTTATAGCCTGGCTATGCACTTATAAAATAATAGAAAGCTATACTGGAAGAAACATAAAGAAATCAGATTTTGGTGATCTTCACAATTCCTTCTGAAGACTTTTCATAGCTGCATAAAGAGCTTAAAATCTCAAGTTTGTTATCTTCTTTTTAATTGCTACACTCTGCTCTGGTCTCATTTGCTGCAGCTCTTCTTTGATATATTCATTAAGAAGATGCCTTCAGAGACTGTTTTCCTAAGCTGTTACTTTCTCTATACCATCGCCCACTGGTTTTCATGTTTCTACAGCATCCACACAATCTGCTTATCTCTAAAGTTGTGCATCAGCAGTTACATGCAGTTTACAGTTTCTCAGGACAGAGGCTGCTTTTGTTCCATTTCTGTGAAGCTCTTGTCAAGTAGAAATTATTATTATGTTCTGTGTAATAGTAATAATAGTAATTATAATGCGTTTTTGAATCAATCTCTATAGAAGCTGTGATGCATATAACATTCAGGGAAGAGTTAATGATTTAAAAAATGATTGGATTAAATTATCTTTCCTCAGGATTGCTGATCATCTGCTTAAACTATCTCACTGATAAAATTTCTTCTTTCCATATTCCTTTGCAATTCTTTTTTTTTTTTTTTTTTTTTTTTTAATGCAGAAGAATATATTATCTAATTAAAAACGTCCTCTCACCTTCACTTTCCAACTATGTCTTCTTAACACAGAAGTAAATGTAAACAGTTTTAAGGCAGCATGAGCAGAATTAAGAGTCAGTCTAACTCAGTTTAATTTTATGCTACCTCTAGTCTGACATTCAGTTCTTCATGTCATATTTTTGAATTTCCTTTGGGCTTGCTGTTACTGCATCAATGGTCATTTTATAAACCATGTTTGTTTATTTGTTTTTTCTAGTTTTCATTCCAAATGAAACAAATGAGAAATATTTGCACGTCTTTCTTTGAAACTATCAATATAAGCTGGATTCAAGCTTTATGCATGTTCCAATGTGCTGAGCAGTATTCTTGGAACAGTGCAGAAGACATTTTAAGTCATGAAGGAAATATTCACAACAACTCTTCATTGTTGTTCTAAATACTTATTTTGTGATGGTCTAGCATAACTTTAATTTTCTTGGGAAAAAATATCCAGATTTACAGAGTGAAAGTTGTTGGTTCACTATAGTTTTTTAGCAGATTTTTTTGCATAAACCTAGACCTAAAATCTCAGTTTTTACAGTGATGAACAGATTTCTTTCAGTCTGAGAAGTGTGCAAGTGTTCTAGCTCAGATTTCTGCCTCTCAATTGAAATTTGACATTAACTAGTCTGTTATTTCCAGTTCTGAAAATGCTTCATGAAAAAATGTGTTTAATTTGCCATAGAATCATAGTATCATTAAGGCTGGAAAAGACCTCTAATATATTCTAGTCCAACTGTCAGCTCATTTCTACCATGTCCACTAACAATGTCCCTCAATACCACATCTCCATGGTTCTTGAACATATCATGGGTTCATTAAAGGCAGGGAGTGCTTGACCAACCTCATCTCCTTCCATGACTGGGTGACCAGTCTGGTAGATGAGGGAAGGGCTGTTGATGTAGTCTACCTAGTTCTCAGCAAAGCCTTTGACATGGTCTCTCACAGGCTTCTTCTGGGGAAACTGGCTGCCCATGGTCTGGACAGGTATACACTCCTTTGGGTAAGAAACTGGTTAGAGGGCTGTGCCTAACGGGTAGTGGTTAATGGAGTTAAGTCCAGCTGGTGACCTGTTACAAGTGATGTCCCCCAGGGGTCGGTACTGGGACCCATCTTGTTTAATATCTTTATTGATGACCTAGATGAGGGGATTGAGTGTACCCTCAGTAAGTTTGCAGATGACACCAAGCTGGGAAGTGATGTCAATCTGCCTGAGGGTAGGGAGGCCCTGCAGAGGGATCCAGATAAGCTGGATCGCTGGGCTGAGGTGAATGGGATGAGATTCAACAAGGCCAAGTATCGGGTCCTGCACTTTGGCCACAATAACCCCATGCAGTGTTATAGGCTTGGAGCTGAGTTGCTGGATGATTTTGAAGAGGAAAGGGACCTGGGGGTGTTGGTTGATGCTTGGCTGAACATGAGCCAACAGTGTGCACAGGTGCCAAGAGGGCCAATGGCATCCTGGCCTGCATTAGAAATAGTGGCCAGCAGGAACAGGGAGGTGATCATCCCCTCTGTACTCAGCACTGGTGAGGCCGCATCTCAAGTATTGTGTTCTGTTTTGGGCCCTCACTACAGGAAAGACATTGAGGACCTCGAGTGTGTCCAGAGAAAGGCAATGAATCTGGTGAGGGGTCTGGAGCACAAGTCCTATGTGGAGTGGTGAGGGAGCTGGGATTGTTTAGTCTGGAGAAGAGGAGGCTCAGGAGAGACCTCATTGCACTCTACAACTTCCTGAAGGGAGGTTGTGGTGAAGAGGAGTTTGGCCTCTTCTCCTAGGCAACAAACAGGACCCAAGGAAATGGCTGCAAGTTGTACCAGAGGAAATTTAGGTTAGACATGAGCAAAAACTTTTTTCTCTCAGAGAGTGCTCAGGCACTGGAATGGCTGCCCAGGGTGGTGGTGGAGTCGCCATCCCTGGCAGTGTTCAAGAGGCGTCTGGATGAGGAGCTGCAAGATATGGTTTAGTAGCTTGTGGTAGCAATGGTAATGAGAAGATGGTTGGACTAGATGATCTTATAGGTCCTTTCCAACCTTGTCATTTTATGATTCTATTATTCTATTATATCCATGGACCATGACCCCACCACCTTTCTAAGCAGCCTGTTCCAACAACTCACTACTCTTCCTAAGAAAATTTTTTTTTTTTGAGATATTTTTTTCCTAATATCCAACTTGAACCACCCTCAGTGCAACTTAACGCTATGACCTCTCATCCTCACTATTACCAAGAAGAAGAGGCCGATTTCCACCTTGTCACAAACTCCTTTCAGGGAGTTGTAGAAAGTGATAAGGTCTCCTCCAAGCCTCCTCTTCTCCAGACTGAACAATCTCATTTCCCTGAGCTGCTCCCTATAAGACTTGTTTTTCAGGTCTCTCACAGCTTTGTTGCACTTTACTGGACATCCTCAAGAGCCTTTCATGTGTTGAAGGCCTCAAAACCGAACACAGTACTCAAGGTGCAGCCTCAGCAGTGATGAATAGAATCATAGATTCGTAGAATCATAGAATTGTAGAATCATAGAATCATGGAATCATAGAATGGCTTGGGTTGGAAGGGACCTCAAGTATCATCAAGCTCCAACCCCCATGCCACAGGCAGGGCCACCAACTATCTAATACTAGACCAGGCTGCCCAGGGCCCCATCCAACCTGGCCTTGAACACCTCGAGGACGGGGCAATGACCATATACAATGACCATGAAAATGAAATCTTCTTAAAATGTCAGTCTTTGTGGTTCTGTCTTGTATCAGTGAAATTCCTTCACTGGTACTTGGAGAAAGCTTAGAGAAAAGAAAAAAATCCAGAAAGAGGCTTCTATGTTAGTGCAAATTATTTGCAACACCAAACAGATCATTGAAAGAGCTGCACTTAACTTCACAGATTATTCCATGATTTACCTGGCCAAAGTGATAGACCAGAATTATCATATTAATGATGGTCTAGCATAAGTGTAATTTTCTTGGGAAAAGGTAACAAAAAAAATTGCTGAGCTTAAGCAGAAATATTTTTAGCTAAGGAAGAATTCTGTTTGTTTGTTTGTGTTCCCTGCGTGCAAGGACTGCATAGAAATTAATTTTATTCCAGTGTGAATTTTTATAGCATATAGAAAATACATTGAATTGATTAATATTAAATAATAAAATGCAAAAAATATATTATTCTATTCACGTGGTTTGTTTGGTTGCCGGATTAAAATTTGTTGAAGCATTCTAGTGAAATTTACCCATTAACACAGAACATAGCACCTGTTTTACTACTTGATCTTTGCAGATTCCTGACATTCACGTCATATTTAGACCATTGCAGCCAGTCAACAAAGAGATTGCTTCAAAAGAAAATGCTTTTTTGATTACATGCATGTGGTATGTGGAGCAACGGGGCATGTCACAGAAGATGCAGAGCATTGTTGTGTACCAGCACTGGACTACAGGACCTGACTAAGGTAGCATCACTAAAAAGTGAAGCTTTCACTTACTATCACCAGCATGATCTGATTCAGATTTGCTAGTAAATAAAAAAAAGCAAATAATATTGTTTTGAAAAGTCTACTTTGATTAAAAGTCTAGTCATTATTATTAAAATATTTTTATTATTATCATCATCACCACAGGAAGATAAACATTTTATTTGGTTTCTAACTCTATCAAGTGTAAAGAATCTTTCATCTTGAATCTTTCATCAACTGGCACTACCAAATCCTTTTCCTCTGGACTGCTCTCAAGCCATTGTCTTCCCAAACCATATTTGTGCTTGAGATTGTCCCAGCCCACATGTAGACTTGTTGATCCTCACTTGGCTTTGTTGAACTTCTTGAAGTCGGCATGGGTTCACCTCTCAAGCCTGTCCAAGTCCCTCTGGGATTAAATACCAGAAACTATTTCTTATGTCCTGAAATTCTTCTCTCCTGTGCTTGTATTGATTGCTTATTGATGGAAGTAAAGAATTGGCTGGATTTACTTTCTTGCTGCATCAACAAATGGGAAACCACATCTTTCCTTGTGCAAGTGTTTAAGGGAATGAACAGACAGCTGAGAGACAGAAAGAGTCATTCCATTCACCATGAGGTTAGAAGACACAACTATGCACAGTGGTACTATTAGGCAGTAATTGACAAAAGAGAAAAATCTGTCTGTGAATACAAAGTTATTTAAATGTGCAAAGACAGCGTACAAATGAATTCAATCAGATATTGTTAACATTTGCCAGCTTTTGCTAAAACTTTCCTTTAAATTTTCTACCTCATTAAAAATAAAGTGGCAGTTTTGGAGAAAGAAATCCAAATGAAATCTTTACTTCACTGCAGTTGTTCGCAGACAAAGATTGAGATCCTCGTCTGCTGCAGGATTTCAGTATATGTGCACTTCATTTATTGGTTTTCCACCCATGCAGTAGCCATACGATTTCACTGGTAAGATCTAGCAGAAGTTATAGATATTCACCTTATTAAATAGATAATATCCTAATGCTATTCAAAAATATTATAACTCATTGTTTCTTTAACTATAACATTCATGTGCAAATAAAGTTAATTTAAAAGAGAACTGGCAATTTGTGTGCTTTGGGTTGACTGCCTAAAAGTGAAAGTAATATATTGTTATCCAAACTTTCCCACTGAATTAATAATGAACTGAAAACTAATTTTACATGAAGCCAATTAAAAATTCCACCTTTAATATTTAATTTATATTAATCAGTCTCCTCCACTTTGCAGTGGTGTGGCAAAATTCTTATGTGGAGATCTCGTTAACATTAAACCAGATCAGAAGCAGTCTGTTTAATGCTAATAAGTCATGTCCCTGAGGAAAGACTAATGAAGGTGATATTTGTTTTTGTGTACTGGGAGTACTTACTGAACGGAAACAACGACTTGAGGAAATAAATATGTAAAACTCTGTGTCAGCCAATGTATCACAGTAAATTATACAGTTTTTACTTCCAGTACAGAGCAGAATGACAGGTCTGTGTGCTTTCATTCACTTTTTATAGCACATTGTAACCTCTCTTTCTATGTTATTTTTTGTGTCCTAAAAATGCATAATTTTGAAAAGGTTGCTGATAGAATTTCTTGTAATTAATTTGCTAATACACTTGTTTCTTTTAGAAAATGTCTAGAAAATATGATAGCCAGAAGTTTGCTTTAGGTCATAAAGAAATTTGACTGTGTACACAATAAAACACAGTGCAATACATAAAGGTTTTTTAATTTTCTTTATCCTGTATCCTCTTCTACAGACACGATTTTGAATTTTTGCAAGAAGATTAATCTATCTACATGACAAAGTACTCAGGCATATAAATACCTGCGGTGTAGCTGAATTCATCTTCTGTGATTCTATTCTGGAACCCATCAACCGCAACTAATGAAGACTGATGGGAAAGTGAAAGTTTCTGATTCACCTAATGAGCTTATTGGTGTATTTAAAACAATTATTCTGGCAAACTTTGTAGCACATACATTGGGATGTTTCCACTTGCTCTGTGCTTTGGAATTTTACATCCTTCTGCCTTCATTTGCTTGAAAGATTCTGTTAGCCCCTTATGACAAATTTTATTTTTCCATGAAAATGTCTGTTTGCTTAAAATGGAGAAAATATAGGAAATAAATGCATAAAAATATAATTGCATTTGAAAAAAAATCTCTTAACAAACTTCATGCAATTCTTCTTAGTGGGTAAATTTAGGCAGAAAAAAAAAAAAGTACAGTTAGTATGCTTAATGAGTATAGTATGCTTAGACAGAACAGGAGTTACATGCTCATAGCTTTAGTCCGCTTCAGTTTGATCAGAATGGAATTCGCTCAATTGCTGAAGCAATATACCCACACATACTGAAGTGCCAGATGTGGTCAAAACTTTTATTATTGTATGGGAACTGCTGAATCACAGCCTGAACCTCTGATTGATCACCTGAGGCAAGCAATGAGTCAAGCCTGGGAGCAAAGGTGAAGGCAATTCACCTGTGCTGCCAGAAGGGGTGGAGCTTGGCTCCATCTCTCCTAGACTCCATTTAAGGATAAGGGTAAGCCCTTTATTCTTTTTTGGTGTAACAAGCTGCTTAGCCAAACTCTCTTGTATATTTCTTAACTATGATATCTGTATATTCATTAATTAAACAATCATACAGATATATGAAAAGTGTCAGATCCCTTGCAAAATCAACCTGCTTTTCACCAGGCTGTTACACACAAAAGAATTCGGAGTTTAACTTCTTCAGCAAACCATTAATGCCAGAGAGACAGATGGAGGAGGAGGTATCACCTACAAAATGATTTAAGGTGGTAAAACTGCCAGGACAGACAAAATTCACTAGGGAGTACAAAACGTTTCAAGAGCCAGGGATCAACATATAGCTGTGATACATAGATCAAAGATGTGTTTTTTGAAGCAGTAGTTGCCTACATGTGTCCAATTTTCTCTAAGAGTCACTGGAGACCTAGTCAAGATACACAATCAACTCTGATTCAGCTTATCAGATATTTGGCCACGATTTATATGCACAAATTTTGGCAACAATAGGTATTTTGTACACTCTGCTTTATATGGATCATCTTAACAGGGGTCTCAGATATAACACAGGACCAGAGGGTTTAAGATTTCCGGACTAGAAGCTGAAGGCTGGGCTTCCAAGTTCTGTTTCGGCTTGGAAGTCAAAACAGTTTGTCAACTTCTTTTGTCAATTTCTTTGTCCATTTGGAATTTGCAATATTAAATTAAAGCCAAGTAAAACTAAAGTCAAGTGAAGTAAACTTTTAAAAATTCCCTGTTTGAAAACTAACCAATCCTTTCATTTGTATAGACTTGTATTAATTACTTTGGAACTAACTCTGTTCAATCCTGTTTCCATGAAGACAAACTTAGTCTCTCTAACTCTCTCCTGGTCATCAGGAAGAGAGCTATAACATCACTGGCTTATTGGTATTCCTGTCTTAGATCCCCATCTGATCAACAGTAAAATCTGAACCTGAATCTAAAACTAAAGCCAAAACATTCTTAAAAATCCTTCCCAGGGTTTTGAACAAGTGGTTAGATGGTTTCCTTGTTTTGGAACAGTGTAGTAAATTTGCAGGCTGCTTTCTGCCTTTGAAAATCTATAAAAAGTGTCTAAAATGCAATCATTCACCCTCCAAAGTTTTATAATTCAAGTAATCATACAACAGCATAACTATGAAAGTAATTATGAAGAATTATGTAGAAAAAACAAAGATACTTCAGATGTACAATTATTCACAACAAATATTGCAAAATAAGAAGAAAAACAGAATGTAAGGATTTTCTGAAGATGAGAGAGCTGCATTTCCAGGGGACTAGAGAAAAAGGTATTGGGTTTAATGATGACATTAAAGAGACATAAGAACAGATTTTTGTTGTTAATTTTTTCACTACTTACAGCTATCCTTCAAAAAATAAAGGTGAGAGTAAGTTTTTAATGTATAGGCATATAAACGAAAGCCTCCAGCTAAAAGAATTCAGCCCAGTAAGCTGACAGATTACTGATAGTGTTGTCTTTTATTATTCTTTTGAAGTGTAACAATTTGGACTCAAAAATTGCTTTGCTTCTCAACATTATGTCAGGTAAGTTTTGGTGCTCATGTAGAAAAATAACAAAAAATCCAAAGTCATTCTCATTTGGAAAAGATCCTTTTAAAAGTGTAAGTAGCAGCATTTCTGTCAGGTCAAAAATGACTACATTCACTTGTTAGTAAAGGTGGTGATGGATGGTTGGACTAGATGATCTTGGTATTCTTATCTATTCTTAATGATTACATGATTCCCTGTCAGAACGAGAAAGGTGAGATGGCACCAATTCAGCAGTAAATGCAAAGCTGTGTGTATACCTGATTTTTGCAGTTCTCAAAGTCAGCCATAGTTTAGAACTGGATTGTTGTTGTTTTGATTGGTTCTGCTTTTTAGTAAGATTCTTGATCACTATTTTTTTCTACATCATTTAAGTCTAAATTGTTGCGTATTTTGATCATATGTGTGCACATATGTTACTTATACATATAAATAGATTAGATAGATGGATAGATTGATAAATAGACAATGTGTGTGTCTGTGTATTTCAAATCCTTGTTCTCGTCTCTTTCCTATATTACTCCCAGCATCCAAATCATAGCAGTTTACTTCCTCCACTTTAATCCCTTACTTCAGCAATGTGTGACAGTAGCAATGAGAAGCTAGATTCAAACAAGTTCAGGAACCAGTTGTGGTGAAAACATGATGATATTTTGTATGAGTTAACCACAAACTTCACTATCTACTGGAAAATGTAGCCAGGATGGACTATGTGGCCCTTGCAGACCACTGCAGGCTCAACTGCTCTGCAGACCTCAAATGGATAATTCAAAGTTGTTTTGTGAATTTGTACAAATATAAAAACAGAATAAAACTCCTCTGGACAAGATTACTAAGCAGTCCCTGTTTTGTTCTCAAATGCAGAGATGTGGAAACAGAAAAAGAAGTTCAACAGTAATGCCATTGCTGTTGATCTGAGTTTCAACTGTTGTAGCTGAAAGCAGTTTTGGATTTCAAGAAAATATACTGCAATGAATACAGTGTAGCTTGCGTTTTTACCTCACCTTCTCCTTTCCTCAAATAAATATTTGCATATAAATTGCTTTGAAGAATATATTACCAACTAAGGATGGTGGAGAAAGAATTTTGAATGAATTGTAAATCCACTTGATGTTTTCAGGCTTTGAAATTTACTCATAAAATGGAATCTCTCTGCAAAACACCACTGCTTTAAATTGCCAGCACTCCCGCATTTCAAAACGATGTCATCGCTGGAGAAATAAAATACTACAGAAAGTGGAATAATTAGTAAATCAGAGAGAACTTCTCCTCATGCTGGCTTGGAGGTTCACTATTTTTGAATGCAGTAGTTATTGAAGGAAGAAGCAGATTGGTGCTAAATTGACTTGGTTTAAAAATTTTCAGAATGAGGAAGCAGCAGGCATTGAGTAGAAAACTTCCAGGGGGAAAAAAAAAGAAAAGACTAGACTCAGAAAGAATCCAACGAGGAATCTAAGCTAAGGAGGAACTGTTAAAGGGAAAGATCATTTTCAAACTGTATGGAGGCGAAGGCAGAGTTACACGTGGCCATACATAATATCACTGCTGTTTCAAGAAACTGTTTCTAAATGTTACCTTTTTTTTTTTTTTTTTTTTTTTTTTTTTTTTTCAGAGAAGAACTGTTAAAAGATCTGTTGTAAGATATGTTTGAAATGAGGTGGGGACGTAATTCCAAAATATCTTCTACGGTCTCTATTCGAGCAGTTAGTGCAGAAAGCCATAGAAGATTAAACATAGCAACTAAAAAATGGGATTGAAAAAGAAAAAAAAAAAAAGGATGAAGAATGGATAAAGACATGGTACGCAACCTCCTGAATTTTATTTCATAGTACTATGTGGCAGAATTGCATTTTTATTTTATTTTTTATACTAAGAAGTAGTCAAACATTAAATAGGAAGTCACATTTTTACTTGTTTGTCTTTTTAAGATTTTAGGATGTATTTGAAATTTCATACATGAGTATTGGCCCATTGAATAATGTGAAATCTTTATCTACCACTTTCACCTGCTTGTTCTCCAAAGAAAAAAAAAAGCTAAAAATTGATTGGAAAATAAAAGTAATATGCTTGATTAGAAAAAGTAAAATATCACTCCCATATTCAAGAAAGAGAAAAAGGGAACTACAGGCATGTGAGCCTCATCTCTGTGCCTGGGAAGAACATGGGGCACATGTGAGATGTGGAGCTGATATGAGACAGACAGTATGGCTTCACCAAGGGCAGATCTACCTGACAAATCTGTTTGCCTTCCAGGATGGCATGACAACACAGGTGGACAAAAGAAGGGCAACTAATGTTGTCTACGTGGACTTGTGTAAGGCCTTTGAAATTGTCCTACACCACATCCTTGTCTCTAAATTGGAGAGATACAGATGTAAAGGCTGTGCTACTAGGTAAACAAAGAATTGGTTGGATGGTCATAGCAAGAGAGTTGTTAATAGCTCTATGTCCAAGTGGAGGTTGGTCCAGAGTGGTATCCCCCAGGAGTTCATCTTGGGACTGGCACTCTTCACTGTCTTTATCAATGACAAAGACAGTGGGATTGAGAATGCTCAGCATGTTCACTGATGGCACAAAGCTGAGAGGTGTAGCTGACACAATAGAAAGGATGTACGCTATACAGATGGAGCTAGAAATGCTTGAAAACTGAGTACATGAGAATTTAATGAGGTTTAACAAGGCCAAGTGCAGGATGTTGTACTCATGTTGAAGCAATCTCAGATACGTATACAAACTAGGAGAAGACCTCACTGAGAGCAGCCCTTTAAAGAAGGACTTGGGGGGCCTGATATATGAAAAGCTTCCACTACCTGAAAGGAGTTTACAAGCAGGAGAACAACTTTTTACACACATGCATAGTGATAGGACAAAGGGGAACAGCTTTAAACTAAAAAGGGAGATTTAGGTTGGATATTAGGAAGACATTTCTTACTCAGAGAGTGGTGAGGCACTAAAACAGGTTGTCCAGGAAAGATCTGGATACCCCATCTCTGGAGGCATTCAAGGCCAGATTGGATATGATCCTGGGCACCCTGATTCAGTGGCTAGCAACCCTGTCCAATGCAGGGGAGTTGGAACTACATGATCAGCAAGGTACCCCCAACTTAAGCCATTTTATGAATCTATGGTTCTATGTACTATGGGAATTCTGCAGGACATTTGGTGGGAAGATCTCCTTCAGAGCAGCCCTGCAGAGAAGGACCTGGGGGTCCTGGTGGACGAGAAGCTGGATATGAGCCAGCAGTGTGAGCTTGCAGCCTGGAAGGCCAACTGTGTTTTGGGCTGCACTAAAAAGGGGTGGCCAGTAGGGAGAGGGAGGTGATCGTCCCCCTCTACTCGGCTCTTGTGAGGCCCCATCTGCAGCACTGCGTCCAGCCCTGGGGCCCCCAGTACAGGAAGGACATGGAGCTCTTGGAGTGTGTCCAGAGGAGGGCCACTAAGATGATCAGAGGGCTGGAGCTCCTCTCCTCTGAATAAAGATTGAGTGAGCTGGCATTGTTTAGCTTGGAGAAGAGAAGGCTTTGGGGAGACATATTGCAGCCTTGCAATATTTGAAGGGTGCATAAAAACAGGAGGGAGAACAGCTGTTTATGAGGGTAGATAGTAGTAGGACAATGGGGAATGGTTTTAAACTGAGACAGGAGATGTTTAGGTTAGATAAGAGGAGGGAGCTTTTCACATAGAGGGTGATGAGAGACTGGAACAGGTTGCCCAAGGAGGCTGTGGATGCCCCATCCCTGGAGGGCTTCACGACCAGGCTGGATGTGGCTCTGGGCAGCCTGGTCTGATGCTTGGCAGCCCTGCACATAGCAGGGGGGTTGAAACTTGGTGATCATTATGGCTCTTTTCAATCCAGCCCATTCTATGATTGTATTATAACAGAGAAACTTGCCTGAAATCATTACATCATTCCTGAGAAAGCTGCTTTCTAAAACATGATTTTTTTTCACAGAAATTTAAGTAGGAAGGACAAATCTTAGTGAATTTTTTTTTTTTTTTTTTTTTTTTTTTTTTTTCCAGCTATGAAAAGAGTAGGAAGAAAGCCCAATTTTATATTTCCTTCAGATTTGTATGTTGATTTTTAGGGAAAGTAGGTATAAAAATTTTTCGTCATGGACTTCTATTGCAGAAGACTTTTAGTGATAGCCTATTAAACAAGCAAACATTCACAAAAATGTGATTCTATTTTATTACAACTTAAGCAGGAAAAGTTCCAGTTTCTGATAAGGGAGATCAAAAATTGCATGGTTAACGTAAGAAGCATAGTTGAATTTTATGAAAAGTTTCAGAAAATTACAGACAAAATGAACATAGGTTAGATAGCACACATGAAATGGAATAAGAAGTCAGTGCTGATTATGCTGAGATCAGGCAGTTGTGAAGAGTAATCAATCAAAAACTATCAGAATCCCCCTTTCATATTGTGAGTTTTGGTTAAACTTATTTTGTCAAGCATGCCACTGCAAATAAGGCAGTGAAAGTTCTACTGTTGGGTTTTGAACAGTTTTTCCTGTCTGGAGAATCAAGCAAAATCAAAAAGAAAATGAGAAGCAAAAGCAATCACATGGGACTTAAAGAACATGTATCTTTAATTTATATCCTCAAGGTATAGCCTGAAGTAGCATCAGTCAGGGTCTGATGAGAGGCTGCCAACAGATTTTCCTTTTGGACTCCCCATTTTTCTCATTCTGTGACACTCCAACTCTTTTCCTATGGAGGAGGGAGGTGAACAGGAAAGAACTCAAAAATGGAGCAAGGACAAAATGGATCTCATAGGACTCTCAGTAAAACTTCAGTTAATTAAGCACTACAGTTTCCTGCCATTTTTAGTTCTGCAAAAGCATCAAACTAATGTCATGGTGGTTTTTAACAAATAAACACAATGCCAAGGTCACTGCAGAAAAGTGAAGACCTAAGAACCTTCTCTTGTCTCAGAAGAATTTTTCCAAACTGTTTCCTTTGCCTTTCCCGTATCTAATTGCCCTTTTATCAACTCAATTAAGAGCCAATTAATAGATTAATATATTCTATCAGTGTGTTTTCCATTAACTGTACCCAAGTTGCAGAAGACTACTTTTGTTTATTGAGTTTTGACTTCTTTTTCTTCTTTTTGCTTTCTTCTCTTTCTCCCCCCCCCCCTTTTTTTTTCCCCCTGTTTTCTCAGACATAATTCCCAGAAGAATCTTCTGTGTGCAGATTACAGATGCGGGTCTTTAGCGGCAACTAATTTAGTCAACTGCATTTCCATTTAATCTTCTATCCATCCTCAGTGCAATAGTGTAGAATATTTTAGAACATTCATAATCTTTTGTTTAGCTCCTCATATTAAACTAGTGGTTTGGAATACAATTGGTTTGCCCAAGTTAGTGAAAGACACTATTGTAAGTGCACGGTGTTCCATACAAGAATAGGTCTCTGGACCTGGCTGTTGCTCTGATTGCATCTTGCTGACAGGAAAGGAAGGAAAGGACCTGCATTGATGTGCTACATAATGAAAATGCAGGAAACGTATCTGAAAGCTGACTTCAAGGAAGCAAAGAATGTCAAGAGGGGTCCTGTTATGTACAATCCTCCTAGCTTTTGAAATGTCAGTTTTACTTGTCGTGATGAAATTGTACATTAAAGAGCTATTAACCAAAAGACCTCTAATGAGGGTACACTGGATGTGAGTTTCTGCAGTCTGCTGATGCCAAGGTCCAATATTCGGACAGCAGTTGCACTACTGGGAGAATTTATCCTTCAGATAAGATATTAAAATGTCCTATCTGCTTATGTCTAGCATCATTTTGAGATGATAAAGATCTCATGCTACAGGATGGACGCAAGTAAGGGTGGCAGGGAGGAAAGAGAATAGGGAATGACTTGTTTCCAGCTGGCTGAAACATCCTTTGTTAAATAATATCATCACAGATTAATTGGCAATGTTACAAAATCTGATGACTGTGCAAGATGAGAGATGTTATGCAGGGCTGACTGGTGAACATTCTGGTCTGTCTAATAGTTTAGCTGGTAAGTTATCCATGAAAGTGAAAACAATATATATATGCATTAACAAATTTAAAGAAGCAACATATTTTGAGTACAATTCTGCTTGCTTTTACAACAAATTCTACATAAAATCCAGTAGAGTTTAAGAAGTTTAAGAGGCTTTGAAGATGAAGCATCTACTTAAGTGCCTGATGATGGATTTATGTGAATAATACTAAACAGACATTTTTGTTATCTGATTTTCAATATGTGAGTAAAAAAAATATAAATATAATATTTGATCTATATTTCTGAAATATAGCCTCTAGTAACTGCAACAAGTATAATTAATCACAGTGCACTAATTCTTTTCTATGGGCTGCCCTGGACTAGGCTGTATAGCAAGTGGAACTCCTGAAAATACATTTGCTAACCGTTAAGCACTCCAGTGTATAAGTGGTGAAATAGCATGGTGGAATGCCCTGATCATTAATATGCAGACAAACACTGAGCTGATTATCAGAGATACCCAAATATTTTAATTTTTCAGTCTGGAGATATATATGCTCCCTTTCTCACATTATTGTCGCACCTTCTCTGTCTCAAAGTTTAGGGGTAAGAACAAAAGGAGTGAAAATGCGAGAACACACGTCAGAATCAGAGGTATGGGAAGAACAAAGGGAATTTGTAATAAATAAATGAAGACAAAAGCGGAATAAAATTGGTAGCAGGCAGGAGAACAGTTATAAGTTGCAGTAAGATATTTTCCATACATATTATAGCTAATTATAGCTAATTCATGATTAGCCTCTGTTGGAATTCAAGGCAGGAATTGAAAACTTGTTGTAATAATCTATTAATTCAGTTAATAGCATCATTTTAACTTCTTGTTAGAAAGATAAAGTGGGTTAAACAAATCCAGAGAAAAAAAGATCAGTTGTTTAACTGTAAGATAATATAACGCCAGGCTTTTAACACTACTTTGTGTATATTTGAAAAGAATCTTGGTAGTACTGCTATTACATTTGTATGCTACCTCTGTGCAGTACATATACAAGTATATGCTTAAGCAAACAACGGAATTTTATTTACAAAGAAGCTAAAATATTGATACATAAAGTATTGTTATATATTACTGTTTATTATAATTACAAGTTATTAAGCACATCTACTAAAGTTTGAGAAATGATCGCAGGTAATTAAACATGAGTACTGTTCCAAAAGTAATAACTCTTATTTTATTATGTTGGCCCATGATGTCAGAGGTAGATGATGATGGTATGGCAGTGGAGGTTGAACATTCCCACTAACATTACATTATATTTTGTGGCTGTGATAGATGGCAGCAGAGGGGCAATGTTACAAAATGGCATCTGACATAGAAAACCATATGAAGCAATGGTGTGGAATTGAATTCCTTCATGAGGGAAAATATAGCACCCACTTATTGATGCTTGATGAATGTTTATGAAGATCAAACAGTGGATGTGAATATAGTGAGGAGGTGAGTGATGTGTTTCAACAGCAGCAACAGTGACATGAAATATAAGCTTCATTGTGGATTTTCATGAAGATTTTTAAGAACGTGGCATAGAGGCACTTGTTCATTACTAGTGAAAATATATACCTAAAGTGGTGATGATGTTGGAAAAGAGTGTTTTGAAGCAGAGAATTTGTTCTATCAAGTTCTACTGTGCTCTTTATGTTTTTGTGGTTTCAATGGAAATAAATAGGAGACATTATTTTCAAAGTGACCTGCATGCATGATACATAACTCACAGCTGTAGTAGTTTTAAAGAATATTCTTTGGAAATAATAAAAAATTGTCACATTGAATGTATTTTAAATACAAAAAAATGCATATACTTCTATGGGTTTGTATATTGATTGAATTATAACTTTATAAACCCTCTGTTTAAACTCCAAATTATTTTCCCTTGTATTATCTTATAAAAACAAAACAAAACAAAACAAAACATAATTCAGTTATCAATCTGTAAATCATAGAAGCATAGAATCATAGAATGATTTGGGTATAGGCAGGGACATCTCCTGCTAGACCTGATTGTTCAAAGTCCCATCCAGCCTGGCCTTGAATGCTCCCAGAGAGGGGGAATTAACAACCCCAAAGGGCAACACGATCCAGGGTGTCACCATCCTCACAGCAAAAATAATTCTTCCCAAAATCTAGTCTAAATCTGCCATCTTCCAGTTTAAAGCCACTTTCTCTCATCCTGTCATTACATGCCCATATAGAAAGTCTCTCCCCATCTTTCCTTTAGGCCCCCCTCAGGAGGTGGAAGGCTATCTGAGGAGCCATTTATTTGCAGATTTTAGATTGACTGAAAATATTAGTTTTCAGATCCATGGAACTGATTATTTATGTGACAACTACTTTGTACAAAAGAGAAATTTCAACAAGATTTGATGGAAAAAAAATTCAATGTCACCTTTAAGTTTAAGGAATCAGTGAGGACTTCAGCTTCAGTCTTGGATTTATTCAAATTTTATAAGCTTATTCTATGAAATAAAGGATATTATTATTTAAAGTAGCTATTACATGCATTTAATCAATTTTGAAGCCAAAATTTACCTTTCCCTAAACTGTAATGAAAGTAAATTAATATTTGAAAAAATGTATCAAGTAAATAAGGGTTGATTTTAAACAAAGTGAATCTGAAATATTCAGAATGATAGTTACTTACATTTAGGTAACAAATTTAATCACAGATCTGGAGTCTGACAATTTTAATGCACATGCATTAGCATATTCTATATTCAAGTAGTCACCATGAGCCATGAAATATAAATAGCACGTGACATATGAATCTATGCAAATATTGGGAATATAAAAGAAAAATATACTAAGAAATCCCACTTTTATGCATATTCCTTCTTTATAAATAGTTTTTTTCTTATGTAATATTTCTTGTGATTTCTCTCACCCAAGTTTAGACACTTGTGGTGTGCCAAATCAATTTCTGAATCACTCACCCATTCCCCTTTTCATGGATAAAGGCTTGATTAGTCCTATCTGTATGGATCTCTGAATCATAATTATTTTGTTTACTACAAATTATTATTTTTTTCTGCTAACTTCAGTTTATTATTCAGTGTTCATAAGATTGTTAATATCATTGCCAAGACTACTAAGAACAAAAGTGCATAGCAACAAGGTCAGTAGTAACCCAGTATGTCAACGGTGTTGTGGAAATGTGCAAATAAGCATCACTAAGAGGACAGGGAAGGATTTTATTCTCCCACTTTCCAAAAACAGCCAAGATGTGCAGTATTTTTGGAATCAATTGACTTCATAATATCATAAGTTTACTGTATGAAGGAATTTTTACAGTAAAGTAGAAATTAATGTAGTTAATTTATTATTTAGAAATCATATAATTTCAACCAGCAGTCCAGCAATTCAATCATCAGGGCAGAACGTGTTTAAATCCTCATCTCCTGGAAAATCCACTCAAGTCACTTACAAAATAGAAGGATTGTCTTGTGAACAAATTTTCAGTAATGGTACTGTTGAGTACTTACCTAAAAACTGGTTTTAATATCTAAAGAGAATAAAAGAGAAGACAGAGTCAGAATGTGCTTAGATGAGTACAGTGGAATGACAAGACATAATGGCTGCAAGTTGCAGCAAAAATCCAGTTTGATATAAGAAATATAGTTTCGGAATGAGTTAGTAAGGACTGGAACAAGTTGCTTAACAAGGCTGTGAAACCTCCATCTACTAGGACTTTCAAATTTGACGGGGAAGGAGCTTGCTCATTTTGATCTAAATTGAAAGCTAGTACTGCTCTGAGTAGGAGGTTGGACTAGATGATCTCTAGAGATCCCATCCAAATGAAATTATTATATAAAACTATAAATGTATTGTCTGCTTCCTATTGGAGTTCTGAACAAATGTATTTTCCAGTCATTGGCTACTTTTATGCATTAAAAAAACTCTCTGATTTTTTTTGTTTGTTTTTACCATGTATGAATTTGTAGACAATTACCTCACACCATTATATTAGCTATACTTTATTAATTTCCCAGTTCTTGAGCTTTTTATTTTTCTCTTTATCATTTAATATTTCTATATTCTTCTTCAAGATGGTCACCAAAACTATCTGTAAGTATACTTGTAAAAGTCTGTTAAGTGCTGAACACAGAAATAGCCTTCCCTTTTCTGTTTAACTTTTTTTTACTTATGCATCTTGAAAACATGTTCACCTACTTAGCTACAGTGCTGCCTAGGGAGCACATGTTCAGTTAATTAGCTACTATTTCCTCGAAGTCCTTCAATGTCACTGAACACCAGAAGACCATTTTCTATACTGCAGGTGACCTATATATTTTGCTCCTTGCTGTCTGCCCTTTCATTTGGCGGTGTGAAAACACATACTGTCCAAAGCAAAATCATTTTCCTAAGCAATCTAAGTTAGCAGACTTGGTCTTTCCTCATTAATTATCACTCATTAATTATCCATTCTCAGCAAATCTGACCACATAATTGATGATGAAGTTAAAAAGCAAGAACTAGCCTATCAGTGGTACACAGTTAAGCATGCAGTTGTATAATTACTATTTGAAATATATTTTGTGGTTTGTATTTAAGCTTTGTTGATTTTGCACAGTGATATTTTATTCAGAATTTAATGAAAGAGGACAACTGCTTCATAGTAATTTAACTTGATTATATCAGCACAGTTATCAATGACAGTGCTTACCAAGACACTTTCCATCATTTATCAGCAATCCTGGTAATCCAGAGACATCCCAGATGACTGGAGGTTTTTTTAACATGATGCCCATCTAAAAGAAAGGCCAGAAGGAAGACCCAAAGAATTATCGGCCTGTAAGCCTGACCTTGGTACTGGGGAAGGTTATGGAGCAGATCATCTGGAGTGTGATTATGAAGCATGTCTGGGACAACCAGAGGATTAGGCCCATTCAGCATAGGCTCATGAAAGCTAGGTCCTATCTGACCAATCTGGTCTCCTTCTAGGACCAGGTGACCCACCTGGTGTATGAGGGAAACATGTATGAGGGCAGTTGATGTAGTCTACCTAGTCTTCAGCAAAGTTTTTGACACTATCTTGCACAGCATTCCCCTGGAGTAGCCATCAGTTCATGGCTTGGACAGATACATTTTTCGCTGGTAAAGAATTGGCTGGAGGGCCAGACCCAGTGAGTGGTAGTGAATGGAGTTAAATCCAGTCATGAATAGTGTTCCTCAGGCCCTCCCCTGGGGCCTGTACTGTTTAATATCTTTATTGATGGTTTGGATGAGAGGATAGAGTGCATGCTCAGTAAGATTGCAGATGACTCCAAGTTGGGAGGAAGTATTGATCTTCTTGAGGGTAGGAAGGCCATACAAAGGGATCTTGAGTCGACAGGCTGAGGCAAAATGGATGAAGTTCAACAAGTTTTGGTCCCTGCACTTTGGTCACAATACCATGGAATAGTACAGGTTTGGTGCTCAGTGTCTTGGAAGATTTGTGGCAAAAAAGAATAAGAGGGTGGGAGTCAACAGCAAACTGAACATGAGCCATCAGTGTGCCCAGATGGCCAAGAAGGCCAATGTTATCCTGGCTTGTATAAGAAACAAGAATAGTCAGGGACATGATTGTCCCACTATACTCAACTCTGGTGAGATCACACTGAGTACTGGGTTCTTTTTTGGGCCCCTCACTACAAGAAAGACGCTCTTGATCATGTTCAGAGACAGGCAATGAAGCTGTAATGGGTCTGGAGCACAAGACTTATGAGGAGCAGCACAGGGAATAGGGATTGTTTAGTCTGGAAAAGAGGAGGCTCAGAGGAGACATTATTGCTTTCTACAACTCTCTAAAAGGAGGTTGTGGCAAGATGGGGATCAGCCTCTTCCACCAGGTAACAGCTGTAGAACTGTTAGAGCTGTAGAAGGGAATGGCCTTAAGTTGCACCAAATGAGGTTTAAGTTGGATGTTAGGAAAAAAATTATTCTCAGAAAGAGTGATAATGCATGGAACAGGCTACCCAGGGGTGTGGTTGAGTCACTGTCCCAAGATGTTCAAGAAGTGTGTAGATGCAGCACAGAGGATCATGTTTTAGTGAGCATGGTGGGGGTGGGTTGATCATTAGACTAGATGATTCTAGAGATCTTTTACAACCTTAATGATTCTAAGAGGAATTATAGCTTTTAATTTCTAATGTGCAAGCCAAGATTGTACTTTTCTAGTTTTCAGATCCGTCCAGTTCAAAGCCTGCCTGCAGAAACTGCACATTTGTAATTAAAAGCAGATTAAGGTAATTTTGCACTCTCTTGTCTGCTGCCCACTAATTTTATTTCAAAAGAAATAGCAGCACACTTCAGGGATCCAAGTGGACTAACCACTTGGATAGATAGAGTCCCCAGTAAATAACACAGTAATAATAATAATAATAATAATAGACATTATTACACCTTTTTTGTACTAATCTGGTAACTGGATTGATCTTTTCAGCTTAACAGTGAAGGAAGGTAATATTTTCTGAGAACAGAGATCCTTGGAGTTACTTTTCTAATCAAGAAGAGGATCCAGATTGCCAATGCCTTAATATTTTCAACAGGCACTTTTCATTTATTAGTAGAAAAGCCTGGGACTATCCATCTGAGGTGAGTACTAGGCTCCATGAATAGCAAAAAGCAATAAGTATTTTGGCAGGCAGTATACAACATGCACAGCGTAATAATGCAAATCATGCGCTAAAATCTCTCATTTTTTTAAAGATGAATAGTAAATAAGATAACTAGCTCAAGTATAGATATCACCACTGTGGTCATCTGGACTAACATTTAGAAACCTAAAGATAGATCTGTAGTGGCGTCCTGTGGATTACCTAAGACAAATATGGGAGCCTCACAGGTATGACACAAGGTATATGGGGGATTCTAGTGATTCTGATTTGGTAGCTGGAGGTTGTACCATAATTACCCATGACTTGTAACAGCTCCAACTGACTACACTTAGACAGCTGGCTTACACCCTTAAACAGTATGAATCCCATTCAAGCTATTGAATATATTATACTCTAATTCTCTCTTCACCGTTTCATACCTCCTGCTACCTGTAAAATCACCTGGCCAAAAAACATTGATTCAATAATTGTATTATGTAAATAGTGCACATTATTTTTTATAACACAGTAACAGGGTTGTAGTTTCATTTTGCAAAAATTTGATTTTCTCAGTAGAATAAACTGTTGAGCATTGAAGTTTATTCACTGCTTATGTCTGCTTAAAGCAGTGCAACATTACTATTATCTCTTCATTATGAATGTTACATATAATTTTTTGTGACACTAATACAAACCTTGGGATAAATATTTTGCTTTTCCTTTGGGATATATCAGCTACTTAACAACTGAAACAAAAGGAAGCAATCTACATTCCACAGTTCATGCTTATTGTTCAGCCTATTGAATAAATGAATGCATCTCTTAAAACCTGATAAAAAATTAATCACCTTTAGGATACACAAGACAATACCAGCTTCAGTACTGCATGCATTTATTTGGCATAGAATTACTGTATAATGTTTAAAGACAGCTGTTTCTCCAAAAGCCAGAGAAGGCAGGACAGATGGATGGGCAGAGGGATGGCAAATTCCACAGAGGTCTTTATCATCTGCTTCCCATTTCTGAAAGGTAGAAGATAATTTACATTGTAGAATGGATTACATTATGCAATCAGTGTAACTAGTTTGACTTGGTAAACAGATCAAGTCTTTTAATACTTGACTAATGCATCTGCCCTCTACTGATGGAGCTCTTTTCTGGCTATATATTTTGTAATGTCCAAAAAATACTATTTCAAGGGCACCAGCCTACTTCTCTTCAGCAGATACTAATCAAACAAACATTAAAAGCAACCCACTTGACAGTTCAAGATACCGGATACAACACAAAGTCAATGTTACCTTCTTGCATATCACTTCACTGCCCACATGGCAATTTATTACTATTATTATTATTATTGCAATTTATCAGTTCTGTTTGTGCTATTTATATGAAATGGGAGGATGAATGGGCCAGGCTTTTTTGTAATAAGAATTTTTCTCATTGAATACTGAGGTTTCAATATAAAATTATAGTTTATAAGGAAGAAAGCAGCCAAATGTGATATTCTGGAAAATTACAGAGTAGTTATTTGGGACATAAATTTATTATTATGTAGCCACGTACAAAATAAGTACTCCTTCATTCTCTGTCTCTGAATTAAAGCAGCTCTGTATGGTCTCCTTGTTACTTAAACCATGATTCATGAAGTCACCTTACCTACTGCATGGAGGTAAACAAAGCTATGCCCAGGGGATACAAGATACAAAGCACACATGAGAATCCAAACAATAGAGTGCTAATGCACATAACCACATGGCTGAGCTAACGCTGTGTTCCAGCACTCCATGCACTCACAAGTGTTTAAAATGGCTGTTACTTGCTTTAAAGAGCAAACTCTTTCAGACTAAATATAGAATATGCACATTGCAGTACCAGTTGAGACTCAAAAGGCTGACACCACTCCAACTTTTCTTCAGTTTTTACATGCAACAATTCTTATCCAAGAGAAAAGAAAAAAAAAATCTTAATTGCAATTGCAGGGGAATACATAAATAAAAAAATTATCCCACATTAACAATGATTCAGGTATTTTCTTTTTTTTTTTTTTTAAAAAAAAAGAGGATTAATAAACATCTGATTGCTGTTTTTTGGTTTGGTGTTCCAGTGTCCTAGTTCATGTTAATTCCGATGTGTTTGTGGCAGAATTCTCATAGAAATAAATGATTAAGACATAGTTTTCAAACTTTCAGCTGTGAATTATTATACATTTAGATTCTTTGAGTAATTAAGGATTGGAAAACTACAAACTATGACAAGATATCTTATTGTTGAAAGAGTAATCTATACTGAGATGGGAAAATGTTACCTTGGGGGCAGAAGAAATGTATGAAAAATTAGTAATAGAGGTGCAAGATCCAAATACAGATGAACCAATCTTCCAGAAGGCTAAAACTAAATTATATATTAAAGCAGTTTAATACTTTTTGGAGGATTTGAGATTCGGGGTTCTTCATTATAGGCACTTGACAGTATTGACAGCTGAACTAAAAGATCTCAAATACCTTTGAGACAAACATTGGTTAATGTAGCTTGGAATGGAGGACACAAGGAAAGAGAAATGCTAAGAAAGAGGAGAGAAGAACAACAGATGGTATAGCCAAAGTAGAGCCAGCAGCTCAAACTGCAAGGGAAACAAACAAATCCCAAAGGCTGTGAGTAATAAATTTGCACAGTGGGGAACACACTGTTCTGGAGAAACTTCAGTCGGAAAACAAACTGTGCATCAGACCAAGGCATTGTGTTTAATGCTAGTTGTCCTAGTTGATTTTCAACAAGCCTTAATTTTTTTTTTCTCCTACAAGTCTGTTTTGAGATTTGCAAGCAATTTAGTATGATGGAAGCAATATGTTGATTCTGAGTCAGCTGCGAATAATGCTCTGCTTGACAGTAAATGTATGCCTACTGCCAAGTTGTGAGTCAGTGACCTGGCATCAGGTAAGGTCATATGTGAGCACTCATTTTTGAAAAAGAATTGACAAGGCTTGATTCTAACTTACAATGAAATAATACTGAAGTGAAATCTGTTTTATAATAGCATGAGAAAAGTATCAGAGGGGCAATCTTGCTATACTAGCATGTTGTTTTCATCTTGGTAAGGCCACGTCTTCCTTTCATGTAGTTTATACTTGAGCTTTAACAAAACCACTGTAATGATATAAAACAACAGGTGACAGGGTCATATCCACTGACAAAACTTAGCCTGTGACTGTAGTGCTCCTAAACAAGGTGGCTACAGCTCATGCTCATAACACAGTTGGAAAGTGCCCTAGGAGATAAAACAACACCCTTGCTGTGATTGGTACTTTGTTCTGAGAAACAGAAAATTGTAGTAAATTGGAGGCTGTTAGATAAATTTGGTCTGTATGCATAACATGGACAAAAATGTGGCATTACATGCTGTTTGAGACCTCACTTCTTAGAGTAAATAAAAGTACTGCCAGAAAATAAAATATAGTCCAGCCAGAAAACTAACTAAGAAGATTCAAAAGTCCTGTGTTAATATGACTGCACAGAACAGAGTAATATAAACAAAGACAAAAGCATATAAAAGAAAGAAAATATAAACAGGCAGGCCATCACATGACAGAGCATGAACATTTTCATAAGAAATAAAGATTTGCTATCAGAAATAATTCTGAGTACACAAACTAAAGTAGAATTTACAGATTTTTTCTAGAAGAATTCACAAAGAATTCACAATACATTCAGTACAATTTCGGTCAGGATAATGTGAACTTTATCAATAGACCATTCACTTCACCTGCACAAAAACGGGAGAGACGTAGGAGCTGTAGGAGTCCATAATTTACTGAACCAATTTCTTAAAGCCAAGGAATATTTCCTAAGGAATCTCAGCTTGCTCTAGATACATATGTTAAGGCCATTTTTCATTCCATATGTCCAATTCAAGATGAGATAAACATCAACATCCAGCCTTTATAGTGTTATATTAATATGATCCCAGCTGATGTTTGTAGTTTGGCCTACTTCAGTTGTAGAGACTGGTAGGTAGACACCTAGATATTTAACACTGAGCTGAATCCTACTCTGATATTTACTTCATCTGATATTAGCACAGAATTATGCTTCTGTTAGCTAACATGCTCCTGACACATCACTGAGTACTTTAGACAAATTTAAAGGGATAAAATACAGCAATGTAAGGAAAATATGCACTATTTCAGACTGACAGCTGGAGAACAGGTGAATACTCTTGCAGATCCACTTGACATTAGATACTTATTTAGACAATTAAGTTGATTGTGGGGGCTGATGACATTGCTACTTGTATTACAGCTAATCTCATAGATTACTTTATGGAACTGATAGTGAACTGAAAGAGGCTGACACTTCTGAAATGAAATTTGTTCTTCTGAAACAGTATCTAAATTAGGTCATAGCTGTAAGCTATGAATGCCTATAACTCTCCACTGACTACAGAGGAAATTAGGATGATTTAAGATAAAAGGGGACATTGACAAAGAGATTAGTTGAATCACGAGGTTTACATCCAAGAGCAATTCCACCACAGTTTAAGAAATTATGAATTTAGGGTCCCATTTCTGCCCTGTTAAAATCAGTACTTTTTTCGGACACTTTTTAAAAATGGGGATGAAATTGGAGTAATATTTTCAATTGATAGGAAATTTTTCACCAAAATAGTAAATGGCAACTCTGATCTATATATGCAAGCACAGGCATTTTATGATGATAATAACAAGTTCTTAAGGTTATATGCTTTTAAAATCTTTGCAGAACAAGACAGAATAACAGCAGCATGAAGTAGGGACTGAAATTACAGAATTTCATGCATTAGGTGGCAGTTTTAGAAGCTCAATGAGTGGCAGAAAAGGCCCTCATACCTGCAAATAGCCAATGTACTACCATGATCTAGAGAGAAAAAGACTAAGAGAACAGTGGGAAACTACACACCATTTAATTTACCTATTTTTATTTCCAGAGTATAGTAAAATATTTCTAGTGTTCCAAAGGATTGGAAAGAGGCTTAGAAGATAAAACACAGAAGGACCACAGACAGACACCACGGTCTTACAGAAAGGCTATCTGTTGTGTATAGAGAGCTGGAACATTTGCAGTTCAGTCTGCCTGGGTGTAGAGAACAAATCCACTCACAGTAAACACCCTCTACCTGGCTTTATGGTGCTTATTTCAGATAGTGTTGTGTGATATACAGAGGGATTCCTAGACATCTGGGTCAAAGAGCATGGCTTTCAGTGAGTATATCACATCCTCTATCATTCACCAGCCTGTGGGAAAATTAATGACACGGTGGACTGTAGCCTTTAAGACTACACTGAGAACAGTGAGTGCTGAGACATTCAAACATTGGGATTCACATTTAGCAAAAACAACCTGGTTGCTAAAAATTAGCAGATCTGACAATCAAACTGGTCCTTTTCAATCAAAATCCATCTATCCTGGGCAAGACAGTCTGGGTTATTCCTCCCTTGGGTAAAGATAAGTTTATCTATCTGTGAGTCTGCCTTTGCTCAAGGACCTAGGTTTATTTGATGGATGATGTGAAATGACAGGAAAGTCTGGTGCATACTTGAAGGGTATTTGATTTTGGGTGAGAACAGCCAATGATTTGAATTTTGTGATGTTAACTGCTAAATAATGCTGCATTGTAATCACTACTATGGTTGTTATATGACTTATCAATAGTATTAGAGTAAGAGTGGGATTAATGAAAAAAGTTTTTTGCTGGAACTGAACAAAAAGCAACAGATAGAGATCCAGATAAGAGCAGTGGTGCTGAAGCCAGTACTTGTTTCACCATACAACAATCCAATATTATATATAATTTCTCTTGCCTTAAGGGCTGTTGTGATGGAGCTCAAAGTCAAAGACTAAATAAACTGAATGGATTTAAAATATAATAGAAGGATAATATATAGACTAAAGTAATGATATTTGTATGTATTTTTCAAACAGATGTACTGGAAAGTGTGGGACCTGAGCATGAGATAAACATTATGGAATAAGTAGTGAATATTGTGCTGGTTTCAGCTGAGATAGAGGTAATTTTTTTGTAGTGGCTGGTATGAAGTTGTACTTTAATCTAGGAGAAAAACAATGTTGATAACACACCAGTGTGTTATTTGTTGTTAAGAGGTGTTTATGCTCACCCAAGAACTTTTTGGCTTCTCCTACTGCCCTGCTAATGAAGAGCGCACAAGGAGCTAGGAAAGCATATTATCATCATTGTTATCATCATTATCATCTCTTCTTTTTCTGTCCTATTAAACTCTTTTTATTTCAGCTCAAGAGTTTTACCTTTTTCCAATTCTCTTCTCCATTCAACCTATGAGTTGTGAGTGAACCGCTGTGTGGTGCTGAGCTGCTTGCCAGTTATAACCACAGCACTCCATGAATGGTATTTGAGAATCTAGATGTTAAACTTTTTCTCCAATAACTACAGTAATCTCTAGGGAATAAAGTATTTTCCCCTTCAGTTTAACTGCACAGCTTTCTGTTCAGAATAGTTCACACATCCTTACACTCTCTTAGCATGATTTTGTATTTCTGTATAAATGCCAAATGGAATGGAAAATGGAAAAAGAAAAAAAAAAAAAAAAAAAGATTAAGAAAAAAAAGAGAGAAAAATCCTTTTTTCACTGCATACTTAACATTAGAACCTATTCCTATTGAACATGTTAGATCCTGGGAATGTTAATGCTGCTGTTGAGTTACTTCTGAATTCTGAACTGTCTGAAAAAAACTGTCTCTGAGAGAAACAAACTGAAACTTTTATGGAAGTGTTAGAAATCACTTTTTCTTCAGTCGCAGTCAACTAGTCAAAAGAGAAAGTCTACATAAGACTTTGAGGAAAAATATGCCCCAGAGTCCCCTAACATACAGTGTCTACTCACTGTTCCATAACCTCATCATACTTACTTAGAATGCAGAAATATATGTGTAAGTAAATAAATAACAGAGATCCAAATTTTTAAAGTAAGTTTCTCGTGTTTACATTTACATTTTGAAGACAAAATCTGGAGAAAACTCTATAGCTCACTTACAGCCAAATAGCTTTATCACTACTTGCCACTTTGCTGTGAAATGAATAGGCTGACAACACAGAAGAAATATTGCTAGGAATGTATTTCATATGTGTATTTCTGCCATGAGACTCCTGTATGCAAATGCCAGTGGAGCCTATCAAAAAAAATTCCATGCAGTACTGGTAGAAGTAGAAAGAAGTTTATTAAACTTTAAATACGGTGTATAGTGATGGTAGATATTTCTGAAACATTTGCTTTAGTGCAACTTATTTTTTCTTCACAAAATTATCTTTGAATATGTTTCAGAGTTCAAAAAATTACTATCAATGTAGTGGTTACTTTAAATGTCATGATTTCATGGTTTGAAATCTCAAACAATTCAAATATAAACTTTCCGACATTATGGAAATATGCTAATAATCTTTTGATTTACTATGGATACTTAGAATTTCCTGTTTCCCCAAATTTTCCTGGCAATCCACCTTTTCCAATTGAAAATCTGGTCCTGGAGCTGAGAAGGCTCCAGGGGGGACTCACTGTGGCCTCCCAGTACTTGAAGGCAACTTACAATAATAGAACAGTAGAATAATAATAGAATAATAGTATCATAGAATCATAGAATCATAGAATCATAGAATCATAGAATCATAGAACAGCCTGGGTTGAAAAAGATCACAATGTTCATTGAGTTCCAACTCCCCTGCTATGTGCAGGGTCGCCAACCACCAAACCAGGCAGCCCAGAGCCACATCCAGCACTGAAGGCCTCCAGGGATGGGGCATCCACAGCCTCCTTGGGCAACCTGTTCCAGTGCATCACCATCCTTTGTGTGAAGCACCTCCTCCTAATATCTAACCTAAACCTCTCCTGTCTCAGTTTAAAACTATTCCCTCTTGACCTATCACTATCCACCCTCATAAACAGCCATTCCCCCTCCTGTTTATATGCTTCCTTCTATGAGGTCTCCCCGGAGCCTTCTCTTCTCCAAGCTAAACAATGCCAGTTCCCTCAACAGGAGAGGTGCTCCAGCCCTCTGATCATCTTAGTGGCCCTTCTCTGGACACACTCCAAGAGCTCCATGTCCTTCCTGTACTGGGAACCCTAGGCCTGGACACAGTTCTGCAGATGGAACCTCACAAGAGCTGAGCAGAAGGGGACGATCACCTCCCTCTCCCTACTGGCCACCCCTTTTTAGTGCAGCCCAGAACACAGTTGGCCTTCCAGGTTGCAAGCTCACACTGCTGGCTCATGTCCAGCTTCTTGTCCACCAGGACCCCCAAGTCCTTCTCTGCAGGGCTGCTCTGAAGGAGATCTTCCCCCAGTTTGTACAAATATCTGGCATTGCCCTGACCCAAGTGCAACACCTTGTACTTGGCCTTATTGAACCTCATTCTGTTTTCATGGACCCACCTCTCCAAACTGTCCAGGTCCTTCTGGATGGCTTCCCTTTCTTCCATTTTATCAACCGCCCCGCTTCATTTCGTGTTGTCCACAAACTTGCTGAGAATGCACTGCCCAGGTTGTTGCAAAAAAATGATCTTTAAGGTCCCCTCCAACCTAAGTCATTCTACAATTCAATGATTCTCTGATTCAGATTTTATAGCAGCCAGTGAAAATTTTACTGTTATAACCCTTGCTAGTAATCATAGGACAATACAATTTTGTCTTTTCCTTTTCAGTTGTTTGGATAGACATTTAGTGTATAATCTTAAAATATATTTTTTAAAAAAATCAGTAAAATAAAGAGCCATTAATCAACTGTTGAATTTCAAGGAAGGAAAAACGATGAACAGAAGATTAGGTTTACTTCTACACTTATTCAGTTTATAGTTGTGATTTTGTTACCAGTCTGTAAATTCTGTTATTACAAAAGCATGAGACTGAGTTTGCAATGACTTTTCATCTTCTTCTTAATTAAGTCTTCTACCAGGGATTGTCCCATTCCAAAATGGCATTACATAAATCAGTGTGTCCTAGAATTAACTGTTACAAACAGAATAATCTACCTATAGTATCTGTATGATTTTTAATATATATTTTTTTCCATTCAAAACTAGAATGAAAGCCAAAATGTTCCACCACATTGACAGCACAGCTTCATAGCAAATAATTTTTTTCTAGGCTATTGGAAAGAATAAAACACAAAGAGCCTTTAGCAACTGAAACTTCTACCCAGATAGACTAAATCCAGCCTCAGATTCTTCTCACACACATATATGTTCTTAAAATAAACACCTGACCCTAAATGGTAATCACCTTATGCTTCCTCTGTCACTAGAAGAATTAAAACTTACCCAAAAAGAAACAAGCTACCAGAAAAGTCTTTCTCTTACCATTACAGGATTGCATTCTTAATTTTAGCAACTTGTTACATGCCTAAATTTAGGTGATTTCAAATCAGTGCTCAAAAGAGAGATCCTTCACTTTGCTCCGCTTTTCCACTTTGCTCCATAGCTCCACTTTGGTCTATGCTGTGAATGTTTAAGCTTGTTTTTTACTTCAGTTTCCCTATGTGAGTATGTCATTCCCTGCAAAGAAGATGCAATTGCTCACCCTTCACTTTGGGTTGAAATGGTACCAGGATACTAACATTTACTGTGGCTATCAAATGAGTTATCTATTTCTACTTTGCCAGCAAAGTAATCTAAGGGTAATGTGGGATCTTCCTTTCAGCATCCTGGGGGCAAGATAAGTAGCTTGTGTCATAATGTAGTTCACAAAGTACAAGCCTGTTAATGCAAGTAAATGTCTGCTCAGAAAAAGAAATTAACTAACGATTAAGGGTCTCCTTTCATGGTAAACCAGAATTGGGTGAAAATGGGATTAAATACTTTTTGAAGGTACATAGAGAATGTTTTTGACTAAGACTCTTTTTTTCATGCTCTTTTCCTCTGCATGAGAAACTCCAGTAAATACAGTATTACAGTAAGAGTGTCACAATGAAGGCCTGGGGTAAAATTACTGATGGAAAAGTGATCTGTGATAAATGAGCAGATGTGTAGTATCTGCTGCCTTTTTGCATATACATTGCATTTGTTTTATTTGTTTCCTTCTTAAATAGCAATGAAAAGACTTGTAATAAAATGGTCAACTCAAACTCATGGAAGCTCACAAGAAATTTAGTTGTGGTTCACCCTGTAAAGTTACGCTGTGTGACCAATAAGGGTTCTCCTTGTAAGGATAGCTGTAATTCATGCCCACAGGTGTAGGAAGAAGCAAACCAAAAATGCTATATACTGAAATCTCTGGACTACTTAGTGCCCTGTAAAACAATCATATTACTGCTACAAGAGCCTCTGATGCCTTTCAGCTGTGAAATGTGCAAGACACTTGACCATTCTTAGTTGATGTTTTGAAGAAAACGCAAGTGTTTTGGGTTCTTGTGACTCAACACAGAAACAGGTTAGAGAGGATCCAGTTCTGAATAGAGTCCAACAGTTCCCTAGGCTTGATGATGCTAATTAATTAAAATGCTACTCAGGGAATATCTTGGTAAATAATATGCATGTGTGTGTGTGTGCAGAGGGGAGGGAGAGGGGATTATATTTGAAAGCATTTTACTGACACAACCTGTTCCTTATTTGTTCCCCTCACTAAACTAAACTTCTCATTGCTTGGTTGTGTGGTGCTTTTTTCTTCCCATGACACAGTGTTATCCTAGAAATAACTTGGAAGATTTCATGATTTTGCTTTATGTTCAATGGCCCAGTAATCTCTAAAAGCAATATATTTTAGTTAAGATATTAAACCTTCAATAAATATAAAATAATTTAGGCCAAAAATTTTTTTCTAACACTTTTTTCCCCTTCCTTTAAGAGGGAGCAGTTTTGGCTTATCCACTACAGAAGTTCAGATGTGTAAATGATCTGATCTTTTTTTTTAAATCTCGTGTAGGTACCTGAAGATTCCTAAAGTCTTTTTCACCCTAGATTCACATATTCAAATACTTTTTTAGTTACAGAAGTGGCTTCAAGCATGGCTCGTGATCAGTACCTGTCTAGAATGAGTTACTAACAAGACCTTATCTTCCATCTTGCTTTATAGAATCACAGAATTACAGGGATTGGAAGGGACCTCAAGAGATCATTGAATCCAACCACCCTGCTAAAACAGGTATCCTACAGTGGGACACAAGCAGGTTTTGAATATTTCCATAGGAGACTGCAACCTCCCTGGGCAACCTGCTCCAGTGCTCCATTACTCTTATGGTAAAGATGTTCTTCCACATGCTAGTAAAGGACTTCCTGTGTTTAAATTTCAGGCCATTCCTCCTCATCCTATTGCTACACACCACTGAAAAAAGCCTGGCCTCATCCAGTTGTCTCCCACGATGGGAGAAGGGGACAAAACAGGCCTCACAAGAGATGAGCTTAGGGGAACAATGCTTGAGCTAGGGGTGAGGCAGATGACTCAGCTGAAGTGCATCTACACTAATGCTCACAGTATGGGCAACAAGCTGGACTTGAAAGCGATTGTCCGTCAGGCTATCTATGACCTAGTTGCTATTACTGAAACATGGTGGGACACAACGATGACTGGAGTGCTGTGATGGATGGGTACAAGCTCTTCAGAAGGGATAGACAAGGAAGGAAGGGTGGTGGTGGTGTGGCCCTTTATATTGAAGACCGTTTTGATATTGAAGAGCTTGGGGTTGGGAATGATAAAATTGAGTGTCTAAGGGTAAGGATCAGAGGGAAGACATCTTGGTGGGGGTCTGTTGTAGACTGCCTAATCGGAATGAAGAGATAGACGAGGCATTCTATGAACAGCCTGTGGAAGTCGCACAATTGCCAGCACTTATTCTTATGCGAGACTTTAGCTGCCTTGATATATGTTGGAAATATAATACAGCTCTGAGGAAACAGTCCAAGAGGTTTCTAGAGTGTGCGGAAGATAGCTTCCTTATGCAGTTGGTACAAGAACCTACCAGGAGTGGTGCCCTGCTAGACCTGCTCTTCGTTAATAGTGAAGGACTGATGGGAGATGTGAAAATTGGGGATTGTCTTGGGCACAGCAACCAGGAAATTGCAGAATTATCTATTCTTGGAGATGTCAGAAGGGTGACTTGCAAAACTGCTATCTTGAACTGCAAGAGGGTGGACTTTGATCTGTTGAGTACACTTGTAGATGTGCCTTGGGATTCACTCCTTAAGGGTAAAGGAATCCAGGAAGCCGAATGCTCCTCAAGATGGAAATCTTAAAGGAACAAGAACAGGCTGTTCCTGAATGATGTAAGGTGAGCTGTAGGGGAAGAAGACCAGTGTGTATGAACTGGGAACTACTGTTGAGACTCCGGAAGAAAAAGAGTCTATGCCCTCTGGAAGAAGGGACAAGCTACTTGGGAAGATTACAAGGAAGTTGCTAAGATATGCAAGCAGGAAGTTAGGAGGGCAAAAACCCAGCTTGAACTCAGACTGGCCACTGCAGTAAAAGAGAATAAGAAATCCTTTTACAAATATATCAGTGATAAGAGATGAACCAAGGAGATTTTCCATCCTTTACATGATGCAGCAGGGAATGTGATCACTGAGATAAGGAGAAGACTGAGGTCCTCAGTGCCTTCTTTATATCTGCCTTTAATAGGCAGATCAGTTATCCTCAGGGCACTTTACACCCTGAGCTGGAAGTCTGGGATGCTACACAGAATACACCCCCAGTGATTCAGTGGAGACAGTTAGAGAGCACCTCCTCCATCTGGACTATCACCATATCACTGGTCTACGGGACTGGATGGCCTTCATCCTAGGGTGCTGAGGGAGCTGGCGGGGGTGATTGCCGAGCTGCTCTCCACCATCTATCAGGGCTCCTGGTTATCTGCGGAGATCCCAAAGGATTGGAGGCTTGCTGACGTGACTCCCATTTACAAGAAGGGCCATAAGGAGGATCTGGAGGTCTACGGGCCTGTCAGCCTGACCTCAGTACCAGGGAAAGTTATGGAGCAAATCATCTTGGGTAAGATCACACAGCATGTGCGTGGCATTCAAGGGATCAGGCTCAGCCACCATAGGCTCATGAAAGGCGGGTCATTCTTGACCAACCTCAACATCTTCTACGTCTGGGTGACCAGACTGATAGATGAGGGAAAGGCTGTCGATGTAGTCTACCTAGACTTCAGCAAAGTCTTTGTCACGGTCTCTCTTAGTATTCTCTTGGGGAAACTGGCTGCCCGTGGCCTCTTTGGGTAAGGAACGGACTAGAGGGCCATGCCCAACAGGTAGAGGTTAGTGGAACTAAGTCCAGCTGACAACCCATTACAAGTGGTGTCCCATAGAGCTCAATCCTGGGGCCCATCTAGTTTAATATCTTTACTGATGACCTAGATGAGGGTATTGAGTGTACCCTCAGTAAGTTTGCAGATGACAGCAAGTTGGGAGGTGGTGTCAATCTTCACACATAGAAATTTCTCTAAAAATCTCAGAAATTTGCATAGTTGTCCATGTGTTCTGCCCGAACTGATAACAAAAGCAAGAAAGTCTTCACAGTGATTTGCAAAAGTATCTGAATAAGCGTACTTTTATTTGAATTCTTTAGATTATAACTCACCTTCTCTTTCCCATAGATACAAATTAATCTTGATAGCAATAATTAATTTTCAGCTTCAAGGTTTAATAATACATTGAATGCAAATTCTCACCGGCTAATTAAATTTCATATTTGGGAGACCTGCAAACTCAGTTCCAAGATGTGTTGTTTCTGTTTCTTAAAACACTTATGCTCTGAGCCTATTCTTTTTTTTTTTTGTCCTTCTTGACGGTAGGCTAATTGTTGTTTTAAAGGTGTACCTTATGTTCATTCTGATAGAAGATTCATTTGGATAAAACAGGATTTTTTTCCTCCCAGAGGCTTTATAAACTTTTCATTCTGCAGCAATAAGGAGATGAGACTCTGCCTTCGGGAAGGCTAGGGAAATCTTCACCTATAGCTATTATCAGTGTTACTGAAGCATGGTCAGATGATACCATATTATTATGGTTAAAGAGATTAGTAACAAACTCAGAAGGTGTGATGTGAATTCCTAATATATTTTCCTACTTAGACACATTCCCATGGGCTTGATTTTGTGCTGGATCAGACCAGCATTTGCATTCTTCTTAGAGCAGTTTATGTCTGAGACATGTTACCTGATCATACCCAGATCTTTGGAAATGCAAAACCAAACCACAGCCCAGCTTCTCCGATCCTGCAAACTCTTTAACAGTGTTCCTGCTCTCCCCATGTGGTCTTTTCACGGTGCAATCATAATGTCCTTTGTTAGTTGGGATAAGTACCATGGTATTTCAAAAGCAAATGTAGATCGATGTTTTGAATTAGGAAACAAGCCCATATGGTATTGTAGGACAAATTCGGAGAGGCTTCATTGGGAGCACTGCACAGCAAAGGCAAACACTGCAGCCAAGTCCTGTAGTGCTGGTAAATTCTTCACTGAAAGAGCTGGAATGCAGTAAAGCTCTAAGGTGTGTTTACTGTTTCTCAGATTTGGAGTGGGGAGAATTATGCAACTCTCCTCCTCAGGGGTCACTGTCCAAAGAAGGTAGAGCTCCTGTGCATGAGTGTTATTTCTAGAGAGGTCACAAACGGACACCAGGCTGAACAGACGTGTACTCCAATCTGGTGACTGCAAATTGATTGCTGACTCATTGTGATAAATAGTTGTTTCAACAGTAAATAGGCTTAGGAAACAGGTATCTTTCTTCATCATCAAAGCATATACAGAAAAACAGAAGCACCTTAACTTATAATTTGGCATTTTCTTTGTGGTAGTCTTGCTGTAGTTTTCCAGCTGAACTAGCTACTATGCTAGTCTTTGAGCTAATGTCATTTTATCAAATTCAGTGCTATGAAGCTTTAAAAGTTCCCTCTAACATTTTAATTGGGGATCATCAGAAGTGTTTCCTTATCCAACAGTTATTCCATTGTTATTCATTTCCTGTATATCTGATACTGGTTGTAAAGTCTTGAGTTTGAGCAGAATCAGCCACAGTTACACAGGTACTCACTTCTGCATGAGAATCTTTGATCCTAAAGATTTTCTTTTCAGCTGTGACAATATAGGTATGATAAAGTGTATGTCATGCTTCCAGCACTGTGTGCTATACTCTAAGGACTACTTTGGCTACATGAAAGTTGTCCTTTGTGTTTGTTGTTGAAATATAATTATATTGGCATAATCTTAAATATTGGTTTTGACTTATTCCACAGGGTATCATATGAGGAAAAAGACACTGAGCTAAAAACATTGAACCATTATTTACTGGCTAAGCACTTTCCTTAATGATTAAAAATTCATCGTGTGCATTGTCATTATTTAGTTATTGAAGTCTTTATTGTAGTGAAGCTTGAAGCCATGACAAACTGTGAATGATAGTGTGTAGTCCAAATATAGACCAAAAAATAAATAAAGGCTGGTGAAAACAGAAGAACACAGCAATAATGTTCAGTTTTTTAGGAGCAACCCTGGTAACAGCAAACCTTAATCTCACTGAATTTAAGCCCCTGGTGCAGCAGTGGACGAGGGCTGAAGGAAGTACAGCCCATCGATGCCCCCACAGGAGCAGCCCACGCCAGAGCTGCAGCCTGTGGAGGGGTAGGAGGGCTGGGAGAGGTGTCACCCGTGGGGCTGTGCTGGAGTAGTGCCTGAAGGATGGGCTCCATGGGACTGAGCTGTGCCGGAGCAGTGCTGGGAGAGCCGAGGCCCATGGGAAGCCCTTGGAGGATCATTTTGGGAAGGATGGCATCGTGTGAGAGGGAGCCATGTGGTGCAGGTGCAGAATGACAGTGAAGGAGTGGCAGAGACAAAACACTGTGGACTGATTGCAGTTTCCATTCCCCATTTACCTGCTGCACTTGGGGGAGAGGAAGTGGGAGAGGGTGGGTGAAGGGAAGGTGTTTGTAGTTTTTAATTCTCACTGCTCTGGTCTCTCAGCAATAGGTAGTAAAGTACATTTCCCTCCTTATACTCGCTGAGTCCATTTTGTCCATGATGACAACTGGTGCAGGGTCTCCTGTTCTTATCTCTGTATATAAGATTTTTTCTATTGCATTTCCTTCCCTTGTTAAAGAGGGAAAGTAAGAGAGCAGCATGGTGAAACCACCACAGAACTTTGCTGCTTCTCTCCACTGACAATACAAGGACTATGCTACTAATTAAAATTATGTTGCTGAAGGTTAAACCTGTTGAATGTGATTTGATGTCTCAGTCTGTTATTTTTTGGGGGAGAGGTGGGAATAGGCAGTAGGCATGATATGAGAACTGGAGAAATCCTCTAAAGCTTATACTGTTCTTGTTTCAGATAGCTGCATGAAACAATCTCTTTCACAAGCAGGTTGTGCTCCATCTTAAAAGTAGTTAAAATTCTCTGTGCCTTCTTATAGCTGTCAGAAAGCTATTCTGGACCTTCTGTCTCTCCTTGCAGGAAACCTTGTTCTGGTTTTGAGACTGAATTTGTTCAGGGATATTTAAACTCATTTCTTTTTGTGCCAATATTGTTTTTTTTCTTTTTTCTTTTTCTTTTTCTTTGTTCTTTTTTTTTAATCTTTGTCATTTATCTCACTCAAAGATTTAAAGTGAGCAGTCATATTCCTCTTGACCTCTGTTATGCTAGAACAAATAAGCCAGACCCTGCTGGAATCAGCCTACATCACAAATAGCACGGTAGTATACATTCCTTGACTTCCATCAAACCAACCAGCTCTGAGACAAGAAAATACACCGTACAGAACAATATCCATGCTACCTTTTCTTCTTCTTTCAAGCACAATTGAAATAATTGCAATGCTAGTGGAAATGGGATATATTGTGTCAATTAGAAATACCAGTTCACTCAGTGAGACTACAGCACTTTGGAATAGTGCTTCACATCAACACAGCTTAATTGTCATAAAAAAGAGTTCCATCTCAGTCACTGTTGTAGACCATCTCATGCTTGTTTAGCTACGAATGCAACTGTGTTGATCAAATACAAATAAAAGTTTAATACATGTTTTAGGCATTGTACCTTGGCTAAATATTTGAGTTCAAGTCCATATGCAGTACTGACACTGTTCAAGTCCATATGCAGATCAAACACTCCAACTACACTAGCATAGTAAGAAACACTTTGTTCAGTATCACTGATTCTTCTTATCGATATCACATCAGTGGTTCATTCAAACTCAAGTTTGTTTGTTTGTTTTTGTTTTCCTACATGAGTTGGTAGAAAAGGTTTAGACTGGTTTCAAAATGACAAGAAAATGACTCCAACTTCACTACTCTTAGAAACGTACATTTTTTTCTTGTTAGATAATATACTGTAACTTCTATACTTCAATATACAGTAGCATGGTACTGTATGAAGGGCTTGTTACCTGAAACAAAACAAAACACACAAACAAAACAACAGTGATTCTCTCCAAGATGCAAAACCAAGCAAGACCCCCTCAAAAAGATAGAAAGTAGCAATAAAAAGACTGTGACAACATAATTCTCATAAAGTAACAAAGATAGGAAAATTACACTATCTCAGCAGCAAGCTCTGGAGACAACTCCTATCACAATGATTAAAATGCCTGATGTGAAAGAAGTGACCTCTTTCACTCACCTCCAAAAGAAAATTATTCTCTGTAGTTAAAAGAATTAGCTCAAGCAAACCTCAATTTTAAAAATAGTGCACAGTGCACTGTAGTATTTAAATGTATAAGACATTGAATTTGGAGAGACAGTAGAATGTCAGCTCTATCTCCTAAACAGAAAAATAAAGATAAGAAGATATATATCGCTGAGTTATTAAGAAAAAATATGGCACCACTGTCAGTGTGTTTTACTCTCTCATGATAGTGATGGGTGGTTATTGAGCTACTATGTAAAAGCGTGCATCCGGGATTTTGTTTTATCCTTACTGATCAAAGGCAAAGCCAAGACCTTTATTGAACTGCTGATGTCAACTGTGACTCCTCACAGTTTTCAGCTATGTTCTCTCCTAAAACACAAAGCAGTCCTTCATCTTGCAATCTGAAACCTAAAAACTTGGAGTGGTTGTCAAGCAGGTCTCTCCAGAAATAGAATAATTCAGTACTGTATTTGAAAAAGTAATTTCAAACTCTTTGAATTAATTTATTTCTCTTTTTAAAAATATTTTTATATAGCTCTTAGCAAAATTGGATCTGAGTTTGAAAAGATTATGGCAGGTTGCCGACCCCAGTGATGCATGCAAACTAACACTTTCAGCACCTGCCAAGCATGCACACTGGGGCAGAGCCAAACCATAGCAAGTGTCAGGACCTCATCTGGTTTTGTCACTCCTACTCCAGGGCTTTGGCACCATACAGTTCACAGCACTGCCATCACTGAATTCAGCTAGGCAGGCAGTATTTTCTCTGCTGATACCAGCAGGCTCTGTATGACTTATACATGCAATCAACAGAAGGTTCTTATGCTTTCAAATATAAAAATACATGCAAAGAAAGTTATCTATGACAAATGGTCTTTAAAACAAAGAAGTTGAATAACAACCCTATTGTTGAAAATCTTAAAAAAGTAACTCTAATATTTATCAGACATGAATATTTTTGCAGAACTCTTCTATGCTGTTAAAGAGAAAATATAGAAATTCTAAACTTAAATTCAAGTGTGGAATCCAAATAATTCTTCTTGTGTGCTGTAGTTAAATTAGCTCAACCAAAGTTGTGGGTGACTGGAAACAGGGAAACGTTACTCCCATTTTTAAGAAAGGGAGAAAGGAAAACCTGGAGAACTACAGGCCAATGAGTCTCACCTCTGTGCCTGGGAAGATCATGGAGCAGATCCTCATAGAAGTTATTTTAAGGCACATATGGCTGTTTACGAGGGTGGATAGTAATAGGACAAGGGGGAATGGTTTTAAACTGAGATAGGGGAGGTTTGGGTGAGATATTTGGAGGAAGTTTTTCATACAGAGGGTGATGAGACACTGAAGCAGGTTGCCCAGGGATGTTGTAGATTCCCAATCCCTGAAGGCATGCAAGGACAGGCTGAATGTGGTTCTGGGCAGCCTGGTCTGGTGGTTGGTGACCCTGCACATAGCAGGGGGCTTGAAACGCAGTGATCATTGTAGTCCTTTTCAACCCAGGCCATTCTATGAGTCTATGAAATTTGAATTTAATAGGAAGTGTGTCTGGTGCACTATACCATTGAAACATAAATGGCTTTACACTCTTCAGGTTGAGATTTTAAGAGAAAAAAAGGGCTTCTCTGAAAAACTCCTTATTAATAAATTTTGTGGTTCATTGCAAGATAGCAATTCAGTGATGCAGAGCAAGATTTGATGTCAGACAAAAAGTGAAATCTGATGTGCTGGTACTGAGCCACTGCTACCAGTGGTTCTACAGAGAGCAAGAGGTTACCCCAAAGGGTATTACAAAACAATGTACTGCTTTCTGGAGATGAAACTGTAACACTTTAAATTCTGGACTTCTTTCTGCTTAGAAACTTACAGCTAAATGAAACTTATACTTAAAATCTATAATGGTGTCCTAAGATTTCCCAGTTTTCATTCCAAGAATATTAAATATCAAGGAAACAGCTATTTGAACATGGGAAATAATAATTGGTGCTATTATGTTTTGTTCTTTTATTTGCCTTATCTAAAGTGCTTGTAAAAGTAATAGGTGTGCATTCACCAGTCAAATTCAATAATACAATTTCTTTTGAAGAACAATTCAACTTTTAAGGAGAACATCTTGTTAATGGCATTTGCCAGTATTGTTTTGTGAGTGCCATTAAGTTTACTTGGCTAGTGATAATGTGTATTTTTGGCATATGGGAGAATCTTTAAAACTATAGCATCGTTACGCCACATTTATATTTCCTATTTTAATTTTATTTTGCCATAAGAGAAAATTGACAATGCATTAATTTAAGTATCCAATTTAAACCTGCCTGAAAATAAATGCATTCAAACTAGTAATAGCAAAGACAACAGCAGGCTAAAACATAAGGAAATGGAAGTATTATTAAAAAAATGGAAATTTTGATGGTACCACAGCTCTTTACAAGCACTCTTACAACAACAAAAATTGACTTATTATTGTTGATATTTCCTTCTTTACCCATCCTTAAGAAGCTGTAAAGATTTTCAAGGACTTAGTGTAGGAGGGATTGTTTTCTTCTTTCCATTTTTGAATTAGTACTGCATTTGAATCCAACAGCCCTGGAATACAGTAATAAATCAGAAGTTATTTTTCTGAATCAAATAAACCCACATTTTTTATTTTCCCTCCGCCTCCCCCTTCTCTTCTGTTCCCTGATGGAAAAAAGAGATACTGATTGTAAATGTGTTTTTATGTATAGGAATTAACAATTTGAGAATTAAAACTGGTGGTTTTTTTTTTTATTATTATTATTATTATTTTTATTTTTTTCAGTTTTGTTTTATTAGAAAAGAGAAACCAGTGATTCATTCTATTAAAATTTTCCTGATCACTTCAGATTTTCAAATAGTTGTAGTTTAGTAAGAAAACAACTTCTCCACAAGGATGTTACTGCACTGTTGTTCAAATTTAGCTCTTTAGGCAGTGAGTTTAAACTTTTATTGAAAAGTAGAACATCTTCCTCTTTCTAAAATGTACTCCTTTGTTATATTGTTTTATCATTTTATATATTGTTTCATATTTATTTATCTGTTATATTGTTTTATCATAATACTCCTGTCCCAGGACACATCTTGAAGGATTTCCAAAAGAAGAATACTATGTACAGTAAATGAGAATTAATGCTTCCTGTACCATCTCTATTATTTACATGAATAGATGGAAAATACAGATTACATAAATGGAAATGGTCCTAAGCATAAAATATAGAATGCTATGTAGAATATTTCTGAGGCTATAAGGTACATGCCCTGTTTTTTTTACAAAATTTAAATTTAAAAATAAACTGTTGAAGTCCTGTTCAGTCAGAACCAATTCTGATGGAAAAATAAGTTTCTGGCATCTTTAGATTTTACATATTTATGCCAGGGGTCATTTATGAATTAGACTGCACAGACTTATTTTGCTAATGATTGCTTTTCACAAGTATAGAGGAATCACAACAGGAGATAGCAATGAAATATGATCAGTTGACTTTGTTTATGGCCACAGGCAGTAGTCATTTGAATTTCTTGACAGTGAGTAGCTATTAGCAGACTTAGTTCAGCAGGTTAAAATATTTCAAACATAACTGTTAACAGAAGGAGAAGAAATTAAATAGTCAGACTTCAAGAAGTCTGAAGGAGGAGAGTTTTAAAATTATTTTTATTTTAACTTTCCATTAAAGGATTATAACATAGCAAGTATATTTTGAAATACTTCAAAGGATAGACATGCTTCAAGTCTGTAAGATTTTTTGAAGGAGAATCTCAGATGTCTCCTTCCTTTATGTATTTGAAACACTGAGGTAACTGGTAAAATAACTCTCCTCCATGTGCAGAACAAAGTTGCATAAAGTTTCCAGAGTCCTAAGAGAATTAGCTGATGTAGTTGCCAAGCCACTCTCTATGATATTTGAAAAGTTGTGGCAATCAGGTGAAGTTCCTGGTGATGGAAAAAAGGCAACATCACACCCATCTTTAAAAAGGGTAAAAAGAATGACCCCAGGAACTGCTGATCTGTCAGTCTCACCTCTTGCCAGGGAAGATAATGGAGCAAATACTGCTGGAAGCTATGTTAAGGCACTTGGAAGGCAGGGAGATGATACAGGAGAACCAGCATGGCTTCACTAAGGGGAAATCCTGCTTGACCAACCTAGTGGCCTTCTATGATGATGAAACTGCATCAGACAAGGAAAAAGCCACTAATGTAATTTATCTGAACTCAGTAAGGCCTTTGACACAGCATTCTTTTCTCAAGTTTGTGACTTGCAGTTGAGGAATTAATGTTATAAAGGCCTGCTTACAAAGGAGGAATGAATAATAGGGTACAATTATCTCAATTCTACAATGTGCCTACCTATCTGCATCAGTAGCATAACAAGAAGGAATCTCTGACTCTTATTTTGGAAGCACATCAACACATGATTGCATAGATTGGTAAGGTTTCATCATGGGAGTATTAACAATTATTAGGTTATAGAATTACAGTGTCTCCTCAGGGAAGGGACAAAAGAGAATATTGCACAGAGTGGGAAACACAGGTAAAAGCAGTTCACAGGTAGACAATAGAGTTGAGACTGGGACAGAGACGTGGTCTCTCAGAGACTTGATGGATGTATGATGAATTCAGAAGACTGATAAATGATCTTAAAATAGAAATATAACAAAATAAAAATAAAAGCATAATAGAAGTGTCTAGCGTTCTCTGTTGGCACAAGAAAAGTAAGCAGATGTGGAGAAGAGCATAAAATCAAGGGCAGGAAAACAGCCATGAGCCTTCTGCCTACTTTATTTATGCCAGAGTTCTGAAAACCAGGGTTTCAGAGGCTGCTGCTAATGAGACAAGAGCTGGGTCTACACAGCTGTCACTGTGCAGGCAAGGGAGAGGGGCAGAAGCAGCAAGAACAGCAAGATGATACTCTAGCACTGTCATTTTTACTTACTGTCTTAGCAAACATCTCTCTCATGGTTAGGTTAAAAAAATGTTTTTTGTACACTTCTTAGAAAACTTGGAGCACCGTATGGTGCACTGTGAAAAACTGATTAGCTAATGTCACCTCAGGCTTTGGTAAAAATATTACACAAGTAATGCAAGTAATGTTTATGAAAAGATCTAGAAAACCAATTGCTCAGAAATGATCACCAAATTTCAATGTCACAGATTTTAGATTTCCAGGTTGAAATTGTGGATTCCTGCCTCTCTGGATTTTTTTATTTCTTTTTTTTTTTTTTTTTTTTTTTTTTTTTTAAGACTTAAAGAAAGTTAATATCTGTGCAAATGAATCCCAGGTTGTTTTCAAGGGGTATATCCAACATTCAAATACAGTTCTGGAAAAATTAGTTCCAAATATATTATTGTGCTTATCATTATCTGTGCTCATCGGTCATGAGTATCTTATGTTATGTTCCATTTCAAAAGGTTTTTTTAAAGCTCTAAAACAGCTCTGAAAAAGAACATCTTATATGTGGAACCAGACTGGTAATCATATTAGTCTAATTAGTGTCTTAATGGTCTAATCAAAATCCAATAGCCCTTTACTCTGACAGTAATATTTATAGAAAAAGAGTCAATTTACTATTAATTGCCATTAAAATTACTGTTAAAACAGATATACATAGTTTTTTTCAGTATCAATCCATTTATCTTATGCTTGTTCCTATGTGTTTTTATGAAAACTTGTCAAAAGCATAAGTTCTTCACTGGGAGTAGTATGGCACTGAAGGTGAGGAGTCTTTGGTCTGTTTTGGTATTGAGTTTTAAGTTTTCAAACAAAATTCTATTTTTTTGTTGTTGTTGTTGTTTTGTTTTGTTTGTTTGTTTTTCCAGAGATATCTCAGTGCTGAGAAGATATTTAAATATTATTTGGGAAGATAACTCTTTGTAAATAGATTCCATCAGTCTTGAAAGCCATAATAAGAACAATAACAAGTTGATACTAACAGTGAGTTATAGGAAATCTATTCTGTGGGGTTTCCAGTATCTTTAGCATCTAATTCACATTGCTTATTTACTGGAACATTGTAAGGACTTGTTTAATCTTGGAGGAAGGACTGCAAGAAAATTACATCTAAACCTAGAGTTGCAATGATTTGTATAATTTCTCCATTTTCCTCAGTTGGTATAATTGTTCACTCATACTTGTGTACGAAGTGAGAAATTTAAAAGATGAAATAGCATAACATGCTTAGCAGAAAGTGTATTTTTTTAAAGATATGAATAGTTAGAGACAATGAGAGTGATCTGGCGTCCTTCTAGTGTGTTGACTGCACCACACTGCTTGGTGTTATTGGCAAATGTACTGAAGGTGAACTCCATCTCAATTGCCCAAAGATAAACAGCACCAGTAACACTGAGAAGCTCCAGTTCCTGAGAAATACCATTTGCCACTGGTCTCCACTTGAACATCAAGCTGATGACCACAACTTGTTTGTCTATCAAATCCATATCTCTTAAATAAAGAGGCAAGTATGTAGTGTGAAACACTGTCAGATTCTTTTCACAAGGCTAGGTAGATGACATCATTTGCTATCCTCTTAGCCGTTAATGATTTTAATAAAAGGATACCAAATTTGTCAGACATTATTTGCCTTTACATGTTAGCTGTCACCAACCACTTCTCTATTTTCCATGTACCTTCACAGGAAACTGGATTGACATTAGACTGCAACTTAGACCCAGCAGCCTGGATGTGAGATATGTGAGATACCCTATGATATAATTTTATTCCTACAAAATGTCTCTGATCGGCCTATCCTAAATTCATATTTTAGGGTAAAACCTCAAAATACAAGATCTGAGTCTGGGTCTTATGAAACAATTGACAAAAAACAAAGTATTAATCTTTTTTGTTCCATTTTATATGTTAATGTACATTTGAGTTGTACACAAAAAACCTTGGAGTTTATGACAGCAGTTATAAGTATACTGTCATCCTCTACCTACCACAACTTTAAACAAGAAAGCGTATGCTAAGAGAAAAGACTCAAGAGGTAGATAAAAAAAAACAATAAAAGTAAAAGATACGAAAATATTCAGGATAATGACCGAAGTTTGATTTCAGAGGACTCAGCAGTCTACCCCCAGGCTAGTGTCCCTGAATTAAGGGGCGAAATGTAAGTTGTATTTCTAATCACTTCTTAAATCAGCTTGTAAAGACACTGAATTTAGATCACAGGTATCACCCTCTCATTGCCAGTTACACACAGAGAGGCAAAAACACAGCAAAACATTATTCATCCACTAGATATTGCATGTCTATATTGGTTTTCTTGAAAACATAGAAAAATATGCTTAGAGAAAATTTCCTTGTTCCTAGAAGGAGACTAAAGAAGTATTTTCTGTGTGACTTAAGGAACCAGGAACCCCATTTAAAAATAAAAGACAGATTGAACAGTTATAAATCTGAACCCTATCCCTAACCCTAATCTGAATATAATTATACAACAGAATTGCAATTAATAACAAGTACATGAGAAAAAGATTATGTCTAATTCGGTAAGAAATACTCTAGCTGTTAGAGAACATGAATTATTTTATAGTCCAAGCAAAGTTGGACGTATCCAGTTTGTTGCCTGTAAGGGTTAGTAGGAAATTCAGAAATCTTTTACTTTGAAACACTGGTGCTGCTAGATTTTATCACTTCGGAATTAGTGAATACTTAAAAAAAATTCAGTTCACTCTTTCGTTTAATTATCTGCATAATATTTGACGTGGCCAAGCAACTTGGTTGGTACTCTGAGGATTACATGATTAGAGAGATTAATGAAAAGGAAAATCTTCTTGATGACTATTTGATGGTTCTTAATTCTACTTGTTAATTAGGTTAGTTGTATTTGATTTGGGGGTACAATTTAATCTGTTGCATTTTTAGTTTCATTTGTTGCTGAAATGAACTTAATATGACAGAGACTGTTCTAATATTAAAAGTATGAAATGAATTAATCCCTTTCAGTATGGCGAATACAAGAAGAAATTAAAGGGCGTGCTATTTAGTAACCTCCTTTTTTTAGCATATATATTTTTAGATCTATACTTGGTGAAATAGAATAGTTAATAATCAGCAATTGCAGAGCTCTTAGTTCTCTTTCAACTATTCAAAATTCAAAACCATGAGAGAAGCACAATCATAGATTGTTCATTTGTTCACCTACCAAATTATATCATGTTTTCTAACCCCCATGCTCCTATGCCTGATCAAATATCACCTTATTACAAATGTTTTTGAAATACAATGATACCTATATTTAGTTTTAAAAGATCTTTGTTGATGTATATGAAATTAGGTACTTTTTTTCTAATCAGTTCAATCTTATTTCTCTTCTAACGCCAAAGGTTAGGAAATAAATTCATAAAGAAAAATGAATTATATCTACATAAGCAGTACAATTGCACTGAAAATTCTTGTGTTACAATGTTAAGATAAAGAGAGAAAGAGGAAAAGGAATCACTAGTCTTGGATCCAATCCTGGGGCTGCCAACTGGGGTTTTCCATAGGGTGCAGAATGAAGTAAAGGGGTGGGAAAGGGTAGAGGCTGGCCCTTCTGGTCCCTATGGATAGTTGTACTCGGCTTCAGTTCTAGGATCGGTTGAGAAACTCCAAGGAGGTGACTAACATCATTGCCCCCTTCCAGGACTTGACCATTTCCTGATCATTGTTATGGACTGTTCCAGGGTTCATACAGCAGTCAAATTAAGGGAAAGGACACCTGGCTCCTACCTTTAGCTTGCCTCTCAGGATATTGTCCAGGCTCACGTGAACAGTAAGCTGGGCCTTGTCCGTTACACCCACAGAAGTTGCACAGCGTCCATCCTCGGAAATTTTCACATGCTGACTCACAACCACTTGAGGAACCTAATCTGTTCTCCTGGGTGACCCTGCTATGGAAAGGAAATAGGATTTGAAAGACCCTGAGACCCCTCCTAACAGGAATTATCCTGTGATCTTAAAAATATCTGTTCAGTCAGGTTATCTAAGCTATTTCATTCTCTTTTTCAAATCCATGCCCAAGAATTTAATTTGGTTTAATTATGTTTCTAATAGAAGGCCAGGCTATACCTAACTACTGAAAAAGCAAGGGATATTTCCAGAAATTTTATTTTAATCCACTTTACAGGCACACAATATATATATATCATTCTTTGCTTTCCAAAAAAACTTTGAAGAAATCATGGCTTCTAAGCAGCCTGCACCCATTGGTGAAGGTGAGACTAATCTGTTTAACTTATCTATATAGGTCCTCAGACAGTGATGGTGGAAAACAAGTAAAATAAGAATTTTAATGTGCTTTTTGAAGATTAATACTTCCTTAATATTGGAAAGTTCCCATATGTTACATTTTGTTTAATTAATAATTTTGTCCCTAGATGATAGAATTCTGGTAATTTCATGTACTAACTTCATAGAATCATAGAATCAAAGAATCATAGAATGGCTTGGGTCCTGCCATTATCTACCCTTGTGAAGAGTGGACTCCCTTCCTGTTTGTAGGCTCCCTTTTGGTACTGGAAGGCTGCAATGAGGTCACCCCGCAGCCTTCCTTTCTCTAGGCTGAACAAGCCCAGCATCCTCATCCTGTCTTTGATGGGGAGGTGCTCCAGGCCTCTGATCATCTTAGTGGCCTTCCTCTGGACCCTCTCCCAACAGCTCTCTGTCTTTCTTATACTAGGGGCTCCAGACCTGGACACAGTACTCCAGATGGGGCCTCACAAGAGCAGAGTAGAGCGGCAACCACCTCCTTGTCCCTGCTGGCCGCCCCTCTTCCAATGGAGCCCAGGATACCATTTGCTTTTCAAGCTGCGAGAACACATTGCTGACCTATGTTAAGTTCTTCAAACACCAGGAATCCTGGAGTCCTTTGGACTCTTTGTAGAATAAAATTATTTCAAAGTGACTGCTACCAAGAAAAATTTCTGAAGTCATGGTGCTATCTCTATAATAGTACTTACATTAAATGGTGTTACTTGATAAGAGCAAGGAAAGCAGAATCATAATATATCCAACAATCTGGACCAATTCTCTCCTAGTTGACACAAGTGTGCCAGTGGAAGTGACTACTTCCAGTTTCAGTAGAACAGCAAATGTCATTAGTTCTCTTCAGGCAAAGATCAGACAGAATTTTCTATGTGGGGTATAATGCTGGCTCCAGCTTTTCTGACTGTTCTTATCTGAAGCATATTGCAAGGCATATATATGAACGAAGCTCCTGTTAGATCAGTGGTGGCAATAATTTCTAGTAGGACATTGAAGGTTAGTAGCTAGAAAAATGATTTATTGTCATGACATGTTCCATCTTTGCCCTTATTTAAGGTCTAAGCTAATGTGTTAAACACACATTTGAATGGAAATATGACAAGGTTGTGTTGATTTTTTAAAAATTATTTTGTTTTCCAGAATTGGAAAACACAATTCCAGTTATGTGGTAGGATTTTTTGTTCTTTCATTATTTTATTCCTGCAAAAGCTTCAGGGAAAGACTATCATATCAATTCATTTTGAGTTTGAACTTTCTCTGTAATTGTTTCACACTGCAAAAAGGAAAAAAAGTGTTCAGCCAGCAGCAGATAACCTTCTTACTTCTGCCTGGCTCACCTCACTTAACTCCTAAACCTCAAGTGTGTTAATATCAAAAAAAGAATTTCTTAAAGTTGTAAATTGACTTCTGATGTTATCACTTGGCTAAATTCCCAAGCTGATATCACTGTATGAAAATCAATTCATCTGTGTCATCCTGGATTCATTTGTAATTTACTTTCTGAGATTAGATATTTCTTCCAGAGTGTCTAATCCCAAGATTGTTTTAATGATTTCTTGCTTATCTATTTGTAACATGGGAAAAATTTGTCAAATGGTTTGCTATATATCAGATGAAAAAACTTGTGTATTTTTCCCCTCTGAAAGAGCAGTTGAAGGTAAACAGCAGAGGTGCTCAAAAAAGCCTGAGAGAACGAATTCGGAAGACAGTTTTAATCTGTTATTTAGTCTGTTATTTTGTGAAATATGCAATAGTAGTTTATACTGAAGAAACTCTAGTTATTCAATTAAAATAAGTAGTATGCAAAGATGGAAGATATCAGTTGATAAAAAAGTCTGAGAAATTGGTGCAGGACAGTGAGAAATTCAAGTTGAGAGTGAGGTAAGTAAAACTCTAAGCCCAGTGCCTGTGTTTGTAGCTTTGCTGATCTCACTTAGAGCCGTAAAACACAAGTCTATTTCAAGCATGCATCAAAGAATACTAGTCTTAGGAGTGCAACGGTATTGCTGCACCGGGGTGTTATGTATCATTACCAGTGGGATGATTTGCATGCACAGTAAGATCCTCAGGCAAAAATGTTATACAGAAAAAGACTACAAACTGGACTCACTGGATATGGTCTTAGCTATTTCAAAGAAAAAAGTGACTACTTGCAAATTTGTGTTGAGTGTTGCAATGTTTTAGCCAGGAAAAAAAGAAGGATGAAAATCTGCAAAATAAATAATAATTAAAAAAAACTGCTTTTGACATATAGATAATTGATTTTTGAATGAATTTCTGCAGAACATTTCTTCTGGTTAAACAGAAATAACATCAAAACTATCAGGGCATACTGGGTTTCCATAATGTTTATTTATTCGTTTGTTTGTTTGTTTGTTTGTTCGTTTTTACTGTGATAACAAGGAAAAAAAGTAGTTCACACAAAATATTTTAATTCCCAGAGTATTGGAAAGAAGAAATAACTGCACAGCTGTAATGTAGATTCTTTCTTGCATCTTTTTATTCACTTCTTAAAGTACCTTCTGCTTCATGTGTTTAAGCACATGATGGAGCACATAGTAAAGACACACTGCATGCTTCCATCTTCCAGTTATTTGAGACTGAGTTGAAAATTCAGTGGGATGAAAATTTCTGAACAACTACATCCAGGAAAGGTGACCCAGAGAAAAGCAAAACTGAAGTAAAGTCCTAATTATTAACCAAAATAGAAATGCAAGCAGATTTTTAAAAGGCTTTGTCTCTAGAGATATTTGGAAGAAGGTACGAGAGCAATGCAAGGAATCAGAGCAGTGAAATGATATCATCTCAGCTCTGATGAAGGGAATTTGTTTTAGTGACAATTGCTGGATGAAGTTGAGGAGTGCAATAACAGAAGCAAAAGTTTATAAAGTAAGTGGCTGCAGTAGTCAAGATAACAAAATTTGAGATGCCCAGAAATTTACTTGTCATATTGAAACAATTTGCCCATTATTAAAAAAAAAAAAAAAAAAAAAAAAAAAAAAAAAAAAAGGAGAAAGAAAAGGAGAAAGAAAGAAGTAAAAGAAGTAAAAAGGCTAGAAAAAAGGAGAGAAGAAGGAAAAGGTGGGGGGAGGGGGGGGGAGTGGAGAGGATGGGGGGAATCATTACCCAATTACTCATGGGAACCTTCAGCCTCTGTGTGTCTGTTTAATTCTTGGTAAAAGCTTCACAGGTGGTTACAGTCCTGGTCAGTCTCATAAAAGGCTTTTTATTCAGTGCTTGGTGAACTACTTCTAAAAAGCCTGAATACTGTGAGATTTAATGACTGTTGAAAGGACTGGCTTGGATCACATTTGATAGACAGAAAATCTATTCCTACTAGAAACTTTCATCTAGATAATCTTCTGTTACAACTTTTAGAGGATTGCATCAAATTCTCTTCTAGAAATAATCCTGTGCTATTCCTCAGTATGCCTCATGCAGCTAACAAGAAAGATAGAGTGAATAGTCTCCGTAATTGGTGGTGAATCCTTCTTATAACATTTCTTGAAAACAAATTCCCTCATTCCCCTAAGAAAGATAAAACAGTAAAAAAAAGCTCCAAAAGTAAGAATTGATTCAAATGGAGGGGATATTTAGTGTGTTTTCTGTAGTAGCAAAGCTACAGTGAATATCTTGCTAACTGGCTGTGTTTAACAGTAGTATCATACAATTTTTCAATAATGCCAAACTAACAAGCTTTGAGCTAAGGCTATAGCTGTCTGAGGATCATACATGAAACTGAAGGATTGGCGTGAGGTCAGTAAACATTTGATCTAGAAGGCCTGGTACTATTGTTTATACTTGTTCTGAGTTCCGTGACTGCTTACAGGGCTCCCTCAAGGATGTAGCATTTAGGTACAGACATAACTATAGATGCCAGGCATAGATATATATAGACAAACTCAAAGCAAATGATACAGAATATTCACCACACACAGCGCAGACTATCCTCAAGAAGTTTTCCCTCCTGGCAAACTCCCTAATTTATTGTTCTGAATGAAGACACAAGATAACTCTTTGGCTAGTTTGGGTTGGCTGTCCTGTTCTGTCTTCTCCCAGCTCCTCATACACCTTTAGTTCCATGCTCATGCAGGGTATCGTGAAAAGCAGAAATGCCCTTGGTTCTTTACAGAACTGCTCAGCAACCACTAAAACATCAATGTGATATCAACATTGCTGTACTCTGAAGCCGAAACACAACACCATGCCAGCTAATATGAAGAAAACTATGTCCCAGCTGAAATTGAGACAGATTTGTTTCAAAAGTTGAAAAAAAAAAAAACCAACAAAAAAAGAAGCCACTAAATATGCAGATCTAAAACTTATTTCCTTACCTGTCATGCTTCGAGCTATTATTGAGTTATATAATATTTCTTAAAGTTAAAACATTTCTAGAACCTATAAAACAGCTTGAACTGCTGAGTATATTTCTTTTTATAAACTGTCTTCAAAAAAACCAACCATATGGATCTGCCTCTTTTACAATGTATTTTACTGAGCTAAACTCTCTTTAAAGAAGAATTAGAACAGTAATAACAAGAAACATTGTCAGTATTTAAACATTTTGATCCCAAAGCATTTGACACGGATTTATCTGATGTACTATAAAGAAGAAAACCATTAAATTGATCCTATTGTCTGGCATATTTTGCAAGCACATTTCTGTAATTTTGTGATAAGTACATTCTTTCTTGAAGACTAATAGCTACAAGGAACAAAATTGTTGGATTACCCTAAGGGCTTTTTTTGTTTTGTTTTATTTTTTAATTAATTTATTCAAAAAGATAATTTCTGTCAATTTTGGTGTGGCTGCCCAGAGAGCTGTGGTGCCCCATCCCTGGAGGTGCTCAAGGCCAGGTTGAATGGGCCCTGGGCAGCCTGAGCTGGTGGGTGGCAATCAGCCCAAAGCAGGGCATTGGATTGGGCTTTGAGGTTCCTTCCAACCCAAACCATTCTATGATTCTGTGATTCCATGATTCTAAACTAAAAACTCTCTGTATCTGCTTCTGGCTGAAAAACTTGACACATTTGGAAATTTAGTTTTTATTGAAAAAATAAAGAATAAATCTGCTGGTTATTCAACTGACACTGTTTAAGTGACTTAAAAGGTGTTAATTGAAAACATGGTAGATTTATTTAGAAACACAGACCTTGATTACCAAGTAAAATAATGTATAATTAAGGGAATATTTTACATCAAAGTTGAAAAATAGTTTCACTGCATTGAAATAGGAACTTCATTAATGGTTGGAGTGAGGCTAAATTTCATCCTTACGTGTTTAACGATTATCAAATACATGTGAAGTGCTGAACTCTGAATACCTCTGTGAGGTCTGTAGAAACATCCACCTCTCAAGCATTATTTTCTACAGTATACAACCTGAAAATAAACAGCATATTTCCTGCACTTGATTATGCAGTGCTTATTCTCAAGTTTGTAAGAATCTTTTCTCTATACTGGAAACTAAAAAGTACTTCCTCCTTTATATGTCTTCCTTGTTAGAGCTGTGTCTTGCAGAGGATTGCAATGTGATCCAGCACAATGCTGCCCCACACCCTAGGGAAGATGATACTTAAAAACTGAGCCCATGTTCCCCATTCTGTTTTGGAGAGCTATCACCAAGATAAAGATGAAAGAGATGCAAATGAACCTGCACATTCCTTTTAAATAGAGTCATAGCCTTACTTTGCAGAATCTGGTACCTAAAATGTATCAGCTATAGTGGAAATAAATAATGTTTTATTTAAAAAGTTATAGATTGCAAAGAAGCTGAGTTATGCATCTCAAATTTTGTGTGAAAACAAGCATTGTTTCTATTTCAGTCACAGAGAGAACTGAGCAATGATATGCCCTCATCTCATCAAAATTTATTTTCTGTCTCTCTTGCTGTGGAGCCTCTACTGCCATCTGGTATATTTTATTTTCTTCTCTTTCAGATCCGTATTCTTAAGAGCCAGCTGCCACACAGTTTTAAAATTCTCAGTGCCTCCCTCCAATAGTTCCATACTTGAGTGACACCAGCTATCCTTTTCACTGCTGGAGAGGCTTTAATATATATTGACTCACAGAGCCCAGCATCACAGGTTGTGACCTGTGTAGGCTGTGACTTGTAGGTCACATCATAGGGTTTTGAGCCTACCATTGTTCAAGTTAAACACAAGCCAGGTGGATGAGCAAAAGTCAAGAGTCAGCTCTTTATAAAAGAATTAATTCACCTTCATTCTTTTTTTCTTTTTTTCTTTTTTGTAATCCATCTCATATTAGTTGCGTATCAAAACTGGAATCATAGAATCATAGAATCATTAAAGTTGGTGAAGACCACTAAGATCGTTTAGCCCAGCCATCATACTCACTAATCCATGTTATTCAATGCAACATTTTTCAAATAACTCCAGAAATGGTAACTCCACCACCTCCCTGGGCAATATACCTACTGTTCTGTGTTCAGAGTTTGGAAGCGCTGCTAAGAAGACTCTCAAAAACAATGTTAAAATAATTTACCTGGTTTACCACATGAATGGAAAATCAAGTCATCGGAAGGTAACTTATTTGAAGCTCAGTTTGAGCCTGTTGTCTTTCTCCTTTCTCCTCCATCCCCGTGCCTTTTACAGCAGTGGTAGAAGCCGAAGCAGTTTCAGTCTATAGACCAGATGTTATCTGTATGCTGATGACACCAGATAAAAGATTGGCCCAGCACCTGATGAAATTGGATCACCTTGGCAAGCAGATTTTCTGGTATTTCAGAAGTGCTTGGTATGTAATAAATTAGTACTAAACTTCGAGGGAAAGTTATAAAATTCACCTTTAATTCCAAATTAAGAACATTAGAAGCTCAGTTGCTGTTAGGTAATGCATATATTAATGATTTCTTTTTTTCCTTTGGAGCTATTCAATTTCTTTAAATACTCTGCTATTTGCCCATCTAAATTACTTTTTTGCCTGGACTGAAGTTAAGAATTTTAACATGGTCCTTTGGAATTGTACCTGAATATGTTATCTTTCAGGAACAACTGTCACTGTCCTTCATGTAATTACTAGAAACAGATTTCCTGAGCAAATTCAAATATAGAGCTCCTGATCTAGGAATCACATATTGATCCACAGAGGGAGCATGCTCACTGCCTGTCACAGCAGGTACAAGACGTTTTGAGATAAAACCCATTGCAGACTGGGAATACTTTTGTGGTCTTAAAGATCTGTGACATGGCTGCACGATTTGTACTCCTCTTTGCACAGTGACATGTTAAAACCTTTGTGTTGCCCTCACCTATGACACAGCTCTGCAGGATTTCTGCTTTGTTCTGCTTTATTTTCAGTCATAATAGCACCGTTTCCTGATCTCTGCTTTAGAGGTTCATATAACAGGTTGGATGGGGGCAAGATTTTAATTCCACTCTTTTAGGGTTGCTTTGCTGGACAGATTAGTTAAAACTGCTTGTCTTGACTTTGATAAATACTTTATTCTAAGATTTTTTTTTTTTTTTTACATGAAGCAATCATAAGTTTTATTAATACTTATAAATTTTCTACAGTGTCTTCTTACTTCTAAGATGTAAAATTCTATAAAATAAAAATGCAAATGAAGCATACAGTATCCAATTATTTGTTTTAGTATGCATTTTTGTGACTGTCTGTTGATTTCAGTCATATTGCACTTGCTGAACATTTTTTACTGACATTTCTGACATTAAATCTCTGTCTTGAATATTAAATCTGATGGTAACAATTACACTATCCATGCAGAAAATATTTTCATACTTCATACAAAACTCCTTGAGAAAAAATGGTTTGATTATTTCTATTGATATTGTAAATAAATGATAACTTTCTTGCAAAACTGTTAGAAGTATTAGTTTCAGCTCTGATACATGGAAAGAAGTATCAGAAAAGGCATGGGGAAAAAAAAAAAAAAAAGGAGGGAAAATAGCAGAAGGAAGACTTATTTTGTGAATATTGGGAAGTGAGATGGCATGACAATATCTATGTACTAATATGAACAGTTCTGAATGATTGACTACTGCAGTCAAAATTCCACACTTGTCTGATTGTATGAAAGTTACTACAGAAGAATAAAAACCAACAGGAATAATGATAAAAGACAAAAACGATAGTTATGTATACACCTTTACAGGTGCTGCTCACACTGTCCTGCCAGAGAGGAAGATGAGGGGACGCAAGGTGCTGGAAGGGGACAAAATGAGGACAGCTGATCAAAAATAAAGGGATATCTGATAGCATGTGGTGTCATAGAATCATTGAATCACAGAATCACAAGGTTGGAAACAATTTGCAAGATCATCTAGTCCAATGATCGTCCCATCACCATTGCTACCACAAGCACTAAGCCATATCTCGTAGCTCCTCATCCAGATGCCTCTTGAACACTGCCAGAGACGGCGACTCCACCACTTCCCTGGGCAGCCATTCCAGTGCCTGACCACTCTCTGAGAGAAAAAGTTATTCCTTATGTCTAATCTAAACCTCTTCTGGTCATGCAGAGCAATAAAAGTTGGGAGTTTGCCAGGGGGATGTTGCTGGTTGGGCTGAGTGAATATTGGCCGCTGGGTGGTGAGCAATTGGATTATGCATTACCACCAGCTTCTTTTCCCCAGTAGATATCAGGGTTTCCCTAACGTTGAGCATTTCTTTCCAGTTTTAGGCTCTTTCCGTAACACTGGGAAGCTGTCTTCTGAATCAGGGGTACGTGAGGACTCCAGATTTTAGAAGAAGCATCTGCTGTTTCAGGAATAAAAATGTGTCTGAAACAACACGGAACACCTTCTTTACAGGAAAGGCTGAGAAAGCTGGGACTGATCAGCTTGGAGAAGAGAAAGCTCCAGGGAGACCTGGAAGTGATCTTTCAGTAGGTAAAGGGGGTGGGGGGAGGGAAGGCTGGGGCTGTTAGAAAAAAGGGGACAGACTCTTTAGCGGGATCTGTTGTGATAGGATGAAGGTAATGGTTTCAAACTAAAACAATAGAGATTTAGACTGGATATAAGGAACAAGCTTTTATGATTAGGGTGGTAAGGCAGTGGCACAGGTTGCCACGAGAGGTGTTGGCTGCCATGTCCCTAGAGGCACTCAAAGTCAGGCAATTTCACCCCTTTTTTTCATGCTTCATTTTGTACATTTTCATTTACATTCCTTGTGAAGAAAGAAAGAAAGAGATTTTTTTAAATTGGTTGGCATTCTATTGATTTTCTTCAGTTACCTGTGAATCAACTGAAATGAAACTGAAAATAAATTAATTAAAGATCATCCTATTAGCAGAAATCAATATAATTCAGCTTGTATTCAGTACTTTAAAATGTTCTTATATATGAATTATTGTTAAAGGTTAAATTCTTCTGAAAATAACACTATGCCATATCAAGCCAGAAATAAGGTAACTTCGTAACCTTTATCACATTCTTCCAAGTCAATAGTTTTATATGATCAAGTTGTCTGTATCTCTCTTTCAGCCCTTCTTTAATAAAACTGATATGAAACAGAGTTCAAGCACATTTTCTATGTGCTTTTCTATTTTCTAACAAAAGAAGTCTTAAAGAGATGAAATTTCTCCTGGTTTCAAGAATAACATTTGTAAGATGTCATTTCTTCAGTCATCAGAGCCCAGTAAAAGCAGGTAAACCATAGTAACTAATCCCCTCATCATCTCCAAGAGAACCTGACTCCAGAGAATCATCTGGACATTATATAGTTAAGTGAATGTTAAGTCAAAGCATATGTTGCCTCTGATTCAGACAGAAAAACTGGAGATTTGAGAAAGAGAAGTGTTTTGAGGATGAAAGCATGAAAGGGAGTTGAGAATAGGAGTATGATGATGGACAAAGAGGATTAGTAAAGAATTAGTCAATGGAAGCTGGAAATAAATCTGTGGACAGCTTGGTACCATTAATTCTAGTTTTCACAAGAACAACTGCATCAGAATAAGGGGACAGATTCTTTAGCATGGTCTATTTTGATAAAAACAAAGGGAAATGGTTTCAAACTATAAAAAGGGGAGATTTAGATTGGATATAACGAGGATTTTGCAGTAAGGGTAGTGGAGCATCGGCACAGGTTGCCCAAGAAGGTGGTGGATGTCCCATACCTGGAAAACTCAAAGTCAGGCTGGACAGAGTTCTGAGAAGTCTCATCAAGCTGTCAATGTCCCTATTCATTGTAGAGGATTTGTAGAGGATTTCTATAATTCAATAACATCATCTTTTATTTTCCATTTGTGTTTGTGATTCTTTATTGCCAACAAAGTATTTATCTTGATGTCACTGTTTCTCTCAAAGGACTTTTTACTTGCTTTTATGACTATACTGACAAACATTTCAACTGGTTACAAAATAATTTTTGCTATAATTTAAATAAATAAAGTTTTGAAAACAAGCAAGCAACAACACAACAAGCAAACAACAACAGCAAGAAACAACACAGCAATTCTGAAGCTTGCCTCTCTGGTTCTGAGTAGGAGATGAAAAGGAAGAAATAGAGAAAAAAAGAATACACTGATGTTTTTAAACTTCACAGATGTATCTCTAAATCACTTAATCTTATTAAGTGCCTTGTTATCCTCATTTTTTTCCCATGAAACATCAGTGTTATGGCACCCCTGGTGCAAACCAGCTCTGAATCAAAGACTGACTGCTGAGCTGTGAATGCTGGGCTTTCAAGAACAAAGTAGGGTTCTGTTTTTTTTTTTGTTGTTGTTGGTGGTGGCTTTTTTTTTTTTTTTTCCCATCTGAAGGGATAAAGAATGGAAAACATTCACTTTAGCTTTCTTTTACTGTATCTTACCTCTGAGTTTACACCACTCATGGTACACTCAAACTAAGACTTCTGAGAGAAACTTCAGAGATCATAACCATATGGTGAAAAAAAAAAAAAAAAAGCTTGCAACAGTTGAGAGAAGAGAATTTCAGTTAATGTAAATTGCAAGATATCTGTTTTGACAAAACAAAACAAAAAAAAACAAACCCTACATATTTTCCTTTGATGAATGCCTTCAATTCCTTGCTAGAAGACTCTACAGAGTATTAACTTAGCCTACAGAAATTTCACAGAATGGTGGGGATTCAAAGGTCCTTCTAGAGATCATCACATCCAACCCCCTGCTAAAGCAGGTTCCCGACAACAGGTAGTACAGGTAGATGTCCAAACGAGTCCAGAGAAGGAGACTCCACAACTTTGCTGGGCAGCCTGTTCTAGAACCCCTTTGCTCAGACAGTAAAGTTCTTCCTTGTGTCATTTTGGGACTTTCTGTGTTCCAGTGTCTACCCATTGCCCCATGTTCTATTTCTGCAGGAAACTGAAGTGAGTCTGACTCCATCAATTTGACTCCCACACTTTAGATGTTTATAAGCATGGATGAGATCCTCCCTCAGTCTGCTCCAGGTATGCCCCCTTCATATTCCCAGGTCTCAGCCTTTGTTGCATGACAAATGCTATAGGCCCCTCGTCTTCTTTGTGGCTCTACACACTAGATTCTTTGTAGGAGATCCCTGTCTTTTTTGAACTGAGGACCCCAGAATTGGACACTACTATAGATATGGCCTCACCAGGGCAGAGTACTGGGGGAGGATTACCTCCCTCGACCTGCTGGCCTTTCTCTTTTTAATGCACCCCAGGATACCACTGGCCTTCTTGGCCACAAGGGCACACTCTATAATTTCCTTCATCAACAAGACTTAAACTAACATTGAGCCCACATTTTATATTTTGATCAGTTTCTCCTTTAAAATTTCGTATCCCAGCTGATATGTTTTTTTTCTTGTTTCTCTCAGCCTTTATTACAGAGAAAATCTTGCAGTGTGAAAGAGCTGACTCCTTGGGTCAGCTGTCCTGGCTGTGTCGCCTCCAAACTTTTTGTTCCTCATGAGAAACAGAAAAACCTTGGCTCCGTATGCGCAGCAAGGAGAACAATGGCACGATTTTCTTGCATACTTTTCCCAGCTGTAATTGAGAGAAAGGGACTTCTAAACTGCTTGGTATTGATCCTAGAAAATTCAGGCACCATAAAATGTATCAGTGGATATACAGTTCTTGCAGCTGGTGTTTAGCCACAGTGGATGGAAAGACCTCACCTCTTTCAAGTTTCACAAGCTGAGATATGGGAAGATGAGAGACTTGGTAAGTGTGAGCACGCAACCTAGGGTAAGAATCAAAATCTAGTTTTGTTATATTGACGGTAAATATAAAGGCTATAGTAATGAAAATTTCATTCAGCCCTCACACGTGGGCTTTTTTTTCAGTAAATTTCCTGTGCGTGAATACAGTGGGGGGTTGTAAAAATGATCAAGTTCCCAGCAGCAATACAAAGTAAATTCTAACACTTAAAATTGGTTTTGAATATTGTGCCCTTTCGTCTCCTGCAAATGTAATGTTTTGCCAAACATATTTGATTTCAGTTTATTTGTTTGTTTGTTTGTTGTATTCTGGGACAACAGAGTTAAACCTGGTGATTAGGCACATGGGAAATTTGAAGCAACATCCAAAATTCTAAGGATATTACTGTTGGACTGCACCTGTATCCTATTCCCGTTATACTGGAACTTCATTCACTAGGATCATACCAATTTCAGTAAAAAGCAGAATGTATACTGAATATTGCATGTCAGAAATCTACAGGATCAGTGTATGTGCTTAGAAACGATATAGTGTCCCAGGTTATTAAAATATTAACATCTTAAGGGGCCTTTCATCTCAGCTTTCAGATCCTTCTTGTGAACTTGCATGAATGTCTGGCTTCAGTCCTCTGGGCCCTATCTATTCATTTGGGAAATCTTGGCTTCAAAGAACTTACTTGCAGAAGAGATGCTGTACCTGACACCACACCATAAGCAGTAGCACATCCTGCTGCTAACTTCAGTGCTTTTGTGAGTACGCTACAACTGTACACATGAGCAATTTTCACAGTTAACAGTAGTTTGCTTGAAATTTTAGAGTAGAGTTTTAGGATTTGGTCCTCTTTGGATCAAAAGGACAAAGTACATATCTACATGGTTAAAGCATATATGCACACAGTGTGCTTTGTCCTTGGTGAGCAGAGGCTCTGGTCCACACAAACCACACAAAGCCATGTCCCTCCAAAGCAGTTTGGCCACATCCATACATCACTTGGTCTTGGTTCTGTGTCACATGCAATGCTCCTCAAGTTCCTTTTCTTTATCAGCTGCATCCTTCAAATATTTTCTCCACTGAAAACAATTTCTATAAAAATTATTCCTCCTAAAAATGAATTTTTATCATAAGGAACTGATAGATGGTGCTCTGAAAGAAAGCTTAGAAACAAACTAATGTTTATGCAGTGTAGAAGATCAAGGAATGAGAGAATAACTCTTAGAAGCCAAATTATTGAGCAAGATAATCAGGCTCCAGGTATATTTCTATCCAGAACACAGATTTTCAATCAGGGCAACTTTGTCAGATCAGTACAAAGTCTTGACTGGAATTTGGATATTCCCTACAAAGACACTGAATTTGTACAAAGAGGGATTTAAAATACTCTGCTTTGGTATCGCAAATGTTCTATTTGTTCATAAAATTTATCCGGGGAAACTCTATGAGGTATATGAAAGGATTTCTTTTTTTACCATTATGATTTCTTTAAAACTACCTCTGATATCTTTCGAACAGAAGTTCAGTATAAATGTAATATATTATCATTATAAAAGCTATTCCTGTGTAATATATTTATAGAATAAATATTTTCAGAAAATATAATTTTGTTGGTTCTTTGACTTTAGACTTTAAGAATAAAACTGTGGCCTTCACATTTTAATAATGACACGACATAGGGCAAAATAGAAGAGGGATATAAGGTCAAGCCAATGTTAATATATTTACCAGGCAAATATCTTCCACTAGATCTTTAATCTACTGAACAATGTTATCAATTAGTGAAGTACATTGATTAAGTAAATCAATAAAATTCTTACTTAACAATTCAGATTTTTCTTTGGTCATTCTCTGACATTATGGTGTCTACTTGTTGCACATAATTTTTTTTTCTTCTGGTAGAATATCCATATTCTACATTGAATGTACAGAAAATCTGTGCTAATATTTACAGTGATATATGAGTATTGTTTGTTCATTACTTATTTAGATGTAAAAAAAAACCCACACATCTAGTCTCAGTCATAGTTTCCTCGATCATACAGATTAATATGTTGAATTTCTTTTATTCTAAAATAAGGCCTTGGTTCACATAGTGTGTATATCTTTTGTTACAGTTCAGTTCCAGTTAGGAACAACAATAACAAAAATAAACATCAGACTGTTCACCACACAGGCAATAGTACATGATCACATGTGTAGAAATAATGAAATTCAGTAATTAATTAAGTTTTTGTCATCCTTTTGTTATGCAAGATGTTTCAGACATCCCATATATAAAATGCAAATCTAATTTCCAGTGTCACTCTAAAATGCTCCTGACAACTTTGCAGCTATTTTTAAGGGACCAAAAAAAATAAATAAATAAAAATAAAAGTATATATATATATTTTTTTTTCCCCAATTCAAACAGATACATATTCTTGCTTTGTTTTTGTTTTTGTTTTTTTTTTTCTATTCACTTGCTAATTAAACAGCATATTTTCAAATAAAAGCTAATTTTATTTAAATGTTTTGTTGTCTGTAACAGAGGTTTAACTTGTATATACTGTTTTCTGCACTATTCAAATCTCAATGTGGTATCAGTTGTGATTTCTTTAATTTACCATTTTATTGGACTTTCTGACCCATGGAAATGAATATGAGTTTTGGCAATGACATCAACAAATGAAAGTTCCACCTAAGTTTATTAATGAAAATGTTAAAATAGTACCCAATTAAACAAAGAACCAAACCTCATCAAAACTTGGTATAGTTGTTCTTCATCATTCTGTTTTACAGTCCTCTAGTTAGATTCTGTCAATATGAAAGATTAATTTGCCAAGTTGATTTTAATTAATTTTGAGAGTAAGATCATTCACTAGCTTTGTAATAACATCAAAAAGCAATCAGACCTGTCTGACAAGATTAAATTCTTATAAACCTATGATGAAGTATCACAAACATGTACCACAGGCGGCAGGGGTGGGCATTTCTTCCCTTATCCAAAGCCAGCACAAGATTGTTCCACCAGCTGTACTATGCAAAGACTGTTTCACCAGTTGTATTATGCACCAGTTCTAAAGGAGTAAAATTTTGCTCATTTGTGTGAGTTCAAGAAGAAAGCACTGAATACAGGGCTACAAAGGGTTGTCAGCCCTAGCTTGCTCCTCAGAAAAGAGGAACAAATGAGATGGTAATGAGGCGCGTTAAAGCTAAACCACACAATGCAACTCTGCACGGAATCTCTGTGCAAGTGGCATATCTCTGCTGCATGATGGTTAGGAAAGTTCATAGAATGGTCAAAAAATGACTAGCAAGGTTAAAAAAATTGCAATGACTAGTAGAGATTTTTAAAAAATGAAGCAGATGTTTTTAATGAGAGGTTCAAATAATAAAAATAATAGAAGAAAAATAGGGCAATTCTCTAAGATTCTTCATTGTGACTGTGAAAGACAATGTGATTGCAACTCTTCATGGATTAATTTGTTTTCATACATACAAGCTGAATATTCTAACCAGCAAGATACAGACACAAGGGTGGTGTTCTTTTTCATCTGTACTTCTGAAGAAACTAGATACCATTATTTCAGTTCTAGCAAAGAACCTAAAAACCTTTGAGGATCAGGGCCATACCACATTAAAAGAATTTATATTCCAAGATGAAGACAGTTATGAACAAAACTCAGTAGGAAGAAAAAAATAAGAAAAGTGTGGATGATTAGGAAATGTTTAAAAATTATTTACCCTGTGTTTTTCTAATTGCCTACAATTCCCAGTTATTCACACACACACCTGAAGGACTTTCATTTAAAAAATCTGGGTCAAGAGGGGAAGTGATAGTTACATTTAAATGTCTCCCCTTCTTACATTTGCAATGGAAATAAAGTACTTAAAAAAAAATCATAAAAAAGGTAAGTTAGAGAACACAGGTAATTTAAAGGTAAATAAAGTATATCAGTGAAAAGTTTCTGGTTAGCAGAGATCAGGAATATGGAACAGAGCTATTTTAAGTATATAAGAGGAAATAAGAAATAAGAAGATGCTCAGATCCTATAATGCAATATTGCTTTTAGTCATAATTCAGACAAGAAACACATTATCTTTTTAATCTGAAAACCTAGATACTGTGCATCTAGAAATGCTAGTTACCATTAAAGGAACAAGAAAGCCTGCACATATATATCAGTATAGGATTCTTTAAGATGTTTGGAAAACTTAAATGGTTGCAGAGATTAGTAAGAACGGAGAATGGAATCAATATTTTATAAAGCCTGAGTGAGCATCTTAATGCCTTTTAACATGATGTGCCTTCCAGGCAAGATTTTGAATTTGTTAGACTGGTGAAGGGTTAGACAAAAATGAATGCCTATCAGTGGCTTTAATGAGCACAGATTCATACTTAACCATAAAGTCTTTAAATTTACTGTGCTGATACAGTCAATTTCTTTGAGACATTTTACTTTGGTCCAGGAGATACTAATTTTAACTTTTGAAAAAGTAAAGCCATGTAATTAATAACTGGCATGTCTGATACATTTCCAAAAGCAACCTAACCATGCATTAGTATTATTTTTATTGACTGTCTCATAAGACTGTACCCTTCAACCAACACCATCTGCCCACAAAACTTGTTGGTAACACAGCCCTGATATCAGCTTTTCTTGATAAGGTGTTCATAAATAGTGATCAGGGGAAATCTGTTAGAGTGATCTGAGGTCTGAAAAATTTTATTTACAGTAAGACATGAAGGAAAACTCATTTTGTTTATGCAAGTTATTTGGTAATAATAGTCTATTATTTTTGTTTGTTTTTGCATTTGCACTGTATGAATTAAATTCAAATAAAATTTACTGTATACAGGAAGATAAAATCAACATACAGGAAATGTAGATAATTCTACTCAGATGCTAGGAAAAAAAAGGTTTTACTGCAAGACTTTTCTAAAACTGGAAAGGGAAGAGTCTGCTCAGAGGTACTATGGATTTTTTGTCCTTGGACCCAACTAAATGTATAAATAGTTCTATCTGGACATGCTCTGGCTGACACTGTTTGAACAGCAGGGGAGGACTGGGCAATTTCCAGATATCTCTTCCTACCTCAGCTGCTCTTGGATTGTGTGGTCTTGTGACATATGTACATGGTGACTTCCATATGTTATGAAAGTAATTGCTGCATTTGAATAAACATAGCAGAGTGAAGTTACAAATCATAACTCTTATGAGGAAATTGTTTTTGTGACTTACATCATGCAGATAACACATGTCCATTCATCTTCATGGTATATCATCTAAGGTACTTATTTAACATTAAATACTATGTCTGTTTGTGCTTGATTCCTCATCTGAGCCGTTTTCTCAGCAGTATCAAAATTCTACTTCCTTGTATTTCCCATGCAGCACAGAGGTAACAGTTTTGTAGGTGAAATAAATACTCAGGCTCAACAGCAATGCCAGGAAACATAAGAGATGTCCTCATAGGATATTTGGGAAATAAGAAGTAAAATATAGATGGCCTGGATGCAAATGGTTTTATTGTCAATAGGAAAAAAGTGGTTTATATATTTAGTTCTGGCTGATCTGTAGATTATTCTGAAGGCCCACATCACCACGGCTTCTGTTTCACACAGCATGCAGGATTTACTCTGCTACTTTTTAGATAAAATTTTTCCTACAGGATTACAAGTGCACCCTGTGGCTGCAGCTACAGTTTAGTGCTATGGAGGAACAATTATTTTCATGAATATTAGCAAAGATGTTAAAAATCAACCCTGAAAACCATGGAGGGTGGGGAAAAAAAAAAAAAAAGAAAGGAGAAGAAAAATATCTCTCCCTAAAAAGAAGATAAAACCCTCTCCAGATAACCACCTTATTCACATTTAAAAATACTTCTTCTCCTCTTCAAAATAATACTGTCCTCTGCTTCAAAGCCAATCAACAGAATGTGGGAGAGTGCTTTTTCTTAAATGTCCCTAAAAACATGCAATACTTTTTAGAAGATTGAGATGTCTGAAAACTGTACTGATATTCATATTCTTGTGGGTTTTGTCACCAAATTCATTGAGCAATACCTAACTACTCCCTGTACAATTGGTCTTACTCTATGCTGACTCTCTTGTGATTTTTTAATTTTTTTTTTTTTTTTTTTTTTTTCCTCAGAATCCATGGCTTTCTAGCACAAAGCATGGTCAGGTAGATCATGAAGCCTCCTTGCCCTCAGATTTAGGCACTACCTTGGCCTAGTACTCACAGTGAAAAATGGAGGCAGAAAAGTCAGGTTGAGTTATGGGCAAAAATAGAATGGAAGGAAAGCAGTCTGCTTAGAGTAAAATCTTCACAAAGTCATTATGTGGAAAAAATAAAAAAGGATTTCATGAAGTACTACTTATATTGTCGATTTCTGGTGTTAATGAATGACACTGTAATAAACTGAAAATACTGGTGCCCACAAGGAGGTTATCTTTTGTGGATCCAGATCAATATGATGTAAGTAAAATGCAAGATGTGCATTCAGGAGACATACACTGGAGTCAAATAAAATGCAATCTGTTTACTCAGAAGATTCTAACATAATTCTAACATAATTTTCATCCGAGGCACTGACACAGAATCCCTGGAAACTTTACAGATTCCTTAGAAGTAGGAATATACCTTATATGAATAGTAGCTCTTTCTTAGAAATCCTGCTGTAAGGAGAAGTATTTAATTTACTGTTTGAATATCATGTTTTGTGCTTTCTTACAAGTGCAAAATCACATCCATTGTGTACAGGCCATTTATTTAAATCAAAAGTGTTAAAGTTAACACTGTATCATTTAATGAAAAGTGTGAAACAAAAAGGTTAACTAATCCTGAGTAGGTCATGGAGTTCATAACCTAAGAACATTCGCTGAATTAGCTTTCCAAATTTATCATGCCATTGCTTGAGTAAAATTTCAAAGTAAAGATAATGAGACTGTGGGGAAGAATAAGAGACATGGGGTATTAGAAACTAGGAAATTCTATTTCATGCACTCGCAGAATTAAAGTGCAAAGGGAATTCGCCATCACACAAACCAACTTCCAGTCACCACTTTAGTAAGCTTTGAGCTAGACAATCAGTCTTAAAATATATTTTAAAAATACTGTCTCATCTTAAACCTTAAACTGTAAATATTTAATGAAATAAATTGTAGACAGACTTAGTACAGAAATACATGAAGTACAGAAGGCCTGGTATTTGTATTGCCCTTCTTATGAAAGAAGTAAAGTTTTTCTCATAAAGGGCAGTTTAAAATGTCTGTGGGCCTATTTACAGTTTTGCATCTTTGAGATGCACATTATTTGCAAAAATATTACTACTCAGTTTGATTTTAGTCTGCATTTCTTCTGTACAGATCCTACAGATCCTACAGATATTCCTGGAGAAAAAATATCTAGTGCTCAAAGCTTACAACAAAGGGATGTGCTTCCACTGTTTTAGAAAGTGATAAAAATTTCATCACTATAGATGAAAGTAAACATTATAAATTAGTGTGGAAAGGAAATAGAAATGCTGATATTTATCATAGTAACATAAATTATAACTTAATTATAAGCTTAAATGAAGGACTTTGGAGGAAATATTTGGTTAGCACAAAGGTTCAAGAACATATTTCCAACAGTTAGCAATATTTTAGATTACATTGTGAGGTGCCATGGAGTCTGAGCTCAGAATCAGGCATGTGGTCATAATTCCTGAACTCTATCTCCTGTTTTAATTTTCCTGCCACCAAAATGGGGGGGGAGGGTGAAATCTGCTTTGCTTCCAGTGTCATTTTTTGGAATGGAACTCAAACATGTATTCTTATTAACTGTAAGGTAAATGTTAATAGCCATCAGTGAAAGCATGCTAACTCACTGTAACTCCATTCTGAACATACAGGAGATACAATGCCACCACTGTAAGTAAGCCTTCCACTTTTGGCATAATCAGATAGTTCTTCTTGTCAATTACCTGACACTTGCAAGAAGCCAGACCATACAATAGGAACTCACCAGCCAAGTGGCAATTTCTTACTTATCTGTAACTTGCTTATGTGTTTGAACTGTTAAGTTATTGTATACTTCTGATTTAGACAGAGATGTTTGGTACTGAATTTTGGGAAGATATGAAGATCAGAAGAAGAGAAACATGTATAAAGGTGCTGGGGTCATCAAGTAATGCCATGCATACAGAAAAGATATGTATGCTTCAGAAGGTGCAAATACTGCAATTTGAACTTGACGCAAAAAAACAAACAAACAAAGAAACAAAAAAAATACAGGCAAGTGTGAGGGGCAGAACAAGAAAAAAAGATATGAACATGTCCTCAGCATCAAAATGAAATATGGTTAAAATTAACTGATATAGAAAAAGTCTAATTTTTCTGTCTAACTAACTTCTTACCTTCATATGTGTGTGCATTTATTTAACATCATCTTTCAGTCATTCTATTTTCTTTATCTGAAGACATATGAAATAAACAAACTTTTCCTCAGCATAATTGTGTTCCCCAAAGTGTCATGTATAAAAATCTGATTTATCTAAGAAAACATGCCAGGAAAAAAAAAAAAAAAAAAAGTAGCATGAAGAGAAGGCAGATAACTTATTTATGTCATTTTCCATTTTTTTTTCTGTTAGTAAATAACTTGCAGTCCTAGCAGTACTTTCATTATACTCATTTTTCTTAGTTATCTATTTGTCCTGAAAATGTATTTTTCCACTATTTTTTCTCTTTTAAAATCAATTCAATTGGAATTTAATTGAATTTGTCAAGTCTTACTTAATACTAGGAGATGATTTCTTCTGACCTTACATGCATTAATTGGAGTTCCTAACTGCTGCTATCTGCATTTGGTACTAAAATCTGAGTTCTCTGTGTGGGATATTTCATTTAGAATATTAAAAGGTGATTATCTAAAGCAGTTATGCTCAGTAGAAAAAAGTAACAGCTCAGATTAAATTGTGAACTACAATTCTAATTCTTTTTGGCCAGGCTTTTTAAATAAGAATTGGACTCACATTTCTATATGTTTATACCACATATTCAGCTATCAGCCTGGATAGTGATGATGATGGAGATATTCAGCAGTCTGATATAACCACTGATTTATTCTAGAAATGACTCATCTGGTTTTTGCTCTAACTTTAACTTTTAACAGTATCACATTACTCATTGTTAAAAACTAACCTTGACACTTATATTATCAAAAATTAAAAGAGGTAAATGAGTGAGTAATAAACGGAAACGAAACAATCATAATCATGAGAATTAAAGCCAAGACCATCCTCAAGAAAGTACCTCTAGTTCTGAATATCTAGACCACCCTAAAATATTTGCTTAATTTGCTATGAAGCCTTCAACACTAAAGACTGCAATCTCTGATAATGTTGTCCCCTACTACAATCATTAGAATGTTTTTCTTAGGCCTAGTGTTAAGTCCTCTTAATTCATTACCTTATTTTATAAACACCAGAAAGAATAAAAATGAAGGATGAAGACCACCTGATGAGACTGAACTTGTACAAGTGTATGGGGCCTGAAATCACGTATCCCAGATCCTGAAGGAACTGAGTGATGTGATTGCCAAGGCACTCTGTCGTATTCAAAAAGTTGTCTACACGATGAAGTCCCTTGTGACTGGAAAAGGGTAAACATCACTCTCAATTTTATGAAAGGGAAGAAGGAGGACTCAGGGAACTGCAGGGCGGTGAGACTCACCTCTGCGTCTGGGAAGGTAATGGAACAAATTTCCTGGAAGCTATGTTAAGGTACATGCAGAATGAGGAGGTGATCCAAAAAATCCAGCATGGCTGCAGCAAGGCCAGATTGTTCCTGACTAATCTAGTGACCTTCTAGGGTAGAGTGATGGCATTAGATGTCATAGAAGCATAGAATTATAGAATGTCCTAGGTTGAAAAGGATCTCAAAGATAATCTAATTTCAACTGCCCTGCCATGGGCAGGTTTGCCAACCACTAGACCAGGCTGCCCAGAGCCACACCCAGCCTTGTCATCTACCTGGATTTGTGCAAGGCCTTAGATATAAAATTCATATCTCCAAATTTGAATGAAATGCTTTCGAAGAGTGAACTATTTAGTGTGCAAGGAATTGGAATGTCATGACCAGAGGGTCGAGGTCATGTAATTTATGTCTGGCTGGAAGCTGATGACAAGTCCTGTTCCCCAAGGATCCATTATAGGACCAGTGCTCCTCAACTGAACATGAGCCAGCAGTGTGCCCAAGTGTGGCCAAGAAGGCCAGTGGCATCCTGACTTGCATCAGGAACAGTGTTGATAGCAGGGACAGGGAAGTAATTGTCTCCTGTACTCAGCAATGGTGAGGCCACACCTCGAGTGCTGTATCCAGTTTTGGGTCCCTCACTGCAAGAAAGACATTGAGGTCCTGGAGTGGGCTCAAAGAACATCAACAAATCTGGTGAGGGGTCTGGAGCACAGGGCTTATGAGGAGCGGCTGAAGGAGCTGGGATTGTTCAGTCTGGAGAAGAGGAGGCTCAGGGGAGACCTCATTGCTCTCTATAACTACCTGAAGGGAGGTTGTAGTGAGCTGGGGGTTGGCCTCTTCTCTATAACCAGTGGTAGAATTAGAGGGAATGGCTTCAAACTGTGCCAAGGAAGATTCAGGCTGGATGTTATGAAATACTACTTCTCTGAAAGAGTGGTCAGGCTGTGGAATGGGCTGCCCAGGGAGGTGGTGGAGTCACTGACCCTGTTGGTGTTCAAGGAACGTTTGGATTTTGTGTTGAGAAACCTGCTTTAGTGAGTACTATTGGAAATCAGTAGATGGTTGGACTGGGTAATCCTGTGAGTCTTTTCCAACCTTGGAGATTCTATGATTCTATGATTCAACATAATCATCAATTATCTGAATAGTAGAATTGAGTGCACCCTCAGCTAATTTGTTGGTGACACTAACCTGTCAACTATGGTGCAGTTGATACAATAGAAGGAAGGGATGCTCTCCTGAGGAATCTGAACAGGCTTGAAAACTGAATTCAAAATAACCTAATTAGCTGGGCAAGTATAAGACACTGCACTCGAGTCAAGGCAATTCTCCCCCCCACCCCCCCCCCAGATATGTGTACAGACTAGATCTCATTGAGAGCTGCTTGACCGAGAAGGACTTGGGGGTCCTGGTGGATGGAGGGCTGAACCAAGCACATCAGTAGTGTGCTTTTGGAGCCTGGAAAGCCAGCAAGAAAAACAAGAAAGAAGGGGACAGGCTCTTTAGCAGGGTATGCTGTGATAGGACAAGGGGAAATGGTTTCAAAGTGAAAGTGGGGAGATTTAGGTGGGATATAAGGAGACAGTCTTTTCCAGTGAGGGTGGTGAGGCAATGGAACAAGTTACTTAGTGATATGGTAGAGACCTTCAAAGTCAGGCAGGACAGAGCTCTGAGCAACATGATATAGCTGTGGATTTCTCTCTTCTTTGCAGGGCAATTGCACTAAATGACCTTTAGTGGTCCCTTCCAACTCAATGATTCTATGATTCTGTGATTCTATTAATTCACTCCAATTTTTTCAGTCTTGTCATATCTTCCAAAACTTCTACGGTTCCTGCTAAACCCCACATTTCTCTAACTGGTTTGCATGTTTCTTGAGGAATCACCCATTTCATGGAGAATTTGCTTTAAGGTATTTGGTAAACATCTGGGGAAAAAAACATCTACCCTTACATTTAGTGTTCATTGTTTAATTGAGATCATCATTATGGAAGATATCTTGTTTTAAAAAAGATGATCAATTTTTTTATCTTTAAAAAGATATTACAAGCAGAATGGATACTACTAATAATGAAATGATATTGCAATGTTATAAAGCACATAAAATTAAGATACACTTTAGAAAAGTGTGGAACAAAATCCAGTACCAGTGACACAAAGTGGTCAACCACTAGATTTATAATCCAAGAGTCAATATTGCAGCCAATATTGCTTAACATCTTCCTTAATGACCTGAATAATAGGACAGTGCATCCTCAGCGAGATTGAAGTTGTCACAAAATTAGGAGGAAAGACTTATAGACCTGACAGATATGCTGCCATTCAGAGACACCTGGATTTGCTGTATAAATGAACAAAAAAGAATTTCATGAATTTAAATGAGGGGAAAATGTCAGCTCCTTTTGCTGAAAGGAATAATCCCAAATACCAGGAAAGATCGGGAAGTTTCAGCAGGAAAGTAGCTATGCAGAGAGGGACCTGGATGTCCTGATTGACAGTAAGCTGTCCATAAACCAGCAGTGTGTCCTTGCATTCAAGTCTAACAGTCTATTGGGCTGCATTAGACAGATTGTTGCCAGAAAGTCAGGGATGGTTATCCTTTCCTTATGTTCCACCCTGGTGAGGCACAACTGAGGTGCTATGTCCAGTGCAAGAGAAACACAGTTGTGCTGGAAAGAGTCCAGCTCAGGATTAAATAAGGAGTGGAAAATGATTGGAGTCTTAGAGAACGGGGACTATTTATCCTGGAAGAAGGGAAGGTTGAGGAGCAGACCTTATAAATGTATAGAAATATTTGATGGAGGCTTTAAGAAGACAGAAACAGTGTCTGGGAATAGGCATATATATTAAAAAAAAATTTAAAATACAGTTTTTTCATATGAGGAATGTTGCAAGGTTTCTATCCATGGAAATATTCAAAACTTGACAGGAAAGGGCCGTTGATTAGCCTGCTGTTGGTTAAAATGGTGAAAATAATCACAGGAGGTCTCTTCCAACCTAAGTGATAGTCTGGTTCTGTAAAATAGGACAAAAGCTTGAAATGAACATATCCTTTTCATTGAAGTCTGGAAAAAATGGAAAAATTGTGAAAATGACACAAAAGAAGCCTAAAAGATGACAATGGAGAAGGGAAACAAATGAACAACATGTTTACTTTGAGACAATTAATTTCCAGATAATCTAATTCTAATAGCCCAAATGCAGTGAATTTACCATCACTACCTCCAATTAAAACCTACATCATAAAAGCAAATAATAGTAACACAGGAGACAAATAGCAGTTTGGTAAGGTTGTTTTTCTTTTTTTTTTTTTTTTTTTCTGTTTACTGAAACGAAGTTCTACATGTTTTCTAAATGAAGTTTCTAAATGTTTTATATAAAATGATATATAAGTTGATAGCTCCAAAAGTAATGCCTCTTATTTACGTCCATGGAAACAACCACAACAGATACAAAGAGCAAATTCTCAAGTGCAAAACTATTTTTTAATACACTCACCATCATTAGCCGCGTATTTTCACCAGCAATGAACAAGACCCTTCATGCTGTGCTTGTAAAAACCCGGAATCTTACTGACATTCCCGAATGTGGCTTGTCTTTCACATTATTGTCATCACTGCTGAAACATACCACCTCACAGCTTCACGATGCTCACATCCATTTTTTGGTCTACATGAACATTCAGCAAGCCTTGATAAATGGAAATCTTCATAGAGGAGTTCGTTTGCACACTTTTGCTTCATATTCACTTCCACGTCAGACACCATTCTGTCAGACTGCCCTTTTGCTGCCATCTGTCACACAGCAACAAAATGTAATGGAATATTGGTGAGAAGGTTCAGCCTCTACTGCCACACCACCAACTCTGATATCGTGCCTCTGATATCGTGGACCAACATAATGAAATTGAAACCATTACTTCCAGAGCAGACCTCGTATTTATTGCTATCCAGGGTCCAAGATGAGCCTTATAAAGCATACATAGACAGGAGAGAGAAGGAAGGAAAAAAATCCAGATAGTACTATTCACTTATCCTTAAGCAGAAAAGTAGTCATTCAGTCTCTTTGAAATGGAAAAATGGGTTTGAGTGAACAGACTGAATTTCTGATGAAAAAAATGTAGGCATACTAACTCTGTTCCGGCAATGTGATGGAAAACCCCATCTGATGTGGCCTAAAATGCAATGAACCCTGTTTTCCATTTGCTTTGATCATTCCTCGTAGTGTTCAATTTCTTGCTTTATGTAAAACGCTGTGGAACCTTCTTTGAAATGCTGAAAGTGAGGAAAGCTTCTCTATTTAGTTGGTCACAGACTTACTTAAGAAATGCATCATCTTTAAATTGAACATTCTTTATATGCATAATATTTAGAAGACAAAATTTAAAGGATACAAATAAAAATGAGCCTCTTGTGTAATCATCCAGGCAGTAAAGTAATTACATTTACTAATTGCTCCTGGAAAATATTTGAATAAAAATGGTAGTAAGGAAATTAGAATGTATGGTATCTCACTCTCACATTAGGTGATTTTGAGGATTTATCATGTAGAAGCCTACAACAGAAAATTTGTTTTAAAAAAAGTTCTATTTCTCTAGTTTGAAAATGCATAAGAGCAAAATCTTCACTGAAAAAAACAGTTCTAGAAATAATGAGTATGGCTTTTTGTAGAAAGGAGAATACATCACTCAAAGCAGAGCTTATTGATTTTTCCTCATGATTATTTGTCATTTATCTTGCAAAAACTAAGTTTTAACATGACTGGTTTCTAACGGTTACTTTTCATGATATAACCATGTCTATCTGCTGCCATATTTAATTTACGATCTCTCTTTGAAATTGCTGTTATCTGTGAGACATTGAACAGAGATTGAACAGAGAGCCTTTATCCAGCTTGTCCTGAAAAATTCTGATGGTTCACTGAAAGGGAAGTAAAGACAGTCATATGAAGAGTGTTAACAAAAATCTTCCCAAAGCTTGTAGAAAAATAGTAGGGAGTCTTTTACTGTTAATTTTTCTAACTCTTACACCTATACTACATATATCACTTAATTTGCATCTAACATTAAAGAAATGTATATGAACTCATTGGAATTACAACCTTAGTTATAGTCTATTATTCTTAAATAATGCAGATAATTGTTTGCTTCATATCCAGATATGTATATATATGTATATGTATATCCAGAATTAATTTGAACGATTCTTTACATTAAAATTTAACTTGTCATATTCACTTTCCAATCTGGGACTGAATTAAAATTGATAAAGTAAATTAAGCTTTCACATCTACCTTTGTGTAATGCTGGCTCTAATGTAAAAAACGTTCTACATATTCTCTAGTTTTGTTTCATTTTGTTTAACCAAAGATATAAACAAGTGTGTATAAAAGTCTTACAAGTACAGTGTTCATAAATGCAGTACATAAATTAAGCAAACTGACCTAAAACCAACCACTGCTTTTTTGCTAGGGATATATCTTTGTAAGAACTGCATTTTAGCTCTAGTTTTTTTGTTTGTTTGTTTGTTTGTTTGTTTTTGTTTTAATACAGCAGACAGAGATTTCCAAACAAGCAGGAAAATTGTCTTCCACACATCTTCATGTACAGTGATAATAAGATAATAACATACTGGCATACAAGATGTTCATGTATATGTCCCAGATATATCCAGATCATTTGCCAACACCTATAACAACTAAAACTTCTGTATAGCACAGCAATCTGTAAATGCTGAGTAGGAAAAGACACAAGTTGCCAATAGCAGATCCAAGCTTTCAATCTATTTCCCATTCCAAAAGCTGATTTTGTTAGGAAGCATTAAAAAGTATGCTTATAATTTTGGAAGAAATACACTTTCGGTAATGAAAATCCTTAGATACTGGTGCAAAATCTTCATTTCAGGAGGTACTATTATTTAGAGATCATACTTCCCAGTATATGAGAATTAATTTGAATACTTAGATTTATTTCAAAATGGGCATAACTTCCCTCTTGGTTTTAGAGTTAAACTCCCTAAACTTCCATTTCCGTTTCTCTCTGCTCATTATGCATCTTCCTTGGCTTCTAGAAACATATATAGTGAAAACAACCACATCTAATATGAAGTCCCAAATAACCAAAGAAAACTGGTGTAAATGTCATGATACCATGCACTGATACATTTCTGCATATCTTCTTGTTGCAGCTTAAAATGTCTCTCTTCTTAGCTGTCCTCCTTTTACCTCTACCATCTGTAGTAATTGTCTTGAAGTGGAATCAGAACAAGAGGAATGATTCTGCTCCAATTAATAATTAATTATTTTTCTTTCTGCTACCACAAATATAGGGGAGCTTTCTTGGTCAGCTGAACAAGTTCAGAAGTCATTTATTTGAACTCATTGGTTGTTTTAATAGAAAAATCCGGATTCATATGACTTAATAAAATATGTGTTGTATATCTAGATTCACAGCTACTATTGAGATGTTTGCATGCATAAGAAAAGAAACAACGTAATTTTTCCTCATGTCTCCTATCCAATGTCTGAGAATTGTCCTCCAGAAAGCTATATTTTCATGTACCTTATGTCAGAGCTTCCCTTAGAAGACAGATGTCTTTATTCGTTCTGCTTTGTTGGAATTTTGGAGACAATAAATACATAAATAAATAAAAATAAAAATAAAGCCACCAAATTTGACATATGGTCGGATATAAGATTTCTTATAGTTTCAATTTTGACAAGAGTTATTTTATTTTCATTTAGGCAGTCCACTGTGGATTGAAATTAATGATGGGAGCATGAAAAGCTATGAAATGGATCTGTCTGAAATCAGATGTATTATTGATGAATACAAATAAAATTATTTCTCATAGAACTCTCCACCTATATAAGACAGTTACTATACGTTCTGTATTATATAATGTACCAACAGCAAAATTTGGAGCAATGTAGAGACACTGTTCACTCTTTAAAACATTTCTTTAAATGCATTATGATTTAAGAGTCAGTTATGTCCCAGTTCTGAAAATGGCTGCACTTATATCCATAGAGAGTTACACTGAAATCTATGGGCATCATAAAAAATAAATTCCCAAACTTAGAGTGTTTAATTTTCAACTCTGGTGATGTGAACTTCAAATGGTAAATCAGAATGTAGAGAAGTTACTTTTCCTAAATACCTCAGTAACTTATTTTGTCACTAAACCACAGAAAATTTAACTACAAAAAAAAAAAAACAAAAAAAACACAAAAACAAAACAAAACAAAAAAAAAAAAAACAACCAACCAAAAAAAAAAAAATCCAGACAATGCAGACCAAGTAGAGGAACAGAAGAGAGCTACTGAGATAACTCACTGTTACTTGGCTTAATGATATATTCTAGTGCCACTGAACGTAGTAGAATGTATATGAAAGAACGGTAGTCTTACAGATTCCTCTGAATATCTACCAGTAGTATTTTGATTCTACATTTTATGGACCTGAAGAGTCAACAGTAGTATTCAACAGGAGATCCGGGACTAACACAATGTAATAAAAAATATTTTCCCAATGGAAATTTCTCTATGACAATGTAATGTTCTAATTTCTTTATTTGTTGGATTTACAAACAAGAAAGAAATTGGTTTTTGCACTAAAATTAAGAGGTAATGGGCAGATTCTCTCTTCCACAGGTAACAACAGGCAAATCAATTAAAAAAGGCATGAAGATCATAAGAGGAGAAATGTGTTAGTTAACTAGCAAATGAGATTAACATAATAGTCATTAAAATTGCTAGCTTCTGCACTTGAGGTGGTTTAATTTTAATGCATAGACTTATTTCCAAGAATGGAAAATTTGCAGCTAGTGAATGGCTATTTCATTTGTCTTTGGTTTGCAGTGTTTTTTATAACCTATTATGTTCTAATGTCTGAGGAAAACAGAAAATCTATATGCATGTATGCATCAAAGAAAAATTTTCCCAGAGAGGCTGTGGAGTCTCCATTTCTTGAACGATTCCAGACCAGGCTGAACGAGGCTTTGGGCAACCTGATCTAGTGGAAAGTGTCCCTGCCCATGACAAGGGGGTTGGAACTGTATGGTCTTTAAGGCCCCTTTTAACTCAAGGCATTCCATGAATTCACATTTCATCTCTATCCTTCTCATCAGGGATACTTTGTCAATCTGTGATTATTCTCAAGCTGATTTTTTGCTGCCTTTTAGCCTAGCTAAATAACATTTGTTTTCAAATATTTCCTTAAATCTTATTTTGAACTTCTAACAGGCAAATCATATTAACTCACATATCGTGATTAAGCTTACTTGGTACTTACATCAGATGATCGTGTTTATAAATAAAGAGTGAACTGTGTATGGGAGAAAGTCAATTTGACTTCTACTTTGTCTCCTGTTACATTCTGTTCCCAGTTGATTATTTGCTCACAAATCAGTTTCTTCACAAGCTTGTTACTCTGTTGAAGTTTTTCCGACTTCATTCTGCCAAGAGATCTTCTAAACTCTTAGCCCTCCTTTAAGAGATTAAGACCACCTCTGAAAGAATGTCAAGAAGAAATGTACCAGAGAAAGTTAGTGAAATTTTAAATGTAGTAGTGGCTGATAGTTTAATACTAATTGCTTCCTTTCTTATTTCAATTTACATACTGTTAATACTCCTGTGAAAATACTATAGACAAGAGCAGCATTTACTTCCAAAATTAAATTAATAAGATCTATTTTTCTTCTTCTGGAAAGAAGTAATGTTGACAAATTTTTGAGAGATCATGATCACGTAGATAGTCAAAACTGTGCACCTATATTTTCAGAAGCTTTTACTAAGATCTTATTTCACAGCTGCACCAAAAACTCCTAAAAAGACTGCACAACTTTAAAGAAAGATGCTTTATAGACACTGAGTGGTTAAACAATCAGAAATAAAAAAAGAAGTATGTCTATTTCACAAGAGATAAAAGTTTCTACTGAGATATCACAGGTCCTGAGACAAAAGTGAGTTAACAAATACTATGAAATCTTCAATGAATTATCTGAAAAAGGAAGTAAATAATGTTAAATTCTCCAGATAGTACAAATTTAATTCCAAAAGTTATGTATCAATGTGAATTCAAAAGATTGCAGAAGGATCCAACATTACCAAATGCATATACAATAGAATTCTAAAATTTATTATTATGTTTAATAGTATAATTTTTAACATAAAACTAAGTTATAAAATGGAAAAACATTTTTTTTTTACAGTAAGAAAGGTATTTACATTTATTATTCTTCTCTATGTACTAGTCAAGTTAAATGCTCGGTAGCGATAAAAAAAAATAAAAAAGAAATTAATTGTTTATTTGAATGGTGCTGAGATGCCTACAGAAAGCAGTGATATAAAATAAGAGACATTCCCATCTACTCCCATCCTAACAACACGTGCATTTCTGGTCATGTTGGCTATGATTTTTATGAGCTACCTAGTAGATATTTATGTCTAAAGTTGTTGAATTTGAGCTAGTCACCATTAATCCTTTCACAGCCAATATTACAAAATTAATCACTTTACTCTTTTCCCTTCAAGTGCCTATTTATCTTTGCAGATTGTGAAAGAAAAGGATAGCTAATTAAAACATTGTTGGTATGACCATGGTTATCGATATTTTAAGTGTGAAATGGTTTTATACTAATTTGTGAATCCACACAAAAATGACTATCAGTTACCTAAACTAAAACATATATTCCTTAGGAAATTAATCTTCATCAAGGGGTTAATAAATATGGTACAGGGCATGCACTAGAAACATTGTTTTCTGGACTGGCAGGTACAACCCAAACATGCATCTCTAGGGCATATCATACGGCACCAGACTCCTTCACCTGAAGAACTGAATCAAGCCTCTGTGTCTAGATGTAAGCTAAAAGTCTGGTTGTACCTCCAGTGAGTGAGGATCTATTCATTGTTGTCCAGTTGTTCAGAAACAATGCACTTGAACAGCCAGGAAATGCAGGATGCAGGTCTTTTAACACAATATCTAGTGAAAATACTTGTTTCCTAGAATATTCACTGGGTCTTACGTCCCTACTCCAAGAGGACTGAGAGTTCTCTTTCATGTCTAACAGCTGTATATAAATTGTGTATAAAATGTGAGTTGTCTGTAATAGCACTAGACGCCATTTCTGGTCAATCCCCATCATCAACAGAGGTTGATCACAGTGAGACATTAATAGTCTGGATGAATGGCTAGATGTAGGTATCTTAAGGCTTAGCCTAGTAACAAATATGTAGAGGTCTATTGCCATTTCGTGCCTTTTGGCCCTTTCCTGAAGTTCAGATTCAACTCTAAAATGGAATGATGATTTCAGAGATTTGCTGAATGTAACTAATAGAAGCTGTAGATGTATGATGATAATATCTCTCAAAGCTGAATTGCTAAAAGGGCTGTTTATATACCACTGTCAGCATCTGCATAGCCTTGATGAACCAGTTTAATTCAAACAAATCAAATTCAGTTTTACTAAATCCAGTAGATTCTCTTTAAGCCAAGGGCAAACCTTGTTATATTAGACATAGAAAGAAATGTTAATAATGTGTTCCACTATCATCAGGTATTTTATTTCGGGAAAAATAAAACAATATGTACTGAAAGTGCTCATGTAACAAAAGGAGACAGTTTTTACTTTGGATAAAAATAAAACACTCTAAATTCCACAGGTGTGGATTTGAAAGCAAAATTGTGCCTCGTAGTATACTAAATCTCAAGATTAAAGACTGTTCCTGAAAAGTTTTTCTTGAACTTCTTTTCCAAAAAGGTTTGAGTTCAGAAAATTCTCAAAAATTCATAAACTGTGAACCCCTCTCCCACTCACCTCTAGTTTTCTTGAAAAATTCTTAACTAGTATGATTTCCTAACATGTATAAATCCTAAAAAGCTCAGCAAAGATGACAAGTACTTATGTTCTCTTTGTTTAAAACAAACAAACAAACAAAAAGTTCATTTTGTCTCTGTATCTGTCCATATATGGTGTAAGCGGAGCATCCTTAGCGGGAGCTAAACAAGGAAAGCCACCTCTGGAGTAAGCAAGTCTCTGTAGGTCTTCCTCTTGCCTAAGCAACATTGTTTAGAGGCTCAGCAGTCAGTCTTTGAACATCTATGTGCTAAGAATGCCTCTGTGATTTCAGGAATAGATTAGCTCTGCTCTGTCCCATACAGCTATCTATCTCAGCTTGTTTGAAGGTAAACTAAAAATTGCCTACATGGCACAACATTGTACTAAATAAAAATGTTAATAAGTTCCTAATACTTACTGAAAGAACTGCCTTCACAACTAGTCATCTTCTAACTGCAAGGTAAAATTCATGTCCTGTTCCTGAACGTGACTCTCTGGTAGTTATAGCAGTCATAAAGCTCCTGAGGTATTGGTCCGAAAATGACTTGGCATGACAAAAACTCAGTAATTGAGATTCTCATCACTAGATTGCAGGTGAACCTTATTTTATTCTTATCTGCTTTTGTTTCTTTGTTTAAATATGAAATAATAATAGAATTGGGAATTTCAATAAAGGTAAGGATTCTCATCACCCTTCTGCCTCAGAATGACATAGATGCAGAAAATGCCAAGCAGTATGACATCGAGCCTCTTCAACTGAGTGCCATGCTAGGCTGACATACATTAAATCAGTAGTTAAAGTGAGTTTTCAAAGTTCAACAAGCATAAGTCTCATAACTTGTGACTTCATCTTGCCAACTAGGAGAGAAACACATTAAGGGTAACAAGTTCGTCCAGTTAAATGTAGAAAATCCCAGGCTAATGAGCACCGTACATTTTGGCAATGTAACATACAAGTTTATGATAACAGGTGAAGGAAGAAACAATGCACTTCATTGGACATACAGCTTTTCTGATATCTGTCTGTGCTCTGTAGCTGCCAAGTCACACACAGAACAACCTCTGTATCATGCAAAATATCCTTCCTACAATCTGTAAATACAAAAAGAAATAAAATAAAATAAAATAAAATAAAATAAAATAAAATAAAATAAAATAAAATAAAATAAAAATAACCAGTAGTTTTCACATTATGTGTAAAGATGGTAAACAAAGTCAAACATATGCTATTTTAAAGACAGGAAAATATCTCGTTAAAGGGAAGGGTGGGAACCTAAATATGTGGAGATGTATATGCTTAGTAATGACACAAATAATCGGAGAATAATATAATTAATTTTTACATAATTTTAGCCACTCATTTTGCAGCTCTCTAATGTAAATTTTAAAATGAAATTTGTTATATGTGAATGGTTTCTTAATGCAAAGCAGATTTTCACTTATCTTTATACAAAAAATTCCAGTGCATTCTGTCTCCAAAATATATATAAATGACAATAATAAATAAATGAATCTTTAGAATAAAGTGAGATGCAATCAAAGTAACGTGATCCTTTCATCTGTACTTCATAAACTTGTTGTCTCCTACCTCCAAACTACGTAATTTTCAGAATTTGCCCTGTGGCTTTTGTGGTAGGTCAGTGTTTATCTTAATTGAAAATGTACTTATCAATAATGAATAATCTTAACTATGAAATAATCTTCTTCAGTTTTCTGTCTTTGGTTTTAGTGTTCCTTAACAATTCTAAAATTGCCGAGATTAGAAATAAAGCTATAATCTTAACCTCAAGATCAGGAGATTAATGTACGCTTTGTTAAATAAAAGGTGTGAGGCTCTATGCAAAGATTTATTACTAAAAATCACATTAGTAAACAATATTTTTAATGTTAGTCAAAGTCTACACTGAACAAATCTGAATGCTTCAAAATTCAAAATTTTCTATATTATAGAAAAACATAATGGAAAAACATGATTTTCACTGAGAGCACTGCATTCTTTGCCTCTTGGAGTCTTGAAATCAATATGAAACAAGGTCTTTTTCTGCAGGTATGTTTTAGGTAGAACATAAAAGTTAGACTACTACTGATAAAATACATGTGAAATTGCCAGAATTCACAAGAATCAGTCAAGAAAGCTGTTCATGTCTTTCTGGCTTTCTATCATCTAATGTAGAAGAGGGAGAAGAGGGAACAAAAAGGCCTTTATGGAAGATCTTCGCATTGAAAAAAATACTTAATGTTTATGTATATGCTGTGGGATTCAGTTACAGACATTTAGGTCCCTTATGCTATATGAAGTATGTTCACATTCTGTTGGAATTGGTAAATAGGAGACACATTGTTGGAAAGTATGGAGAACTGAAAAGTAGACCAGATTCTGTATCATCTCCAAAAAGGATTTTTGGTAAGGAAATCCTAATAGTGGGGTAGAATTCATTTCAAGGCTAAAACAACATAACATCATGGAAAACCAATTTGACAGTAAAAATCACCTATACTTTAAACTGATGATTAGATTTTCTTTCATTAAATGATATTGGGATATCACTCACATTTAGAACAATGCTAGAGGGAAGCAGCAAAGAGTCAAAACATAACTGCCACTTGGTATTGGTCATGTTACAGCTGGGCTTGCATCACCTTGATTCTGAAAGTGATGAAAGTAAGAGGAAATGAAAAGCAGTGTCATCTATACACACATTAGTGAAAATCTGAAAATCTTGCAAAGTAAAGGAAAATATTTAGACTTACAGAAAAATAATTAGACATACTTTTTTTTTTTTTTTTTTTTTCACACCCTTCTTTTCCTCCTACCTGCAAACTTCTGGTTAGAAGATATCTAAAATTTGATTCAAAATTAAGTTTTCCCTTTCAGATAAAAAAAAAAAATACATCTAAAAAACTTTTTATGTTCCTTAAGTAAAAGAATTAAGGTGAAGATCCGTGCATGGAAAGTCTGAAGCTTTTATTAGATTCACATTGTAAATGTATGAATGCATCATTTCATTGCATAAACACTAAAAGAAAATTAATCAGGGCAACAATGGACTGATGAATTGAAATGACCCATAAGTACTGGGAGGGAAATTGTGGGCACAGATTATAGTTTGTACACAGACTATTATACATTAATTATGAGATGAAATGCACCATGCTAAAGTTAGCAAACAAGAAGAAAAAAAAAAAGGAAAAAAAAAAAAGGAAAAAGAAGGAACTATGTTTGGGTGGCTGGGATTATTTACATATCACTTTAACGTAATGAAAAATTATTAGAACAAGCTTGTATAGCTCAGGATTTTACTCGACCTAAAGGCTAGGTAGCATCCCAGAAGCAGAAAAAAGAAAACTAAGTTGACTTGAGGAGGAATCAGGGAAGCGATGACAAGCATTCATTGGCATTGTATTAGAAAAAGGAGAAATGGCATTTAGTATGGTGAAGTCACCATAGCACTCCCAGAGTGATGTAACAACCCAAACACTATGAAGTCGTTCATGGGCCAGGCTACCAAGAAACATATAAAACCCCAAATCCTCTGCTTACGGCTAAAATAAATGAATCAGGAATGACAGATATATCACCCGAGACAAATAATTCAAGCACTTTGTTATGCAGGCAAAGAAACAGTATCTAGAATAGATGACATGCTCCCATCTGCAAAAGGTTCTTAAAATTCATTTCAGATCCAAAGGCCAGTATTTTTTCCTCATATTACATGAGTGAATAAACAAAGCAATTCACCCTGTATGTCACCTACCTCATTAACCACTACAGTTATTACTCCTATCTAAATACCTGCAGAAGAAATAAAGAAATAAAAGAAATAACTGAAATAAAGAGATTTCTTCTAGTATAGAAAGAAATTTAGATTCGCTGTTTGCCCAATATCTGAATTTATCATTAACAATTTTAAGTTTAGTATTTCCTGTTATTTTTTCTATTTCTCTGACCATCCCTATAACTTATGTTCAGTTATTTCACTAATTATTCACATTCGCTCAATATCAAGGTTTTCCATATATCCCTTTCCTTTCTCACTTTAATTAGTCCTTCCGACTATTCTTTTTCTGGCTTTAATCCTATATTGAAATTACAAAGAGTAGAAACTTCACTCAGCATTCAGTTTGGACTTTCCAAATGCAAATGGAACATTATACCAGAATAACAATTTCTAAAGGTAGTACACATTCTTACATATAAGGGTTGTCCTATATCCTGCAGCATATCCCTGTGCTTTCTTGAAATCTGTAAAAAATTAAAGGTATAACTGACACTCATTCCAGTATTATGTCACTGATTTTTTTCATGAACAGTTTACATTTTTCCCAATAATCTTCTTTTATAAACGGATATCTGTAAATAATAAAGATTACATTTTATGTTCCATAATAAGGAAGGAGGTACAACATAATCTTCATTATGTTCCCTTTTCCAAAACAGGATACCTGATATCCTATATTTTTTGTTAATTCTTCAAAAAAAAGAAACATTTCTGTAAAGTGCCTATGTTAATCATCCATTTACTTACTAGTTAACTATTAAAATACCTAATTATTTATTGCTTTGTCTTTTTCTCCAAATTTTTCATCTTAAAAACAGTCCACATAGATGAAAATTGACTAAATGAAGTTGTTGTACTGCCTGTACCATCTAATGGCATACTGGCTGCTGAAGGAAGAGGCGTGAGAAAGATGAGTCATTACAGAAGTGAATGAAAAGCTACCTGATGACTGGGAGACAAAGAAAAATTATGCAAAAAGAGAAGGGCTTCAGGAACAGAAGGTAACAAGGATGAGGAACAGATCAAGGAGGGCGGGATCGCTGCAGTTGTTTCAAAAAGTTAGAACTCACCTGAATCATAGTATTGCTCAGTTTAGAAAAAACCTTAAAAATCATCAACTCCACCCACAACCTAACCATACTACCCTAAGTCTAACAACCCTCTGCTAAATCATGTCCCTGAGCATCATATCCAAATGATTTTGAAACACGTCCAGGGCTGATGACTCAACCACATCCCTGGGGAGCCTATTCCAGTGCTTAGCAATCCTTTCTGTAAAGAAGTGTTTCCCGATATCCAACCTAAACTTACCATGGCGCAACTTGAGGCCATTTCCCCTCATCCCATCACATATCACCAGTGAGAAGAAACCAACCCTGCTCTTGCTGCAATCACATTTCAGGTATTTTGAGAGAGCAAAATTGGTGATTCTGTGATTCTGTGAATTTACTACTATAATTCGAATGTGTACCACAAGAAACAGATGGAGATAAACTTGACTTGCTGTCCTAACATTCTAGTATAAAAATAGCAACTGTACAAAAAAGAGATCATCAATATAGTGGTAGAACAGAATGTAAAAGCCTAAGTCGTATCAGGCATGTTCAGTTTTCTAAGTAAGGATCACAAAGAACATGAGAGCAAACTACGCAAAAGAAATTTTCTGTTGCTCACATTCATCATCTTGTCAGACACCAGAGGAGAAGCCTTAGAAGCCTCTCAAGAGTATAGGAATAGCAAGTGAAACTTGAAAAGAAGTAAAAGGCTATCAAGAAAACAGAAATTCTCTAAAAACCATACTAAGGTATGTGACTGTAATCAGAAAGCCAAAGCTGCTGCAGATACAGAAGATACAGATTGATACAGATAAAGATTGATACAGAAGATCTGGTGAGCTACTGTCATGTGAAGGAGAAAATGCAGGCCACACAGCAAAACAAAATCAAAATAGCATCATTTACATAATTTGAAAAGATTTTTTTTTTTTTTTACTGTATTTTTAGAATAAACAACTTACAGACCACGTATTATGTTCGAACACTATAAATACATTTAGCGCAGAAATAATACTATATTCCATTATGGTGTTACTTGACTGGGTAGTTACATCATCACTCATGATCTCTTTTTTTTTTGTTCAGAAGAGAGGAGAGTAGTTTCATCATACTCCTGTTCTTATTGTATCTTGCACAGCAGGATTTGGGTATAAATTAACTTATTTAACCTAGAAACCCTACCATCAAATTAGAAATTTTGTTGCTTCTCTTTCTGAAAGAGTTCATTAAATATTTATATTCAGAGCACAAGCAATGTACAACAGGCATTACTACAGAAATATAATTATGGTCTGTTAGAAAAATATAACCAAAGTAGGGAAATGCTGTGATACTTTTTGATCAGATTGAAACAAAAACAAAATAAAAATAACCAAACACTTGATAAAAGTGATTTGGAACATCAAATATTTCATAGTTTTTGACAGAACATTAAATAATGCCTGGTTTTGGGAAGGTATGCAAAGTAGTCATGTATCACAGTTGGACAAAACCTGATGTGTTCAAAGATAGCAAATTGAATTTTGAATAGAGTGGCTCAGTTGGAAGGGACTTTTAAAGATTATTTAGAAGAACTTCCTGATCACTTCAGAAAAGAAATTATTTAAAGGAAAATAAATAATTGCTAGGTTTTATGATAGCTTGGAGCACTGAGAATTCTTCAGGGTCTGATACTGCTTAATATTTTAATCAATAATTATACTATATGTATTTTGATGATAATGTAAGGGCTTTGCTAGTGCATTGAATAGATCAATGGACACAGTTAACAGTGAATAGAGGAGGATGTGCATACACAGTGTTCTAAATCCCCTGGGTAGAAGATTGTAACTCAGCAAAATGTGTTTCAGTGCAGCATTACAATACAAGATTCTAAACATGAAAAGTGATGCAGGCTTCAGCAGCAGAATCAGAATTTTCTCCTTGAAAAGTAGAGATTTGGGAAACAGAATATAAATGATCAGAAATAACAGTGCCAATATGAAAGCTCAATATAATGTTCAATAAGCATTGTTACTGGAAGTATAAAAGAGAAAAAAAATAATCTCTTAAAACAGTGATTGAAAGAATTTGAAGAATTCTTCATCCTGTTTGAGGTCTGCACTTCAGGAAAGACATGAATACAATTAGGAGAATTCAGATGACCCAGACAGTAAAAACAAATCCTTGATGTAAGATGCATATGGAATTCAGACTACTGGGTTATTGAAGAGGAAATTAAGTTCATGCTGCATGCATGGCAAAAGTATTTTTCATAAGAAGTTGTTTAAATTTTGCAGATAAAGACTTAAGGGTCTGGTGGCAGAAGTCTTGAAATAAAATGCTAAAAGATACATTGGTGATGTTAATTAATCACTAGAACAACCTCCAGAAGAGGTGGTCTTACTATTGTTTGGAGCCGTTAAAAGCAGATTCAGTATTTCTCCAAAAACCATATTTTAATCCAGCTTCTGGAAAAATACCTGCATCCTGTATGGGCAAAACATAGGACCAGATGGTCCTTTTGATAGGAAGTGCTGTTCTCTTCTGTTCTCAGTGTCTTTGAGCAAGAAAAATGAATCTTTTATTATCGTCCTTCACATAGCAGCTCTCAGAGTCAGCATTTCCAGGATTAGTGAGCTAGAGTATACTCTCTCAGCAGAACTCTGTTTCCCATTTCATGCAGTGTGTAAACAGCAGGCAATAAAGTTGTCTACTTGCTTCCAGAACACCATATTTTGCCTACAGGACCCACATATTGGGAATAACACAAAAAACCAGAAAGAGATAATTTTATTCTGAAGTCAGGATCTATGTAGGAATTAAAAATATCGATTAAAAAAAAAAAAAAAAAAGAAAAAAAAAACAAAGCAACCAACAACAAAAACAGAGTTCTATATTGACACATATTCACATATTTAATGCACAATACATCATCTATTCACTGTGGAATTCTAATGAAGACATTTTTCCAATGAGAAATATTTTTTTAGTTGTAGCTATGTGTGTTTCATCTTCTGGATGGTTTTTCTTGCAGATTATCGTGTACTGAAGAAAATACCACAAATTTAGTTTTAAGTTACAAATCTCAAATATACCTTATTGACTATTCTTTCAATTATTAAAAATAATTAATTGAGATATTTTCTACTGAACCTTTCATTTAAATTCATTATCTATATTGAATTGAACTAAATGGAACTCCTGCAGAGTTTCTTCCAGGATTGTGTGTGCCTTCTATCAGACTTAGTTCATCAGCACTGGCAGCACGTTAATTAACTCAGCTGTAAATGTCCCCCTGCTATTTTACTGGGATTTCTAGTAGTAACATAAAATAAGAACAAAAAGAGCAGATAATGTATTGTTTTTGCAGCCAATAGTGAATGGTAGGATATTTCTCTCATGATATTTGTTTCAGTAATAGTCTCTGTGGATAATCCTCATATCTGACATTTTGATGTCAGATAGTGGCAGCAGTTGAAAGGGGATAATATAAAGTAATATACTATGTATGGACACACAGTGTCCTAAACATTGAAAGAAAACCACTGGTGTGTAAATACTTCCTTCTCATTAAGCAGAATTCTTTTCTGAAGCCTGAAGAACCATAGAATGATAGAATCACAAAGGATGGAAAAGAGCTCTAAGATCATCCAGTCCAACTGTCCGAATATCACCAGAATCTCCCACTAAAACATGTCCCTCCATACAACTTCTCAACATTTACTGAACACCTCTAGAGACAATGATTGGATGTTGGGGAAAAAAAAAAAAAAAAGGAGAGACAAAGGAGGAAAAGGAAGGGGTACTAATAGCTTGCCCTGGGACCTGGCCAGCTCTGGGGGAAGGGCAGAGAGCTAGCAGGTAGTTTTAACAAAGAGAAAACACAACGGCAACGATCTGAGGAGGAACGGTAATTTGCTAAATTTAACCATATCAAATGAAATGAAAATACGAGTCAAACCACAATAGTGCGAGGGAAGCACGTGCTTTTCTCCATGGCCGGCTGAGACTGCTGAGCCAGGGCCAGAGGGAGAATCAAAAACTGGGGTCCTCCGGAGCTCCACCCCACTTCCCTCCAGGTCCTCTGGGGATGCTGCCCCTCCCCTCGCATCAGGATACTCATAAAAGGCCCATAAAAGGCAGCAAATGGAACCAGAACATTAACTCTTTAACTCCCACTGGCCCACATAATGTGGAATACTGACAACAAAGAAATCACAAAACCACAACATATAAGAGGAGATATGGTTGGTCAAGCAGGATCTGCCCTTCATGGACCCATGCTGACTAGGCCTTATCCCCCAGTTGCCTTGCACGTGCCATGTGATCTCCTTCAAGATGATTTGCTCCATAACTTTTCCTGGCACCAAGGTCAGGCTAAAAGTTTTGTAGTTCCCTGAATCCTCCTTATGGCAATTCTTGTAGATTGGGATCATGTTTGCAAGTCTCCAATCTTCTGGTACCTCTCTGGTTGACCAGGGATGCTGGTATATGATGGCATGGCTATCACCTCTACCAGCTCCTCAGCTGGGGGTACTGAAAAGAGTGAAGAGCAAGCTCACTGCCCCAGAAAGATTTGGCCTTTTCAATGATATGCTTGGTAGAGGACCATGAAATAAAACCTTGGAGGGAAGAAGAGCCCATGAAAACTGGTTAATATTCAAGAATCATTTTCTTCAAGCTCAAGAGTGATGCTATTCATCAAAGAGAAGTCAGTTTAAAATGCTGGGAAGACTGCATTGTTGAAGAAGGAGCTCCTGGCCAAACACACACAAAAAGGAAAACTACAAAGGGTGGAAGCAAGGACAGGAAACATATGAGGAAAAGAGATATTGTCAGGGAAGGAACAATTTAAGTTGAAGTCCAAATTAGACCTCACTAGGGATGTCAAAGACAACAAAGAAACTTCTACAGTGATAAAAGGAAGATTACGGAAATTGTGTGATCTTTTCTGAAGGAAGACCTCATTAGCTGATACAGCAAAAAATACCAAGGTACCAAATGCCTTCTTTTCCTCAGTCTTTACCACATCAGCCTTCAGAAAGTCCCGGGTAGCAGAGAGCAGAGACCAGTGTAAAAGGTTGGAGCAAGAAAGATGTTGTCTTGGTGGAAGTGAATCAAGTCCAGGAATGGACATTCACGAGTCCATTAACCTTAATGAGATGCAACCATGTGTACTGAGGGAACTGACAGATATCATTTTGAGGCTGCTCGTTGTAATCCTTCATTAACATATCAACTAGAAGAATAGAAGAAAGCAAATGTAACTCTTATCTTCCAAAAGCACACGAAGGAGGAGTGAGAGAACTACAGGCCAGTCACTCTCACCTCAGTCCTTGAAAGTGAACCTGTTCATCCTGGAAACCATTTCCAGGCACATGAAAGAGAAGAAAATCATGAGGAGTAGTCATCATGGAATCACCAAGAGGAAGTCATTCCTGACCCTCCTGATCAACTTCTGTAATGAAATCACCAGCCTGACTGATGAGGCGGAAGAAGTGGATATAGTCTTCCCAGACTTCAATAAGGTTTTGACACTATTCCCCATAATAAACTCATAGAGAAGCTTTTGGAAGTATAAGCTGGATGAGCAGATAATGAAGTGGATCAAAAACTGTAATATTTCTAACCAAACTGGTTATTTATAAACAGGAATACTGAACAGAAATAATCAAGTAATTTAACTTCTTTCCTAGTAAGTGGGCTAGCGAACATATATGAAACAGCAATATTTTTTCTGATGATTTCTTAAAAATGTGAAAAATTAAGAAGCTTATGGCAGCCAAAAGAGAAGCAAATCAAATAATCAGATATTTTAGGAAAGAAAAAAGAATTAGAGAACGCAGATGATGAACCTACTTCTGATGACTGCATGGAAGTCATGCCATTCAGCTTAGAGAATATGTTAACGTATCAGAAGATTCAAAGAAGAGTGAAAGAGATAATCAAAGATAGAGAACATATTTCACACAACAACTGATTTAATAGACTAAGATTCAAAAATTACAAGAGAACCATAACATGATAATAATCCATAAAATGATGTGTAACATGGAGGAGATGAACGAGAACCAAATGGTCATCTTAATTTCTATTACTAGAAATACAATGCATAAGACTATACCTTCAAGTAGGTTGAAAATAAAAGAAACCATTTCAAAGTATAAGAGATAGTATTTCCTGTTGAAATAGATAGTACCTGTTAAAAACTGTGCACTTTCAAATCAGTCTGGACAAATTCATTGAAGAAAAAAATACATCAAATATTGTGAAATACCAGTTACACTCAGAAATTGCCAAAATCCACCCACCCTTTTCCTTCCTTCCTTCCTTCCTTCCTTCCTTCCTTCCTTCCTTCCTTCCTTCCTTCCTTCCTTCCTTCCTTCCTTCCTTCCTTCCTTCCTTCCTTCCTTCCTTCCTTCCTTCCTTCCTTCCTTCCTTCCTTCCTTCCTTCCTTCCTTCCTTCCTTCCTTCCTTCCTTCCTTCCTTCCTTCCTTCCCCCTCTTCTTCCCTCCATCTCTCCGTCTCTGAAAAAGGGATACTTTCTGAAATAAAAAAATATAATTGGAAATTAATAGCAAGCAACCTGTAGTAGAGTAGATTCCTGAAGATAACACTTTGCTGGTTATCTGCAGGTTAATATTTTTATTAGTGGCTCAAAAGATAACATTAAAAAAGCATTGATGAATTTTGCAGATGACACCAAGATTGGTGAAAAATCAGATCAGGCTCAGTTCATAAGGTGGTAGTCAGTTTGTAAAAAAAAAAAAATAGTGGACATTTTATTATAGACAATATAGACAGGCACAATCAAGTATCAAGGTTAAATCTTAAATAACTCTTAAATAATTAATTGGACAATGATGTTCCAGGTGGATATGCAAGAAGTAAAAAAAAAAATGTATCTTCAGATATTATATTTTTTCTCTCTTTGGTCCTACTGTGACACTTCAAAAATCTGTATCCAATTCTGGCATCCATCTGTGAAGATTACTGAAAAATTGAAGAAGTCCTAGAATAGATCCAAAATAATGAAGGATTATAAAATATGCATTGCAATGAAAGACTCAGGCAGTTCAGTCTATTATGATATCAAAGAAACAGTTACGGATATTATGGACAATGAGTGCCTACACTTGCTAATAGAGGAACATACACTTATTAATAAGATGTTCTTCAGTTTGGAACATAATGATACATTACAATCAAATGGCAAGAGATTGTAGCTAACTTGAAAATTAAAAAAGATGTTGATTCTTTGTATGTCAAAATAATTAACTGTTTAAACATTTTATCAAGACTTTTGATTCTTCAGACTTTAAAATCAGGCTAGGATTTCTTAATGTTAAATTAACCATAGACTTTTATTTTCTGACATGAATTAACTCAGAGAAGTCTGACACCATACAGTATATTGAAGAATAGATTAGTCTCAAAATCTATCCTTCATTATACTTTCCCAACAGTAAAGATAAGCTTTGACTCTCCTTGCCCTTTGTTTTCTCATTCTAGAATGATGCTTTGTCTCTCATGACCTCCAGACATCATCAAAAGGATTATAAAGTTGATTCTCAGATGGTTGTGTTCCCTCATGACATGGCTAGAGCACTTTAAACTGGTTTAAGTCCACACTTAAATTAATCTATTTCCCACTTTTGGAGTTTATAAATATACTACACCTCTAAGCAAGGATATGTGTTTTATATTACCTATTATATCATTGGATAAATAAAAATCATTTTAAAACAAAGTAAGCAATATCACTTCCCAAAAGTTTTCTATCTTAATTCAGGTTAATTCTCTGAACCTCAGGACATAAAATCCATTGATCTGTCTCCTGGGAACTATTTTGTATCCATAGATTATGTTGTCAAGTCATGCTTATTTGAATGTGTATTCTTTTAGCATTGATTGATTCTGCAAAAGTAGTTTTTATCTATAAATGTTTTCTGTACATCATATATATATATATATATATTTTTTTCCATTTTCCAGTTTAATATAGTGCACACAATCTCATGATGGTTTAGGATTTTTCTTTTGATATTCATTCTTGTATAGCAATATTTTTCTTTTGACCCATCAAATTTCCTAAATACAAGAATTTGGATTGTGTTTAGTTATCTTTACAGTTACAAGTGATTATATTTTTGAGGGAGATGTAATATATTTTACAAAATATGTAGGCAAACTTTGGAGAAACTGAAAATGTTTTCATTTAATATGTTTCAAAAAAAAATTAGTTCAACAAGAATTCACATTCTAATTTATCTGATTGCCTGTGATTTAGTTTCATTTTGTATTTATACAAAGAGTCACATTAGCTTTATGCAAATTCATTCACCCATCTGACAACTGCCTTTAGATATGCATAAAGAAGAAAGTGAAAAGTACAACTGACAGCTCAAAAAAAAATCTTCATAATTGATACCCTTTTATAACTTTTATTTCAGATTTTTTTTCTCTTTCTTTTACATTTCCAAGCCATTTCCCTCCTTCTGTTTCAGTATCTCAAGTGAAAAAAGTAAATAAAATCCTGGACAATTGGATTCCAAAGCATCAATTTTAGATGTTTATTATAAGTTACCCTTCCTTCGCTCTCTAACTTTCTTCAGTTTCTGTTTCCTGAACTACGAAAGCATTTACCAAGTATCTGCATTCTTTCACCAGCCATCTGTTAATCCACCAGCCAATACACAAAAAAATTCTCATTAGTTTTTTAAACTTTATATGCTCTCATACCATATTGACATTTTCAGAGAGCTGACAGTCTTATAAAGTAGCCTTATAAAGTGGTGAGTTATATCAGTGAGAGCTGTGTTTCTTAAAAGTATTTAAAGTTTGCCAAAATATTACAAAAAAGCAGGAAAAAAAAGAAAAAAGAAGCAGTTTGTGACAATTTCTAATTATTGTTGATATTAGGCTAGGAATATTGAAAAACATTTGGCTTCTATTCCTGCTGACCAAATTTTTGTTCTCAGATGAAAAAGATAGAGGTAGGCATCTCAAATAATTTGAATATGTGTTTTGATTTTCACACACATGAAAAACAAACAAACAAACAAACAAAAAACCACGTTTTAATATGGTTGCAAAAACTGAAAGAAAAAAATCCAAACAGGAGCTAGTCAATACTTCAGTGACCTCAATAATGAAGATATGTTTAAGCATTACGTACTGGTATGGTTAACAGCACACTGTTTTGACTTGAGTTTATACTTTTTAAACATGAAAAACATAATAATATTTCTACTATAACCACGGTCATAATACTACACCACAAATGAAACCAAGGCTTGTAAACATGAACAAGTTATCATAAGCAGGAGCACACCATGGCATTCTGTATTAGATATTCCTGATTGTGCTCCTAGCTCAAGTTAAATACTGGATCACTGAATTTAGAATGTCTTTTTCCTTACCTTTTCCTTCGTTAACTGGAATTATGTATATTGATCTGAAAGTAATGCCTCCTATTTATTTTCATGGAAACAACAGCAGATGGAGCACCATAGCACCACATGATAGAGCAAATTCTTAGCTACAGAACACTATTTTTTTCTATGTAGTTGTCTCCATCATTTTTGCCAGTGAATACTAAGAGCTGCAAGCTGTCCTCGTTAAATGCATGGCTGTTTAGAACGTGGATTGTCTTTCACATCGCTGTCACTACTTCTGAAACACACCACCTACGATCTCACTATGCTCACATCCGCTGTTTGTTCTCCATAAATGTTCAGTAAGCACTGATGAACATCAGTGGGTGCCATTTTTCCAGCATGGAGGAATTCAATTTCACACCTTTGCTTCATACTCACTTCCATGTCAGACATTCCTTTGTCAGACTGCCCTTCTGCTGCCTTCTGTCACACAACAACAAAATGCATCAGAATATTGGTGGGAATGTCTAACTTCTACTCCCACACCACCAACATCTGCCTCTAATATTATGGAACAACATAATAAAATAGGAGACACTATTTACGGAGCACCCTTCAAACAATGTATCTGCTTTGTGCTTAGTTGCAGCTACATAATAAGGTGCCACAAGCCAGCAAATGTGTGCCTGCTTTCAACTCCTCAGCAAATGATTTATATTTAAGGCCCTCAATTATTTTATTAACTCTAACAAATGAAAAGATTTTAATTGAAATTGTAATTGCCATTGAAAACCAATATCTTCAGAATGTTCATGCTTTTAATATCTATCACAGTGTGGTAATTCTAATGTAGAGTCAACATTTAAGTAACAAGTGTTTTTACATTTCCACTCTGCTGGTTTATAATTCCAACACGAGAATTTAGTAAATATTTTCTAGGTGGTCCTCCACCATGTCAAATGCCTGTTGTACTAATCAGACTTGGGAGAGTATCTTCTATTTTTTCTTGTTGGCAATGTCAAAGTATTCTACAGGGGAGATGATTTGTGTCGAAGCTTCATCAGGCTTGAAATGTACAGAGGCCTGATCTCCCATTCAGGCACTAAACCTTTGAAATTTTGTTTCATGTCAGAACAGTACATCTGTTCCTGCTCAGGGGCATGGATTGAATGAAGGATTTACAAATCCCCAGAGAAGTTCATCTACTTTATCAAGAAATCCTGTCAGTTTTTCTGCAAAGTCCAACTTCTAGTTATACAATTTCTGCTTCATCCCTGTGTTTCACCAGTGGGTAAACTAATTTCCTACCTAATGGAAAGATTTGTGACAACATAAATGTGACATGAGGCTAATGAATTGAACTGAGTTCATTTCAAAACTCATTCCAACAAGAAAGACTTTGTGACCTACAAATTGTTTCCACAGATACATGTCATTTTTAAATGCATATTTAGCTTTGCTCAGAAAAAGTCTTTGCAGTGCCATACCTGTGTCTGAAGTAACAATGTCTTTTGTTTTTTGTTTTTCTTCATCTTTCATCTTCCCTCATCCATGCTAATATCTGGACTGTTTTTCACTGGCTTCCATTCACACTTCACAAATATTTTCTTCTGCCGTGCTCCAGCTGGCAGGAATTCAGCAGCTCACAGTGTTCAAATTTGGAATGCATCCTGAGAATATGAGGGACTGAAGGCAATGAGAAGAGAGTTGGTCTATTTTCCCTATGAGCTTCTGCAGCTGAACCCACACTTCTCAAACAAATTCAGTTACTGATTTCTCAAAGTATCATTCTTAGTGCTCTGCCTACAGAGATGCAAAGACAAACCGCGTGAGTTTGTTTCACAATTCCAAGAGATGTCATGAGGGAAATATTTGCATGGAGTGAAATATTTCCTAGGAAGGACTGTATTTTCGCTCTTACCAAAGTGATACTTACTATGCTGTGTTTAAGACTGCTGCAATAAAAGCTGCCTGTGAAATCATAATTTACCGAAGAAAAATGCAGAAAAGTCGTTCTTTGTTTTTTGTTGGTTTTTTTTTGTTTTTTTGTTTTTTTTTTTGCCAGCTGCTCAGCTGATGTCATGTTAGCATATGCTTCTTTTTGCAGAATCACTTTATTTCTGTTGTTAACAGATAAAAACGAACCAAAATTGCAAGCATAGGATTATGGCAGGAATTCTCAGCTTGCAGTGGGGTGATTCCAACCAGCAGACATATAACAGCTAAGCTGCTCATTCTCTTCACCCTCAAACAGTTTAATCATTGAATAAAGGGTTGTGCATGCAAACAAAATTCACTAGTTCTCATCAGCAGGCAGGTGTTCAGTCATTCCTTGGGAATCAGGGCTTCAATATATCAAAACTTGCTCTGGAAGCAATTTTTTGCCCATCCCTAGACTACTCAACAAGGTGAAGAGGGAGGTAGTGAGAAAGAGAAAAAGCCTTGACATTGTGCAAGCCCTGTTCACTCTAGCCAGGATATTGGTGTGTTATCATAATCATTTAAGCCACAAATCCAGAGCATAGCACCATCTTGTTGGCCTCATCCTAGACACATGAGTACACAGGGTTATAGACTTTTGTTTAGTTCTAGATAGAAAAAAAAGAAAATAAAAAAGAATTCTGTTATACTTGTATTCCCCTTGTGATGTTAGCAAATGAATCCTTTTGTTACATACAGTTCTGACAGGTGTAAGTATATAAAACTCTGTCACACATTACAAGCTCTGCTCTGTTCTACTTTTGGCTGCAATCTGAGAAAAGCATATACATTTCATAAGATTAATACATTCTCTCTAAGGTAAAATTTTGGCACAGTTCCTTTTCAGTTTAGTATAAATGTCTGTATTATCTTTGTGTTAGGAATTGAGCAGTGCTTACTAAGCCAATTAGTGTGTCATGGACAACACCTACACCGTTCAAAGCAAAGACTACCACAGATTTTATGCATTTTCAAAATGTCCACTTTTCCATGAAAGATACTCAGATCCTCACATTATGGATGTGAACATCTTATCTATCTTGCACATCAGAGGGATGGGATTAAGGTCCAGATTCAGAAACATAAATTAAAATGTATTTAAATGCTGAGTGTCTTAATACCCAGTACAGAAGTTGGAGATGTAGGAATTTATGAATTTGCCTAGTGTTATCTGAGATGATTGAAAGTATTTGAAATGCCCAAATTGAACTGGTAGATATTCACCTGGAACACATAGGACCTACATCCTTTTGTGCTGGCAGATGAGCATCCTAGCACTGAGCATCCTACATGTCAATAGATGCTCATATTTACACAATTGAATCTAGTTGCTATGATCAATGGAGACCAAAGAGCTGTACAGTTGCCTAGGGAAAAATTCATTTCCTAAATATTCATGAGTGAAATGTCATTTTTGACACTCAGGGTGTCTGAAATATCTGGAGTAGCCAGATATATGTGACATACAGCTGATAGAATCTATGGGAAATGCCTTTATTTAGTAGCATTCATATATCAAGTAAAACACCTAAACATCCTCCAACTGTAGTAGATTGGTGCATCCACACACAAGAAACTGGATCCTCCTATTTGTTCATTACCACAGAATCACATAATGACTTGGATTAGAAGGGACGCTATACCATCCAGTTCCAGCTTCTTGCCATGGGCTGGTTACCACCCACCAAATCAGGCTACCCAGGACCCCATCATAAATCATAGAATTACCAAGTTTGGAAGAGACCTCCATGATCATCCAGTCCAACAGCCCACCTACCACCAATACTTCCCCACTAAGCCTTGTCCCTTAGACAAATATCTGAATGCTTCTCCAGGGACAATGACTCAACCACCTCCCTTGGCAGCCCATTCCGGTGCCTGATCACTCTTTCAGAGAACTAATTTTTCCTATATCCAATCTGACTTCTCCTGGTGCAACTTGAGGTTATTACCCCTAGTCCTGTGGGAGAAGAGGCTGACTCCTACCTCATCACAACATCCTTTCAAGGAATTGTAGAGAGTGATAAGGTCTCCCCTGAGCCTCCTCCAGTCTAAACAATCCCAGTTCCCTCAGCTGCTTCTCATAAGACTTGTGCTCCAGCCCCCCTCCATCTCTGGCTGCCCCTCACTGGACATACTTAAGGGCCTTCATGTCTTTCTTGTAGTGAAGAGCCCAAAACTGAACCCAGTACTCTAAGTACTTGCCAGAGCTGGGAGGGACACCCAGTATGGCCTTGAGCAGCTCTAGGGGTGGTGCATCCACAACTTCTTTGAGCGGCCTGTGCCAGTGCCTCACCACCCTTTCAGAACAAATTTTCCTCCTAACGTCTAGTATAAATCTCTCTGCTTCTGGTTTAAAACTGTTCTCCCTTGTCTTATAACTATCAGACTGTATAAAAAGTCATTGTCCCAACTGCATGTAAGCCCTTTTTTATGTATTGAAGGCCAACAGTGTGTTGTCAGAGCCTTCTTTTTAGGCTGAATAACTTGAGCACCCTCAACCTTTCTTCATAGAAAAGGTGGTTCAGCTCTCTGATCACCCTGGCACTCATTTGGACCTTTCAACCACTCTACATATTCTTTGAGCTGTGTACCCCAGGCCTGGATGCAGCACTCCATTTGAGGCCTGATTAGGGCACAGCAGACGTGAATACTAGATAGTCTCTAGAGGACTTTGGCAACATGTGTATTTCTATGATTATGTGATTCTGTGAAGGCAAACATTTATTGTTAACCTAGGAGTTTTTTATCGTTTGAAAAAAATGGAACAAATAGTTATCATTAGTACAATTACATTAATACAAACAGCCCTAGTAAAAATTATTTATTACAGAATAGTTTAATTTTAAAAAGTTAAAACTATTATGCATAAAACGTCTTAATATCTATATTTGTTTGCCTGATGTCATGCTCCTTCTAATACTTAGCTCTATCATAAGGCCTTCTTACTCAAGAAGAATGATGGAGTTCTGAAGAGCCACCAGCATCCTTAACCCTTTGCTGAGAGGCCTATGATGGTAGGGGTTACAGTAGAGGTTTTTTTTCATTCCCAGTGTACTTTGTGCTAAATTAAAAGAAGTATTATGTGAGCATCTCAGTCAGTCCCTGGATTCCTGTGATGCCATGCATATACGGATTCTAAGACTAGTAGCTATCCTACTCAGCAGGAAAAAAAAAGGCAGTAAAAAAAAAAAAAAAAAGAAAGAAAACATATTTAAGCTTATAAAGGCAAGGAAGCATCTATTATGATGAATGCCTACAAGCATACTCTTACTGACAAGATATTCTGTCCACAGGTAAGACAGAAAACAATAATTATAATAAAGGAATTTAATTCCACTAACCTGTTGTCCAGATATAAAACTTTAATCTTCACCTCAACCACCTCCTGGGATCCCAAGCCCATATTTATCCCACTATTGTGTTATTGAGGTTTGTCTAGATAGAAGAAGAAATTCCATTGTCTGAGGAAAGAGGATGGAAACTGGACATATCTCTATGCCTTTTTCCACTTGTCAAAGAAAATGGTAGGAACAAAAAGGTCACTTACCATATTTTCAACATTGGTAAGTGCAACAGACATACAGAGTTTAAACTGAGCATGTGAGTCACAGGACTAGTATTGAAGTCATTCATTTGGTACAGGGCTTTTTGAATTCAGCAATTTTGTTATTATGTACATTTAAAAATCATAGTTTTCCCATAATACAGAAACACTCAAATCATTTTTATTTTAGAACTTTTCACCTTCCACAAAGAATTACTCCTATCCCATTAGTTAAAATTTTGCAATATGTTCTCCTCCCTTTGCAGAAAATTACTTCTACACCAAAAAGTGTAAATTACTTCAGCTTCCTTCAACATTGGTTTCAAGTTTTTCTATGCATTACCTTAAAAACAGACAACCATGAATTAATGTTTAATTCTAGCTTTCAAAAATTCTGAGATATTCTTAAAAACTCCATAAAATCTTAAGGTACAGCTTCAGACTTACCAATTTTATCAAAAGCTATCATCAAGAATTTCTACCCTCACAAAATAATGTAAAATCATCAGTCACATATTTTAGCATCCATCAGCTTCCCATTTCACTCATTCATCTCCAATTCTGCTAGTCCAATGGCTTTGTAGTAAGGCTTCTTTTTTTCTTTTTTTTTTTTTTTTTTTTTTTTTTTAAATTTTTTTTTTTAATTATTATTATTATTTTTATTTTTTAATACCAGTTGCATTCTGCTCTGTACCTACTCAGGCACAGGCTAAGGGTACTGGAGTTGTGGTAACTGACCTTTACAGACACACAAGCTTTCTTGTCCTTCCAATAATTCTGTGTCCTTTGGTTTTTTTTTTCTCTTTTGGCAGAAATGACATATATCCCTTTAGAGGGAAAATTAGGCCTTTGGACTCGTGTGATGAAACTCGTGAGAATTGTTAAGACAAGTCACAGTGCAGATTAAGTCTTCTGTTTGATAAAAGTCAATCTAAAGGTCTTGCCTGCACCATTCACTTTGTGCATGATGTTTTCTCTCATTCTCCACTGCCAGGAGGGATGCATTCTACTGCCTCAATTAAGATCTTAATCATGGGACCATTTAAAGGGCTGATCTAATCTCATGGATCTTATAATTTTCCTTGCTGTGCTTTTTCTTATTTAACAAAATTCTTTTAAGAAGGAGAGATTTCAAACAAAAACGTGAGATAGGAAAAATGTGCAGTACTTCTATTTATTAATAATATGCCAAGCCTTAGAAAAGACAGCTAATGAAGACATAAGTGCAGAAATACAAGTTTACTTTAAAAAGCAATCCAAATTGTAATTAATTTGTCCTTGCATTCTCCATCTCAATTTCTGAAAGCTCTTCTCATTTTATAAGATGAAACATATACTAATTTGTTTCCTATTTCTTTTGATATTTTTGGTTAAAATAAATAAGACAGTCACAGAGACACAGAAGAAACAGACTGGAAACGTGTATGTTACATATGTAGAAACATATGCAACAAAGAAGCATTGTATGAACAAACACTGGTTTGCATGGGAGCTTAGTTATCTCCAGGATATACTAGAATGCATCATTTTAGCCACAAGTACTGTGGATGTCAATCATTTTATAAAATATTAAATAGCAGCCATAATTATACAGAACAATCAGACAATTATTTGTCTGTTGTGGATAAACTAATGGTGGCATGGCAAGAGATTTCAGTTGTCTTTCAGGGAAATAAAATTCACAGAAACAAAGAGGAGTATCAAACATCACTGAAATAGAAAGACATAAAACTGTGGAGCATGATTCCTTTAGAAATCTTATTGTCTTTGTCATATACTGGTAAGCTTGTCAGTGATGTTAGACATCCTTTATTCCTGTGGTCTTCCTAAACTGAATGCAAATGCAAATTTCATTTTCTTGATTAGACTGCCAGCTCTAACCTTAATTTTTAAATAGTTGTGCAGGAAGTGCTACATTTGCCAGTATACTGACTTGAGTACCACTAAGAGCTAGATGTTACCCTCTTCTATAACTAATTGAGTGACTCATGATCTGCACTACCTCAAGGCAGCATGCTTTAAATTATGCACTCTGACACGTTTCCCTATTTCTCCAACCAGTTGTAAAAGTTTTAATACATATACATGCTAGATCCCGTAATATTTGAGTGTAGTGTGGGGCAGTGAGGTCACAGAGACACCTGAAGAATCCCTTAGCACCTGCCTGTGTCATCTTCCAATAGGATCACTAAAAGTTAGTCCAAGGCAAAGTATCATCTCTTAAGATTACCTAGATGAAACAGATGTTATTGCTTATTATTCTTCATTTGCAATGTTGTTGTCCTCTCGCTATGAAGTAACCATAAAACTGTATTAAATCACAGGAAATTTAAGATTTCTTTCCAAGAGAATTCTCCAGTCTATACTTTTGAGCTCATTTTTTAAAATGTATTTAGCCTACTACTGCTAATTAACATGAACTCCTTTGGTATTCATTGTAATAGCATTAATTATAATGAAATTGCTCAATATTCATAAAAATTGCACTGATCATAAAGAATTAATTTTATGTTTATGAGGACATCACACGTAGTTTCTCTACACACAACAGTAATTTAGCATCTATAAAGTATTACTTAATAAAGACACAATGTTTGATGTCTGTACTGCTTTTGGATGAGTAAAATATGTGAGTGAAACTGCAGCAGAGGTGGAGGAGTCAGTCCAGATATTTGGGAGGAAATCAAAAGCAAATTTGTTGTGGTTTGGTTGCTGCTTTTAATTTTTTCTACGGGCCTTGAACAGATTTTTTTTACTCTGTGGTGATCACTACTCTATACTATAAAATTAAATTTAGATAAAATTTAATTTAATATATATCAAGTATGCTTTTTAAAGAAGAGTTAACTTTGTGTTTGTTATTCACTGAGAATGGAAGTTCAGCCACTGTAATAAACCCTTTTGGATATTTCAGATCAGGGCTAATTGCATGCATAAATAGAGAGAATTCACAGTTTTCATCTTACTTAGCTAACATACACTTATATCAGCACAGATTTTCTACTTCCATCAAGCTCGCAATTTGGTAACTGAAATAATATTTCAGGAATTCTCCTTTCCATAGCTTTTAAGTGGTTCATATCAGTATAGTTATAGTACTACGTACAATGGAACAGTAAAACAAAATCTATATAAAGGAATGTGCATAATAATATGCTGTAATATATTAATACCAACAATTATCTTTAAGCATAAGAAAAACATTTTGATTGTGAGACCTGTCTGTCAATGGAAAAGGTTGTCCAGAGGAGCTGTGGAGTATCCATCCCTGGTGATATCCAAAAACACAGTGGCCATGGCTCTGTGCAAACAGCTCTCTTTGGAGAAGTTTTGGGTAGATAAATGGGACTAGAGACTTCCAGGGTTCTTATCCAAGGCACAGTGATGCCTTCCTTTATTTTATTATATAAGGTATAGGCACCTTCTTCTGTATAAACGAAATTTATTTCAATATGAAAAATAAAACTAGACCATCTTCCAATCCAATTAGTTAAATTAATTTTTGGAACATGCCACAATATTTTGCACATGGTGTAAACAAGTAAATGTGTCAATACTGATGAAGTTTATGTTGCTTATAAGACAGATATCTCACATTACAATAAAGTTTTATGCAAATACTGATTATAACAGGTTGTTAAATGGATGTTAAACTAAATTTATTTAAAAGGTGAGATGTATTGACAAGTGTAATTGTCAAAACTTCATTTGAATATCTTCAGCCCTGCACCAGATCACTTAATCTAGCAACCCTACTAGCATCTCAAAAGCCTGTGATACTAAACTTCAAATAAGACTCTAAAAAAAGCCTTCACCTTATATCTTATCAACTTTTCTAAGGAGTGCAGAAACATCTGCATTTTCAGAAACTTCTGCATAAACCTTACTAATTAAAACAATACATTAAGAAATGCAGGCTTTAAAAATAAGTAACAGTGAAAGTGATGGTACAGTTGTTATTGAACTGTTGTTCCATTTTATCAATTTGCATATGTGAAGGCCTGTGGCATGGTCCTGCACTACATCCTTATCTCTAAATTGGAGAGATATGGATCTAAAGGGTGGATTCAGTGTATATATGATTGGTTGAATGGCCACATGCAGAGGGTTGTGGCTCTATGTCCAGGTTGAAGCTGGTGATTAGTGGCGTCTCCCAAGGGTCCGACTACAGATCGGTGCTCTTCAACATCTTTGTCAGTGACACAGAACCATAAGAAGGATGTGGGACTGTTGGAGGGGTCTTAAGGAGTGCCTCGAAGATATAAAAGGCTGAAGCACATTTATGAAGAAAGTTTGAGGGAGCTGGACTTGTTTAGCTTAGAGAAGGCTCTGGGGGGACGTGATTGTGACTTTCTAGTACTTGAAAAGAGCTTTTAAATAAGGGAGAAACTGTTTTTGTTGTTGTTGTTGTTGTTGTTGTTTTTGGTTTTTTTTTTTTTTTTTTTTTTTTTTTTTTTTTTTTTTTTTTTTTACCTGGTCTGATAGTGATAAGAGAAGGAGGAATAGTTTTAAACTAAAATATGGGAGATCAAGAATAGATGTTTGGAGAAAATGTTTTATTCAGAGGGTGATGAGTAGATCACAGAATGGCTTAGATTGGAAGGGGCTTTAAAGATCTTATAGTTCCAACCCTTCTGCCTTGTCAGGATTGCCATCCACCAAGCTGCCCCGGTCTCCATAACCTGGTCTTGAATGTCTCCAGGACTGGGACATCCACAAGTCCTTTGAGCAATACTTGGCTATAATTTCTCTTTTTTGTCTTTTATATATATATATATATATATATATATATATATATATTTACAGATGTGTTTCAAAATTAAAATTAAGTGTGTCAATACCTATGCTGTGAATTTTAGTTCCAACAGTTCAACAAATACAATGGTCATAAGACAATTGGGGAGTCACAATATGTACAAATTTCATTTCTTCTCCAGTGAATCTCTTTTATTCCCTAAAATATGCTTTGTTCTTATCATGGTCTGTTTTTCCCTAGAATTAGTGAGAAAGTGAAATAATCATCTAATATAAAAGTCTGTAGTTTGCCATGCAATGTTAAAAATGCACACAGAAAATAAGGTGTAATTAACAGGCAGAATTCCCCTTGCACCCACAAAATGATTAAGTACTTTATTGTGGAAAGAGCTACAACAAAGGCATTTCTAAAAATGAGAGCAAGAGATGATTCTGCATTTTACACTGAAGAAACTTCTTGTCCATAAGTAAAGAGTGTTCTGCCTATGCCATGCAGTCTCTGGGAATGAAGAGTGGATGTGTAAAACCAGAAAAAATAAAAATAAAAACTGACCACTGTTAGTTCATTAGAAATCATCCCCAGATTAAAGAAAAGTGAATAAATCAACTTCTTCAGTATTAAAATCTTAAGATGCTATTATTTTGTTTTGGATGATTTCTGTATGGCTTTTGCAGAAATTACTACTGAATTTGACCTAATGAGGCCAATACTGAATTTTCTGTGTGGAAGAAAACTCATTAGCTGTCACATGGAAACTAACAGTCATTTCAAACCTGGGAAAAAAACTTTTATTTTGAGTTGCCTCCACCTATAGTACAAATCCATTATGTGCTTTGAAAGTAATTATACTGTCTCAGCTTTTCTGTAAACCAATCTTCAAATCATAAGCAACAGATCATTAAAAATGGGAGTGAAATATGTACACAAGTCCAAAGTCCATAAGTTAGATCTATGAAGTGTTCTTTGCAGATGTCATAAGTAACTAATAAGTTTCTTTATTCTGCAAAATTACTGATCCCTCAGGTAACCGTTAGGAGTCGATGTCACATTTTTCCAGATATATTCTTCTTAAGTTTCTACTTTACCCTAAATTGCTGAGGGAAATAGGGCATTAATAAATAAGCTTTAGTAGATTTTTATTCTTTTTCTATCTGCTATAATATACAGCAATGAAAAACATTGCTTTCCTAAAGTTATTTTCTTTCTAGCATCCATTTCCTATAAAGGCCATTAAAGAAAGATAAATAATTTGTCTGAATACAGTTTCCTAATTCTATTCTCTTCTGGAATAGGATGCTATAAGCCATTTCAGGATTTACAAGAAAACATAAGAGTGTTTTCTTGGAACTCTATCATAAAGAAATAGTCTTGTTAAGAGTGACACATAATTTACTGCAAAAATAATGCCAATGGTAAAATGTCTCTGTAAAAGTGCATGCAATAAGTACTGCATATCTAATGAAAGAAATGCTATTGCATGCAAGCTTTTTGCTTATGACAATAAATTTATTACTATGCTTACGAAAGCTAAGTGTTCTGGGCATTGATCATTGTAAAACTTTTTCTCTTCAATAGCTTTTCTCTAGAAACAATTCTGTTTCTTTAAAAGTAAGCATGAATGACAAATGCTAAACACATGTCTAGTCAATAAAGGAGTAAGAGACCATTATAGGCTTGAGAGCAAAATGCCGGTGCAGCTTCTGGTTTACCCTTACAAAGTAGTAAAAATTACACTTTTTAAGACTAGTACTGGAAGTAAATTTCTATACCATAGTAAATTTCTATGCCACTTAGGAAAAATATGTTAAACACAATATTATGTTTACCACAATACTGGCAGAGTGTACATCGTTAAACCACAGAAACAGCTAAGAGTCTTCAGTATTAATGTCAAATGATTAGAACATGGCTGAGTTTCTTTTAGGAATTTAATTTATATTTGCAAGGAATAAGAAAAGCCATTTTAATGATCAATCATATCTTATACTGTTACATCACAAATCTTACAAAGATTGGTCTCTTTTCACCTTTATTTCCTTAAAAACTTGGTTGCTGTCTTCATGGCTATTCAACTGAGTGGGCATAGGGGAGGAAATTTAGTTGCTTGTCAGTAAGTTGATTCATGCCATGGGAGATGTCTCCAGCTCCACAGTATCTGAAATGTCTCCTCATAGCCAATAGATATGGACTGGAAATCAGATCTTACATTTCAGATAGTTACGTAGTTGAATGATGTCCTGACAGATTTCCAGTTCTGGGCTCCCCAGTACAAAAAAGACAGGGATCTCTTGGAAAGAGTCCAGCGGAGGGCCACGAAGATGGTGAAGGGCCTGGAGCATCTCCCCTATGAGGAAAGGCTGAGTGAACTGGGTCTGTTCAGCCTTGAGAAAAGGAGACTGAGAGGGGACCTGATCCAGGTCTATAAATATCTAAGGTGTGGGGGGCAGAATGGCGAGGCCGGACTCTTTTCAGTGGTACGTGGAGACAGGACAAGGGGAAACAGACATTAGCTGCAGCATAGGAAGTTTCGAACGAATGTGCGCAAGGACTTCTTTACTGTGAGGGTGACGGAGCACTGGAACAGGCTGCCCAGGGAGGTGGTGGAGTCTCCTTCTCTGGAGACGTTCAAGACCTGCCTGGATGCCTACCTGTGCTACCTGGTGTAGGGAACCTGCTTTGTCAGGGGGGTTGGACTCGATGATCTCAGGAGGTCCCTTCCAACCCCTACAATTCTGTGATTCTGTGATTCTGTGATTCTGTGATTTATTTACCCAGTCATCCAGTTTCTGTGGGGTATTTTTGCCTATCTTCAGCTTGTGATTTGGAAGTATGCTTACCTTTCAGAACATCATTTGCAGATATGTTCAGTCTTCTACAGCTCCTTAAACAGTACTAAACACATAAGGTAGTAACTGGGTTCAGTTGCAAGGATATGCTTTAGAATGTGACAAATCACTTAATAGATCCATTTTAGCTTCAGGTCAGAATTATCTGCCTCTCCAACAACTAAATAATGGGAACTTACTCTCCTATCCATTTATATTGACAATGATATATATATACTTAGTCTGGAACTGAGTCTTGATTGAATGAGAAAATGAAATTAAAATCTGAGTTACTTTTCCCCTCAACAATATCTCTTTTGTGAAAACTTTACACTATTTTATGTACAAAAAAAGTTATTTATGATGGAAACCCTGCTTTTGACTGTAAAAATCAATAAACTATTATAAAAGACCATAAATATGATTGGCATAATTTTTAAAATATTTATGTTATGATTTTTTCACGTAAACATAGATGTAAATATTTTTATTGTTCCACATGTATACACAGAACCATGAAGGAGATTGTCTTATCTAAATAAATATTTGGAGCACCAATATGCCAGTACATGATCACAAAAAGTTAAATAGTTTTCCAAAATGACTCTCTACCCTTTTTTATCAGTTTATTTCCCAGTTGGTATTACTGGCATAAAGCACCTTCAGTTCAAATGCAGGCCCTTCCATTCGATGAAGTTTGAAAAATCTACAATTAAAGGAAATTTGCTACAGAATAGGTTTCAAAACTTTGAATGTGCTTTTTAATTGTCATTACTGAAACCTATGAAGAAAATATTATGAGTTTCTTAATGGAATATATGCTTCTTTGCATTGCTTCATCATTATCAATAATCTGTTCTAAACTTCATGAAGTAATGTAAAGTTTTGTCAGTTCTTCAGTACAGTTTATGAACCCTAGTAACTTTCACAAGCATGAATACACCCTTGTTAAGTCTAGACTGAGTAGCACATTTCTAACATTTCTTTCATGTTACACATGATTTAAACTATAATAAAAATAAAAACTTCAAAAAGTATCATAGAAGCAGTATGACTAATCAAAGAAATATAATGTCACTTGAAATGAAGAATGATCTTAAACAATATTGTTTCTTATTTTCACAGTATAATGAGAATATCTAATTTTCCAGAAGTGTTTTTCTCACATACAATCAACTTCATTCTTCCACAACTGTTAGTAATTTATTTAATCAGAATCAATCACTAAGTTACATGCTTACAGGTAGACAACAGCATTCTATTTTTCACAGGTATTAAAACTCTTCAGAGTTCAGTGGATGTTATGGATATGTAACACCTTCATAAGTCAGGCTGTGAAATGCATACTTAAGCATCTAACAAAAGGTGACCTTACTGTCATAAAAGGTTGAGCATTCATACTGAAGTTAATGAAGCTGCAGCTCTTACTGTACTTTAACATCAGATTAAATTTAGCTGCGTAATTTTAAACTTAAATGCATGCAAAATTTTGATTAACATGGATAAAATTTTCATCGTGCTTTGTTATTAAACTCCTGTCATCTACATGCTTGTTTTTTCTTTTAATGTTTTTCTATCCTGAAGGTGGTTACCAGATGTGATACTTTTGATTTTTTTCTTTTTATTCTTTTAAATTTAATATTTTCCAGCTTTTTACACATCTATAATCATTTGAATTGTAGCAGAAGTTTTCATTGAATTATTCAGAAAGACAAGTATATTTCTGGTTTCCTGTATGACTTGACAGTATTCTTAAACTCAATTTTGAAAAAAATTTGTACACATCACCTAGAAAAGCACTAGATTGCATGACCTCACTTGTAATGTTTTTTTCTTGAATTTACATCTGTGAAGATTTTAGGTCCAAATTAAAAAAAAAAAAAAAATGCTTTGTTCTAACTGATCTAATGTTCAAAATCAAAGACGTGCATTACTCATTGGGAAACAGCAAATGTAGAAAGATGTCTACACTTCTTTCAGTATCCTTCTATGCTGCTTTTGTTTATATTTTTGCCTTTAGGTCTTCCCAGAAGACTTACAAACAAAATCACTTAATAACATAGTCAAAGAATTGTTGAATTTGAAAGGCAGCTCTGGGGATTGTCTACTCTGATTCCCTCTTCAAGATGCAGTCACCTAGCAAAGGCTGCTCAAAACCTGGATGTGGAATATCTCTAAGAACGGAAGCTCCAAAACCACCCTGCATAACAACCACCTAATACTTCCAGATTAAGCATTTACTATAAAGTCAGTATTTTCTAGCAAGTTGGCACAGAAAATTTCAGTGCATTAGCTGGTAACTAAACATCATGACTTGATGTCACACTTGATGACATGACTTAATGAAAGATGGACTAAACAATAATATCTTTGTATAAAAGCCCCATTATATTACAAACATGAAGTGAATTATATAATAGTGAGGAGACCTTGTTGTTAAGAGATTAGAATTAGAGAAAATTTTTGCTATGCATTTTTCCTTCAGTGAAATATTCAACATGAAAATGAACTAGTTTTCTGCATTTTGTAATTGTTTGATTTGCTTGCTTCTTTTGCTTCTCTTTCTTTTTTGGGCTACAGAGTTACTTTCTATAATTTCCTAATTTTTACATGACAAAACCAGGAAGATAAGCCTGATATTTTTCAAAAGATTTTCCTTTTCTCAACGCCTCCTTTATATATAGGTCCAGTTTAAACACACAGAAAGTGAGATTTCTAGTGCTTATCTTGATATTTAGTCCATGTGATCCCAGCATAGGAAATATTATTATGATGTTTTAGACTGTACTGCCTCTGAGGCCAAAGCTCTACTACAGATTCTGTTCTTGATCAAAAAAGTGGACTTGAGCCTTGGAAAGGCCCTCAGACTCAAGAAGGGTGAAGAATGATAATTTCTTCAAGAAAGAAAAACTACATTATTACCATTTAGCACTATTATACCTGTTAATAAAAGTCAAAGAAATCTGAGATTTGCAATTTGGTGAGAGAATCTGGTTCACATCGAATTATATTTACTCAAAAGTTTTCTAGTCTTGCAAAATTAAATTTCATATTGAAAATGCCTTTGATTACTTTTGCTTATTTTAACTAGATACCATTTTGAGTTTCATCTACCACAGGATACTGGTTTGTATAAACCCTAGATAATGCCTAGGGACAAATTGTGTAAGAATGCATATGGATGAGTAAGTATGCAAAATACAGATATTAAGATTTTGCCCTTCCCTGCATTGTATATTTCTGATTATTTTTTTCTTAAAGCTTTTGTCTCAGAACTGCTGAGGCATTAATAAAGAATCATATATATAGATCGTCATATTTCAATTCTGAAAGATTCTTCATATTCAACTATAATGGGAATAGGGAGGTGACTGTTCTTAAAGAAAAGCTTAAGGATACTGTAGCTCTACTTTAAGGACCATTCTCAGGGCTGTATGATGAAAAAGAAACTGCATATGCAACTTCTGCCTAGGAATATGCTGAAGAAGGAAAAAAAAGTTACATAATTATTAAGTAAACAAATAATGGGATATTAATTGTAAAAGTAAATATAGAACCATAGCATTCTTTTTCTATGGGATAATGGAATTATTATATCAGTTTAAAAATGTGTATATAACTTATACAATCTAAGGGCTTTAATTCCCCACTTGGAGGCTCTCTATAAGTTAAAAAGCACAAGGACATCTGAACTAAATTTATTTCTTTGGTGTTTCATGTAATGTCTGAAAAAAATACACATCTCTTCACTCTGGATATGTAGGGCTGAGAAGGTTCTTTGAGTATGCATTATGTTTAAAGAATAATTATCTATTTTCATCTGCAGAATATAATGATTTCCATTTTAAATTATACACATCTAAATCACAAAGGGCATGAAAAAAGGTCAGATCCTGTCTCTTAAGGTAATTAACAGTGCTCTGTACTATTGTTAATCTAAGAAGCATGCTTTGCCTCTGTTCTGTGAATACTTGAACATTTTGGACTTATGTGAAATATAATCAACTGGTATTTTTTTTGATACTAGAACAGTTCAAGTTTGCAAAATATTTCTGATTTATAAAATGCTTTCTTTCTGGTGCAAAATTTTGGTGTGACTCAAGCATCAGAATGTTCCTCCTTTGTTCTCTGTGTCTTCCATGTGAACATCAGGGAACACTACTTTTACTGTTAGAGTGGCCGAACAACAGAGCATGTTCTTCAGAGAGATCATGGGATGCCCATCCTTGGAAACGATCAAAGATATCTCAACAAAGTCCTGAGTAAATTATTTTAGATGAAACTGCTTGAGCAGGAAACAAGACTAGGTGACACCTGGAAGTCCATTCCAATGTCAATCACCCAAGGATTCTTTAATTCTCCATCTTTATTGCATCGCACTTCTACTTCCTCATTTGCTTAATGCTACTGAGAATACGTAAAGCAAATTATGACAGAATCACAGAATTGTACATGTTGGAAGGGACATCTAGAGATCATCTAGTCCTAAAGCAGGTTCGTTAGAGTAGATAATAATCCTGAAATTAAATCAGATTTCCTTGGTCCTTATCAGTCAGGCTTCATAATTAGATCTAATTCAGAACTTACATCTCTCTATAGATTAACTCTTTCCTGAAGATGAAACAATAAAAATTTTCATTTTGGTTCCTACAGTGATATTTTATTTTTCTACTTCCACTGCCAGCCATAGGATTCCTACCAAGGGATACAGTCCTTCAGAAACAGACTGATATTCCATGGTTCTTCCACAGGCCATAGTTTCTGCTTTGAGCTTGCTTTTGTCTGATGTCTCTGCAAGCTGCAGTTTCCTTCAGGGCTTCTCCATATGCTTCAGCACTGATCTGCACAAGCTGCTCTGTGGAGACCTTGTTTGACAAGGTGCTGCCCAACAGTTATAATGATGTTTTCCTCATCTGATTTCAGCTGCTGCTATCAGAAATGTATCTTTACTATCTATAAGTTTTGTCAGATAGATTTTACTCTTTTCATCTTCTGGTGCTAAGAAAAATTAATATTTTATATTAAAATGGCTCTTGACCAAGAATTGGCTTCCTTCAGTTGTTGGCTGGAAGTGTCAATCTGCCTGGGGTTACCGAGGCCCTACAGAGGGATCTGGACAGGTTGATAACCTGAGTGTCAACGAGGCCAAATGCCGGGTCCTGCACTTCGGCTACAACAACCCCAGGCAACGCTACAGGCTTGGGACGGTGTGGCTGGAGGATGGTGTAGAGGAAATGGACCTGGGGGTATTGATTGATGCTTGGCTGAACATGAGCCAGCAGTGCGCCCAGGTGGCCAAGAAGGCCAATGGCAACTTGGCTTGCATCAGGAACGGTGTTGCCAGCAGGGACAGGAAAGTGATTGTGCCCCTATACTCAGTTCTGGTGAGGCTGCACCTGGAGTACTGTGTCCAGTTTTGGGTCCCTCACTGCAAGAAAGACATTGAGGCCCTGGAGTGGATTCAAAGAACATCAACAAAGCTGGTGAGGGATCTGGAGCACAGGGCTTATGAGGAGCAGCTGAAGGAGCTGGAATTGTTCAGTCTGGAGAAAAGGAGGCTAAGGGAGACCTTCTTGCTCCCTATAACTACCTGAAAGGAGATTGCAGTAAGGTGGGGGTTGACCTCTTCTCTCACATAAACAGTGGTAGAACTAGAGGGAATGGCTTCAAGCTGCGCCAGGGGAGATTCAGGCTGGATGTTAGGAAATACTACTTTTCTGAAAGAGTGGTCAGGCACTGGAATGGGCTGCCCAGGGAGGTGGTAGAGTTACTGACCTTGGAGGTGTTCAGGGAACTGTTGGATTTTGTAATGAGGGACATGGTGTACTGAGTACTATTGTTGATAGGTGGATGGTTGGACTGGATGATCTTGAAGGTCTTTTCCAATCTTGGTGATTCTGCAATTCTGTGATTCTGCCTTCTAGTTTTAGAGCCTGGAGTCATATAATACTCATGAAATGCAGAAAAGACCATCTGTTTCTTCAGTTTTGCTTTCATTGGGGTGCAGCTGATTCATTATTTTCCTTTAAGTCCTCTATGATTTTGCTTTTTGTTGTTGTTGTTGCTGTTGTTTTTTTATTTTGTTTTGTTTCCTTTTTTTTTTTTTCTTAAATAATTTGGCTGAATAAAGATGACTTTTTGATTGATCTAAGCATAGTTTTAGTTTTGATTTTCTCAAATCAGTGGATGGAACTGTAATGAACAAATAATTTTGGAAATCGTTTCCAAATATACTAAGGACAAGAAGCTGATTAATGATTGTTGGCATGGAGTCATAAAGTAGAAATGATATTATTAAAACTTGACAGATTTCTCTAATGGTAAGACCATCTCCGTGGAGAATAATGCCTTCAATCCTTTAATATTTTTAAAGAGAAAATGATGAAGTATGGACCAGATGGATGAACTATAATTGACTGGATGGTAAAGGAATGATAGTGGGTTAGTTAAGGCTTGAATACTGAATGAACTCTTGGCTGAAAGGGCTTTGATTAGAGACAGCAAAGCCCAATGCAAGCTGGGTTATTAGACAAATGCCTCTAGTTACAGTCACCTTCATGTTAATGATGTCAATACTAATTAATATCTTCCTTGAGGGTGTGGTTGATGAGAAAGGGTGGGTCTTCAGCACTTCTGAAGATGATTCAAAACTGCGAGGGGTGACCCATGCACCAGAATGTTGTATTGACATTCACAGGGACCTCCATGGGCTGGAGAAGTTGGTGGATAGGAATCTCATGAAATAGAAAGAAAATGCATATTGCTAAGAATAATCCCAAACACCAATATCCACTAGAGTTAGCTGGCTGGAAAGCTGTTTAGCATGGAAGGACCTGGGGGTCATGGTGACCAGTAAGCTGACCATGAGCCAGTAAAACGTCCTAGTGGGATGCAGTAATCAGTGAGCATTGTCAGCAAATCAAGAGTGATGATCCTGCCCCATTCCAATGCTTTACTCAGCCTTCATGTTGCATACCTTGTATTATATGCTCAGTGCTGGGCTGCATAGTACGAAAGAATCATAGAGTGAAGCAAGTCTAGTAAAGGGCCATGAAGACTATTAGGAGCAAGAAAAGAACCAACAAAATAAACTGTAAAAGAGATTATGCTTTATAAAAAAATTCTTTATAAAAGAATTCTGGTTTTGTTTTCTTTTGTTTTCCTAGCCATTCTTTGTTTCTACATGCCAGTATTTGTACATGCTTAAAGTTCGGGCTACTGACAGCAGTATGACCGGTGGGTATTTCTGGATCTCTTGAGTTATTGTTTCCAATGTCTTTGATACCACAGGACTTTATTCTAGTATAAACTTATCATTCACCATGCAAGCTAGTGTTTTGTTAGAAAAAAAAAAACTCATTTAGGTACCAACATTTTCGTACAACTTTACTAATTATTAACAAAAAATGGACAAAAAACATTGTATTTTCACTAATTTCTGGTGTAAGCTCTTACACTCTGGAGGCTGTTCCTGAAATAGAAGAATCTCTGATAAGAATATAAGATGAAGGAGAAAAAGAGAAATGGTAATTATCAGTGGAAGGGACGATCTTTGCCAGGAATAAAACAAGAAGCTTTAGAACTCTGACTTCTGTTCCTTCCCTTTAGCTCCTCACTTAGCAAACTAACTGACTGAGTAATGGGTCACAGCTGAGGTCACTGTATCTTCTAATAATGATCCAACAATTTCGTTGACATTCATCCTTGTTATTGCTAATTTCCTCCAACCACTTCAGGCCTAATATCTTCATCTAATGCTGCAGATGTTGTTGATTCTTATTCATCTTTCAAGTATAGCCACTTGTTCAACTCATTTACACAGAAGCAGCAAATTAGTATTGCTTTGCTACAGTAGATTATTGGAGCTTAATATACTGGTTTCTTTGCAGCAGCTTAGTGAAACTATTTCAGATAATGTTTAGCAGTAGCTTTACTCTTGCAAGTATCTGTCACTTTGTATCTGTTATGCTGGTCTCTGTGAAATTTCAATAGAAGTGATTTACTGACGTTACGTAGTGTCCTTTTTAAAATCTTCTGAAATGACATTAATTTTCTTCTTTTTTTTTTAACACTATCAAAGTGTTCATGTTGAGAGCAGAAGCACTTATGTTTACTCATACACACTGATAGAGTTGGTGCAGATTGGTCCTGCCTGCAGTCATAACTCACAAAAGATATTATAAAATATATGAATTTCAACTGCTGAGTATTCAGACAGCATCTTGGCTTGGCTTGTTTTTGTTTTTGTTTTAATTTCCAGCTAATTAAATTAATGAGCTTTATGATTTTATTCTTTGCTTATGTTGAAACTGACCAGTGACAAATGCTTGTACTTTAAAACTTGATCACAATCAGGAACTGATCATTAATTTTCCTTCAAATTCAGTAGTTTTTCATATTCTTCCATTTGACAATGTGACAAATTTTTACAGTCATGATTACTGTCAGCATTTCTTATTAGGCAATACAACATGGGTTGGGTTCATCTCATGCAATGCTAGGTATCTACCACATATGCATCCTTTACTTACGATTTTTCCTCTAGATTCCCTTTGTAATCAATAGAGAAATAGCAACATTTGACAGAGTATGATTCATCCAATCTATTTTATTTGTCTACTTTAAAATGAGATGAATCGTGACTTAGAAGTGCTTATTTATTGGCACTGACCAAACTAGAAAGAATGATATGGATGGTATCAAATCAATCTTATCAAAGTACTCAATTTTGTTTAATTTCTCCTGTAAATGAGATGATTCTTTTCTGCTGAAGGTTAGAACAGTACAACTCAAAGCATTTTTACTTGAAAATATTTTCAGTGGAGAAGATGGCTTGTAGTGGTCATACAACCTCACTCACAATGTCTGTATAAAACTTTGAAACTTCAACTGACTGCTTAGGATGTAATGACATCCCAAATTGTATATATGTAGCTTTGAAGTGTTAAACTTGTAATTAACTTTGTGAATTGTAGGATGGCAAATTGTTCCAGTTTGAAGAAAAGCCAAATGTTTACAGTGTGATTCTCTAACCATGATGGTTAACCATGGACTAAGAGATTTTTCTCTCTTACAATTCAAGAAGATAGTGTAAAGAGTGGATATCAATGTATTATCTGGATCAGTCAAATTACTGAGAAAGATAACATGTTGTTTTATTCAAAGATGAGAAATAGACTGAGAATAATCTATCTAATCAATGCCTTGAAGAAAATATTATTTATTTTTAAGAGCTTTTTACATTTTAATATTACAAGCCTAATAAATATATATAGTCTTTTATTTTTGCACCTATATTTTAGAAAAAAATTTTAAAAATTAGTTACATGCAATCTCTTCTTCCTGCTAGTCACATTATTTATGCATCTGAGTAGAAGGATATACACACACTTTCTTCTCTATTAGATGCAAGGAATTTCCTAACTTTTTAATGCATAATGCAACTAGATTTTTTATTTTTATTTTCTGTACGTCTCTTTTATACCGTGACTCACTGCTGGTAAAATTCTAGCTGTCTCCAATCTAGTAACTCAATATCTTACAATTCATATATCCTGGTATTTACAATAAAGTGGTGTATTTCCATATTTTCAGATTTGTACAGACATGACACATACAAACACAAATACTGCAAGTAGGACTCCAAGGGAGATTTTTTTTGTTTGGTTTGGTTTGGTTTTCTGTGATATTCAAGCCCTCCACAAATAACACAGTAACAAAAATAATTTTGAATTGAATAAATATTTATTGAAATTAATTTTAAAATGTTGAGGTATGCTAGGAAACAGAACAAACTCTGTTATTCAGGCACTAGACACAGTCTAGTGTCCTTTTCCAGAAGGAATGCTAAAAAGTGTTTTCAACAGGAATCTTAAACTTGCAATAAATACTGGTATAGGTAGACCTTTCCCACTGCTGAAAACATCTGTCAGCCTTATCTCCCCAAATATACTCAAATATGGCAATATTGGTGAAAACACATAAATATTGAGATAAATATCAGTGCACATGGTTTCAGAGGAAGGAATGTGATTTGGAAAAAATACCAAAACAAAACAAAACACCAAAAAGTCAGTTTTGTAGGACAGCAGCCATTCTTATAATAGAGAAAGAGATGAAAAGACTATTCCAGTAGTGTATCAAGTTTAACTAAACATTATCTCAATTCCAGAGCATCAGGAGTTATCTGGGAAATTAACTTGCTGTGCTCTGTTACTTTATGAGTATTTTTCCCATGAACTTGTGTTGAATCTGTCTAACAAAGTCCAAGTTAAAAACTCAGTTAAATCTATAAACATCTTTCTGCAATATTCAAAAGCTAAATGTCTTCTGGGGCTGTAGTAGTTCTTGTAAAGTATGTGTATCTTACATCATCTCGCTGACGTCATGACAATATTCTCAATAGAAACAAACAAAATAGTCTGCAGCTTGTATCTCATAGAATAAGAAGCGAAGTGTAGAAATTGAAGATATTTATGTTGACTGGCTCCTCCTCTCTTGGAACTTGAGTCTGGAAGCAGCAAGAATGAAAAGTTGCCCTCATGAGCCTAATTTTGGACATTTTTAATATACTTTTTTAATGTAAATTCTTAGTCAAATCAGGAAAACAGTTTATAATACAGTCTTCTCTGTTTTCTCATCTAGTCCCATCCCCCTGCTGGAGCAGGAACATCTAGATCAGGGCACACAGGAATGCATCCAGGCAGGTTTTGGATGTCTCCAGAGAAGATGACCCCATAGTCTCTCTGGGCAGCCTGTTCTAGTATTTTATTACCCTCACCATGAAGTTTTTTCTCATATTTACGTCGAACCTCCTCTGTTCCAGCTTGCACCTGTTGCCCCTTGTCCTATCATTGGATGTCACCAAGAAAAGCCCTGTTCCATCCTCCTGACACACACCCTTTATATATTTCCAAACACTAATGAGGTCACCCCTTAATCTCCTGATAAAAGTAGATTGTTGTTTTTCCATGTTCAGTCAGAGAATTTCTAATAAAATCTCCAAAAACTCATGAAGAAACACACAGAGAAACCCAGACAGCAATAGATTTGATGTTTCCAAAATAAAGTTGTTATGGCATAAATGTAACAACAGTATTGGAACTAAGACTGTGTAGCTGAGAAATAATACTTCAATATTTTTCCAGATTCTGTCTGAAAATTATTTTAACATGTACCTGCTAAGTGTTCATGATGAAGAGAGTTTGAGAATGGTGAGGATATTTCTGTTCAGAATGCAGCAACCATATGTTAAGTGCCTACTCGTTATCCTTGTTTCAATGTTCCATTAACTGGTGATGTACTTTGATTAACTCCTGATGTACTTTGATGTCTATTGTTATATGAGAAAAATATGTCTGTACAGTATATTGTATCCTCAAAAACTTAAAAGTGTGTAGTGAGAGAGGAAGAAGGGATTTTTGCTAAATCTAACAAAATTGTTGTCACATCGTGGCCATGAAGACTGGGAAGGGTGACCAGACGGTAGGATTAAGTTGAATTGACACTCCAGGTACATACATACTAGGGGAAAAACATAAACTTTAATATGAAATTTCCAGAAGATAGTTATGCTATGCACACAGGTCCTTCCACAATTATATTTACTGAAATTGAATGGTTTTATTGGAAATTCAAGTAAGCTTTGCATTACTTAAGAATTTTAAAAGAAAGAGAAAAAAAAAAGAGAGTAAAAGAGGTCAAAATGAGGAGAGAGATCATGAATCCCAGGTCCAGGCCTGATGCTGAAGTGCTCCATGTGGCACAGAACAAAGAAAAATGGTAGCAACAGCAGTGAGCAGAGGGGTAGAAGCAGAGTGAAAAGGGAGGGTCTGGGCTACCCCACCTTTTTATAGTATTCATGCAAAAAGGGAATATCCTATTAATAGTTGTAGATGGCTCCAGTTCCAGGATTCACTGAGATGCTGGACACCAGCCAAATCAAAGGAGGTGGCATCAGGCCCCTTTCCATTATTTGACCTTTTCTCCTTTATTGTTCTAGACTCTTCCAGGAGTGGTTGAGACAATAGCCAAATTAAGGGAAGGGATACCTATCTCCTCCCTTGACTTCATTGCCTCTCAGGGCATTATCCAGGACTCACATTAACAGTCACTTGGGGCTTGTGCCTTACAGCATTACATCATGTTTTGTTTTGAAATAGTTAGCCTCTACATGATGTTCCAAGAGGAAAAGAAAAATAGTCAGGAAAATAATATGTAGGTAATGCAATTACTGTTCTCAAAATAAGATGCAGAAGGTTTTATGAACTTCCTGGAAGCAGCATTAATCAAGAGCAATTAAAAATAATGATGCCACTGGTGGTTCAGATAGCTTGTATGTAGCATATTGCCTGGTGTCTAGGAGCACTGTGGAGGAAAGAAAGAAGAGGAGGAAAGCAGCACTGTTGCTTGCTTGTCATATTTTCATACTTTTATCTAGAACATGTTATTAGTCAGTTCTGAAAGGCAGATATTGAGCTAAGAGGACTTCTAATCCACCTGGCTGCAGCCATTCTTGTGTTCCTATTTCTTGAGAAGAGAATAATAAATAAAGACAAGAAATCAAAAGTCAGGAAAGTGATAATTAATACTTACAGTACAATTAAATTAATCAAAAGACATGAAAAAAAAAAAATGGGAGGAAGTCATGTAAACCTCAGAAGTACAATGGTAAACCCCTGGGAGACTATGCAGAGTTACACTGCAAGGAAACAGCACCTAGTAAATACAAGGGAAGAGTGTTTAGCTGTAGCAAAAATCATAGCTTTAACTCAGTCTTTCCTTCAGCACATGGATGAAGAGAAAGAATGGGACAGCATCCACTAAAGAAAATAAGAATAGTAGCATTCATTTTAAGTCAGGGCTGAAATACATGTAAGGAAAATACAAGCCATTGTGGTTTGAGACTTGATGTTAATAAGGCATATCCCTGCTTTGTCTTTTTTAACTTAGTTCTAAAACTGAAATAGTGATTTTTTTTTCTTTCAGTAAACTTATAAATATATTTAAATATTATGTAAGAGTAAAACTGACTCCGGATGATGATCTGTAGATTCAGCATTTGTCCCCTACTGATGGGACCAGTAAAACAAAATATATTGAGATACTCTAAAAGGGCCATTTCCACACTAACTGGATATATTTCTACTTAGACTTCTGTAACAGCCTAGAGTAATTGACATGAGGTCCTGAAGGTGGAAAACAAATGCTTTCCTTATGCAAGCGATAGCTGCAGAAGTTTTATAGAATGAAATAAAACAAGCCTTAGGGGACAAGCCAAAATGTAGTATTCATGATAGAAAATGTATGTGCTTTTTTCTTTCTTTTGCTTACTACACTTTTGCAAGTTAAACTTCTATATCTAATTTAAGTGTTATTTATTTCTTTTAAACACAGAATGGTCTGACTTCATTATTCTTAATTTTTAAGAATAATGAAGTTTTAAAAGTTCTGTGTTTCTTAAGCACTTGTTGTTGACTGTATTGCCATCCACTTAATTGTAAGGAAATGTGAAGAGACAGCTATACCAGAAGGTTTTATTAAAGTATCAAAAGCCAGCAAGACATCTACAGAAGCCAATTAAATGGCACTGCATGTCCCCAAAGCAGAAAGCACATAGAATTCTATATAAGTTGATAATTTATTCAGCAAATAAATCAACCCTTACCCAACACATTCCATAAAAGTAATCGGGAGCAATATACCCCATATGGATTAACAGTCCCTTCACGCCAGGTATATTAAAAAACATGAGGAAGGCTACTTTACTTCTCTATAACCTATTACTGAAAGATTTTCCTTGGTGTTTCACAATCCAACAAGCCTCATCAGCACTAGCAATGAATCATTCATTAAAATCACTATTTGTGTAATGTGTTCAAATTCTTATTTCCCAGGCCTCTCTTGACCACCGATTCAAGCCCACACAGGATTTTAGAAGGGGCAGAGAGTGACCATAGAGGAGCAGCAGAAATGAAGTGCTATGGGCTATCGGCTACGGCAGCTACCATTTCCCATTCCCCTTCACTACCTGAGGGGGAAGAGGTAGAAAAATGTTTTAAGAGGAGAAGATGTTCTTGCTTTCGGTTCTCATTGCTCTAGTCTATTAGTAGTAGGCTGTCAGACTGTGTCCCTGTGGCACCATAGGACGTTGGTCTCCTCACTGATCTGCCCAGCCCAGACATAGGCCCTGCCAAGCCAGGCACATCTGCAGATCATTATCTCAGCCTGGCTTCACCTAGCTCCATGCCCATAGTATGGCTCCTGGCTGAGGTGGAGGTGAGGGCCACGGCTGTCAGGCTCTGCACTGCTGCTCCCAGGGAGCCTCCAGCCCATAGCAGTTTGCTGGCTCTTGCTGTTCCCTGGCAAAAATATTATGCCTGGCATATTCTTCATGCCTACAAATGGCAGGGAAACAAGTCTCAGCAGAGTGTGGCAATCCTCCAGCACTGCCTGCCTGACAGTTGATTTTCCAGTGTCAAAATAATTAGCACATACATGTGACAATGTGAGGTGCCCGTTTTCCAGGCCAGCTTCCTCGCTTCTGTGTGAAGCTCTAGGGCAAGGAAACAAAACCCTAGCAGATATGTCCACTCAGGCAGAAGTTCTGGAATGCTGCATATCATTTCAAATATGGTAAACAATGTTATTCTACATTAATTATTCTTTCAGAAATTCTGTGGGTGTCATCAAATAAGTCAGATCAATGCAGAGGAGGTGGTTAAAGAGTTTAAGACAGCTGGCAGCCTGGGCTGCAGTAACCTTGCACTGGTCAAGATCATGATCTTGAAAAATGTGAGCCTGACAAAGAGTGGAGTCAGAACCCTGAGTTTCAGGGTAGCAAACTTCAGGCTGTTCGAGATAGTATTAGATGAGATCTCCTGGGAAGTTGTCCTTAGAGACAAAAGAGTGGAGCATAGCTGGCTACTTTTTAAGGATGCCTTTCTGAGAGCGCAGGAGCTCTCAGTTCCTCAGAATAAGAAAGCAGGCAGAGAAAGCAGAAAACCAGCATGGCTTGGCAGGGACCTGCTGGTCAAACAGTGGGAAAAGTACAGCAAGTACGGACAGTGGAAACAAGGACATATCACCTGGGAAGAACACAAGGATGCTGTCCAGGTATGCATAGATGGGTTTAGGAAAGCCAAGACACAGGTGAAACTGAACTTGGAGAGGAATGTTAAAAACAAAAAGGGTTCTATGTGTACGTTACTCAGAAGAGAAAGGGAAGGCAACTCATGTCATCTACTTGGCCAATGTAATCCATTTCTAGTATTCTGTACTCTGAGTTTGGCACTGAATATTATCTCTTACAGTACTCAACATCATAGAAGAATAATTGTCTCTCCGTAATGTTCATGTTACGCTCATGTTACATACCTTTTCAAGTACATAAGAACCCAATTTTGAGTCCTTTCTCAGGAATAGTTGTTGACACTGAGCGTATTTGTACAATTATTTACGTTGAGATTATTTTTCCTGCCATAAGAATTTCTTTAGAAATAAACTTCTTCCATACCACCTTCATAAAAAATGTTTTGTATTGCATTTGTACTATAAAATGTACTGATATTTCTGACACGAAAAACAAATGTGCTGGTCAGGACAAAGCTTTTTTTTTTTTTTTTTTTTTTTTTTTTCTCCAAACTTTCTTTCAGCATGCAAATCATGCCACTATTAGTTAACACTAGTAGTTATTCACTACAATTCTGAGATTATATTCATACATAGCTTCTCAAAAAATGTGTTGTTTGTGTACTTTAGTATAAGAGAGCTTTTATGGGCTTTTTTTTTCTTTTTTGTTTCAAATTTAGTTCTGGTGGAAATATGAAATCTAAAAAAACAGAGAAAAAAATTATTATCTTTCTATAACCCTTGCTTTTTTCAAGTTGTATTAAATAAATCATAATATTCTATAAGATTTAAAATCCAGCAAGGATCTAAAGCCTTCGATAGTACTCATAACATTGTAGTTTAAAGGCAATCTGCTCTGATTCAAAAGAGTAGGCAACTCTTTTGAAGTTTCTCATCTCAAAGAGAAATTAGCCTTTTAATTGAAAAGGCAATTTTTATTAAAACATTTTATATTAGACCAAAGTAAGAGCAAAAGATTTTTGATTGGCGTGTTGTATGTGGACATGTGTCATTGTGTATATTTATAGTTATGTAGCTGAAAAAAAAAAAAAAAAGAAAAGAGCCAGTTTTATGAATGGCCGCATAATTGAAGCATAAAAAAATCTTCTGACCTGTATAATGAAGCTGTCCTGTAGACTTTTTTTTTTTTTTTTTAATTTTGTGAAAATGATTCTTTTTTTTTATTTACTGGTTCATTTTGTTGTTGTTTGGAGGGGGGGAGACCTAAGACTTGTAGTTTTTGTTTGTTTCTCAGATACTTTTATATGAATTAATACAAGATAGACAATTCTTCCTTTCTTACTCTGTGTTAATTGACAAAACATAAATGCTCATGAGAAGAAATAACTGAAGAACAGAGAAGGAAGCAAATAAAGGGACAGAATCATAGATGATTGAAAGGCCAATAATGTAAAAGAGATTAAACTTTGAAACAACTGTGAATAGGGAATAATATGAATAGAAACAAAATCAGAGTTCAATGTATCATCTTTATTATAAGCCTACAAAATTTCAGAGTTTTATCTCAATTTTATATGTGAAAGAGAACATAGGGAATTACTGAAAAAAATCACCTACTTTAAGAGCAGCTGCAGATTCCTTGTAACTTGCATTATTTATTATTCCCCAGCAATGTTTTTTTTTGTTGTTGTTGTTTTTGTTTTCATTCCATAGTTCAGAAGCTAGTAAAATAAATGTAATCTTTTCTTCTCCATGGGAGTGACATCAACAGATAATATATCTTGAGAGTGGAAAAACTCAGAAATACTCCATAATCTCCTTTTAACTCATAGACGGAATGCATTTGAAACAGTTCATAGAGGTCACAAGCATTCGTACTGTAATATAAAATGGAGAACTCTAACATTGTCACTGGAAAAAAAATGAAAATTTTTATGTATGTTAGTGGTATTTAAGAAGAGATAATTACATGCAAAGTCACTAGACCATATTTATAGAATAAATTCACCTTCCTCTGGATATTTTCCCAAATTGAAGAACCTGTAGCTGAGGAGTTCAAAACAATTTCTGCTTACGGGTCATCTGAATAGAATCGTTAGAGCCAAGGATGAAGATCTTACCGATTTGTAATAAATATAAAATGTGATGTGAATTGTGTGACAATAAGTGACAGGATTCTGTACTTTTCATAGAATCACAGAATCATAGAATGGCCTGGGTTGAAAAGGACCACAATGATCAGCCAATTTCAGTTCCCCTGTTATGTGCAAGGTCACCAACTGCTAGACCAGGCTGCCCAGAATCACATCCAGCCTGGCCTTGAATGCCTCCACGGATGGGTCATCCATAACCTCCTTGGGCAACCTGTTCCAGTGCGTCACCACCCTCTGCGTGAAAAACTTCCTCCTAATATCTAACCCAAACCTTCCCTGTCTCAGTTTAAAACTATTCCCCTTTTTCCTACCACTATCCACCCTCATAAACAGCCATTCCCCCTCCTGTTTATATGCTCGCTACAAGTACTGGAAGGCCACAATGAAGTCCCCCCAGAGGCTTCTCTTCTTCAATCTAAATAAGCTCATTTCCCTCAACCTTTCTTCGCAGAGAAGGTGCTCCAGCCCTCTGATCATCTCAGTGGTCCTCCTCTGGATTCATTCCAAGAGCTCTGTGCCCTTCTTGTGCTAGGGGCCCCAGGCTTGGGTGCTATACTCCAGATGAATGCCTCATAAGAGCTGAGTAGAGATGGACAATCAGATGTACTTTTCAGATGTTCACTCTAGTTATATGACTGCTGTAACATAAGTGTAGTTACAGTTGATAGAGAAGTATTTCTCAGGTGAGCTTCTTAATGACAGAATTTATTTCCTCAATTTCTATGGGTATAGAAATCAAAGTCCTGATCAATCTTATCTCTATATAGTTTAAAAAAAAACCTTATTTCTAACCATATATGTTAGAAAGGTTAAGGAAACTCATCTTGATTTTGATCCTTAATTCAGTTTATCTGACAACAGATATTTATCATGACATGCTCTGAAAATGACTATGATGTGTGCAAACTGATAGATACTAACTTACTGACTACATAAGTGAAATTACCATGATTACAATATAATTATAGTACACACTTACATATACATATGTAGAGCTCCTAGCTCTGTAAATAAAGTCTGTGATCAAAATCACAATTTTAATAGTACTAATAATGATACCGTTTACATTTAATTGACTGTTAAATGGAAAATATACTCTTAATTCAGTGAGATGTTATTATCACATTATTGCCTACACCTGGAAAAGTCTTAATGGTATGTTAATCCTGCAAACCTGCTTCACTATTAAACATAGATTTAAAATTCCTAACTATAGTTCTACATAACTGGCTTCATAAAACATAACTTCAATTTTTAGAAGAAGAGATCAGCTAGGGTTCATTAAAGATAGACAACTGACAGTATACAAGAGCATTAGAGAGCTCCACTCCATCAACTCACCAAATAAATCCTTGACAATTCAATCTCAATAAACAGTGAAAGATTTTGATAAATGTAAAGGGGGCGGGTTTCACCTTATGGGGAATAGACCCATAATTTATGAAATAAGTGGAAATATTGCTGCAAAGCGTAATTTGAGTGAGTTCCAGGATTTAAACCATTTGCACCCTTCTACCCTTCTAGAATATTAGTCTGACACCACAGGTCACCATGAAAATCGAGTAGTCACCATCTGGATAATGCTATACTTCTGCATTTTGCAAGAGTGACAAGCAAAATAAAAACAGCTATAGCTAAACACAGTAAATACTTAAGCAAAACACTACTAAAATATTTAAATTTTATTACTCATAATTTTATTACTCATTTTAAGAAAATAGCTTAGTCACATATCAAACCCAGCAGGATTTAAAGAGTTTGATTTCAAATTTATTTTTAAACTTTAGACATTTATTTCTTTTTCCATAATTATGTATCATGGACGGGGGGGGGGGGGGGGGGGGAGTATGGAAGGAATGGATTTTTGATTAAAAAAAGTGATATTGATATTTTAGAAAATGCATGGTTCAATCTACTGAGTGTTTCTTTTGCAGGCTGCACAGAACTCCAGTTGTCTAAAACCCTATCTTTGATATCCCACATTTTCAAAAACTGTATTTAAGAAATAAATCAGTCCTGAAATGAATTTTTTTTTTTTTTAAATACTGAATGGTGATAAAATACAGGAAAATAATTCCAAGCTTCCATTAAAAAACAAGCAGTTACTCTTAATTCTGTTACCTATCTTTGTGCTGAGTTTTAGGTTTTTTGAAAGATGTCTGTAGCACTTGAAAATGCCCAGAAATACCAAAAAAATATCTGAAAGAGGAAATAATAAATGAAAATAGCATTCTGATTGCAATAAACTTTTCAATATAAATAGCTTTCTGCAAAACAAAGTGTCAGTGTAAATCCTTTTATTCTCTCATTCTCAGGTACTTCTAGAAATCCTTGCGAAAGGTCAGTGCTATGGACTCTGTCTTCTTCAGCCAAGTGACATAATTCGTTCTACATCAGGGATGCAATTGTCACCCAAAATAGAACAACATAAAACAGGATAGTGTGATGTGCTAGAGTAATAATATCTTTCATGTAGAATGTTATTGTACTGTAATTTGTGGCACAAATTTTCAGAAGCAGGAGATTAGACATCCTAATTCTAATGGACATGACCATGGCGATAATCAACAATATTTTCCCTTCGTGACAATCTCGAAGGGAAATCATTAAAGAATGTGTCTGTGTTTTGTTTTGTTTTGTTTTTGACTAAACACAAACCTATCACTACTCCAAAATTGTGTTCCATAGTGAGGAAGGATGTGCCTTAGTCTTACAGATACATCACTTATGTCTGTTCTTCTGTATCATTATTTTTTTAATAGTTTCCCTTAGTCCAAAGATGACTGCAATACTGAATACACGCACATACAACAACACAGCAGTTTCTTGTCTGCCAATTTTGTCATAATATAAGACAAGGCCACACAGCATAGCAAAATAAAAGCCTTAATCCAGCCCCCAGAGAATACAAACAGTGCAGCAGGGAAAATAAGCAGCAAGAAAGCTGCTGGTTCCATGAGAAAAATCTCAAAGAGCAACATAAATAGGCAAAGAATCAACACTGTGACCAGCAATTATCAAAGTACCACAACACCCCCTGTTAACACTGTCTGGTAAGATCTGCTGTTATTTCAACATTTTGAGCACTGTTACTGCTCCAGCTCTTGCAACAGACTCTGCAGCTGCTCCAACCCCTGTAATGGGTTCTGCTCTGTCTATTTTGACATACTCTGTAGCTGCTCTGATACTTCTGATGAGCCCTGCAAGTGCCAGTTGCTGTTATGTTTTCTTATTTATTATCTGAATTTCTCTGATCTTTGGGTTACTGTAGTGCTTTTTTGCTCTTGCACTTAAATTGTGCACTGGTGGTAGCACTACTGAGGAAATATCTCCTGTACACTTATAATAAAGAGGCTCAAAATGCTTTGTAAATGCAATGCTATTTGTCCCTTTAACAGCTGAAAGTGGGAATTTTAATATATTTAAGGCAGGCTGAGATAACTTCTGGTAACTTAAATGTCTTTACTCCAGACCTTTACTCCACATTTCCCCATATATTTTACTGTAGCTGAGTAAAATGAAGAACAACTCCTGTTCTTATTACATGGACATCTAATGGTATTCAGTTCAAGACCCTCAGTGCTACCCTTCTGAGATTTTTAGGCTAGCAAAAAAATGCATTTCAAGAATTAGATCTACTCAAGCTGGAAAGAGAGCATGTCTATTTAATCAAAAGCAACCAAAGAAGATCTATTTTACATCCTACAGTCTTCAGAAGAAGCTCAGGACTTTTACAAAAGACTCATGTTTATTCAAAAGGCAATTATTAGGCTAAATACAGGAATAATTAACTAAAATTTGTGCATCCAAGTAGATGAACTATTTGAGCTTCAGGACTTAAGAATTCTGTATGAGAATCTCACTGCATAGACAGTAACAGGAAGAAATTATTATTCCTATTGTATATGTGAGGAAAATCTTGAACTGATGCAAAATATCTGTACCAAAAATATGTATACAGTCCTGCAATTTTTTAAAATTATTATTATTATTATTATTAATTTTTTTTGTGACATGTCAGAAATTTATTTCACGCTTAAAATATACTTCTATATAGAATTTGGCTATGTAGAAGTCACCTGCATGCTTCCTTGTACAGCTTTTATCTGTCTGGTTTTAACATGTTCTTTATATATCACCATATTATACATGTTACTTGATATGTAATGTGTAAGAAAGAAAGCTGAGCAGTCATATCTGTGATTTAACCCTTATTCTCTGTTTTCCCAGCTTTCTCATGTTTGATGCCTATTGCCATTTCATAACTATTTGAATTCTTCCTGAAGCAGCGGGATCTCATTCATTTATCTATTTCAGCTACATTACAGTCATCAGAATCCCTGTACTCATTCCTTTTTTATAAGACTTAGTGTCAACATTCCTCCTGAAAAAAGAAGTATAATTCTCATGTAGAATTGTTTCTGCTGTGCAGAAGACATGTTTACAATATTTGCTGGAGGGTTCAGTTTGGGAATTTAGCAACCATGTGCTTAAGTTCTGGCCTCCATCCCCACAGTCCCTGCCAATGTACTAAATACCATCAGCATTCGCAGATGTATAGCTGTCCAGATAAGATGACATCCTCTGGGTGACTATTGCCGTTAGGGATATTGCAAGTTGGATCCAGCTTTTTCACACAGGCCAGGAGGCTAAAGTCTTACAAACTCATTTATGCATTTTCCTCTCTGTGTTTTTTAAATTAATACAAAGACCCAAGGCAATCCTATTGTTCCTGCTACCATATTCTGTGCAGCTTCTCTGAAGCACATCATTTAGTGTGTGGCTGTGACTACTCCCCGCAGGCACAAAACTGATCTACAATGACCTTAATTGGCTTAGAAAGCCTGCCTGGATTACAGCATAATATCTACTAGCTATTTTCTTACCCTGTATTATTATATTAGATTGCAGAATGGAGCAAAAACTAATCAAGGTTAAAATTTTATTGTTCAGACATTGTAAAAATAACACAAAGTAAAATAAAGAGAGCAATAGCCCTTATTCTAATTTAAGACAATGTCCTAGATGGATCCAATTGACCCAATTAACTGAAGGACCTAATTTGGAAGCATGATTGCTGTAGGTACTGTCATCAGAGGACAGAGACAAGCATCTCTCTTGGGGATAATCTTAATTCTGTGGTGTCTTTCTCTCTCCTTAACTGTTAAGCATGCTTATGATATCAACTGATGTACTTCTGTTAGGTATGTAAATTTAGGTGAGATGAACGAGGTAACAAAAAGAATAGAAATAAATGTGTAAAAGAAGAATAACAGCAATAAAATTTGTTTCTATTTTATGAAAAGCTGATCTTAAATTTCTTGATGGTCCCTCTGAGATATTAATTTTCTAGTGGTTTCCTCACTGTGTCCTCACTGTGTTCAGCATAACAGTCCATACAGCTGGCTGTTTTTCCATGTATTCTTACAAAACATTCTTCTGCAAAACAAAGATTTTTGACCAAAACATTTTTCTTGTCACAGAATGCCCGTCCATTAAAGTTGAAAATGACGAGCTTAGGGAGATATATGCACATATTTCTTATAATACGCTGTGACAGAAATAGCTCTAACTGGGTTTTGTTGTAAATATCTCAGAGGCAGGGCACTCATCCAGACGGTCATAGGCTCAGACACCTCCTCGCTCATGGGTTTCAGGCTTGAGCCTTGGGCTCTAAACATGGGTTCATTCTTTGACTTCCCACACTAGCAAAGAACAGATGGAAATAAGTCTCAAATTTTCACTCCTATATAGGGTTCCAAGACTCACTGCTTTAGTACAAGTGAAACAACTTCTAAGCATAAGTATTTGCTTTTATTTGAGAGATTAGAGAATTTGAACCAAACACAGCATCAAGCACTAGAAGTTCAGACCTTAACGATGACTGAGCTATGTATAGCATCACAAGTGGCCACAATGGCCACAATGGCCACAAGTTGCACTGGAGGAAATTTAGATTAGACCTAAGGAAAAACTTCTTCTTTCAAAGTGTGGTCAGGCAATGGAATGGCTGCCCAGAGAAGTGGTGGAGTCACTGTCCCTGGCAGTGTTCAAGAGGCTTCTTGATGAGGAGCTGCGAGATATGGTTTAGTGCTCGTGATAGCAATGGTAATGGGAGGACAGTTGGACTATACGACCTTGTAGGTCCTTTCCAACCTTGTGATCCTATGATTCTATGATTCTGTCTTCCAGGAAGTCTATGAATTAAGGCATAAACTGATAAAGAAGCCTTCTGGAGGCCGTATTCTTTGGGAACAAATAGGAACTCTATTATTAGGAAGTCAAGAGAGGAGATTCAAAGAAAGTGGCACAAAATTTCTAGATAAGTGTGAAGACTGAAGCTATTTGAAGGAAAAATAACTCACACAATATTGATTCTGTGCTCCTTGTTCTGCTAACCCAGACGTTCTATGCTATGCTCCTATATATTACAATCATAAATTTAGTGACTGTGCTAAGGCTTCTGCTCCAAAGATGCAGGTGAATCTTGTTTATGCTTCTGCAAAGAAAACAGCTTTCATTTAATTATGGACTTATGCTACTTAACTACATTAATCTTAAGGCCATTTTAATAATTTGAGGGCCAGATTCTTTGAACTGAAGATCACCTTGGACCTCAGTAAGTTAAATTGGGGAACATGATAACATTTGTATATGCCTAGAAATCATTTTCTTGAAAAGAATTTTTTCACATACTTCAAGTTCACACCAATCTCCCATCAAATCACAGTAAGAAATGATTCATTCTGAGTCCTCTGAGTTTTTCCCTAAGTTAACTACATATTATGTAACTACAAACAAAATACTTCATTTTAACTTAAAACTGGGATGAGATCCAGGATTTCATTATATCACAATCCTTCTCTCTTCTACCTTGCTTTTAGGAAGAAAACCTGGAACCATGGATTAGCCCAGTGTAAGTTAGAAGAATCAGAGTGCCTCTGAAAGCCTATAAATATTTTGATTGGTTAAATTAAGAGTGCTTCCTGCCTATTGACAGAACCTCACTATTTATTTTAGTTGCATAATGATTCTGGAAGTCTTCAGTTGGGATGGATAGGAATCTGATTAGGAGCAGCCAGTTCAGTACATGTAACATATGCAATGTGTCTCTATAGCTTCCGAGCTCAAAATAGAGCTAGCAGATTCCTGCAAAGTCTTGCACTGCAGTTTTCTCTTTTGAAGTAAGCATCAGTTGTTAAAGGTAGGAAACTCAAAGGATAATTTTGTGATCATTTTGGCAACTATTAGATTAAAAAAAAATTATTTGCTTTCCTCCCCATTATAAAGAATCCATTCTTTCTCCAGTTTTGCATGTACTTTGCCAAACCTATTTAACTGTCGGCTAAAAGCATCTCACGACACTGAAGAGCAAACATGATTGTGAGATTATTCAGTCAGACTGCCTGATGATGTTCTAGCAGAAACTTCGCTTTAACAACAACAAAAAAAAGACAAAAAATGCCCCACACCATTTCAACACTATGTTTCCTCAATTGAAAGATATGATTTTACAATCTAAAGTTCTATCAACATGTTCATGTGCGTGTGATATGAGGGGGAAAAAAAAAAAAGATGTTACATAAATATAAATTATTCTATAAACACACTGAATACAGTAAGACAGATGCAAGTTTATGCAAAACCATCTTTAAAGGAATGCTTGAACAGTTCACACAAAACACGAAGCCCTATATTTGGATACGAAGCATGTACTGCTGCAAGGTACACTGTAATATAGGCAGAACATAATTCTGAGATTTACAATCAGGAGATTTATTATAGTCTCAAGTACTGAATCTCAAAAATAAATTTCCAGCACTAAAATGCAAATGATTTAACACCATTGAGCATGTGGTGCAAAATGCATACAGTTGAGTTTTAATAGACAAATATATAGTTAAAGGAAATTATATACAATCTTTCTGTTTAATTTATCTATCTATGCACACACATAATAGGCAACCTGATAACTCTAACTTCAACCCATCACTAGAGAATAATGGCACAAGAAACTTCTTATTTGACACATGATGAGAAAACTTTGTACAGTGATTTTGTTCCAAAACTTTTCCAAACTATGCGAAACAGCCCCTCTAATTTAGGAGCTATGAAAGATGCTAAGAATTTTATGAGAAGCAGTGAGGCTTGAGATAAGCAGTGACTGCCCCAAAGTAATGTCAGAAGCATGTGACAGAACCATGGAAAAAGAAAACACTGAAGAGATTGTAGAGCCACAAGCAGCATTAAGTATCTGTCTAGTCACATCTATCCATCAAATATACCAAAAGGTATCTGCAACAGATGGCAGTCTAACTCACTCTTAAAAATCTCCAATGACAGGGATTCAAAAGATTTCCTAGAAAGCCTTTCTTGTGCTATAAATTAATTATTCAAACAACTAATTATCCTGGTCCTGGCTTCTGATATTAATTTAATAATTGGTATCATATTGTTACTAATTATTTCTGTTAATTTTACTGCAAAATCCCCCAGATTTGATGGCTGGTAGCGTGTTCAGCTTTTCAAATTATTGTACGCTCTCCCTGCGACAATTACAGCTAGCTCTTCTGTAGTTTGTTTATGACAGTGCCAAATGGGACTGTGTGAAAATCCTTAATAATGTCAAGCTACATCAAATCTATAGCTTTTCCCTTGTCCACTAGGCAATTACCTTGCCACAGAAAGAACTTAGATTGATTTGATATGACTTTTTTTTTTCTTGACAAATCCATGTCAGCTGTTCCCTATCACCTTATCCTCAGGGTGCATCCAAACTAATTAACAAGATGTTCCTAAATGTTTCTGGTACAGAAGCTAAGCTGGTAGACCTAGGTCTTCCTTTTTACTTCTCTTTAAAAATAGGCACAATTATTGTCCTTTCTCAATCTTTGGGGAATTCTTCTGTCTTCCATATGTTTTTGAAAACAATTACAAATGACTTACCTATTTTGTCTGTTTTTTGAGCACAGAATATGAATACCCCTAACTGTTAGCTGTTTTAGCTGTTTTAAACATATAGTTGAAACTAATTACTCCAAAACGGGATATATTAAAAAAAGGGCTTAAATTTAAAAATCCATGTGTAAATTTCTGAATAAGAATCAGAGCACCTGATAGCTTTCATAAATCATTGGATGCCTTGTTCACCATATTTAGATGATATCTGCTTTTTTAGTTGTTAAGAGAAATCAAATATGGAGGTTTCTCCAGATTTCCCAGGACGTTTCTTTGTAGCCCCTCTCTGCTGCCAAGTGTGTGTATTGCCAGCAGAAAGGTTGAGAGTGCGCTGTAAAGATGCAGACAGACACGATATACAAACACCCAGCCACATAGTCTAAAATGCACACATAAACATGAATCTGACCACACAGATCAACATAGAGTGAGAGAAGTGTCTTTATTTGAACCCATAATTACACTAACAGAGCTTTAATCTGAAAAGCACCAAGTGCTGATACTGTATCTCCTCTCCATGTGATCAAGATTAGAGCTCATGTGCAGATGTACAGATACCTTCACTCTCCCAAGCCAAGGCCACGGACACATGTGTGAGTCTCTCAGTTCCATGGGCATTTCAGAATCACCGCCCAGACTCAGTTTTGGGTCTGGCTAGATTTAGTCTTTGGCTCACCAGCCAGACCTGAAATTCAATAGTTAACAGAGGTGTGATAGAGAACAAGGTCATACAGAAAAGAGACAGGGACAGAGTCTAGCAAAAGGACAAGGGAAAATCCATTGATCAGGTGCAAGTCTTGGTCAGGCAGTTGAGAATCTTATATGGGAATGGCCCCTCTTATCTTCTCCTTTCCATTTTTCTATGTTGTCTTTGATTAGCTTTTCCCCTCCACTTTGATCCCTCCTTTTCCCTACCTTCAGCTCTTCTCCTAAATCTCACATAATAAATTTCATATTTCCACAATTCCCTTCAAACATCCCATTTATTTTTATTTTTATTTTTTCACATCAGACCTACACTGATGTTTTTTCTCAGTTATCAGTGACTGAGCTCAGAATGATGTTTTCTAAGACTGTGCTTCAGTGGTCCCTTCAGAGACCTCTTCTGGCCTTTGCTATTATCTCTGCTACCTTCTATTTGTTAAAATTTCTGTATTTTTCTACTTACTTCATAATTTTTCTGGTTTTGTATTATTATTATTTGCTTGCTTTTTTTTTTTTTTTTAATATTTTATATCCTTTAAGGAGATATTCTCATAAGTCAAGCGCCCTTGCATTACAGATGTCTATAAACATTTTCACTTAAATATTTGTAGTAATGCAGTGACATACTAATTCTTCAGGATCTTACTTTTGATTTCTAGCTATTTGTTTGCAGAATGATCAGTTTTAGTTCTAAAAGAACATAATTATATTGACTTGTTATAAATTTAATGTGTAATTAAAGACTTGTTACGAACTTAATATATAAAGATTATATATATAAGATTACAAATAAATAAATATTTAAATGATGTTATAGAAATTTTTTATTAAAACTAGATACATAGTTTTTTATTTACAATATTCTTACTGTGTCTTCTCTTATTGGAAGAAAACTCGCTGCCAAAGTTATTTAGTTAACTAAATCCTTTGAAATAAATGGAAGAGTTTGATATAGTATGTTTGCCATTCCCTTCCTATCCTTCTGCATTAAGAATCATATTACTTCAAAGAAGTACATTATCTCCATTCTCAGCAGCTCTATTGGGTATATGAAGAGATTTCAGGCAAGTGAATTGAGTGGAGTAAATAGATATAAGCATGACAGAACAGAGCTGTGAGAAATAATACTTTTAACTAGACTACTTTTTTAAGACTGAAGGCATACTAATAAGCTGCTCTGAAGTGTGTAACTCCAGCAGCCATGGCCACCTGAACAGACTCTATGCATGTCTCTTCATCACTTTCTCCTTGGAGATATGTCCAGATATATTTCCACTGTTTTTGTTCTATCCGCCATGTATTTGTTCAAGTAATGAAAATAAATTATAAAGTAATTTTAGGGCCATATGAAGTCTGTATGGAAGAGTTTAACACAGCTGCTTGGTCTTACCTTGTACTGTGCAACTGAGTTCAAACTCGCAACGGGTAGTTATTGAAGTGCCATGGATTGTTATGTTCCATTCTTACATCATCTTACACCTAGAAAACTCTTTTCAGAAGCTAGTGTTAAGTTTCTATCTGAAAGAGATTCTGTTCTGTCACAAAATTATATAAGATGAAAATTCTGTACGAGAAAACAGTAATTGGCCTGTAGTTTATGGAGTCCAGACTCTGCAGCTGCTCTGATTCATTATATTCTGGAAGCATGAGAGAACCTTAAGGAAAGGAAGCATTAGAGGACCTATCTCTTTAAATATAGGAATATTAAATATACTCAAGTCGTGCTTACTGATAGCTATTTTTGAAAATTATACAAATTACTTTTCTTACATATCCTTTAGATACAATAGAATTCTGGTTTTAGAATCAGTATGAGAGTTTTCCTTTGTAATTCACAACAGCCTGAGGAACTTAGCATAGGATTTGGCTTACTAATTTTAACCATATAAACACTAGGCATTGCAGCTATAGGATTTGTGCAAGCTTTCTTTACTGTCAAGGGAAAAAGAGAGGTATGTCTTGAAGACAGATTGTCCTATCTGTATCAGACAGAATCTTAGCAGTTGATGAATTACTTTCAGGAAGTGTCTCTCTCTGCATGGGCTGTAGTTATTCTTGTCGACTAACATAGACAAGATGTTTAACATTCAGAAGGTTGATGCTAAGAAAAATCAATCCAGTCTCTATGACTAACAATCAAACATATTTTTGTTTACTGGAATATTTCATTCATGGAGAAATGTTAGGTATCAGAGAAGCTCATTTATAAAAATGGTAAATTATCAAATTAATGGCAATTCAAAGAGCATTTGGGCAAAACTGTCAGCCATAGGGTTTGATTTTGGGGAGATCCTGTGTGGAACCAGGAGTTAGACTCTGTGATCCTTGCAGGCCCCTTCCAGTGTGGAACATTCTGATTCTCTGACCAATATCAGTGTTTTAGCCAGTTCAGATTTTGGAGATCTAAAAGTTACTTTTCAAATCTGGCAAACGTTAAATTCTCATAAGAAATATCTCTTAGTCTGGTTTCACAGCTGAATGTATTTTGCTGTTAATATTCATGATACCATTGAAAATAGCATAAATAATAAAATAACTATTCTTAATATCAGTTGCATCTAATGTAATCTGTACTTGCTGGTTATGTTGGAAATTCTGACATATATTTCCTCATTCTCATTTCTTCTTTCTTCATACTTTTCCATCTCATATGAAGGATCTTGTATTTATTTTCTATTTCATCAGAAAAATGAAGAATTCACTGATTTCTACCAAGGTTTACTCATTTTAGCTAACGACAGTCTTGCACTGAGTTTCATATTCTCTCCATGATTTACCTTATGCCAAAACATGTTCAGCCTGGCTCTTCAGAACTACTTCTCACCAGCATTGGCATTCACTGAAGAAGCACCTGCCAGTTAGAAGTTCCATTCCACTGTCTGTATGGGCTTGTTTAAAATGAGAAAGGTATTGTCAGTGTTATTTCAGTTTTCAGTTCTTTATCAGTACAAGGTTTGATTTGATTTGAACGCATAAAAATGACAGATTGAAACACTTGTTAAACAGTTTTGATGATTCATATCCACACACCTATTTGGTATACATATGGTTTTCATGTTCCTATTACACAGAGAAAAAAAAATGCTAAATCAAATTGGAAAGAATTATATTTATTTAATTCATAACACTGGAAATAAAAAAAAACAACAAAGCAAATCACTGGATTTTAAATTCATTGTATGTGATTACTCACTGTGTGATTAAGTTTGGAAACATTTCTCAGCTATCAATCTCTCAAGTATATGCTGTCCGCTACTGCTGCTGTCATTTTTCCACCTACTTTCCCATTCTGTCTTACTACTACTTGCAAACAATGAACCAAATAAACTCGCACTGTAAATGAGAGAGCTCCACAGAAGCATCACTTACAAGCTTTAATAAGCTTTTGAAGAGAGTTTATGGACTTACAAGTGTGAAGTTTAGTCTTTGAGTTGACAAGGTGACCTTAAAAATCTGATAATTTTCTGTTTCAAGATGGTACAATGCATGATTCTGATGTTATGAAATGATGATAAAAGGAGATATTATGCACAGATAATGGACATGTCCAGTCATTGATGACTACTGGAGACTAAACATTACATTACAAATTCTTGAATATTTATTACCAAATGGTCCTTTGGAAATTCTCCTAGGGCTGTCTCACAGCAATGGTCACGCTCATCAAAATGAATAATTTATAACTCACCTGTTAGAAACCTTGCAAAACTGATAGCTTTGTGAAACTTTTCTTTAGGAATAAAAACAGACTCAAATTACAGGAATAAAGGAAAATCCAATTAAGAAAAAACAAACAAACAAACAAACAAACAAAAAAATCCAAACAACAACAAAGCATATTAAGATATTATATTGCATAAAAGACAGCAGACAAGAATAAATTGAAATAGATATATTCGCCACAGCAGATGGTCAGAAGATACATGTCTCCAAAAACCAACAGCTGACCTGAGCTGAATCATGGTAAATCTGAGCAGCTCCAGGACTAACTCGTGCTTCAGTGTTACCTAGGATCAATGAGCATTCATTTGTCATAAAGACAGAATGAGTATTATGAAAATGGTTGATAGACAAAAATGAGCAGGAGTTTACATTTTTTGAATATTTTAATATTTTGTACTGATTAGATTAAAGCGGGGCCTCCAGGTCTCTCTTTCTTTCCAAAGCCTTTAAAAACTGGGCTCTAGAGTGAGGATCAAAATTCTTGTTTAGAAGGTGAAGCAAAAATGGCAAGGCTTTAACCACATGGAATGAGATGATCCATGTTTCATCCCCAAGAATGAAACAATCTCATGAACAACGTGTGAATCTCTCACAAATTGAATAAAGTAAGCAATATTTCATTTGCTATTTATTTTCTAATTCATGTGTGTATGTATAAATTTATGAGTTAAACTCAGGATATAGCAGAAATGAGTTCCATCTGAAGGAGAAATTCTACTTTTGGATGGAGATGTAGCACTCGTATTCCTGAAAGAGGTGGGATTAAGGATGCACTGATGTTTTTGTTGCTAGCTGTGATCCAGGTGTTAAGCCTATTGGCCTTCCCAGCATTCACATGACTAACTCACAGTATGGGCTAACTGTGTGCCACAGAGGTAGCTGAAGCTCTAAATCCGTACTGTCATTAAACATGTAGCTTTAAAATTAAGCACATCAATACTCAGTGCTGGCCTTTCATTAACATACTCCAACCTGGACTTTGGAAAAAAATAGAATAATAATGGTCCATTAGGCTCACTGGTAGAATGTGATTTTTTCCTCTGTTTTTAAAGATTAAACAATTTAATTTACAGGAAATACACTGAGGACTGATCATCCATTACTTTTTTTTTAAGGTGTTCTTAGCTGAGTTTTTAAAGCAAAGACATCAAAAAGAAAGTATGTCTGACATTTTATGAAGATGAAAACATGGTAATCAACAAGTTCATTGCCTGTTCCTAAACAAGACAGAAAAAAAATGTTTTTTTAAAAGTAAATTAACAGATATTTAAACAAGATTGACTAAAAGTTGATCTGTGTCAGGTAGAAGATAGAACTTGCTCTTTGCGTCCAGAAATAATTGATTGTAATTATAGAAAACAACCACAAGGTGGAGAGAAACAGAACGATTGCATAGATGAGTCCTGGTATAAAAGTAAATCGTAAAATTATACAGTATTCCCACTGGGTCTTTGTTCTGAAGGAGAAAGCAGTGGCTTAGTCAACAGTTATGCATGATGGTTATTGATTTGAATGGATGATTTTGTCTTAAGGCCAACCTCTGTCAAAAAAAAAAATCGTGAGCTACTCAAAGAAACTGCTAGGAGCAGTGCAATGGCAGCTCAAAATATGCTAGAAGGCAGTTTTAGCCAAAGAAATGATGAATGGAGAATGCAAAGACCTTGGAAGAAAATAACTTATTTTATAAATACATAGGTTTCTCCAAAAGTAATACCTCTTTTTATTTCCACTGAAGCTAAAACAGATACAAAAAACAAAATGATGCTATTTGATATAGCAAATTCTCAGCTAGAAAATACTATTTTTCCACAGTCACCACCATTAGCTATGTATTATTGCTAGAGATTATCAAGAGCTGGCATGCCACAGTCTTAAAAATTTGCACCAGCAGAGGTGAGCCACAGTTTTACTGTTGTTATGATGGTTCAGTTACTAGGAAAATGTTGCCCATACAGTCCAACATTTGCTGTGCTAACATCCACTGTTTGGTCTCCATAAGCACTCAGCAAACATCAATGAATGCTAATGGATGTAATTTTTTCTACATGCAGGAATTCAGTGACACACCTTTGCTTCATATGCACTTCCATTTCAGATGTCATTATGTCAGATGCCACCTGTCACATGGTCACAAAACATAACGTGATATTGTTCAGCCTCTATTGCCATACCACCATCCACCTCTGACATCTTGGGCCAACATAACAAAACAGGAAGCGTTACTTTGGAGCAGTCCTCATGTAACAGTCCTTCAAAGAGCAAAATAATTGCCTGTCTTTAGCTCTTCACTGTGTTTGTTTTCTTTTGCTTTTCCAACCTAAGCAATCATGTGGTTCTATGGTTCTATGCCAGAGGCTTTTGTAAATAGAGAAAGACCAAAAGGCACATTATATAGCTGACTCATGATAATCTAAATCTTCTTTCATACTGAGGGATTTCAAATTCTATGTGAAAAATAATCATCATTAAAATGCAAAAATATATATATATATATATATATATATATATATATTTTAAGGCAGCCATACCAAGGGATTTTCTGTATCCAGCAATAATGAGTACATAAAAGTGCCTAGGGAATTACTGTAAATCCACCCAAAAATAGGTTTATTTGCTGTATATTTTATATAATTTCTCAGGCTTCTGTAAAGACAATTTGGGATGTTTGCTATGTAAACTATGTAAACTATGCTATGTAAGTACATTTATTGCATTTCAATATACTGTATATTAGGGATGTTACCAGATATATTGTTTTATTATTTTGTTCATGAATAACATGAATAGCTTAATTAAAGGCAGAATCATATAATCTTTATTTTAACTGAACTAGTTAATAGGTGCTTCCACAATCTACATACATTCCTATCATTCATTCCTATCACTTATAAACCTGTATCTCCTACACATGATGGTTATGTCATTTACAAACAAAATTATTTCAGAAATTTGATTCCTATGGGAATTAAGAGATATATGATCTTGTTATTTCTGAATGCATATTTTTCTTAGCAATTTCTGAATCCAGTTCAGCTGAACTATTGTCCAAGCCTGTTGTGTGCCTACACAGCCCATGAAAATAGATAGCCAAGTAAAACTGTCCTCACAGAAAGGATCTGGAATGATCACAGTACAAAAGAAACTGGGGAATCAATGCAGCAAAGTTATTATGAATGACCTAGCTTTGGAGAAAAATTCAGGTACAATTCACACATTATTAAATATGAGAGAATCTAAACTTCAGTCCAGGATTTTCTGTTATGTGCAAATTTTAATGTCAAAAAAGATAAGGACTTCAACTCCTCCATACTGCTGATATTTATAATGTTATTATACCTCCCTCTCCACACCAACCGCCATTCTTAGAAGCCTAAGACGATGTTGACTCCAGCAGCAGCTTTAATTTAATTCATTTATAAAAGCAGTCAAGCATAAGACACAAATTTATAGGAAGCAAGGCTTCATTAACTGTTAACAGAACTTTTTGTTAAGTACATAAGTCTGCCTTTCACTGCATATCATCTTGTTATTCTTTTTCAATAACAAAACAAAAAAAAAAAAATGCCACCCACAAAGTGTTTTTCAAAAGTACTGGAAAAAAAATCATAGATCTAACTAATGGCATCTAGAAGCATCACATCATAACAAGCAGCTCACACATTAGCTAGGAAGGAAAGGCAGTGGAATACTTTAACATTCAAAGAAAATTTCATCTGTCTTACAAGGGATCATACAGAACATGCCAAACATCCTCAAGTGTTAAGTTAATGTTCTGTAGAAGAATAGCCACATCCATCTCCTGCACTGACTTTGCTATATTTTTCATAGTATAACTAGGAAGATATTTATCAGCCAGTAGGACAAAAATAAATCCTTCCAATGTGTTCCAGGTATGTAAAACTCAGATATGTTGTCTTTAAAATAGGTCTCTGGAAGTCTAGATTTTTTGCTTATCAGATACCATTTACAACTTCTTGCTCTCTTCAAAAGTCAGATCTTAAATTTTATTTATATCTGATAAATAATTTTAAAAATACTCATCAAAGCAGTTATGTTGAGCTCAGTAAATTTTTATTTTTCCTGATTGTGTTTCTTATTTGAGTGTTTTTTAAATATCCATATTTAAAATCTGTTAAAAAAGGAAAAAGGTCCTGTAATTTTTCAATGTTCTGTCAAGAGAGCTCTTAGACGAATTTTACTTACTCCCCTCAGAAACACTTTGCACGGTTCACAGATCTACACAGTCTTTGATACTTAAGTTCAGTGTTCACTTATTCTAATTGACAATCCCTGAAATGTACTTTGAATGATTTATCTATCTAATCTCACGCTGCCTGTTTCTAATTCCTTTAAAAATCAGAATCGCAGAATCTCAGATATTGGAAGGGGCCTCTGGGTCTGTCTAGTCAAACTCCTGCTCAAACAGGGACACTCACAGCAGGGTGCCCAGGACCATGCCCAGATGGTTTTTGAAGATCCCCAATGTGAAGACATCACCACTTCTACAAGGAACATCTGCCAGTGATCCATCACCTGCATAGGACAGAAGATCTTTCCTGATATTCCTGGCACTGGGCACCACTGACAAGAGCATGGCTTCATCCTCTTTGCACCCCCCCTTCAAGAGGATGTTGATAAGATGCTCCTGTAAGATATTATTCTGTTACATCATTGTCTCAAATCTTGCTGGGGAACAGATGGACAAGTCCACGCAAGTCCTGAGCAAAGGTTGAGAAATCCTTTGCCTGGAGAATTTTGATGGACTAGTCCTGGGCAAGGGTTGTGAAATCCTTTGTCTGAGGGACACAGGTGGACAAGGCCAGGGGCAACAAGAGAGAGATAAGCTGCAGCTTAATGGCTGTGATGAGGTCTTTTGTGTGGACATATCTTGAGGAAGTTGGCCATCTCAAGGGGTGCTGCACATGACTCTTGCTCAAGCGCCCAGAGATGTCACATAGGCAGAAAAAGAAGGATAAAATGGGGACCTACAATCATGAGGTTTGGGTTTTCTGGCAACAGATTCCTCATGAAGAAGAATAGAGGTTTCTGCCACGAGAAGCCTCACAACCTGCCTCTCTCCCTCCTGGACTTGCTCTGTTCTCTACGTGCATGCTGAAGAAGAACAAATGTGTCTGCCATCAGATTCCTAACTATGGAATTCCTGCATGCAGAACTCTCCTAGGCCTGCTACCTGAGTCCTGCTGCTTCCTCCCGGATTGGTTCTGCGACTTCTTCCTGCTACCTGCTTGCTGCCCAAGGCTGGCCACGCTGCTGCTGCTCTTGCCCTGCTGTTTTTGCCTTGGACCTTCGAAATTGTGTGCAACGGGACGCTGCTGGATCCTGGTGGTGACTATCCCTGCTTTACGCAATTCTTGCTTATTTCCTATCTTTTCTATTGCCCTCCTTCCCTTCCCAGTCTCCCTGGTTAGGATTTATAATAAACTGTTTGGACTAACATATGAACCGTTGTTTCTTAATCTCACACTGGGTATACAGATATTAAAAGAACCTCATTTCCCTCCTATAAATTGGAGCGAGGCACCCCTGAGGCCTTTTTTCAAGCTGAACACTCCAAGAGCTCTCAGCTTCTCACAGAATTGAAGAATCACAGAACAGCCCGAGTTGGAAGGGATCTCAAGGACCATGAATCTCCATCCTCTGCACCACATGCAGGCCACCAACCTCCACGTTTAATACTAGACCAGGCTGCCCAGGGCCCCATCCAATCTGGCCTTGAATACCTCCAGGGATGGGGCATCCACAACCTCTCTCGTCAGCCTTTTCCACCACCTTACCATTCTCATGGTAAGGAGCCTCCCTCTGACATCCAACCTAAATCTTCCCTCCTTAAAACCATTTCCCTTGTCCTGCAGTTATCAACCTTTTCAAAGAGCTGACTCCCCTCCTGTCTGTAGCCTCCCTTTAAGTACTGGAAGTCTGCTATTAGGTCACCCCACAGTCTTCTTTTCTCCAGGCTGAACAAGCCCAGCTTTCTCAGCCTGTCCTTGTAGGGGATGTGCTCCAGCCCTTTGATCATCTTTGTGGCCCTCCTCTGGACCCTCTCCAGCAGCTGTCTATCTTGTACCGGGGACTCCAAACCTGGACACAGTACTCCATATAACATACTGCACAGTTCTCTTTATGGGAAAGGTACTGCAGTCTCTTCATCATAAAAACAGCCTTTTGTTGGAACCTTACATGAATGGCAATGTTTCTCTTTTACTGTGGGACGCAGAACTGAACACAAAACTCCAGATATGGCCTCAGCAATGCTAAGGGGATCATCTCACTTGATCTGATGGTGATGTTTGGCTTACAGCAGCCCAGGATATAATTAGCCTTCACAATTGCAAGGTTACATTGCTATTTCTTCTTCAAGTTGATGTCCACCAGGACTCACAAGTCCATTTTGGCAGGACTGCTTTCAATTGGGTGCCTCCAGCATGTGCTGATGCCTGGGGATGACCCTCCCCAGTTGCAGGGCTCTGCACCTCTCCTTGCTTAACTTCATGAGATCCCTGTAAGCCTATTTCTCCAGCCTCTCAAGGTCCTTCTGGGTATCTGGCCAGAAAAACGACATTTCAACCATATTGAGAATCACTTGCGGGGATACGAATGCATTAAGATAATTTTATATATTCAACAGAGTTTGAAAGCCACTAGCTGTGTCATAGCAGCAAGGAGTTGCTGGAGAAAATGCAGTTTAAAGTAGGTTTCAAGTTGCATCTGCATTTTTAGTCCTATTCTCCTGTAAAGCTCTCTGGTGAATTAATTTTCTTTTATTCTGTTTTCAGTCACATATGTTCAGTATTTTATGCTGGAGTTTGTTCAAACAAAAGCTGTGAAAATTATAAGGAAAGCAAAGAGGATTTTTTTAAACTTTTTTTTTTTTTTTTGTATATTTTGTACAATGGCAAAAATGTGAACATGAGATGTACAGCTGAATGATATTTTATTTTATTTTTACCACAGAAAAATTCAGCTTCCAGTAGCCAGAGATTGAACTCCATAAAGAGGAAATTACAGAACTTAGAATTTCAGATACAATAGAAAATGGGATATTTACTGAAGGTTCTGGAAGAGATATAAATTGGCTTTTATACTTCCAAAAATAGGAAAATCTCTGAGGTGGAGATCTCTTTCTAAGAATATTTCCTTGGAGAGACAGTCAAGTGAGAATGGATGACTAGAACTTGTGCATTTTAATGCTGTTTTTTTTGTGTTTTTTTTTTTCTTCCCCCATAGATTTCTTCTTCCTACAGACCCTGTGTTTGAATGGTAGGATGCATTTAAGGAACCTGGATTCCAGTTCCCATTTCAATCCATTTTCTTTTATGTCAAAACAGACAAACAACTAGACCACGAAGTAAAAAAGACTATAACTAGTCATCTCAACAAGAGCTATATAAAGAGAAGATTTTCTAGATCAGAGAATGTTGATTTTAGTACTCTGAAGTACCTACAAATCTTACAGATTAAACATTCTCTTAGAAAAGAACTTTTCACACCTTGCTGGGAAAGGTATACTTGTGGGAAAATTAATAAAAGCAAATCCATGTGTGTGATTATTATATTTTTTTTTTTTTTACTTTTAATCAGAGAGTAGTTTCAGACCTTAAGAACTCTCTTTTGAGTTCAACAGGAGTTCTTTCCTTTCCTAAACTTGGTTATTAAAATTCTTAAACATTTCTGGTTAATACCAGTGCAGATTTGTAGAATATGCAGACTACCTGGAAGAGTAATTTATTCCCTGATCTTTTCCCTTAGGATGAGGCACCAGACAACATTGCATTGATGATTATACGATTGTCACTAATTTCTGAGAGTCTTATGTCTGCCATTCCAACATAAAACCAGGCCAAAATTTAAGTTTTCTGATGTAGAGGAAGATGTAACTATAAGCAAGTCATCAAAGAGCTTAACAGACTCCTTGATAGACCTTATAAGTGTGAAGCCTTGGGAGTCTAGAATGTAAGATAAAGAGCAAAGGGTGTCAAAGGATAAACAGGAGGTTCCTTTGTATGTGCTGTTAAATTTGAGACAATTGAAAAACCTTTCATCCTTTATTACTGTTGTTTGAGAGAAGTTAGGGCCAATTAACTGTTACAGGAACTGTTTGTAAGTGGATGGTATATAAGATGTATGTTGAACACAATAAACTATTCTGATGCTACAAGTAACTGTGAGAGCTCTCTAACTCACTGAGAGCCAGTATTCTGATATTTGTTTTATAATTTTGTTTGCCCTACTAAAGATAAAATAATAAAATGCAAAATGCTCAGTGCAGGAAGACCTTGTTCCTTTTAAGAATATGTGAGCCTAGTTGTCCTCTAAATATTGAACATACAAGAAAACTTTCAAAAGTAGTTGACAGTGAGAAGTACAAAGTTATACAAAGTCTAAGACTTGGTAGCTCATCTAAGTGGTAGGAATATCTAGCATCTAAAAAAAACCCAACGCACAATATAGCTAAACATATAATATATAACAATTTTACAACTATATTAACTCAAAGTCTCATTACAGATATTTCTAAGCTTTAATGTAATTCAGACTTTCCTAGTTCATCCATTCTAACATAACCTCTAGAATGTAAAGTAACAATAAGCATTAGAGGATTAATGCTGAAAGCCTATTAGGAAAGATGACTTCCACTTAAAAAACAATTTTGTGCTTCATAACTGGAATTGGAGTTGGTAATGTTTGCTATTGGGAATGAGCTTGTGCTTCTACAAATCTAATTTCAACATACAAAATATGCATCTCTTTTTTATCTCAGATGCAAATATGTTACACAATTTAAGTTCTGAATGTAATGAAAAAGATGTTTTGAAGTCTTAATTATAATTATATTCCAGATCTTCAAATAAAGTTTTGTTTGTGCAGGTTTGTTGCAAAAACTAACTCCAAGACTAATTGTTTTATTTCTAGTAATCAACATTGATGTTTTCTTTGGGCAAGTAGTTAATGTTTTTGTCTTTATTCAGCAAGAAACTTAACCAAGAGAATATACATCTGGCATTTTATCTTTTTTTTTTTTTTTTTTTTTTTTTTTTAAATTAAATTTCACCTGTTCTTTCTTGAATCAAACATTTGGCTCAAATTTTGAGCTTAGCCTTTCAGATGAAACATTTCTGGAAAAAAGGTAATGAGTTGTATAAACACCTAGCCAGATACAGTGACACATAATTAAGCCTACAGTTTAAAATCTACCATTTAAAAATATTTTTGACTTCTCTAACCTCATGAACTCATATTTACTATTCATAACACATTGATGCTTTATAGTAGAGTTTGTATCTATAAGATTAACACTTTTTTGAGAGGCTGCAGTTACTTCACATGGTAGGAAAGAAAACACTAGCTATCTTTTCAAGTAATTCTGTCCAAAGCATTTTCTATGAACAGATTTCCTGAAGAATTAATCTTATTATTTGAGACTGTTTTATTATTACTAATGTATTTTATAATTTTGTGTATATTTTAAAATACGTATTAAATTTTTCTAATTCTGACTCTTGTCTAATTCTATTAAATTTGAATCCTATTCTGTAGAATGCTAATGTGGAAGTACTCATTTCTGTTTGCAAACATTGCACATTAGGATTTCAAAGAGAGTTGTACTCAATCTTTGTGGTTGCTCTCCAATGTGCTACGTATTGTATTAGGTTCAAGACAATGAAAAACTTGTTCCTGTATGACTTATGCTTGTACAGAGATAGATTGTCCTCTGGTGTAGTTCTATGACTCCTGACAGCAAGATGACGATTTAGTGTTCTGCTGTTGTGACTTCCTGTACTCAGCAAGGACCTCTAAGCAGGATGACTTACAGGAAGAGCTGTAACTATTCATCATTTAAAAATGCCTTTGTGAGATTAAAAGAGGAAAAACATATGGTTTTAAATTTATGTTTTCTTCAGTCTTTAATATCTGTACTCAAGATTGTCTCTTTCTGCATACAAGCGCATATATATGTATATAAATCCAACTACACCCAAATATGTCTGCAGTTATTTAACAATACTGACATGAGTGACAACCCCAGAGGGAGAATAACAAAGAGATTGGAGAAGCCTGTATACTGAATCTCCATGTAATCTTACTGTAGTAAAATAGAAAGCAGCAAGGAGGAATTCTCTCTGGAAAATTACAGCAGAGACTATCTGATGTGTAAGTTAAACGATAAGTTTCTCACATCTTTATTGCGCTACACTGTCTTAGCATCTACAAATGTTTTTCTTGCTATGTTTCCTCAAGTAAATGATTATTTTAAGAGTTTATTTTAAAATAACCACAAATACTGCAGATTATGAAACACACAATTCAACTCAACACTTTAGGTTATCTTTTGCATATGAAAGAAAAATAGTATGTATGTAGAAATTTGATTTTTATTAATTGTGATTTTAGGTTTTTTTTTTTTTTTTTTTTTTAATGCAAATAGTATTCCCTGTAGGAGTAGACAGGCCAAAGTAATTACTCAAAGGCATGTCTTCTGGCAAAGAAAGATCAATCGCTAGATTGAAATGTGTGAAGGAGTTTGATAAAAAGTGGCCAACTCTTCATCCATTTCCTTTTTGTCTCTATATGAAAGAAAAAAAGCAATGATATCACTTAAAAGTTCAAATGGGTCGTGAAGTGACCAAAAGGTAAATTGACAGAAGTCTCAAAGCAAATTGTAGTGATTATAAGATCTTAAACAGAAGCTGCTGTTATTGTTTTCCTGGCAAAGAAAAACATGAGGTTCCAGTGCTTCCAAAGTATATACTGAAAGTCCCAAGCAGGCTTTTAGTCACAATAAATTATTTAATCATTTTAAACAAATTTGGTTTAATTCTCAGTAGGCAAGTCCCCATTTCACAAAAGTCACAGAATCACAGTCGCCCTTGAGTGATTCCTGCTCTGCTGAGAATGAGAGTAAATTGAATGAAAATGAAGATCAAACCAGCTTCACATCTGTAGAAGTGGTTGGTGAAGGCTAGAATATGTGGACAGAGCAGTGCAGAAGAGCAAGAAAGTTGTTGTACATGATGCCAGGCAAAGGTTTTAATTCTCAGTATGAAAGATGTTGGTATTTATTTCACAAGCAGGGTTGTGAACTGCAAAATAAAGCATACCCCAGAAACACTGTAGAGGAAAATTTTCAAACTTGGATATGTCTGGGGAAAAAAAAGAAAAGAAAAAAAAAAAAAGATTCAGTGGGGGAATCACTAAGCTTGATGTATCTGATCCCAGCTCTGTGTTCAGTCACATTCTATTTCATCAGATCAAACACAAGCATTAGATCCTTGAGAAACAATACAGAACTTGCATGTAAAACTTACATGTGAGTTTCCTCATAATTGCTGAGCAGCACTGGCAGGGACTTCCTGTAATATCAGGAGATGTGCTAAATTTCAAATTCAGCCCTAGTCAGATGTAGAAATACAGACTAATTCAAGCACAGTCTCCCAGTCTTACAATGCAAATTATATAACTGGAACAGAAACAGTGCCACATTGAAGGTCTTGAAGCAAGTACCTGAACTCTTTGAAAATACGGATTATTTATAAACTTCTGTTTCAATATATGGCAATATTATGTATTAAATGCATATCTGGTTTTGAATGGAATTTGATTTTCCACAGTACTGTGAAGTTTTCATTTAAAATTCTTGAATTTTTTTACTTTTTCTTTCAGTCTCAGGATTTTGTTCAGTTCACACATAAAGATCCATACTGTGAACCTGTTACACTGTGAACTAATCCTCTGATTATTATTATTTTTTTTAATTAATTAAAAGCAGTGCTTTTTTTGTCTGATTTCTATTAGCTGTGGTTGTATTTTTGACACATTAAGGTTCAATCTACACTCCAGTTTTCACTCTGCATTAGTTCTATGCATCTGTTCTCATATCATAAAAGTTTTAAGGATCCAAAGAGCTGCAGTAATTATTTAAAGGTGGTACTCTTTGCTAAAGACCTTTATAGAATATTAAGTTTTTTAAAATCTAATGTGCAAGTGTTTTCCATTCTCAGAAAGGGTTCCCAAATATATTTTGTATAAACATACTATCTCTTAACAAGATGTCTAAATCCAGTGTCAAGATAAGAAATTCTACATTAAGACTTAATTTTCATCACGGTTCATGTCATTTATATATGATATCAGAATATTCTGAAATAAGAGGATGGACTGATCAGGGAAACATGACCATATAAGTAACTGGCCAGTCTGATTCTAGACAAGTTGTTGTACTTAATGCTGAGATTATAATAATTTTGGAATGAGTTTATCTTAGTTAAACAATTTAATTCTGATTATATTAAAAAAAAAGAAAATACTGCTTCTGTGGCTTAGAATTCCCATTTAGTATCCTGAAATACATTGCATTACATGAGTCAAGAATTCTGATACAGTGCATTTTTCCCCACATTATAGCATAGCACAAAGAGAAGGAAGGGTGCTTTTCATCTGCGAAAAACCTCAGATATCACCCCCAGAGCTGCTTGCTCTTCTGTAGAGTGTGATCTGCAAGGTAGGATTGTAATACATAGGAGTTTTCTATAACTAAAACTCAAATATTCAAATTTTTTAAAGAAAGATGAAAAATACCCTGTGTAGATGAACACAGCCAACAACTAGCTTGGTTAGATGTGGTGTTCATCTAAACAAAACATGTGTGCAGGACCCTAACAGAATTGTGGGATTAGGCCATCAATGCACAGTAAAAGAAAAATTTCATCTTGGGAAGAAGTGCACTGATGAAAGTTTCTGCTGGAATGGGTAGCTAGTTCATGTTAAGTCTCATTTTGCAAAGATTACTTAATATTACAAGCTGGACCAAGAAAATCAGATCTGATTCATAATTAATAACAAAAATTTGTTAATTGCTTTAAGTAAATCTGTAGTTTTCTTGTGTTGTCTCACAGCAAATTGCATAACTGTACAATTTCTTTACAAGCTTCTGGATTTGGAGAACATTTTTCTGGTTTTTGTTTTTGTTTTGCCTTGCTTTCCATTTCTTTGCTTCACAGTGCTCAAATAAATAAACTGTGAATCAAAATACATACAGCCATCTGGGTCTCTAGGAGGCAATTAATGAAAAATAGAGCAGAGATTTGGAAGTGGCTACTGCGAACTTGGCCTGTCAGACTGTATCTGTTGTCCCACACTATCGTCAGAGATGTTTGAGATTTTCCCATGCAAAAAAAGTAAGTTTTTTAAAAGTCTAATACTTCTAAAAACGTTATCCATCCCAGCTATCCTAAGAAATTTTTTACTATCCTAAGTAATTTTCTCTTAACATTTGCAGTAAGTGTTAAGAGAATAACTTTTCTTTTCCTTCCAGTCATTTTCTTTCATTTTTTTCCTTTCAGAATTGAGAAAGTAAAAATTCAAGAATAGACAAATAGTTAATAATATAAATGAGACTATCATTCTTTCATCTCTTATAAAAATTGAGATTTTTATAATACATTGAAAAGTTTGCTTTTCCCCTAAGAATATATTTTTCACTGAAAATTATTGCAATTGAAATATTTTGACCAATTTTGAAAGTCATTTGGTTTTTAGTTGAACAGAAATATCAGTGGAGATCAGAAGGTATGGAGGCAGTTAAAAAGTAGACAGATTCCTCCAAAAACGAAACACAGCATTGGGATGCATTGTAACTTGTGAAAATTCAAAGCTGTTTTTTTTAATAGAAATTGAATAAATTGTATGTATTGGAGCACAACCATGGATTTGCAAACAAAGTTGAAAAAATGATAACATATAAATTACATACTAGCAAGATCGCACAAATTCCACAGAAATGAACATCTTTCTAATTGAAGTCATATCTCCTGCCTTTTTGAACTGAAACAATAAAATTTCCAATTGCAAAAAGTACATTGGGAAGAATGTCTGCAATATTTCCTAATTTGAAAGAATTATGACTACTAGCAGATCAGTCACGAAAGTGAGTGTAAACTTACATGGGTAAGGGATGCTTCAGAATTTCTTTCTTTCTTTTTTTATTTTTTCTGTTAATTCAGCAGTGAAAACTGGTTATGCATATACTAAAAGTTATCATTATGTAAGCAAAAGAATCCTTGTGATAAGCAGCCATCTAAATCATGAGTAAATATTCTTTTTAATATTTAATTAAGAAAACCAAAATTAGAACACTGATTTCATTAAGAGAAGTATGTTAATCCTTCTTTAACAGTAACTATCCAGAAAGATCTTAAAATATTTAGTACTTTTTTAGCTGTTGCAATATATGGCATAGCAAATTCAGGACTCATATGGCTCACCACTTAAGCTGAACATGAATTGTGTAGATGAGGCTCTAAAAAGTACTTGCTGTTCAACTTTGGTTTAAAATGAAGATACGTATTTTTTCATGGTAAAAGTAAACCAAAAAAAAAAAAAAAAAAAGGTCAAGCTTTGCTTGATAGTGATTTAGAGATACCTGTTCCTGAGTCAAGTATAAAAAGAAAATTGCTTTGGAAACTAAGAATTATATTATTTCTGGCTACCAAATAATAGACTTACCCTTAAATTTTCAGGTGTTTCATAGGGAATTAATTTGTCATGCAAGATTGGTATATATTTTACAATAGCCTTTGTGATTAATTATTGTGTGTATTATAACTAATGTCGCAACTATATATCTTGTACTTTTAAACAGCTGTCATGATAAGATCAGTTCAAACACTTCCTATCTGCTTTATATTCCATCTGCACAGAAGAACCAAAATGAGCAAGTCCAAGCTCTCTTTATTATGGACAGACTCAAAATACTGATTTGGGATGCTTTGTGGATATTAAGAAAATTAAACAATATGTAAAAATGTCTAGACTAAAGACTATGTAGAGACTAAATGTAAAGACTAAAATGTGGTGCTTAATGCATGTTTTTGGCTATACCTATTATATAGATGATGATGAATGATTATTATTATTTTACTAAATAGAAGCTTAATTTTTTGAAGTATTTAAAAATAAGAAGAAAAGTAAGTGTCTCTAAACTCAAATTTATTCGCTTATTTTTAAATGTTTTAAACAGCAAACACACTGCTCTGCTAATGTTTATTGCATAAAAGTGAAATGTGCCCTGTAGATTATTCAATAAATACAAAGGCATTAAATATACATTCTGAAGAAGAAAAAATGTACAGACGTATTTTTTTTGTCGAATGACTATTGTTACCATTTATTTCTCTTACTGTAAAAGACCCTTTCTATAATTTCAATAAAGTTATTCTGGCCATGGCAAAAATCTCTGACTTGAATGTTAAATAAAGAGCAAACCATTAGATTGGTGTTAATGTAAAAGAAAAAATGATGAAAAAAGAAATTGATCCCACAGTCTAATTGTTTATATTTCATACATTCCCTTGAGTGAAAAAAAGAATTCTTTTTACAGTATCAGCTAATTATATCTCTGACTTTGCTAAAAAGAAAAAGCTTTGTAGCTTAATCTTTGATTTTTATACCGTAGGTTAAAAAATAATATTTCTAAGCAATAACAGCAAAAATTTAAGAAGATAAACTTTTATAATCAAATGCTTTCCATGAACTTACAATTTAGGGGAATGGGAGAGGGAGGGGGAAGGGGGGGCAGAGAGGGTAGGGGAGGGCAGGGAAGGGGAAGGTGAAGGGAAAGGGAAGGGGAAACGGGAAGGGGAGAGGAGGGAAGGGAAGGGGAGTGGAGGGGAGGGGAAGGGAAGGAAGGGGAGGGGAGGGGAGGGGAGGGGAGGGGAGGGGAGGGGAGGGGAGGGGAGGGCAAGGGGAGGGGAGGGCAAGGGCAGGGCAGGGCAGGGCAGGGCAAGGGAAGGGAAGGGAAGGGCAAGGGAAGGGCAGGGAAGGGCAGGGCAGGGAAGGGAAGGGCAGGGAAGGGAAGGGAAGGGAAGGGAAGGGAAGGGAAGGGAAGGGAAGGGAAGGGAAGGGAAGGGAAGGGAAGGGAAGGGAAGGGAAGGGAAGGGAAGGGAAGGGAAGGGAAGGGAAGGGAAGGGAAGGGAAGGGAAGGGAAGGGAAGGGAAGGGAAGGGAAGGGAAGGGAAGGGAAGGGAAGGGAAGGGAAGGGAAGGGAAGGGAAGGGAAAGTGACAGCGAGGAAATAGACTGGATAGTGTTCAAGATATCACAAAGGTTGGAGAGCCCTGGTCCAGCTGGAGGTGAATATTTTCAACTGAATTCTTTTATCTCTGCTTATTTGTATAGACAAATTTTAGTGAAACAGATAAGACTGATTATGGCAGACAGTAAATTCTCTATTTCAACATTTTGTTTTTTTTCTCAAAAAAAAGTCAGATAGGTGTAATTCACAGGTTTGAAATTTTCCACTAAAGGACATGAAGACTTTTGCTACTATATTAAGAATGAAAAACATGCAGCTGTTTTACGGGAAACCAGATTAATCCTCAGATATGCAATAATCTGAGTAAAATGACAAGTAGTGTCAGCTCTTTCTAACTAAAACTACTAGTTTACTTATGGTAATGAATCCTTAACTCAGTACTTGTTTTGAACCACTGGTACAAGAAAAGCTTCTTCGACAAACTGGAGAAAGTTGAGAGGAAGCCACAGATCAGGTGATGGCTGGAGCCCTTGCCTTGTGAGGAGGGACTGAGGGAGTTGGGCTTTGGATGCCTATAGAAGAGATGGACTTAGAGAAACAAACCAAAAGCCTCCAGTGCCTAAGACAAATTATTAGGAATTTGGAATCCATGCTCTTCGTGGCATGGAAGGGAAAATGGGCACATGTTGAAATATGAGACGTTCAGACTAGATATGCTAAGATATATATTGAGTTCATGATGACTGTCAAGTCATAGCATGAATTGCTATGAGAGGTGCAGCCTCCATTCTCTGAGGTTTTCAAGATATGGCTGGATAAAAACTGGTCCAGGCCCATTGCAAACTGAGCTGGAGATTGAACTGGGATCCTCCTGATATCTGTTCACATCTGAATGATCCGATGAGCCTACTGAGAAAGCAGAAACCTTTTGACAGTATAGTTTTCTGAAAAGTAGGACAAAGTGTAAATGAAAACAGTCAGGGCCAGTAGCAACTGCAACTCATATAACAAAATGCAGATAAAATATATAAGGATTTCCTGACGATTTTGATAAAGTCTGTGGCCCCTGGAAGATGTTCGTCTTAACAAATTTCAAAGCAAAGCACATTTCAATCTTCAAAAAGAAATAAAAGATATGGCCTTGAAAGGAACATGTAGATAACCCTGTAAATACCCCTTACTCTATTCAGAAGAATAACTCCCTGAAGCTGTTTCCTTGCCCAAACATTTCCTGATTATCTTGATGGAACTAATTGAACAAGAATTCTTATGGCCTTTTTCAAAGCTGATGTATTTTTGTGCTTTTTTTTCTTTTTCATTTTTACAGACTGATATGATATCAGTATCAAGAGTAATTAAATGTCAGTTGATTGATCATTGCAGCAGAAAAAAAAAAAAGAACTGCAGAGGAAGAAAAAGAAAAAAGAAGAAAAAAAAAAGAAAGCTCTGTTATTTTGATTAAGTAAAATATAAAATGAAGCCTGTTGAAGAACACAACTTATGCTTTTAATGTCTGAAAGCCAAGATGTGTATAAAGCTTACATCAGGAATTACAGGCGCTATTCGGAAGGGGGATTAGGCACTAAGAGGTGTGGTTTTGGGATAAGTCTGATAGATCAGGTTGATGATTGGACTTGAAGGTAATTTTCAACTTACATGATTTAATGATTCTGTATATATATATATATATACATATACATATATGCATAAATCTTTTGTAGTGACGGAATCTTTTGTAAGTGATGTAAGAAATTTTCTCAGTTGTGTTAAAAACTTTAAAATGAATGTACATCTTGGCATTCTTCTCCGCAGCTCATCCTACTGGTACTGCTTTTTCCCAATCTTGCAAATACAGCTTTAAATAGAAGCTGAACAACAAACAAAACACTGTGACTAACAAGGAATAGTGATAGAAAATAATACCTAAAATATTGTGTTACTACTGCACAAAAGACCGAGTGTTTTTCTTTCTTAGAGCACTATTAAAAACAGAGGGATGTGAGACAAGCATTACAATTTTTCCAGAGAGAGGTTGAAGAGTCTTGGGCTATGTATTCAAGGGAGACAAAAAATAAAATTGGACGGGATGCAGATATAAAAAATAGGTAGGCTAACAAAAGTGTTATAAACCACAGCATAGATAGTATGAACAGCTTTGACACAATTCAAAAATAATAAAAACAACAATTCAAAAACAACAACAACAACACAGCAACCAAAACAGATGTGCCTATAAATTCTTTACACTTAAGGATTTCAGTCACTTACTTGTAAATTATAAAAATCAGGAAATCTTTCAAATGTGAGAATATCGGCACACAGTCTTGGATAAAATCTGTAGTTTCTCATTGTCCATTAGCTTGCCATGCAATTAAAAAATTTCAGAAAATAAAATAAAATGACAGCAACACAAAAACGAAACCTGTAATAGACAATTTAAGGATAATCATCACCAAGAAATGTTTCCTTTCAATCTGCAGCTTAGTTTTAAAATCTAAATAACTGGGTTAATTCTTTTTTAAAAAATAGTAATTAGTAATATTTTTCTTATTCATATGCATTTCTTATCTTCCTTTCAATAGCACTAATCTCTTGTCCTGTAGATATCCTGTGATAATGAGCACCACAGCCATGTTTTAGTTAAAAAACATACTTTCTTTGTTTCACGTTGATCTTTACTTTTGTTGTGTGCTCCTTCATTTCTGTAACAGAACAGAGTGCACTTTCCCTTCTTTAACAATGTTTTAATTCACATATTTTTCTCAGTCCATTATCTCTATCCACACATAAAAAGAAACACTTGCAGAACTGTACTCTATGGGTTTTGTGTGTCCCTTGATGCCATTTCTACAATAAAGAATAAATTATGCCAGAGGCAGAATTCTTTAATACATAGCCACAAATGTAGTTTAATTTTTTATTTGGAGGAAACCTGTATGTTGTGGTTAACTACTAAAAAAAAATTCTTCCAACCACATTCACTTGTAATTCCTTCTGTATACGCTTCCCATAATAATGCTAAAAGTAGAGCCAATAATGAATGGACAGATTTTGAAGGGAAATTGACAATATTTCATCTGCATATCTCTTTGTTTCATTAATTCCTTCAAAGAAAGTAAGCTTTCCCTTAATTTTCATATATTTTTTCCAGGTTATTAGTATCAATGACAATCTCAAGTAAAAAGACTGATTGGGAAAAAATATTTAAATCAAATGGTGGTTGTAAAGTTTCAAATATTGTCTATGGAATATTGTCTTCTGACAAAATGCCAGTAAAACTCAGTTTTTATTTTTCCTGCCTAATTCCTTTTCCGCTTCCACTCACAAAAACATTATTTTGCTTATAGCACAGATCCTTTCCAGGTTTTCTGGATCTATGACTTTTCTGGATCTGGGACTATATATATATATCTGTGTGTGTGTTTACCTATTTACATATTTATGTATTAGTTTATTTCTAATAAAATATTATTTTTTCTCACATTAGTTCTAGCTAGAATATCATTTTACCATGTTTAGGTCTTGTCAATCTGTTCAGGTTCAGTGAATTAACCTCCACAGCAAAACTACAGAAAGTCTTCTTCATATTTCTACTTACAAATGTTTCACTTACAGTAACTTTCATACTTCTATACCATTTAAAATGCTTAACAAGCAAAACAAATTCTGATTAAAGCGATCTCCAAGCTTTTGCCAAAAAGAACCACAGTTTAATTCTCTGATTATTTTCTCAGGTTTTGAAACTGCATCTAAATCAGAAATGTACTACATACATGTTCATTTCCGATACAGTGGAACTATCTATTGCCTACTGAAGTTTTCAGATACTTTGAAAACACTGATTTCCCATTGCTGTGCTTAGACATAGATTTTCATGCCAGAAAATTAAAAAACTGAGAAAGACATAGAATATTAAAATCTATCACAGTTTTAATGTACTGTAGTAGAGAGCATAAAGAAATCTATTCTTGAGAAAAACGTGGCATTTTCTTGTAAAATCTTGAAGTGAGGAAATAATAACAGAAAATAAGTGAAAATGTCAAAAACCAGTATGTGTTCGATATTGATGGAGAGCTTATTTCTCCTCAATAAATAGTAGAAAATTTTCAATATCAGTTCATCTTTGAAAAAATATGACCTTCTGTAATACTGTCACAGTCAAATAGACCTTTAGTGAACTTCTGAGCAAATAATCATCATGTGAGCTGAAACTGCCTAGGGTCACTTTTAACTGAAGCACCCAATTTCTCTAGGATTTCAAGCTAGGTTAGGGGAATAAACTCAGAATACATACAGTTACATACAGTAACTGACATGAATCAGCTATTTCCTCTTCTTTTTTATTTTTATTTTTATTCTCCTCATTTCTTTTTTCTCTTTGTAATTTTGAATATACATATTTAGGTTGCATCATGGCAGATTTCTAAGCATATAAGAAACTCTGGGTGGTAGAATATATTCATCAATTAATTGCAGTAGGAATACTACATGGTGCCTCTTCTTACATTCAAAGGCAAGACAGACCTTATCTATGAAAGAAAAAAAAGTAAAATATGCTGAGCATGCCTCTCCATGATAATTATCTTGGTTACATCTACAACCTTGCACATTTGTATGCTCACTTTGTCATTCTGTAGAATCTGAACCTTGATATCGAACAGCAGGTGCATGGAGAAAGTATAAAAGAAAGTTAAATCAAAGGTCTTATAATTATGGTATGAGGAAAACAAGAGATTAGAGACAGTTTTTGATTTGACAGTGTGTGTGAAGAAGTTACACATTCACTCTGCTAACCCTTTTCCCTTTGTTCAAATCATGGAAGATACTTTATTCAACACACTTTTTTTTTTTTTTTTTGGTGTGTGTGTGTGTGTCAGTTTGTCATTTAGTTTATGAAGTTTGGGGATGAGGGTGGGAGGAGAAGATTTATCTTACTGGAGGCTTATGTAGAACTGAGCACAATGGAACTTGGCAATTGAGAATTAGCTCTACTAAAATATTGGAAAATAATAAAAGGCAAAGCAGAATAGAGATGCTCATATTTCAAGCAGCAAGCACAAATGGCTGTAGTATTACTGAATTTAAATGAACAACTGAAGGGAGAAGTGGAATCAACAGAGCAGTAAACATTTTCCATCATTCAGAGACCCTAACAAGTGATAATGTGAAAGATCTTACAGATATTGTATCCAGTTCTGACTTTACTGCTTAATTCAGAAAGTTAGACATTAATGAAATAAACTTCAGTTATATGCATAAAATGTACTTAGCATTTTCAGGTTTCTTGATGTCACTTCACAGTATGTGCATATGCACACATATCTACATACAAATATATACTATATATATATATATATGTACATACATATTTAATACTAAGAAGTGTTTTAGAGCTGTCTAGGACAAGAGATTTTCCCTTTAAATTACTTAAGGAGGAGTCATTAAATGCTATTGCAGCAGTTGGTTTGGACAGGCTACCTGCAGTTGGTAAACGTGTTGAAGTGTCAGCACATTTGCAACAGTACTTCAGGTCTAGTTTTGAGGTCTGTTAAATAATTTCAGTGGGAAAAAGCTTTGGTCTGATTTACTATGAAAGAAAGCCATGGTGCGTCAGGAAAAGATCCTGAAATGACAGATTCCTGGCTTCCCTTGTAGCTTATAGAAGAAATGCTAAACTATTCAGGCCTCTTTCAGGGAAAGAGAAGATGGGGTAGTGCAATACTGCTGCACGTCAGGTTGTTATTCAGTAGGCAGCTGGATGAGGGCAGCTTCATAAGTAGTTTAGGGTTAATGATGTTTAATTTTTATTTGACTATTGCTGCCCTTAAAATTTGCAGGGTATCTAGAGGCTAATTTGGACATAAAAATAAATAGCTCTTAATAAAACCAACCTGAACAAAAATAGCATTTAATTGTGTTAAACTTATTGGCACAGAACTGTGGGCCTTTCAGATGAAAAGTGTGTCTAAGCTTTGACTTTTGTTACTAGACTTTTGGTAGTAGCAGGGAAATAAGCTTGTTAATAAAATTAATGTTGATTTGGCAGCAAAGTTCTAATTACTTTCCTGTAGGATTTTCTTAGCTTCTTTTTCTAGCTGTAGGAAGCTCAGGACTGTGTGTGACATAAGCACAAGATCAAAGAAACACCAAGTAAACACTGGTCTGTATGCAAACATGATACAAGAATTAATCTGTACATGAACATCAGCTAGTGCAGGTCTGTAAGAGGAAATACATGGCATGCAAAGCAGAAAGCAGTGAACCATAGAGCACTGAAAGAGAAGTTAATATTTAGATTTCAGGAAAGAAGATAATAACAGCTGTAGTAACACATTCTGTCAGTTTCTGTTATGGTTCAGGCAGTTTTCATAGCTTTTGTTCTATATCTTGGTATCTCAAGTATTTGAATAATCAGCAAAAAAGGAAATGTGGGAGATTGTCATCCTGCCCAATGTTGTTTTTCTTAAATATTCTTATCAATAGATCAGCATAAGCTTTTTTTGTTGGTTTGCTTTTTCAGCAAATGTTGTGAAATCCCAATGTAGATCTATATTTGAAGGACAATCTGTAGAATTTATTTGTGAATAATGAAATGTGCAGGCATGTGCATAAGAATAAGTAAATCATTCAGGTCAAACCAAGTTCTATTTCCAAAACCTTTTTTGTTTATTTAAAAAAAAAAAAAAATTTGAGAAAAATTTGAAACAAATGTAATGTAATTTCAGAAACTGAAAAAAATTGTACCATTCCTAGTTTTCTGTTCTTTCATACTTGCTTTAAACATACGTCCGGACACTGAGACTTATTTACAATGTTATTCACTGTAAAATCACTGATTTTCACTGGAATTTCTTTCTATATAGTTTTTGTTTGTTATATTAGTTTCAGGTTTCAGCACCCTTATGTGTCCAGCTACTTCTCTTCAGAACTCAGCAGCAAAGAGAATATTATCAGTCCCCAGCAGAGAAAGATGCATACATACAGAGACTCAGCAGAAAACCTGATTTATTACTAAAACTGCACAATAAATCCAAAGGATCAACACAGTTGATGGTGAAGATGTTTTAATAAATTGTGGGCATGGTCCAATTCCTTTCTGGAAGCTAAATAGTATCTAGAAGGAAAGTTTCACAAGTGCAGCAATATTTGCTCTATCTCTTTGCAACCATACAGAAATCTCTAAACCTGCAGAACTTAACATTTGGCACTGAAAAGATTTCAAAAAGTGGAATCTGGCAAAGTTATAGTCTGAGGTCCTGCCATCATACTCTCAAATGTTTTGTATTATTTTGAATGTTGATCATCTCTTACTTTCATATAACAAACAGAAAATTCAATTGAAAAAGGTGGAGAAAGCCTAAAAGGAGTTGGACATTTCAATGGGAACCTTAGAGGGAAGTCAAAGGATAATTTAATAGTTGTTTTCTCTAGAAGACTATGTAGAATATATATGTTACTTTATTCTTATTTTCAAACACTGAATGAGTTTTTTTTCCTCCTTTGAAAGTCTCTGTCTGAGAACCTCCAAGGTTGAAATATTGCAAGGAAATGAAGAATGCAGCTAAGGGTAACCTTGAAACTTCAACATTTATCAAAGTTACTCTGTCTGGAAGATAAGACAAAGGTTCACAAAATTGTATACTGGTGAGCAGGTAAGTTCAAATCTATCAGTTTGAAAATAAACAAAATAAAACTTCTGCACAATTTTTGATGCAAAATGCACAGAAATCCTTTGTGAACTTCTTCAATAGGAGAAAATAGATGGACTAGATGATCCTAAAGGTCTTTTCCCACTTTGGTGACTCTATGATACTATGAAAAATAAACATAAGTAAATTCTTAAAAAATGTATCGTGTAAACTGCCATAGTAGTCAGTGTCTACAAGAATAAGGTATAAAAATTCTGTATTCAAACTAGATATGACACTTTTCCCCTTCATCTGAAATCACTACAAACATTAGATATTTGACCACTGTGTAGAACAGTTATGCTCAGGGAAGGAGGAGACAGAAAAGTGCAGAAAAATAGGGAGTAAAGGAGGATCATCTAATTATCAGAACATCATCTGTAACATAAGACGCATGTAGCTGGTCTGGATCAGAGCAGAGAAGGACTTGAACGTGGATCTTTACACATCCGAACTTACTATCACAAATATTTAGCTACCTGTAAAGGTAAGTGAAACTTGTCTTCTCAAATTGTCTATGCTTTCTACAAGCTCTAATTGGATAGAAGAATTATCCAAAAATACTACAGATGGATGGTGTGAGGGTTCGGGCTGGATGTGAGTTAGCTTCTCTTTTTCCATTTCATCACTTAAAAAATGAACAAAGATCATTCCTGACCAGGAATGTGAATAAAGGAAACCCCCAAAATCTCAAGACCCTGCTAGGAAAAAAGAAAGTTGTGCAAGTGTGGGAAAAATATGAAGTTTATATGGTTTTTGAGGTAATCACTATTGGGTAGAAATCACAGATAGAGACAAGCTACCTCATCTATTGGCAGTTCTCTGAAAGGAATATTGCAGTAGCAATAGTTTAGGTAGCATGGCTCCCCTGAGAAACAACTGATTTGTGCTGGGTTGAAAAGGGAGCTTTTGTTCTGGCTGTGACACAGATAAGGGGTAGAGAAGAGCAGAGCTGCAGAAAGCAGAAGTGGGCTGAGAGCTGGAAGAGAGCACAGACGGATCTCAGTGTGTTGTTGTGATTCAGAAACAAACAAACTTAAAATAGCTTACTCAACTTTCAACCCAGCAATCAAATTAAATTTTAACTCACTGAATATGAGGGGGAAGAGGAAGGGAGGAAGGGAAGGGAAGGGAAGGGAAGGGAAGGGAAGGGAAGGGAAGGGAAGGGAAGGGAAGGGAAGGGAAGGGAAGGGAAGGGAAGGGAAAATGGGAAGCAAAGGAAAGGGGTGGAGAGGGGGAAGGTGAAAAAGTGATAGAGAAGGATAGGGGAGGGAGGGAGGCAGAGAGGAAAGAAGGGAAACAGGAAGTTTTCTCTTTGTCTTTCCTGGGATTCTTATGGTGTCCCCTCTGCTTCTGAAACTGCTGGGACACTTCGCTTACTATAACAGATCAGTCTGGATCAGTCCTATACCCTATGTTCAAAAAGGACAAACTCTAAATGCTTTGTGGAAAGAGAACGGTCTGAGATTATGCCTCCAAAAATCTCATTTTATCTCTATATATCTCTGTAGAAACGCTATTTTCATCAGCTAAACCCAGCATGCTCCCAAAAAATAAAGAGTTTTATAACTGTTTATATGAACTGATTTTTTGTGCGCTCCCATCATGAATGTTGAGATTATGACATGCACTTAAGTTGCATTATCAGGATTTTCTTTAAAAAAAAAAAAAAAAAAAAAAAAAGTTGATATTGTTAAGTAAGCATAGAATTATATGAACTTTACTAAAAAAGAAACCACACAGTGAAATTTGTCATATGACTGCTGACAACACTTGAAATTTAAAGAACACTTAATTTATACCATAAAAGGACTTACTTCTCTGGCATTTATTCCTGTGAGCAAGTGAAGTGGGAACCACCCCCATGTCTCATGATTTGTTTTAACTTTGCTATAATTTTTCTGAAATCCTAAGGAGTGTTTTCAATAATATCTTGGACGCAAAATCAGGTCGGGTACAATGTTCTTTACTCAAGAAATTCTATCTGATGATGCATTGCCATTCTTCAGTATTTATTTTTTTCTTGGGAAATATTTTTACATCTTTTACAGAGAAGGTCACTAACTTTTGCAAAATACCTGAAATATTTGAAACAAAGTGCTGTATCATCATAAAATATTATTACCATCGTTTTGGATTTAGCTTTAACGATGAAGATATTCCTTTCAGAACAGAGGGTTCTTGATACAATTATCAACTGGGGGATATTCATCACAGATTTCCTTTGGATATAGGACATATATTCAGAACAGCCATGACTGTATTCATAAGCATACATCCTTAAGACAGCACATTTCATGTTCCACTGATATTTGCAATAAAGCCTCAGTCACTGCAGGTGACATCATGGCCTTGATAAGAACTTGTTGGGAAAGAATGCTTCTTTCTGACAGTGATGTTCAGCTGCAGAAAAAAAAAAAAACAGTGCCAGGATAAAATTGCAGACTGTTTTCCAAATGCCTCCTAGGTCTGAGTTCTGTGTAAAGTTGGTAAAGAGACCAACCTTTCAGATCCTCAACATTTTAAATATCTGCTTTTTGACTGCTTTTTTGCAGTTCATCTTTATGCAAGAGGGTTTTTGTTTCTTTCTTAATGGCATTACCAGTTTGGGGTAGAAGCATTGGGAGAAATCAAAAAAATCTTGATCATTTTCTCCAGGCAATTACTACTTGAAATATGATTATCTCACCAGAAGATTTTTTACCTACTTTTTGAGTCATGGTTTCATTCCTCCGGATAAATAAAGGCCATGACTATCTGCAGGCAATTCTCCAAATTCTCTGATTTGGAATATAGCATTAAGTTTCTCTTCCCTTATTTGCTATCTCTTCATATAGCTGATTTTGTCTGTGCCCTGTGTCTTTGACTTTGTCTCTATTCTACATTGAAAACTCAAAATTTCCTTCAGCCTGAGACTGACATAGAACTGATATTATTATACTTGACTATAAGTCAGATGAAAATATTAATGATTGTGTTTGGATAATTGAAAAATAGACAAGTTCACTGAGAATAGCTCTAGATTAATGTTATGCAACCCTAATTGTCTGTGCACTTTTGTTCCTTCAAACTAGAAAATCCACAAACTCCTAGTTTGCTGGGAGCTTGTGGCTCTTAGATTCATTTGCATGAATATCCTTTATATTCATATGCCTTCTGATATACTTTCTGTGTATGTTATTCTGTTTTTTTAACAAGATAAATTGAGGTATGTCTTAAAGTCTCTGCCCTTCCTCAGTTAATGAATAACAATGTTAAAATTTCACATTCTGCTAATACTAGAGGCAATACAGAAAACCTGAAAATATGTCATCAAGTAAGACAGGAGTGGGAAAGCTGGAAAACCATCCACCTCCGGATGTTTCTGAAACTTCAAAACTCAGAGTAGTGTGCAGAGGAATGACCTACAAACTTCACAATTTTTTTTCTGTGAAAAATGAAACTTCAGTGAATAAACTCTTCTATTCTGGGCTTTGACTACCGTATGCTTATACATATACATGTACACATATCTGCACATATATGTAGGGCTGAATTGTAAAGCAAGACGACTTGTCTTTGCTTTAAATTTGAGAGAAAACTGTTTTCATTTATTTTAAACTCAAATACACTTCTAGTACTTCAAGCTTTTCTAGCAGAAAACTCCATCCTGTAAAGACTTGATTTGAAGCATAAATATTCCTGAAAATAGCTTAGATTGCAGGTAAAACAATTTTCTAACAACTCTCATTTGTGGGCAAACTGTAAGTGAGCTCTGGAGCCTTATTCAGCAACAAGCCATCCGGCACAGCAAGGACAAGCTGGCACCTGCAATCTCTCCTCCTGTAAAATGCCTCCTCAAAGCTGTCAGTGCTGTCACTGGCCCCTTCTACACTGACCTGCAAGTGTAAGTGAGTGTCTTCTCCCCAAATAATATGGTACAAGATATAAGGTACGATCAGATCCCATCTGACCTACATGTCTGAAATTCCTATCTATGAAAAAGACATTATGGCAGAGAGCTTAGAAGCTCCTGGAACAGTTAGATGTGTACTCCTGTACTCCTGGGAAGAACCACAACAATTTTGTAATTGGTGCTTTTAACACAAGGATTGTATCCATAGAACATATTTTTTCTTCTAAATAGCATCTTTAGTACAAATCAAGCATGTTCAGGATGTGGGCCTCACGAGGCCCCACAGAGCTGGCAATGTGACTATCTTGCCCTGTGCTAAAAGGACAGTGGCACTTTACCATGGAGTGGTCACAGAATCACAGAATGACAGAACTGTAGGGGTTGGAAAGGACCTCTAGAGATCATTGAGACCAACCCCCCTGCAAAAGCAGGTTCCCTACAGCAGGTCGCACAGGTAGGCATCCAGACAGGTCTTGAACATCTCCAGAGAAGGAGACTCCACCACCTCCCTGGGCATCCTGTTCCAGTGCTCCGTCACCTCACTGTAAAGAAGTTCTTGCGCACATTCGTGCGAAACTTCCTATGCTGCAGCTTATGTCTGTTCCCCCTTGTCCTGTCTCCACGTACCACTGAAAAGAGTCCAGCCTCACCACTATGGCCCCCACACCTCAGATATTTATAAACCTGGATTAGATCCCCTCTCAGTCTTCTTTTCTCAAGGCTAAACAGACCCAGTTCACTCAGCCTTTCTTCATAGGAGAGATGCTCCAGGCCCTTCACCATCTTTGTGGCCCTCCGCTGGACTCTTTCCAAGAGATCCCTGTCTTTTTTGTACTGGGGAGCCCAGAACTGGACACAGTACTCCAGATGAGGCCTTGCCAGGACAGATGCCACTATCCTCTCATCAAGGTCCCAGGCATGCACCCATCCCTCAACAATGACCAAACCAAACCGTCAGTGAGCTATTAACAGTGTGTCTATTGAATGCAGGGCACAGGGAGGGCAGTGCTGTGCAGTGCTGATTCAAGTGATGGCAATTGATTGTGTGCATTTTAATACACTGGCTAAACACAGTGCTCTCAGTAGTGAAGAACGAGCAGCCTTGCATTCCAATTTGATAAAAGAGTTTGAGAGGTTGCAAAAAATATAATCAGTTTATGTTTGTGACATCATTTTCAGTGGACATAAATACATTACCTGAAAACTTTCAAATACAATGTATAAAGTTGCAATCAGATATTCAACTAAAAAAGACGATCATGTTTCTTTACCAGACTTTCCTAAGACCTCTTACCAGAGACAAATATCCTTCACTTCACAACCAAGCCTTATTCATGTCATCACTTTTTGGCAGAATGTACATTTGTGAAAAATTGTCAAGGATGAAGTACAGAAAGAGTAACATTTCATCAAATTTCATCAAAATTCATATCTGATGAACACCTTGAGAGCTCACAGAGAGTTGTAACCACTGAACAAAACTGTTGGATTTGCTTCGTAAAAGCAAGATCGCATATCCCACTAATTTATGGTTTTGTTACTCTCTTTTTTAATGTTTTGAGAAAAATATTAAAAATTAAGATGTTTTTTTATTTATATATTAATGATATTATAATCTTTACGAGGGCTGCTCCAAAAGTAATGCCTCCTGTTTCAGTATGTTGACCCATGACATCAGAGGAAGATGTTGGTAGTATGGCATTAGGCTTAACTTTTACACCAGTATTCTATTACATTTTGCTCCCTTGTGACAGATGGCAGCAAAGGAAAGTTATATCTTTGAATTTCTGTATATGGAAAAAAAGACACCCACTGACATACACTAATGCTTGCTGAATATCTATGGAGACCAAACAGTGGATATGAGCACAGTGAGACAGAGGGTGGTGCATTTCAGTAGTAGTGACAGTGATTCGTCTCCACTAGTACAGATTTCTATGAGCTCAGTGTGCAGGCTCTTGTTCATCACTGGTGAAAATGCATAGCTAATGGTGTTAGTTATGTTGAAAACGGTGTTATGTTTTGAAAAATGGTGATTCCATGGAAACAAATAGGAGGCATTACTTTCAGAGCAACTTATGTATATGGTCCAAGACAATTCCTCTTTTCTCAACATGGCCTAGGAAAGCCAAAATATTGGACATGTGTGGTCACAATGACCTCCAGAGAGGCCTTCTATCCTCAAAGACTCTGTGAATCTGTGTTTCTATAAATATCCAACCGTCACCTACTGATGAAAAACTACCTTTTTCAAATAAATAGTAATTAAAAGATGTAGATGCAGGACAGTTTATAGGGATGCATCCAATAACTTCAGCATCTCATAGGACTGGGCTTTCTAATCTTAATTTTGTATCTCTCTTCCAAAAGTGTCACTGATTCATTTTCCTTGCACAGTTCTCTGGAATCTACCTAACTGCCTTGTTCTTTGTCAATGATTTTTCATCTTTCCCTCATGTGAGTAAAGGTGGCTAGTTTGATGCAAATGATCAGCTCATACAAAGCTTTTTCCTGGATCCAAGGTGATGGGAAGAGACAGATGCTGGCCATCAGTCGTCAGTTGAAGCTACTGCGTGTACTCAATTGAAGCATACTAGTGCAGTTTACCTAGATCACCACAGATCTAGGTACCTAGAGTCATAAAATCCTATATAGAGGTTCCCATATTCATATTCATTTGCTTTCTTGGGAAGTCCCAGAGAATCCTCTGAAATCATTGCTGATTCATGACTGTTAACCTAGAGGGAGAAGCAAATCATACATTTATGAAACACATGACAAAATTTGTCACCACTTGGCATAAAATTTCAGAACTGAAAATTTTAAAAACAAAATACAGAGTTCCATATACAGAGCAGGTTGGTCCTGTCAGGGATTTCTTGGCCTTTTCCATCTGTGATTTTTCAATTTCGTTATGACTCTCAGACTCCTTGTAAAATCTTCATTGAGGCAACTATTTTCTGCAGGTCCATTATTCTCAGGGGTCTTATTAGGTTTGGTATAGTTTATATTTTATAAGTGTAAGACCTTACTGAAAAGAATGCCTTTGAGAATTGCTAAATCCAAACTGTTTTATGTGCTGGACTGATAAATAACATTTAAAAAACCAACACAAATACAACATCTGTTTAAATAGACAGCAGCTACATCTAGAAGGGAGAGGAGAGGGAAATCAACTCGTAGTGCTACACCTGCTTCAGGCTAAAACAGTAAAACTCAATTCATTTTCATACAGCATTTTCAAATAAAGCCTCTCAAAATACTTTATAGGAAGAGATAAAATGACAGGATAGCTTGTTACGGAAGAGGTCATTGAAACTCACATTGACAGTAAGGGAAGGAAGCTGAACACTGGAATGCACTGGGCTAGGATAAAATAAATTTAAAAAAAAGAAAAAAAAGAAGGAGAAAGTAATGTCTGTGCACAGTATAGCAGAAAGAAGAGAAAGAAGAGATGAGTGAGGATGTGGAAGGAGATGGAAGTGGGGATGGAGATGAGAATGAGGACAGAGGTAGAGACAGGGATGGAGATGGGGATGAGGGTAAGAACACAAGAACTTGCTTCAACTGTTTCCATGTAGTATTTAAATTTAAATAGATGTTCAGGAAAGGTAACTTCGTCATGTAAAATGAAGAATCCTAGACATAAATAAATATGTTACAAGGACTGTCGTAGCAACAGAACCAGCTTCCTACTCACAACAGTTGGAGGATAACTGAGACTGCCAATACTTATCAATACATGAATAGAAAATTTGCCTCTGTTACTTTAAACAAACACAGCACTTTCCAATTTTCTGGTGCAATAGTTTACAGGCTATTTTACCACAGGTCCATGAGTGCTTGAATTCCAGTCTGAATGCTTGAATTATTTATTGAAATAACAATTTTCACTTTGTTCTGTTGTCTCTGAAGATCACAACGTGAATCAGTGTTAAGGACATGGATATGGTTCAGGACTCGGTCCCCAGTGCTGAGCTCCAGATGTCAGGCAGATGGCACCAACGCACAAAAGAAAGGGATAAGAATAGACACCAGCCCAGGAAAGCCAACTCTCTTCTACTTTTGATCACATCATAGCATACAATGAGTGTTCAACGGTGTGACAGTAGGTGCAAGGAGAATTCATATTGCTTAGGAATGAAAGCAAGGGAAAGGAGTGCCAACTTCAGAGCACTACATTTTCACAAAAAAAGAGAAATAATGTAGCAAATCAAAGCAACAGCAAGAATTAGAGAATAAACTGCAGAAATGAAAACACAAAATACTGGAAATAAGGCACATTTTTTTCTTTAAATTGTTTCCATGTTTGAATTGTATACATGACAGGCAGATAGACACTCACTGTTACAGGCAGGCAGTGCACTGTTTATGTGCACTGTACTCCTTTAGAGGACCAGAAGAATATAAATTCTTCATATTTCATCAGGTTTTTTTTCCACTGGCATTTAGTTTTTATGTTTTTTCCTTTTTTTTTTTTTTTTTTTCCTGCTTGTTTCTTTGCACTGTAAATAATGTATACATGGCTTGCCATTTAGCTATTTATTGGACTCAAATACATTCTTGCAAAAGTGCTAACTTTCACATATTGATGTGCATTTTGGAGGAAATGGATATTTCTCCATGACTGAGAAATAAGAGAATACTGACACATATTTTCACAGTGCTCTATACTATTGAGGTGCTTTGCTCACACTTCCCAGGGAACCAGGCTGAGAACCAGCATAGTGTATATATTCCCAGACACAATAAGCCACCTCCCCATTCCAAAATTGGCAGCCCTAAAGCAGTCCAAGGCACCCAGTTACAAGTCAGCTGTTCGCCCACATGCCACTTGTTATGTGATATACCTAAAGGCAGAAGGGATGAGAGTGCGGTTGTGAGATCATGCAAATATTGTCTTTAAATATTTTAATACAACAATGCTTGTGGTACATTACTGTAAGCAAAAAGTTCTTACTTCTTCATCCACAGTGTATGAAAATCAGGAAGAAAGGTGACAGGTATACATATATATAAAAAAAATGTATATGATTTGATTTGTTTTAAATCTTTATTCTTTAAAAATCTTTCTGTATTGAGGAAAGTTAACTGCGTGCACTGTAAAGTACCAAATTTTATTACACCACAATGCCTTCAGATGGAAGAACAGGCAGCGATTATGTAGAACATAAAAGTAATAAATTCTAGACTTTTCTATGTAAAGCCACTACCCTGCCTTTTAGAAATATACCATTAATTATGCAATTACATAATTATGCTTCAAAAGTAGTAAAAGTATTTCATTGCTTTACATTTTTTTTCTCCAGGCTCCACTTTTAAAAATGCAATTATTTGATTTTAAGTGTTGTATTTTTTTCTTTGGAAGGCACATTTTAAGCAGATAGTAACTATTTTTAGCCCTGCTTGCCATAAGATAGAGTAAGTAGTGATAAATTAGTTAGGTTTTTTCCTTTTTAGATATGGCATGTTTATTTTATTCCAAATTAAATTCCAGGGTGATCTTAAATATACTGTTTAAACTTTCTTGTAGGTAAAAATGAGAGTACATAACACAATTCCATAATATTTGTATATTTAATACTGAATTAAAGTGGTTTGATAGAAATATCCTCTAGAAATGCCCACTTCACAACATGTTTTTTGTTATTAATCTGTGAGACCAGAAATAAAATAATACAATGGTCCATGTAAGCAAGTGCAACAGTAGGTATCCTTCATTATAGTTTATCCACGGGCTATTGATAGCAGATATCACACAGGCAGCACTATAACAAACTAGATAATTGTGGGCTTTGTCATGACTCTTACAAGTCCAAGGGGCTGGATGGGAACCACTTGGATCCTGGCTGGATGTTTAGGCTCAGAGTGTGGGGGTGAATGGAATTAAATCCAGATGGTGATCGGTCACGAGTGGCGTTCCCCTGTGGATGGTTTTGGGGTCTGTCCTATTTAATATCTTTACTGGTGACCTGACTGAGGAGATTGAGTGTGCTATCAGTAAGTTTGCAGATGACACCAAGGTGGCAGAAAGTATTGATTTGCATAAGAGTAGGAAGACCCTACAGAGGGAACTGGACAGGCTAGATAGATGGGCTGATGCCAATTTTATAAGCTTCAAGAAGACCAAGTGCTGGATCTAGCACTTTGGTCATAGCAACCCCAGGCAACACTACAGGCTTGGGGCAGAGTGGTTGGAAAGCTGTGCAGAGGAAAAGGATCTGGGCATGTTAGTTGACACCTAGCTAAACATGATCTAGCAGTATGCCCAGGTGGCCAAGAAGACCAATGGCATCCTGACTAATATCAGAAATAATGCAGCCAGCAGGAGCAGGGAAATAATTGTCACCCTGTACTCAGCACTCATGTGGCTGCATCTTGAGTACTGTGTCCAGTTTTGGGCTTTCACTGCAAGAAAGACATTGATGTCCTGCAGTCCAGTGAAAGTCAATGAAGCTGTGAAGGATCCAGAGCACAGGTCCTATGTGGAGTGGCTGACGGAACTGGGATTGTTCAGTCTGGAGAAGAAGAGGCTCAGGGGAGACCTCATTGCTCTCCACAACTCCCTAAAAAGAGTCTGTGGTGAGGTAGGTGTCAGCATCTTCTCCCAGGTAATAGTGATGGGATGAGAAGTAGTAGCCTCAAGTTGCCCCAGGGGAAGTTCAGGTTGGACATTAGAAAAAATGACCTCTTTAAAAGAGTGGTAATGCACTGGAGTGAAGGACATGGTTAGAGGGCATGCTGAGGATGTGTTGCCAGTTCGACTAGATGATCTCATCGGTCTTTGCCAACCTTAATTATTCTATTCTTATATGATTCTAACTCTCTCATTCCTCACAAAATAATCAGGGAAAGAAAGCCTTAAGCAAAGTATACTTAAATTCTTCTAAAGAATAATCTATACAAAGGAAGATTTGATTTTCCAGGCCCAGTTAGCAGATTTATTGGTCTTCACACTGCTCTATGAAGTATATTCTAAATACCATTTCTGCTCTTTTTTCTCGTGTTCTCAGACTCCCTCTTCCACAAAGAATTGGTTTTGCTGCAAATCTTTTGTCATTATGAGACTTAAGCCACGTCTGGTGTCTCAGTCAAAGCTGAACATTCCATTTTGAATCCTCAGATTAGTCTTCACTATCGTGGTTGTAGAGAGGAGGATTTTTAACAGTTAAGCTATGCACTTACCTCTGGGAAGGGAATTATCTCCTGAATGGAACTGGTTTCCTAAAGCTTTTCCTTCTTACTTCTCTGCTAGCAGACTTTGAAATGGCATTGAGAGACGCTCATGGCATCCACTGACGGTATGACACAGAGAGGGCATCTGAAGATGTGAAAAAGAGAACAAAGTTTAGACGCCATACACTGCAAATGAAACTTCTATCATCATTTTCCACATATTTCTGTCTCACAGCACCCTTAATGTCTGCAGTTTAAGTCCTATTTCAGTTCACTCCTTCATGTTATTTACATATCCAATCCCCATATTTTAAATATATATATTTTTAATATTGTTTTATCAATTAAATCTAAGTGCCCCTGAAAAACTATTTTTTGCATACATAGAAACAGAATATTTTCCAAAAGCCCCGACCATTGCCATGCTATGCAACACTTTAAATGCAGGCTGGCTAGCTAAGTATCATTTTAAATTTATTTATCATCTTTCATTGTCCTATAATACTATAGTATTATAAGACTATAATACTCAGGTATAGAAAGGAATATTAATAATTGATAAAATCCCTGTAACTTCACTATTAATTCCAGTTTCCTTTTTGTGTGTGTGTGTGTTAGCATGCTACCTACATCATAATATTGACTTTAATTGGTCAACTTGCTCTACCAATAGAATTTGACCACTGATGTGATCTATTGCCATGTTTAGCTTCCTTAATCACAGGCACCAATTTTTCTACCACTGATATTTATTCTGGATTATTCATAGAAGATCTTATAACTTATTTATATATTTCCTATATCTTTTTTGTCCAAAAGACAAGATAATTCAACCTCATTGTCATAATAACATGTAATTTACATTACTAAAAATAAGCTGATTACTAAAATTAAGTTAAATTTCAAGAAATCTTTTTGACTTGTGGTCTGAGTGTAGGGTTTGGCAATCAGGCTTGCTAAACTGTAAACTGTCTCCCTCTGAGGGTAGTCATTCTGAAAAGACCTTTTAATTTTCCTGTTGTAATATTTTCCTCTGTTAACTTATTTACTATGTATGCCACTCAGAACTAATCAAGAGAACTAATCCTTCTAAAATTGTAGTTGGGATATCACTAAAAGAGGAAAGAAAGACTGGGATTTCCAGGGATTTTCATGTGATTACACTGAACTCTGGAGGGATAGGACTATGGGTTACATAGTCGAACAGTCTGCTCTTTGAGTGTGCTCAAGAGGGTGAAAGCAAGGTATCTTTGGAGCATTCATAGCTTTTCATTTCATTTATTTGCGGCTTTACTCAATCTTCTGGGAAACAAAAGTTTCTTTTCCCACTTATCTATCTTTCAAGAGTTTCTTGCACTGAGTGAGTCAAGGTACTGAACACAGTAAAGTAAATGTGCACAATAATTCCAATGGTGTCAAGATAAAATAAAGGAAAAAAGATTAAATAAATTATGTGAACATACGCACAGTGGCCACTTAGATAACATTAAGATAGCAAATGATCCAAAGACATCTGAAAAGCTGTAACTTGGAAGCAACTGATGTCGACACACATACACACATTCATTTACTTTGTGTGGTGCAAAACACAACATTAGGTCTTGACTGTCATCCAAAAGTTCCCAACTTCATTGAAAATCATGCATAATTTAAAATAAATAAATAAATAAGAATGGAGATTCTCTGTCAAGTCCTCAGTCATTAAACTTATTCAGTGTTTCTAAACTTATGTTGTATTGATTTAATGATGCTATTAGTAATATCTGTAGAGAATGTACAAATATATGTAATTGCTATTTGGGACATTATCTCAGTAGAAAAAATACCTAATTCTACTAATTAATGCTACTTCTGTTTCTGTTAACAGTACACTGTATACATGTTAATAATGTTATTATCAGCAGCAATGAATTTTAATTAGCATTTATGTGTAGAAATGTAATTCAAAATAAACACATACATTCTGATCAGTTCATTTTATTAAATTAGTTGCATAGTTATTTCCAGAGGTAAAACATTATTTCTAAGTATCAATTAACAATGAAATCCACCATTCAGTGCTTAAGTTAAAACCTCATACATGAATCAGGCATCTAGAGATCCTATCCCTAACCAATACCCCAAATCAGACTGTTGTATTCAACTCTGCTATGAATACAAAATAGGAATTATAACTACATAGTATTCTGGCTCAGAGGGTGTACTCTACATGATGATAAAGTTAGGAAAAGTAAACTTGAAGAATAGAAAATGAAACTAAACAAAAGAAATAACAGATCCGGGGCCACCCAAGGAGTATAGAGCATTTCAAGAAATTTAATCCAGGTCTTATGAAAGCTGATTCATTGCTTTAGCTACAAAACATTAGAGATATGACTGAATCAGAGACTGAATTTTTATAGAGACTTGAAATGTGTAGCAGATTCAGAATGCAATTTGAGCATCCTCCCTGCATGAAACTACAGAAACTGGAAGGAGAGACTTATGGAATTTGAAGAATTGGCAGTATCCTGGAATCCATCAGTCTACATTACTTATTTTAGTCCTCTTAAGGGTATGTTGCAGTGACCAGTACTGATATACAGAGATCAGTACAGGATAAAGTACTCTTTTCTCATACTGCAAGCATAAATGTTTGACAGTATTCCTACATTTTGTGAACTGATTTGGAAGAAGATTAAAAATCTTATTAAAAAGCTAATAAAATGCATGTGAGCCATCTTTGACACTAAAGAAATTCCAGTTCAGTTCCTGAGAGGTAGATCAGACATAGCTGTGTTCTCTTATGATTCCTATATCTTACACAATTTGTGAAATATTAATACTCTTCTCTGCAGATTCTGGAAGAAAAAATTCATAAAAATGTTAGGTACTTTGTAAAACCCATGAAACAGTCTAAAACCAATCCTCTCTCAATTGAATCACTGATTATATTACATATATTAAAAAGTGCATCTATTATAATTGATTTTACTGTGTTTGCAAACACAGTTTGCTCTGAAAATAAGGTCTCCTATTTATATTCGTGGAAACTCCAATGGACACAAAGTGCACAAAAATACTATTTAATAGGGCTAATTCTCAGCTACAAGACACCAGTACTGTCAGACTTACTCTCTGCTGTCATCTATTACACTGCAGACAAATGTAATGGAAAGTTCAACCTCTACTCCCATCCAACCAACATTTGGCTGTGATGACATGAATCAACAGAATAAAATAGGAGGCACTACTTTCGGAGCATCCCTTATAAATTCAGCACTGCTGTTTCAGAAACATCACCAGTATCAACAGCAAAAAGCCTAAGGTGTGATTAACTTCTCCCTCTCTACCATAAGTTTGCTTGTTACTGACACGTTAGCAATCCTAATCAGTGTTGTTTAATCCTTGCCATGCACACAGTAAACTCAATTAGCAATCCTGTACATTTCACAGTTTGGGTTGCACACACAAGGACATGAATGGACCGCATGGACTTCTTTTTGGAAACGGGAAGCTTCAGTAACATTAATAGTCAGAAGGTTGTTAAGAATAGACATGGAAAAAAGCTGCGATTCCTCTCTGGGTGCAAGGGAAAACACAAAATGTCATAGTGCTACTAAGTACATTTAATAGCCAAGATACTCACCTTTTTGTCACTGTCAGTGTTGCAGAGTAAATCTAAATGGGCAATGGGAGCGCTCGCACATCATTAAAGAAATTGTCAGTAATCCCTTGAGTCCATCTGTGTTATAATTGCCACTGGTGGAGGAGGGAGATGTGTCAGGTAGAAATATATTTGCACACCATCCTGAGATGGCAATACTGGTAGTTAGCACTCCTTCAGACTTTTATAACTGCTTTGGAAATAATTGAGAGGGGGAAATAAATAAGAAAAAGTGAGATGGTATTTTTTACAGCTGCTGCTCATAGTATCATGACATTTAAAGTGCATGTTAAAATCCATCAAGTACAGTAAAAACATAATTACTCCATTTATGTAACGTGCATTATGTACCTAATAGGAGCAGGGTTAGTCTACCAGTGTCTTGAATCTGTTATGGAAAAAATAGACAAGAATTCTTTGAAAAAATGCTGTTTCTAAGCTTATTATTCAATTAGCATACGTGTTCTCTCTAAGAAAATTAAACCATCTGATGGGCAAAAAACGTTTCTACTTCACATGTAGAGTACACAATTTAATTCTTAACAAATTGCCTTTGCTTTTAAACTGTGCTATTGGAATGATAAGAAAAAAATCTTATATTGCGTCATCACTCTTTAAATTTCACTAACTAGTACTTGGCTATATATTTACCAAAATGTTTTTCACACATAAACAGTTTTGCTTTCAGTTTGTTACATTTGCATAAATGTATTTGTCAAAACCCTAATCCTATGCTCATACAAATCCTACAGAACAGATTTTAGCTAATTTTATAGCTTTTTCATGTTTTTCCTTTGTTAAAGGTGCTTTACACTTACTGACTGATATTTCACAACAGCAATTGAAATTCTACTAAATACTTAATGTCCTTTGCTTAAACATTCAGAGCTAGTCCAGTGTGGAGTAAAACTCTTTCTCTCTTTTTCTTTCCTTAATAAATCTTCTGAGATGGGACCTTAAGATGCAGCTCTGAGGTAAATCCTGCTCCAAACTTCCTTTAAGAAAGAGACCACTTCCAAAAACACAAAATGTCTTTGAAGCTCAAAAGATCATAGAACCACAGAAACATAGAATGGTTTGGGTTGCAAGTTCCAACCCCCCTGCTATAGGCAGACACCTCCCTCTAGACCAGGTTGCTCAAAGCCCAATCCAGCCTGGCCTTGAGTGCATCCAAGGAGAGGTAATCTACAACCTCACTGGGCAACTTGTTCCAGTATCTCATCACCCTCACAGTAAAGAATTTCTTCCTAATATCTAGTCTAAATCTTAGTCTAAGGCTGTTTTAAAGAAGTTTTCCCTTGTCCTGTCACTACCTGCCCTCTCAAAAAGTCCCTCCCTAGCTTTCCTGTAAGCCCCATTCAGGTGCTGAAAGGCTGCTATAAGATTGGCCATCTATCAGCGCTCCTGGTTAACTGGTGAGGTCCCAGAGGATGGGAGGCTTGCTGATGTGGCTCTCATCTTCAAGAAGGGCCATAAGGAGGATCGGGAATTATAGGCCTGTTAGCCTGACCTCGGTGCCGGGGAAAGTTATGAAGCAAATCATCTTGGATGAAATTGCATGGCGTGTGTGTGGTGTCCAGGGGATCAGGCCCAGCCAGCACAAGTTCGTGAAAGGCAGGTCATGCTTGACCAACCTCATCTTCTTCTACGACTGGGTGACCAGACTGTAGATGAGGGAAGAGCTGTTGATATAGTCTACCTAGATTTCAGCAAAGCCTTTGACACGGTCTCTCACAGACTTCTTCTGGGGAAACTGTCTGCCCGTGGTCTGAACAGGTCTACCCTTCTTTGGGTAAGGAACTGGCTAGAGGGCCGTGCCCAGCGGGTCGTGGTTAATGGAGTTAAGTCCAGTTGGCGACCCGTTACAAGTGGTGTCCCCCAGGGGTCAGCACTGGGTCCCATCTTGTTTAATATCTTTATTGATGGCCTAGATAAGGGGATTGAGTGTACCCTCAGTAAGTTTGCAGTTGACACCAAGCTGGGAGGTGGTGTTGATATGACTAATGGTAGGGTGGCCCTTAAAAAAGGGATTTAGACAGGCTGGACCACTGGGCTGAGGTGAATGGGATGAGGTTCAACAAGGCCAAGTGTCGGATCCTGCGCTTTGGGCACAACAACCCCATGCAATGTTATAGGCTTGGGGCAGAGTGGCTGGATGAGTGTGAAGAAGAGAAGAACTTGGGGGTGTTGATTGATGCTCAGCTGAATATGAGCTGACAGTGTGCCCAGGTGGCCAAGAGGGCCAACGGCATCCTGGCCTGCATTAGAAATGGTGTGGCCAGCAGGAGCAGGGAGGTGATCATCCCTCTCTACTCAGCACTATTGAGGCCACACCTTGAGTACTGTGTTCAGTTTTGGGCCCCTCACTACAAAAAAGACATTGAGGCCCTGGAGTGTGTCCAGAGAAGGGCAACGAAACTGGTGAGCGGTCTGGAGCACAAGTCTTATGAGGGAGCTGGGACTGTACAGTCTGGAGAAGAGGAGGCTCAAGGGAGACCTCATTGCACTCTTCAACTTCCTGAAGGAAGGTTGCGGTGAAGAGGGATTTGGCCTCTTCTCCCAGGCAACGAGCAGGACATGGGGTAATGGCCAAAAGTTGTATCAGAGGAGGTTTAGATTAGACATAAGGAAGAACTTTTTCTCTCAGAGAGTGGTCAGGCACTGGAATGGCTGCCAAGAGAGGTGGTGGAGTCACCGTCCCTGGCAGTGTTCAAGAGGCATCTGGATGACGTGCTGTGTGATATGGTTTAGTGCTTGTGGTGGCAATGGTGATGAGGAGACGGTTGGACTAGATGATCTTATAGGTCGTTTCCAACCTTGTGATTCTATGATTCTATGATTCTATGGTCTCCTGAGAGCCTTTTCTTCTTCAGACCGAAGGGTCCCAACTCTCTCTCTGTCCTTGTAAGGGAGATTATCCTCAAACTATAAAATAGCCTTTTTAAAATAATGGAAACTGAGAATACAATGAAAAAAAGTAATAACAAAAATTTGAAATGCCTCCCCATGTTCTGTTATAACCCCCTAGAGGGACCCCTTTCCACCAATAAATCCCATGTTGTTTAAAACTGTACATTTTTCTGTTTCTAAGCCCCCTCAATGAAGTCATTCTCAGAGGCTTCCACTATACTGCAGTTTTCCTGCCAACTTTGTTCATCTGTCCATCTTTTCTCATTTGCTTTGGAGTGACAAATGAAATTTTCCACAATTTTCTCTCCCTTAGTAGCTTAACTGCTCTTGGATATCTGCAATTTCTTCTCATAAGAGTATATCATCTAATTCAACCTATAGCCTCCAAGGCCAATTAACAAAATCAATATCTGTCCAACTTTGTGACCACTCCTAATTGCAGGGGCATACAATTGTGTGTAAAAAAAATTAAATCATTATTCAGTCTCTCACATCTTTTTCAAAGAACGTTAGAGTAAGAAAATATTTAAAAATCCTTTATATCTCAATGTTAACACTTTGAAAGGAAAACAGATTCATAAACATTCACTTTCATTGGTAAAAATTAGTTGATAATACAGAAAAAGATTTTATTAAAGATGGAGCAAGCATTTTCTTTGGAGTTATTTTTGCTTGATACTTCCCTTGGAAGATTCTGTTTGAGGCTGCTTATAACTACCAAAATGTTAAACTTGGCATGATTTTTTTCTCCATTGGGTGTCTGTCAAGCAGAAGATTTATTTTAAATTTTTTATGAATGTTTCAGCAAAAAATGATTCAGCCATTTCTGAACACAAGTTAATGGAAAAATACTCTTTTTCAGTGATGTTAATTTACAACAAATTTGTCAGTTACACAGGTCACTCCAAATAATACTTCCTGCTCATTTCAATGGAAACTACAACAGAGACAAAGAGCACAATAACACTGTTTGTTAGAGCAAATTCTGAACTACAAAACACTGCTTTCAAGATAGTCCACAAGCTCTGCATTTTCAATAGCAATGACCAAGAGTCTGCATGCTGCATTCAAAAACCTGCACCATTGGAGGTGACCCACTGTTGCTATCATCACAGCTGAAATGCACCACCCACTGCCTCACTGTGCTCAAATCCACTGGTTTGTCTCCATAAACGTTCAGCAAGCAAATCATAACAGATGTGGAAGAACAGAAATGAGGAAACAGGGCAAAGGTAGTAACAGGAAAGTAGGACTTCTAGAAATTTGGAGGATCTTCAGAGACAGAAAGGAATCAGTTATGTAATGTTGGTGCTCAGTCGAGTCAGAGAGTTCTCGCTGTTTCTTGTAGCATCAGAATAGTTCTCCTTTATTGAGTTCAACATAAATCTTATGTACAATTCACTTACGAACAAGAAGTTCCAGTTCCTCTAAGAGATCCTCTAATCAGTTAATTGGTCCTAGCTTCTCCCAGACAACAGTGATAAAGGATGAAAAGTTTCTCAATTGTGACAAGATTAGCAATGCAGTCAGGAAGAACCTTCTGTTCACCCTCAGATACAAACGCCCTTTGCTCTCTGTCTTACAATCCAGTCTCCCAAGGTTTCACAGTGATAGGGTCCATCAAGGAGTCTGGTAAGCTCTTTGGTGACTCGCTCACAGTTACATCTTCCCCCACAGTGTAAGGATATGATTTAAGTGTCAGCTCTGACAGACAAATTGAAACACCCTAAGACACTGCTCATCAAAACTCAGAAGAGCAGATAGAAGGGGTTTTGTTCACCCCCAGATTAGAGCCTGGAGGAGAACCCATGACTGATGACTTAATGCTATACAAATCCAATGGAATCATGCCTAGCTGGTATGCATTTTTATGCCTCTTGTAATGCTCTTTAAAGAATCTAATATACTTAAAAATCTGTTACATTTACTTGAATGCCATCATGATTCTGTATGTTGGGATTTCTGATTTGTGTATGTGGCTTTCTTTTAAAAGATGGAATTTACACTTTGAAATATGGATGAAAAAGACAGGGTTGCAGTGTCAAAAAGTAAGAAAGTAATTGTTAGCATAAGAATTTCCTATACTACTACAGTCTACTTCCCCATATTTGTTCTTGAGTTTTTGTTAATTCATTTGAGAAATTGACATGAAAAATGGAAAGAGAACATCAGGATTTTCTGTTTCTGACTTTGTTGCAAATGGAGGAAGTCAGGACACTTCCAATCAGAAATTATCGTGCGGCACATAATGCTTGAAGTTCCTTTGAAATAGATCAATTTGCTTCAGTGGCACGTGTAAGCATATTGAGGTAGCTGTGATCACAATACTAGTAAGACATCTTGTGCTTTAAAACCCAATAGTTTTGATTGTTGCAGATGGTATCGAGACATTAACAAAGTAGAGTATGTTCCATGGTATTGGTTATTGGTGCAGCTGTTAAGTTAATGAAGTCAGTATATATTCAGTTTTAATTGTAGACACATTTTATTTGAGCTTTCATAGTACAGCTGTTCTGTGAGTTATCCTGCAATATACATATATATTTTGTTAGTCATAATCTCCATTCAAGAGGATACCTTCAGGAATTTATTTAGTTAGGGGACCTTAAGATGAAAGATCAGTTATCAGGAAGTTGTCCCTTCATAAAAGTTTATGTTGTCCCTTCATACAAGTTTTAAAGTTTTCAAAGTCATCCTCTTTTGTCCCTTCACCTGCCAAGTCACCATCAATAACATTTGTGATTAGATTAAATAAATTTATCTTATCAAATTAATGCCACCTTTGAATACCTATATTTGATCAGATATTCTGTGTGTTACTATTTGAATTAAACAGACAGTGCTGGCTGTACTTGAAGAAAGAGCTTCACTCTAGTTTATTTTATATTATTTTCAAATAGGGTGTTTCAAATCCACTATTCCTGGTAAACTCCTTTATTTTCCTTTTGTTTAATTCCAGGCAGGAAAAAAAAAACAAATGTTCTGCACACTTAGGGCCATGGAAAACAAGGACATTTTTGATTATCTGTTGTAGCATCCTCCATCTTTGTGAGGCAGAATGGTATTTCCAGATGTATTACAAAACAGACTGCAATGCCTTGGTTTATAAGAGCAGAACTTTGACTACCATTGTTAGATATTCAACCAAAGGAATATATATATTTTTTTCTAAATGCCATAAATAAAAAAAAAAAAAAAAAAAGAAAAAAAAAAAAGAAAATTCCTCAGCATCTTTGAAAAAATCAGGCCACTTATATTTAGGTATTGAAACATGAGTTAAGAATCTAAATTTAGTATATACCTCTGCCTGCACTGAGACGACATGGACTCTAGCTGCTCTGCAGTCAAAAGGAGGGCAGTCTTTTCATTCTGCATGCCCTTGAATATTGTGAGATTTAGATTGGGAATGTACTGGTATTTCTCTTTGTCACTCTCCAGTTCCTCTTGCTGCTGGAACACTCAAATATCAGTTAGGATTATTCTTCTGAAATTCTGTGGTGCTCCAAGAGTCTTTAATTTCTCATTTTGTTTTTCTCTTCTTTGAGGACTCCAGTTCACTACGTCCCCTAACTTATTTGCTGTCTGAATATTTATTATTAGACAGGGATGGCCACAGTGGTAAACTGATATGTTCTTCCCCCATTTGTCATTCCTTTGTGCATTTTGCTCCCACAGGTAGCAGAAGTTATGCTCCCTGTTTGCAGAATTGGTCTCCAGGGGCCGTTAGATCCTTCTTGTGCATATGGTGAAGATCAAGCTGGAAGGAATGAGCAATAACATGGTCTTGTTATTCCCAGCATACTAACTAGTAAGTAATACCACAGCACCAAAATCAATGCATTGTACCTGAGAACAGATGTTCTAGGTACATCTCTCCCAAGATTAGGAAAGCCAGCAGAGAATATGATTCTCCAGATATCTTCTGAGATTTATTCTACCTCTGAAACTACAAAGTTATTTTGCACTTGAACAAACAACTCAGAAAAATAAGAGGAACTCTGCCTGATGATCACTTCTGTGTCAGAAGCCAGGAAACTAGTTTTTAAGAACCAGTTTTTCTGGCTTTTTGCAGATAGCTCCTCAAAAACCCTTTAAACTCAATGGAGAAGCAGCATATAAATGGGATTGGAATAAGACAAAAATATTCAAAGCTTTTAAATGGCTGTCCTACTGGCTGTGGTTTCTGAAGAGACATGGGAATTCCATCTGCTAAAACTGAGTATCACAGCACTGCTAGTCTGTTCTTTGGTGTTCATGGTTTTGGTGGCAACATACAGAAAATATCTGCATAATATATAATTAGGTAGTACTTAGCCTATTTATTCTTAATCTATGCAGCAGTGGATGCTAACAACAAGGTTCCCCAACAAGGAACAAAATGTCCTCACTGCCTTTAAGTTGCATGACTCATTGCAGAACAGCTCTACCACCCTCTCTTACTTAGGCCATGGATCAATGAAACAATAAATTCAATTTACAGGTTTCTGTTCCAGGATCAAAAAAGACATTCTGACATGATATAAAGCTATGATATGGTATATGCTTCTTTCTACTGCTTCCAAAGTTTTTCAGATAGGTTAATTTTCTGCCAGTCTCTATGTTGGACAGTAGGCATCTGTCTGCACATCTGAAAATTCAGGAGTCTTCTGTCCCCAAAGGTTGGTGATTTTCGTCTTTTTATTTGTTTGTTTTCTGCAGCAACTTCTTCCCTTCAGTTTGTTAATTATCTGCTATTGCAGAAGGCCTCCATGGTTGGCTCTGAATCTTTTGCTGTTTGCTGAACGCATATTTACACATAATTCTTCTTATCCCCCCCAAAATTTTCTATAACTCTAATTATGTAGCCATGAGGAATCAAGTGGTCCTACCCAGATATTCTAGAGGACAAAATCCTTCCAATACTGAAAATGACTTTACAAACAGGAGGGAAAGAGAGGAGATTTAGATTAGATGCCAGGGAAAATTTCTTTCTCAGAGGGCAGTGAGGCCCTGGCTCAGCTGCCCAGAGAAGCTGTGGATGCCCCATTCCTGGAGGTGCTCAAGGCCAGGTTGGATGGGCTCTGGGCAGCCTGAGCTGTTGGGGGTGAGGGTGGATGGAGGAATCAGCTCATAGCAGGGGGCAGGGATTGGGAGTGCTTTTAGGTCTCTTTCAACTCAAACCATTCTATAATTCCATTAAAAATGTAGCAATTGGCAGTAAAATTGCAGAGTACAGGGTACTACAAAGTACTAGAACAGTGTCAGTACATGCTTGCAGTAAAAAAAAAAAAAAAAAAAAAAAAAAAGTAAGTTTCAAATACTGTCCTAAATTACCCAAAAAAACTTCTTGTTATAAATAGGAAGGGGAAGACAGAGAGTAGCTCTCATGCCACTCTAACGCAGCATACCCAGTGCTGTTGTAGACACAGATGTGGGGGAGAAACTTGTGCAACCAATTATTTTCTTCCAAATTTACTCCCTATCTTTTGCTTATGTTCTATATTTGGTTAAGGAAGAACAATGAAATACAGCAGTAATAATGGTATTACTGAGAGAGTTATCCAGTGGCAAAGAGAAAGAATACTCAGCTTAAAAGAAAAAGAGTGACTCCATGAAAACGAAGGACGTATAAAACAAAGCAGAGAAGAGCACAGAAACAACTCAGGCCCTGCAGATGTGCTGCATCTGTTTGTTTGCCCACTGGGGACACTGAGATAGAAAGATTAAGGCATTTATATGGAGATAGATAGACAACTGGATCAGATAAGTGAACTGCAGCTAAATTGACTTAAAGTCTATAATAGCAATAATACTGAGAGAAAGGAGTGAAAGTTACTTGCTGTCAGTGCATTAAACATTGAACATATATGCCATAAAACAACTCATGATCTTACGTGATGGAGTGAGAACGGAACTGACCTTGCAAAGGATACACACAATCAGCTGAAATTTTAACAGGTTATCTTAAAAGCTGTATGTTCCTTCACTTCTGAAGAATACTGGTACTTATAAATATATTATCCATTCATCATTATATTAAAGGAAAATGTAAAAACATGTCCTTGTAGAAACACTGCTGATGGGTTATTGAAAAGAAGGAAGTAAATATAAAATGTTACCATTCAAAACAAATATGTCTCTTGACAAGAGCATAAGATAGAAGTGAGTTAAAAGCAAAAATGATGTAGCCCAATAGAGATAGTAATGTTCTTTATGGCAGTTAAAAATAACACTAATCTGTATACTCCACAAGGGTAAAGGCCATAAAATTTTGTTCTTTGTGACTTAAGATTGATATATATATATGTATTTGTACTTTTTAATTCCATCACTATCTGAAAAATCACAAAGGGCCAGTGAAACTCACCTTTTCACACGTAATTCTTGACTGTCGTCATAAATGGCTACTGTATGTAAAATAAAATACATTTATTAACAAAAATGCTTCTGGCTTTAATGTTCACTTTGGAAATATTGAGAAATGGAGCTTCATAAGTTATTCATACCATCAGAATTAATGCAGTGACTATTCCTGGCTTCTGATTAAATGCTGTCTTGTAGCCTAGTAACACTGGAAATAATGACCGGATGATAATGTTCTGAAAATTGAGTCAATGTAGAGAAGCTTTGACATGTCAAGTTGCAACATTACTTTCCCAACAGCAGTATGCCTGGAGAGCCATGCAGAGCTGTGAGGGATGATTTTCTTCTGGTTTGTATGGGAGACTGAATTCAAAGTCAATTTCTAATGATGGCCTCAATTCTCAGCCTTTCACCATAAGAGTTAAGGCAGTGGTAACTAATGATGAAGAAATAAATTTACAACTTTGGCATTAAGGTGAAAAAAAAAAAAAAAAAAAGGGAGTTGAAGCTTGAAGATGAGCTCATTCTCAATGATATTATTAGTGGACAGAACTCATATGACTTGGATTTGTAAAGCCTCTGTCAGACTTTCAATATAGCACACAAGACCACAAAAGGATATAAAACTTTGTCACAGTGTTGATAAGTTATCTTTCTAGAGGTGTCAATATGAAATACATGAAAAAGAAATCGAGAAAAAAAAATGCTGTGGGATTGCCAAGATTTAAGGCTAGAATAGAATAAGAACCTCAGCAAATTCCCAAACTGAATGATTCTTCTTTCCTATTTATCTAAAACAAATAATGATTTCTTAAAATAAATAACAACAAAATACATGACAAATAAAAGAAATCAGTAGAGAAAAACATACATACATATATATTTGTACATCACATGGGTTCAGAAAGCATTAACCACTGAAATGGAGTCACTGAAGCAGGGAAAAATCTCGGTGAATGGGAACTGGGAAACAGTTACTCAGTTAATGCAGAAGTTAAAAAAAGAATCTAATTACTTGTGTAAGATGAAAAAATGGGGGGGGGGGGAAGTATAGAAGTGCAGAGAAACATTAGATGTTAAAGTAGAAAGTTGCCGTTGCTACAGAAGAAAAAATAAATTAATGAATTTATATATATATATTTAAAAAAAAAAAAAAAAAAAAAAAAAAAAAAAAAAAAAAAAAAAAAGAGGAAGAAAAAAGGAAAAAAATTTAATCAGTCCGGATCCTGAGGGTAGCCATCAGAGAGAGGCGCGGGGTGGGAGCGCGCACTGCATGCATAGATGACCACCGAAGCAGCCGGGGAACGCAGGGGACAACTCGCAGATGCACAGCCGGCCTGGCGCTCTGCGCAGCGGCGGGGCGCGGCTCCGCGGTTCGCGCAGTTTCCGCGCAGTGTACGGGGAGCACAGCAGGGCGGAGAGGGGGTGCAGTGTCGGAACGGTGTGCAGTGAGAAGAGGGTGGATGGAGGGAAATGGGGAGGGGGAAGGAGAGGGGTCTGCCGGCTCCAGGGCTGTTCCAGTTACAGCTGCCGCGGTATGGAGAGAAGGACTGTGCTGTGTGCGATGAAGGCAATCGGCGCAGGGTGTTGATAGGAGAAAGATCAGTACCAGAGGAGAATAAAATGCATTTAAGCAAAAAAAGAAAAAGAAAAAAAAAGAAAGAAAGAAAAAGAAAAGGAAATAAGAATTCTATATGGCGGTGATGGGGGTTACTGGGGAAAGCTGGTGGCTTGGGAAGGGAAGCAGCGGAAAGCGCTCCCCAAATCGCCCCTTTGCTGTGGGTATCCGCATGTGCTTAGGGATAGGAGCGCGGCATGAGCGGGCGCACACACGCACACACACATGCACACACACACGCACACACCGCCGGGGGCTCAGCCCCCGCCCCCGGGCTCAGCCGGGGGAGGTGCCTCAGTACCCCCCACCCCGGCGGGGAGGGGGCACGGCGGGGCCGGGAGGGGCTCGCGGGAGTCGGCGGCGCGGATGTCTTCACCTGGTTCTGTGCAGCAGTGAGCCCGGAGAGGAGAGGCGGTCGGGCTGGGAGTGCTACCTCTGGATGGTTTAAAAAAAAAAAGAAAAAAGAAAAACAAAAAAACCAAAAACAACAAAAAAAAGCAGAAACAACAAAACCAACCAACTCTGCAATCCTCTGCTCCCCACAGGCTGAACAGTATAAGGGACTGCTCTATTTGAGGCTGTCGGGAGGATGGGAAAGACAGACTGAGAGTCAGGGAGAGAGAGAAGGCACACCGCCGCGGTAAGTGTCGTCGCTGTTTCCCAACTGGCACTGATTTCCCTGTTACACTCCGGAGTGTGGGCAGATAATTTGTTGTAATATTCATCGCGGCATCTCCGGGAGAAGTCTGTGAAGCCAGCGATGGTGAGAGATCTCGCTTCTGGGCTCCTACTGCAGGTTGATGTTGTTTGCTTTTTGTTTAGATTCTTGCCTTGAAATTGCTGTCATAATTGAGCGGAAAAGTTGAGGCAGAAATTCCTGTGATCTGTTACATGCTCTCTGTCATCTAAATAGCTAGCAAACTACTGCAGTGAATGAGTTGTGAGGGGAGGTGTGGGGCTCTGAGAACAAATACATACTCTGGAGAAAGAATGCCTATTTTAATGTGATTTTTTTTTTTTTTTTTTTTTTTTTTAATGCTTAGAAGAGCTAAATAAGTGCTTGAGGGTAAAACAAAATAATGTACCGTATCGAGTTGTTTATAGCGTTGCACTGAAAGTTGTTTTCTGAAGTTTGGAATGGTACTTGGCTTTGGGATAAACAATTATCTCCTGAATTAGGGAAGTGCAGTGCAAGCACTGCTCTCCTGTGCTGACGAGCAGAGGAGATGAAATTACATAAAGATGCACTGATTTCTCTCCTCTGAAGTGAAGTGGATGGGACTATCTGGAATGCCTATGAGATGGCTATGAACTGAATGTTACTCCTACAGCATACAGCATGAAGCAGTTACTAGGATTTTTATCAGTACCCATTACTCTGTACTTACTGAGATGTTTAGTTTCATTCCTGTTGAGCACAGAAACTTCCTAAAAGCATAAGAAATACACGATTGTGTAAAGAGACTTCCTAGGAGTAAAGTTTTCTATGTGTTGCAGCCAGTCAGAAATATAACATTTTGGTAAAGTTTGTTTCCTTTTATGATCATTACTATTTAAAAGTTAATATGTTATTTGAATGATGCATTTTCAATGATGTTTTTAATGGAGGACCTGAGGTCATAATCTTTTACAGGACATACAGCATTCCCGTAGTCTTTTGTCAGCTTTGGATCAGATCCTTAAGTTTGAAACTATGGGTAAATGACATGGTGATTGTTAGCCAAAAGCTATGGGGAATTCCTGATAATTAAATTTGGATGACATTTTCCATTTAATAAAAGTGGAATAAATTATTTTTGAGTTATAGTCAAACTCCTTCAGAAGTACTTTATAGCAATCAAGATTAGCGAAATCAGTTTGTCATGATTAATATCATTACAGTGAATACCAAAAGTATTAAGAATAATTGGTCCATTACTTTAAAGTGCTATCAAAATATCTATCAGAATTTGCAAATATATCCTTTTCATAATCTCTCTTTAATTAGCACTGCATTTATCAGCAGTTTCAAATACAAAAAAGCCCCACCTTTCATTATCTGTCCTGCATTAGGAAGAAGCTTGTTTTCTAGTGTGAAGTATACTAAAAGGGAGATAGAAAACTGAGACATGAACTCTGGTAATTAAAGAATATTTCATGTGCAGTAGCCCTCTGTGGCAATATACCTCTAGCTGTGTGAGTGATTAAGAGACGTGGTTAAGCAGACAAAGTCTTAAGAGACAAGAAGTATATATATATAAAAGGAGAATGAAGTGTGAGGCATTCTGGAAGGTGATAACAGCTGAATAGTTTAAGAAGTGTTCTATTCAACATGTAGTTCTCCTGTCTCCGATACTTACAGAGAAAAAGCCAATGCAAAAAGTCAGAACTAGCAGTGTGTGTGACAAAGAAGTGTGACAGTAGCTGCAGATGGTCTAGAAACTGAGACCTCCAGATTTGTGGTTTTATTGCTTGATATAAAGCCAAAGGTCTTATTTTTAAATCTATGTTAAAATGACAGAGAATCTTTGTTTCATTTTACAATGAGGGCAAATATTACAAGAGTGAAAATAGAAAATAGTTTAAAAAAAAATCAAAAATACAATTGTCTAAATTATGACTGACCACTTGGAAGGAAACAGCTCTGAAAGCAGTTCTTGAGGAAAAATAACCTGGCAGCTAAGTTAAAGGAGATGATTAAAACTCCACTGTTAGGAAATAATAAAGAACAACTTTAAGAAATACATAACTTAGACGTCTGTTAGTACAAATTCTGCACGGGAAGGTCATGACTGGCAAATTTGCTGGAGTCTCCTGAATAAGTTGCTGACATGGTAGGCTACCAGGGAATTGTGATATGATTTATGGGGGTTTCAGAAAATGTCTAGTTCTGTGCTCCACAAAATATTGATTTGGAAAGTAAATTTTTCAAAGGAGTGCTGGAGTAAATTCCAGCCTGACTTAAAGATAGGGACCAGAGGGTGTCAGTAAAGGTAAGGAGCTCTGGGTGAAAGAAGGAGGTTAAAAGTGTGATGCTTTAAGTGACAGCCTGAGATTCATTTTTCTTTCTTGCTTGTTGTAAAGCTGACATGTTGAAAAATAATAAATCTGATTTGCTAGCAGCATAGAAAAATCTGCTCTACTGAAAAGATTCGGCACACTGAACGTTTTCTGACTATGTTAATTATAGTGATGTTTATTTTAAGTAATTAATGCAAGTCTTTACTAAATGCATCATAGGAAACCATACGTTAAGGGTGTACATGCCAAAGGGCTGGCATTTAGCCAACTGCAGTGATTGATTCAGTGCTATCGCAAAAATTGTTGTGGGTTTCTTTGTTTGTTTGTTTGTTGTCTGAATGATTTAGTATTTCTGCATGTAACCTGCAGCACAGATACTTCAGTCCCTCTGAATTCATCACACAATTCACCCCTCTTGATCTTCTCATGCTTCTTCATGTGCTCCCCCTATCAGCTTGTGCTTTGCAATTTTTCACAGCTTCTAGACCTCCTCAGTCATTTGAACAATTTCTTATGTTCTAAAGCACTAAACTGTAATCTGCCACAGTCTTTATTGTAGTTTTAAACCCTGAGAATCAACGTCAAATAGACTTTTGCTTGTTAGTGTAATATTGGCAACTGTTTCATAAAGTTTCCTTCCCCCTTCTGGATGTAGCTTTTCTGATGCTTTTTTCTGGGAGTCTGTTACACCCCTCATTATCAACTTTTTAGCACTTTGCAAGGAAAAAATACTCTGTCTGGAAGTGATGGAGTCCCTGCTGAGTTTTATCTTCTGACAATCTTGATCAATAACACTCCATTAGAGGCCAGTGCCTTAAAAAGAATAATTGTGAATTTGTTAAAACTTTGTAAGATAAATAAGATTTCAAAGCTCCGTAATGTGTGCATGTATCTCTATGTGCTTAAACACCCACATTTAGTATATATTGGGGTATCTGCTGTGTCTTTGCAAGCAAAAATAGAAACGGCAATGGCATTTTTTTTGTTAATAGAAGAAAATGTGGTCTGTTAGATTTTTTTAAATGAATTTCTTGGCTTATGTGTATGAATCATACAAAAATGGGATCTTTGCTTATACGCTGTTCTCTAAAGGGAAGTTCAGAGTGATCTTCTGCTGTACTTAATAAAAGCTTCAAATCAAGTTTCAGGTGGATGTATGTGGATGCAAAACAAGGGAATATGATGCCGGATTCTGTATGCTGTGAATATAATAAAACATTAGTATTACCACCTATGTTACAGTTGATGTTCTTCAGACACCTGCTCAGACCAACTCCAAAGCTTGAAGAGCCATGAGATTGTATCAAAATGACAGGGTTACTTATGCTTTCATGTAGTCGTTACCAACACTGTAGTTCACATCTTCACATCTTCTTTAGGACTAAGCTTACATGACAGTTTCTGGAAAAATGGTTATTTTTTCTGTTCCCATATCTGGAAATAGAAAATGCATCAAACTCTTTCCATCCATCAAAAACATCTTCTGGGAGTTTCCTTTTTCAGGATACTCTTGAAGGCTTTACTGTAAATGGTGTTAAACTGTGATGGTATCTTTGGAGAACCTTCTGCTGCTAGAACTAAAAGCAGACAGATATTGAAGATAGTTCGCTGCAATTGCTGATGGGTAAGGGATGAGAATTTTTCATTTAACATATGAAAGACAGGCTTCAGCCCCCTTAAGAGTGAGAAATGCTGTATACTTAATAGCCAGAAGTTTAAGATTTACTATATAGCTGACTGGACTCCTTGCCTACAAATCATTTTGGTGGAGACTTAAATGTACAGCTTTGTAATTGATGTAGACAGAGTATCAGCTCAGTCTTGCAATTATCTCCCCTTGCCAAATTACAACAATTTGCAAGAATTCACGAACCCCATTTTATTTCTATTGGTTTTAGAGTCTCCATTAAGTACTTGAGGGATGAGAATTACCCTGTGGATGTGACGATCCTGATTACTAGCAACTTATTACACCAATGCATTCAACCAACATAGGCTGGGTGAATGAAATAGACTTTATTCAAAGTGTCAGAAGTATCTGGTCTAACGGCAAAACCTCCTCATAATATAATTTTGAGAAGATATTCAAATACTATATTTAAAAGTTTGTAATTCTTGTTTAGCCATAAAAGGATATATTCAGAAGATGTGTGTTGCAATAATTTTTCCTCAAATTAAGCTTTCAGCATTTGCCTGAAACTAAAAGAACAAAATCACTTGAAAATGAGTCAACAAAATTTGTAGTATATATATGGTATATGTATAGTAAATATATTGAAGTATATATTTTGCTGCTTCATCTGAGATGGCTTTCAGAGAAAACATCTTCCAACCATGAAATATTTTAGTTGTCCAAAAAAATTATTCTGAAAATTATTCTGAACTTGTTGGAAAATTTTAGTGTAATTCAGTGCTGATGGGCTGCCAAAATCAATCAGATTTGCTACATTCTCATCATTGTGATCACGATTATTCATTCACCTTTACTTTTTGTCATTTAGTCTTGTGGAGGCTTTGGGTGGGGGTAAAGGGACAGTTTCTGAAATGGTTGGGAAAGAAAACATTGAAAATTTCATGAACCGTCCTACTCCTGAATAGGAATTTCAGTATGCCTAGCATGCAGAGATGTGATTGCTCTCCAATCATTGGAACTTCAGAACAAAAAGAAACCCTACAACTGAGCAGAATTTTAATCAATTTTTGTTTGTTTGTTTGTTTCTATGCTTACTAATTTCTTATGCACAAGCATTCACTGCTTGGAATATTATACAGCCCAGTTTCTGGTCCGAACTATCAAGGTTTGTCTCTACGACTGCAAATACATAGTTTGAAAGCTGAAGGAAGTTCAAAAATAATTCTCTGCCTACTATTTAAATTGCTTTGATGTACAGATCACTGACTGCATATATAAATTGTAGGCACAACCTGGAAGTACGCGTATTTACAAAAATGCATATTAATTTCCAAAAATGCAGATGTCAGTTTTGTATGCAGATGACCCAACTGTCTAATTCACATCAGAAGTTCATTCTAAATAGTATTTAGAATTCTGCTTACAATAGAAGAATTGTTTTTTGTTTTTTTTTGAAAAAAAAAGTTTGACTCTGTTATAAACATTATCATTATTATCCTCATCATAGCAACTAGATGCTATAATCATAGATCAATACTGCATTGTACTTGGAGCTGTAAATAAATGGCGCCTGAATTAAAGAATGTATGGCTCAATTCAAGAGCTCTTTGTCTTTTCCTCTTTGTGACCTTTGGAAAGCTAGCATCTAAGGGAAGGCACCTAAACACCTATGTCACACAGCCATTCTACCATGGTCTTTTACAGACTTCTTAAACCTTCACCTTCACCTCCCACACCGGAATAAAAGCAAGCAATAACAGAAATACAACCAGAGAGGGAAAAAAAAAAGAAAAAAAAAAGAAGCAGCTCTATAATCACATACACCTGCTACAAAATTTCTGAGTTTGTTGTACTGGCAGTCCACAGCTGGACTTGTGCCTAAAGTGCATGCTTTTTAGACTTCTTTTCTAAATCAATTCATTCTTCAGCTATCCAAAATCTCATGCAAAATGAATCTTATAGAAAACAAGTGTACGGACTTCCATTTTAGATTTGGTTTGAAGGTAAGGTCTCCTTATTAAAATGTTGCATTTGTTTTCGTCAATCCAAAAAATGATTTAGAGAAGCCAAATGTCCTACTCTTCCTGTACAATGGCTTTTCTTTATTTATTTACTTATTTTTCACTTCTGCACATTTGAGGTGAAACAATTGCTTGATTTTTCAGTCTCATGCTTTGCTAGGTGCTCAAAATGTTCTACTCCACTGTAACATATGCAGTGTCATGTTTTATTGGTTACATAAAGCTTAGCTCAGGGAATCTGGGAATAAAGCCTTAGCTTCTCTGATGTCATAACATCTCTGTGATGCTTGTGTGCACAGATTCTCAACTCGAACTGTTGTGTAGTAATTCTTCTATCTGTACTTTGAAAGATATGTATTGGACACTGAAGTATCTTTATGCTGCGAAAGTGACTGTTATATGGTTCTGAGAAGAGTCATAATTGAAAACTTAGAACAGATAAGATAATGAGGCTGGATAATTTATGAAGAGGACCATAGGCACACAAAGAGATAATTTAGAAAACATGATATATAGCTTAAATGTCTGCAGTCTTGTTTCCCCTCTTGCATATCACAACTGACTGATTGCTAACATCCAAGTATTTATTTGCCTTATCAATCACTTTGAGTCTGAGTCACTCTCTGATGGGCATAATCCTCTGTTTGTGACTTCACAAGACATCTCTGGTGGAAATTTGAATGTCATCAGCAAGAAATTGTGACATTCTTGAAGGCATCAGGTAGGAGGTGAGTGTTTACACAAGGTGCATGTTAATCAAAAACATGATATGCAGCATCGAAATAGAATCATTTAGTTGAACTTGGATTACACTCTAGCATAATTTCTGAAAAGCAGAAGAAAGGCAGTTAGACTGATTGATCAAGCCCTGCAAAAACTGGAATGCTTTTCTGGACACATTAGCAGGAAATGTTGAGCAAGTTGTGAAGGATTCAGCAAATGGGGATATTGAAAGTCATTTCCCTTTGAAAGGTCATTTTCCTCCAGAAGTTAGGCGTCCAAAATTTCTGTTATCTGCAAGTTTTCATTAAGTATGCTTAAAAAACTTCCAAGATTCCTTCTCTGACAATCTTTGCAAAGTAGTTTTCTAGAAACAGCATAACTTCATTAATTAGGGAATGCAAAGAAATTTGTAGGTTTCTGTCAAGGCTTACAAAAAATGTTAAATATATTAAATGTATTTATATTTGATATTTATATTTAATATATAAGCAGTCTGTGATTTATGCTGGATTTGTAAAAGAGTCTCAAGTATGACAGAAAAACTTACAAGGTTTTGTTATTCTGCATCAAAAGGAAGTGATTATAGGTGTTCCATGTGACATTCTGTATCAAATAAAAATGGATATAAGAGAAAGTGTGGTTAGTTGAACGTTTAATAGATATTGAAAATATTGTTTGTTTCTACAACTGTGCTTGTTTTATGTTATCTAAGATTTCAGGAATGATATAATTCTCTTTTTATGGAGGACTAGTTTAACAGATGTGGGTTAGGAGTAACCTTTCCAAAAAAGTGATGGACATGCTTGCTTTTTGCAACTTACAGTAGTGCAACTAAGCAGCTTAGTATTCTCTAAAATCTACCTGTAGGTGGTATAATAAGATCTAGAATATTTTGTCAGTGGAAGAAACAGAGTGTAAACAGTTAGATGTGAGGCAGTGATGCTGGGCTTTTAGTTATTCCCCATGTTTTTGCAAAATAAAAAGGCTTACCTTTCACTGAGCCTAATTTTATCTTTTGAAGTGCATAAGAAAAAAAATCCATCCATTAATTTTGAAAAGAAGAAAATGAATCACACAAGTCCAGCTTCCAGAATCACTCTGCACATAGAGCTATCGTACTTCTTTAGACCATACAGCAGATTTGAAGACACTTCACCTTTTTTAAGGAAATATTCTGGTCAGTAGAAACTTTGTCAGACTATGGCCACGTGAGGTTTTTATTGCCTTAAATTATTTTTGATTTGAATTTATGAGTTAACCTCTATAAAAATATATGATTGGATTTTACAACTTCATTTGTTTCTACCCCCAGTGTAATCTATTTCGTTGCCATTTTCTTTTAATTTCTTTATCACCTGAGATTTTCCCCCATGTTGCTTGGCATGCATTTAGTTTTCTTAATTTTTATGCTTGATGTGCCTTGTCTGTAGTTCGAACTCAATTGCAATGTCAGACAAAGAAGAAGGAGATCAGGGAAGTATTGAAAACACAACTCTTTATCACTCTCATTGCCATGTATGAAAGCAACAAATGAATGTATTTTGTTAATACAGTGAAGCCACAGTCCTTGTGTCTCAAGGTACATTAAAGAGACTCTCTAGCACTCCAAGGACTGTCAAATTAGGTGATGCAGAGGGAAAAGAAAGAAAAAAGAGATAAGAAAAAAGCACTTTCACATAAAATTCACACTGCATTTAACAAGCTTAAGAGAAAAACACTTACCCGAAGCTGAAAGTACAGGTCACTGCAGCTTGAGAGCTAGGTTTTTCCACTGAGAGTCTGTAAACACAAGCTTTTTAGTTCAGCAATTATGGGGACCTTGTAGTTATGTGCCCCCCTTTCTCTTCTCGGTACTGAGTGGGGGGAAGAAGGGGAATATCCACATAAACTGCTCCTCATCTGTCACGTAAACATACCTGCAAATTGACAGTGTTGGAGATAAGGGGGGGGTCACACAGACTATGCAGAGAACAGATCGAGGTTATCGAGTTTTTTGGATGCACTGGGTAGAAGCTGTCACCTGAACACTACTGGGAATCAGAGCTGTACCTACCACCCTGTTAAGTTATATTTCTCCTAAAAGTACCTTTGTGATCCTTGTAATGTCTAGTTTAAAATATATCTTCTGTAGGTATATTTTTTCTCAATCAGAGCTTGTATGTAAAGGTTGTGGGCTTAAACACAGAAAGTTTAAGCCCATTTGAAAATGCTAAAGACTTCTTTCCTTCCTTGTCAGTGCATGTCTCCAGTGCTGCTTCTAGCTCTCTTTCTTCATTTCTGTGGAGATAGCATATTCTCACATAGTACCTTGTTGTGAATGTGTTCTGGCTTTTGTGGCTAAACCTTACCCAGGACTGAAAACCGTCCTGAGTCAAATTCCATGCTGGCAGAAGTGCGTACTGTGCTGCTAATTCTGGAGTCTTCCCTGCTCATTTTATGATGATTCCCCCTGACCTTGAGTTTACCTGAGGCCCTCAACCCCAGCCACCCTGTGAATTATATTTTCACCGGTGACAGCAACTGAGGAATTCTAGGCTGAACTTTAAATCTGCTACTAAATGGATTCTGGCTATGCTAGAAACCAGCAGAGCTGCACAAAAATTACCCATTTTTGTCCTATAAGTGTCCATCTGCAGCAATGATGATTTTCTGCCTAAATATTTTATTCTTCTGTGAATGTGCAAAAATGTGGATTTTTTCCCCTGCTGGTGCTGCTGACAAGCAGAACTTTCTCATACAGCCTTATAATTAGGCTCCAGAGTCCTGTGGAGACACACAGCAGAGTGGTAGGCTTTATATTCTGCAGCACTCTAAAGCTGCAATTCACAGGCATGTAGACTCGTATCTATCCCACCTCTTTGCGTAGCTTCTGCTCTCTTTGGATCTATCCCCCTGTGTCTAATAAAAAAGGAGAATTTTGAGTAGTTTTCCTAAGCTGCAAATCAGCATTCAATGACATGTGGAACTTCTGATGGAATGAAGCAAGACTTTCAGGTTCAAGTTGAAAATCCCAGTGCAGAAAACTTGCATTGCTCCAGGTTATGCAGTGAAAATATTCAATTCCACTCCAGAAACATATAATTGTTGAGGGAGTTGTTTACTTTTTTTTTGTTTATTTATTTATTTATTTGGTTGGTTGGTTTTACACTGTTCTTTTCAGCACTCATGTGAGTTTTTGTTCTGATTTTTTTCACTGTATAGCATTGCTGATGGCACAACCAAGTGATGAGTATGTGTTGTTCTTAGAGGAGCATTTGCAAAACAATTGAACAGTGATAGAAGTTGTGGGGAATTTTTTTTTTCCTTTAAAATAACCTTCAACTGATTTGTTTTGGAAGTACATTACTTTAGAGATGTGAGCCTTTGCCAGTTGACTTTGTAGATACTTTTCATAGTCTCAAGCAGAACTAGAATCTCAAACTAAAAGAAGAGAGATTTAGATTGGACGTAAGGAAGAACTGTTTTACAGTAAGGATGAAGAGGCATCTGGTAATTGCCCAGAGAGGTGGTGGGTGCCCTATTCCTGGAGACTCTCAATTCCAGACTGGGTAGAGCTCTGAGCACCTAGCTGATCTAGCTGTAGATGTCCTTATTCGTTGCTGGGGAGTTGTATTAGATGGCCTTTAAGGATCCCTTCCAACTCAAATTATTCTATCATCCTAAATCAGTACTTTCTTCAGAGCTAGAATCTGAACTTTCATGGCTAATAAGCTTCTATCCCAACCATTTTGTACATATGAACTAAAATGATTTGTTTAGCCTTGTTTTGGCCCAGTTTGGGGGAAAAGGTTTTCTTCTTATCACGTGGCTAATGAGAGTTACTCTTATTCTTCAGCACTATTACCAGCAGAGAAGAGCATTTCCTGTCCTTAGCATCTTTTTTAGAGGTTTAATTAATAATGCAGACAGTTGAGTCTGCCTGCTTTGACTAAAATAATTAGCAGAGAGTAAACAAACACTTAATGTTCCACTTTATGAATGGTGTGGTGCCACTTTAAATATTTAATGTTTGGATCTTAGTGACCAGTCAATTCTTGCAGGGTGCCAGGTTACAACTACCATCTGGATAAGAAAGCTGAGACGCGAACTCCCCAGCTGGCAAGAGCTGTGGGAGATGAACTCAGAGAAGAAGGTCTCAGAGGAGTTAAAAATGAGGGCATGAAAATGCAGAAGCTATGAAAAAAGAAATGGTAAAAAAGAAAAAAAAAAAAAAAAAAGACAGGAGAGGGAGCTAATAGAAAAAAAAGTTCAGTGGAATGCAATGGTTAACATTAATTAATCTCCAGGTCCTGTAGGAGATAAACATCTTAAGCACATTTAAATTGCAGGTGGTGACTTCTCATTTCTCTATATATTCAGAGAGAGAACAAGGAAACGATGCATCTCTTGGCCAAATTTGCTGACATTTTATCATGAATGTTGATGCAGAGGAGAGAAAGCCAAGAGTCTACCCACAGAAAGGACAAAGCCCCTTTGCTGAGTACGCTGGAACAGTGGTGATAACAAACGTGACTTGAACAAACTCACACTCACATATGTGTGTGATTTCACACATGGGCTTAAACTGCAAATCCACATAAACAGCCTTGAGTGCTGTAAGGTTAATCTTAGGGGAAGTTCTGGACAAGTCATTAAAGAAGGCAAAAATATTGATTGCCTGTACTCTTTACTTAATTATATGGCATAGGACATTAAGAATTACAGCTATCTTGCATTTTTATCTTAAACATTTAATAAACATACTCCTTACCATCAAAAAATTTCTTTACATTTATGCTTTATATCTTATAAAAACAAACAATTCTATCAATGTGTTATTTTTTGTTTGTTTAGGTCACCAAAATATTCAAGATCTGAAAACTACATAAAAAAATAATTTTAAGCAAGTTGATTGTTAATTGTTACAGTTCAATGTGATTCACTAGCAACAGCATAAAATAAACATTTTATTTATTTATTTATTTACCTGGAGAATAGATGGTGGTGAAACAGGTCTGATGAACAATAATATTTTCTGGCTATTGCAGCAGTTCAGAAATGTGTCCACAGGGTTCACCCACTGTGTCCACCTCTCTGAATCAGCTGTAATACTTCAGCCCACACTGAGGCTCCTGAGCTGTAACTTAGGACAAATTTTCCTTATAACTCCCTTGTTAATTATAATCACACTAAATAGATTGCCTGGCTTGATCTTCAAATTTCACACTGACTTTGGAGGGTTGACAGAAGCTCCACAACAAACCTGTAAACATGTTGTGCTTTGCACATAAAACACTGCAAGGATTACTGTGGAGCACTGCTGTGCCATTTGTATATATTTGTGTTCAAAGATTTATAGAACCATAGAATTGTTTGCGTTGGAAGGGACACTTAAAGGTCATCTGGTCCAAATCCCTTGCAGTGAAAAGGGACACCTACAGCTACGTCAAGTGCTCGGGGGCCCATCCAGCCTGACCTCTAGAGGGACGGGGCATTCAATGTTTCTCTGTGCAACCTGTGCCAGTGCCTCACTACCCTGAACGCAAAAAACTTCTGCCTTATATCTGATCTAAATCTTCTCTCTTTTAGTTTGAAGCCCTTTCCCCTTATAGAAGAGAAAATCGTTTTCTAGAGAAAGATTAAACTCCAGCCACAATTTTCTGTTCAGCCTGCTGCCTTCAACTTTCTAAAGGTTGTGCAACAAGTCATCTGCTCATCTGCTGTTCGAGTAGGAAAAGTTTCCTGGAAGTGTGCTCTTGAATGACAGAAAGTTTTGTCTGAACACGGATATAGACTCCATCTCCTCCTTGTGCTGGAGTGAGAAACTTCTCACCTGTCAGCAGGACACACCAGTGATAGAAACGTAGTCGTAGAATCATAAAATGGCTTAGGTTGAAAGTGACCTTAAAGTTCATCAAGCTTCAACCCTTCTGCCACGGGCATGGTAACAGGGTAACAGGGTTAGATGCATGTGTAATTGCCTCTGCTTTCTGTTTTTTCCTCTGTCTTTGTAACAGTCAACCAAATGCCACACTCCTCTGGGAAAAAAAAAAAAAAAAAAAAAAAAAAAAAAAGGTGTGGGAGGGTGGGGGGAGAGGGAAGAAGAAAGATTTACAGTATCTTTAATTGGAAATGGTTTGATTTTTCAATTTATAGCAATGCTTACTGGCAGTATTTTGTTATTTGTTCATGAAGATACAAAGATTTACGTGAAACAAACATTTTGTTCAAATGATTTGTTTGGTTTTCCTTGGCAGATTCAAAACATTCCCTGTGTGTACTGAAAATGAAATTCTGTTCCCCACTGGAATTTTATTAGTGATTGTCACAAAGCTAACAAATCTGGTTTTAATCCAGTTCATCTATTAAGTATCATTAGTTCTGGACAACCAGAGATCCCTCTGTCATAGTAAGTTTATTCTCCCATTTGCTAAAACTGATGCAAACATAAGAGAAGGGGTTAGTTACTTATTTATCTGCTCTTCCATGACATTTTCTGGGATACGGAAACCCCCTAAAATTGTCAGCAAAAAGCAGTTTCAACAGATCATTTAGTTGCCAAGGTAATAAAAATCATGAGCTTACAGAACTAGCAGATTACTTGTATGACGTTTCATGTTCATGGCTGACTAAGAAAAAAAAAAAACAACAGTAACAGCTCTTTGTAATAGATGAAGTACTTGTCTTTTGGAAGAGTGATTTTCAGTGTTTGGGCAATTTGCAGAGCTGCAGTAGATGAGGTGTGAACAAGGGAGGGGAGAAAATGATCTTTAAGTGCCCAAGTTGGCCGAGTCTGATGCATTTGTATCCCAAACAGTAATTTCAAATGTATGTATGAGTGCACAGGAAAGCTGACAATTTTTTCAGAATGGTGAGTAAAATTCAAAGGACTGTGAACTGTGACTGTCACCTGTGATTGCTGAGATACACCTTACTGTCCTCAGTATGGAAAGGTGAGCAGCTAGAAAGCAGTCAGTCTGTGAACTTAAAATCTCACTGAGATTTTGCTTGTGTTTGTGTTACTTGTAACCTCTGCTACCAGAGTATAAAAATCTGGCTTGAACTTTTGATTAATATGTTTTTTACTGCACCATTAAGCTTGCCTGGTTTACTAGCAGCACAGGGAAACTCACAAATGTAACGTCATTTCTAGTCCCAAATACAAATAAACTAGTTTGTGCAGGCGTCCTCAAGGACTTGCACCCTGAAATATGTTTATGAAAGTTGATGTTCAGGATATATTTATGGAAAAGCTTGAGTCATGTCATGGCTCATATTGGCTTTTTGCTGAAATTTGGAGCAAAAGAACAGATTTTAGTGGCCACAAAATGCTGCTTCAGTCACAGATATCATCAAATCATATAATCATTAATGTTGGAAGACCACTAACATCCCCAAGTCCAGACACTAGTCCATGACTTTGCTCTAGATCACGCCCTTCGGTGTTACATCTGCCCTTTCCTCAAACATCTATAGAGACAGTGACTCCACCACTTCCCTGGGCAGCCTGTGCCAATGCCTCACCACTCTTTCTGGGAAGAATTTTTTCCTAATATCCAATCTGCACCTCTCCTGCTGCAACTTAACTTCTCATCCTGGGAGAAAAGGCCAACCCCCTCCTCACCGCAGCTGCCTTTCAGAGTGTTGTAGATTCCAATAAGGTCTACCCTGAACCTCATCTTCTCCAAACTGAACAATCCCATTTCCCTTAGGCACTCCCCATAAGGCCTGTGCCCCAGAACCTTCACAGCTCTGTTGCCCTTTTCTGGCTCTGCACAGATTCCACACACCATCAAAACCAGTGCAAAGCCTGCTCTTCATGGGGCTGTGATGGAGTTTTGCAGTTTTCATTATGGAACATAAGTTTTATAAGATGAATTCACTGCACAGTAAATAGTGCTAATCTTTGTTAACTTTCATCTACTTCGTTTGTCAAGATGATGTATCTGTAGACGTTCAAGATTTTTAAAAGATAATATGGTTTGCTGTTGGTCCTAATGGGATTTTTTTTTTTTCTTTGCTAATAGCGTGGAATTTTGCTGTTCAGCGTCATTTTATTTTATTACTCTCATTTTTTGTGTAACAGTGGTGTATTGCCATTTGGTCAAACACACGCTGTTTTGCTACTGAAGCTGTTCATCAAAGTGGTGACATTTCATTTTAGGACACATTTGGAAAGCAGATATAGTTGCTGTGCTTTGACTTGGGAAATGCCATATAACGTATGTGAAAGCTGCTCCATCACAGGAGTGGCAGAAGTTTGCCTGAGCTCAAATTCACAGGCACTTAACAATGAAAATCAACCACTTTCCCTCGACCTCCTCTCACATGGAAATGAGGCCTGTATAATGCAGGCAACGTTAAAGCAAATTAAAGGAAATGCTTCCACACACAGCATGAAGTCAGCCTGAGGAATACACTCATAGTTCATAGATTTGATTTTTAAAAAGGCTGAATAATTTTATGACCAATAATAACATTTTTAGTTATGCATGCTAAGTTAGGTATAATTGGATTTCCTGCTTCACAGCATCACGGCAGGGCCAGGAAGAGATGTATTTACACACATATGCACCTATTCACACCCATGCATCTATAAGCAACAATGAATTTTGGTAATCTTTATTAGGGAATTTTTTGAATAATTGTGCATAGGTCACTAATTCTGAGTAGTTAAGGCTGAGATAAACATATCAACAAGAGCCATGCAGTGTAACTCTAGTAATTACAGTGCACACAGCACACATGAAACTGTGGGAACTTTTGTTCATTTTGCAAATGTCAACAAGTGTGGATCCAGCTGCAGGAGAATGTGTCAAAACATCAGCTCTTAATCTTCAAAAATCTTATGGGAGTATGAAACCAGTACCAGATTGCCAGATACTGGCCACACAGTCACTGAAATGAGATTGCCTGGTTAGTTAACACATCCTTCATTCACCCACCATGGTCATTACAGGAATCAGCAGGGGAAAAAATGAAAAGAAAACAAACAAACAAACAAACAACAACAAAAAAAATCCATAACTGGAGACTATAGTTTTTAAGCTCTTTTTTAATTATTTGGTTTAAGTGAAAATATAGCTGAATATTATAAATTAATTTGAAAACTCAGAACTCAGAGGATTATTACTGCTATGGGTATGATGAAGTAGCACACTGGGCATCATTTTATTCTTTTTCCTAGCATGCTTTTTACTACCAACCCTGGAATCTGAACCTATGGAAGAATGGAGCAATTAATGAGATCATTAAAGGTATCATGTATCACGATCAGCACTTTCAGCTGCTGGGATAGTCTAGAAACCTTTCCTAGCACTTATGCCAGTTACACTGGCTAGGGAGAGAATTAGGCACCAGCAAGAAGCCAATTAAAGGCTGCACATTCAGCATGCAGATGCCTAGAGCATGCCAAAGGCAAGCAATGATGACAGAGACAAGTCCTATATTCCACAGGGGAAATGCCAAACTGCAAGGCACCAGAAGCTGACCCAGTCATTCACAATGCATATCACTGACTTACTTCTTGAAAGAGTTATCATTTTAAATTAAATGCATAAAAATCATTGTTAAAATGCAAGAGGATAAGTTTCATGACTGCAGTACCCTTCTGTAGACTTCATAGCTCTCTCCCAAGGCTGAATCTTGGGTTTAGTTTCATGATGAGTCAGAAGAGGGATGCAAGCACATTGATGCATTGGCGCAGAATGGTACACACCCCCTTATCAAGCAGAAAGGTATTAGATGTTTGCTGTTGGATGGAGTCAAAGCGCATGCTAGAGGAAGCTCCAGTTATGCTAATGATCAAATTGCCAAGAAGGAGTCTTCAGTTCTGCTGCCAGGACTACATCTGATAAATAAACAGTAATGAAACTGTCAGCAGAGGATCCAAGTACTCCATCCTGAATGTTCAGTCTCTATTGACTTGCCCTGTTTGATCGTGTTCATCTTCAATTTCTGCTACATTCACTTTAGAACTAACAGTAAAGGATATAAAAAACGACTAGCCTCTTACAGATCACTTAGTTCCTTGCCAGCCTTCCTACACATTATTTTAAAACATGATAGTAGATAGTACAGTCATACCTGGAAAATCATGTTCAGAAGCATCGCCTTTTAGTGATCGTGCTTATATACAGTGGGCAGTTTTTTTAGAATTAAATTATAAACACAAACTACACCAGGAAATTCAAGTTGATGAAGTATGCATTGTCTTCAGCAGAGAGTTGAACTCAATGATCTCTAGAGGTTCCTTCCAACCCCTACATTTCTGTGATTCTGTTATTCTGTGATCATGCTTTACACTGTTAAGCAGATATAAATTATGAATTGGATCATGCAGGTGACATTTAAATAGTCTGAGGAGTTGTAGACAAGAAGGTAGAAGTATAATTATAGAAAAGTCAAAAAGAATTTTACATTGATAAAAAACAACACTGATAGACTTGACATTGAGAATTATTTCAATACATGATGAAACTATTAAAAGTATGTTAAATGGAAAGAAGTAGGTCAGCCTATTATTAGGCAAAGGAATATCAAGTGAATCCAGAGATAAGAGGAAGAAAAAAAAGGGAAAAAAAGAGAGAGAAAGAAATGCTTATAATTTTATTTTGGAAGGTTTCTGATTAATCACATGGAGAGTATTGGGAGATCAAGGGAAAAGCTGTCCTATGTTCTGTGAAAGAGTAAAGCAAAACTAGCCTGTTACCTATAGCCAACAACATACAGTAATCCCCCTTATGCTGAGTCTGTTTGACCCATGACAGTAACTGATGAATGATCGTTCTGTCTTTATGTCAACTTATGAGTTATTTTATCATCACGTTTTTTCTCCTTGTTCAGCTGATGAGGGGGAATGATAAAATGGTGCTGTGGGGCTTAGTTGCCCACCTGTGTTAAATCACCACAGATATTTCTTCACTTGCATATTTGTACTCATTCCTTCCAAATGTAAAGCCAAGCTTCACATTTTACGATTACTAACAACAGGGAAATGGATTATGTTATGTTTGTATTCGATATCATCATGAAATTGTTTTCTGTGTACTACTGGTTCAAAAGGTGGTGGATAGTGTGTTATGGGAAGATTCTGCATCTCATCACTAGGCAAGAAGGAACTGTGCTGGTTTGGTAAACTTTCCTGAATGCTTGTTTTCATCTATTTCTTGTTTTCCCGTAGCAATCTAAAACTAAGGGCATTCTGATAAAAAAAATACGTTCTTCTTTGTGTCTGGAAAGCATAATCCAATTACCAATGCTTTAAAAGATTGGATTTAGATTCTGTTAAGCAAATTTTTATTTGTACTGGTGAGTTCCTTTGACATCTGTTTACTACCTAAAATATTGCTGCTATCATCTAATGACCAGACATTCTGGCTCCATTCACCAGAAGTGTCATTCAATAGCTGCTCTTTAGCACTCAATGTTGCATTACACGGAATGATGGAGTTTTATGCATTTAATACATTTTAATTAATTTTCAAATGTCAAGATTAAGCATTATGAAGCAGGTGTTCTAGTAAGAATTAAACCACATATTATCTATGAAACAATTGTACTAAAATAATTAGAAATGTGGGTGCCTGAAGGCCTTAATATTCATATAAAAGTTATAATCTGCCCAGTCATTTCCATCATATATGAATGTATGTAAGTCTTCAGTTCAACACACACAAGAATATTTCTAAGAAGATAAGTGTTCCTTCAATTTTCTATTTAATTTGTAAACATTCTAATTTAACATCCTTGCCATTGCTGAATATGAAAAAAAAAATCCTGCAAGTCATTAGAAACACTGACAAAGGTTGGACTCACAACACAAACACAACGTCTTTCTGGATGCTACATTATTTTTATGAGATGCTGGATACATTTGGTGTACACTCATTCCACAGTAACTACATTTGATTGTAAATAAAATAATTTACTTTTGGATTAAGGAGAAGGATACTAAATAGAAGTAAAGATGAAGCATGCTTACTAAGTAATATTGTTTGTGTTGGATATTAGAGTCTCCTTATGCAGCAGTGTGATAGCAATCCCATTAGACTTTTGCTCAAAAAGACTGAAGTAATCTTTCGGGGAGGGAGGGGAAATATTATCAGTCTTATCCTTAAATCAAGGCTAAAGGACTTCACTTTTATGCTATCGATAATCTGCATGTGGGTAGTGAAATGAAGAGTGAGGAGGAAAAATAAACATGACAGGGAAAAGAAAGTGGGTGGTGATACTGTATTTTTAGACAAATTTCTTTCAGGCTGTCCTCTGAGGAAATAGATAAGCTATCAGAGGACTGTGGGGAAAAGCAAGAGGTCTGAGAAGAGGCAGAAGGCACATCCCCGTGTGCTAGGTAGGTAGTTTCAGAACCACAGCTTTAGACTGGGGGTTCATCACCCAATTCTCTAGGTAGTTCATGGGATGTAGCACCACACCTTGACCAACTACTGTGATGTGAAAAGGACAGAAAAGTCACAATGCTGATTTGTTATAAATAAAATAGTAATATTAAGCTAAGTTGTATAAATTGGTATATGAATTGCTAGGCATCTATTTTTAATTGATTTTAATTGGTATTCCATTACCAAAGAAAATGAGAATTCTGGAAAATCTAAGGATATTTGTACAGATTGTGCAGCTAGATTCAAAAAGAAATACGAATCAAAACAAAAAACAACAAATTCAGATATCAAATATAAGTTGACTAGTTTTCAGAAAGCCTAAGGTGCCAGTGTTTCCCCATGTCTTCCTTCAGAGGCAGATTAATGTCTTGCTCCTTTACATATATATATGTTTAGATTATATATGTGGGATTTTCTGAAACACTATAAAACAATGCATTTGTGAAAATCCTATTTAATTTATGACATATTTACTGCAGCATTTAGCTTAACCTAGACCAGGAGAGGAGATGCCAAGTCCCAGCACATGACATTCATGTAAATTTTTATTTCCAAAAGTACAGGCAAGAAGACACAGAGGGAAAGATAACGGTCAGTTAGGCTGGCAAAAATTTGACAAATATTCTTAAAAAAAAAAGTGCTAAATTACTACGCCACTTTTTTATATTTTATCACAACACCTATAGTAATTTGTGAATTAATACAGCTACTACAAAGTGCCTTGCATTTATTTACCTTTTTTTTCTTATTCTTTTTCTTTTTTTTCCTGCTGCTACTTTCCTTCATATTGTAACAACAGTGATAGAAACACTTCATACACACATGAAATCCCACTACCTGCATGCGCTTTGTGGCCATCTCCAGACCACTTGTTTGACCTTACCCTTCGAAAGATCTCAACATTTAATGTTAAATATTAATCAATTAACTGTGTGTGTAACTGGTATTTATACAGCAGCTCTGTGGTCATTGCACAGGTTTTTTCAGACTCTTCCTTGTTTCCAAAGAAGTTTTGCTGACAAATAAAATATATTAGGGGCTTTTGCCCTAGTTTTGTTGTCATTTTCTGTAACCTGGACGAGAGGATTTTGTCAATTTCAGATGAATTTGTAAATTTTCTGCTGCTCGGTGGAAACTCTGTAGTATACAAAGAAGAAACACAATACAAAGATTAAGGAGAGTTGAAGTCAACCAAGCACTTGCTGTTGGAGGTGGGAGAGTCTATGAGCCTTGGGCTCACTGCGTGTGGAACAGATAGCATAGTTATCTAGCTTTAAAAATTTCCAGTGACTATGGCTAGACAAATTTCATACTCACGTTTTTATATCTGAAGCCTAGCAGGAAATGTTCAAAATTCAGTTGAAGTAACGTGTCCTGCTTTCTCAATCATACGTGGTGTTGAACCTAGTGAGAAGCACCTCATATGGACAACATAGACTTGATCGAAGAGTTACTGAACACAGTGGAAGCATTCCCAATGTGTTCATTAGGCTTTAATTCAAGATATTTATGCTGAATGGTAGCACGTTCTGCATTGTGAATGTTGTCTCTAGTGTTGTTTTCTATTCATGAATTCATGTTGTGTGTTGCTTTGTTTGTTGATGTAGCACCGTGGTTTGTGTATAGATTCTTTTCACTGAAAGCAGCAGAGATGTGTTTGACAAAAGAAGAAAATGCCCTTATTAAAGGTGGTAAATCTTTTTCAGAATGTTGTGCAATTTATTTTGAAATTTTGTCGCAGATTTTTGTGTTGACACTCCACAGTTGTTTTCAATATTTGAAAAATGACCCATTTTAAAAAAAAAAGTGTATGTATGTCTTTTTGTTTTCTGTCCTATTCCATTTGATTTTGTATTTAATATTTTTAAGAAACTACTTCAACACAGATAATCATCCTAAGCTAAGTTTCATCTGTTCTGAGATGTTTGCAGAGAAAGCATTCCTATAAGAAAACACAAGGCATATGAAGGATGTCACATCTTACAAAATGCAGCAAAACCTATTATTTTTTTTTAATATTTTCCTTAGTTTTTTATTACAAGTACTTTCATTATCAGGTATTTATTATTTAAATGTATATTAAAAGTTAAGGAAAAGAAATCTTAACGTTAAGACTCCAAATAATAGGTCTTGGCTCCCAATTTACTTGTTATATGCATTAGACCTAAATCAGCATTTTATTTCAAATTCTATGTTTAGATTTTGAAAAGGTATACTTGGAAAGAAGTTCTATATTGATGTCTTCTCATTTTGAATAGCATGTGTATATACATATATCCGTACACAATGTTCTAATATATCTATACACACACACAAACATATCATAGAATCATAGAATCATAGAATCACCAAGGTTGGAAAAGACCTAAAAGATCATCCAGTCCAACTGTTCACCTATTCCCAATAGCTCCCACTAAACCATGTCCCTCAACACAACATCCAGCCTTTCCTTGAACACCCCCAGGCTTGGTGATTCCACCACCTCCCTGGGCAGTCCATTCCAGTGCCTGACCACCCTTTCTGAAAAGTAATACTTCCTGATGTCCAGCCTGAATCTCCCCTGCCGTAGCTTGAAACCATTCCTCCTGGTGCTATCACTAATGACACGAGAGAAGAGGCCGACCCCCAGCTCACTACAACCTCCCTTCAGGAAGTTATAGAGAGCAATGAGGTCTCCCCTGAGCCTCCTCTTCTCCAGGCTGAACAATCCCAGCTCCTTCAGCCTCTCCTCATAAGCCCTGTGCTCCAGACCCCTCACCTGCTTTGCTGCCCTCCTTAGAACACGTTCCAGGGCCTCAATATCTTTCTTGCAAAACTGGACACAGTACTCGAGGTGCGGCCTCACTATCCGTACACATGAAACACATGCTTTTCATTTTGTCTTAAAGTGGCAGGCTCATGACACGGGAATTAGCTGCTGTATCTATAATTCAGAAGCATAATAAAATCATGCATGTAAAGTTATTTCCAGAATAATTCTCTTCCCATCTCATTTTGCCCAATGGTTTTTATACTCAATGCTTAGCTTCAGCCTGTACTTTTCAAATATGTCAAACTGTTTATAAAGGTTCACACATTGAATAGAAGATGAACTTCACTACAAAAAGGACCAGATTCTGAGATTCCATGTATGTAATTTATGCCAAAGTGCATTTAGCAAGATTAGCTGAATTTCAGAATTGTACCCGTGGGTCTGATATTTAGCCCAAATCCTAACTAATCGTCTGGGACAATATCCTGTTCGAATATTCCATTAATGCATTTATTTGATTCAGAATTTCTTATTGATATTTAATTTAGTATTGTGTTCACCACTAAACATTAATTGTTCAATTTTAGAACTTTTCTTTAAATTTCTTCAAAGATCTCAAAATCACAACTGAAATTATAGAATGGCCTGGGTTGAAAAGGACCTCAAAAATTATATTTTCTGAGACTTTGAACAGAAAAATAATGTTCCTTATTTGGCGTTACAGTGAAGGAATTGGGCAGCCTGCTTTTTTTGTTTTGTTTTGTTTTTGTTTTGTTGATTTATTTTTTTTACTAAAGACATAAGCACAATTTCAAGCAGTAATGCTAAAATTTTGAAGTCCTTTATCAAATCAACTTTTATAAAGGAGAGATAAGAAAAAATATTTTCTTATGTAAGAATCAGCTATTTTCAGTACTTCCATAACGTATCAATGGCTTTTTTAGTTACTCAGAATTTTTGACTGTTGAATATTCTGCTTTTTAGAATGTTCACTTTATATGTACATTCATTATTCCTTTTTAAGATGAAGAAAAGAGGCAGGTAACTTACATCACACTTATAACAATGATCAGATTTCCAAATATTTAACAAAATCTTAACTTCAATAGATAAATGCTACTAGGAGTTTAGCAGCAGGAAATGCTGAAAGAGTGAAATACATATACAAATTGGAATTACTAAATTCATTAAAATAAGTTAAATTACTTTTCTTGATAAAGCGCTGTGAATTCCCTCTTTACCTTCTCTTCTGTTTTTCTTTTCACATTGTAACTATATGCACATGGATTAAATGAATGCTACCTATTCATCAATAGTAGTTTCCTAGTAAAATCTCTAATACCTCAACCTATATCCTACCAGTAGTATTTGCATATAGTTAATCATTACAGAGAAGTATAAAAATATAGCAACAAAATGGATAATATTTCAAGGAAACATCTCCTTTGCCCATACTTAAGTTTTGATATTTATGGTAGTGTCTGTATATCTGCTAGTCAGGGATAGTCATCTTCAACTGGTAATATTTTCTATCTCAAATATATAGCTCAATGTTTATAAGCAGTCCCTTTTATCTCCTTACTATTACATCCAAGACAGCACAGCAAACCATGAAAAGAAAAAAAGAACAGACAAATAGTTGTTCCTTTTCTAGCTGGATTTTCTTCCGCTCTTATGTTCTCTGCATGTCCTGGTTTCAGCTGGGACAGAGTTATTTTTTCTTCTTAGTGTCTGATATAATGCAATATTTTGGCTTTAGGAGAAAAACAGTTGATAAAACACAAGTGTTTCAGTTCTAACTGAGCAGTGCTGAACAGACAGAGCATTTCAATTTTTCAACTTCTCATACTATTCTGCCAGTGAGAAGAGCTAAAAAAGGCAAAAGGAGTTGGGATGGGACAGAATCAGGACAGCTGATCTAAACTGGCCAAATGGATATCCCATACCATATGACATCATATTTAAAAAAATTGAAAAAAAAACATGGGGAATTGGCCGTGGAGCAGCTGCTGCTTTGGGACTGGTTGGGCATTGATTGGTGGATAGGTAGCAACTGTGTTGTGCATCCCTTGTTTTGGAAATATATATATAGTCATCATTATTAATTGTTTTCTCTTTCTTTTCTGTCATAGTAAATAGCTTTTATCTCAACCTTGGAGTTATACTTTATTGCTTTTTTCCTTATTCACTCACTCACTCATCCTACCAGAGGGGAGAGAGTGAACGGCTGTGTAGTACTGAGCTGCCTTCTGGGTCAAACCACGACACTGCATGAAGAGTTCTGTACACAACAAATCCTGTAAGGCTACAGAGACAAAAGACTAGGTCTTAACTTTTCTGAAGGGTAAAGATACTCACATTTATTCATGTTCTAAGATGTAAAAGTGATTAAATGTATGTTCAAGGACATATGTTGAGTGCTATACTTCAAAACAGGCAGCATCATTCAATCTGATCATCCCTTGAATTTTAAAGGCAGTGCCAAGTAAATGATGTAAGTGAAGCTACAAGTTCATTTTATAAGTAATATCAGATTGTTGGTACTTAATTCTCCTTCCCTCACTTTGTTGAAAATTATTTTTTTTTCCCAATCAGGTTCAGATGACAAATATATTCTCAGAGTTGGGGTTTTATTTTTTTCAGTGATGTGTTAGTAAGTGTCTTTTCAAAGAGTAGTTTAGGTACTCTGAATGTTTTCTTGTATCTTGACAGAAATATGCTTATTGTAATTGCTTGCTTTGTGTCCTGTACATGGAAAGACTGTGAATCTTAGAAATAAAGTACTGTGTAATGAATTAGCTCCAGTGATAACTACCGTTTTTATTATACAGCAGAGTAAACAGTCATTAATTTAAAACATGTAAATTGGAAATCTGAGAACCATATCACTAGCTGTAGTGGGACATATTCCTTCAGAGCATGATTACTTCCATAATTCTTGAATATATAAAAACTGCTGTGAAGCAGAACAGTCAGATATTCCCAATAAGAAGCATCAACTGCTACCTCGTTAAAGGAAGAATGAAAATCTGTGGACATGAGAAGAATATTTATTCTACAATTCATCCCATTTCTAAATTAAAACCTAAAATTGTTTGAGGATAATAAGAATAAAGATAAAAGTTTGAAAGCTTATTACTTCCAATGAAGAAATAACACACTCAGCATATGGTTGAAAAATTATGACAACCACTTTTATAACTTCAAAAGAGCTGCAATTGGTCTCTGAAAAGTGGACATGCTTTTAATTGAAGATATTTTCCATGAAAGGAGAAAAACACAGAAAATGAAACTATTAGGTATGAAAGAGAACGACACAGGCAGTAAAAGCAGTTATGTATTTAAAAGGAAATCACTGCCTTCTGCAGTTCCTTAGGTTTATTCCAGAGCTTATGCTTTGGATATTGGTAATTACCAGTGATTCATTTATGACATAAGACAGTAAGTGGCTGAGGGCTTCCAGGGAGTACAAATCTAAAATTTTACATCTCAAACTAAGGGGATCTGAATTATATTTGAAGACCTCTGGGGTGCATCGCTTACTCAGCTGACCATGAGTTTTAAGATCCTTGTTTAAGAAGCTGGGATTGCTCAGCAAGGAATAAATGTCTCTGGTTTAGATGCCTGATAATCTAGATGTGTCCTGAAGGCTTCATTTATAGATTTAAAAGAAGTGATTTCTAGAATGAATCAGCATTTCTAAAGGATTTTCTGTGAAAAAGTTTTTCCTTTTGCAAAACCATGGCTTTACAAAACCCTTTTCTTTACCTCCCTTTTATAGAATAAAAAATAGTTCATTCCCTTTTTCCTTAAAAATTAAAGGTTATAAATCACATTATATTGTATTCTACTAAGACAAAGCAAATGCAGTTACACAGTCCATGTACTATGTAGAGAAGGTTGCTTTCGTTAAGTTTTATAGCAGTCTTTCATATCCTGGCAAGTGATAATATCATTTGATTAGATATATCTCACATTATGCAAGCTCTTTGACCAGTCAGTTTTGATAATGTGAAATTATAGTTTAGATTTGCACACAGTTTAGATGCACTTAAGACTGTAACATCATTCCTGAACTAGCAGTGTTGCCTATTCTGTTTTTCTTCTCATTTCATTCTAATTCCAGACACCTTAATATGCTGTGCATTCATTTAAATGTGGTATTTGACAATGACTGGAATATAACAGAGGTTCAATGAAGTTCATTATCAGAAGCTGTAGGATGCACCCAGGACATGCTAACTCCTTACCTTTCCAGTCCCAGGTCCTGAGTGCAGGCTGTCCTTTATGATCTGTCTATCCCATCTCATTGCTAAGGCCTAAGCAATTCCTGCCCTAAAGCTCTCTCCTTTCAGATTTACTGTCAGGGTCTGAATTATTTTTACCCTCAGGCTCTGTTCTTTCACACTGATCATCAGGGTTTGAATGAATGTTGCCTCTGGGTTGTCTCCTTTCAGTTGCAATTTCAGAGTTGGAGTTGTTGCTGCTCCTAGATTTTAATCTCTCATTTTCAATACTAAAGACCTACTGGCTTTAAAACACATTCCGTTTTAATATATTTTATGTTATCCTTCACAGTTGCATTGCTTGCATGGATGACACCTCCCTTTTTACGTTTTTTATGTTTATTGGTAATCACTAATCACTTTGTTAGTTCTACATTTCCTTATTGTTTCCATTTCTGTTCTGTGTCGCAGTATGATATACTAATTCTGTATTTTTTTGACATCACTTGCAAGCTCATCCTCTATTTAAGTATGAGAACTGTAACAGATGCAGAACGTGCTTTTCTTTTTGTGAAGAAATGCAAGAGTTTCCTTAAAATATTTTAGAATGCCACACAGAATTTTATAGGATTTGTCCATCTCTTTATGTAGCAACCTTTAGTCCTTACTGCAGTCTTCAGTTCCAAAAGACAAGTCTTCATTACTGAACTTTCCACGAATTACAGCGCTTCATGCAAAGTAAATTCTGAATTGCCAAGTATTGGTGTCATGTGTACAAACATTTGGGTTATTGCCTTTGTAATTCAGATACACTTCCACACATCACTTCTTAGTTTTTTTTTTGTTTTTTTTTTTTTCCCCTGTATGCTTACCTCCCCATCCTAGATTTACAGAATGATAATAATAATAATAATATAATTCATTTTCTCCATTGGTTCCTTGCCCTTCAGAATTTCATGCATGCTGTACTCCCTTCACAAGGAGAAACTTACTGGGCTGTACAAGGGCTGTGAGGAGATAAAGATCATGTATAATATAACTATGGCATAGAAACACATAATCACAGAGTGGCTGAGGTGAGATGGCAGCTCTGGAGATCACCTGCTCTAACTCCCTAGGCAGAGCAGGGTCACTTGCAGCAGGCCACTCCAGGCTGTCTCCAGCCTGCCCCTGAGTATCTCCAACAATGCAATACAACAGCCTCTCAGGGAAACTTGTACCATTATTTTACCACTTTTGCAGTAAAGAAAAAAAATGTTTCTTTTTAGCTGGAATTTCTTTTATTTCAGTTTTCACTTGTTACCATTTAATCCTCCATTGAACATTACAGCAGGCTTACTTTCAGAACATAGATACTTCAGTCCCTTCTATCTTCTGTGTTCACTTGCAATAAAAAGTCAGCATGTAAAGGACATTTTGTGTTAAAACATTCCCACTGTAGATATGCACAAGCTTGATATTAAACTAAATCAAAATGCTGTCTCATAGTTAAATTCACAAAAGTGAATATGGACACAAGTAACCTTTTCAGAAGATTTTATTTCCTTTTCCTTTTTCCTTTTCCTTTTCCCTTTCCTTTTTCCTTTTCCTTTTCCTTTTCCTTTTCCTTTTCCTTTTCCTTTTCCTTTTCCTTTTCCTTTTCCTTTTCCTTTTCCTTTTCCTTTTCCTTTTCCTTTTCCTTTTCCTTTTCCTTTTCCTTTTCCTTTTCCTTTTCCTTCCCTTTTCCTTCCCTTTTCCTTCTCCCTTCCCCCTTCCCCCTTCCCCCTTCCCTTCCCTTCCCTTCCCTTCCCTTCCCTTCCCTTCTCTTTTCATTTGTTTTGTCAGAAATAGTTTACATGTCTAAATGCTTGAAGTTCAGAATTTAAAGATATTTTCCTTTGTTACCCTTGAGAACAGCTACTACCTAAGTCCTCAAATGCAGGTAACTGTCATCAGAGACTCTTTAACTCTGGTTCTATATGTCATAAATATAAAATTAGAAGAAGTCCACTGAAAAAGTTAACTGTGTTTCAGTGGAACAAAGGCTTTTAAGCCTTCTTTACCAAATCCATAAAGTTGTTAATAGGATCCTAAAGTGTTTTGTAGAAACACTCACTTCTTGCACAGCTCAGCAATTTCAGCAGATTCAGGAGCTTGAAGGATTATATTTGGCCAGGATAGGAAAACAGCAACCAGAACAGGGTCCAGCGCATGGATCTTTACTATTATTCATAATGGTTATATATGTATGACATGTCACATGTCACAACACATAAGCTGTACTGGACGGTTTCCCCTAAGTTCTTTAAATTTCAGTAATAGTTTCCCACTGGCAAAAAGCTTTACTGTATATTTAGCCACATTCTGAATGTATGTCTTTTCATTGTCATCTACAGCTGTTTGACATAGCAACACACCATGGTCTTCAACTCCTGTAGTACATTCATATCTGCCTTACATAATGGATTCTTTCTTCACGAGTTCAAGACCACACACGAAAGCCCATTGGTACACTAATGATTAATTGAAGTACACTGCTTTGATTTCCCTTTGTTGCAATCACTCTGTCAATCTTCCATTGAAATAAGAGGGAGTTGAGCTTTTATCTTCCTGATACATTTAGAATTTAACATAAGTATACTATATTTTACTATAAGTCCATTAAAAAGGCAATGGAATATGGAATATTTAGGAAAATAAGACAAATCAGTAGCTACCAGGCAGTAAATAGTCATTATGAATCACATAATTCACAGTAAGTTTCCATGAAAATATGATTGATTTATTCAATTAGTAGGTAGGCTACGTCGCATTATATCACGTATCCGGTGGAATGCTATAGGACAAGAAAAGGTGCACAAAGGAAATAACACCAAGTAGCTGAGATGCAGTAAGTTCTTACCTTACAGCAATTTGTCAAAGTCTCTTTTCATTCTTGAAAATGGAATTTAGATTCCCATCACACACATGTAGAAGAAAATATATCCCAAGGTCTTGTTTAATCTTATTTTCAACTGAAGTGAATGATGTACAGCCATGGACAAAAACAAACTTGAATTATTCCTGAAATAAATAAATAAGTTTACTTGCATATATTAGGCATGTGATGTGATAATCTTGACTGAGTATACAGCAAAATGCAACAGTCATTATTTTCCAGAAATACATTTTGTGTGAAGTTTTGTACAAAAGGTCATACAAATCACTTCCAGATTAAAATAAAACTTCTTGTTTGAGCATCATTAATTCCATGTTGAATAACAGCTAGTGTGCATTCAGCAGCATGATGTGATAGGTATATGAAAAGATAAATATGAAAAGATTTTGTTGATTTGTTCTGAACAAAAGAATAATTTTATAGAAGATGTTAAAAAAAATATCGTATCTGGACTGCTAATGAGTGTGGAAACTTTAATTTTTTTCCTGTTGAGGATTTGGGATTTGAAAATTTAATGTGTTTAACATTTATTCAAACTTGTTGGTTTTTTTGTTGTTGTTGTTGTTTAACCATTATTTTTAGGCTTATACACGTCAGACTAGGTTGGCTTTTTTGTTGTTTTGAGGGTTTTTTTTAGGCCATTATTTTACCATATACTTCAAAAGTATTCAAGTTACAGCTGCCTCCTTTGACCTTTCATCAAAAGCTAAGACCAGTGTACTACTTTGACATACTTTCTGTTTCTCAGAAGTTTCTGTCAAAAAGATCTCTACTGTGTCCTTGTATCCACACTTCTAAATTCAAATTCCTTTCAGACAACTTACGTTTTACATCAAGTCCATGTTTATAAGAATAATATTTTGAAATTGTGTCTTGAACTCATGGTAAGTTTAGAACAGCTAATATGGATTATTGATGAGTCTGTGTTTCCATAACACAACAGTAACTGACATAAGATGCAATTTACACCTGAGAACAGATTTAATTTTACTTGACCTCATTGTATGAGGAAATGCAGTGTTAGGGCACCATATTGCTTTAAAAACTATTTAAAACTCCTAGCTCAAGGTAAGTGCTCTTTTGTGGGGGGGGAGGAAGCATTAATGGAATTGAAAAAAAGAGAAATGAAAAATTCATAGTCTTTAAAGTTTCTTACTACTGCTAAATACAGTTAAAATGTATGCATGCGTCTAAAGGGAAATGAAATTAATCTAAGGAAATTGCATACACAGATTTCATATATGATACACAAATTTTTATATACTAGAATCTGCAATGGTAATTCAATCTTGAATATTTTATCTCTGTTTATCTGTGTTGCACTTAAAAGCACCCAAGATGTCATGGGAATCAGTGTTGTAGAGCAATATGACAGCAAAACTTCAATTATGCCATGAATGCACTATTATGTGCATATGCTCCAGTAAGAATTTCTTCTTAGTGCATAAATTTACAAAGGTGGCAATCAAAAACAGACAATAGTAACAATGTACTCTCCTGTGATCTGTTATTTACTGTTAATTTATACTTCTGAAATATGATCCTTTTGATGCTTTTTATAATTTAGTTTCATTCTTACTGTAAAGTACAACAATTCTGGAAATGTTGTCTTTGTGAATGTCCTTTAATTACAGCAGTAAGTTCATTTATCCAGTGAGGAATTATAAAATCAGAAAGCTTTTGTTACATATCTCAGGGGGAGATATTTGTAAGTATGGTGTAGCATCAATCCAAACTGAAAGTGAAATTCTCTGTTTGACTGGTCAATGCAGAGATATCATAATTACATGTTCCAGTGGGCATAAAAAAATAAGAGTTAAATTGAAATAAAAAGCTATAAGGCAGGTAATTTGAAGTTCATTAATTTGTAATGGGTAGAAAGGGTTTGGAGGAGATTGCTAGTAGAGCTTCTAACAAAAATGTAAGTGGCTGATATAATAAAATTATAATTTTACCTGTAGTTTTGTCTAATGTTTCAGAAATAATTGCACCAGAAGCATAAGTAACAATATATGCTGCATTTAGGACATCATAGAAATGTCCATCTTTTACTTCAGTTAATATTCAGGTGATAATTCATAAGTACAACCAGATAGTATAGATTCATACCACAATGCTATGATTATTTAAAAAACAATCAATTAATATAGCACATTCAGGAATGAAGGTTTAAATCACCATTGTTGCATCTGAATGCATTCCGGTTATGAAATTTTTTAATGATAAAGTTGTCCTATTAAAACATGAGAGCAGATTCAGGCTTGGATAGGTAAATAGCAGATTTTCAGAACTCCAAAAATAAATTTAAAATCTCATGTTATCTCAGGCGAAATCTTATCTATCATGTACACATTGTAGCTGCTTACACTGTGGCTTGAGTATCAGCTAAACTAACAAGCATGGCTAGTAAAAAAAAAACAAAAAAAACCAAAAAAATCTGAACAAGAGCCATCAATCTGATGTCGAGCCAGTCACTAGAAAAAGTGAAAATGGTCTGAAAGAACCTCAGTATTGTTTCTCCCATGTTACCCAAAGGCATCAATTTCTCAGACAAGTGTAATAGCTTACTTTCATATGTTGCCTCTTCTTTTCCATCAGATAGAGAGGAAATATAAGAAACTAGGTAAGAAGACTTAGATGTGTAAAACTGGGTAACAGGAATCCCAATAAAAATTAGACCTAGGACAAGCACATGATATCTGGTGCTTCAGTAATTCCTCGAGACAGGAAAACTACCGGTGGTCTCAGGACATCTTAATGATCAGTCACTCAGGCCGGTGTTATAACAGAGTGCAAGTCCTTTCTAGTTAGAGACTCTTTTTCTTTTTTACCAATTCACAGTAAATATGAAATGTGGCATGGCTACCTTTCCTCCTAGCATGTTTGAAAGAGCAAGTCCCTGAACTCCTATACCAAAATCAAGGAATTGCTTGGTCATCTGCTGCTGGTCAATCTATACCAGGTATAATAGTTGCAGATCTTCATTATACTCAAAGGCAAAAGAAAGCATCATTCTTAGTTCTGGGTACATGTGGGGGTAGAAGACAGTACGTATCACAGATGCAAATGATGGAGGAAAGATTCAGGTGAAATGTATTAACAATTCTATTCGGTGAAGAATAATATTATGTGTAACTAACAGGATGATAGGTTCATTGCTGCTGGAGAAAGGTATGATGTCATTGTTTAAGAAAAGGGGTGCACTAATGCTTTTGGCATGAATATAGCGTGACCCAGGTTATTTTGCTTGGTGATATTGAGATCAAAATGAAACACGTCTATTCCTACAGGTACAGCTGAAAATTCCATCTATGCTTCAGAAAGATGAAATCTTTCCCTGTTTTATTTTATTTTATTTTAATAAAATTATTTTATTTTTATGTGTATCACCTATTGCAACCAGGAACATGCCTTCAGGTTTACTTTTATCTCCTTCTCTGGAGATATTCAAGACCCCCCTGGACACCTACTTGTGCGACCTGGTGTAGGGAACCTGCTCTGGCAGGGGGGTTGGACTCAATGATCTCTGGAGGTCCCTTTCAACCCCTATGATTCTGTGATTCTGTGATTCTGCTTTTTTATTTTTACTTTTCACAGAAGTATTTTTTTGTAAAAAAAGGTACTGTAACAGAACTAAGATTATTCTGTAGGAGCTGGATGGAAAAATAGCAGATTTTCATATTTGACTCAAAGAGTGAATTTTTGCTTAATAAGCAATCAATATAAAAGTGAATATATTCTTGTCTCATTTAAGAAAATGGCAGTCTTCCTAAGGTTTAGCACAGCAAAATCCAGGTGCATTACATTTACAAATGCTACCTGTGATGGCAAAGTAATAGAAATATGAGGGAAAGACAACTCTTCAACTAAAAGTTAATTTGACGATTAATTACACTGTAAAATCTGCTTATATAATATAGTATTCTGTAAAATTCTACCTTCTTCTTTGGATAGAATTGTCATAAATTCACATAATTGCACTTCTTTTCAGTACAATTTTTCTTTTCTTAGTTTCTCTAATTCTTGTCCTTCACTGTTTGAGATCAAAGTGTTAGGCAAACTGACTCCAGCTAGTTTACTTCATTTGCAAGTGACATTGATTTCTCACCTTAGCACCTCAGCTATCTAATACTTGTAAGCAACAGTGAAACCGTATTTTTATTTTTTTTTTACCAATCACATTCCTTGCTATATCAGCTCTTAACATTGTCATTATATACCTAGAGAAAAATGATCTAAGGAAATGAAGATGTGCACAATGTGGATGTTTTCATCTATTCTAGTCATTGTAGACCTATGTTACATATACTTTAAGAGCATAACATTTCACCTTAGTGTAGATTTTAAAACTACATTATATGAATCGTGTCCTGAAATTGACTGTCTTTCTCTGTTCTCTATAAAAGGACTTGAGAGTGACCCACATAGATATAAGTGAATAACATTAGATGTATGTAGGTAGGTGAGATGAATATTTTCCAGATCTTTTGTCTGTGAAAGTGACAGAAACACCACTTTTACTGGTTGTTTATGAAAAATGTATTCTTCTACACTAATATTTAGCTATGTGGGCAGCTTACCATTTGAAAATATGACTCTTCTTTATGTCATGCTGAAATGCAAAGACCCCAAAACTATCTTCTTTGAGTAGATACCCCATCAGGCATTGAGAGTTAACTTCTGACAGTTCTGGGTTATAAATAATTAACAGTCTGAATAGCATCTCCAGTAACACATCAATAAACTGGAGACGTGTTTCAATTTTTACTTAAACTTTCTTCTTTACGCTAATTGAACAATCTCTGAAAAATCTGTAGGTACATAATCTTATATTTTTGCTGCTTACATGTATGCACATAGATCTGTATTGCATAAATGAAAGCTTTGCATGTCTTTGCCAGATGGTGCAGCCTCAGAAAAAGATATTTGTTCTACTTTCTTGAAATTAATGTGCATATTTTGAAATATTAAAATGCATTCTTTGCAGACAAGAAAATTTCAAGAATTAAATGTCCGTTTTCCATGATACAAATTTCCAGTGAATTTCCAGTGAATTATCAGTGTCTTTTTATTCAGTTTTACTACAACTGGAAGGAAAATCTATACAAAATACAAACCATTGATATTTTAGCAAATGAGGCAGTATATCCAAGAAGAAAATATATTAAGATTATCCATGAGGAAGATAAATACAAATTTTATTAAAAAAAAAAAAAACAACACAAGTGTGATAATATTTTATGTACCCATTGTATACAAAATGAACACTTACATATGCCATAGCTGTCTGGATCAGATACCACAAGGAATGGAGCAAACACTAATCTCAGCATGGTGCTTAACAAGACCACATCATGGCTACTCTTAAAATCCCAATATTGTAGGATTTCAGCCAATTCAGTGCACTGTCATTTGCTGATAGATATTCTGTTATTTATATGCCTTATCTCACCATACTCAATTCCATTATTTTGCTCTGAGAAATGTTTTTTTTAGTAGTAAATGGTTTGGAAAACACAGAGAAGTACGGAAAGATTTCTATATGCCCAGAGCCCAGTTTTGCATATGCAGAAAAACTGGTGTGTGGTTTTTGGTTTTGTTTTGTTTTGCTTTGCTTTGTTTTGTTTTGTTTCAGCTAAGCATAACTTACCTTTTTATAAGCTATGCAGTCCTAGCATTCTGTCAGTTTTTTTGTGTATATGGAGAGAAAAAAAAAGCTATGGCCTCAGCACTAACTTCTTCACAAATCATAGCTGAGCATTCCCTATGTCCATTGTCTCTGATCCAGTGGCTGGGGAGTGCTTCTACAGCAGCAGTTCTGTTCAAATCAAGAGTGCGCTTCTGAACTATGATTCCTTATCATCCCCACTAACAATGCTTTGCTTCACCCCCCTCAGCAGGGTTGTATAACATGAACTGGCTTCCCCTTGGATGATCTAACCTTCTGCTCCTGGAGCACATATAGTGCGATGTAAGAGCTGATAAGGATTCAGCCCATGAGACCTGACTGTAGATACCCCCTCCATAAATAAATGTGAATAACCCAGGTCAGCTGCTGGAAAACATTCATGTTGCTCCACAAGACTGCTCCTGATGGGCTACACTATTTACTAATAGAATCATAACCAGTGTCATATTCTTCCTAGTGTAGGTGTTAATTTAACATGCATCTAGTCATAAAAAGAAAAAAGAAAAAAAAGCTTACAGGGATTTGTGGATTTTAAAATCATTATTTAAGCTTGTTTCATCAAAAATCTTTCTTGCCAGACCAAAGATGAACATTCCTTGTCACTCCTATTTTTAGAAAATGCATGTAACAGCGTGAAGCGACTCGTGCAATTCCTGGAGAGTATGGATTCTCTCTTGTATATAACACAACATGTAGGAGGCTCTTAAGATTCCTCTCAAACTGTGACTGGGGAACCGTGATTTGTAATGCTGATGGCAATGTGAAAGCGGTAGCACGTCTGGTAAATTGTAGTGGTGCTATGTACTGTTCCAGCTCCATTTTCTAAGACAGTGTCTTCATTAAGAAAGGAAAAAGATCCAAATATTGCTTCAAGTAAATATTTTCTGGCCACTTATATCGAACCAGTACTGGTGTTCCCCTTAGGTCTTTGCCCTTCCTCATATCCTTATGCTGTTCTCCATTATGTATGTAATCTCACTTATTAATATCTTAAGAGCAAGTCACTTTACTCAAGAGCAACAAAATATGTCACTTTGTCACACCCCTCACATTATTTTATGATTCATAAATCATAAAAGCCATGCTGTGAATTCAGCTATACCAAGACTTTTCTGGAACCTCTGCAGAAATGAGATTTTTAAAATTTATTTCCAGGATAAAAATAAGATTTTGATGAGATATAAAATTCTTCATCAAAATATGCCGATTTTTCCACATCGCTCATTTAAAATATGTATGATTTACTATCAAAGCATACGGTAGTATTGATGTAATGTACAATATTATGTGTAATTTACAATTTTATATGTAATGTACATTATATATAGTATTGTACATATAACAAGTAACACATTTCTGTAGAAGTGGAAACAAAGGAAAGGAATAAAATTGAAATGAAACAGTTAACAATTGAAAGCAGTTCAGCTTTTTAAGAAAAAAAAAAAAACCTCTCAAGTAATGCTTTTGAACTTTGTATCAGATTAAAATTTTATTAAAATCAACATAATAAAATTTCAATTAAATATATATATATATATTGAAATAAATTGATAACCACTAAGAATTTTTCAATATCTGTATTTGAGAGGAAACCCAAGAATGAGTTTTTCTTTTTTCTGATTTTAAACAGGTTTGGATTAGTTCATTTCCCACTAAGCTGTTCTTGTATTTGTACCATAAGTATGGTAATCCCATAGCATCTGTTACTTTAAATGTTTCTTAGTGCTATAGAATACATCAGTATAACTTTATATTCTATTACATAATGACAAAGTGTATCCACTGAGAAAATGAGGACATTAAAGGCATAAAAGAGCAGAGTTTCTTCATCCCTGGTAATTTTAGGAACAAATTTAGTTGGAATCCTCTGATTACAGCTACTTGATAGTAACACAGGCACCTTATGAATGAAAACAAAGATCTGTTCCATATGCACAGATGCAATGCATACAGCTATGTATTTTAGAAACTTAGGAAATCTAACGTCTTACAGAAATATAGATTTTAGCCTTACAAACCTTTGTCTTTTCTATATTTTGTAGCAGTATTTATGTGTTCGCAGGATTTTTTTTTAACTTTTTTGTCTTTTTAACTTTTTATTCATGTTGCAAGTAAGAACTGAGTGCTGCCTCACCAGTTACAGATCTTTAATTTTTTTTTAATTTTTTTAATTTTTTTTTTTTTTCATACTCAGGAGGCCTGAGCATAAGTATCATTAGTTGTAATCATAAGAAACCAAAATCTAGGATTTTACTCAGCTTGGAGTATCTGTGGTTTGGCTGAAGATGTAAGTTAACACTTTTAGAAACAACAAGATGGAGACTTTTCTTCAGCTTGCACTGTTAGAACTATATTTTACTTAACAAAGGGTTTGGGATTGTATTAGAAAGCTGCATGACATGATGCACTGCAGGCATGCATGGTCCATATCCACAAAAACTAGCCTGGGAGCTTTCATTTAATTCTATGCAAGCTGGAACTTGTCCAATAAACCAACCACAAGCATGAGAATTGTACAAGTGTTTAGATAGCAATGCTGGTGCATTTGATATCAAGGTGTTCTGTGTATCAGTGAAAGAAATGCTGCTGGTGACATATCTGCAAATATTTTTATCAGTATCCATTTATTTCAGGGCAGCTCATTCTGAAACCTCCAAAATTCTCTTTATGATGCCAGTCTGAAGAAACCAGCTTCATTCATCCTGCATAAAATCCTGCAGTCCTCAAAATTGCATGGTAGTCTTTTCAGAGGATCTTGACAGCTAAACTTGGACAAGGAAATAACATCAGTCCTCACCCAGTATCCATTTTACCCCCGTATGTAATGTTCCCTACATCTTTGTGTTTCTTATAAAGTGGAACACTGCCATGCCAGAAGTGCTTATATGGCCAGGATCGCTGTAATATATTTTGGTGCTGGAGTACATTTGTGTTTTTTTTTTTTTTTTAATTATTCTGCACTCAATAGAAAAACATTTAAAATCTTTGGATTTTAACTAGGAAAAAAAAAATAAAAATCTGAACTTGATGAATTACAATAAGCTGACCAGTAATTCTTTCAGCTTGTCAAGATAAAACCAATTTTAAACAAAATGTTTAGTAGAGGTAAATAGATTGATACAGATTAATTATGTTTAAATTCTTTACCATAAAATTCTTCTTTTAGATCTCCAACACAGGATAGTTAGGAAAAAATGAAAGATGAGGTAAAAATTCCAAATATGTTCTAAAAAGTACTGTACTTTATTTAGGACTACTTTCAGATATTCCAATAATTATTGTTATTCAACTCCTTGATCACGGATATCTATTACATAGGACAGGAGCTGTTCAAAATTCAAGTATCTCTTTAAGTCCTGGACCTTCAGCAAAAAGGTTTCCAGTTAAAATTTGTAAGATACATTTATCTCCATTTCCTCTTTTTCCCTAGTGAACACAGTCATCTTCCCTTTGTAAAATTATGTTGCTGTCATGGATTATGTCAACTTTAACCTTTATTACACCTTTTCTGTTGTAAGTTTTCATGAATGGAATTCAAAACAAAAGAGGAAGAATGTCTCAGAGCAGGTCTGCTTCAAAACCCATTTGTTAAATTGCTCCCTCTACTTTTGGTGCAGTTTCACCTTATTATATTTTGCCCCTTTTTTTTGTTACATCCTGCATCTACGTGCTTTAGTGTCATCTTTCAGCAGACAAGTTTTCATTTCTAAAACAAGTTTTCATTTCTAAAATTTTAGTTTCCATGGAAGGATTTTTAAGTGATTTTTTTTTTTTTTTTTTTTTTTTTTTTTGTGAGAATGAGAATGTATTCATGGTTGTGGTTGTGATTTGGAATATTAAAGCTACATGACTGTAGGCTGTAGCGCTAGTGACATTTGTTATGAATTATCAACAGGCAAGTACAGATGAAAGTTGTACAGTGGCATTTTTTATGTGGCAGTACTTTTGACATATTACTTATAACCACAGATAAGTGTCTGTAAAACATACTTCAGAGAGAACTACATGTATTTGACACATTCATACTATAAATCTTATATCTGCCTACACTTTGATGGATTAAAAACATGCAGTGAACTAAAATTTCTACTTTTTGTGAATTGTATCACAGACAACTACCTCTCTTTTATGACTATTGACAGTCCCTCCAAGTGTGATTAACTGAGATCTTCCTAAACTGAGGATTTGCTTTCATTCATTTATTCATATTCTTAAACCAAAGTAGATTTATTAATAGCAAAATTCAGATATTCAGAGATTGAGCAGACAGGAGTTTTATCTACCAGCATTTGTATCTCAGTAGTAAAAAAACATTCTAGCAATCTCTAGTTTATTTTTCAGATTGCTTAGGATCTGAAATACTAACTCCCTTTTTTCCAAATACAAAATATGGCTCTTGTGTATATATTAAAGGTTTGGAATGAGAATAAGATATTTCAGTGATTCACTGGACATTCTTTTAACTCTTGAAATTCTGCTCTTAGGTGCTGGCTTTTTCAATATATGGTCATAATTCCAGAATGTACTCTTGATCTCCAATTGATCAGGGAAGGTCTATTAAGATCAGCCATTATATAAAATGATAGAAATCATTCTGCTAGTAATATGACAATACTTGTCAAATTTAGAAGTATTTTTAAAGTAGGAAAGACAACAAAAATTGTATTGAGGAATATAACACATTTTTCAATGTTGTTATTTTCAACACACAGATATGATAAATATCATCATGCTAGAAAAGAGAGACATTCTACCTAGGAAAAGCACCTTAATAGAATTTAATAGCTGGAAATTGAAAGTAGACTGAAATTAATGAGAAATACAGCATACGTTTTTTGTGTTGTATGCTTCTGTGTTTTTTTAAGATCTGCCTTGTGTAAGTATTGCAAGATTAACTTCAGTAGTGAGCAGCATATTTCAATAGCAGCAGCTTTTTCACAGCGCTGATAACCCAATGTCTACCTATAGCCATTCTGGAGAATTTAATTTTGCTGTAGATCTGGGGCAGTCTTGTGACCTGAGTACTAGCTAAAATGTCTCAGATGCACTCCTAGTGTTCGTATCTTAATTGAGTTTTATAAAATAATCCAGTTTGCATATTTGGAGACCACTGTGCAATGGAAATCAAACTGATTAGTTGGAACAGTCCAGAGAGTGACTTCCAAATTGTGTGCTGATCCAAATTAGTGTGCTAGGCAGTCTAAGTATCACATAATCTCCAAAGCACTTTAATCTAATTTACAGTACTGGAGGTTAGAAAGAAAAATGGGATTGGTGGAGTAAGAGTAGTCAGGTAAGACTGGGACCTACTATTCTAAGCCTTCCCACTCGTAGAGAAAGCATTTGCTTCATATGAACATCTTTGGGTGAAGTTCTTTGTTTTATGTAAAGGAAGAAGTCAGGTAGTGCTGTAATTGCTTTCTGACTCTGAAACATAAAAATAACTCTCTCATGAATAGTTCCTTACAGAAAAATCAGGCTCTTCAGATGGGAAAAAGCTGCTGCTGTGTCAGAGTGTTTGCAGAATCAAGGTATAGATAATGATTGTAAAGAATAATGTCTTCACTGCAGCCACACATGTTGGACACATTGTTCAACATCACTGCCATTATAATAGCCACAAAGGGAATTTTCAGGACAACCTGGTAAGCTATACTTGAGTTATCATTTGCTAAACTGTTTAATAAAATCAAAATAATCTTGAAATATTTATAAAACTGAAGAAATGAATTCTATAATCTCTCCCACTTGAATTGAGACTCCCACTCTTACAAGGCTAATGTATACGAGTGCAGAATGTCTTAAATGTTTTATTTTAGTACTTCTACTACCTTCTAAGTATTTTCATATAAAAAGTAGACATGCAATGAATTTCAGGAATGTAGTTCTGTGGACAATATACCTTTGAAACTAAAGCTTAAAATGCAGAGGTGAAAAAGGAGGATAGCAGATCAGAATGGTATGTGGTTTTAGGAAGCTAAGTACCATCAACACAATGGGAGAAGAAAGGTGAAGAGAAAACGAGGAGGAGGAAAACAAAATATTAATAATAATATGTAGGTTTTGAGATGAGCTTAATGAAATGAAAAAAAACACAGGAGAAAAATTATTTTGTCTCGTTGCCACCAGCAATATTTAGCCATGTCTTGGGAAACAGTTCCTGAGTACACATAGCAGTTGCCCAGGAAGACTCATTATTTTTAGCAAAAGTTCTGGGGCTTTTATTGATGAGCATGACATTTCATGGTGTGGAATATCCCCTTCGTTTGTTTGGACCAGGTACTCTGTCTGTGGCCCCTCCCCACATTTTGCCCACCCTCAAACTTTTTGCCTTTGGGGCATGTTGGAGAGTAAGCCTTGATTCTGTGCCACCACTGCTAAGGAATTTCCCAAATATTGGTTTGATACCAGTTCTGTTCTTGCTACAAGAACAGAGTACAGCACTATACATGCTGCTGTGCAGAAAATGAACTCCCTCCCAGACAGACCCAGTATAACCTCTATCTCTTATTCCACGCTTCAGACAAGATGGATGCATGCCTTTCACTGAACAGATGATTTCATAGGTCAGTTGCTGAACCCCAAATTCTGTGAAGTAGATAGTTGTGTACTCTGTCTCATTTTTTAGTAATCCAAATGATTTTTCTGGGCATATCTGATAACAAATTGGGAAACAAAACAAAACAAAACCAACACACAACTAGATATACTTGTCTCCCTAAAGGGAATTATTAGGGAAATCTAAGAATGGGAATGAACACATTGATTATGAGGAGATGGTTGCCATTTCACGTAATACTCTGATTCTTGTAAAATATATAACAGTCCCATTCCATAGGCACCTGTGACATGGAAGGTAAAAGTATTTCCTTTGTTTCAGATGCTCTTAATGGATGCTGAATAAAAATCACGGATAGAGGCAGTGACATTTCAGGTGTTCAGATAATTTCAATAATATAACTACTTTTAATGTATGTGCAGTGACTCCACATTGATTCATTACATTCAGTTGACTACAGTTGGTAGGATGCAGTAAGCTTCTGACAAATGTTTATTTGTGCCTGTAATTCTAAATGTTCAAATATCATAATTGAGTAATTGAGTAACATAGCATAACAGGTTAGAAAAGATTGTTGAAAGTCATCTGGACAAAAATCCACTCAAAGCTCTGATGTGAGTAATGTATGCTGTGAGTAATTGTCTTCTTCCTCACCTGTTATCAGGCTAATGAGTATACTCTGCAAATGTACAGCTGTGATGAAAGTCACAAGATTCCTGCTTTCCCCTCCCTAGTATTCTGTATCCTCCACCTGTTCAGGTGCAGCTGTTAACTGCCATTCCTTTCACACAATGTGCAGTTCAGGTTCTGGCAAAGAAGTTTTGATCCCCTATGCATCCTTGTTGGCGGGTTGTCCGCACACCTCCTCTTCCAGCTCCTCCATCACTATTTACTTCATTCTTTGGTTGCTGTTAGCCCAGACATACAGGGAAAATCATCAACGTGCAAACAACTAAAATGTGGTCAGATAATATTAAAGGTCAGAAAAGGAGAATATCTTCAGTGAAACACGAAGTTGTACATCTGATCTACAATACTAGGAGCTAATGCTGTTGCCACTGCAGAAAGTGATAGAGCTGCTTCAGCCACTGAAAGCACTGGCAACTGAATAACTTTAAAGTTTGGATGAGCTGATTGATCAAAGATAGTATTTTAGTCTCAAAGATGATCTCTTAAATAAACTGAAGATTGCACCAAATTCCCATTTATATTCATAGATGCCTACGGAGATTGGTAAATGTATGTATTTATAAGTGTGCTTTTCACCAGAGATCAAATAACTAACACAAATTTTCTTTAAAGAACATAACTACTTAAATCTCAGATTGGGCATCTTTCCTTGAAGTTTCTTGGTAAAATGTGAGCATAACTCCAAGACCATAAACATTTTCAAATATGGAAAAATACATTTAATCCAAAATTACTAAATGCAGTAAGTTATTTTTTCTTCTAAACGTCATGTAAAAATAAAATAAAATAAAATAAAATAAAATAAAATAAAATAAAATAAAATAATAGAAGGCTGAGAGAATTGGGGCCCTTCAGCCTGGAGAAGAGAAGGCTCCAAGGAGACCTTATAGCAGCCTTCTAGTACCTGTATGGGGCCTACAGGAAAGCTAGAGAGGGATTTTCTATAAGGGTGTGTAGTGACAGGATGAGGAAATATGGTTTTGAACTGGAAGAAGGTAGATATTAGGAAGATATTCTTTACTGCAAGAGTGGTGAGACACTGGATGCCCCCCCCCTTCAAGCATTCAAGGCCAGGCTGGATGGGGCTTTGAGCAACCTGGCCTATAGCCGGGGAATTGGAACTAGGTGATCTTAAACGGCCCTTCCAAACCAAACCATTCCATGATTCTATGATTCATTCTCTGAAAACAATAGGATAGGATAGGATAGGATAGGATAGGATAGGATAGGATAGGATAGGATAGGATAGGATAGGATAGCATAGCATAGAATAGCATAGCATAGCATAGAATAGAATAGAATAGAATAGAATAGAATAGAATAGAATAGAATAGAATAGAATAGAATAGAATAGAATAGAATAGAATAGAAAGAGGACTTTCTTGTTCTGATGTCTCCTGCAAACTGTGAATGTGGACATTTTATTTCTGTTTTAAAGAATCTAAAATAAGGTATTGTTTTTGTTTGACTTGTAACTCATTTTGAATTTACCAAACTCTCCTTGGGGTAGCGTTCCTGCTTACTAAATTTAATGTTTATGCTTCTTGAGAGATACAGAACTCATATTGTTTTATATCTCATCCACACTAAACTCTGACATACAGAAGCTAACTTTTGTTTTTCCATGTCTTTTCAGGATTTGTCATTATTTTCACACAAATTAATTATTATGTTAATTAGTTAATTAGCAGTAATAGCACATTTATGTATATTTTTATTCATCCTACAGATGCTTATTTTTCTATTGCATTTTTCCAAAATGGCTGATTTTGGTTTCATATTTTTTATGGGTCTGAGTGGAGGTAGGAATTAATATTTCTGCAAGATATTTTTTCTGCTAATTTTCATAGAGAAGGTTATCCAGTGACTTCAAAGGTAAAAAAAATGATATATTAACAACATTGTTAAGTGCAGCGTAGAATGACCTTTAGAAAATTTCTCATGTGAATTTGTCAGGGAATTTTATTACATGCCTCTCAATGGAGATATTCACTATTGTTTCTCTTCTTACTGTTTTGAGAAAGACAAAACAATTTTTGCTAAAGGAACATAAAAGTGAGAGAGTAGAAAAGCTGCTCTTCTAAATGAGTATGTCTGAAGAAGTAATCTGCAGTACAAGATCGGAATAGAAACCCTAAGAAGAATGCACATCTTCTAAAAGGAAAGACAAAAGCCTCCTTTTTTAAAGTAATTATTGAGCCCCTGCAGTGGTGGGTAAAACTGTAAAAGGCAAAATTCCAGCTTTGATTTAAATGAAATTAATGCCATAAATCTGTTCAAATCTTTTTGAAAACTTAAATCGGAGTGTTGACTGAAAATATCTGAACTGAATTCCAGTAAGATCTAGAGAGAACAGATAGTTTTTAGTACAAGAACTCTAAACATTTAATGCATCTTAGACTATATCTCAGATTCATTATTCATCAAAGATCTTTAAATTTTCTGCTCTTTCCTTAGGCTCAGTATTGCAACATTCTGTTAATATCAGATAGTATCAGGATTGTGATTTAACACAGCTTGTTCCTGAAAACAAAACAAAAAAACAAGAAAAAAAAGCACTTTGATTTTGACTTGCTGACCACCAGAATTCTCTGTGATGATATAAAGCATTGACAATACATGTACTGAATGTTCTCATGATGAGGGGTTTGACTCAGAAGATTTCAGAGTACTACACATGACTGCAAAGAGGGACTGCACCAGTGCTATGCGCCTGGGAATATTTTGATTTCACTAACATGACAGCATCTCTGTTATCCAGATGAGAGAGCCTTTATCTTTCTGGGAGAAAATTCAGTTTTTCTGATGATGAGGTATCTTTTCTTCAGAACTTCTCCTCACTTGCTTTTGTGACTACTTTTACATGATTTTATTCATCGTCATTTGGACAATTGGTTGGACGGTATACACCATATATGGTCAAATAAAAAGAAGTGCTTTTATTAACTTCATTGCACTAGTTGTTTGTCTCATATTCTATTTCATTTTTATTCTGGTCTTCTACTTCCTGAAATGGGAAAGAAAAACAGCAATAAAAATGAAAAATTTGTCTCATTTTTAATCTTTTTTTATCGGTAACAAAACTACAAGAAGGGAATTTTTTATTCTCTTTTCACAAGGCCAAACATGGTCAGCAGCAAAGTGTAAGCCCCAGAGGAAGCTCTGAAATTCATATTTCCTCTCCTTAAATCCATCATCTTAGCTCTTTTCTGGTTACCTTCCAATATCATTTCATCTCAGATGAAGGTGAGCTGCTTTTTCTGTTTTATTGAGCTGAAGGTGAGCTGTAGGCTTTGCTTTAAATCTTTTAGACCTGCCTAACACTGAGCAGCTCCTTTTGAAACCCTCGGTTACAAAATGTAAAAACAGCAATCTACTAAACAGTCATTAGAAAGAAAGCTTAGTGAACTTTCAGCCTGACCTGGATCTTTGCAGAGAACAGAAGAGTATTGCTTGTGTGAGGTCAGTGGTACTGCAGTGAAACATGGCAGCTGAAGATGCTTATGGTATCTTTCTGCATTCATTCACCATGAGTGAATGATCATGGTGAAGAACCCAAAAACTAAATCAAGTCATGTTTTTTAATACATCAGCTCAAACATATTTTTCTTTCAAGAAGGAAATTACCTTGCTCATATAACAAATTTTTTTTCTTTGAGTCCTTCCCATGAAATTTGCCAAGAATTAAGTAACAACCAGAATAAACATGATGATAATTGCTAAATTGCAATCTTGTAAATTCTAAAACAGATGTTGATAATCTCAAATTAATTTTGTGGAAATTCACAGAAACACTTCTTTTGTGGATTTGTAAACTACTACCACCTTGGATCTTGCCATCTGATCTCATCAGGTAAATAATTGCAAACATTTCCTGTTAAAGTAGAAATGTTTTTCTATTGTTAAAGTAAAAATAATAATTATTTTGATTCTAAAACTATCAACAATGAAGTTATTGAAGAAAAAGATAAAGAAGGCTTGGGAGGATCCAGGTACTGCCTCATTACTCTCTGATCATTTATGAAGAAATGTGATACTCTTTCTAAAAGACCACAAGCAAGAAGGAAGGGGAATGTTGCCTCTTTCTGCATTAGTATCACAGCCATTATTGCCTTTAAGGCTTTCTCTGCAAAATAATCCCAAAATGGACCTGAAGTAGCCCTTTCAGTATTATATTTTAGTGAGAAAATGATCCTATTTGTGCTGCTGCATATCAGTTTTCTTGGTCATTCTGCATTATAAAAATATTGCAAGATTCCCAAATTATAGCATAGCAGTAGTTGTATTTTTATGCTGATTTAAAAGTCTTTATCATGCATTACTATGATCAGGCTTCTGTCAAGCAGCATGATGCAGGTTGTCCCATCTCTTTTCTGTGCTAACACTGCTAATTTGAAATTTCTAATTGCATTTTTATGATCATGCTTCCTGTCAGACTGCTACATATCATGTAGGAGGAAAGCTAGATGGGAAGGCTAATTATGAACTAAGACAGTCGGGAGGGAGAGAGAGAGGAGAATTATTTTAGTTTTTAATCAATATTATATTTTCTCATGCACCACCCCTTTGTGGTGCAGATTGTGTCTTAATGAGATTCAGTCCTAATCAATGAGCATACAACCAAATTAAAGGTCAGATCCAGCCTGTGTAGGACTAGTAAATCATGGGAAACTCTTTGAAATGCCTTTTCTTCCTTCCCCCTTCTTCCATACACTCCAGGAAGAACATAGTTCCCTTACTAGAAGATAAGAAAGCTTTTTTTTTCTTTTTAATCTCCTGTAACATGTAGCAAAGCAGTAGAAAGAAGGCCATCCATTTTCCTTGTTCTTCTGATTTTACTATGGTTTGTTGACTGTCACTTTATTCTCTTGCACTTCTGCTCTTTGCCATGCTCCATGAATTCATCTTCTGACACAGTTCAATACTACTCACACACTCTAGCATTTTCATATATTTTGCATAAACTCCTATCATCCCCCAGGGTATGCAACAAATCTTGAGCATCATGTTGTCTAAAGAAGCAACATTTTTATAGGTCATAACACAAATCTTTGCTGTTTCTCAAACACTTTGAAAACATACACATACAAAAAACCTGTTGCATGCAAAGGCCTCAGGAACACCATATGTAGGACAAGTTTACCCAGCTCAAGTTCTATGTTGTGCAGAGACCATCTGTTCTAATAAGAGTCTTTAAAAGAGTAGTACACACATTTCATACTCTAAGACAGAATCTGATGCTCTCTTTAAAAGCTCCATTAACATACTAGTGTTTCTGGATTTTAAATCACTTATTCTTTTGATTCAACTTCATACCAGCGGTATCAGGTTCTTCATGCTAGAATCTGACATAATTGGTCTGATGAGACTAGAACCAGGAGTGGTGGCATGGATTCACAAGTCACAACACAGAGGAGTTTAACAGCTCTCCCACGCTAGGAACTAATGTAGCGAATGTGATCAGAAGCAAGATTAATTTTTATTTTTCTGAAACTCAGAAGAGATTTACAAAAGAAAACAAATGATAAACGGGAAAAGAAGGCAGAAGCAGAACAGCAAGAGTTAGAAATCACAACTAAGCAGACAGGATGCAGAACAAAGGAAAAAGCCACAGTGGTACAGAGAGTAGCCAAGAGCAATCTGTGCAAGGAACTCCTACATGCTGCTAGAAGACACTAACCAGACTCCCTGATCAATATCACACCATTTCTTCTGACTCTATCAGCCTCTTAGTGTTACAGTTTGGCAGTTGAAACAAGAACAGGTAGCCCACTACAGAACACTCTTACTTGTGATTGAAAAGAGAGACTTTTCATTACAGACATCTGTGATGTAGATTCAGTGATCTTTTCTGGTTCCTCTTTAAGTCAGTTTTCATGATCTGTTATCGATAAGGGTACTGTGGGATTGCAAGACAAGAGCTTAAAACAATATAAATAAAGTTTGTTGGTTTTGGCTGCAGTAAGATTTTCCCATTTAGAATACTAAATGAAAAGTAGACAAAGAAAAAACATTCTACTTCTATCAGTAAAAAAATTAAGGGTGGTGGTGGTGGTTATGAGATTTTATTTATGTATGTATACATTTAGCAGTGTGCTGGACATGCTTTCTAAAATTTTTCCTAAAGATCAAGTTCATGTCTTGCTCAGGAAATTCTGGAAATGCCATAGCATATTAGCTGTGTGCAGTGTGCACTGTTCAAAGCGTGAGCTTCTATTTTTATCTCCTGCATTTTACACCTTCATTTGTTCACACTTTATTGCCACCTTCTCATCTTCTCAACACATTCAGCATCACAGTTCTGTTGTGTCTATAGGGATCAAGCAAGCCACAGAAATGAAGGATGCTACTCTCCAGACTGTTTCATTTGAGTCTCTGTCCGTGGTTTCACTGGCCCCCAGACAGAAGTGAATTTAATAGGATCTAAGAGGATAAAGTAACCATTTAGAAACAACAGCTACAATGATAAGGGAGCATAACTCCAAACTGGGCAGTATTACAGATCTCTTTGTCTGAGCAGATGGGTTGCAAAAAAGCAAACTTTGCATGGACCAGCTGCGAGCTTTCATAATGAATGAAAGCTGATGATAGCAGTCTAGACAGGCACAACAGCTAGAAAACACATTTCAATAATACAGTAGTCTGTTGTAGAAACCAAGCTTGCTTCATTTGGCATTTGTATTAAAATTAATGTTAATATTAATAGAACTAGATTGTTATGTCTATGCTTATTCTACCAGCCTGTGCTAGTTAACACAAGAAAAGATGTGAAATATTACCAAGGTAGTTAGTTAGGTATCAAATATCACAAACACATTTTTGCATTTCTGTTTATTTACCCAAATTTTCTCAAAATCAAATTATTAATGTGGAAAAAAGTCTGAGAAAAATCTAAATGTCATATACTGATCAGTTAAGCCCAAGAACATTTATTGGTTTTAGAACTGGTGCAGAATATTTTGTTTTGGAACATCAAAACTTTTAGAACTTAATTTTTTAAACAGTACTATGCCTTATGAAAATTGTATCACTGCCAGTTCTGAGGTGTACTGTTTAGTACTTTTATCCCCATAGAGCCAGCAGAAATTCTATTTCTATCAACAGCATGCTGCAGATCTCCCTCTAATAAAAAAAAATAAATAAAACAATTCATCAGAAAAAACAAACAAACAAAAGATTCCGAATGTATTAGAGAACATAAAATGTTCTCTACAGACATCAGGAACAACAGTCAAGACATTTATCCTAGCAACATGGCACTTAGAGTTGCCATTTAGTAGGACAGTGAAAATTAAGCATTTTGTTTTGGAGAACTCAGAACTAATTAAAGATATCCTAATGAAATGCTTTCTAATTTCTAATGAAATTACTTCCTCAGAAGAAAATTTATTTATAATAACTTCCTGGAAAATAAATAAATAAATAAATAAATAAATAAATAAATAAATTAAAATGTAATCTTACCCTAACACTCTGTAATCTCTATATTTCACTGTATTCTCCATCCACCCAGCAGATTTTTTCCACTCTCTTTCCAAACATCTCATTTTATATAACTTAAATGTAAAGGGAGAACTTCCAAGAAACTTGTAGCTCTCTTGCAAGGGATTGTTCATTCATTCAGAGGAAAAAATCAAGAAATAACTCTAGTCCTGTGTATTCTTCAAATCTTCAAGTGCAGAAAAGAGATGTCATGATTGAATGAAATCATGTCATAGCTTAATCACTGTGTAGGAACATAGTTCCATATAATACAATTGTGTTTGGTAAATAATTTGGCATCAAATATCACAAAAATATCTGTGTAAAGCACTCTTGTGCTTTTACATTGTCCACTCTGTTCCTTCTCTGAGAGAGACACTAGAGAGATCAAGACCAATTTGCCTGTGCACTGCTTAGCTTTCCTTTAAGCTAACATGGTACTTGTGTATATTAAATACGCAAATCTTAAACAGCTGTTCTCTAGACCAAAGGCAATGAAATAAATTTTGAAAATGTAAGGTTTTGAATAAACAAGGAAAAGATCTATGCATCTATTTTAGTGATAAAATATTCCAATCATGAATGGGTTATTTTACCTTTTTTTTGTCACAGTTTTCAGTCAGGTTTCAGACAGTTACCTTAGGATATTTGTTACTAAAGAACACATCATTCAATTTTATGCATTAAATCTGAAAATGATAAGCAGAAATCATTCCTGAAGGAGGAATGTCACTGGAGTCAGGATTTCAAATATAGTCTATAATACAGAGATGTGAATATTTATAAACTGAACTATACAAAAGCACCAACTTCTCAATAGATGTATCAATCTTTTCAAACTAGAAGAGAGAAAAAAAAAATAATGAGAAAAATGTAGCGGCCAAAGTAGTTTCACTGACAGATTAGATTTTTACTATCAAACAATCAAAAAGATTGCAATTTTTAGGAAGATTAAGAAACATGACTGACCCTCTACAAACATAAAGATACCAACAACACAAACAACAACAACAAAAAACTACCATAAATCAAAATTTCATTTTAAAGTTGCTTGTTCATTTGTTCTCCCTTATAAACTATGTAAATTTAGAACAATTTCAATTCTAATTTTTTTTTTCTTGAGCATCTGTTTTATGCATACAATATTAAACAATTCTGAAACTAACACCAAGATCAGCATGGAAAAAAACGTCTCTGTATTCATAGAAATTAGAAAAGCTCTCGTTTCTCTGGAGGGAATTTTTTTTCTATAAAGAGTGCCACAAGAATAGCTTTGCATGTGTATAACATGTGAGAGTTGCATTACCACAAATTAAGATTACTTGTGCTTTCACTTCCTTTTTTTCTTTGCAGATGTTCTTTTCTTCAGTCAAGTCTAAAAATGATTTTTCTGTCTGAACTTCACATTTTTAATTGAGCTTTCATGTAATAAAACAAGCATAGCCATTTGATACTTTCTTATTACATAACAGGATGAAGAGTTAATTAGAATATAAATACTTGCTGTTTTTTAGATTTGTATAAGCAAATCTAATAACTCTGTATCATTAAAATGCTCTTACGTGTCAATCACAGAGAAAGAAAGGAAGGGAATATCACTCATTTAAATTTTTAAGAATGAATATGATAATATTCATATATGATAATATAATGCAATGAGGCGATTCTAGCTGGAAAACATTACATGTTCCCAGAGTCTTTTCTCTCTCATTTTCTTTATTGCTTTTGTATACCTAAAAAAGAGGAAACTCTCATGAAGAGGAAGTTTCTTACCTGTTTGGAAGCTGATCATTTTCCCTGGAGGTGTTCAAGACCAGGGCAAATGAGCAACCAGGTGAGCAGGGCCAAGCAGGGGAGGACAGCATAGGGAAGCAGGGCACATGGCTGCTCCTTTATTCCTTCCCATCTTAGGGGAGATTTAGGCTGGACGTTAGGAAATTCTACTTTTCTGAAAGAGTGGTCAGGCACTGGAATGGGCTGCCCAGGGAGGTGGTGCAGACGCTGACCCTGGAGGTGTTCAAAGAAAGTTTGGATTTTGTGCTGATGGACATGGTTTAGTGGGAACTATTGGTGATAGGTAGATGGTTGGACTGGATGATCTTGAAGGTCTTATCCAACCTTGGTGATTCTGTGATTCTGGGTGCTGGGTAACCTGGTCTAGTATCAGATCTGGAGGTTGGCAGCCCTGCCTGTGGCAGGGGTGTTTGGAGCTTGATGATGCTGGGGGTCCCTTCCAACCCAAGCCATTCTATGGCTCTTCTATTTTGTGGCTATTCTATTATTGGGTTCTGTGGTTCTATGATTCATCGAAACCAATGGAGAGACTCCACTGGGTGTCAATGAATCAGCTGCTTACATGTTATGAGAGCAATGTCTTGGCTTTCTGGCATTTGTATCAATGTACCTATGAGGAAGCAAAAAAAGATTGCAATGGAAAGGAGAATGAAAAGCCGAACAGTAAATTTCCTACCCCCTACCTGAGGCTTTCAAATCATGACTTGAACTTTTACTATCATTCTCTCAGTTGGATATACTATTCCTCTTCCGATTTTAGATTAAACAACTTTTAGTGATAGAAGAGAGACAGCAGGATTCAGGGGAAACGTGACTTTTTCCTATTCTGGTCTGAGCTTCTATGCTAACAACACAGAAGTAACCATGGCTGGCTCTCCATGAAGGGTCTAAATGACTTTGTTTCAAGGCGTTCGGTCTTTAAGTATCTCATAGATGCCTTGTTATTATCAAAGCGTGGAAAAATGCCTAGGAGCTACGTGACAAACACAGTTAACCTGACTGAAGTGAATTATTCCTAAAACTCAGCATCATAGTAAATGCTTTTTCAGTTGCTTTGTTTCCTAACAGATGTTGTTGTTTGAATTCTGTGTTTGACTCTAGTTATTTTAATTAGGCATAACTCCATCTGAGTCCCTCAGGTCAGTATTTTATAACTAACATTTTTTCTGTCATATTGTTGGTTTTCAGCCACTGATGTACCACAGTCAGTTTATTAGCATGCAGTGCTCATTTTCCATAAGCCAGTAATTCAATTTCATTAACAGACCTTACCACTGAAAAACTAACAGATGTGCCACTCCTACTCCTCAAAGCACCTGTGACTGCATCTCTACAAGCCTGGAAATTATTATACATGTTTTGTATTTTTTTCTTTTTAGTACTATAAAAACAGACCTGGTTGTCTGTGAGAGTAGTAGTACTGACACATGCATGAATGCACTTGTTTGTGGGATAAATGTACCATTCTAGGAATTTTCTCAGAAATGTAGTTAAGCTACCATATGTAACTACTTTTTTTTTTTTTTTTTCTCTTAGAACTTTAAGAGTGACTGAATTTAGTTACAGCTGAGCACTGAACATTTGTTCGTCAGCTTTCCTACCTTACAAACAAAAAGTACTTTGATACACAGTTTCCTAATTGATTACATGTGAGATCAGTACAGCATGTTTATAAGAGTGATACATGAATAAATCAGAGGATATGAGTAAAGCTGTTGTGAGAATAGAAAGAAGTGTTGTGAACGTACTGGTATTTTTGGGTAGGCTAAGAACCAGGTGACTGCTAGATGAGCCAGTGAGTACAATGAAAAATAAGATGCCAGTGAGGAAAAGGGAGGAAATTATCTGGAGTTCAGGAAATAAAGAATATTTGGTAGATTATTTAAAAAAAAAAATTAAGAAAGAGAAATAAAACCTTTGGTAAGTTATATCAAAAAGATAATATTTTGAATTCTTGTCTGACTTACATTTAATAAATAAATAATAAAGTATTTAGATGTGATCTAATACAAGAAACTTTAAATCCTTTTGATTTTGAGGTAGCAAATAACAGTAATGTGTTTACTATGACAATACTAGTCTAAAGCCTAAAGATGAAATGGTGAGTTTAATAACTACTGAACCTGAGCTATTCCAGGGTCAATGGATGCTAGTTGTGATATATCTTAGTTAATAATTTTATAATCTTGATGACTGATTTTTAGTGCAGGAAAGAAAAGTCAGTATCCCACCACTACTGATGAGTCATACACTTTACCACAGGAGTCAGTGCTGCGTTGGAGTGGGACCTAAATGAATGTTTATACGTTGAAAAGCAATTTTCTTTTTCAAACCTGAAATATGTGCTTTTTCACAAACCAGTCAGATATGGCATTTTCAAGTATTTTTGTTTTCTATACACGGCTTCTATGGAATGACATTTATGTGTCAGAGATCATCAAATGATACCATTTCTTTGCAAGCTCTTTTTTTCTTAACCATAAAAGCAAAGGCCTTTTAGATCAAAGCTTTTAAGAAAAGCTGTGACAGATAACACAGAACAATCTTTCTCTCTAATGGTCTATATTTAAATACGTTCAGTGTAAATCTTCCCAAAAAGCTGAGATTTCTGTAGAAAACTGATTAACTTTATCTTGATTAGATCAGCATATGTTATAAAGTTCATGTAAAATAGGTAAACAAAATAAAGTATGATGACAAAAAGGTCATCCTCATCACTACTTACTTGTCCTCCATGAATATTCAAATCCTATATATCAAGGTGTCTGCTATGACTAGGAACAACTATAATAACTACTTTCAGAATGAATAAAATAAGAATCTCAATATATTACATAAATCCTTATTAATTTTACTTTTGCTCACAGAATGAACTTCTGTTATTTTGTATAATCATGTTGTAGTGTAAAAGAAAATGTCAGAAACCTCTGTCTTTGTAGTGGAAGGTTCATAATGACTTTACAACTTCTTGAGTTCAAATTTTTGTTGAAGATGGCATACAATCTCTTTCTCTTTTGAACACAATCTCTACAGTGACTTTGAGGCTTCTCAAGGACTTTTATTACAGTCATACTTTTACTTAAGAAATAAGATAGGGTTTTTTTGTTTTATAGCTTGAATGAAAACTGAAATTCTTGAAGCAAACATATTTTTTTTCATACAAAATACAGATGACTAAGATGAAACTCTTTAAAGAAGGGCTTTTGTGTGGATCTGTTCCAGAGTTCATAAATATATGGAACAAATTATAGATGAAGTCTAGGAAGACTGCACGAAAGATTTCTCCTCTATTGGGAAGCCAACATTTATCATTGTGAGAAATAAAATTGTGAGAATGGGGTATTGTTCAGCTCAGGGAGGCAGGTGATTCAGTTAATGTCTTCAGACTCCTAGTGTGTGGTGGTTAGATATAGCAGGGACAGACTTTTCACGGAGAGGACAGCAAAAGGATGAGACAACGGATTCATGTTGCAGTAAGGGGAAATCTGATTAAAGTATGGGTGGTCAAGCTTTGGAAAGTTTGGTTAGAAAAAACACAGAATCTTTCTTGTTAGAAATACTCATCAGTCAGATGGATTTTAGATGGATTCTATTTAATATTGAGAAACTTCCTGAAACATTGAGGTTGGCCTGCTCATAGCAGTTGGACCAAGTGATCTCCAGATGAGTCTTTCAACCAAAATTATTATATGAATCTAAATTATTAGACTTCAAGGTATCAGAGAAAATTTTCTCAAGACAGTGTGGCAATCATCTCATGATTAGAGAGGCTTCACTGTAAACATCTGACTCATCCAACCAGCCACATCTATTTCTCACTTGTGGCATGCAGCACTGTAGGCTTTTGAGGCACAGGATAGCCTCTGTTTGCACTCCCTTCATGTAATCTTGTGGTGTACTAGGATCTGAAGGATCTGTTGCTATTGTCAGATCAGCACTTCAGATGCAATTATGACACTTCTGATTGTGACAAAATAAAAAACATTTTAATTTTTATTTTAGTTTTAGTTTTTTATTCTCACTTAAATTCAGCACACAAATCTTTGCAGTTCTAAAAACTGCTTATTGTCTCTATGGTGATCTCTATTTACAGTGTTAGGTTTGTCTCTCATCTATTGAGATGGAACTGACCCTTTTGTGAAGATATTATAGTGTGATTAATAAAGCAATTGAGAAAATAAATACATAGAAAGGTAGGAAGAGTCAGATGCAATAAACAAGAGGCAATAAAACACATTAGACTAAAAAGCAAAAGAAGAGCTAGAGAGGAATAAATGCCCATTCTGCATTAGAGGTTTCCCCATTTCCTTGGCCATTGCATGTTCCTATCAAAATATTCAACCTGCAATGCACAGCTAAATTTTTAATGAATTTCTGACTATTTTATGCTGAGAGCATGCAGGGAGAAATTCAAACACTGCATAATGGCAAAGAAGATAAAAACAACCACCTTCCATTGAGCTTTCTCCTTGCTGTTAGAACTGTTGTACATTTGTAACTGCTGGCAATAAAATGTCAAGAAGGAGAGAGATGCTTGAAAGATCCTCGATTCAGCAGGGGAAAAAGATGGGCTTAGGAAATAATAATGAAAAAGACACTGCTCCACACTGTTACAGAGCCTAATTACTAACAAACCAGACCTTAACTGAAAGCTGAGACTTTCATCTCCTGTTTGCAGAAGGCATGAGACTGCGTTTGTTTTGAGAGATAATGAGTCTGACACAGAAAGCTCAGCCTGGCTACCTTTGAGCTTGGCAGCATATGGTCTAAAACTCCACTAATGATGTGAAACCTTAAACTTCCAATTTGTGAAAGTCTATGTTCCATCCTTGGAAGAGGCTTACTTCCAGCCATCCATGAACACCACTTAATACTGCTGTATGTTTCATGTCATTAACAGAGAGTGGCAGAATCAGTAAACTGAATTTAGAATGAAAGACAGCTAGTAGTATATTGCCCATGCAAGAGATGTAAGCATTCAAGTTTATATAGAGTTTTCAGCATCGTATATCACTCTTTACTGGGACTAGCAAGTCTTCCTCACATATCAGCTTAAATACCCTTCTTCTCATATTTAGTTAAATATCAAAGATAAATGCTATAGTAATGGACTGAAAAAATTCAGTGGCACTAGTCTTGATCATTCCAGGAGACAAAATACTTGGTGTTCAAATATAAAAGCTGGATTTTTAATATCAAATATTTGTTACAGCTATTTTTATTTGAAGTTAATATTTCAGCTATTTTTAACCTTGCAGCTGCTCTTCATGAAGAAAACCAAGGTCTTATGCCATGCTGTGTTTTGGGTATTAAATAAATATCTAGAGTAACATACTGAATCAAATGGAAGCACACAATAAATAGATACATAAATAAATAAAAAAGAATTAAAAATTGGCATGTTTTATTTTACATTCTCTTTCAGTCCTCTAGAACCTGCACAAGGACTTTCTATGAGCTACACTGTAATCTCCATAAGAGTCTCCTGGGTTTCTAACATATGGTAGCAATATGACTCTGTCAATTCAGTTTTGCCAAATCAAAAATTTTAAGGCAGCCTCTTTATCTAGCTAAAAATGATTTAATAATGATTGATTTATGTCACAGAAGAATAATTAACCTTACCACTTACCATATGTAGTTATTCATTAAGAGTATCTCACACCAACTGCCACAAATTAAATGAAACCTCACAATAATTTTAAAGAAAGAATAATTATCCTCATTTTGCAGATGGTGAAGCTGATCACACACATACACAAATACCTACACATTCCAACAAATATGTTATGTATATGACAGTACAGATACAGATATATGTAAATAGAGGCCTAACTTTTCCAAATTGATTATCTAACATTTAGTATTAAACCCAAGCTTAAGTGTATAGCTTAATTTTCAGAAGTGCTGAAAATCTTTTATGCTACACTTCCATGGACATGGACATGAAGTTTATCAATGAAACAGGAGAAAAGCACACCTGAGCAACTTTGCACAGTCAAGTTTGGCTCAGAAAGCATGAGACGTGTAGAGAAGGTACAAGAAAATTTAACAGAGATATTAGTCAAATATTAGACCTCTTGATTTGAATATTGTAACTGTGAATATCAGTTACTTAATGCTCGAGTTGTAGATTAAGGGACATTTTGATTATCCATGGATTTCGATGAGAACTTGATACTATCTACCTATGAATTTCACCTTCGTTTTGAATTTTGTTTATTTTTACTTTATTTAAATAAGGTATTTTATTTCATTAAAAGAGAAAAGACTACTCTTGGGTAGCTAATTTAACATCTCTTACTTCCTGTAGGCACAGTATTGTATTACACTGCTATGTTGCAAGAGATCATTTACATCATTGTCTCAAAGCTTGCTGGGGACACAGACGGACAAGTCCAAGCAAGTCCTGGGCAAGGGTTGTGAAATCCTTTGTCTGAGGGACACAGGTAGACAAGGCCAGGGGCAGCGAGAGAGAGAGATAGACCACAGATTAATGGCCAGGAAGCAGTCTTTTGTGTGGGCTTACCTCAAGGAAGATGGCCATCTCAGGAGGTGCTGCACATGACTCTTACCCAAGTGTCCAGGAATGCCACGATGGCAGAAGAAGAAGGATGAAAAGGGGACCTACAACCATGAGGTTAGGTTTTCTGGAAACAGAATGCATGCTGAAGAAGAACAAAGATGTCTGCCATTAGATTCCTCACTATGGAATTCCTGCGTGGTGACAAACTCTCCTAGGCCTGCTGCCTGAGTCCTGCTGCTTCCTCCCAGATTGGCTCTGCAACTTCTTCCTGTTACCTGCTTGCTGCCCTAGCCCAGCCAAACTGCTGCTGCTCTCCCCCTGCTGCTTTTGCCTCATACCTTCGAAACGTCCTGCAACTGCTGCTGGATCCTGGTGGTGACTATCCCCGCTTTACACAACTCTTGCTTATTTCCTGTCTTTTCTATCACCCTCCTTTCCTTCCCCGTCACCCATATTTGTAATAGTTGCTGTCTTTCCCTTCTCCATCTCCTTGATTAGGATTTATAATAAACTGGTCGGACCAACATTTGAACCGTTGTTTCTTAATCTCATGCCGGGTACACAGATATTAAAAAGAACATCCTCTCCCTCCTATAAATTGGAGTGATGTTGATCTGTCCAGTTTATTACAAATCTTAATCAATTTGGGTGATGGGGAAAGCAGGCAATAGGAAAGATATAAAAGAAGCAAGAATTATATAAAGCGGGGATAGTCTGCACCAAGATCCAGTAGCAACTTGTTGAATGCCATTCCAATGGTCCGAGGCAAAAGCGCAAGGAGAGAGGAGCAGCAGCATGGCCAGCCTTAGGGCAGGTACAACAACAGAGCAATTCCAGGAGGAAGAGGAAGATTTCAGGTAGAAGGCCCAGGAGAGTCCACCAGCAGTCAGGCATCACATCATGAGGCATCTGATGTCAGATACCCTCTTAGTTGTTGGTTCCTTTTTTATCCTTATGCCAATGTGGCATTCCTGGGTGCTTAGGGAAGAGTCATGTGCAGTACCCCCTGAGATTTCTGTGTCCCTCGAGATAAGCCCTGGCCATTAAGCTGCAGTTTATCTCTCTCTTCTTGCCCCTGGCCTGCAAACCTTCAGACAAAAGATTTCTCCAACTTTGACCAAGACTTGCTTGGACAAGTCCATCTGTGTCCTTTTGGCAAGCAGTCTCTCAACCCTTGCCCAAGACTTGTCTATCAGTGCTCCCCAGCAAGCTTTGAGACAAAGGTGCAAAAAAATAATCTCTTACAGCCCATTGTTAAACAGTGATGTAGTTTATCTAATAGAATTCTTAAAGTGCAGGCTTTTGTTCAGGTTTTGTTCAAAATAATGAGGTACAGAGTGAAAGCAAATTGTTGTAGAGGTTACAGACCATAAAGCTGGTGATGTAAATACATGAAGATGGTCAAATTTGGCCAATCTTGTTTTTGCTGAGTAAATAAAACCTTACTTTCTCACTAGGGTTATTTGCAGAGTAGGAATTCTCAAGAAATAGGTGTGAGAATCAGCTGCATTGTGAGTGAAAAACCATTTTGAATGTGTTCTGTTGGAAAGAAAATTGTACTTGTCCTGGTCAATCATTTCTTACAAACTACAGAGTTGTAAAGAAACTCCATTTTTTTTTTCCTACTGTGAGGATTTTTTTCCAAGCTTTTGTAATATCTGATAAATAGTAGATATAATTGCAATTTTTTTTCTACACAAGATAATTAGCAATACTGTTAATGAGCTAGTTGTCTTTTATATTTTTAAGGTACAGAAAATCAGAGCAGGGCCACACCTTCTCCTCTCAGCTAATTGATTCCAGACTCTGGTAAGAACTTCATTGAGTGAAGTGCTCCTACCTTACGAACAGGTGGGGATGTTCACCACTTCCACTGTTGTAGCTGCCCCTTGATCTGCAGTCATGGATTGAGAGGAGTAAGTTTACGTTTGGATTCTCAGTACCTATTTTATTCTTGGCTGCTTGTCTCCTTCCTAAAATGTTAGATTTCTCTATGCTTGTAATAAAGTTGGCGTTACCCTGGTGATTTCAGACAGAAAAAAAAAAAAGCTATCAGAGGAAAGAAATGGTTTTCCTGAGTCTATTGCCTCCTAGTCCAAGTGTTAATACAAATTCAGTGTTCTGCCAAGATTTTATAAGGAGATTAATGATTTTGTATGCTTAATTTATGGAACATTTAAAGCCTCTTGAATTTTAGGAAGGGGAAGTTATATCTCAGCAAATTGATTCAAGCTGTCTATGCAAAAGCCAAATCTTTGAGATACATTCAGAAATATACATATATAAATATGCATGCTCTTTTCTTTACTTTATTTGTATATTTGGTAGAGCATAAACTTGCTGGTTCCTTTCTTCCCTTTACTAAAACTGACAAACAGAATTATTATGAATTCACTCACAACTGTAGCCTATTGATTGAAATTAATTCCTGTGTAATAGAAAGGTTCAAGAATTTCTCCTCATTAAAAAAAATCTGAACCAATAATCCATTTGTGGGCTTTGAATTGGAAAAAAATTAAAAGTTGAAGATTCTATAAATTCACAGCATTTTGTACCTATGGAAATGTATAATTGCTAAAGAGTTTTCTCTACACATTTTTCTAAGTTGAGAAAAAATGCAGCCTTATATTATTCAACTTCTAATGTTTTATACGCTGAACACTTCATCCTTACTAAAAGATGTATAACCATGTTTGGTGTTTCTTTATCAAAAGATTTATGAGGAAATGAAGACTCTTAAATTAAAAACTAACATAAGTAAGCTTACTTTCATAATAGTTTTCCAAAGCTCAAAATAAGTTTTGTCATAAATTTTTGTATGTGTGAGTTTTCATGATGTATTCTGATAAGACTGGAAAATAACCTGCGCAGCAACCTGTCCTTACAATTAGAATTTCAATTAGCACTATTCTGGTTGCAAACAAGTCAGTAAGTTCAAAATAATTCAAAATTATAATTTAACTCCCATAGTGAGTTGTTTGTAGACAAAAATCTACTACTACAGTGGTTCAAGTATTTTTATTAAAAATAACCATAATTTGCAATTTCTTCTATTTTGTTCTCATAAATAAGTGTCATAGGAGAAGATTCTATTTTGTCAGCAATTTTTATTTAAGCCTTGTATTAAAAATGATCTATTATGGTAGAACTATTTACATGCTTTTATCTGAACACATAATTAAGTGATTGCAGTCAAAGGTCTCGGTAAGTCAGATAGATAAATATATTAATTAGATATGAGACTGTCCTTATGATAGCAAAATCAATAGCATATGGAAGCTACCAAGCAAGTACCAGCTTTCAGCCTTATGACTTACTGTTCACACTGAAGTTTCTCTCATCAGTTATTTCAGGTTTGGTTTGGAGATTAGCATTGTCTTTCTATTAACATGTCCATTAAATGTCTGTTAACATTTAAATGAGTCACTGTAAAGCTCAAACTTCAGGGTGTGAATCCCAGTAGAATCAAAAGGCATTTTAAAATTTGACTATTATAATTTTTTGCACACTTTCTCAGTGTCTCGCTCCAATTTATAGGAGGGAGAGGAGGTTCTTTTATTATCTATATACCCGGCGTGAGATTAAGAAGCAACGGTTCAAATGTTGGTCCAACCAGTTTATTACAAATCTTAATCAGGGGGAATGGGGAAGGGGAGAACGGACACTATTATGATTAGGGTAATGGGGGAAGGGAAGGAGGGCGATAGAAAAGATAGAAAAGAAGAAGCAAGGAGTCTCTATAGGCAGCAAGAGGGAGATAGTCACCACCATGGATCCAGCGAGGTTCGTAGTTCAGTCTTTGATCCTCAGTAGCGGTGGGTCGTCAGGCAGAGTTGTCCTGTTGCCAATGACGACGACGACCATGGTGATGATGGCCCTTTTTCAATGCTTCAAAGTGGTTGAGTCAGCTCTTTTTGGAGTGACAGCTCAAATCCAAAGTGGTCAAATCAGCTCTCCTTTGAGTGACAGCTCAAACCCAAGGTGGTTGAGTCAGTTCTCCTTGCGGTGGCAGCTTCTGGCTCTGGGATCTCAGCAGGAACCTCCTTTGTTCTTATCTTTCTGGCCTTGCCAGCAGATAAGAGGAAGCAGGGAGGCACCAACTTGCATCTTGCCTTCGCAAGATACAATGGTATCATCCCCCAACCTTCCATACTTAGCTGGAACGGTTTGGCCGCAAGCCAGATCTTCCGCCAGTGAACACTGATGAGCACTCTCTTCCGCTCTTCTACAGAGCAAGCAGCTCTGGGGGAAGGGGCTTGCAAATGTTCCCAAAGAGATATCGATTGTCACACAGTTAGCACCCATCAGTTGCCTCCCTGACAAGTCACTCAGAGTCTTATCACAAGAAAAACCTCAGGAAGCAAGCTTTGAGCCAAAAAAAAACTAAGAAGGATTCTCACACTCAGTTCTAATTCTCACTATTTAAATTTGGAATTGCTGTTGTGATAAACCCCAGTCACCATGTTCAAAGGACTGACATAAAACAGAAATATGACTATCCAGAAATTAGAATTTAGCTTGGTGCTATGACCACCAGATTTCAGGGCAGGTAAATGGAGGTTTGTTCCAAAATTACCATTCTTCTCTCTTCTGATACACCAGTGCTTGACTTTGCACCCTTTAATTTTACTTTCTTAGGCTAATTTATTTTTTAACTGGTAATTGTCTTAATTTCATCTTTATGATGATGTCACAATGAATTATTTCATACACTGATAATACCATTAGTTTAGTATTTCAATTAACGTGTGCTTCTGAGAACTTTTGGAGTCAACTGATCATCAGTTGCATATTTATTACCCTATAAGTAATATATAATAATAATAATAATAATAAAGGAGATGAAATTCAAAACAATCTATGATGTGAATGTATCTGATAGAGATGAATAGATAAGGCATCAGAGATGCAGGTTCTGCCAGCTGGGAGACATTTTGGTTGACATTCAAGCTCCACTTCTTCTTAGCTCAAGTTTGGTGCAACCCTAAAAGTAAGTGTATGGGAACTGCTGGATTATGGCCTGAGCCTCTGATTGATCACCTGAGGTGAGCAATGAGTCAGCCCCGGGAGCACAGGTGAAGGCAACTCACCTGTGCTGCCGGAAGGGCTGGAGCCTGGCTCCACCTCTCCTAGACCCATTTAAGAGCTGGCTACCAGTAGGGAAGGATCTCTTCTGGAGATTTGCTCTGCTGGAGTTTCATAAGTGAGCCCAGGGTGCGGGTAAGCTTTCTATCTATTCTTTTTGTCATTATAATCTGCTTTGCCTAACTCCCTTTTTTATTTTGTAATTATAACATTTTAGTATTCAGATTATATTCAGATTATACAGTAAGGAATTAGGAAAAAGGCAGTAGGAGACCTACATGGATGAGCACATAGATCATGGAAAAAAGTCAAATAGAAGAAGAAAATCTATGGCATGTGGGAATGGAGTCTTGCCACCTGGGAGAATACAGGAGCATTGTCAGGCCATGCAAGGATGCCAGAAGGAAGACTAAGGCCTACCTGGAATTAAATCTGATGACAGAAGTTAAGGGTAATAAGAAAGGCTACTGTAACTGTATCAGGAAAAGAAAGACTGGGGAGAATGTGGATCCACTGGTAAATAGAAGTGAAAATCATGATTAACCAATGTGGTAGCCATCTTTGATGTTATGGCTGGCTGGGTGAATGAGTGGAGAGCAGTGGATGTTGTGTACCTTGACTTCAGCAAGGCTTTTGACAGTGTTTCCTATAACATCCTCATGGGTAAGCTTTCAAGCTGTGGGATAGATGAGTGGAGAGTGAGGTGGCTGGAGAATTGGCTGACTGGCAGATCTCAGGGGGTTTTGATTGGTAATAGAGAGTCTAGTTAGAAGCTTGTCCCCAGGTTTGATGGTGGCTCCAGTGTTGTTCAGTATCTTCACAAATGACCTGGATGATCAATTCTCAGAGTGGTTGTGGTGTCTCCTTCTCTGCAGATATTCAAAACCCACCTGGACGCTCCTGTATAAACAATTCTTGGGGACTTGCTTTAGCAGGGGGTTGAACAAAATGATCTTGCAACCCCTACAATTCTTCAATTCTGTCCCCTCTGAGAGCAGGCTGAGAGAGTAGGAACTGTTCAGCCCGGAGAAGAGGAGGCTCCAGTGATACCTGTACCTCTGGAGATGACCTTTAAGGATCTCTTCCAGCCCTAGTTATTCTACAATTCTACAATTTTTTTGTTTGCAGAGAATTGTCTCAATTACAAAAATACATTAAATTTGCATAGTGAATGAATAATTTTGACTAAATGGCTTCTTAAATGATCTGTTGGTCTCTTTAAAGAGACCTTATTCTCAGGGGTTTGGAATCTAAGGAAATGGTTGTGCGAAATTACCTACTAATTTGTAATTGTTTTTCACGCTTTTGGACAGCACTTTGCAATATAATCCTCAAATGGATAATTTTAGTATATGCTTAATTTTAAGCATTAGCTAAAATCCATTTATCAGTGGGACTGTTTTCTTGAAGAGAGCTACATTTAAAATGTGTGTGCCTTCATGGATTAATTCTGTAATACAGGGAGACATAAATCTTGCAACAACTCAACTAGGTGTTAATTACACTTTTCTGAAAACTGAATCCTGTGTAAGTAGCTGAGAATCTGGACATAAGAGTGGAACAAGAGCTAGCCAAATAGGTTTCCTCAGTTTCCATTCAGTATAGTTGCTGTCAAAACTGAATACAAGTCTTGCCAAATAAATCTTTGTTCTGTGAGGTTTTTTTTTCCTTATAACTTGCACATTGAAAATGTTTACTTTTTTTCTTCTTTTAAGCCCTAAACTATTCTTAAATGGGAAGAACTCTATGAGTGTCATCTAGACAAGAGCTTAAGCTAAGACTGTCTATTAACTGGGGTGAAGAGTTATCAAATTTTGCTTTAAAGGGGAAGAGAAATAATTGAATCCTTAGCTGGATACTGAAGTCTCATGTAGATGTGACAAAGAGGAAGAAAAAGAAACAATTATGGTTTCATAGGTTTAGGCTGATGCAAATTTTGGAATTGTCCATACTGTATTACTGCCTCTATTTCATATGGATGCCTTGTATCCTCCTTCGTCTCTACCAGTTACTGTTATTACAATTACAACCACAAAGCAGACTAAGTATTCTGCATGAGCCACTGTTGAATATTTTTATGTATGATTACTTGCTTTTCTGCTCCATACCACTGGCAAGGCTGCTCAAATGAATGAACATCTCTGTGAAGTACTTTCTGGGAACTCTTTATGAAATTGTTTTCTTAAGATGAAACTTTTCCTAGAAATGAGTAAGCTTTAGTACAGCTCTTACGAAGAAGTTTTCTCATGTATAAGCCAGATGTCCACAGAAAACATGAAATGAAGTAGTATACCATGGAAACACTGACTTCTTTGTTATTCTTTCCACAACATAGATAAATGCTTAATTATTGCTTAACACACTTCATTTAACTGTTACTTATCAGGATGGTTAGAAAAAGCTAGGGGTTAAACCTGGCCTGTCTGCATCTAAAGTGGGGTTCACCATGAAGATTTTATTTCAGATTTCTCTCTCATTCTGAAACATCTTCCCACCTACTCCCTGGAGTAACTTTTGAGAAAGCATCAGAAAATCTCAGTGAAGTAATTAAAACAGTGTTTGACTTTTCATAAAAAAGGAAAAGTATTTCCCATTCCTTCCTTAGAATTCTAACCTCAGTACTGTTCCTATTGTGTCTCCTGCCAAGCTTCCTTGTTTCTGGCTCCCCAAGCATATAGCAATGATTAAAAAAGAGGAGATATAATGATAGACATGTTAACATCTGCCTTTTGAGATAGTCAGAAATTCCGCAGCTGTTGTGTAAGACTTAGGAAACGTAACATTTATTCAGAGCTCAGTGCATAGTTTGAGTGATGTATGGTATGTAAGGTAAAGGTCATCCAGTAATTGATGAGCATAAGAGGACATAAAGAAAAAGTGAACAGCTGATCATTCCTTACTACCTATCCATCCTACATGTTGTATAAAGTAAGGTCTTGTGGAAGAAGTTTTTTTAAAAATCCAGCATATTTTTGAACAGAGGAAAAATAAGCTGTTCATTCTCGAAGATTTGCATTTACAGCATAAAAAAGTAGAATTTTCTGTGTATTAGTTCAATGAAGAAGTGAAATAGATTTTTTCAAAGGCTTTTTATTACTATTCATCCACCCAAGTATTTAAAATCCCATCTAAGAAAGTTATTGGTTTGCCTACTCAGGTCAGAAGGGGAAGCATGCAGTGGGTGGGTTCTGCAGACTGGAGCTCTTTAGGCTTGGTTCTTCTCTCGTTTAGGACAAGCGCAAAGCTCTACATACATTGTCAGCTCCTGTTAGTTACAGTACACAATTTTTTTCATAATACAAATCCACATTTCAAGAAGAGCATCTCAGATTATTGGTGCCTTTTGTCCTATGTGTCTCACATAGTTGAAAATGGAGTAATACAAGAGAAACAGCAAGGTTTGAAAGGCTTGCAACTCAGTTGAAAAGGAATGCATCCACCAAGAGAAGCCATTTCTCTAGCACAAACATTTTGGAACTCAACAAAAATATTGGGCGTCTTTTGAAGTTGCATGGTTGTTTCTTTCCTTTCTCTGAAATTACCATAACTTTAACCTTGATGCACAGAGAAATTAACACAATCTCATTTAGATCATTTTTATTTTGCTGTTTATGTTTAGAGTCTTTGAAGCAGACTCAGCAGACAATACTCTAACTAGTGGTTATACTTCTAAGAGAATGTTACAATTTGGCCTTCTGTCTCTGCAGGTTCAGCTCTTTCTCATTCTTTACTCTGTACACATCAGGCTTTTTTACTGTTCCAAGTTTCGTGCCTTGCTGACTTGGTGGCTCTGTCTAGATCATCTTTTTGATCATATACCTCATAGAGCTGGTAGATGTGCATTTTCATTGGTGATTCATTCTGTGAGTGTCTCCTTTCATGCATTTTATGGCTATTTTATTCAGAAGACTGCAGAGATGATTGCCATGTTAATGTTTTTATCCAGATAGTAATACTGCAGGTGACTACTGGTAATTAATCATCAAATCCTTTATTCTTTTTATGACAGAGGAGCTTTTTAACACTGTGCAAAAGTCATAACTTGTGAAAACCAGAAGTGTTGGAAGAATCTGACAGAAATAGCTAGACTCTTAAAGAAATCTGTGTCAAATATTGAAACTAACCCTAAATATTTATAGGATACAAGTGTGTGTAAATGGTAGGAAAGCTATTTCTTCCTATCATAAGTTTTACAGGTGTAATTCCCATTAAAAGTAATGCAGCAACCATCATTACATATCACCCCAATGTCACAGCAGTGTGTTAAAGTTGATAACACAGATTCTCCCTTGCAGATAAATTACAATGCTTCAGCTGTGTAAATGCACATTTTCTTTTGAAAAAACTGTACAAGCAGCCATTTTTCTCATCCTTATCTATAAAGACCATTAATGCCCATTCAACAAACCTTTCAGTGCACTCAGTAAGAATATAAATGGCACAGCTGACAGCAATGTCAGGCAGTCAATGTTTAGACATGAGCTAATATTTTCCATTACAGACTGTGTGATTAATTCACTATGATTGCAGTTAGAAGAATTAGCAGAACAGTGTCATATTTACAGATTTATTTTGAATGTTGAGTAGCACAAAACATACTTTAAATGATATTCTACTATGTTATGTCTGTGCACTATAGTCAATAGAGATATCTAGAATAGCCCATTATTGTGTCTTCCAGTCATTATAGTGATTGATTAACACTGACAAAAGATTCTAAAAGTCTACATTATCTAACAGTCTTCCAGAGAATCCAGCATTAGGAGATGTTCAGGGTAGCCACTTGACATATCTGTTCTACTTACTACATATACTATAGAAAATATATTTTCTGGAATACTGTAGAAATATTTGTATTTTGAATAGTACTGGATATTTTCATTGTAAGATGACAAGAGTTTTAAGATTCTAAAATAAAACAGAAGAACACATACAGACACACACAAAAGTTAAAAAAAAATACATACTTTAATTTCTAGGAAAACAAGTTTTTGACTGATTATACAACACTCTTATGTTAATATTCAAACAGATACTACTATGTGCATTTTTTTCTTTTTTTAATTTTAAAGTACCTGAACAATTTTGTAAGAAATAGACTGTTTTCCAGCAAAAGGGTCTTGTCTTTCTTTGCATTTCTGTGCTTTATTAGAAGACATAATAAAGTTTTCATTAGAAATCTATAATATTGCTTTATCCCATTTCTAATTTTTTAGAACTATTTTTGGTCAATCAAATTTGGGGAGTTGTGGGTGCAAAAAAGTAGACAAAGCAACTGCTCAGCTCTTAAGACATTTACTTTGTGTTTTTGTATGTGTCTGTCTAGTGGTATGGTAGGTTTGTTACTCATTTTGTTTTACTTTGTTTTTTAAAAAAAAAGTTTTCTTCCTATGACATTTCTGTGAGAATATTTTCACGGGAAATTTCCACTGGGAAAATTTGATAGATGTATTTATGTACTAAGAATTGAAGATAGGTATCTAGCAAGGTTTTCAAAAGATGCCTAAGCATCTAAATACACTAGAAAATCACACCATGATACCTGCCCAAATTTAAAACACCTATATACCTTTAAAAAGCTAATCTTCAGCCTCCATGTGTGCGATTAATCCCATCTAACTTGAAACATCTATCCTTAATATGGATGTATTTGTCTGAGCCAGACAGCGTAGTGACATTTTATAGTCAGAGAAGAGGAATAGCCACTTGTGGAACATGATTCATCTCATCATGAATTAGAAGTCTGAAACGTTCAGATGAATTGAGCCCAAAAAATGGCTATTCATCTACACTGTATATAGGATGCTGGGGTGACAGTCTGAGACATCTCTGGCTATATTCCCAGCATAGGAAGTTAGATAGGCGAAAGTCTAAAATGTCTGAATTCTGCAAGAGTTTTGGATCCATTTCCTAGACTTAAATGGCTTAAGCAAATTATGTCCAAACTTCCTGTGAAGGAAATATTCAAGTGTCTATCAGTCCCTTTATGTGCCTCAGTTTCTCTGACTGGAAAGCTCATTCTAGACTGTAATGAAAGTATGGAACAGGACATGTCTTATAGACACAAATAGGTCCATGGGTTATGATGTGAACGCATCAGTTCTGTATTTCAGTCCTCATCAGTGACCTACATATCATAACATAATGCCTTTTCTCAAAAGTGTTATGGAAATGTGTAAGAGTTTGTGATTCATAAAGGTGTGTTACTAATAAGGGGATTTCTGTTGTCCTTAAGGAGTGAAAGTAAGGCCTTCAGAATCATGCTAAATTTACTTTGTGATTGACGCTTCAATGTTTTCACTTTATAGTTCAGGAAAATAAGAATTCAGATTTTTAATAGTCTTTTTTTGTGACTTCAACATTCATCAACACTTCTCTGCAATAGGGAAAAGGTGGCTTTTACTGCTTGAGGTGCTGGATTCTTTTCCTTCTCTACTTTGTAGGGAATTCTATTATGTTTCCCAGTTATCTTAGCAAACTGGGAGTATGATTTGCCTTTTCACATTCTTGTTTTCTCAAATATAAACTTATAAATAAAATTATACAATAATGGTATCTAATGATTGGAAGATCCTAATCTTCAAGGCTTTGTATATTACAGAGATCAAGTATGCCTTCCCAGCTATTTTCTCTATTTAAGGAAATGTTCACATCTAAAGTAAGGCATAGATTCTTGCCAATTTCTAAGTTTCAACCTTATCTTTACTTATTCCAGTATTTTTTGGTCCATCAATACTTTCACCTGAATATCCTCTTATTCCTGACTTTTATGACATTTCCCCCCCCCCCCCCCAATATTCTGTTTTTTCCTTCTGAAGAGGATTATTCCACTGGGTTATTGATCTTTGGTGTAAAACCTACTCCACTATCTCTGTTTTCCATTTGTGGTAAACACACTGCTTATTTCTAGTTTCTCAATCTTAGTTTTTTCTTTTACTTTCTTCTGATCTGTTACCAAAATTGTGTATTATGTTTTTTTTCTTCTAATATCTTTCTATTCACAATTATTTTATTTGTCCTAGCACAAGTAATGTCAAGGTTCAAATTCTGTAAGATTTGATTTCTCCAAACAGTCTTGCAAACTCTTACAATTTCATTACAAGTTCTATGCTATTTCTTATTTTACTTAAAACTTCAGTTCCTAAAGGTATCTGAGAACAAGCAACTCCAAGCTTTTATCAAAATTACTAAGTGCTTAGCCCTCAGGATTTGACAAAAAAGCCTAATCACAAAAAGGAAGAGTATATTAAGGACTCAGATACCAGAAGGCAAGTAAAAATCTAGACTACCCCTCTTTTAATATTTCTCTTCCTTTATATTGCCAAGAAAAATAGCTTCATAGCTGAGAAATGAGAGAATTGCTGTTGAAGTTAGATATATAATTACATGAGGGAGAGGAAAGGAAAGAATATAAAATAATAATAAAAAAAAAGTGCACTGGTATTAGGAACACTGGGTACCAACTGTCACTACAAAAATAATCCACAAAAGTTAACTAAGATAATTTTTGTACTTGTCAAGTTGTAAAGTAAGTATGAAAAAGCTTTGTGTAAAACCAAGTTAAGATTACCCTGTTAAATGAGAACGATTATCCTGATCGTACAGGATAATTTTTCTGAAGCTCCTGAAGCTGCTCAGAAAACCACATACAGCTTCATGTAACAACTTGGGCAAAAAACAGTGGATATTGCTAGACAATAAAGAAATTCACAATATTTCTGCAGACTTTTAGGAGCTATTTAAGCTGGACTCCAATTTTGTCTTTAGATTTATTTATCCCACAAGCTTGTGAACAACATTCCATATTTTCTTCTGCAAGTAGGTGGTGATATTTAGATTAGCCATTCAAGAAAACTGGAAAATATATTCAATTATTTATTTTAGTATGTATTCCTTTTTTTCCCAATTGTATTTCAACAGCATGTGTTGATTTCAATTACTATGGGAGTTTATCTTTAAATATAACGTATTGTGCGAACATACCATTGCACAGTCGTCTTCAGTATCATTCTGCTTACTTTACTACTTTAATCACCAAGTATTGAGTCAGTCACATTTAACCATATCAGATAAGTGGACTGACTGAATATTCACCAGAGCTGTACATGAAAAAGAAGGAGAAAACAAGATTTTGCGAGGTTCTATTTTCTGTTACATGGTCAGTTGTAAATGCAGATTAGGCCTACACAGACTCACTGGAATTAGTCAAGTTTTCTCTCTTGCAACAATGCCTGCATGTTTATTGTTAATGAAACCCTAAAGCATTCTTTAGAAGTGCTGCATTCTGAGTTCAAGGATGATTTAGAGGGTATTAGTGTGTGCTTTAAATTAGATTGCTGTTGGTCAACCCTAACACTTTCCAAAGATCAACTGTACATAATTTACTTCAATATATGCAAGATTATCACAGAGTATTTTAAAACTCAAGACTGCAGATTCATTTTCCCTAAGTTAGGAAGATGGAAAATGATAAGGTTGTGTTTGTTTGTTTTTTGATGAACTAAAAATAAACAACTGAGTTCTTATTTAACAAAATGTTACTGTTTGTCTAAATGTTAGCATGCAAATCTTATTGACTTTTGTGGAATTGTCACATGGTGCCATTTTAGTACATGTTGTAATTCCTTTTTCGTCTCTGATTTTTTTTAATTAAGATTCAATTCAGTTAAATCTGTGCAGTCATCCTAGCCTGGTCAACAAGGAAGCTAGGCAACTAAAACAATTCTAACGTAGCAGGATAGAGAATTAGTGAAGCAGGGAGACTGAAGATTGAGTTGAAATACTGTAAGCAAAAATTCCACATCTTAGTATCTCTGGTATGTTGTTTATTTTTGAAGTTTCATTTTTAGGTATACAATTCTTAATAATGAGAATTACAGTGAAGATAGTTTGCAATTTTTTTTTTCTGAAAATCAGAGTTCTCACATAATCTGACAGTGCATAATCATACCTGAACTTTGACTGAGACCTGTGAACCAGCTCTGGTTCTTTTATAGTGGTTGCTTTCCCATGCTGATTAGTGAAGATCTGCTAAGCATACAATAATGGGAACAATAATACCAATACACAATTAAATGAAAGGCATATCATCTGCACTTAACAATTGTGATTATTCATATTCAGAGACCAGATAGTAATATTGCATTAAAGCGTGAACGAAGAGATCAAATGAACTAAAACAGATTGAATCACAGTAATTGAAGGTGGTTATTTGGAGGCAACTGAGAAGAAAAACTTCAAACACATGGCTGAATCCTGATTTCTTACATAGGTTCAGCTATGTGCTGCAGCTTAGACTGACTGATTTATTGAGAATAAGAATGAAATTCTTAAATTATGAAGATATAAAAAAGCAGAAAAAGAAAATGAAGGGAAGATTTTTTTGTTTGTATTCTGTTGGAGGTCTTCTCTTAATTTTGCATCATAAGTATTCTGCTTGTGTGTGTCATTTATATCATGTGAAAGGTCACTAAAGAAACACTTGAACCACTTTCCCTATGAGGAAAAACTGGGGAAATCTGGGTTGAGTCAGCCATAGGGAAAATTTTGAGACCTTTTGTGGTTTGTAATAGATGAAAAGAACTAAGATCACATATATAAGAATTTAAATGTGATATTATATATATTCACACAGCAGTGGGATGTACTAATGAAGGTCGGGATCCTATTCTATCAGAATATTCACAGTGAGTTAACATTACTTCCTGCCCTGGAGAACTTAAATTCCAATTAGATAAGATAAATACTAGTGAGAATGAGAAGTACTAACATACCTTTTTAAAGTCCCTGAGTAATTTTTCTGAATAGCATCTAGGTCCCCAGCCTTCCACTTATGTTTATTGCTTACTCTATGGTCATTTTTTTTTTTTCCACATAATTTTTCACCATAATCTGTTTTTCTATTTAAAATATCATAATTCAGAACTTTCCCATAGTGTCTTAAAAGCAGTACCTGACTCTCACTGTTCATTAACGTACTTGAGTAAAGCAGAAGATGTATTAGTTCCATGTTTGAATATCTTTCCCTGGCTTGAAACCTTCTGCTTTATTTCTTCTTGAATTAAAGATCTCTGTATATAGAGATGTGTAAGTCTCATTCTTGTTCACCCTTTTCTAACTGACATTTTTTGGTTCACCTTTTCTCAATCCTAGTAAGATTTTCTGACTACAGGCCTTAGTGTTAGTAGTATTCATTTTTATTTTCAAGATCAGTATTCACTGATATTATTTACTGATATTGCACCATACCAGTAAAATTACGTATTAAGCCCTGAGATAGTCATGTTAAGTTTAGCGTAAATTATTACACAATATAACTATGAAAAAGAATTTTATGGGCATAATTTTCTGACTATAAATTTAAACACAAATAGAACTTGGATCTTAATAGTGTTAAATATGGTTACATATTTTGTCTTTCTCTGTTTGTAAATAGCCAAATATTATTTCGTATTGTAACGTAGTTTTTCAGAAAATCACAATTGTATTTTAGAGAAAGCAGGATAAAATAAATAATGAACAAAAATCTGTATAACATCTCAAAATTTGTATTTTATTTGAGCAGGTTTGTCACTGTCTCTTTTGAGATATCAGTCAAAATTGGTGTTATACTGTGTGCCATACATGCCAAATAGCAGCCTGCATAGAGAATTGTCCAGAACAAAGAAAAAGTGGATTGTTGTCATCCAATTTTATGGAAAAGCTACAAAAGAAACAAATTTAAGACAGAATTCATGTTATTTATCTCTTTATATCTGTAATGTAGCTATACACATCTGGAGTTGTTTCTTTTGGTTATTTTCATTCTTGTAGAAAGGTAAAAGATGTTAAAGATGTAATTCAGACCTTCTATTTTCTATAAAAGGCAGAGATAAATTGCTTGTTAAAAGTGACTATTTACCTCTATAGACTGTAGTTCAAGGTTAAAAGAAATGTTTCTAATCTGAAGTCATGAGAAAGATGGAAACTGGAAGACTGGCAGATGGAAAAATTGAACAGTCACATCTGAATTTCCAATCCGGTGTTCCTTCTGTAGGACCCTCTTTTAACAAAAATGAGAATGATAAGGACTGCTCCTCAGGAAACTGAAAACATATTCATTTAAATGCTTGATAAAATCTTAGGTAAATCACTGATTGCTCCTGGAGGTGTTGCTGACTGGAATGGGCTTCCTAGAGAGGTGGTTGATGCCTTAGGCCTGACTGTTCAAGAGGCATGTGGTGTTGCCTTCGCTTCGGCAACCCCTGGATAATGTCCTGTCGTAAAGTGCTCAGACGGCCCCGGCCAAATCACACGCTTTATGACACCAATGTGGTGAGCGGCAAATGGCGTTTATTGCAAGCAACACACTCTTCTTATAGTTGTCCCTTATATCACAGTGCTACCAATCACCCTTGCTACGGTTATCTGTGTCCAATAGACATGTGGCATGTCTTGTCTTGCCATGTCTCATCATGGTTTTCTTATGAGTCAAGGAGCCCCCGCAGAGGCTGATGACTGTTACAGCCCCCCTTTCACGTATTAACTAACCACGCAAGGGTCCCACACAGATTACGCCTGGTTACACCTGATGACCTTGACAGCCCCCGCTTTACGTATTTTGTTGACTACATCTCTAACTTGCGTATTTTGTTAACTACAATGTGGATAAAGCCCTTGTAAATTGGTTTTAGTTGGTTAGCCCTGAAATAATCAGGCAGCTATACTAGATGAAATTTGAATGTCTCTTCCATCTGAATTGTTCTGTTCTGTGCTGTTCTGCTTACTTGGTAGTCAGTCTAATCTCCTCGCAGTCTAGAAAGCCAATTTTATCCTTTGCTGCATCCAGAGCAGTGTGGCCAACAGTTTAAGGGAGGTGAGCTTGCCCTTCTGCTCTGCCTTGGTGACACCTCACCTGGAGTACCGTGCTCACATGTGGAGTCTTCAGTGCAGCAGATACAGAGCATCCAGAGGAAGGCTACAAAAATGATCCAAAGGTAGAACACCTCTCCTATGAGCACAGGCTGGAAGAACTGGGGCTGTTCATCCTGGAGAAGAGAAGGCTCTGGGGAGGCTTGAAAGTGACCTTTTAGTATCTAATACGGGGCTGTAAGAAAGAAAGGGACAGATGTTAGCAGAGTCTGTTGTTATAAAACAAGGAGAAATGGTTTAAAATTAAAAGGGGGAGATTTAGATTGGATATAAGGAAGAAATTTTTTTACAATTAGAATGCTGAAGAACTAGAACAGGTTTCCTAGAGATGTGGTGGGTGCCTCATCCCTGGAGATATTCAAGGGCAGGCTGGACTGGGCTCTGAGCACATAATGCTGTGGATGTCTGTGTACATTCCAGGAGAGCTGGACTGAATGTCCATTATAGTACCTACCAATTCAAGAGATTCAATGATTCTATGATTTATTTATTAATAATCTTGCACTGTAAATAAAGCATGGTAATGAGATTGACATACAGCGACATAAGGAACATTTAAAATATCATGAGAAATGACTAAACAAAATCCAGATATTTCTTAGTTTTCTGTACATTTAATTTATATTTTAAAATTCAAAAGCATGTTTTGAATGTTGTATTTCTTTCTGATTTCATATCTTAAAAGTTGAATAAAATAAAAGGTGCTGTTCTGCTTGTATTTTGAGGGGAAAAAAAAAAAAGCAGGATTAGAAGTGATGGATAAAATCTTAGAGCTATTTTCACTTAATACTGTTTTGTTTTTTTTTTTTTAATTTATTTTTTCAAACAAAGCTGTACATGTGAAAGCTCTTAAAATTGTGGTGGCTGGCTGGCAGAGCTCAGAGGATTGTCATCAGTGAGAGTCTGGTTAAAGGTCCATGAGTAGAGATATTCCCCAATTGGTGGTGCTGGGTCCAGTCTTGTTAATCTTCATCAGCAACCTGGATGAAAGGATAGAATCTATCCACAGCAAGTTTGCTGATGATACAAAGCTAGAAAGAGTGGCTGACACACCTAAAGGCTGTGCTGCATTTCAGCGAGACCTGGACAGACTGGAGAGTTGGGCAGGGATGAATATGATGAGGTTAAACAAGAACGATTGTAGAGTCTTGCATCTGAGATGGAATAACTGCATGCTTCAGTAGAGTTTAGGAGATGACCTGCTGGTGAGGAGCTCTGTGGAGAAGGGCTTTGGAGTCCTGGTGGATAACAGGTTGGCTATGAGCCAGCAGCGTGCCCTTGTGTCCAAAAAGGCCAATGGGATCCTGTGGTTCATTAAAAAAGCATGTCCAGCAGGTGAAAGGAGGTGATCCTCCCCCTCTGCTCTGTCCTGATGAGGCCACATTTAGTCTACTGCATCCAGTTCTGGGTACTCCAGTTCAGAAAAGACAGGGATCTCCTAGAAGGCATCCAGCAGAGGGTCACAAAAATGATAAAGAGCCTAGAGCAGTTCCCATATCAGGAAAGGCTGAGTAACCTGAGTCTGTCAGCCTGGGCTGACAGTTTACCTGACTGAGAGTTTATAAATATCTAAAGGAAGTTGGGAGGCAAATGGATGGCGTCAGGCTTTTTTCAGTGGCGTGTGGCATTAGGACAAGGAGCAATGGCCTGAAACTTGAATGTAGGAAGTTCTTTACTAACATGCAGAACTTCTTCATGGTAAGGGTGATGGAGCACTGGAGTGGAAGCACTTGCCCAAAGAGGTTGTGGAGTTTCCTTCTATGGGGATATTCAAGATCCATTGGATGCCTACCTGTGTGACCCGTTGTCGGGAATCTGCTTTAGCAGGGAAGTTGGACTTGGTGTCTTGAGATCCCTTCCAACCCCTGCAATTCTGTGATGCTTTGAATGCTATTGACTATAGCAATCCATCTGAATGTTCAGAATTTACACTGACATATTTATCAACTAATCACAACAGTTAGAGTTAAGAAGATGATTGTTGTTCCCTATAGTACGTTTCCAAGTAGCAATATTGTATAGTGCTAGTTATATTTACTTAGCATGCCTTTAAAAGATATTGCTTTTTCCTTCATCATCTATATTGCACAATGCACTAGATATGACATGGTATACATGCATGGAGTTCTGCATTTTTTTCCTCTTTCAATTACATGCTAAAATATGTTATCAATTTCTTAAAATATTTTATTGATGATATAAAAACATATTCCTGATCCTACATGTCCTTCGAATATTACTTAGGTGTTAAAGTTAATATATTAGCTAGATTAATTTCCTTATCAATTTTTCATCAAATTCCTGTTAAAATAGGTACCTACACAGTGACAGAAAATATGAAAATTATTCTGACATGTGTCAGTGTTGCTATGTGAGAAGTATGGGTACATGATGAAGTGAATAGAAAAAGGTTAATATCTGCTATAGAGTGAAGACTGAACTGGAAAACTGTTTTCACCACAGTTGTCAAAGGAGCAGAAAGAGGAGTAGTAGAGGGTCTAGCATTCTGTATTTAACCATACTACCTGCTGTGTTGCAAGAACTTCTTACTATGTTAAAGTTAACAGTTGTATGGCTTAAGAGCAGGTCTGGATACTGATGCTGTAGCCTACTGAACATGCAATACTGTTCAGAAATGCAATGATTCTTCCCTCTCTGTAGCATTTGCAAGCAAAGGCCTTGAGTTTTCACCCTGCCAATTCAGCTATGGGCTAAGGAAATTAAGTAGATACCAAATACATATAATATTCTAATGGTGATACCTGTATAATCAATTTCCAAGCATTTTGATATCTAATACAAGTCATTAGCATATGCATGACTACACCAAGTTACAAAGGTCAGTCTTTGAAAGTGAAGTTTTTAATAGGAACACATACTTATTGGACTGTAGTCACTGGAGGACAGTATTAATAGTCACTAGAGGTCAGTACAAACACAGAATTCTCCAGGTTCAGCAGTTTTTCCCGAAGATGGCAGTGGTACCCATGCAAACCATAAGCTTGGATGCACAGCAGTACAGAGGTCCTGTAAAAACTCCCACATGTGAATGAGATGGGGCTTCAAAACATTTGATTTATATCCCATGGGGACGTTGGAATCCATGAGACTTCTTTTTTATTCTTTGTGATGATTCATTACGTACTTTTGCTTCATCCCTAGCACCTTACCTGGACTTCTTTCCTGATGCAGTTCTTTTCTTTAACAATCTTCTTTGTCTTTCCACCTATAGCAAAAATAATTGGTCTTCTATAATGTTTCCTCTTCTTCCCTCACTCATTTAAGTCTAGATTCACAACAGTTTCTTGTTCTTAATTGAAATACATATAAATAGTTTTTATTATTTATTCAGTTCTGGGTTGAGTCATAATTTTTTACAAAATGTTTCACTTGTTCATTGTTATGTCTAAGATGAATCAGTGCCAAGGGCAAAAATATATTGGTATTTATTTGAGTCCTAGGAGAGAGTGCTGGTGGTTTTGTTTGTTTCCCCCCGGTAGGAAGTTACCATACAGTAGAAAATAGTGTGCAGAGTTGACAACCATAAAATGTGGATTCCAATACTATTTTTGTTATCGACTAATTCTGCTTCCTCAGGAAAGCTTTTAACCTTTCTGATCTTCACTCTTTCCTCTTCTAAAATGTGAACATCAATCCCCAGCTTGGAGAATTGCTAGTGAGGTCTCCAGAGAGAATATCTAAAATACTACAGCATTTTGAAGAGTCACTATGTCCAACTAATCTTGCATATAGAATTTACTGTTAGTTCACTAACAGGAGAGATCAGCAGTACATCCAGATATCTATTTATATGTAAACTTTGTAAATATTATCCTGTATTTTTCTATATTTAGCTCTTTTGCAAGAGGATTATTAAATCATCATGTTCAACAGCTTCAGTGATACTGACTTATAGATGTCACATGTTTCTCTGTGTAAATGTGAGTATTCATGATAGTTGTAGCATTTAAATTGTCAATATTCATTTTTGTAGTGTGTCTAAATAATCTTAGTGCAAAAGAAGAAATAAATATGGTGGAAAAAGAAAGAATTCAAATGTACTATTCATTTCTTAATAGAGCTTCAGATTCAGATATTCTGTATTCTCTGATATATTTCACAAGTGAAAGTAGGAGAAAAATCCAAGAAATTTTTATAAGAAAATGTAAAAATCTCTAAAACACACCAAATACTGATAAAATCTTCAACATCTATAATATGTAAGAGTAAAGAAGTTAGAAATGTTACATTAACTTATTTAAATGTTGAAACAGATGTATTCTTGTTATTGCAGAACTACGAGAGGCATGTGTTATTAAAAAAAAAAAAAAAAAACAAAAAAACTTCACATGTAATTATTTTCTACTGTTTTATAACTATAAATAAAATTACCGAACATCTATTAATTTAACACAACCTTTCCAAGAAAATAAATAGAAATAAGGATTTTTATTCTTCCTGGTTAAAACAAAAGGAAAGTCTTATACTGGACAGGTAGCATTGCCTACACAGAGCATGTGACATGGTTTGGCTTAAATTCACAGTCAAAGTCATGGATGTCAAAATTTTTTTTTTTTTTTTTCTATTATATGCAAGTTGGAAAGAACATGCTTTCATTTCTGAAAGAAAAGAGAATTACTCTTTCAAGAAATGTGCAAATACAACTTTTGATATTGTGTTCTATGGTAGAACCTCCTAAGGAATATTTACTAGTGTAGTAGTTTTATTAACTAACAGTCTTGGCATATTTAGTCTCTCCATGTGGCATTTTTTTGTATGGAAACATAAATTGAAATTGTAATACTTTCCTTTTTTTATATAATGGAAATATTGATTTTTTTTTTTTCTTTTTCTGTTTTCTCTTTTCATTCCTGACAACCAAGAGGATATTAAAATTTATACACTAAGATTTTATTGTAGTCTGGATTACTCTGTGGTTAGCTTTCAGATCACTTTGGTAGTTGAAGATCTCCTCAATGGATTAATATCCATGTATTGCCTAAAATTACTCTGAATACTGATATTATTTGATATATTTCATCCTTCAGTTGCACAGAGATATGCACTTCTCATTTATGACTAAAAACGTATACACCATTCCATGAGAAAAGTATTAGGAAAAAAAATTGCAGGACAGAAAAACATATATCTGATATAAGTAGACAGACTGTGCTACTGATCTTTCCACAGTAGAATTTTCCTACTTTTTTTTTTTTTTTCTTTTAATAGTGGGAGTACTTATTTAGATAGTTAGTTTGGTTTCTTTTTTATGTTTCTGGGTGTGGCTTTTAAGTATTAATTATTTATCTGTATTTTCCCCAATATAGAATTTTACTTTGTTACTTTGTTACTTTGCTCATTTAATGTTAGGTTCTCGTTGTTCGTACCCAAATTTTCTTGGTGCAGATGTCAAAATTCTGTTCTAGGGTTCATCTCGGATATGTTAGATAATATTATCTGAAGAATTCTGCTGAAACACAGCAAAAACGCACAAAAACAGGAGACAGCTGGAATACATTGAGAATGGAATGGAAATTAAAAGTTCATTTGGAAGAGACCATCTGAGTTCATCTAGTCCAACTATCTGACCGCTTGAGGGTTAACCAAAAATAAAGCATAGTACTGAAAGCAGTCCAAATGACTCTTGAACACTGACAGGAGTGGAGCATCGACCAACTTCTTTCTCCAAGTGAGAAACAAGATTTGCTATTCTGTACCTCATGCCTCAACAGTGATAGACTTGTTATGAGCGTGAAAGCTAAGGGAAGCCTTAGCTGAAGTGACCATGAAATGGTGCACTAGATATTATGAAGAAGTCCTTTATTGTGAAGGTGGTAAGACACTGGAACAGGTTGCTCAGAGAGGCTGTGGATGCCTCCTGCCTGGAAGAGTTCAATATCAGGCTGGATGGGGCTTTCAGTAACCAGGTCTAGAGGGAGGTGTACTAGGGAGATTAGAACTAGATGATTGCAAAGGTCTCTTCCAACCCAAGCCATTCTATGATTCTGTGATTTGACCATGCAGAGTTGAAGATCCTTAGGGCAGTGAGAAGGATGAAAACTCAGCTAAAATCCCTGGACTTCATGACAACAAGCTATTTCAAGGATCTTCTTAGGTACAGTTTGATGGGATAAGGCCCTGGAGGGAAGAGAGACTCAAGAAAATCATTAAGAAGTCAAACAAAAATGTCAGAAGGTTTGCATGGATGATCGAGGAGCTCCTGACTAAACTTGAACATACATAAGAAGGCTACAGAGGGTAGAAGCAATTATGGATAACCTGGAAGAATAACCTGATAGCCTGAGATGCACCCATGAGTGCTGAGGGAGCAGGTTTATGTGATTGCAAGCCCATTCTCAATAATCCTCGATCCATTGTGGCAACTGGGAGAAGTGTCTGAAGATTTGGCAACTTTGTTGAACCTGGGTATTTTCAGTAAGTTTGCTTTTCTTATTTTAATGTTGTAGCTTAGCTAGTTTTATCCAACATTTATCCTGCTGGTGTTCCTTTAACCCTGGTTTCAACAAAGCATTGAGATACATTCAGAAATATCATTAACTTCATTGAAATCAATCTTGATATCATAATTTATTCTGAGACCTGATCTTTTTCTTTAATTTACTCCTTCATTTCACTATTCCTTTACAAAGCATTTTCTCTGAACTGTGCTGTTACAGGCGTTAATGAGAAATGAATGGCCTATGACACTTGTTACAGTAAGAAACAGTATAGAGCTGAGTTAACTCAGTTTTCAGGACAGCTTACTTTTCTCTGTTATATGGTTGATAACAATAAATACATTTTTATTATTCTTCACCATTACCTAAATACTTAATCTCTGTACTTGCAGACTATAAAGCAGTTACTTAATACTGAGTATGATCTAAATCTATCCCTCCTCAATAAAAGTGTCCAAACTTTACTTTCTTTTTAAATATGATAGTTGTATTATACAATTTTTGAACTAAATTGAGTGGCACATGAGATACCTAAATAGCCAGATTTTATCCATACTGAGGTTTTCTGGAAATTTTCTTTAAAGTTTGTACTTGTAGTAGATTCGATTAACTTTGGGTCTGAGTCAGTATGGCAATATTTATTTCTCAGTTTAAACCTACGAACACAATCAGGGATTTTGCCAGTAATCTGAGAACTGGGAGAACTGCACTCTCAAAAGGTCATACTCAGATGGTCACTCAAATACAGACTCATAAGGTGTAATTTAGAACCAACTTTTTACATTCAAAATCCCCTGATGATGTCTAATCCCTGAGTTATCGAACACTCTCTCTTCAGTGTGACTATTGCATCTGGCAGTGTGGTCCCTACACTCCTCTGCTTAATTTTCTTTATCCTAACACGTGTTTAAAAATTAAATCCTTCTTCATGAGACCTTGCTTGATATACATGAGTTCCAGAAGGAATGTAAATAGGTATATCTGTCTCATTCATTTTGTCATGCAATTATATTATTACCAATGCTCACTGAATTTCAAATCCCTACCTTTGTATGATCCCAGGGCTCTCTGATTTGAAACCCTTCTATGACAGTCCCTCAGCCACTGTCAGGTATTCTGACAGTGCCTCAATGGTGCTGAATTTGGTCCATTTTATGCACAATGATACAGCAATGTGTTACTGTCTTCTGGGAAGCTGGATTTCTGTTTATAATCCAGTGAATGTCACTTTCATTCTTAACCATTCATTCTGACTTTTTTTTTTTTTTTTTTTTTTGTGAATCTCTCTCCAGGCTTGTAAGTCTTATTATATCCTCTACATGGATGTTTGGCATTTAAGGCTGGAATATGAGTTTTTCCAAGTGGCAAAGATGCTAATTTATTCTCATTTCAGTTTTTTTTTTTTTTTTTCTTCATTCTGTAATGGAAGTAACACTATTATCTCAGAAATATTTTTTAGATTATGAGATGTTCAGACACTAAAGTGGTGAAGCTGTGTAAGTTTCTTAATTAGAGAATAAGATGTTTTTGTCCAGTTTCCAACGTATCTGAATCAAGAACTTGCTTAAAATTAAAGCTGAATTGTACTCACAGCTGTTAAACACCAAACTGTTGTTTCTTTTTGCATTACTATGGACCCAAAGTTAAGTCTCAGAGAGCTTGATTATTTCTCTTAGGCACATTCTTGATTCCTAAACTGCATAGAAACTTAAAACTGAACAGTAAAAATGCTAAGTACGCCCTGTAGATTTATTGGACTGTTTTTCCATAAGACTGGAAAGCTGACTCTGGCATGAAGGCCTGTTTGCTTAATTAAATCTTCTAATGTGTAAAACTGCTTTATGACTTTTACATAACTAATAAGCTTATGTTCTTCAGATAATTTTTCTTCAATATTATTGAGTAATTAACATTTAATTCTAATCAAATCCCATAATTTGCTGTTATGATTACCATAGAGATCCAGTTCCAGAATGCTCAAAGCAAACTGTCTTGCTCTGCTAAACAGGTACTGCAGATCAGTAATGCTGCCCCAGAAGATTTTCTATGTGTATTCAATTAAAACACAAAGTTTCTCCCTAATTTATAGAAGTAGATGCCTTTCATATTGGATAAATGGTTTTAGGTTGGATTAGTTCAAATTTCAACACCTCTATTAAAATACAGAAAGACTAAATAGAAATGTGGATGTAATTCCTTGCTCTCTCCCTCCCCAGACAGTCTAATGTGGAACTAAACTGCAGTACGAGTACATAGCAGTACTTATATCTGGCATAAAACATTGCACAAAGATAAGCAGAATGCCTCTTTTTTCTTTTTCTGAAGATTTTTTTCTGTTAAAAATGCAATGTTTTGTAAACCTAAATTTTTACAACTGTTGCTATAGAAAATATACCATAAACAGAAAATTGTAGTTTCTAAAGAAGAGGATGCTCAGCAGAGACCTTGTTGCTCTTTACAGCTTCCTGGAAGGAGGTGAGATGGGGATCAGACTCTTCTTCCAGCTAACAGAGATAGTATGAGAGATCATGGCCTTAAGTTGTACCAAGATTCTAGGAAAGATTTCTTCTCAGTAAGAATGGTAATGCATTGGAACAGTTTGCCCAGGAAGGTTGTGGAGTCACCATTCCTGGAGAAGTTCAAAAAGAGGGAAGAAGCGGCACTGAGGGACATTGTCTAGAGCAGTCACAGACATAGGTTGAAGGTTGGACTAGGTGATGTCATTTTTTTTCCAACCTTAATATTTCTGTGATTTTATGATTCTCTGAAATCAACATGTGCATTTCCTTCTAACTGATAAAGTGAGGAAGCAGGCCCAAAGTAATCTGAAGCTAGCAGATGTTTAAGAGTGTTTGAACTGACTCAGCAGAAACTGGACAAACCAATTTTTCCCATATCTCTTAGGCTTTGTGGGGAACAGCTTGAGCTTCAGTATTTGTAATACTTTGTAATGTTTACTAGGCAAGTGTTCATTAAGAGCTATAGATAATGTTGCTTGTAAAGATCTGGGGCTGGGATGCCTGGAAGATCTGAGTCTACAAAACTAGGGGAAGTCTTCCCTCCAGGAGTGGGACCGAAACACTGAATGCCCCAGTCTTGTTGTTCTTACTGGTACCTGAGGCATGAACACGTCTGCCTCTGGGACTGACTCAGGCCTGCTGTGTTAACAACTCTAGAGAAGCCTGCTCCAGGGAAGATTGCATTTCCTGCAATGTAGAGGTAAGCTTTGAAGCCTCAAGTAATAGAGGTTGAAATAGGTCTGAATTCTTATTTCCACAGCAGGAAATCCAGGTGCTCTGTGGACAGCATGGATCCCAGTGCTCCCAAGTTCATTGCAACAATTCCCAACTAGAGCCACAGGGATTTGTATCTAGGGGCAGTCATTGGGCCAGGGCTGTTAGAAAGCCTTGCTCCAGTAATTTCTTATCTGCCATTAACAGTGAATTGGCATGGCAACGGCACTGCACAGCTGTGCTGTCTGGAAACCATACTTCATTTCAGAAGTATTTTCCTCCAGTTTTCCTTGTTAGTGAGGGTGGAAATAGAAGAAAAATGCAAGATGCATACAAGTGCCCATTCACCCATTAGAGACCTTACAGCAACCCTACAAAGGAGCTCCTAGTTTATATACGACTGCTTCATACAACAATGTTGTATAGGCAATCAGTTATAGTTTCAGTAGCACTCTCTTCTTTCTGTCCTTGTTTTCCTTTTCCATTTTCACTGAAAATTCTTTCAGACAGGCGTTAATCATTCAGCATATTTTGCAAAGTGATGCATATACTTACACTTTTAACTAGGCAAAAAACAAAAGTGGCATCTTGAAAGATTTATTGAATAAGGCTATAGCATAAGAACATTTTCCTCAAGGAGGATGAAAATAGTTAACAGAAAAAATCTCATTTAAACTTACTAGATCGTAAGATAATTCCCATAACTGTGAGATTACTGACACCAGTGTGTATATTGTTCTTTTAATTGTTTGCTAATTAGCAGTTCTGGAGCAGACCAGATTGCTGTTTGGCAAGCTGCACTGTGGCATAGTTTTGGCTCCCCTTTTCTCCTACACTCCATCTGTTCTTCCCCTCTTTCCTTCCATTAGCTGTGAGTAGGGGAGTGTGTTTGCTCATGGATTCAAATGAAAAAGCAGATTTCCCCAAGAAGAAATCTGACCTGACCATTTTGGAATTTTAAAGCACAACTGAAGAAGAGTGGTTCTTTTTTTTCCTTCTTTTTTTTCTTCTTTTTTTTCTTCTTTTTTTTCTTCTTGGTGTGTTTCCTAAAGAAATATTGAACTAAAATTATTAGTAATTATAATTAATAACCTGTACTCCTTGTCTTCAAAGTTTCAAATCAGAGAAATATGCGGACCAGAGAAATGAGCAAAGAAATAACATCTCAGATAAAGGAGAAAAAAAAAAGACAGAAACATGAATAATAATAAAAGTAATCATCAGAGTAACAGTCTAGGTTTGTTTCCACTTTCTGTAACCACCAAGCAGTACGCACATGAGAAAAAGTAAAAATGATTAAAAGGAATTAAATAGAAGCAGCAGCAACTTCTCTGAATAAGCATGAACAATCACTGACACGAAACAAGTCTCTGCTGTCATTCCATGTCATCTCAGTCATTGCTTGAAATGTAAGCATTTAATTTACAGCCCAGAAGCCCAGTTATTATTCTCTGAGATCACACAAAGATCTGGCATAAATGGTGTGTGCTTGACCTGAAGTCTAATTCTAAAGATGTAAATAACAGTCTGTTGAAGATGGACATATAAGTTACAATATTTAAAACTGTGTCTCCCAATCACTTGCCATGAAATTTATGTGATTTTTTTTTGTTCCTGGTCTTCATTATGATTAAGATGTTGTAGACTTGAATGAAATCAACAAAGGGAAATACATTTGGATGTGTCACAATATGGTTTCTATAAATATGTAGTAAAGAAAGATAGATGTAATACCAAAATTACTTTCTCTTCCTTATAAAATTGTTTACATCTTTGTTATGTTTGGCATGATAAAAGTGGTACTTGATGTCTTTTAGCTAATGGGTGACTTATATTTTTTACTTTTCCCAAACGAAAGTATTATACATTAAAAGGTTAATGACAAAGTAAGATGATTGGTGTCAAAATCAATGGTGGATGAAAAGCTTGGCGTAAGCCAGCAGTGTGCTCTTGCAGCCTAGAAGGCGAGTGGTGTCCTGGGCTTCATCAAAAGAGGGAAGGCCAGCAAGAAAAGGAAGATAATTGCCCTCCTTTGCTCTGCCCTTGTGAGGCCCCGTCTGCAGTACTGCATACAGGTCTGAGGTCTCTTGCACAAGATGCATGTGGAGCTGTTAAAGTGGGTCCAGAGGAGGACCAAGAGGGCTGGAGCACCTCTCTTCTGGAGGACAACTAAGGAAGTTGGGCTTGTTCACTGTGGAGAAGGCTACAGGGAGACCTCATTGCAGCTTTTCAGTGCTTCAAAGGAGCTTATAAACAGGAGGGAGACTGAGTTTTTACACAGGCAGATAGTGATGAGGGGGAAGAGTTTTAAAATTAAAGAGGTGAGATTTAATTAGATGATAGGAGGAATTTCTTTACTTAGAGTATGATGAGGCACTGGCACAGCTGCGCAGGGAGCTGGGAATGTTCTATCATTGAAAGTGATCAAGGCCAGTCTGACGGATCCTGGGCAGCCTGAGTTGGTGGAGGGCATTCTGACCACAACAGAGGGTTGGAACTAGGTTATCTTTAAGGTCCCTTCCAACCCAAGTCATTCTGTGATTTTTATGAAATGTAAAACAAGCAGAAAATCTGAGGTACTGGGATTTGTTTCCTTTGTAGAAATGGCAACTGTCTGCAGAATTTGTTCTTCTGTAATTGCACTGCTCTTTGTAAGCCTTGAGGTGCCACATCAAATACTGAGCATGACTTCTCTTAATAAGTTAAACAGAAACTGTGGGTGAGGAATGGTTTTTCTAGCACCTAGAATTCTGCAGGTCTAACCAGATAGCTATTGGAAGTTGTATTCCTCAAATGAATTGTGTTTCAGAGTTATTTCAAGGATAAAGAACACAGCAGTGTTAGCACTTTTTTACAAATGAAATGTAATTCACTGCTGTGGATTGCACATTTATTTTTGTTCTGCTGCCTGTCTCACACAGAACATCAGGCTTGTAATAGCGTTTGCATATATACAGATGATATACAGATGTTAGATCTTTAAGATCATACTTTGTCATGCTGCGATTTTTTTTTAGACCTTAGTATGCAATTTAATCTAAAAAAATATATACATATATCAACATCCAACTACAGATTCAAAAGATACTTGTTAATCAGTGTGTTTTTTTTTTCCTTTCAATTTCATTTTTACTTGATTCAATTTGATTCTCAGCAACAGTGTTGGAATTCTGGCTGTACCAAACAGAGATTATTAGCATCTTGCTGTGTAGTTGACTTTGGGGAATTCATGGTTCCTATATAATGAAATATACTTTAAGCTTCTCCAGTGTCAAGTGGTTGTGACCATGACTAATGAATTCAAATTGTTGAATGGCTTGGGAAGGTTTTTATATTTTGTTACAGAGCAGAGGGTTACATTTTACTTTTAAAGAGCTGTTTGCAGATTTTTAGGAAACCAAAATTAGATTATCAGACACTGCATGTAACATATATTTCAGTATGCTCTGAATGCCAACATGGCATTCTACACGCAGTGGAGCTGATCATTAGATATTCTACTACTTTCATTTTTGGTGCTAGCCAGTTGTCTAGACCCTCATTGTTGTTTTCTACAGCACTTCCTTATTTCCCATATTTAATCAGGTTTTACAGTTAGCTGTTACTAAATAGAGCTACTCTTGAGAAATTCTCTCTTCCTAGACAAACATGAAAGATAGGCATCTAAACTGCTCTGTTTACATCTGTTCATTGTTTGTAACAACATCTTCCCTGAGATACCACAAAATAATCTGTAATATCCAATAGAAAATTTAAAATATATATATAATTTATTTTCTCTAGGATAAATATACAATTTAATATGCCAATATTCTCAGTAATGATATTTTTTTCCCTACAGTTTCCTGTTTCTCCTGTTCCCTATTCAATATGTGTGTTAAGCCAGTAAGCAACATCATAAAATGCTACAGGCTTAAATGCCTGCCATATGCTCATGGAGCACAGCTGTTCCTGTTGTATCAGAAAACAAAAAACAGTATTGCTTCAATTTTCATTGCCTAGAAAAATAAAGTTCTGTCCAGAATATCAGTGACTTAAAATTAAGGATGATGTAGGTGGGTATAAAATAGACAGGAAATTTATGTAAAGGTTTCTTAAGACATTGATGTGATGCCTCTTGAGCCACCTCTTCTCCAGGTTGAGAAATCCCAGCTCTCAACCTTTTCTCATAGGAGAGGTGCTCTGGTCCCTTCAGCATCTTGGTGGTTCTCCTTTATACTCCAGTATGTCTCTTCTGTTGGACAGCCCAGAACTGGATGCAGGACTCTACGTGCAGCCTCACCAATAGGTGAGCAGAGAAGGATCACCTCTCTTGACCTGCTGCCAATACTTTGCCTAATGCAGACAAAAATATTTAGTCTTTCTAGAGTCAAGTGTTCTGACTCTAGATGTACATGTAGAACTTGTACACCGGCATATCCTGTTGCCTGTGGCAGTTCCTCCCCACGTGCAAAGACTGTGCTTTTCCTTTCTGAACATCATAAGATTCCTGTCAGTCCATTTGTTCATTCTGTCAGGGTCCTTCTGTATTGCTTGGTGGCCCTCTGCTAAGTCACTCTGTTACTGTACTTTTCTGTAATTCATGAATTTACTGAGGCTGCCAGATGATCAGTGAAGAAGTTAAACAAAACTGGACCCAGTCTTTGTGCCAGAAGTCTAGTTCCAAAATTGGTGTCAGTAGAGATTTAGGCTTGTACTAGTATCAATGAACAACATTTGATTGTGCAATTACCAGCAGATCTCCATGAACGTAACTTTATATCTTTCTGTTAATTTGATATCAAAATTATCTAGTTCCTCTGCAAATAGAAGTACCAAAAGTCGTATATAGTGCTAAGGATTGTTTGAGAGGTCTAAGGAAGCATTTTAAAGCAAAAGTCTGTTTATAGGGCTGAGCACTACTGATAGATTCATTCAAACAGAAATCCATCAAAGGCTTTGCACTCAGAGTATACAGATTTTTTATTTGCACTAGATTTTATTTTAAGGAAACATGCCTCATGAAACTCAAGATATATGTGTTTGTCAGAGAATTTAGTTCTAGCCATTTACTGCAGATTAAGAATCAGATTAAGATTGAATTACAAACAAAATCCAGCTGGATGGAAGGATGGAAGTGAAAAACTGGGTCATATTGACAGCTTTGACCAATGATTATCTGGATAAACACAATAATCTAAACAGAATATCATTGTTTAGATATGTCCCTAAATACTGTATCTGGAATGATTTTAATACTGTTGCCTGTTTAATCAACTACTATAGCCACTCAGATAACCATCTGCCTTAAACACATGCTATGTATCTCACAGTTGGTTTATAAACTCAGTATGCTCAACATTTTGTTAATCTGAAAATATAATGTCTATGCGAATGGTTTATTAGCAGCTGAAAGCTAGAATATGGCTGAGTTTGCCTTGTTTTCTAAAGTTTGTGGCATTCATATCTTCTGAAGAAATTTACGTACCCACCTTTGCCCTAAATAACCTGCTGTGTAGCCAAAATGTATTGAATTCATTTGGAATTATACATATTTCTCAAGGACATTTTTCTTTGTTAATTAAAAGTTTCTGAGCAAAGACCAGCTTATTCTGAATATTAAGAAATATACAGAATATATAGAGAAACATAACCTTGTCTCTATTCCCAAGAAGTCAAAAATGCAGAGTAATATATTGATTTCATAAAGCAGGTACAAATGTTCTATAACAATGAGACTAGTCAAATGGAAAAGTCTAAACAACATGTTATTCTGTCTAATCCATTGATAATGTTCCTTTTAGCTGGAATGATCTTGAGAAATTAATAAGAATAATGACATTTATATTTTCAACTGAATATTACTGAAGAAATAAAGGAATTACCATGGGAAAGAAAATGTTGTTTAATAAGGTGTAATTTCTTTTCAGAACTCAATTTATTAAAACAGTCTTTAGAAATTTACTATACATGAAAATGCAGTCACACAAAGCATATTTTTCAATGGTCTCTTTCGTATTTGTCTTCCACAACTCATTGTTAGTAGTATATATACACCTTAAGCAGAACCTGAAGTGTTTACTGACTGCACAGTGGATTATAATGACTCAAAATCAATTCTTGGTTTCCAATTAGAGTCAATTGTGGAGATTATTTTGGTAATAGAAACTAAAAGGAAATGGCATAATGACTCGCTCAGGGATTTTAAATACTCCATTAAAAAATCTAGCTTTATAACCATAAATCATCACAAGATAAGTTCCATTGCAAATGAAGAAAGAAACACTCTTTCATTAGTTGAAAGAGAAGAAATAGGCAGTGGCATAGTAAACAATCTCTTCATTCATGAGAATCATAGAATCAGAATTGCTGAATGATCTGTGTTGAAAAGGACCTCAAAGATCAGCTAGTTTCAACCCCCCGGTACGTGCAGAGTTGCCACCACCAGACCAGGATGCCACATCCAGCCTGGCCTTGAATGCCTCCAGGGATGGAGCATCCACAACCTCCTTGGGCAACCTGTTCCAGTGTCCACCACCCTCTTTGTAAAAACTTTCTCATAATATCTTACCTAAACCTCCCCTGTCTCAGTTTAAAACCATTCCCCCTTTCCTATCACTATCCACTCTCGTAAACAGTCATTCTCCCTCTTGATTATATGCTCCCTTCCTTTCCCCTTTTTAAGGTGAGTTAAACTCTTTTGAATTCCATCTAGCCCATACAATTACCAGTATTTTGTATCTCAGAGTCTGGGGAAAAGTAATATTCTCTTGTTCTTATAAACATCTAAATCAGATCTATTCTCCAAAGCATTAAATTTTACACGCAATCTATTGTTTGTTTTTCTTAATGGTAACATAAAAGTACTAATCATTTTTAGATCAAAATCTAAAATAAGACAAATTATGTCTTAAAGTGATTACTACACTCAACTATGAAGGAGGCCCAGCTGACTATCTCTGGTATGGACATCTGATCTGGGAGTGTCTGGGATAAGCTGGTATAAATTTTCACCACAGTGACAGTACAAGAGTATTTAATTCTTGTAGGACCAATTACATCTGATAATTAACAAAGTGAATGGAAGCCCTGTAGGGAGGAAGCAATATCTGAACAGGGAGAAAAACTGGGGAACTTAAAAATATCTGATAGGTCAGAAATGACTACTCTGAATAAATGAGGAGAGGAAGTAATAGAAGAAATGTTAGAGGTCATGCTGGAGAAGTGGTAATATTGTACCCTTGACAGTTGGATAGTCATTAAAAGCATTCATTCATCATTTCTATTTAATCACAGCACCTGAAGCATTGAAGTAAATGTCAAAGTAAACTTTAAAATTAAGTTAAATGCAGATGGTTGCGCGACCTGTCCCATGCAGCCTGTGAGGCCAATTAGCACAGACATAAAATTAATAGATCAACTGATTAAAATGTCTCTGTTTAACGTAATTCATTGAAGATAAAAAGAAAGAACTAAAATCCTATATTTTTAATTTTACCTAAAGAAATTATTGCTATCTGTGGTTTCTATGCACTGTAATTTGAGATATATTAAAATTAATAGGAGATATATATTTTATAAAAGAGCCTTTTCTGTATTCCACTGTTTATTTTCCTATAGATACGTCATTTAAGATAGTAAATTTTATTTAACTTAGTTTCCATACAGTCATTGACATTCATAGATGGATACTTATTCAGGTAGTTCTGTTGTTCATCACTGTCAAGTCTGTTATACTAAAATTAACTGCAAATGCAAAGGCAGAAATGGGAGGCAGAAAGGGCAATTAAACTCTAAATGTGCAAGCATCTCTACCAGGGATTGGCATGTGGAAACTGTAGAAGACTATATAATACAAGGGAGTCTATTACCCTCGTAAGTTATCTCTTGATTACCTCCAGATGTTTCAGGTTTGTGAATTTACACTTGAAATATATGGTTTTGCATTAGTATTTTAATGCATTCAAATGTTGTGCCATACAAAAATTGGTTCATGAAATAACTTGTTAACCAGTATCCTGGAGCAGCAAATACAGAATTCAAAAAAAGCTCAGTAGTGTATACATCAATCACAGGCTAACATCTTTAAAAGGATTGGCCTGTAAATGATTTTTTAGGACTGCAGGATACATCTACATAGTGCAAATGAGAAAAAAAAAAAAAAAAAAAAAAAAAACACAACCTAACCTTTCAGAGACATTAAACAATCAATCAGACAGCATAACTTGGGATCATACTCTTATATCCTAGTACTATGTGGAATTAAGTATCTTATGTCTTCAGGTCGGTTAAACTTATTAAAAAGAAAAAAAAACAAAGCAAACATGCACATAAAACCACATACAGAAAACCATTCTGAAGCACTGAATTATAAACATGTTGGAACAAGAAAGAAAAATATTTAAAGTTTGTCAAATTTGCAACGAAAAAATGAAATTAGACTACATTACCTTTTTTTTGTAAAACTAAGCCATTCCTTAGCCCTTCCTTCCTCACCACATTTACGCTCATTCACCTTCTCACAAGCAATCATTTCAATGCACTTGTGCTAACAACTAGAGATGTCATATATACCCTAATCCTGAATTAATCCTGGATTCATAAACCTCCCACTCAGAAAAAGGCAAAGGAGAGAGAATCAAACAGGATCAAGAATATTTTTTATCTGTTTCTAGTGCTCCAATAATTATAATGTAACTACACATTCAGGGATTTCTCATAACTGATCATAATGAAACATGCAGCAATTTTTTTGTGTCTGTGATTTGTATGGGAAACTGATTCCTTACCTTATATCTCACTGCTGTTTTAATGGCTGTTATGAGGAATATACTTAATCTAAGATCAAATATAGTGATAGTCTAGCTGTTGGTCATGATTTTGTGGAAAACTCAGCACCTCAGACATTAATGTAATCTGTGATAATATCAAAACTGTAGTAACTAGCATAGCTATAAATTACAATTGAATTTACATTTTCTTTCTAAAAATGAAATGCGAGTCCCTTTAATTATAATTTAATAATGACAGATGGCAATTTATCAAAATGTTTTATAAAAAAATTCCGGTACTTTTTTGTTGTTAGTTTTTCTGTATGTATGTTCTGTGTTCATCATATCTTGTATTTATTTTCCATCAGGGTATTTAGGTACCTGGAAGTTTATGGGCATTAGATTTTTTCCTTCAGACATTCATAGAATAGCAAAGCCAGTGTAACTTACAGGGTTCAGAATTTAGGGTTGGTGCTGATTCTTAGCTATGTTGAGCCTCAGAAAATCTTTCTATGTGTGTCTGGCTCTGAAAGAGAACATAATATATACGATACCATATTAAACTATGGGCAGTGAAGTGTCTGTTCTGCACATGCTCTGCTTACAGTAGAATAAATTTCTTTAGAATACATTAATTCCCTTGCTGCGAATAGAATGACATTAACAGTTATGCTGGCCAGCATTTTGTGTGTTCAGGAAATGGTATACTGGGATCTTTTGCAGTGTCCTAAAACTTGAACGTATGAAGTTCTGTACTAATATGTGGAAGAAGTTCTTTATGATAAGGGTGATGGAGCAGTGGAACAGATCACGCAGAAAGGCTGTGGAGTCTCCTTCTATGGAGATACTGAAGATCCTTCTGGATGCCCACTCTTGTGACTTATTGTAGGGAACTTGCTTTAGCAGGGTTTTGAACTTGATGATCTCTTGAGATCCCTTCCAACTCCTTCAAATCTGAGATTCTGTGATATCTTTTTTTATTGAATTTATTGATTTATGCTCATACTTATTTTCTTAATGTTATTATTTTTTTCATCTCCCGTTTAATGGGAGCTCAAGTGGTAACAGAATTAGAAAAATATAATAAACTTTTAAAAAGTGTACATTCTTGCAGTAAGTTACATGAGTATATTTTTTAGAAGACTTGTTTTGCAGGACACCAGATATTGGCCAGTGTTACATTTGGGACTCTTCAGCATAGCTGAGAGGCTGAGAGAGTTGAGAGGGGATCCCTTAATTGTTTATAATTATACAAAGCGCAGTAGTAGTTGATTGGGGCAAACTCATTTTGGTTCTGTGCAGCAATAGAACAAGGGGAAATGGGCTGAAAGTGAAACACAGGAAGTTTCATACTATCATGATTAAGATCTTTGCTGTGAGGGTGACAGAGCACTGGAACAGGCTGCCCAGAGAGGCTATGGAGTCTCCTTTTCTGGAGATTTTCAAGACCCACCTAGACACTTTTTTTGTGAGACCTGCTGTAGGAACCTGGTTTAGCCTGGTGGGTTGGACTTGATGATCTACAAGTCTGTGATTCTATGATTTTATTATTCCCAGCCCGGTCTACTTCCCGATGAGTCCATTCTGTAACAGGGAGTTTGATCAGACAGTAAAATGTTTTTTTTCCTACATTTTCAATAATAAAAATTCTACATTTTTATGCTACTTAGATTATTCCCTAGTGTGGGATTCATGATTTAATATTACAAGAGCTATGGAGAACATGTGAGTATTTTCTGTTCTCAATAATATTTCCAAAGTAACTATAGCATTGAGAAATAACATCAGAAATTGCTGATAACAATATTTCTCCCATTCTCTTTATCTGTTTTGCTTCACTTGTCTTTAGATATTCTTATAGAGTCTACTTCTGTAGGATTTTTATGTGTCCTGGTTTAGGAGCACAGATGCAATACATTGCCTAAGGTTGCTGGATAACAATTGCTGGAGCTTCTAAGAACAGTTTAAATGAACTAAAAATAGGGTACAACAATATTTTACCATGAATCAAGCATTTTTAAAATTCCTTTCTTCAGCTTCTCATCAGCCCTATTCATCTCTTGTTCTGTACTTCTATGATTTGTTGATTATTCATGAAAACAGTGTAGTGGGCACATGGTAAATGTGTACTTTATCAGAGTCATTTCTTCTCTTTGTTCTTGTGGAAAAGTGATTGCATTACTTTCCTGTATCACTGTTTTCATCATTTAACTATCTGGAAAATTATTCATATTTTCCTAATATCAATTTTAATCTTCTCTGTTAAACTCATTTATTCTGTCTATTCATTTATACTGTCCCTAGTGAATGTGGAACATAATTGCTCACTGATGAAGCCCTCCTCATATTAACATAAGATAAAATAATAAAATGTAATGACTAACAGAGTCTACCTGAAACCCTTAGAGATGTCAGTTCAGCCTTGTTTGCAGCAAAAGACAGAAAAAGTGTAATTCCAAATATTTCACGTATCTGTAGGAGTACTGCTTGTATTATCACTGGCTGATACTATTTTACTTATTGCTTTGAATTGAATGTATCTCTACCATTATTATTATTATTGTAATTGGCTTTTGCTCCCATAGTTCTCATGTTTATAAATTCTTTAATTTTATAAAGATATATATATAAATATATAGAATTATTTCTAACTTGTGGTAATAAATCTGCTTATTCTTGTGATGTCTTTATGCATATTGGCTACCGTAATTAGGTAAGAAATGTGTATTTTTAACATATACTCACACCTTAAAAATCTCTATTAATATAATATAAAATTTTTGTTCATGCAGTCAAGTTTTCATAGAATTTTCTCCCTAATACTTAATATTTTTTACTGAAAATCTAAATATTTTCTGGTAATATTTGCTAACCTTGGGCAAAAGAGGGAATTATTTTTCACCATGCTTTGCTTGATAGTGTTTTAAAAATTGTAATACTGTCTTTAAATCTCTTTGAACTTTTTATTTAAGGAAAAGTTTCTTCAAGCTTTTCTGTTATGTATTTTCTAAGCCTTTTTTTAACCTCCTTGATTTCCCTATCCTTCTTTCTATCTTAATAAAGCATATTGTCATATAATCATGGAATGGCCTGATTTAGAAGGAATCTTACAGATCATCTTGTCCCAATACCTTGCCCCAGATAGGAACACCTTCCATTAGCTGAGATTGACTATCCAACCTCGGCTTGAATTTCTCTGTCCCTGTAATCAAAAACAGTGCTCACAGCCTGTGGAACCTCACAAGATTCAACTAGAATTTGTATTATTATCTTTCTTGTTATGTAAATAATTTCTTTAAATGCAAATCAGATTGAGCTGTATTTTCTGTAATGGTAAGGTATATATTCAATTAAAACTTCTGTGTCCTTGGTATCACATCGCTACTAATTAGTTATTCTTCATTTTGGATCTGTTTTTCTTTTTTTCCTAATAGTGGTACTTTACAAGTATCTAAATGATCATAAATATTTGAAGGCAGGTAAATGGATGAGGCCAGGCTGTTCTCAGTTGTGTGTAGCCACAGGGCAAGAAGTAATGGCCTAAAACTTGAACACAGAAAGTTCCATACTAACAGGTAGAATAATTTCAGTTAGGGTGATGGAGTACTGGAATGGGTCATCCAGAGATGTGTGGAGTCTCCTTCTACGTAGGAAATGTGACCTACTGTAGGACCTACTGCAGGAAATGTGCTTTAGCAGGAGGGTTGAACTCAATGATCTCTTGGGGTCCTTTCCAACCACTGGAATTCTGTGATTCTGTGCTATCTCTCCTTATTGAATCAGGCTTTTTTTTTAACCATTTTTTCAGTATATTAAAATCACGTTGAAATCCCATCCTGTCCTACAGATTGCTTATAAACTATTCTATATTTTACTTTAATTAGAAAGGTAGTGTATATTTTTCTATAAATGTCTAGAACGGACAAATAACGTGTTTTCTCAATAAATCATGGATAATAATTCTTTGGAAACAAAGGCCTTCAAAGACCAGTATTTCAAACAAAGGGCTGACACTGAATAAAAGATTATCTGCTATTATTAATAATGCAGCATATACATTTCAGGATGAATTTAAATATTATACTTCCTGATTTATTGTTATAACAGCTTAGGATAGGCACTTTAATGTCTATCAGAGGTAGTGTTTATTTCATTTCTAGAGCATTTACTACAAAGTGTTCTTGAAGGAAGGTATTGAGCAGGATTACTCTCTGGTCTGATCTTGTACCGAAAAATCTGAAATCCCCGCTGTGATGAGAAGACATATCAACTCTGCGTGAGTGCATAAGCTGAATCCTAGAATCATAGATTCATAGAATGTCCTGGGTTGAAAAGGACCTCAAAAGTTTCAACCCACCCTGCTATGTGCAGGGTTGCCAACCACCAGACTAGGATGCCCAGAGCCACATCCAGCCTGGTCTTGAATGCCTCCAGGGATGGGGCATCCACAACTTATTTGGGCAACCTGCTCCAGTGCTTCACCATCCTCACCTTTCCTGTGTGAAGAACATCCTCCTAATATCTAACCTAAGCCCCCCCTGTCTAATTTTAAGACCGTTCCCCCTTTCTTATCACTATCCACCCTCATAAGCAGCCATCCCCCCTCCTATTTATATGCTCTCTTCAACTACTGGAAGACCACAATGAGATCTCCACAGAGCCTTCTCTTCTCCAAGCTAAACAATGGCAATTCCCTCAACCATAGAGGTGCTCCAGCCTTTTGATCATCTTGGTGGCCCTCCTCTGGACCCGCTCCAAGAGCTCCACATCCTTCCTGTACGGAGGGCCCCAGGCCTGGATGCAGTACTGCAGATGGGGCCTCACAAGAGCTGTAGAGGGGGGACAATCACCTCCCTCTCCCTTCTGGCCACCCCTTTTTAAATGCAACTCAGAACCGTTGGCTTTGTGGGCTGCAAGCACACACTGCTGGTTGATGTCCAGCTGAAAAAGCTGAAAAAGATACCAATGTGGTGGTTTAGTATTATAGAGATCTAGACATTTACAAATCCTTCATGAAATCAAGTTAATTTTTTGCTTGTATTTATTTATTTATTTATTTAGCTTTTTTTGTTGTTATTTTGTTTTAATATGGAGATTATTTTGCTTGTAAATGGAGTACAATTGATGCACAAATGATGAGTCTATTGTCAAGAGAGAATAGGTAGAAGACTGAGATGCTTTTTACGTAAGTTACATTTCGGAGAAGAACTGGTCTTCAAAGATTTTATAGATCTTGCTATTGCAGAACTGAGGTGGTTTTGGAAGGCAAAAAGTGAAGCATTCATACAATACATTAATGCATATGCACACTGTAATAGTGTCAAAAGAAGTCATATCACAGAGAGAGCAAATCTTGGAAACAGGCCATACAACCACTCAAATTCATTCCTGCAGGGCATGGGAATGTATCTGGAAATTAAGAAGGAGTTTTTTCCTTTCTTTTCTGAAGCAAATTTTTCAATTTTTCAACTGTTGGTTTGCTCCTTTTGACTCCATTTGAGCTCTTAGAAGTAAGTTGTCCGCACTTCCCTGGCCTCACGGAAGGCGCATCAACCAATTGAAATAGGAATGTTCAATCTGTGGAAATGTTCTGATAAACTAATGAACAGTCACCCTCTCCATTGTGTTTCACTTGCTTGTTTGTTTTTGTTTAGTTTTGTGGAAACGATAGATGAAGAAAGTGTGGAAATTAGTTTCAGCTGTTTGCCTCTTGAGAACAACCCTACTTGCAAAAGCTGGTAACCTCAAATCAGTTGTGATACAGATGGCAGAAATACTTGGATTAGAAAGCACAGACTTTCTAAAGCTGAAACATGACTCAGAAGATATAATTTTTTCTTTCTTGATTTACTTTAGTTTCATGTTGTGATAACCATTTTCCTATAAGGCTGCTACAGTATTTTCCATAGGTTAAAAATGGCAAATTACTAATAATACAGGCAATTAGGAAGAAATATATATATATGTAAACTGTCTCAAGCTAACACAGTGCTTTGTGATGATTCTAATTTCATCACCAGGCTTGAGCTGTTAATTCCTGATGAGAATCAGGGTGTATTATCTGGGACTTTCCCTAACACTGCTATTCATTTGCAGTATTGGAGCTGGTTCATGGATAGCTCAGGATACAAGTAAATTAATAGTACCTTCTTACAGACAAACCAACTCCAGGGTGGGTGCTGAGATGGTTTCTTAAACTCTTCTCATTAGTACAACCATGAGCTACTGCAGAACAGGCTACTGAAGTTTTCAGCATTAAATGATCTGTACCGGTCTGCAAAATGATTTGCCCCTGACATCCCAGGCTTCAGTGCCATTACACTGATCAAGCCAATGGAGGACAGTCCTCTAGGAAATTTCTTGTTCCTTGCTGTGCTGTACAGGTTTTAAGTACAGTTTTACCCTGCTAATTTTCTGTAAGCTGGGACTAAATTTTCATTATATACGAGAGCAACCATAACAAAAGAAGAAAATAATGTATGTCTCCTTCTTGGAGAAATCAGGATCTAACTGCCTGTTTTCTAGAAGAATATTCTGACCATGTAAGGTATTTTATTTCTTCTCTTATATTTGGGCTATGGAAAATAAAAAACTAAAATCAAATGATGAATTGATGGATCTATCTATCTATCTATCTGTCTGTCTATCTATCTGTATATTTTCATGAGATGGGGAATAATGACCTGAAAGTACTGGCAATGAATGATACTGTTGGCAAAAGTTATGTATACATGAATAGACAAAAACAGTCTATATGAAGTGATCTTGGGAATAGAGACAGTATTGCAGAAAACATCTATATATACACTTTACAGATATCTACAGCACTGCACATGTACAGTAAATTTGTCCAAAATGACTGTGCATTGAAGATTGACTTGCATATTGAAGATTAAACAGGAGAAAAATATTTGGCATTCAATTTCTTTGCTTGGCAATTATATGATTAACGTATAGCTAGTATAGAGAGAGTTTGGGTTTATTTTTTTGTTTTTTTGTTTGTTTGTTCGTTTGTTTTTAATCAAATAGGCATCAGTAGAGAAACAAGAACTTTTTTCTCTCCATTTTTTCCCCTTAAAGATCCAGTACTTTCCTTACATGCTTTGCACTGTGCCAGCATGTTTGTGATGCTGTTCCCCTCCGTCTTAGTATGAGTAGCTAAATGATTATGACTTTTCTAACATTGGAGAGCAAGTACCTGGCATTCTGATAAAGAAACAAGCTTAGTCCTCCATTTAATTAATTAAAGACCAGCACGCTGGTATGAATAAATCTGTTCTAAGACATGCATGCATTTCAAATTGTCTTGAAAATCCTTTATAAAACAGACACTGCTGCTCTGTTCTGGCCAGGTAATTTTTTGTCAATATCAAGGCAGTCTAGAGTGGTACATTTCTGTTGTATAAAAGAAATGAAAAAAGCTAGCATATGTTATTGTGGCAAATGTGAAAAGAAAGTCACAAAGCAGTTAACTTATTTATTAAAAAAAAGTATTGTCCTACATGAATTAATCTAAGCTTGTTAATGCACAGTAATAAAGATAATGCATTACCATTTTCTAAAGATCAGCTTTTTATTTATTTCTTCCATGAATTTACAATAAATGGATGATTAAACCTTTTGGAACTTGACAAGCACAAGTCTCTGTTGTTCACATTAGAAAGATATATAACCTTCCCTAGCGTGAAAGTGTATTTATTACGACTGCAGTGAGCTCAATAAATGGTTATGATAACGATTCTGACAAAAAAGAAAAAGTAACATTCCATCTTTCTTTTTCTTTTTTTGTTTTCTTCCCTACTGTTCTGTGTATACAGTAATAAGTTACTGAGATGGTACATTGTTCAATTTCATTGAAATTGCTAACACTGTAGAATGTTTCAGATGTTAAAATGTATGTGAATAAAGAGTCATAAGGTGGGAGCTGTCAAGGAAGACATTCTGCTCTGAATGAAAGATAGGTTTTTGGTATTTCAGTCAGTTCTGCTGTTTTTATCATTTTGTGTCATTTATTCCAAGCTGGACATCAGTACATGAAAGCTCTCCAGGGAGGTTAGCTTGTTTGCATTGTGTCTGTAAGCAGAGCTTTAATGAAATTCAAGAATTGAATTTCAGAATTTCTTGGTAAAACTGTAGTAAAAAAATCATCAAAGCTAGTTTGAACAAAGAATGGGATAGAGAGCAAAAGAGGTACAGAGATGAAAACAAGGGAGAGAATACTGTCTCTCACAAGAACAGTTGATTTTAGTAGACAACTGGAACAGAAATATTTTTTTTTTTTCATCTCATTACCTGATAATATTTCCAATGAAATAATTCAAAGTTTAGAGTCCCTGACGGTTGCTCTGTTTTTTAATTACAGAATCACAGAATCACCCGGGTTGGAAGGGACCTCAAGGATCATGTAGTTCCAACCACCCTGCCTAGCAGGGCCACCAAACATACACATTCAGATCAGGTTGCCCAGGACCCCGTCCAATCTGGCCTTGAACACGTCCAAGGACGGGGCATCCACAACCTCCCTGGGCAGCCCGTTCCAGGGCCTAACCACTCTCCTAGTAAAGAACTTCCCCCTGACATCCAACCTAAATCTTCCCTCCTTCAACTTGGATCCATTTCCCCTAGTCCTGCTATTGTCAGCCCTTTTGAAGAGTTTACTCCCCTCCTGGGTGTAGGTTCCCTTCAGGTATTGATAGGCTGCAATGAGGTCACCCCGCAGCCTTCTCTTCTCCAGGCTGAACAAGCCCAACTCCCTCAGCCTGTCCTCATAGGGGAGGTGCTCCAGCCCCCTGATCATCTTAGTCGCCCTCCTCTGGACCCTTTCCAAAATCTCTATGTCTTTCTTGTACTGAGGGCTCCACACCTGTATTTACATGACACAGTATTCCAGATGGGGCCTCACAAGAGCCGATTAGAGAGGGACAATCACCTCCCTGTCCCTGCTGGCCACCCCTCTCCTGATGGAGCCCAGGATCCCATTTGCCTTTCGAGCTGCCAGAGCGCACTGCTGGCTCATATTCAGTCTCTCGTCCATCAGGACCCCCAGGTCCTTCTCTGCCGAGCTGCTCTCAAGGACCACTCCTCCCAGCCTGTACAGGTGCCTGGGGTTCTTCCGGCCCAAATGCAAAACCTTGCACTTTGCCGTGTTGAACCTCATTAGGTTCACCCGAGCCCAGCCCTCCAGCCTGTCGAGGTCCCTCTGAATGGCATCCCTTCCTTCCACCGTATCAACTGCACCACTCAGCTTGGTGTCATCAGCAAACTTGCTGAGGGTGCACTCAATTCCCTCATCGATGTCATTAATAAAGATGTTAAAGAGCACCGGTCCCAAGACAGACCCTTGGGGGACACCACTTGTTACCGGCCTCCACCTGGACATAGAGCCATTGACCACCACCCTCTGTCTGCGGCCTTTCAACCAATTGCTTATCCATTGGGTCGTCCACCCATCAAATCCACTTCCCTCCAATTTGGAGATGAGGATGTGGTGGGAGACCATGTCAAAGGCCTTGCTCAGGTCCAGGTAAATGACATCAGTCATTTGTCAAATTGGTCAAATTATTTGTGAAATATCTATTTCTATTATTGTGAACACAATGCTAGTGATTATCATTAAGACAAGCTGAAAATAATTCAAGCTAAAATATAATAAGTTATATTAAAATTTGAATTTTACAGATTAAGCCAGTCACTATTAGAGAGCAGGAAAATGTCTACTGAGAAAGAGATTATCAGCGTCATTATTTTTCTTATGTACCTTCCCACAGCTCATGCCACATCTTAAGTAATGAATTTTGCGAAAACATGAATCTGGAGATTTTTATTTCTTTGAAATAAACACTAATATTTTCACCTGTCTGTTTTCACATCTGAGAACCTAAAAAATATTTGGAATTTATAGCATGGCTGAATGTTACAGAATGTATTTAACCGTACAGAACTCATGCATACAATGCTATGTATGCATACAAATTCAAGCAGAGGATAAGTACACATACACACATAGAAATACATGCAAGATATTCTTCCACCTCTGCTTATTTTGGTTTTAAAAAGTAATAAAAATGACATTGGAAAAAATATCTGAATGCCTGTTAAGGTATTAATTTGTGTATGCAAAAAGAGACAAATAGAACCTCCATGATTAGTAGAATTAAGTAAAAAGTCTAAAATACTGAAAATACTTTCTAGTCTTTCTAGTGCTACCCCTCTTTTCTGTCCCCTTAAGTAAAACAAGTGGCCTATGACATGTCTTGCACACATTATTGATGACTTACGAAGACCTTGTGCATCTGGATGTTTTACTCTGGTCTTATTTTCCTTCAAAATATAAAACCTGGTTCACTTCGTAATTTATTGTATTAAGATATTTAAGGAATGTTCTGTTTTATTTGGTCTACCTAATGTTTACCTACCTTAAATGTTTACCTACTTTAAATTGTCAGTTTGAAAATTATCGATCCAAGAGTTAATTGGGTTTGCAGCAAGATTTGTAGCTACTTAGTAGCTATTTAAAGTTAGAAATATAGTACTGTATTTAACCTATTCAGTGGATATCTCTGAAGAAAGAATGAATAACTGTGTTTCAAAATTGTGCCTCATGTTCTATTTGAAGTTCACCATATCCGAAATGTTATGAATTCTGATTCCTATCACAGAATCACAGAATCATAGAATAGTTTGGGCTGGAAGGGACCTTTAAGATCATCCTGTTCCAACACCTCTGCTATAGATGGGGACACCTCCCTCTAGACCAGCCCCATCCAGTGTGGCCTTGAATGTTTCCAGAGAGTGGGCATTCACAACCTCACTGGGCAACCTGTTCCAGTGTCTCATCACCCTCACAGTACAAAATATCTTCCTAGTATCTAGTCTAAATCTACCCTCTTCCACTTTAAAGCCATTTCTCCTCTCCTGTCACTACCTGCCCTTTTAAAAAGACCCTCCCAGCTTTCCTGATGGCCCTCTTCAGGTACTGCAAGGCCACAATCATAAATTGTAGACACTGAGAACTCTTTTCCTTCAGAGAAGTTGATGGGCATATGGAGCAGAGTAATGCCACTCAGACATTAAAGTGTTTTTCTGATTATTAAAGCCTCACCTTATTATCTTATATCAGAGCTCGTGGCCCACCAGGGATAACTATATTGTTTCTACTATGTAAGATACTGTAATTTGTATGTGATATTCATTTTGTTCAGTGAATATTGAGAGGGAATTATTTTTTATTCCATAAGGCTGAACTTACTTTTTAGAGTCTTCTTAAACCAGTATTTGAAGTGCAAGTAATATGAAATTCAGGGAGGAATACCAAGGCTTTGGAATCCTTCCAGGGATACGGGTGATATGTTGAACTGATACTCAAATGAAAGAGCCAAGAGGTGAAAGAAGAGTAGAAACCAGGGATTTATCTCACCTAATCTCAAACGTGCAGTATAGACATCAATGTCTGAGCCAACCAGACATTGCTAATCAGATTCCCTTTATAGTCAAGGGAGAGAAACTGCTGCTTTTATAGTTGGATGCATTTGATGGAACTTGGATATCTTCTTTGGCATGATATAGTTATCACCTAAGAAATGTCTTTTTTTTCTCTCTTGACTACAAAGGAGCAGTCATTTCACTCCTTAGATGCAGGCCTTGTAGATAGCTATGCATGGTTAAATAAATGCCACTCCAAAACACTGTAAACTAGGGTAAGAACAAATTATTTTGCAGGTATATTCATGCCTTTTTAATGAGATTCCAACGCTTCTGGAAATGTGCAATGACAAGGTACAACTGGAAATTGTAATTAAAAAAAAAAAAAAAGAAAAAGAAAAAAAAATCAAAACCAGGAGAGGCTATTTCTGTAAGGATCTGCTTTGATTTTAAAGAAGAAAAATCCAAGAAAGAAATTACTAGTTAACACTTATTAATTTGCTGATATGGAGTGTTTTTGTGATTGCTTTAAAAAATGGCCACAGATCAAAGTTGGTGCTTCATTCATCAACACGATGTTCTGATTTATAAAAAGAAGCAATAGTTCAGATGAGCCACAAAGAACAAAAGAACAGTATTATCAGAAGCTTGTAAGCTGTAGGTGAACCTGAAGGAGCGAGTCTGAAACCTGAAGAGAAAACAGCAGAAATCTTTCAAAGCTGTCATAAAGGAGGCTGTGAAACTCAATTCAGGCTTACACTTTTATGAACATGAAATGACTTTTCCAAACTTGATTCAGTGGAAATAACAGTAATAAGCACAGATGTCTTATATAACCAAGCTAATAATATTCATATATACATATATATGATAATTTATAATATATGTACTCTATACTATCACGGGTCTTATTATTTCTTGTAAAAGAAGTTCATGCCTACACTCAGTGTTATTCCTCTTTTCTGTATTTCCTTTTTCTTCCACAAGAAGGAAATCTTATTGCGAGTTCAGGTAAAATAACCAAATGAGTCTGATGCATTTCCTCATATAGAGGTATCAGTGTAGCATCTGGATTGCTCATTACCTTAATTATTTCCAAACATCTTATATAGTTTCCTTTTATTATTGCTGTTTCTTATAATTTGTAAAGATACCTAACCTCCTTTTCAAAAATGATGCTCTGGTCAATTTATTTAACATTTAATCTGGAACATTTAGTTCTCCTATTTGCCATTTCTATGGAAATGTGTAATCATTACCAGTCCTGCTAACTAATGCAGTCTCATTTCCAAATTTTGCCTCTTTGCTCTTTGTTAAGGGGGTAAAACATAAAATAAGAAAATAAATTCATATACTCATTCTGAGACTTTAAGTTGGTCACTGTTGACCTTTATCTCAGGGAAACCCAGTTGTTCAATCTGACTTTGAATTTTTGCTCCCAGACAACCTTTAATCCATGGCAATACTGCCCTGTCTCCCCAGCTTAATTAGCTCATTTAGAGCTCTCTATCATGACATATCTCAACAAAGACCTTTTGAAAGTGTTTCTTCTCTATTCTTCACTTTCCCATTACAAAGAAATCAAGCACTGAAAAAATGATATCATTGTCATAGTGAGAAATAAAGGAATGTCTCATATTCAAGGTTAACTGTCTAGTCAGCTGGAGTTATTCTCACCTTTGAGTTTCCAGCTTTAGAGATTGAATATCTTACATTGATTGTTTCTACACTTGATAGCATTTGTTTTACCTTTAGCATTTCAAGTAAGTGCAACAAGATAACTACTATCATGAAAAACTTTGAACCCAGGTTATAAAACTGTATTGGAATCAGAATAATTTATATAGCAATCTATTTTGGTTTGTTTCTAGATTCTAATTTTATTAATAATAATATTTATTTTTATATTTATATAAATATATATATTATATTTTATATTTTTATATTTATTATTATTATTATTAATAATAATAATATTGAACCAATCAAACATTTTTTAAATTAGTGTTTTTCAATATTTGAGAGGTTGAAACTAGATGATCATTGTGGTCCTTTTTAATCCAGGCCATTCTATGACTATGATTATTTGAACAAATATTTCATTCTTTCTGTTTGTGATGAATATTGTATACATTTATGTATAGATACATCTGTATATCTTTCAATACATATAAAAACAGAATTCCAGTTGGTTATTATAACAGTTTAGAAGATTCTTTTTTCAGGAAAAATAAATAAATAAATAAATAATTGAAGTATTGAGGATTGCCCCTAACTAAGTATAATAAGATTTTGAAATCATTACAGTATTTTGAAAAGGAGATCGCTGAATTTGTAATGCTCCAAAGCAGTGCAAAGTCTCTATTTTGTTGTTGGCTGACTAACTTGAAAATAACCTAAAATCAGTTCATTTGGAAAGATGCACAGGAAAAACCTTACTGGTAGTGCCATATGGAATAATTACAGTGGCAGCCCTCAAAAGGGTAAAGCGCTAGGATCTGTTTTGTACAGTCAGAGCAGAAAATTAATAACCCAAGGATTAACTCGCCAAAGTCTGAAGTAATCAGTAGCGTAATAATTGTATCATAGACACTGTCACCATCCTTCTGCTGTACTGGATTGCTAATGGCAACACTATTTGCTAAGGAGGAGCAGTGGCAGGTCTAACATTTGACCATACTCCAAATGACCACATTAACACAGGTAACTAATCATGATATCTACATAGCAGCTCTTATATTTCCTATCCTTTTATGTCATTTGTGTTGTGGACATGTTAATAAAAAGCCTCACAAGTTTGTGAATACTTAATAAGAGGTAATGCCAGAATAAGCCTGTTAGTCACATAATAGCTTTTCATATAAATAATAAACAGGGCGATTTTTGGGCTAATCACTCAGTGTTTTATAGTGATTTTAGACAATGTTTCTAGCTAGTCTAAGTGAAGTAATTTGGCTTTGATTGCCTGCACATGTTAACATTTTGTAGTACAGCCTTGCAGCAAATGGCTAGGTAAATCCTCACTTCTGCAGTTACCAGCATGTGTTGCAACACATCTAAACAAGGACAACATTCTGCTTTGCTAAATTAATGGCTGAAAAATAATTTGTTTATGTTTTAGTGAGAGGGACTAGTTCTTTCATGCATTTATTTTTTATTAATAACGATGGTCTTTTTATAGCTTTAGAATAACCTTAATTACAGCTGAAAAATAGCTTTAGTTAATTAAGCACTAAGCTTTTTTGAATGGTAATATTCTATGCAAACATTTATAATTAACAGTATATTAGATTGATAGTTTTAATAGGTTAAGTAACAGAGGCTGTTTTCATGTGAAATTGAACCATCTGTATATATATGTGTGTGTTTGAATATAATATATATATTGAGATCCCTTCCAATCCGTGACATTCTGTGATTCTGTGATACTGCAACATAAATTTGCAGATTATATAACTCATAGAAACAGAGGTGGAGAGACTGCATTCATCCGATTATTTACAGGATTCATTTTGTTTGAGTGTTAAATTCATATTCTTGTGCTGCGTACTGAAGTGGTCACAGTAAACATTGGACTTTTGCATCTGGATTGTTTTGAAATAGAGCTATTTTGCCTGTAGAGATCTTAATTTTGCTAATAGGTTAAGTGCAGTGAGATGAATACAGACATTCTGTCTGCACTGTGATAAAGCCAAATTAATACCCAAAGGATTAACCTTCTGTACTGTGATGATTATTATTCTAGAAATTGCTATTAAATGCTCTTTAAAACATGACTCCTACCAATAGGTTACTGGAATGTGTTTGGGAGGAGCAGGAAATGCTCTCAGTGTGAGATAACTAAACTTAGCATCTTTTAGTCTTTCTATCTGTTTTAACAATATTAAGTAATATATACATATATATATATATTTTTTAACCAAAAATTCTGTAGAGAATTACTTATCTTAAAACTTTTATATTATTCTTTGTCATTGCTAGCAAATGCAAAACTCAAGTTCTGGGGTCAATTTTACTCCAGTGAACTACCTTTCCGTAAGAATCTCCTACCAAAAACAATTAGAGTGTTTCAAAATGATCCTTTGTTCACTTCTATCCATTCCTCTTTGTCAGCTGTCATAACAGGTTTTGGTTTCTGCTCTGGATATGAACTGCTGAAGTAAGTTAATTAAAAGATACTGGGTCAGCTCCCTTGGTATGCTTAAGCAAGAAAGGACTATTGGATTTGAGTCGTTCTCCCTGTGAGCGTACAACATGCTACCTGAAGATTGCTAATACACCACTGACCTCATTTTTATAAAATATCTTAAGAAAATCATACTAAAACCTCAAAAATTATTCATCATGACCTGTGCTGCAAACTGATATAGAAAAGTTGATTTGATTCAGTGTTGAGAAAGAGTGGCCTAAAATTTCCATGAAATGTTTTCAGTCACACAAAGTATTTGAATTTAAACAAACAAGCAGACAAAAAGCACTGAGCTGATAGAGAAAATGCGATAATCCTATCACAAGTAGTTATTGCATTCTCATTGCTTAATAGAGAAAATATTGCTCGACTTTTTAATTATTTGTGAAAAGGCAAAGATGGCTTTATTTTCTCATTAGAACTTCCTTTCCTGTGGGTCTGTGTGCAAATCTGAAACATTTTGAAGGCTGATTATAGAGAATATTCTGCTGGGCTACCCGTGAAATACTTCTCCAAATACCTTTACTGGTTTTTATATTTCACTCTACTGTACTACAGCTCCTTCATAAAGTTATTACTTGTGACCTTCTCTGGCTAGCCTTTGTTTGTTGTCCATTGCTCTTTCACAAGGCTTGGGATCCATCTCATGCTGACTCCCCAGCAGGGAGTGCCTAGCCAGGCTGCTTTGGATGCACTGTCTACCCTGAGTGCAGGTAGTGGTGGGGGGTAAAATAAAATGAGAGACCTCGATGAATAAAACCTCGATGTTCTGCTTTGCTTTTGAGGATTAAAGGATATGGTTTGGAGGGGAAATATTGGTGGTAGGTGGATGGTTGGACTAGATGATCTTAACAGGTCTTTTCCAACTGTAATGATTCTGTGATTCTATAATTCTATTTTACCACCAGGTGAATATATAATAAATACAGGTAGTAATTAAAACATATTTCTGCATAAGAGTTAACTAATAATAATTCCCTGTTAAGCTGTCTCATATTCCAGAGTCCCAGAGATCTGTTAGTTAAAAAACCTTGTTGCACTAATGCATATCTGTTTTAGGCTTGTGGTCACTTTCTTAATTTGGCTCAATGTTTTTGCTTAATGTGTCATAAAAACATCTAGGTGCACCCATTGCACACCTTGGCAGTCATGGCCTAATTTTAAAGTCTGCCTTTTGAGTTGATAGCACATTTTATTTAAGAATTTGTATGGAATAGTTTGTCTTGTCTCATGTACTCAAATCCAGCACTGTTCTTTAGCTGTTCTTTGACAGCTTTTGATTTCCAGAAGAACCATATATCTACTTCTTGATTACAATCCTCTATAGGAAAAGGGTCAAAAATCAGAAATGTTGTCTGAACTTTTTTCAATTTTCTGTATGACATTCAGAGCACCTTTCTTACTGTTTTCAGAATATTTTAGCTGTACTATGATGTATTATCGAATTATTGTGCTAAGAGATATTTTCTCTCTGATGTTGGAAAATGGCGTGCAGATTCAGACTACTCACATGGCAAAGAATCTTTATTTTTCCTTAGCTTATTTATCAAAATACTGCTGACTCCTGCGACACATCTGGCAGAGCCGCTGATGTCAGGTGATGGGCAGCCAGTACCAGCCATGGAGCACTCCACTCATTCCCTTCCTTTTGCCTGCACAAAATGACCATGCGTGCACCAACTCGATAAATTTGTACTGACTCAGTGGGAGCAATTTAAAAGTGTATCTCAAAGGCAGCATATGTAAAAGACTTTGTGCACGTTTATTGCAGAGCATGTCATTGCTTTCCATACTGGCTCCCTTCCAGAGCACCTTAGGAATTTCAAGCAAACTATGAGAATTAAAAAGAAAAAAGAAAAGCAGAAAAAATCCACATATTGTACTAGAAAATATTTAGAATTATTTTTTATATCCCAGCAGTAGGATAAATAACACATAATGGTATCTAAATATTTGAGAATGATCTCATATTACTTTTATTGTGTAGTAAACTTCCTGTACAACATATGTAAATTGTTCATGAGCATGAATACAGCATCATGAAACAGAACATCATGATACAGAAATTTATTCATTTATTGTACTTTTTTTTTTTTTTTCGGTCTGTGTGTGTGAACAGTGCTGAATACTTAGAGCATGAACAAATAGTACCTTTATAGCCAAATCCTTTCTATACCACCTATTGAAATACAGCATTCTATGTAGATTAAAATTTCCCAATTGCAAATACAGATACTTGAATGATTATACAGCCAATAGTGAAACCCCATATTTCTCCCCAGCCCTTCAATAAGCTGGAAATGTCTGCAGTTCAGTGCATTCCATACTACCAGTATCTAAGATAAGAGCATATTTCAGAGGGTTTTGCTAGAATGGTGATGAAGAGACAAAGATCAGCTATGATATCATTACTGTGAAATTGGCTTCTATAGTTTGCTTTTTTGTTCAGGTTTAAAGTTCCTTCACCCTATGCATATTTGTATTAATTTTTCTTTAACTGATGATCATCTCTGCTTGACTTCATGAAAAAATAGTGACCTGTATTAAAAAGAAAAAATAGGAGAATGATAGGAAATATAACCACAGAGGATGGACATTTTAAAAATAGCATGAAAAATAAAAGTAGGAATTAAAATATAGCTATGGGATAACAACAATAAAGTGTCTATCTTGTGTAGCTTTTCTTAGCTTTATGCTTGCACAGGTGGAAGAAAAAAAACACTAAAAATCAATAAAGTCCAAAAGAAATTAGAGGAGAGAACAATTACACATAATGTAGGCTCAATGTAGTGTATCATGCAAGTTTCTTCCACTCTGCTACCTTGAAGCTACGTTAAGACTGAAAATTGCAGTACTCAAGCATTAAGAAGTTTAATACAAAGGATCTTACATGCAAAAAGCCCCACATTATCATAAAATTAACGATTATCATAATATCAAAAAGAAAGGACTCCTGCAAATCTTTTGGATAAAAATAGCATTCAACAAATATTCTTCATACATTTCCTCTCTCTATAATCAGAAATTTAAATCTATAGTTGTGCACCTACTGCTGGCTGGTTGTTACAGTGCACCAGAAAAATTAGAATCTTACAGTTTCAGTGAATAGAGGGGTTTGTAGAATAGAAAAAGCAATGACATCAAACACTGAAGCTACATTTAGTCCTTAGACATAAAACAGTTGGAGTACGTGGAATGCTCTTTGAAGAAGCTTGCTAATGATCAAGAGTTGAACAAGAGAAGTTACAGGTTGGAATTATGCCAGTGAAACAAATTTCTGGAATATGAAATATTTTAGATGACATTTCTTATGAGGATTAAGCAGGGCCACACCATATTGAAATTATCTGTGGAATCAACTCATTTAGAAGATACACGGTTTTGCAAAGTGTAAATGAATTGTAACTTCTACATTTGGCTTTAGTTGTAAGCTGATATGATCTTTTAAAGCTATCCTGAAATTTTTCTGGAAAAATTATTTCATGTGAAATAAAAAATTAGGGCACCTACCATCTATGGATTCCATCATGCTCCCTAGAATCATTTTGTTTTCATGTATTAAAATAAGAAAATGATATTTTTTTACTTTTATTTTTGCTATTCAGCCTGATTTCCCATAAAACAATAAGATTATTTATTTATTTATTTAGTTTGGATAGAAAAGAAAATGCTTAACAGAAATAATTATAGGTTAAAAACATAGTTTATCTCAGAGATAACTCAAAATTCTTATTAAAGAAAGTATGTGGAGGATCTAAAGTGATTGAAAAGAGCTTTGTCTTGCTCATCAGAAAAAGCCTTAAGTGTGTGCTGCATTGTAATGACTACCTTCAGAGAAAACATTCCAGGTGTAACTAATCAATGCTTTTGTCATGTTTTTCTGTTTGAGCTTGAACAACAGGCAAATATCTCAATGCTATCTTTGTATTGCATACACTGCATTGTTATTGCAGTAGTCAAGCTATTATAGTGCCAACAACAAAGGAAAAAAATTAAATTTCTTTGGCTAAAAAACACAAAGAGGATGAGCTCACCAAAACCTGTTTGAGCTTTTTGCCAAAAAAAAAAAACAAAACCAAACCAAAAAAAAAAAAAAAAAAACGCTGTAGAAGGAAGCTTTACAATGAAAATCTTTCAGATTATCTGTATTTTGAAGCTAATGGAATAGAATACTATACTGCACTTTTCAAATATCTGTAATACTCAGTATAACATTCCCAAACTTTACGGCAGACTAAATGTCTTTAAAAGCTAATGTCAGGGGCTGTGCTTCAGAACGTCTATCATTATCTCACTTTGTCAATATAAGCTATTCATCTTAACAACAAATGCTTTCCTGGAAAATAAATAAGACACTATCCTTCGCTGCACGGTGCTGTTCTACATATTGCCACAATCTTTCTTGATTTACTCAAAAGTAACTTAAAAAAGGGCTACATCTCACAGTACATGAAGGGAAGGAAAGGAAAGCTTTGACCTCTGGAAAAGTGCATTGGGGCTTGAGAATGGAAAGTTGGTGAAGAACTACTGAAAGAACTGAAGCCTTTTTACGTTACTAATGAGTATCTAATCCCCATGAAATATGAAGCGGAAACTAATTTGGAGATTGCAGTCTGGTGCTTAAAGCTTGAAAGCTACAAACAATATTTACTACCTGGCTAGCACTAGTAATAGTACAAGCTATACGAAAACTTTATGATTATTCTTTTAAAGCTGAATAAAGTCATTTTACATTCCATTTATTTATTAGCTATTTGCATCAGTACAATGCTGACTGGTTCAGTAGTTTGAAGGAGAATAGTGTAGGTGAATCAATAATTCACAGCTCTGAATGATAGAACTAATACAGCAACCTCTTAAAATGTCAGCATGCAGTGTGAAGCCTATTAATGAAAGGTTCTCTTTTTCACAGAGAAATTAAATAATTACTAGTCAGAACAACTCAGAGTACCCGTCTAAAAACTTATGAATAGTAAACCATTCTTGAAAGGCTTTTCTATTGTTGTATCTCAGATAAATTAATGTTTCCAATACAGTAAATATTTATCTTTATTCCAGACAACTAGGGGAACTGGGAATCATGATGTCCCAAAATGCTGTTGCTTGTTTCTTTTATCATATGGAAGCCAAGTGTAGTTGCTGGTCATGAATTCCACGTATCCATGTGCATTATGAACCAGGGCCTAGCAGACTGCTCTGATCTCAGACTTTCTGTTCACCTGTGCCCAGGCTTGACAAAACAAAATGCCCTAACCCACACACCAGATACATTTTTAAAGAGCTCAGCTAATTTTGAAACAGTTAAAAAACAAAAAAATATTTTTCAATTCAGATATATATATAAATAAATATTTATTATAGATAGAGAAGCTAGGAATCACAATTTAGATTTTCGCAGATGAAAGAAAGTAAGCTAGCAGTTGATTGATATGAAAAAAATGGCCATATACACTGCTTATATAGACTATAGACAACAGCAAATGTAGAAATGGAAGAAACACTGATAAGGCATTTAATGAAGATTTTTCCATTTATAGTCATTCTGCAATGTTCACATTACAAGTCATAGTCTTGGATGAAGATAAAACCCTCCCTAATTCAAGAGAAGTAAAGTGCACATCCCACAAAATGCTTAAATTTCCCACATGTAAGTTTAAATAGCAAATAGAATGTAACATGGAACAACTTCATATTCAGAGGGGTCAGATTCCATAGTATCATCATGTTGATGAAGCCATATGTGACATTTATTGTTGCTTTGAGAAACCAAAGCAGTGCTGTATGGATAACATGCCTCAGTATCACTGCTCTGATGCATAGCAAGTGTTACTTATTGTACTTCTTCACAAATTGCATCTAATCATTACTGTGCTTTTTTTTTTCTGTACAGTTTACACATTCCTTCAGATGACATGTTTCTAAGACATTGATCCCCTTCAGATATACAATTATTCCAGGCTAAATTTGACAGAATGCTGTTCCTGTGTTTCTTAAGCTTCTTTATATTATTACTACTTTTTCGTCCTGACTTTTTTGTAGCTTTTCGGTTTAGGATCTGTTATCTCACATGGATTTGTTTGCTTTCTTTTTTGTTTGTGTTCCTTCACAAATGCAACAACACTATCTTTCTGTAATGGCTTTATCTTTTTTCTAAAACTCTATGATAACCAATATAAAACATCTGGATCAGAAGATATGGTGCAGAATTCTGCAGATACACAGCATAAGACAGTCTCAGGAGCACTTCCAAATAGCTGCTTAAGCAATAGGAGGGACAAAAATTATGTAGGGAGAATATGATACTTGATGTTACTTGAAGCAAAGCAATACTTCTTAAAATTGCTACCCATTAACTCCCTGCAAAGACTAAATCATCATTTAATTGATTTCTCATAAAGTACTGAAAATATTACTGTGTGAAACAAATGTCGGTTTCATGGAGAACTCCAAGTAAATGGAAAATAAATAAGCATCAACTGAAGCAAAATTGTTATATCATTTTAAATACAGTTTTTTATTAATTGCATCACTTTCAGTATTATTTTAATTTTTTGTCACAAGCCACTCTGTAAGTCCATCAGGATATGTTTGAAGATTATGGACACTGGTGTTCCTGTTGAGAATATACATCATATATTATTCAAACTTATTTTCTACTTTTAATGTTTTTGAGTATTTATTTAAATTAGTGAATTATACTTCAGATCATAATCGTAGAATCATAAAGTCCATAGAGTTGGAAGGGGCCTTTAAAGATAATCTAGTCCAACTCCTCTACAGTGCACAGGGACACCACAGCTCGATCAGGTTGCCCAGGACCTGATCCAGCCCCGCCTTGAAAGTCTCCAGGGATGGAACATCAACCATATCACTAGGCAATCTGTTCCAGGGCCTCACCACCCTCACTGTAAAAGACTTTTTCCTTATATCTAACCTAAATCTACCCTCCGTAAGCTTGAAACTATTTTCCCCTGTTCTACCATCACAGACCCTACTAAAGAGTCTGTCCCCTTCATTCCTGTAGTCCTCCTTTAGATACTGAAAGGCACACCAAGCTCACCTTACAGCCTTCTCTTCTCCAGGCTGAACAGCCCCAGCTCTCTCAGCCTGTCCTTAGAGGAGAGGTGTTCCAGTCCATGGATCATTTTTTTGACCTTCCTCTGGACACACTCCAACAGGTCTATGTCTTTGTTGTACTGAGGATTCCACATAATAACTGTCTATTATCAGTTGTCTCTTAGCTAAATTTAACAATTTAGTACTAAATAAAATTAAATTTTTGTACTGCTACTGAAGAGTGATGGGTACATTCCAGCCTAATACCACAGTTAAGGCACATTGCCAGTAACATCTCTAAACTAACTCTCTTCCTTTCAGTTTTGAGTATCCTATCTAGAATGTGCTGTGGGGCTGGGAATTATTTTGGTAAAATGCTAATTATTGTAGGCCAACATTCTCTCAGCAGGATGCTCAGAAACTGTATGAATTTATGGGAACTGGTATATAAGCATGTAGCTTCCTGGTCATGTTTAACTAATATCAATACATTTTTTTTTTTGTGGCTACTTCGCTATGGTGTGAAAGTATCACTATCAACATTAGCTGGAAAAGAGATAGATAAGCCATCACAGGGAGAAGAACTTGGCAAAATGCTAATAATGCTTTTTTTTTCTGAACACTGTGACCTTTGCTCTAGAAAACTCTTACAAGAATGAAAACATCACAATAAAAAAAAAAAAATCCTGCTTAGTTTTCTGCTTGTTGTGGAATATTCCAAAATCAGTTGTGATGCAGAATCTTTCGTGGCATACAAAGTTAAGGAATATATGAATTTGGACAGAAAGTTCTTACACATAATTATTCTGTGACTCACAAATAATAATTTTCAATATGTTTTTTATGTCATTGAATATGTGGCATTATTCAAGCTACAATATATATAGACCTAGAAAATATTTTGTTTAGGAAATTAATCCGGCTTTTCCTTTATAAGTAACAGAGAGCAATCTCTATAATGTAGCATTATCCACCAGTGGCAAATCATAATGAACAACAGGAAACCTGGGGAACTTAAGGGAACCTAAGTCAGAGTTGCAGCTGGATATATTTCTGCTTTTTGTTTCTTTGTTTGTTTTTAATCGAGTAATTAATTAATTAATTTAAAGTTTACATTAGAGTAAGGCTGAAGAAAAGCAAGTTTGTTTGTCCTGGAGTGCAAGCATTCAAGTAACAATGGCATACATTAATATATTCACATTACCTTAACAACTTAGAACAATTCATATTTCAGACTAAACCAATTAAAGTGGTAACCACATTTAGTTTGTAAATAATTCTTTAAGACTTTGGCAATTTTCTGAAAATATGAGACTATTTTAGACAGCAGTATAGACTGTTCCTTCAAAAACTGCAAATGCAGATAGTTGTTTCTTCCTTGAACTGAAATAATATAGAGAAAGAATACTTTGTTCTTTGGAAAAGCCAATATTAATTAAAATATTCACCTTCTTCATAGTTAAGTATAGAAGATTTGTAGCAATGGAGATAGCACAACTATAGACAACCTTAAAGCAGAAAATTAATTATTTCTGATCAAAATTTTGACTCTAATGCAGAGTGGGTGTTTGTTGCATTAAACCATATCAGGCAACCCTTAGAACTGGTCTCATATGGAACCGCAGAAAACAACTGTTGCTTTTGTCTTTAGAACTGTACCTAAATCTTTAGTATGATCTCTTAATACAGCTTTAGCTGTATTAAAAACTCTTTGATTCAGAAGTAGGTGTGTTTGAAATTTAATGATGTCACTTTTTTTTTTTTTTTTCTCCAAAGAAATCAGCAGCAAACTGATAGCTGTAAAAAAAAAAAAAAAAAAAAAAAGGTGTTACATAGTGTGACAGCGTATGAGAAGTGAAGGCAAACTTGTGTGTTGTGTGCTCAGGCGTTGCATGTCTTCCACTTAGTGCACAGTGTGAACAGTGAACAGCATTCAGATTTTCAGATTTAAGGATCAGTAAACTTCAAACACTACGTTTTAATATAATAATTGGTGATAATAATTTGGTCTTATAAATACTTGAATTATGAACCTGTCTACTCTTAAAATATATCATGTTAGCTATCCAGTCAAGAAATCTCTTATTTTTATATATGATCATTCTGCAATCATTATAAATTTGCAAACCAAAGCTTTCTCCAGCTCTTATTTTAACTATAGGAAAAATGTGGGGACACTGTGTAAATCCAGCCTGCACAACTTGCAAATTTGCTACATAGCTTGTGCTACAGATGAGCTTGTGAAAGTCTTTCACGTAGTCCTGAGTGAATATCCAGTGGGAAGCATTATCTTTGAAATCACCCTGAGCCACTCCTGTAGAATACTGTGTAGTATTCAGTATTAGAATGAAGAAAGACCTACTCTAAACTGCATCCACCATTGGTGTCCACAAACTGCAGCACAGTCTGGTCATGACTTGTACTTCAATAAATAATGACATTAACTGCCCACTCACTGACTTTCAGAAGTGCTACCAGTCTTAACAGTACGGCACATCCCTGATGTCAGTGAAGCTTATGATATGCCTTATTACACCAAAGAGATACAAGGGAAGGTCTTGTTTTCATATTGGCACTATTCACAAGTAAGGCATGACAAAATAACTTTCTTATATCGAGCAGTAAACGTTCAGGATTTCTTGAATCAGAAAGGCACTATCTGTTTCCTCATTAACTATGGACATCAGTGCCTTGTACAATGGCTCAGTTAGAAATACCTGGCAACAAAAACGTTTTCTCATTTTAAGAAGTAGAAGCTGTGCTTGGTAGGTAGAATCAAAACTACAGTTTTTCTAATGTCACTGAGTCATGCAAATAAAGGTTTTGGGGTTGGTTTTTTTTGTTTTGTTTTGTTTTTTTTGTTCCCCTCTCTTCCTCCCCCCCATATTTTCTATAGAGATTAAAATATTCCATCAATTGTACGTTAAGGAAAAGTTTCAGCCTTAGCAATATGTGCAGGTAGTCAATAGGATAAAGCCTCCTTCTTGTTTGAAATTCAGAATTTTACAAAGCTACAGTGGTACCTTATTGCTCAAAGACAGATTCAATCTCTCCTTCTCTCATTCTGTGTTAGATTTAATGGAATTTTTTCCTGGAGTACAGGAAAAAATCCAGTCTCTAGTAAATAAAAAACTGTTGTGAACACACAACAGAAGCCTATGCTTGACAACTTTTCCCAATTTTACTATGCGATAATTACCAATGTTAAAAAATTAATAAAATAAAGCAAATCATGGAAGTGGGTGATTCTTTCAGTACAAAATTTGTCTTGTACTCTTTTTTTTCTTGTCTTTAGAAAATAAAAGTGAAATTCCTTGGGGATGAAGGAAAGAGAAAAAAATACTACTTAAAAAAATACAGCTTTTTTATTATTATTTATTATATTTTTTATTTATAACGTATACATGCCTTCCACAAATAAGGTACATTGACTACCCCTATAATAATGTGATTTTTAAAACAAATTTTGCTTTTCTTGCTATTAAAGAAACTTCTACTTTTGAGAATTTCCAGAAATATAAATGGCTGAGAGACATTATTTGCTGAGGCTGCATAAAATCTTCTTACTCAGATGGCAGTAATTGAGGATAGCTGCACCTGGAATTGGCTGAGTCTGACAGATACAAGGAGAACATAGCCATACTTAGGCAAAGAGACTAGAATTCTGTAGAATGTTAAATTATTAAATCCTTTATTGTGGTTGTTTGAAGGGTCACAGGTATAAATTGTAGATCTTTTTTGCTTTGACTGCAACTGTTAGCTGCTTCTTTGTCTTAGGACTGAAAAATTCTACATGTATTGAGTGAAAACTGAATATATCTAACACTAAGTAAAATTACAAAACTTGTTCACTTGCTGTGATGTTTTTTACAATTTCAGGAAATAATTTAAAAATAACAGCATCAGTAATAATGAAATATTAAAGTGCAATTTAAGAAAAAAATCTCTTCAAGTGAAATAAGCTAATTAAGTGTATTGGTTGAATATTTTTAAGCTGGCTTAAACAGCTGTTTTCCTCATATACTCAAAGGAAGACGGCTAGACAGATACCCTTGTGGAGAATTAATTCCTTTAAAGACTCAGTGTTTGGGCTAATAAAGCTATGCAGTGGTGTGAGCTATTCACATTGGTTATTATGTTATTCAGTATGTGTACAGAATAAACTGTATAGACTTCATAGCTGTGCATTGCATAGAGTATATATTCTCCTATGTAAAAATAGTGATACCAGAAACTAAGCAGTGCTACATAGAAATTTTGGTACATAAACTTACTGATAAATCCATTAACCATTTCACTCTTAATTTGGTCTTGTACACCTTGAAGGTGGTAAAATAAAGTACTCTAAAACTGTTTATTCTGAGACCACCGTAGTTAAAAAAAAAAAAAAAAAAAAAAGCATTGTAAGCATTGTTAAAGTGCTACATCAACATTTTTGTAACTACGGTGGTCTCAGAATATACATAAGATAGTGTCTTCAGAAGGATATAATATTAAAATAGCACCCTGAGAAGGACAAGCATCTTCTCATGCAGCCAGTTCTAGAAAGAAACATAGGCCATCCTAAGAATACAGTTTTAGAAAAATGAAAAGTAAACCTATGTCAGGGAACTTGCTTTAACAGGGTGGGTTGGACTAGATGATATCCACCACTTGTGATTCTATGATTTTTAGTCTAGTTCAAAACAATTAAATAGATCTTCAGGTCTGAAAGAAAAGCATAGGTTATCAAAACTAAAGGCTAGTTGGAGACAATTTCCAGGACACAGTCAGCTATTTTGAATCTTAATACACAGTACTATATGGATATACTGCACAATATGCAGTGCTTAAACTTCCCTCCTCTGTTTAGTGAACTGAAAAGTCATGGCTTCCCTCTCAGTATATCTTGTGGTTAATTTGGCAGTTAAACTCTGGACAAATAACCGATCTTAATGCAGTATGTAATGAGGGTGAAGATTTACTGGAAAGAGGAAAGCCTGAGTTTTCATGTCTTTTTTTTTTTTTTTTCTCCTCTAAAATATTTCTGAAAACTGCTGTTCTTCTGCGGAGATAAAGAGGTGAGCAAGTATCTAAATGCAGCTTTTGAGCAATAGATGCGTTTGGACTTTGGACTGAGCTTCATCCTGCCTATCAGCTTAAGCTGTTGGCAGAGATGCTTAAGTTAAAAGTGCCGTTTCCTTGGGCTCTATATAATCTTTTATAGGAGAAAATCTATTTCTGCCTCACTAACCTAACTGCCTGTGGAGGTGTCCAATTCTCTCCAAGGATGTGAGGTGAAGTAAAAGGAGCAATGTACATTTTTGAAAGATTATAAAAAAAAAAATTTCAAAACATCAGAAAATCATGCAGGAATTTCAGGGACAAGAGTACATCTATTCACTGGAGAAATAAAAGATTATCTTGATAAGAAGCAGAGCTGAGTTTAGGGGAAGAGCTGACTTTGCAGGAAACAGCAAAAGATACTCCATAAATAAATAAATAGATAGATAAATAGATAGATGAATAAATAACAGGTTTTGGTACCTACATTTTAAGTAGTAGTGTCTAAATAATACTATTTACACAAATTAGAAGAACATTGTCATGTAAATATGTAAATATTCATAAGATGTTTCCCCTAGGTGAACATGCATTTGTTAACACATATATGGATTCAGTAAAGCAAGTAAATAGGGCAGCATTTAAGTATTTTGCTACTCAGTTTTTAAAGAACCTTTCCAGTTTTGAACTGAATAGGGGAAAAAAAAAAAATGTGCCGGGAAGTTCTACCTAACATGTACATTCACTTTATTGCCATTAAAGCCAGATACGGTACACTAAGAGGCTCTCTGTTGCTTGTTTTGCCAAATGCCAGGGAAAAAAACCCAAACTTTTTAGGGTACATGAGAAGCAGAAATGAGTCAATGAACAAGGAATTATGACCATTGAGACAAACAGAAGAAGTAAAGAGAAGTTCAAATTTAATATTATGAGGAAAAGCAGATGAGCAACATTACACCTAGAAAAAGAGAAAGGTAGGCGTATTAAAATGTGAAGTACTTTCCTGAGGAGTGGTGGTAAAGAAACACACTTGAAATGGAGATTAGCTGTATAATACAGATAAATCTGGGATATATGAGCAGCTGTTTAAAGAAAAGTGAGTTCTACTGCAGGATTTATAAGGTGCCTATATATAAATGCATGATATTCAGCAAAAGCCTATACATCCAAGTGTCATTCATAGAAAGAAAAAAAGGTAAAAATATGGGCTGAAATGAAATCTACACTGATGACTAAACCTTGGATATTTGCATCAAAGAATAAGAAGAAATCATGTTTTTGAAGAAGTAGAAGACAAAAAAAAAGGATTTTTAAAAAATAACTGAATGTAGGTGTAAATCTTGTCACTCATCAACAAATAAATCCATATGGACTTTAGTTCTACCTGTCCTGTTGCATTTATGATACATCAGTAATTAGCTGAATCTGTTGCTAATCATTGTAGCTATATATGTAACATAAATTCACTGCAGGAAGCAAATGTACTTCTATTTATTATTCAGTAAATCCAGCTCCATATCACCAGTAACAGTGCAGATGTTAATATCTGCCTTTAGTTTAACAAATTATAGATACTTGTTCTAGGTATTTACCAAATTTTAATGACATTTAGATTCAGAATTGTATTTTAATATTCACTGTAATGAGTGTCAACTTCTTATACGCGAAAAAATAGACATAGACATGTGGATTCCAAATCTGCTATCACACATAATATATTCTAAACTATCAATTCTAAAATAACTTCCAAAGAAAAAGTCCCTTGGACCTAAGCTGGAGACAGCTATCAAAATCTGTTTATGAAATTAAGAGTGCAGGGACTTCAGAGGTTAATGTTAGAGCTTTGCTGGATAAACAGTTCTATGAATGCTATTCAAGAGGTCATTTTGCCACAAATGGCAATTGGGTGGTGAAATGATGGAACTTTAAAAAAAAAAAAAAAAAAATTATATGTCCTGAGTGGTAATAATGGAAGTTTAACTATCCAAGCAAAGAGTGAAAAATATAAAGGACAGGAAATAAAACTGAGGGTATGCTTGTGCTTGTGGCACACAATTGATTTTTAAACTGAATATGTGCATCAGCTGAAAGGGAAGGAAATAATAATTTATCTGGCATTAACTAATAGAGTGAAAGACATGCACTTACATAACCTTGTACCACAAGTGGATAAAGGGAGAATAATTTGAATCAAGGTTATTTGTTCCTAGTGAGTTTGGTTTTTAAAATTTTTTATTTGTAAGTTTAAAAATTCATCACAATTTTAGACAAAAGACAAAATTCATTATTTAGATGTGCAGATGTCAAGGAGTGGCAGAGACACAAAGAGGAGGGAGAAAAGAAACTGTGACAGCTCACTACAAATGCCTTTTGGCAAAAAAATGAATATGGTGTTTTTCTTTCTGAAAATCATAGAATCATAGAATAGTTTGCGTTGGAAGAGATCTTTAAGAAATTTAGTTCCAACCCCTCTACTATAGAAAGGGACTCCTCCCTCTAGACCAGGTTGCTCTCCATCCCAGCCTTCAGTGCTTCCAGAGAGGGGGCATTCACAACCTCACTTGGCAACGTGTTCCAGTGTCTTGTCACCCTCCCAGTAAATTTTTTTTTCCTAATGTCTAGCCTAAATCTATCCTTTTCCATTTTAAAGCCATTTCCCCTCATCCTGTCACTACATGTCCTTACAAGAAGTCCCTCCTCAGCTTTTCTGTAGGTCCCCTTCAGGTACTGAAAGGCCACTCTAAGTTTACCCCAGAGCCTTCTCCAGAATGAAGAGCCCCAGCTCTCTCAGCCTGTCCTCGTACAGGGTTTGCTCCAGTCCTCTGATCATCTTCATGACCCTCATCTCGACCTGCTCCAACAACTCCATGTCCTTCTTGTGGTGGAGGCTCCACTGTGCGCAGGCACAGTGCTCCAGGTGGGTCTCAGTAGAGCAGAATAGAGAGGCAGAATCACTTCCCTCACCTTGCTGGTCACGCTTCTCTTGATGCAACACAGGATACAGCTGGCCTTCTGAGCTGCATAGCACACTGCTGATTCATGTTATGTCTTTCATCCACCAACATCCCCAAATCACTGCAGAACTGATAGCCTCGTGAAGCTCTGTCCATAATTTCTGATTCTACAAAGGTATTTTTAGAGTTATCTTCAAACTCCAGTCTAACTGAGCAGATTGCATTACTTGTCCAGAAGATGCTGCTACAGCATTTGCTTACCTGCACTTCTGTACTGTAGCTAAGACTCTACTTTGACAAAGTAACTGTTGTACACTTCATAGTATAATAGAACCATGGAATAATTTAGGTTGGAAGGAAACTTAAAGTCCAGCTAGCTCCAAACCTCTGTTGTGGACTGGTTGCCCCCCACCACATCAGGCTCCTCAGGGCCCCATCCAAACTGGCCTTGAGCCGCTCAAGGGATGGGGCACCAGAGCTTCTCTTGGCAGCCAGTGCCAGGGCCTCACCATCCTCTGAAAAAATAATTTATTCCTAACATCTAATCTAAATTTCCTTTCTTTTCGTTTAAAGCCATTGTATTTCACTATCAGGTAGTGTAAAAAGTCCCCCTCCTGTTTTTAAGCTCAATTCAAGTACTAGAAAGCCACAATGAAGTCCCTCTGGAGCCTTCTCTTCTCCAGAATGAATAAGCCCAATTCCCTCAACCTTTCTCTACAGGAGACGTACTCCAACTCTTTGATCATCTTCATAGCTGTCCTCTGGACCTGCTCCAAAATCTCAGGGATTCTTGTGCTGGGAGTCCCAGAGTCCCAGGCCTGGACACAGCACTATAGATGGGGCCTCACAGAAGGGCAGATTGGAGGGTGAAAATAAGGTGCTGGGCCACCTCTCTTTTGATGCAGCCAAGGATTCAGTTCCACATAAAGCTTTTCCTTGGATGAACTATTCCAAGATCACTTATTTCCTTAAAAGCCCATTCACAAGTATCTCAGATTTTAAGTCTCTTGACAGAAGAACTATTAGTTACAGGCTTTTCTGTAAATGTTTTTGGTGAGTTTTACATGCTTATATAATAGAGGCATAGTTAAAGTCATTATCTAACACAGTATCACCACGACTTTTATTGAAGAGTATCAGAAAAGACAGAGGTGTTGTAATGAGTTTATTTTTTGAGCAAAGTCCACATCTCTAACCCACAAGTTAGGAGACTTGAGTTTTAAGGTTTTGTTTTACCCTGAAAGGTAAAATACCTTCTGGAAGCTTAAAGAAGAACAAACAGATAGAAATTTGATTCTATAGTTAAGTGGTTAAGATAGCCAGCTAGCAGACAGCAGACCAAAATATTAGTTTGAATATTAGGGCTTTTTTTTATTTTGCTTTGCTTTTTTTTTTTTTGGTTCTGATAAAAATTTACAAACAGTCCAGAGATGCAAGATTCCAGGTTAAGTGCTATTATATGTATTCTCTAATAGAGATGGCAACCATGTGTGGATCAATAGCTTATATGTTTCTTGATATTTCATATATGTGTATTTCCTGCCTTTTTAATGATGCACAGAAAATAGAGAATACCACATGCAGAAGGCAGCATTATCACTAATTATATATTAAAATGACCGTACACTCTGCAGCAAAACTGAATAGGGAATTTTTCCCTTTCTAATTTCTTATAATACTAGCAATATACAATGTTCCATGTAACAATAGCATATTTTTAAATCTTGCACAGAAAAGAGACTTTTAAATTGATGGTATTGCTTTAAAGTTGACTCAGTACAAACTAACTTCACTGCATGATACCTATCTGTGACAGTACTTTACTGTCATCATCATAATTTCATGGAAAATGTGGAACTAATCATTTGCTTTGAATAAGATGAAGCTTGAACTTTCTGCTCATTTGTGTTTGCTGCCTAGGTAGTTAATATGTCTTGCTGAGTGATAAGATTAATATGACTGCAGCCTAAGGTCCCAGCTCACTCATATCTGTTTAAAAAGGATTACTGTTAAGAGTAAGGCAAGATTATTTTGGCCTTTGTATGTAGGCAAGTTAACTGTATGCAAGTAACACAGGAAGATGCCTATTGCTGGGGTATTTTGAGGAGACTTATTTGGGGAACCGTCTACTTTTAATACTTACTCCTGCGATTTGGAAAAGCCCCGTTAACAAGTAATGTAAGCTGTGGCTTTGGTGGAGGATGGCAATAGAAATTTTAAAGGGCTGCATCATTCTATGAGTACATATTACACATAAATTCCTCTCATTTAAGTAGCTCATATTTAAAATTGAAGGATAGTTTTCACAGAATCACAGAATTGTAGGGGTTGGAAAGGACCTCCAGAGATCATTGAGTCCAACCCCCCTGCCAAAGCGGGTTCCCTACACCAGGTCGAACAGTTTTACAATTCTGTTAAACACAGCTGTTTATTAGTGTTGCTGATTTTTTATTTTAAAGGGATGTTTATTCCCAGACCGGATGCTCAGGAATAATAAAATACACTGAGATGTGGCAGTTAATCACTGTTCTAGTATTGGGGTAAAGACTAGTCTGAGATAGCTCTATGAAAGGAAAAATGTTAACAAATGAGAAGCTATTCAAGCTTGTGAATGTATCACCAGCATACAGCCAAACTAATGCCATCATGTGAGGAGAAAAATAAACTGGGTCCATGTAAATCTATGCTCTCTAGATTACCATTTGGCTCTGGGAATTTGCATGACTCCGTTCAACTGGCATCATACATTATTCACATTAGATACTAAACACTGCAAGAATTGATTCTGTCTATCCTCTTCATCCAAGTTTAACTAAACTGCAATCCAGAAAAATTCTTGGTGGACAGTTTGGAGTTACTGAGTGTTATTGACTAGAATATGAGCTATACAGCTCTATTAAATCTTTCTCATTATACCTATGTTCATTCTATCAGTATTCCTTATCCTATCCCTCTACATCTACAATCTCATGTCCATTATCCTCACATTATTTAATTTTCTATGTATGTCCTTATCTCCTCATTCCAGGGCCTCATCTGTTCTAGTTTCCTCAGCAACACATTAGTACATTCTGCCCAGAGCCCTGCACCAGTCAGACTATTTCCTGTCCTTGGTCCTCTTGCTGTGGTAAAATCATAAACATGCACTTGCGTATATTCAACAAAAATTGTTTATTACGTACTCCCTCTGTAGGTATAAGCTATATTTTTGTTAGCTGTGTTATACTTGTATTTATATAATTGGGATTTGGGCAACTGTGCTACTTTGAAATAACACAACTTGAATCTAGAGATCAACTTTTCAATTCTATGAATAGTATTAACTATAGTTTCTTCATTCCCCTTATGTGTTCATTATAGACATTGTATGCCTTTATGCAATGCTTCTTGCAATGTAAGGGGCAAATGGCTTTCATTATTTTGGAGTAGTCCTTAATTAATCAGATCTTGTATTTCAGCACTTATTTTCTTTACTTTTTCTCACCTCTCTATAATTTGTTCCTATGTTTCTAATCACGAGGGGATAATGTCACTTCATTTCTCCAGAGGTCCACAGAATTCACCTGACTGCCACCACACCTTTGACATTGCTACTGTGTCCTATCTCTCTTCTCTTTCTTTCTTCTTGGAGCAATTTCAACAGAATAGAGATTTTGACAGGTCTCTTTCTCCACTTCTTACTTGAAGGTTTTCTGTTCTGTTTCAAGGATGTAGGTTAACACACCCCCTGGGCCAAATCTAGGCTGCAACTTGGCCAGCTTCACTTCATAGCCTTGTTGTATGAGCACAACTTGGCTAAATGAGCAGAACGAAATGCTGATTTCTGCTTTTCACTACAACAGTAATGATTCAGTACAGCTCCCATGATAGGCTAACATAAATTGTATCTATTTAGCAATCAGATAAGGGTAGTCTTGAGCAAAACTTTTAGCCAAAGCTGACATCTATTTGTTAGATGGTAAGAAAGAAGTTACGAGCAAACAAGAAGAAATGTTCACAGTTAAACATACCTGAATAATACAGAGATGTTTGGACAGTTACTGAGCTGTAAGCAATCACTGTGCCTTCAGATTGAATCTCAGCCGTCATAACAAAATTCAGTATTCTGTGTCATATCAATATTCCACAAATCTTGCCCGAGATTCCTAAATCCTGAGTGTCCTTAAGATAAATTGAAAGCCTTGAGATATTTACTTTTGCCTATTATGCTAAGGCACAGAAGAATGTTGAGAATTAATTAAATTGAAAACAGAGTAGAGCCCGACAAGTTTTGGAGCATTAAATTAAGTTTGAATGGTGTTCAAGGTCATCAGCTGTAATGGGGTCATCAACTCAATACCCTCTGCAGAGCTTGTTTTTTGTTAAGCAACTGTGTTTTTCATTGAGTTTGTGCCGATCACTAAATGTACAAGCAATAACCAATTTATTTATTTGACTAAATGTGTCTTTCATAACAGCAATAACAGAGTCTAGACAAGATCTTTTCAAGGGATTAATTTCCTTTCTAACTCAGGTGGCCAAAATCCTTCTGCCATTTCCTTGATGCCTCACACTGTGTGGCCCATATTTGTGTTCTTTGCATATGTGTTCCTTACTGTTTTGTTATGCTATACCAGAGGGTCAAGTAACCCCAGTGGAACTTGGAATAAGCAGGATTTCTATTGCTGAGTTAAACTAAACATTTTTTTTTTCCATTCTGGCTAGAAAGGCTTTTTCTCCTTCAGGTCTGGGGAGAAGAAACAATATGGAACCAATAGAGCAGAAGTAGCAGATGCCATTAGTTTCACAGAAGGGTTTCTAATCCTCAGGAAATAGATGTCTCGGATTCTTCACAGAGTTCTTACTCCACTGATATCTATTATTTTAAACCTATCCTGTTAAAAAGTCTCCAGCATTAAACTGCCTAGCATGATTATTTGTGGATCTTTTATGTCCTTGATTGTTTCCACACAATGCAAAGCACATTCTCAGCAGGAATCCCACTGGGGCATAGTGTACTATGCATATAATTGCTGAATATCACAGGTGCCCTCCAGCCATTGCTACCTTATCTAAATATTCCCTACTATTCAGTCAAGCATGTTTGCTTCATAGATAGTTTTCTCTGTGGGGAAAAACTTTTAATCAAATGAAATAAAGAAGAGCATAGGTGCAACCTTTATGTAAGCAATTATGTACTGGCACAAAATAGTTACTCATTCACATCAAGAACAACTTATATTATTAATCCAGTAATTTATATCCTCACAGGAACTGAGTTTGTGGAGTTTTTCTTCTAGCAAAATAGTTACAGATTCATTTTTGGCAGATATAACTGATTTTTTTTTTGCTCATGTAAAATAATTAATTTTTAAAAAAATCATGTCACAATTTGAAATGGGGACACAGTAACTCATTTTCTCATTGTGGCACATCAATAACTCTTAATTATGCATGTATATCCATTTAATTGCCTACCAATGTTATTGTTGAAATTATTTTAGAAAATTTTGAATAACAGAGAGCCCTCAAAGGAAAGTGGAAAAAAAGCCAAGAAGTAAGCTTGTTTTGAGCATTCTGTGGGTTGAGAGATTAAACACAGAAGCACAAACAATCTAGATGTGAAGAATCTGTACAGCTTACAAACAAATGACAAATAAATTCAAGAAACTATTATCTCTTACAAGACCTGGACCTACCATTCAATATTATCTAACTTCATTAACAAAGTTTATACTATCCCCCAAACCTTGGTTATAATTTCAATTAAATTTTAATTTGAAAAACTTTACTGTAGTTTGAACCCTTTGATACAGGAAACCTGAAGCAGCATCTCATACTGCAACTCATCTGTGGAACACAACAGATCTTTCAGATTTTTCTATAAAAGATAATCAGTACTTACTCAATACAAAATTAACTATAGTTTTTCAAAAACACTGAACCCTAGCTTTTTAAAGTTAAGAACCAAGTACAACTGCTAAGCACATAGATCTAAAAAACCAAAACAAAACAAAATACATGTTGTTCTGCCACTGCTAAAAGCATTTATCATTATTACTAATTCCAATACCCAGTTGTTTTGAATCTATGATCTTTTCACAAAGAAAATTGCACTTTGATATCAAGACCAGAAAATGTTTCAGCCACTCATAACATAAATAAATAAGATCAGTTTGCTAAACCATCAGATGTTAGGATAGTATCTTGCCTGGGGCATAAATGTAATCATCCAACTAAAAGAACATCATGATACAATCTCCTAAGCTATCAAAATCAATGCTAATGATGGAGAAAATCATATGTCCTATTGTATCCGAGAAACAGTGGAAACAAGATTTGGTTTTATGCTAGAAGTGAGAGCACTGGGGTGAGCAGACTATGTTTGCTTAGGTATTTATACAGACTGGGAGAAGATCTCCTTGAGAGAAGACCTGTGGAGAAGGACTTGGGGGTCCTGGTAGACGAGAAGTTTGACATGAGCCAGCAGTGTGTGCTTGCAGCCCAGAAAGCCAACAGTGTTTTGAGCTGCATTAAAAAAGGAGTAGCCAGAAGGGAGAGGGAGGTGATTGTCCCCCTCTACTTGGCTCTTGTGAGGCCCCATCTGCAGCACTGCATCCAAGACTGGGGCCCCCAGTACAGGATGGACGTGGAGCTCTTAGAGCGGGTCCAGAGGAAGGCCACTGAGATGATCAGAGGGCTGGAGCACCTCTCCTATAGGAAAGGCTGAGGGAAGTGGACTTCTTTGGAGAAGAAGTTTTGGACTTCTTGGAGAAGAGAAGGCTCTGGGGAGACCTCATTGCAGCCTTCTAGTACTTGAAGGGAGCATATAAACAGGAGGGGAAATGGTTATTTACAAGGGTGGATAGTGATAAGACAAGGGGGAATGGTTTTAAACTGAGACAGGGGAGGTTTAGGTTAGATATTAGGAGGAGGTGCTTCACACAAAGGATGGTGATGCACTGGAACAGGTTGCCCAAGGAGGTTGTGGATGCCGCATCCCTGGAGGCATTCAAGGCCAGGCTGGATGTGACTCTGAGCAGCCTGGCCTGGTGGTTGGCGACCTTGTCTATGGCAGGAGGTTGAAACTAGCTGATCACTATGGTCCTTTTCAACCCAGGATATTCTGTGTTTCTATGATGATTCTATGCTTATGTCATAGGAAGTTAAAAAGTTTGATGTTTTTGTTGTTAGATTGTGATTTTGATTTTAATATAGTATGCTGCATTCCTCTTTTCCAAACTACAAATCTGTCGCTAGCATTGCTAACTCCATTGATTATACCCTGTAAAGTGATTATAACATGTTCTACATGTAACTTATACACATGCAGATTCTTTCTGCACTGAAAAGATGCCAAGGGTCTAATAAGGAAACCTAAAGAAAATTGTTTTTCAAACCCTCAGAAAATGGCTTCAGAACAGGTGCAAGTAGTCCACTACCTAAATTTCATGTAGTGCTTAAATTCTGATTTTTTTTCCTGTAACCAGAAGATTCAAGGAGCATTCTGTTTTTAGTTAGGCCTGAACATCAAAGCACTCAGGTTGATTCCACAGCCTCCCTTCACAGAATGAGACTAATGTCTTAATGTCTCCTTCAGCCCTATTGTTCTAAATGCTTATTATTCTAGATGTTTTATAGACATCTATCAATATAATTAAATCATGTCAAAATGATTGATGAGCTAGAAAACAGATCTTGGGAGATACAAATGATAGGTGACCTGCTCTAGACCCTGCCCCCATCGAGCAGGAATCGTCTTTTAAATGAGAATACTTCTTCATTGTTAACTCTGTATTAGAATGTCAACATGTGATAAGACTGCACTAATCAGTGTAGTGTACCCTAGTCAGCTGAGTTAGAATAGCTCATACACTGTGGATAACTTCTGCAAAGGCTTGTGTTCTATCCCCAGGCATCACTGCCTTCTAGGGTGCATGACAGGTAATCCAGCTTTCACAGATCACCAGTTCTATGAGATCTATCTCAAGTAGGAAGAGAACAGCACCTTGACCTTGCAAAGCAAAGCAAAGGGTTGGGATACCATCCATGACATAAAATTATGGTGTTTTTAACACCTCTCTGAGTAGCTCTTCCTAATATGGCTGACATAACATATTTAATGTGAGTTATTGAAATGGAAGTAGCAGTCAAATAAAGGCATGAAATCTTGACCTAATTTCTAAAACAAATTATGACTGCTCCAGAATAAATGTAACATGGTGTTGATTAAAAGCAGTATCAGAACTTAAACTGAATATTTCAAGTTGATGCTGGAGAGGGAGGCAGAAGAAGATGATTATTCTCTTATAAACTTTACAGATAAGGAAAAGAAAGAAATTTCTTTTTTGCATGATACTGGTGTCTTACTGACATATTTGAGAGAAAAAGGGAATGTTTATACTGCTGTTATACAATACTGTATGCCTTTCAAATGTTTAATATCTCAACATAAGAATGGTTGCTGTAGAAAAGGAGCAATTTTCTGTGTAATGTTAAAGAAATAAAGATGTTTAAGCGTAGATTGTTAATTACGCAAAAAATGCTACAGTTCTGAAATGATTTGTTCTGAGATAATACTCAAACATAGTTTCTATCTTTCCTATAAAACAAAATTCTGAAAAGTGTATTTACCAAGAAGATAAAAACAGACCTTTTTTGATAAAATTAAAATATTTATCTATTCCTTCATGTTTTCTTTCTAGAGATACACTCAAAACAATTTCCTTCATAAAGAGAAGACCAAAAATGTGGAAAACAGCCTCTTGAGAATTTTTAAAATACTTTGTCACATTTGGAAAAGAGTTGATTATATATAACATATAATATTAAATATTTCAGCATTTCTGTTAAAAACCACGATCTTCTCTTTTATGAGATACATTCTACATCCTCACCAGTGCTTTTTTTTGGTCCATTATATAGACAATAGAGCAATAAATGGAGTGAGACTCAAAAGCACTATAGGGTGCTCTCTTTTAATTTGTATAATACTACGGGACTGCAGAACAGACATTTTATTGTGTTTATGCACTTCTGGCAAAATTAATCAAGGTACTAAAAAGCAGCTCTATTTACGCATTTATACGAAAATGTCATTTATTCCAAAACAGTTTATGATGTGTGCAGGAAATCATTGATAAAACTAGAAAAAGATTCCAAAGTTGGTAAAGAAGCTGTTACCTTGCCCTCAGCACACAAATATTGTGGACAGAAAGAAATGCTTAATCATAAAATCGTTAAGGTTAGAAAAAGACCATTCACAGATTATCTAGTCCAACCATCAGACCATCTCCTAATCACATCCCTCAGTGCCACACCTTCACGGTTTGTGGAAACCTCCAGGCACGATGCCTCCACCAGGTCCAAAATGATGGATGTTATTTACTGCCTGAATAAGTAACCAGCAAGTTATGAATTCAAAACTAGACATTCAGAGTTTGACTAAATCTGATCAAGGCATAACCAATCTTTTCTTCTGAAAATATATTCAGAAAACTGCATGTAATAATTTCTTCTGTGTATAATATCCATGCTATGGCTATTACAATTAGTGGCAAAATATTCAGCTCTTCACTAAGGAAGTCTGTAACTAAATAGACTCAATACAGGAGTTCATGAACATTTGGGGATTACAGCCCCTTATATCACTATGCTTTAGTAGTGGTTCTCCACCAGAGAGAACTTCACTCTTATGTTACGTACATGCAGTTACAAAAAGACACAGAGAAATTTAATGTTTGAAGAATTCATGAAAATCACTGTGAAAACTGTTGAAACAAAGAAGACATGTTTGTTTCCATGGCCATAGCAAAATTTCATTAGTTTAACCAAGTTTAAAATAAATGTTAAAATTTCAAGTTTAGCATTAGCATTAGCATTCAACAAGAATTCTTTACCTAGTCCTACTGGTGTAACTATTATGTCCTTGTGAAAAGAGCTGAGGTTGCCTAATTTTGAAGCTGTTTTTTTCTCTTCTGATTTCAGTTTTTTGTGGAATTCTGTTCTTTGTTTAGACATTATATAGGGATTATGCCTCAGACATAGATTTTACCTATACGAGAGTAATTTGTACAAATCTATAGCTTAAAGATGTTCAGTAAATGTAGTTTATCTCTGGGAAATGTCAACATTCAGAATTTGTAAATAAGATAAAGCAGAATAAAATGAAACAAATAAAATTTGATTACATTTTTGGTTCATTTTATATCATTTTCATGTGTTAAATAGTATAAATATGTCAGTATGCTCATACATAACACTAAAAATAGGGAACACTTAAATATGTAAAAATTTGTAGTATTGTCTGAAAACGTTTTATGCAATCAATAATTAACCTTTCTTTTTTCCAATCATCTAGAAGCAGAAAAAAATTACCCTAGAAATGATTAAACTGGTTCTTGGTTCTTGAGATCTGTAATTTTCATCACAAAACAAAATGCACATAAAATCAAAATGGACATCAAAACAACAAAACATCAAAAAAAAGTATCATCACGACACAAGCTGGGGACACCTAATGATGTAGGAGATGCTTTCGATGAAACCACATGTGGACTGAACTGCTAAGCAGTTAGCAATATTTAACCATTTACTAATCACTCAGAATGCAATTTGATTTTCTGACAAAGGCATAGTATAGAACAAGGAAGCTGAAGATGATTTTAACTCAATAATTTATTTTAATAGCTATTTAGCATGACACTATATAGATTTCACAACGTTAACATTGTTTTAGCCACTAGCAACAATATGATATTATTGAAAGTTAATTTGGAATGCTGGCACTATTATTTGCTACTCTAATTACTTAGTGAGTCTTAGTGAGCTACGTAGCCTGAGGAAAATAAATGGGAACAGCACCAAATCAGGAGTCTGGTATGACAGGATCTTCAGGCCAAGTGATCTGAGGTGTTGCCATTTATGAAAAGCCATTATATTCTAGGTGCTTTGCTTGAAGTGTATTTTCTCTTTTGAATGCGTTTTTTACCAAAGTGATGTTTGATTTCATGACATCATTTTCTTAATTTCCTAAGAATGAAGCTCTTACTTTTTTTCACTCCTGTGACCTCCCTTCTCACCCAATGAATCACATTTGAAAAGGTAATAAGAAAAAAAAAAAAAAAAAAGGAAAATTCCCTTTGAAAATATCACTTGAAATGCTTTAATAAATCAATGGCCTCAAAATGAATATTGTGTTGTGCTGCTGATAGGCAGGGAGAAAGGTTGCACCAGTTAAATGGAAACTATTGTTAATTTACAGTGCCTTATATCTGTGTGGGGATCTTCTACAGAAAATACGCAGAGTCTATTTAGAACTAACGATATCTGAAGAGATAGAAAATGGATGCTGTTTTACATTCCATGTCATCATAATATCAAACATTCCATTTTGTGCTCATTCAAAACAGAAATACGTATTATAGTAGATGGGACCTGTATATATTTGTGGTTTTCTGCTGAGGTATGTTAAGATAAAAAGTAAAACGTTAATGTATCGGTAGTTTAATTTATGATTTGCTCCTAAAATCATGGTACCACTAAATAAAAGCTAGCCTTTACATGCTCCTTCTCTTCCTATGCTTAATTTAAACTCTAGAATGGAATTTAATTAAAGCCCCTACTTACTTCAATATCAGAAGCCTTGTCAGTTTAATTGATTCTTGGTCAAAGTAATATTGATTAGCTAAAAGCAAATCCATTTCTTTCCCAACAATTAAAACATTTAAATAGGTTCCGTGTCCCTTTTGATATAAAGACATGAAACTGCTGGCAGCTATTCCTATGGCTGATGTTGATCATTAGCAAATGAGGTAATATACATTTATTTTAGTACTCATCTTGTTTTATTATAATATTCAACTACATTAAGATCTCTAATGTTCACCTATTAAAACCTTGAGAATTATATAAAAAGTCCTTGCTATATTCTAATGTAAAAATTGTTTCAAATAAGTTGATAAGCTTTTTTGTTTTGTTTTGTTTTTGTAAGTTTTTTTTTTGTTTGTTTATTTCTAAATCTGAGCCTGTGTGTGAGTGCTTTCAATTCTCATGAGTATGTCAAAGAACTACAGCTTACATAAAATGTTCAAAAATTATTACAACGCCTTCTTTCAGAAATCAGATCTAATTTGCTTGCAGAGAACTGCTCTAATGGTTCTTAAGGCTAAAAGTCTTCTCCCAGAACATCCTCCCACGACATCCCTCACATTGCATCTCAAACTTGTCTAGAAAGTTTCTACTTTTTGCTTATCATATGTGTTCTAGAATATCTTTGTAAGACTTCTGAAAACACTAGAACATCTAAGATCTCTAAAAAAACTTTTTCCTTGGAGAATAACATCAAAAGTGAATGTTGTATTATAGGTAAAGTCGATGTGCACCTTGAAGATGTTTCCAGCAGTAGCCAATACCAGTTCAGAAGTGCAGCACATATATAGAGTGATACTTTCCACTGTAGTATTTTCTCAGTGTTTTAAGCACTTCTGGAGCTGAAACTTACACTTAGCCTTTATCTTTCAATAAACCTTTAATAAACCCATGAATGCATCTGATACTCTTTGGGGTTATTGCATTTTTTTAACCTCTGCAGCATCACAAAGAACTACTTTTCAGAAGATAATTACCAGGGCACAAGAATGCCCTATTTTTTCTTTTAACCTTGCAAACTGTTTCAGTGAGTATTCAGCTTTTGTGTTATGTGAAACAGTGAAATGTAGCTCATTTTTTGTGTCTCCATATAATTTATGACCCAACTCTTTACAAAGCTAAAGAACTCTAATCTTTTTATTTTCCTATTTGTCTTTTTCTGCCTTTTCTATCTCTACTAACACCATTTATAAGAAACCAGTATACAAGATGAGGGAGGATAGTTCTTAAGAAGTTGGTGCAATGCTTTTTTGTTCATCATTTTCTTCCTAGCAGTTCCAGCAAGTGTCTTTCAGTCAGTTAGCTGGGATCTTTCTGAGGAGAAGAAATGCAGTTCTCAAAAGTCTGGATAAGAGGGACTTTTGTTTTCTATTGTCCTTCTAAGGAAGCACAGACAAGTAACAAGAAGGTAGCACAAGACTATCTTTTCTTAGAATCATTTTATGAGTCCCCCTATATATTTCTGACTTTTCCAAAATTTTTCTTAAATGCACAAACAATAAGCAGGCCAAATAAATACTGCATATTCTAAATATTCCTGGAGTTTCCTAAGTGAATCTTTGCTGCATTTTTGTTTCTCCAGGATTATTGGTCTATAGTTATTTTTTCAAATACAGATATGTCCAGGTGAAGAACAATAAAACTCCACTGTTCTATGATAGGTAAGAAGCAGTGAACATGCTAATAAGCATTCTGGGAGTTGACTTCATGAATTTCTCCACACATCTACCTCCTAATTTTTCCCTGTGTGCCTTTATCTCTTTATTTTTACACCAGATGTGGTTAGGCAGGGCAGGTGTCTAGTCAGAAGGCTGAATTACTACATATAATTTTACAATTGCTGCTTATCTAAGGGTTTAATAATTGCCTAAAATAATTGAAATTTGTGGCACTATTTTTTTTAAAGCACTCAAAAGTGGGGGAAAAAAAAAGAAAAAAAAAAAGGATTAAAAAAAGCAGTAGTCATTTGGAATTAGGTCCTCACTTGCTGATTTGCCAGCAAATCACACCCATCTTCAAACACCATAAAACCTTTTTACTCCATCCCAGGGATCCCACTCTCATCAGCAATGTGGATTCTTATTTCAAGGAAACTCCTTCAAACATGGTAACAAGCCTCTCCCTGCTTCTCACCTTTTGAAGAGCCTTTCTTTAACTTTTCAATAACTGATGGTTTCATTCTGCCACAATTTCTAGTCATAAGGCATAGCAAAGTGTCTACAAAAACAGTCATTTTACTTCTTCTTCCTTCTCCACACTGGGCTATTTTTTCATCATTGTTTCTTGCAGCAGTGATGCCTCTATGGTAGACACCTGCTCATCTCCGATGTCAACGTGCAGATGGAATAATTTGCATAATGAGGTACAGGCAGGATAATGCTGGCAGTATTATCACCGGCATTGCAGCACACTGCAGTCACCCTACATGGATTTTTCAGGCAGAGTGAAGATTTCAGTCCAAATAGCAGGACTACTAACAACACTAATAGAATGAATGGATATTAAAATCACGGGACAGCAACCTTCTCTTTTTTTCACTGCCCATGTGCTGCGATGGTACTGGTGTGTATGGCTGTTTCCTGAGAGCATCTGTCCGCCTGTCTGCATGTGTTCATGACTGATACTGCTTTCTGGACACTCCACACACGCAGCAGCGTGTGGTGATGTGAGAGAATGCGGCAGGCTGCATTTCCTTGGTTTTTGTTACTGTCAGATTAAAGACAAGGATAAAAGGTTACTGCATGTTCTTTTTCATCTTACCTTTAAAAACTGTATTAACCTTCTTACAGAGGAAATAAAAGTTAGCTGTACCATTACAGTCTGACCTGCCCTTTTAAAATTAGACCCACTGACACTTCCTGAAAAATATCTAAAAGTACTCTATATACTCAGTGTGGGCTGTATAGTATGTCTTTTATTATTGACACTTTCCTCAAAGGAAGGATCAGTAGAAGATTTAATTTATATCTGGTCTTCGTTGTTTATCTTATTTTCATGCTGACATCACTTCTACTTCACACTTATTTGGCTTTTGATGTGCCTGATTCGAGGACAGAGGGATGGTGAATAATAAAAATGTCTGAACTGTGACTTCCAGTTGAATATTTTGTGCTTACCCTGTGTTATATACAAAACAAACCTAGAAAATGATTGCCTGTGCAGATGTGTCTGCTGTCAAGAGATATCCACTGCATAGAGTGCAGACACTGGACAGGCTGGATAGCTGGGCTGAAGCAATGGGATGAGGTTCAACAAGGCCAAATGCTAGGTCCTGCACTTTGGCCACAACAACCCCAGGCAATGCTACAGGCTTGGGGCAGAGAGTGGCTGGAAGACTGCATAGAGGAAATAGACCTGGGGGTATTGATTGATGCTTGACTGAACACGAGGCCAGCAGTGTGCCCAGGTGGCCAAGAAGGCCAATGGCATCCTGGCTTCCATCAGGAACAGTGTGGCCAGCAGGAACAAGGAAGTGATTGTCCCCCTGTACTCAGCTCTGGTGAGGCTGCACCTGCAGTACTGTGTCCAATTTTGAGCCCCTCACTGCAAGAAAGACATTGAGGCCCAGGAGTGGGTTCAAAGAAGGGCGACAAAGATGGTGAGGGGTCTGGAGCACAGGGCTTATGAGGAGAGGCTGAAGGAGCTGGGATTATTCAGTCTGGAGAAGAGGCTCAGGGGTGACCTTCTTGCTCTCTATAACTACCTCAAGGGAGGTTGTAGTGTGCTGGGGGTTGGCCTCTTCTCTCGTGTAACTGGTGATAGAACTAGAGGGAAAGGCTTCAAGCTGTGTCAGAGGAGATTTGGGCTGGACGTTAGAAATACTGCTTTTATGAAAGAGTGGTCAGGAACTGGAATGGGCTGCCCAGGGAGGTGGTGGAGTCACCGACCCTGGAGGTGTTCAAGGAATGTTTGGATTTTGTGTTGAGGGACATGGTTTAATGAGAACTGTTGGTGATAGATGAATGGTTGGACTGGATGATCTTGTAGGTCTTTTCCAACCTTGTTGTTTCTGTGATTATGTGATTCTGTGACACCTGTGAGGTTGGCAGATCTGATGCAGGCCGTTCTTCCCAAAAGCATGCTGAAAGGGATGTCTAGATTCCTGGTGAGATTCACCAGAAAATCTGAGACTAAACCAAGTATCTATGGGGAAGCAACAGAAACATTCCTGAAGCAAGAAAGCCAGTGCTTAGAGAAGGTTTAAGCACTTGGCTGATCAGTGCCAATGCCTTGAGACCCTAGCATCTACTGTACATGCACCTACCTAAATACATACACCAAACTGTGACATGAATTTCACTATTAGAGATGCAGAGAAGAACATGCGTCAGCATATGTTTTAGGCATTGCAAGAAGTCTCAAAAAAAACCATAAATAGTTTTGTTTCCTGAAAGTGACAGATCTAAGGCAGGAAACACTGCATGTAGGTGCTACCTCGTGATGGGATTCATGCATATAGTGGCAACATGGATCCACAAATAAATGCAAGATTGCATTGTAAAGGGATGAAATTAAGGTGTATCTTCATGCAATTGTGTAGCAGGAATCAACCAAGGGAGTTTGATTCCTGCATCTCTTGATAGATGTGCCCTCAGTTGGACCACCAACATCCAAATCCGCTCTTTAATTACTCTTGAATAGATGTACCATCAAAGAAAATTCCAGTATGATCAGACTTGTCTTTACGCTACATATAAGATTTGGAAGATATGATCTGAGACATTATACAGTCATTGGTGGTGTAGACTTCATAATGCAATTAAGGATCGTTTCGTAAATCCTTCTGTCACATTGGTTCCAGAACCCCAGAGCTTTGTCCTTTTATCATAGAACATTTTTGAAAATTCTCACGGAGTTTCATTCCGTTCTTACTGTTCTGTCAACACCTGTTTCAAAATAGCCAACAATTTCTGTCTCTCTCTCCTGATTACTGCTGGTTAGGTTTTCTCATCTTTCTGGAACCCTATCTAGTAACCCTATCTAGTGATTAGAGTGGCTGCAGCTGGCAGCGCCATGGGCCTTTCTGCCAAGAGCATCCTAACTCCTGCCATCACCTGCTATCATCTGCTCAAAGGAATCCTGTTCCTCAGTGTCTTAACCTCTAGCTCCATTTCTCCTAAGGGTAAATATCTGCTCCAAGAATCTTTCTTTGTCTGTGCTGTTCATAACAGAAAAAATGAATGATTTCAGTAACCATGATTAGATCTGACACATATAGCCAAATCCTACTGTTGTTCTGTGCAGCAGCAGCACATTTCTTATTCAAGTGTGTTAATTTGCTGAGCTGGTCTGTAGTATTTCTGTACTGAAGATATTTTGATAATGTCATTATAAATTGTGTTTGTCTAGCAGTCATGGACATTGCTACACTAAAGCTATTTTTTTTTTAACATAAAATGATGGTTTCATCTTTGCATTCTTTAAAAAGGAAAATACTTATGTGATGTTGTGGCTGAACTTCAGGGAGTTTTCTAGTGTAATGGTTTTTCCTAGGTTTTATATCTGATATAAAATTATACCAGTCCAGTGAATTGACAAGAGCTACACCAGATCATTATATCTGAGGAGCCAGCCGAAGTTTCTGACTGCTGATGAAGAGTCACTGGAACTGGTGTCACAATGCAGCAAAATAAAAATAAATAAATAAATAAATAAATAAATAAATAAATAAATAAATGAACAAACAAACAATGAAAGGAAGGAAGGAAGGAAGGAAGGAAGGAAGGAAGGAAGGAAGGAAGGAAGGAAGGAAGGAAGAATCCAATAGATTCACAGCTGTGTTTTATTGATAATGACCAGCAGACTGCAAGTGCTTTTGACTTTAGGGACCAGGTTCAGATGATTACCCTGTTGTTCACAGTTTGAACCCCTAAGTAGACTACAATTAAAAAAAAAAAAATCCTTATCTCAAAAAACCCCAAACAAAGAAAAGCAAACAAATTTCTGAGCACATAACCTAAAGCCATTTCTTACAGAGACCACTAAGACCAATACAGATCTGAATGTTGCACTAGAATAAGTGGAAACTGTAAGGGTCCAAATTGGCCTGTACATCAACAGTAGTGACTCACAGAAGGATTCTTGTGTACGATTCAGCTTGTGACTACATTCTTTTTGGAATTGTGTAAATGTATTCTCTTGTAAAATTTGTCTTTCTATAGAACTTGAGAATAAATGCCTGGCTTCACAGGGAGATGCTTGGTTTAAGTATATGTATGTGTATATATATTATTACAGGGGAATATATTATAAAAATGGAAAAACCTCAATCCTAGAATTTTATTTGGGAAAATAAATGATAAGGAAGGAAAATCTAATTTGTCACCACTTTTTCCTTTTCAAAACAAAATCCACATCTATCTTGAATGAAAACCTTCAAAAACTTATTTTGTGAAGGAAAAGTATGAGTCAGTTACAGTCACCATGAACCATGATTTCTTCACTGAACTCGCACTGCTCTGTGGCATTCTTTCCCAGGCCTGTGCAGATAGTTCACCAAGTGTTGGCTTTGGACTGTCATAAGTATTCTGGATTTCAGTGCTGATGATAATCTGACATATACTACAGTGATTTCTATGAAATTAGTTGAGTATTTTGGCTGTGTTAGTCATGAGATACTTGTTATGATAAGAAATATAAATCCGAAGTACAAAAAGATCAATTTCTATAAATGATTATCTTAGTCACAATAAAAACTATGAACTAGAGGAAACATAACTATGAAACAGTACATTCTTCTACTGTCAACTGTTAATCAATTGCTGTTAACAAATAATATTTTCTCTGAATTATTTAACAGATCTGTGACTTCATACAATTGCTACAGTTTTCTTTATGAAGTGGTTTTCTTTATGAGACAGCTTTGAGATTATATTTTACAATTACTATTTTAAATATTTTCTAAAGAGTGTCCAATGCAGAGACCATATTTATGGTCACGTGGACATCATCAGTCTACAAGACAACCAAAAGTTTATACACATTTCAAGAACTGTAAGTCCTCTTGGCCGAGTCTCACAGAACAGACTTGTTATTTATCAGGAGTCTCATCTTGAGAGGATTTGCCGTCAGAAGTACTGTCTCATGAGGCTTGTTGTAGAACTGAATGACAGAAATGTAACAGCATTTATCTTTCCATTTTGTTAACCTACTATATCACTTCTTTTCCAAGAATGCTGCCACATTTATCAGGAAATGATTGTTGACAATAAATGATCCAAGAAATTAAAAAATTAGAAATATGTGAAATTGAAATAGTTATGGGAGATACTGTTTAGTTAATATGTAAAAGCCAGCTTTTCCCATTTATTAAAAACATGACCTAATAGTGTTCGAAAGCAAAAAATATTCAAAACTTTTCTTTCCATTTTCCTTTCAATCCTTTTTTCTTTTTCTTTTTCCCCTCTCCTCTCCTCTCCTCTCCTCTCCTCTCCTCTCCTCTCCTCTCCTCTCCTCTCCTCTCCTCTCCTCTCCTTTCTCCATTCTCCTTTTCCTTTCTTTTTGTCTATTTATGAGGTTTGAAACGGTTTTCAGTAAATTTTCATTTTTGTTTTACTCTACTGTTCTATTATCACAACATACATAGTAAATTCTACCTCAATCAACATCCTGTTTATTGATCATGGCTATTGTGGACCTGTAGCAATGTCAGTGACTTACCTAAGCATTAGATAAATAGATGTGACAAAGAAGAAAATTCTTATTCTTACTCTTAAAATTCTTACTTGCTCTTACTTTTCATCTTTTTGATGAACTACTGAAAAATGGAGATTCTTACTGAAGCTCTCACTCTAAAGCAAAGTCACGAATTTTCAGTTATGCAGACATATATGAAGTCATGAACTTTTAGCAGCTGGAAAGTAATATGCCTACAATTGGGATTTTTCATTCTGCTTTAAATCTTTTCACTTGAGATCAGTCTGGGGCTAAAAGGAGATGTAAGAATCCTTAAAACTCAGATAAAACACAATTTTGATAGAGAATTCTGATGTATTTTCCTGAAACATATCAAACCACAGACTTTGAGATTTTGTCTACTTACTTTATAGTTAATGTAATTGTCAAAATAAGTTGTTTTAATTTTTATTTTCTTTAGTTTGGATGATAAAAAAGACTTAAAGACTATGTATGATATATAACTTCAAACAACAAAAATGTGCAATGAAATAAAAGTACCTGAAAGTACAAGTTAAAACAGTGTAGACTTGTTAGCTTTCTTTATCATGATAGAAGTTTTCTTACTTGAATGAGACCAAATTTTCTTGGATAGTGAAATTATTTATTATTTTCTCTAATGTTTCTCTCTCTCTGTAGTTGTTCTGTGTAGAAATGAAGAGATCAACAAAAATATGAACTTCACTTTAATATTCCAGTATATTAAAATATTTAGAATATACAAGGTTGTATCTTACAAATACTTCTCTTGATTTGCTTTCTCTTAGCTGCCCACCTCTACCATGTGAGTGGAAGGGAAGGTGCATTAGCTTAGGTTTACTTTGTAAATATCATGCAGGTGTTAGGGCTACAGCAGAAATGGCATTCTAAACCAGAATACTCATGTGTCTCACAGACTTTTTTTGTGTGCAACACAGACAATAGCCACCTATGGTGATGTAGTTTTTCTCAGTCTTTTCTTAAGCTCATTGGTAATAAAAATGAGACACACAGAAAGTTTCAGTTGTTACCTTCATGCATACATCTATTTTTGGTCCTTTTTTTTTTTCTGCTTTTTTTTATGGAGGTGAAATTACAGGATATATCTCCTCCTGGATACTTCCTTTCCCCTCCCTCCTTGAAGATTCAGAGGCACAAAGAGTTTAAAATTGCTACATTAATCTTATATTAAAGGACTAATATAACAATAGTGAATGCTTTGTACAGTGTCTAGTTCACAGTTTTACAGCCCAGTTTTGTTTGTGTGTTTGTTTTTTGTTGTTTGTTGATTTGTTTGTTTGCTTATATCCTTCATGCCTCTCCCATTGGGGCCGTCTAATACCATCTGTAAACTATGTTTGCTATCTATATATCAACTGACTAAAAATTTAACTTCTTTTAAAAAATGTTAGGAAGCCTTATGCTTTCCAACTTGAGGAAGAAGCTGTTTCTTTAACTCATACTCCTGGTCGTATCGCATTTGAAGACTTGAAATGACCTGAAGTCTGTCACTGTTTTGTTTTCATAGTTTCCAAATTGTTGTGGTTTAACCTGGCAGGTGGCTCAGCGTCACACAGTCCTTTGCTCATTCCTCTGCTTCCCAGTGGTATGGAGGAGATAACCTCCATACAAAAAAAACAAGAAAACTCATGGGTTGAGATAAAACTATTCACTATGATAGTAAAAAGGAAAAGGAGAACACTTAGGACTCTCTATATGTGTATAAATGTATATAACAAGTGATGTACAAGCAGTCACTCACCAACCCAGTTAGCCCCCAAACAGCAGAAGAGAATGAGATGAAATTCCATTCCCTTCAAAACACCTTCTACATGATATCATATAGTATGGAATATCCCTTTGGCCTGCTTGAATAGCTGTCCTAATTCTGTTCCCTCTCAGCTCCTTCGGCCACCCACTAGCACTTTGCTGAGAAACTTGAATGGCCTTGGCTCTACAAAACTCCATGTAGTAGCAACTGTAAACATTGGTGTGTTATCAACATTGTTTTTTCCAAGAAACAAAACATAGAAACATACCAGTGTCTCTGAAGAGAACAATTCTGTCCCAGCTGAAACTGAGACATACTGGTTGTTTGTCTCTTCTGGAGATCTGCCTGAAGTCTTAGCTGTTCTGTCAGAGAGATCTTGCTAGCTCTCTTCTTCCAGTCTATCTTATTGCTTGTCTTCTTTTTCATGTGTGTGTTGATGTTGAAAACACATTTATAATCCAAGTTAGCAACTGCAGCAAAAATTCAAGCTAACATATTTCTATGATAAGTGGCATAAAGTTGTATCTTGTAGCACACATTGCAATTCTTTGACTCAACAGAATAGATAACCAAACACTTCACAATATGGTCAATCTGGAGACCAAACACTTTTCAGGTTTAAAAAGGATTTGTCTTATGGTTCCTATTTTTATTTCCTGTTTTCCCCAGATTTTCCCAAGCTGACATCTTCTTTATATCTTCTGCAGGTGAACTTGCAGCTTCCTCTAATTTAACAGGACTATCATAAAAAGAGAAATCTTTGCAAACGGAGTGGTGAATGTCAGCTTCAGAGTGCTCATTTACTTGTTAATTGTATCATATGGAATGTTTAGAATATCTTGTCTCCATAACAAAGGAACTAAATAAATTAGGTAATATAGTCAGGTAGATAGATAAATATCAGTATTGTTCAGGCTAGATATGTAATGAATTTAAAATAAAAACAAAAAGTCCTCTTTTTAGCATAGCCCTTTAGTGAATATATATATATATATATATATATCAGAAACAAAACCTGTTTCTGTCTGTGATTCCTTTAGGATGAAATTAAGAAGACATTTCCAAGCCTCAGTGACTGGGCTCCGCAGTCTCAAATTACATATTCATGTTTTAAAGCCTGTTGCGTGAAACAGTCTGAAAACCTTTTAAATAAGAGGCAGACTTTTCAATTAATTGGTAAGGAATAGAAGTGCAATGTATGGAAGAGTTTTAGAGTTACTTGAGGTAACATTCTCTTTTCAACTGTAGTTTGAGAACAAGTTTCTGTCTATAAATAGGACAGAACTTGCCTGAAATATGCAGAAACAACAGAATATCAGTGTAAAATTGTTTACTTAGTTTTTTTATATATATCTATACAGAGAGACCTTAATATCTCTAGGAAACTTCTCAGGAAGGGTTGGGACTAAATGATCTCCAGAGGTCCCTTCCAAGCTCTATGATTCTGTACTATTTTGATTCTTTAATCTTTCTTACAAATGGGAAAAGAGAGACATAATCATTTCCATAGTAGCCGGTAACACCAGCTGCGGATTCTGCAAAACACAGAAAAAGGAAACTGAGAGGACAGTGTCACAGCTAACAAATATATCAGAAATAAAAATCCAATAAATCCAGGCAGTGTGCACATCTAATAAATTTGGATTTCTGTCTGTCCTCGTGGAGTCAGTAAAGAATGGCCATTAATGTGCATTAGTCCTTATAAGACCTGGAAAATGTCACAGAATTATCATATAGTCTTTTGAGTAAATGTATGTAAATGTATGTAATGTATGTATGAGTAAATGTATGTAAAACAGTAGCAGCTATGTCAGTGAAAAAGCATTTTCGGGGGTCAAAATCAGTCAAAGTTTTCCTTGGAAGGGAATTAGTGAGAACAATCACTGAGCTACTAGGACTAAACTGGGATTTTGTCAAAAGCCCTAAATGATGGTGGTCCAAAATACGGACAAGTGAAGGAGGAAGAAGTTGATGAGTGTTTGAGAAGATCGTGGATCCATATACCAAGGGGGAAGTGAACAGATGCAGTGTGCCTGAATTAACTGAAATGATAATATTTCTCAAATTCTTTTTATTGAAATAGTCTCTTGGAAGTAGTGAGTGGTGATTTGTAGCATCTCTTATAACGAAAGGTTCAATATATATATTCTTTCTTCAGTCTTATACTAAGAAGATGGAGGCTTAAAAGATATTCACTTGAACTTCTACACTGTCAAAATTGCATTTCTGTTTTTCTTCTTTTTATATTTTTATTGTTCTATATTGTTAATATTTCTTTGATTCTTTCCAGCCTCTATTTCCTTTTCTTGATATGACCAAGTGAACACAGTCATTACAAAAACAAAACCAAAAGAAAAAAAAAAAAAGTTAAAAAACACCACGAAACCCATGATTTGATTTTAGTCACACTTTAAGAATTATTTTATATTTTGTATTAATTTTCAAGCTTTTGGTAATTGAATTATTATTCTTTTTTAATGATTATACTGAAAATGATCACATACTGTTTCATTTGCTATAATTTTTGCTTTTGCTCACCTGGAATCAGATCATGTCTCCCAGAGGCAGAACTCACAAAATAGCTGAGTCAATGAAAGCACAGCACACTGTAAATGCACCCAGCACTGTGCTTAAGCATCAGACAGCCTGCTGCGTGATGGCATGATATGGAACACTGATAAAACCAGGGCACCTCTTAGACATGTAGCAGGCTTATTGCGATGTTAGTTTCCATTAAATAACAGAATCGTTGTCTTTTTTAAATAATTCCTTCTCATTTAGCAGACAAAAGCTTCAGCTTAGTGTAACAAAGTTAACTGTGCGTAATATATAGCAAAAGAGTTCAGTAGTATCATGGAGATTCAAGTATGTAATAATCACAAAAGATCTAGGTTTGAAATCTCTGCTTGGTAACTCACAAATGAAATCAATTTAATTCTGGATTCTGGATTTGCAGAAGTATAACAGCAGTGCTTCAGAACTCGGATTGTACTTTTGAGTTCTTTCATTTTTACAGTTTTGTGTTAGTATATGTCCTTGAAGACAGGATTTTGTGTATAGTGTTAGCGTGTAATGACTTCCCATTGCAATTCCAAATACTATCTGACTGTAGCCTTAAAAAAAACTGTTAAAGAAATTGAACAAGGCACTTCAATAACAAGAAAATCTCCTCCCTCCCTCCATCAAGTCTTCAGATGAATTAAATCAGGAAAACACTGTTAATTGGAGCTCTGCTAATTAAATCCAGTTTCTGGAAGGTAATTTTATTTTACCAAAAAAGCTCAAAGATTCTGTATTTCTATATGTGGCCTTTGATCATATTTTCAGTCATTTTCAGTCACAATATGTCAATCTATTCCTGTTTAAAAGTCAAAACTTTGATGTCATGAATAATGGTGAGCTTTTTTCAATCTTTTTTTTTTTTTTTCTGAATTAAAATAGTTTTGTTGGTGTTTCGTTTGTTTTTTTCCCTGCCTCGACTCAGAAAAGTCTTGAATGACACCTTCAGCTTATTATTGCTTCAGCTTATTATTGTTTCCATGGTTTAACCTCAAAAATGTTGACTATTCCGAGGCAGAAAGCCTTGTCTATCATGGAAATATAAGTGTGCCTATATGAAGACTATATGCAGCAAGTTAAAATCTCAGCTAATACCAAAGCTAACCTGTAAATAAAGTAATTTTGAATTTGCAGGAGACTTATTTTTACCAGGAATCAAGAAAGGACTTGAAAAGCTAAAGGGTTTTATATTTGTGTTTTGCTCTATATCAATTATAATTAACTGAACTTCACTGAATATGATTAAGCACAAGTAAGCTATTGATTTCAGTGTGGTTATTTATTTATTCATTTATATATTTCCATATATGTGGTTCTACATTTCCATAGAGTGGAACTAAATCACTTTTGTAGTCTTGGTGGATAAATGTCCCTTCTGCAAAATAATTGCAAAATACTTTATGTATGGAAATGTTATATTTCACATTATTTTTTTTTCTTGGTGGAAGAATACTGTAATTCAGAGTTAAGTAATAAAAAATAGCAACACTAGTATTAAATTGCATTCACAAATTAAATTGTGAGGTAATTTACACTGCTGTGTATTTTTATACAATTCTGTATATATGTAATCCATTTTGTAACAAAAATGTCTTGTATTAGTGGTAACCTTAAGATCTATCAAAAGTCATTGTTCCCCATGAGAAGTCTAAAATTTCCTTAGTCCTGTAGCTGCTCTTTAGAAATATAAAAGTTTCTCTTTTTTAAGAATAAATTTAACAAAGTAATGAGAAGATTTACAGAGACGCTCAATTAACTCAGATAATTGCTGATAATTTTTGAAGAGTTAAAAGCGTATCTTCAAAAATTTTTATTTCCTAGGCATAAAACTTTCACTTATAACTTAATATTATGCTATGCAATATCCATGAAATTTTATTTTACATTGACAATATATTTGCATTGGGTAATACTCCATCAATGTAACTTCAATTTATTAAAGTCATAGACATGAGGGCTTAAAAAAACGTCAAAGACAAGAAGGATGACAATGAATAATGGATAATAGTTTGGCTGGAAGCTCAGAGCAGGCATAAGCTAAGTGGAAAGATTTGAGAGAAGTGTGGGAGAACTGAAAAGAAAAAAAAAGAAAGTAAACTCCTACCAGAAAAGAAAATCTGTGATTAGTGGCTCATTTTTTTCAGTAATATATGTTGTTATAAAACAATATTTTTAATGAAATGGAGTGCAATAGAAGCAAGTGTGTGTAGGATGAAAAGTAAAAGAATACACTGTAAAAATGTGTTCTATGTTACAAAATGCACAACTGGAAAAGAACAAGCAAAGTAATGACCAAAATTCACTTTCTAATTGATAACAGCACAAAATGGTTTAGAAAAAGTAATCTGTAAGAGAATACAAGAGACTGACAGAGAACCTCTTTGACGGAGTGAATTACAGTTACAGTGGAAGTTCTATGATAGAATAGAACAGAAAGATATTAGTATTTTTCAAATTTAATCTTTTTTTTTTTAACCTTTGGACTTTAATGATAATTTTTCTAACTCTTTAATTTCAGTAATGTGTTTCCTGGTCTTCAAATACTTTTTTGTATGTATCTTTAAGTTTATGATGCCAGATACTTTCATGACGTCTTCTAAGAGACACAAAGTTTGTACACTCTGCTGATAGGTTACTGGCTGAAAAAAAAAAAAAGGCTCCTGGACTGCTCAATAAACTTTACATATATTGGTCAGTTGGATGGATGTGCCAAAGTGAAAAAAAACAAGGAAAAAAATACATTATTATCAAAAGTTTATACAGAAGAATAATGAAAGTATAAAGAAAAAAATCAACTGACTACCAGTTCTTTCTGTATTTTTTGCTTCTGATAATCTTTACCTGACCCATGTAACGATTTCAACAGTTGTGTCTGTGATCTTGGGAGTTTACTGAGTAGTTGGATGAAATTTCTTGAAGCCATTGGCTTTCTTCCTCCAATCTCCTCAACAAGTCTCACTTCTCATATTCTCAATGAGATTAAGGTCTCATTATCAGAGCCAGTCATCATTTTTTCCTCACTAGCTATAGCACACATAAAAGAGCTTTCTGATTAAGGCTCATTCAAAAAAATCTGACTTATAACCATGAAACCATTCAAAGAGTGCTCCCTGATTATAAATAATTCAGTAAAACTAAGTTTAGCATTCACTTTATCTAGACAATAGAATTTTATAACTAGTAGTCACCAGTTATCTGTAGAGTTAAGCAACATGTCTTCCAGGGAACCTTAGTGAGACTCTAGCTCTTAGGCAGTTTAAATAAGGTCAATTTCAGTAAGTGCAGAGTCAGATTAAAAACCTGCAGCAACAACAACAAGCCTTTAAGAAAACAGTGATGAAAGCATTCATCTAAATTCAGTAATCAATAATTCTTTATTCTGCCATACAAAAATGTTTTATCATATTTCTCTTCAAGGTGAGTAAAAAGTCTAATTCAAACTCTTGTAAATGAAGGTATGAGACACAGCACTTGTGTACACGGACTATGGCAAAGTCAGGAACTAGGAGTGACAAAAGTCTGGATTTAAATGCTGTGTTACACAGCATAACTGCCTGTATGGGTGCTAAGGACACATGAACAACTGTAGTACAGTAACACAGTACATTCTACAATCTTTTTAATATCTTTGTAAAAAAAATAAGAAAAAATAAGAAATGCTGAAAAAGTTACTCTTAATCTAGAATGTATGTAGAAGTTCATTAACTAAACCTAATGCTGACATAACCACATGATTAATCCCTACAAATATAAACTCAGAATTGTAGTTAGAAGAAATTCCGAAGAAACATTAGCTGTTCTTTTAGGATCAGTGACACTGGAATCTATTTTCCCCTGTAATTCCATTCCATTTGAATGTTTATTACGGCACTCATCCAAGCTGACAACTGCTGGTGGAACATTAATAATATCATTGCATTCAGTGAATTATTTGAAACTTCGAAAAGACAAAGCTCACAAGCTCTCTTATTAGATCCACTGACAAAGAATCTCTTCTCTTCAACTAATGAGTTCTTATTTTAACAAAATTTGTGGTTTTCTAGTAGTGTTGAGATTTCTGCTTTCCTGCTGCGCTTAGTAGATATTGACCATGGAATAGAGAGGGACAGGGCACAGGCATGAAAACAGATACACACAAACACACACACGCATTAACTCTGATCATATATGCTTCATTTAATAGTGAAACCATGCTACAGACTCAGCCTGGGACATGTGATGATCACAGTCAAACATAGCTTATGCATTGCTATAGGGCATCAGAAAAATAGTCTCTGGACAGCCAAAACTAACTTACACTAGTTCTTTCCTTCTGAGTGAATTTAAGTATTTTAAATGAAATTCAGAATATTTTACTTGCTATTTTGGCTCAGATCATTGCAGCTGCACATTTAATCAATTTTGAAGCATAGAGACATTTCTCTAACTCATTATATAACGAAATCAGAAATTAGGAACATTGAAGATTTTTGTTGTTGATGTCCATCTGTTAAAGTACTTTAATTTCACTTTATGAGTCCAAACACTCTTGTATCTTGTTTGATTCTGCACTTTGTAAATCCTCATTTTTCCCTGTTCATAGAATCTTATCCCAAAATCTTCCACTCAGATAAAGGTGAATGTCTGAGCGGTTAGAAGAAACAGATTTCATCGTTCATCTTTTGATATTTCTGCTTAAAAAACAAGCATTGCTTTGTAAGTAAATGAGCCGAGTGATTACGGGTAATTAACTGGTTGGATATCTAAGTAATTGTTCAGTACTCATAAGCATTTTTAGTAAGATTATGCTGTCATTAAACCACATTCATAGTGTATTAAATGTCTTAGCCAAGCACATTTTTCAACACTTACTAGACTTGAGCTCTCATGGAGGAGAAGTAGTAAATACCAACAGGCTCTTTAATTTGACAAAAGAGGTATAATGAGAGCCAATAAAGGGAAGCTAAATCCAGAGTAATTCAACTCAGAAATGAGGTGTAATTTCTTAATAATCGATCAGAAATTAGAAGTCATGGATTCTTCATCTCTTGAAGTTCCCAAAGGAATATCTTTCTGAAAATCTTGCTTTATACCAATACAAAATCACAGAATTGTAGAGGTTGGAAGGCACCTCAGGGAATAATATAGTGCAACCTTGCTGATAATGCAGGTTCTGCACAGTAGATTTCACAGGATAGCATCCAGGAGGGCTTCGAATATCTTCGAAGAATGAAACTACCCAACCTTTCTAGGTGGCCTGCTCCAGTGCTCTGTCACTCTGACACTAAATATGTTTGTCCTCATATCTGTATGGAACTTCCTGTGCTCCGCATTTTGCCCATTGTCCCTTGTCCTGTTGCTGCACACCACTGAAACAAGCGTAGCTCCAACCATTTGACTCCAACCCATTAGATACCTGTTTACAAACTGTTTGTAAACAGTGATGAGATCCCCCTCAGTCTTCTCCACACTGAACAGACCTAGGTCTCTCAGACTTTATTCATAAGGGTGATGCTCCAGGCCTCAATCATTTTTGTGACCCTCTGCTGGATTCTTTCTAGGAGATCTCTGTCTTTTTTGAACTGGGCAGTCCAGAACTGGTCACAGTGCTCCAGATGTGGCCTCACCAGAGCAGAGTAGAAGGGAAGAAACCAAACCTGGTTATGCCCTTTTTAATGCACCCCAGGTCACCCACCATTGGCCTTCTTGGCCGCAGAGGCACACTGCTGGCTCAAGGCCAACCTGTTGTCCTCCAGAACACCCAGGTCCTTCTCTGCAAAGCTCCTAACCTGTGCTGACACGTGATTATTCCTCCCCAGGTGCAGGACTATACGTTTGCCTTCGTCAAACTTCATGTGGTTCCTCTTAACCCAACTCTCCAGCCTGTCCATATCTTTCTGAACAGCAGCACAGCTTTTTGTTGTGTCAGCCACTCCTCTCAGCTTTATATCATAAGCAAACTTGCTGAGAGTGGATTCTATCCCTTCATCTAGGTCACTGATGAAGACTGTATATATTCTATACATTATAGAATATATATATTATATATATTCTATACTGACACTTGGGAAATACTGGTAGCTACAGTGCTGCAACTAGATTATGTGGCAGTGATCAAAACCCCAAGAGCTCTGCAAGTCAGCCAGTCCTCAATCTACCACAGTTTGTCTGTTGCATTCATTGCAATAGTAACTGGATTAAATAATATGGCCTGTAGTATAGAACAGGTCAAACTTTATAATTTAATCATCCTTACCATTAAATTATACTTACTTAATTAAACTTACTGAAAAACACAGAGGTCTGGAACTGCAATAATAATACAGTGGCACAATGTTAGTAGATGAAATAAATAACTATCCATTTCATATGTTAATAAAAGAGATTTTCATTTTGTACTATGTTATTATTTTGTATATTTCTAATCAGCATTGCTTTGGATAGGTGATAGAATCATAGAATCATAGAATCACTAAGGTTGGAAAAGACCTAAAAGATCACCCAGTCCAACCGTTCACCTATTCCCAATAGCTCCTACTATCACACAGAATCACAGAATCACAGAATCACCCGGGTTGGAAGGGACCCCAAGGATCATGTAGTTCCAACCCCCCTGCCTAGCAGGGCCACCAAACATACACATTCAGATCAGGTTGCCCAGGACCCCGTCCAACCTGGCCTTAAACACGTCCAAGGACGGGGCATCCACAACCTCCCTGGGCAGCCCGTTCCAGGGCCTAACCACTCTCCTAGTAAAGAACTTCCCCCTAACATCCAACCTAAATCTTCCCTCCTTCAACTTAAAACCATTTCCCCTAGTCCTGCTGTTGTCAGCCCTTTTGAAGAGTTTACTCCCCTCCTGGGTGTAGGTTCCCTTCAGGTATTGATAGGCTGCAATGAGGTCACCCCGCAGCCTTCTCTTCTCCAGGCTGAACAAGCCCAACTCCCTCAGCCTGTCCTCATAGGGGAGGTGCTCCAGCCCCCTGATCATCTTAGTCGCCCTCCTCTGGACCCTTTCCAAAATCTCAATGTCTTTCTTGTACTGAGGGCTCCACACCTGGACACAGTACTCCAGATGGGGCCTCACAAGAGCCGAGTAGAGAGGGACAATCACCTCCCTGTCCCTGCTGACCACCCCTCTCCTGATGGATCCCAGGATCCCATTTGCCTTTCGAGCTGCCAGAGCACACTGCTGGCTCATGTTCAGTCTCTCGTCCATCAGGACCCCCAGGTCCTTCTCTGCCGAGCTGCTCTCAAGGACCGCTCCTCCCAGCCTGTACAGGTGCCTGGGGTTCTTCCGGCCCAAATGCAAAACCCTGCACTTTGCCGTGTTGAACCTCATTAGGTTCACCCGAGCCCAGCCCTCCAGCCTGTCGAGGTCCCTCTGAATGGCATCCCTTCCTTCCACCGTATCAACCGCACCACTCAGCTTGGTGTCGTCAGCAAACTTGCTGAGAGTGCACTCAATTCCCTCATCGATGTCATTAATAAAGATGTTAAAGAGCACCGGTCCCAAGACAGACCCTTGGGGGACACCACTTGTTACCGGCCTCCACCTGGACATAGAGCCATTGACCACCACCCTCTGTCTGCGGCCTTTCAACCAATTGTTTATCCATCGGGTCGTCCACCCATCAAATCCACTTCCCTCCAATTTGGAGATGAGGATGTGGTGGGGGACCATGTCAAAGGCCTTGCTCAGGTCCAGGTAAATGACATCGGTCGCCTTCCCTTCGTCCACCAATGCCGTCACTCCATCATAGAAGGCCACAAGATTAGTTAGGCATGACCTTCCTTTGGTGAAGCCGTGCTGGCTGTCTCGGATCACATGCTCGTTCTTTATGTGACCGAGCATGATGTCCAGGAGGATCTGTTCCATGATCTTCCCAGGCACGGAGGTGAGACTCACCGGCCTGTAGTTCCCCAGGTCCTCCCTGCTCCCCTTCTTGTATATGGGAGTGACGTGACCCTTCCTCCAGTCGTCCGGGACCTCACCTGACAGCCACGACTTCTCAAATATGATGGAGAGCGGCTCGGCAACCACCTCAGCCAGCTCCTTCAGGACCCTGGGATGCACGCCATCCGGCCCCATAGACTTGTATTCATTCAGTCTAAGGAGGCACTCTCGGACTTGCTCTGCCCTTACAGTGGGGAGGGATTTACCTCCTTGGTCCCCACATAGAGGTTTGGGGATGCAGGGTTCAGGGACGTGAAAAAGACTAGAATCCTGGCCACCAGTGAAGACCGAGGTGAAGAACTCATTCAGCACCTCAGCTTTCTCTTCATCTGTTGAAGCCAGTTCTCCTTTTAAATTTACCAAAGTAGGTACGCCCGTTTTGGCCTGTCTCTTCTGGGCAATGTACCTGTAGAAGGTTTTCTTATTGTTTTTCACGTCCCTTGCCAAGTTCAGTTCTGCCTGTGCCTTGGCTTCCCTGATCCCACGTCTGCAAGTCCTAAGTACTAAACCATGTCCCTCAACGCAACATCCAGTCTTTCCTTGAACACCCCCAGGGTCGGTGATTCCACCACCTCCCTGGGCAGTCCATTCCAGTGCCTGATCACCCTTTCTGAAAAGTAATACTTCCTCATGTCCAGCCTGAATCTCCCCTGGCGTAGCTTGAAACCATTCCCCCTGGTCCTATCACTAATGACACGAGAGAAGAGGCCGACCCCCAGCTCACTACAACCTCCCTTCAGGAAGTTATAGAGAGCAATGAGGTCTCCCCTGAGCCTCCTCTTCTCCAGGCTGAACATTCCCAGCTCCTTCAGCCTCTCCTCATATGGCCTGTGTTCCAGACCCCTCACCATATTATCATATTATATTATTTAGCTCCCTTACATGTTTTCTGTTCCTACATGTGCATTGATGTAGTTTCAGTTAGCAGGATCATAATGCTGGAGGCTGTGGAAACAGTATGTCTTCATCCATGATTAATTCAAATGCTAATTAAGAATTCAATTTGGACTCTAAGGCTGTCAAATCCCTTACTACAATCATTTTAAAAGCCTTCTGAAAGTTATATTAAAGATTCTTTTGGGGTAGTAACATTATTAATTGTAGTCAAAATTTGTTCACAATTTTCAGAAATATGGAGAAAATGGAGAATTAATTATAGCATCATAGAATGGCCTGGGTTGAAAAGAACCTCAAAGATTATCTAGTTTCAACCCACCCTGCTATGGCAGGGTCACCAACCACTAGACCAGGCTGCCCAGAGTCATGTCCAGCCTGGCCTTGAATGCCTCCAGGCATGGGGCATCCACAACCTCCTTGGGCAACCTGTTCCAGTGCATCACCATCCTCTGTGTGAAGCACTTCCTCCTAATATGTAACCTAAACCTCTCCTGTCTCAGTTTAAAACCATTCCCCCTTGTCCTATCACTATCTAACCTCATAAATAACCATTTCCCCTCTTGTTTATATGCTCCCTTCAAGTACTAGAAGGCTGCAATGAGGTCTCCCCAGATCCTTCTCTTCTCTGAGCTAAACAATAACCCAGTTCCTTCAACCTTTCTTCATAGGAGAGGTGCTCTAGTCCTCTGATCATCTTAGTGGCCCTCCTCTGGACCCATTCCAAGAGTTCTACATCTTTCTTGTATTCTTTCTGAATAATACCCTGAATAATACAAATCATTGTAAATACTAAATACATTCTCCAGGCTAGTTTTCTTGACACAATCTGAGAAAAACAGTAACTATAAGCAAGAGATGCAGAGGGTTGAAGTAAGTTCTGCAAGTTCACAGATGCATTAGGGATTAAAAGAAAGAATAACTTACACTATTTTTCATAGAATCATAGAATATTTGGGGTTGGAAGGGACCTTACAGATTACCTATCTCCAACCTCCCTGCCATAAGCAGAGGACTCCTTCTTCTAGATCAATTTTTCCTAAGATATACTCAGTCTTATCTTGAATATCTTCAGGGTTGAGGAATTCACACCTACTCTGTGCAACCTGTTCCAGTGCCTCACCATCCTGAGAGTTAAAGAATTTCATCCAAATGTCTAATCTAAATCTACCTTGTTTTAGTATAAAGCTATTAAGCCTTGTCCTATAACTATGTGCTGTAAGATTTCCTGGGGAAAAAAAAACTAAGAGTACAGAATACTCACTGAGAGCAGCCCAGCAGAGAAGGGCTTTGGGATCCTGGTGGATGAAAAGCTGGACATGAGTCAGCAGTGTGCCCTTGCAGCCCAGAAAGCCAACAGCATGTAAGGCTACATCAAAAGAGAGATGGCCAGCAGGGAGGGGGAGGTAATTGTCTCCCTCTAATCTGCCCTTATGAGGCCCCGTCTGGAGTACTGCATCCAGGCCTGGAGCCCCCAGTACAGCAACAATGCAGAGATGTTGGAGTGAGTCCAGAAGGGACCACAGAAAGCACCTCTCTTATGAAGGAAGATTAAGGGAGTTGAATTTGTTTAGCTTGGAGAAGAGAAGGCTCTGAAGATGCCTCATTGTGACCTTACAGTACTTGAAGGGAACTTATAAGAAGGAAGGGGACTCACATTTTTCATGGTCTGATGGAGATAGGACAAGGAGAAATGTCTTTAAACTAAAAGAGAGGAAATTTAGGTTAGATTGAAGTAATTGTATATTCAGAGGGTGGTGAAGTGCTTATACAGGTTATCCAGAGAGTTTGTAGATGCCCCATATCTGGAGGCTTTCAAGGTCAGCTTGGATGAGATCCTGAACAAACTAGTAGGTGGCAACCCTGCTCATGGCAGAAGGGTTGGAACTAAAAGATTTTTAAGGTCCCCTCCAACTTATGTGAGTCTATGATTTTATGATTATATCAATAGTAAAGTTAGACTATGCATATAACTTACAGGAAGAAATAAATGCAGAAAATAAGTTATTACATTCTTGACTTTGCTAAACTGTCAGGAAGTTATAACAATTGCAAGATTACTAGTCTGATCAGCAGTTAAACACATTTGTAGACATACATCAGTAACATCTTTGACTAATAGTCTCACCACATATTAATAATGTCTCATCTTCAAGATCTGTCTGCTTTACAGTGAATCCTGTTCTCTCACCACGTGATAGAAATTTGATGTATGTGTTTTGTGTGTGCACAGTCTTCAAAGAAGTGAATGTAATGAGAACAAGACAGCTGTAATTAACTGAAGACTTCAGTGAAAGGATCTAGTTCTGAGGAAAAAGTGAATTGTTCCTGTTAAGACTAATTTTTAAAATAATATGACCAGCAATTCTAAAAGAATACATTCCCAAAATGTGTAATTCTTTAGTGAATACATGTTAACTGAGTGTGGTGAACTTATGCTGAGAATGACAGTGTCTTTTATTTGTAAGCTTTTACCATCTGTTCTAATGATTAATTCATAATAAGTAAAAAGGCAGGTGAAATTTCAGAATAGAGATAAATAGCAATGGAAATGTGCTGAATTGGGTTGTGATTGTGAAAATGAGTGCAATGTTAACTCTAATGTTCAGGCAATTGTTAACATTCAAATGACACCTTCACATGTTATTATATGGTCTTGAGCTGTAAAATGTTGAAGATATAATTTAAATCTATTTTTAAATGAATAATGATTTCCACTCTGTCCTCAGACATTCATCGCTTATTATGATACTAATACAAAAATATTTATTTTTGTATTGTGTATTTTGGCTTTTCATCCATAGCAAATTTGAAGGAGAAACCTTGATGAAAGATGTCTTCATCAAAGATTCTTGGAAGCTGCTAGGCTTTCACAATAGTTTTTATTAGTTCTAAGTCTGTATTATTGAGTAAGTCTCCTACAGGTTAGCAGGCTTGGCTGAGCTTCAGTTTCATCCCACATAGCTGTTCCCTTGGGAAACTGGAAGTCCAAAAGTCAAAAGCCTGCATTTTTTACAAGCAGTTCAACTTGATCAACTTCTTGAGTTTTATTTGCTTACTATTCTATGCTCCAAATTATCAGTAAAAGGAGACAACATCTTAAATAATATACTGTATCAATCCCTAATATCTTTATAAAAGTAAAAATAGTAAAAATTAATTGTATGCAGTAGAGAATGTAAAGGACCATGAAGTTGGAAAAACAGTGGAGACAACTTTCACTGCCTATATGTAACGAAGATACCAACATTAAAAAATACGAAAAATAGAGACATGCAAAATCCAGTTACTGGATTACTGGATACTAATTATTGGTTACTGGATACTAATAGTTACCTGTAACTATTAGTTGATGCAATTGTACGTTTTAAGAGTCAAAAACTTTCAGTGATGATTTGCTACCTCCAATTATAAAGTGTATAAAGTTATATCTATTTTGGAGGTAAGGAAATGAAAATCAAACAGAAGTTAATGTGTTACCTACTCTTGGTCACATGTGACAAATTACTACAAGAATCAGTTTTCCTTAAAAGCTCTACAGATGAGGATATACTTCAAGACAGATATACTTCAAGACAATCTTGAACTATAGTTCATGGGTTTTTTTGCTTAGCATCCATGGGAGCTAAAACGTGTGTCAACATAGATTACAAATGGTGTTCTTTTAAATTGTGGTGAACGGTCCCTTCCAACTCCTACGATTCTGTGATTCTGTGTTTCTGTGAACAGGAGGTCCCAAGAGCTCAGGAGAAAACAGAAAGAATTAGAAAAATAATGGTTATCTTCACACCAAAAAGATCCTTCTTGCAGTCTTTCTACTCACATTCCCAAAAACAAGCATACAGTTCCAAGGAGATGTAAAATACTACACTTGATTCAGTTTCAGCAAGACATGTTCTTTGAAACACAAATCTAATTTAGTTTGTCTGAAAGTCCTTCCATCCAGCCTCCACACCATCGAATTACATGCTTAGGAAGCTATGCAACAGGTCTTACTACTGTGCCGAGTAGGGTAATTGTGTTTTTGTGGTATCAGTCTCCCTCCACTGAAATCAATGCAAGACGCTCCTGTTTGTTGGCCTACAACTGTAGCATCACAATTAAATTCTCTGCAGTACCTATTTGAATCAGTAAGGGGCCAAGAGGTCTTGACAAGCTATATTTTTTCTACTATTGACTTTGATGACTAAGCTGGTGCCCTGGTGTCTGACCACTGATTCTATGAGAGGGATCTGTCAAGTTGGAGGCCAATTTTGTGCTATTAAACACATCAGAGTTTGTAATTAAAGAAAATGTCAGAGTGCCACATTTTTCATCATAAAGCAAAGGAATCCTTCTACCTACATTAAAAAGAAAATGAAGGGTACAGATGCACTGGAGATATATGCACTATTTTTTAAATTTTTCTTTTATAGACTACATTGAAACTTTAATCGTGATAATTATCATTCCACTGTGTATGGAAGATGATTTCCTTTTATTTCTCCTGAATTTAAAAATTTAACAGACCATTTTATGAATTATTTTTTTCAATTGCATGATCCGGCCCCATTTACTGTTAATTAAAGTGATTGATAAAATACATTTTAAATACACCAATTTCAACAAGTCTTTTCTTCATGATTCAAAGATGACCAAATGTTGATCAGCCCCAACTCACTTTTGTGTTAAGTAACATGAATTAGAATTTTTAAATTATGTCCAGGGCATTTGACAGAAGCATGCATATCTATGAAAGCAGAAAAATGAATTACTTCAAATTCAATTTTTTTTTCATCATATGTCTTGAAATGCTACAACACTTGTTTCCTATACATGATAATATATGGATGTCTGTGAAAATATGTGCTACTGACTTCTAGAAAGCTCTTATCTGCATGCAGTTTAAATTATAATTTAACACAGGTAGCATAATTTTTAGGAGAAATATACTGATTTCTTGAAGAATTCTGACCTACTGTCAATTTCCAAATACAGAAACTGATTTGAAATTGTTTATTAATATTATAGTGATTTCTCATCCTGATTTTGTGAAAATCTTTTTTTTACTGGATTAGGCAACAAATTAAGGTTCGTGTGTTAAATACATACCAGTAAATCCAGTAAAAGAGCTATTAGCTCAGCAAACTAGTTGCTCAAAGTAAAGGAGAAACTTGATAAATAAAAATAAATTTGAACTTTGAAATAGGGAAAGAGACACAGAGATATTTAGCAGAGAGTCATATGAAGAAATTATTTTCGAAGGGAAGTCATCTATTCCAATCTCTGGCTCAAATCAGGACTAGCTTCAGCTTCTCAGAGTTTTTCAACTCACATTCAGGAATTCAGAAAATGTTGAATATCAATAAAATAGGTTTTGAAGTCTTAAGACACTAAATACTAGTATCACATCACATCAGGAAAATCTGAACTTTCTATAACATGTCTGGAGATGAGAGGATGGTAGATGTCAGGCCTTTCTTCATTTGTCCAAGGTCACACAGAGATTTCTTGTCATAACAGGGCATTTAACATGTCTGACCCTGAAAGTTTTGTTTTCTAGAACTTGCCATTTGCATTTCAAATTTCACAACGTTTCTTAGAGTAGCTTTCTGAGGAATTATACTGAAATTTCTCTGAATTGACTACAATGCTTTTGTTTATTTATTTCTTAGGAATGGCCTTTTTTCACGACATTGTATTGTAATAACATCATTCATGTACTAGAATATCCTAAAGATTTTTCTCAACAGCGCTTTTGCCTTAAAACACACATTCCAATAGAATTCTAGGTCATTTCTGAAAATATGAAAAGGAATTAAAATTTCTTAGGAATTACTTTATTAACTGATTGCAGAAACTTTTATAGTTTAAATAACAGTACATTAATTTTATTGGGCAATTAATACTATTTTGGAGTCTTGAAAGATATATACAGAAAGAAAGTATATTAATAGATTGATAGATCTCTATAATGATAAGCAAGAAATTTGCTTATCATTAATGTTTTGCTAGAAATATTTAGTAATACTACAGAAATGCATTACCTGTTATTTGAGTTTTTTTAAATTGCCAATTTTTATCACTGTTGCTTTCTATTTACATTTTCTTCGTCTTGGCAAACTCCTTTGATCTAAAACCTGGCATGTTTAATGCTACTAGAAAAGTTTGGCAAAGCTTGAAGACAACTGACAAATAATAAGTATTACAAGAAGTATTATTAAAATGTCCCCTAACTGTAAAACTGAGCTTACTTAGTGTTCCCATTATTCATTCAGGAGTGATTTTCTACTGGAGTATTATATTTTCCATGGATTTTTATCTCAAAATTTGTATTCCAGATAACTGGCAGCATATATACACTGAGCTTGCTCTAATTAAATGTCTTTTCTGTTAGGCTCGTGTAAATAGTTTTCTCAGTGGAACTGAAAATTGATAATCTGACAGAATATGATGCTGTCGCTATCTTTAAATATATATTAATTTCCAGAAACTCCTGTAAAGATAATCAAATCTGTCTGTTTTGACTAATTGGAAAATAAATTTTTGTATGCTTATCCCCATTTTTTGTGAAGTGTTTTGAGAATGACAGTTAAAAAAATATGAAGCACATATTACAAACCACTTTCCAACTCAGATAATGTCAGAAAAGAGTAATTCAAAGCTTACCTTGCTTGGATGTTACTGAAGGGTCAAAATTTGAGATATTTTAATTGCTTTCACTTCTCCTTTCACTTTCAAAAACTGTTGAAGAAATAAAAGCTTGAGAAGTAATAAACTGAGAACAGTGTTAAGATTTCCTGTGTAAATATAAAGGTATTTTATTCAATTTGTATAGCAATATAAAATTTAATCTCTTATTCTTAGTTGTTTTTCCATTAAAAGAAAGATTTTTTAAAAATCTATCTTACAACATTCTGAAAGAGAAAAAAAAAAAAACAGATTACAGGTATATGGTGTATATCTAAATGTAAAGAATATATGCTACTATCTGCATTTTAACATCTATTTCTACAATGAACCTAAGAAGTAAGAAGTCTTATGATTACAGAGAATTTGATGTGGCAATTTACAGAATGAAAGAAGATCAATGGATAGACAAGACAAAAAAAGGTTTGCTTTCAAATTAGAACTGGCATGCCTGCCCTGACTCTAGTAGTTTTCAAGTTCTATCCACAGTACTTAGTGATGCTAATTGTTGATGATCGTGGAATCATAGAGTCATAGAATGGCCTGGGTTGAAAAGGACCACAAAGATCATCCAGTTTCAATCCCCCTGCTATATTCAAGGTCACCAACCACTAGACCAAGCTGCCCAGAGCCACATCCAGCCTGGCCTTGAATACCTCCAGGGACGGGGCATCCACAACCTTCTTGGGCAACCTGTTCCAGTGCGTCACCACCCTTTGTGTGAAATATCTAATCTAAAATTTCTCCTAATATCTAATCTAAACCTCCCCTGTCTCAGTTTAAGACAATTCCTCCTTGTCCTATTGCTATCCACACTCATAAACAGCTGTTCCCCCTCCTATTTGTATGCTCCCTTCAAGTACTGGAAGGCTGCAATGAGATCTCTCCAGAGCCTTCTCTTCTCCAAGCTAAACAAGCCCAGTTCCTTTCTACATAAGAGAGGTGCTCCAGCCCTCTGATCATCGTAGTGGTCCTCCTCTTGACCCACTCCAAGAGCTCCACGTCTTTCCTGTACTGGGCGTGATATCTACATTCCAATTATATAAGCACAATTAGTACAAGTAGAGGAAAAATTCTTCACACATCACAAAGGTAATAGTCATTTAATATAGATTTATGGGCATAATTTTGAGTAAATCATACCTTCATCCAGGAATTTGTGCTGCCATTGAAAGATGGTCCTTCTACTACTTCAACTCTCATCTAATGAAAATATGTTAATTCAAGTAGAATTAATTGAAAAGACTAGGAAAAGTTTAGATCAATTTTACTGGAATACCAAAATCAATTCATTTTTTAGAATGTATTTCAGATTCTTAACCACTTTCATTAATTTCATAGGTGTACATTATATTGCTGCTATTTGCTAAAACCCATAAGTAAAGTATATTTTGAAGTCATTAAAAAGGTCATCCAGGATAAGTCATCTACTTGTTTCATTGCTGTTGTTAGCTACCTTGAAACCTGAATGGTAGTATGGCATATGCGTTTATCCTTGCAATAATGGAATTTCATATATATATATATTTTTTTATTGTGATAATATATGCCACATGTATTTAAATAGTGATTTTATGAAAAAGAAAAAGGAAAAGAAAAAGGAAAAGAAAGAAAGAGAAAGAGAAAGAGAAAGAGAAAGAGAAAGAGAAAGAGAAAGAGAAAGAGAAAGAGAAAGAGAAAGAGAAAGAGAAAGAGAAAGAGAAAGAGAAAGAGAAAGAGAAAGAGAAAGAGAAAGAGAAAGAGAAAGGTATGCCATAGATAGAGTAATTTGGTTGGATAAAATATGTTCTTGAGAACTGGTTATTAATGGATAGTCTTGGATTTATAGAAAGACCTGTGCAGAAAATCTATTAGTATATCTTTTCCTGTTTTTTTACTAGTACTAGCTTTCCATTGAGAAATAACTAGGAACTTTTTAGTTCTACGCCTTCACGGGCACACACATAAGCACACTTCTACATCTGCTCACTTTGTAACTGTGTATTTTGTGCAGTCAAAATAAATTCAAATTATTTTCATTTGTCATAACCCAGTAGTTTACTTTTTCACTTACACAGGAAAAAGAAAAAGATGTGCTCATCCTACATAATGATGATGGCTCAATATTTTAAAATAAAGAATTTAAGGAAAACAATGCATTGGAACACTGATTTTCTAAAGCGATATAATATTTATATATTTATATAAAGCAAATATTTAGTTATAGGAATGTATTAATTGTTGCAGCTCTGAGTTCTTTAATTCATTTATAAGTCTGCTCTTTCTACAATATTTACTACACTGTTTGCGCAGCAAGCTAATTCCTTGAAAATTCCCAGAAGTGTTAGAATTTTTTTTCCTGTAACCAGATTCAAAATCCAATCTAACTTATTTCTCCTTTCTTAACAAAGTCAAAGATAAAATTTGGAAAAAAAATGTTTTCACATTTCCAGGGTAATATGATGATGATGTAAAAAGCCAGTGAGTCTGTCATTCAAAAATAAGACACTGACAAAAGAGGCATATCCTTTCAAAAGGGTTCAACTCCAATTCTAAGAAGATATTCTGCTGCTGCTGCTGCTTTCATTAATCTACTGTAGATTTCATTTCTGTCTGCTAGTGTGACTCAACTTGTACATAAAAGTGTTATAAATATTGATGATAATTGTTAAGCATGATATAGTGTTCCATGTTAGCAGCTCAGATACTCAGGAGATAATTCTCTTCCCTGGGAAATCTCAATCAATCACAAGAAGTCCCCTGTCAAGGGAGAGGAGAGAGGAAGGAGAAAATGGAAGGCACAAGGAAATTCAAAGGGGAAGAGAAAAGCAGGGAAAAGGCATTTTGATTCTAAACGCTAGCACAGTTTTGATGTACATAAATAGCCCGGTCATTCTTTTCTGACTGTTTGTTTTACAGTGTGCTTTTAATATAAGCCGGTCATATCTGTGGTCACATCAAATGAGACAGCTATGAAGCTGAGGCAAGTGATTCTCCCTCTGTATTTTTCCCTCCTGAGAAATGAGCTGGAGTACTATTCTATTCACCTCTGGGCCCCCAGCAAAAGAACAGTTAGAGTGGTTCTGAGAAGGGCTACCAGAATGCTGAGAGGGGTGGAGCACCTACTCTGCTGAATAAATACTGAGAGAGCTGGAGTTGTTCAGCTAGGAGGAGTGAAGACTCCTTCAAGGCATGACTTTTTTGATAGTCTTATGTGGAGCCAGGTGTTGGACTCAATGATTCTTATGGGTTCCATCCAACTCAGAACGTTCTATGATTCCACGATTCTCTCATTTTGTGATTTTGTGAATGTATTGATATGAATATAAAAATGAAGAATTGACAATTTCTAAATAGATAATCAGAGAATCACAGAATGATTGAGGTTGGAAGTGACTTCTATGACATAGACTTCTATGTTCATCTGGTTCAACCCTTGTTCCACGCACAAAGCAGGGTGCCCAGGGACTTGAGAAGAAGTTAAAAAGAAAAGAAAAACATGAAAAACACACAGAAGCACTAGTATGTGCTTAGCAGGGCCAGCAATTTCATCTGACTTTATAAAGAATTTCCAGATGTAGCAGTATTCCCTCCCATTTACTTCAGGTTCAATCACAGGTGAACTTCTAAGATGAATGGACAGCAGCAAGGGAAGGGGAATGGAGATGAAGATGTTCAGAACACCATGCATGAGGAGAAAGAAAGATGTAAAGAGTTTTCTGGGACAGACAGTTGCCCTATTTGCACCTGTGTAGGATTTATCTGGGTTCAAATACTAGTGTGGGTTTCAGTAATGTTTCTTTTTTTAATTATTATTTTAAATAATATCTTTGGCATTCATTCTTCAGTAGTTTTAAACCTAGGATTTGGTCTAACCAGCACATTTTGTCTATCACATTTTTAACAGAACTTTAATTAAAATGGTATTTTTAGCAAGAAATTTTGCTGTGCTTAAAACATTCAAAGCACGTGTCATCTGCTCCCAAGCCTTCAGTTAATAAATATATAATTTATTTATAATTTATTAATAAACACTCTCTTGATCCTCCTCAGATTTTTAGGCAACCGATCTTAATGTTTATTTCTGATTTGTATGTCATTTACTCCACCTGTTTAATTTTCATAGAACTGTAGCATCTGTGTGTCAATACTCAGTGTATTTTACTCATATTAGATTTCAGGAGAAAGTGCTGTAAATGACATAACAAAGCCACAGCGGACACCACCAGTGAAACTTTCTTCCCTCTGCAGTTTCAAGGTACTGCAAAGCAACTTCCTCTAGATTAGTGGGTGCTTTAGTTTCTTTTTGTCCTTTGTTAGTTACAAGCACTGTGTATTGTCTGATCTTTACTCCCGCATTGCCCATTCTCTTGTGGCTTACTAAGCAATGCTATTTTCCTTGCACTTTTAATAGACCACTCTTCTCTAATTGAAGGAGCTCTGCTATCTGAGAAGCAGCATGTTCCCAAATAAAAGTGCAGTGACAAGCAGGAGACTTAATTTATTGTAATATTTATGCAATGACTCACTGTTTGACTTCGTGCAAATCACTTAGGAGGTCCAAATTTACAAGCACCTGCACAAAGTTTGGGTGTCTCCATTGTTTTACCTACCACAGAGTTTTGTTCTGAGAGTGCTCAATGTAGAGAACAGCATTTAAAGGCAGTAATAGTGACAGGTGTTTGATGTACTCAAAAATCAGGATACCATTAAAGTGTTTCAAAGCCAGCATCTTAAAACACCAGGTGATTCCAAGCATATATTTTTAACATTGCCTTGAATAATTTCCCCTATCTGCAGATAGGAAATAATAGCCCTCACAAGATCTACTGATTGCAAATTTTTGCAAAACTTTTCAGTGTTGCTTGTGTTACAGCACAAGACATTTACTCAGCCATATTAGTATTATTAAATTACATGTACTGGAAACATTTCAAACAAGAACAGATGGAAATAATCCAGCTGAAACTTAGACTCAGTTTATTAGACTGTGGCCGTTCGCCAGGACTTTTGATAAACAAAATTTAGTCAGTCACTGCACATGGATTCATGCTGTTGGGTACCTTATGAGTTGAAACAAAAAGTTAATTAGTTATAAACCTACTTCTCTTCCTAAAAAAAGTGACATACATCTGTGAAAAATCATTTGTGGTTGCAAAAGGGAAATAAAGGCTCCTGTTAAATAGAGTTGAAAGTAAGTATTTCGCCACAATTTAAAATAATCCAAGCAAATAGATGTAAAAGATGTTGTGCTCAGAGGAGCTCATCATGATATGATTACTTACATTGGCAACCAGCAATGACAGTGCGCTAGTTACCAAAAAGTATTGGTTTTCTGTCAGTGACAGCAGCAGCAGTTTCAGGAAACATCTTTGGTCACAAGTTGCAGCAATGTGGCCTTGTCTGTGAATGTGAAGATCTTGTTGGAGTGAAGCTTGATAGCAGTGAAGGAACTTGGTCAGAGTTTCTTTCTGTCATCACTGTGACCACTTTACTTCATCAGAGCAAACATAATTGCATGATAGTACATTTAGGGAAGATTAAACTGACAAGAAAATGTATTTAAAAAAAAAAGAAAAAGATTAAACTCAGTAGAAAAGTTATAGTGTAAATTATGATTTGAAGAAATACAATCCTAAACTTTAGTTGTGTGCATAAACCATACACACAGCATGGCTTTATTCATCATTCACTTTCCACAGGCTTTTCTGTTGTTGATAGAGAAGCAGAAACAGAAGCTAAGCATGAAACCAGATGTAAACATTTGCCCACTGGACAGATTATCTAGATTATCTTTTTTAGGATCTGTGTGACAACACATTAGTAAGAAATATCTTGTAGACACTGAAACGAGAGGCAAAATTTATGTGGCTTGTGGACATCAAGACATCCTGTAAATGTAGTGATGAATCTGTTGCTATCGCCTTCTTGACCACAAGGGCACATGGTTGCTCATCGCCAACCTGTAGTCCACCCAGGTCCTTCTCTGCAGAGCTCATCTCCTGAAGGTCAGCCCCTAGCCTGTACTGATGCATGCAGTTATTCCTCCCCAGGTGCAGGATTTTACACTTGCTCTTGTTGAACCTCATCAGGTTCCACTCTTCCCAACTGTCCAGGTCTCATTGAATGGCAGCACAGCCTTCAAGTGTCAGACAATTCTCCCAGCTTTAAATCATCAACAGATTTGCTGGTTCTATCTGTTTATCCAGATCACTGATGAAGATGTTGAACAAGACTGGACTTAGACTCAGAACCAATCCCTGGGGAATATTGCTAGTTACAGGCTTGTAACCAGACTCTGCACCACTGATGTCAACAATCTGAGCTCTGCCAGTCAGACAGTTCTCAATTTACCTCACTGTCCACTCATCTATCCCACATTGTCTAAGTTTCATAGCAAGGATGTTTTGGGAGATAGTGTCAAATGCCTTGCTGAAGTAAAGTTACACAACATCACTGCTCTCTCCTCATTTACTCAGTCATTGATGACACTACAGGAGGCTATCGGTTTGGTCAAGCATGATTTCACTTTGGTTCCAATCCAGACTGACTACACCTGATAACCTTCTTTTCTTCCAAATGCTTTCAGATGACATCTAGAACAAGTTGTTTCCTCACTTTTCCAGGGATGGAGGTGAGGCTGACTGGCCTGTAGTTCCCTGGATTCTCCTTCTTGCCCTTTCTGAAAACTAAAGTGACATTGGCTATCCTCCAGTCCTCATGCACTTCTCCAGTTTGTGAGGACCTTTCAAAAATGATAGAGAACAGTTTAGCAATCACCTCTGTGAAGTCTCTCAGCAAATGTGCATCCCATTGGGACCCATGGATCTGTGTGCACTGATTTTGTCTAGATGCTCTCTGTCCAGTTCTACCTCGATCAATGGAAAGTCTGCCTTTATCCAGACACTCTCTCCTACCTCCAGGGTCTGGTATTCCTGAGGGATAGTCTTAGCAATAAAGACTGAAGCAAAGATGGCATTCAGAATCCCTGCCTACTTAGCATACCCTCTTAACAAAGCATTCTTTTCATTTAGTACAGTACTCACATTTTCCCTAGTCTTCCTTTTACTGTTGACATTCCTAAAAGCTTTTCATGTTATCCTTTATCTCCTCTGTATGGTTTAGTTCCAAGAGGTCCTGAGCCTTCTTTCTTGCATCCCTACAGGCCCTGATAAAATTCCTATATTCTTCCCAGATAAGCAGGCCCTTTTTCCAAATCTCATGGATTTTCTTCTTTAAGTTTATCCTGCAGTGTATAAAAAAAATAGTTTTTAATATTATTTATCACCAAGGATAAAGCATATGTTTGAATCAAATTGTTAGATTCACAGGTTTTTAAAAAATATTCCTGGATATTGAGTCTTTTAACTACAGAAGGCTAAAAATCACTCTCAGGATCATAGTCTGCTGCTCAGAATGTGGCATATATTATCCTCTTTCACTTACTCAACTTGTGTCTATAGGTAACAAGTCCTAACCACTGCAGGATATGGCTTTTAGTTTTTAGGGGGAATTATTTTCTTGTTATACATTTTAGTTTGGAATTATACTAAGCTTTTATTGAGATCACCAAACTACTACCCATCACACAAGTATGGAATTGGTTTCACATTTTCAAGTATAAATACTCTGCTAAGCTCCATGAAAATAAATAATTACATAATTAATTCCTGTATGGATAAACATAAAGCAGAAATTAAAGGATAGTATGAGTTGTGAAAAATCTCAGAGTAGTTTTAAGTGCTGAAGCTCTATTGCAAAATATTTCATCTTTTAAATCAGTGAAATGTGACAGCCTGTATATTAATCAGTGCAGTTGCTGAAGAGTTTGAGCAGCAATTTATTGCCTTTAAGACTTCTTGGTGTAACTACCACTGTGTTCCTTTTCAGATTCCCTTTTAATCTTCACCTGTGAAGGCTGTGTGGTATCAGCAGTAGATGAAAGCATAAAAAAAGCCCAAACAACAAAAACCAAACATAGAAGATATTAAATGGAAAGCACTGCACCAAGAACTCAAAGGCAATCTCAAAACATTCTTGATGGAACTGCCTTTTTTTTTTTCTTTTTAGAAAAAGCATATTCTTCAGTGCAGCCTAGAATATAAGGAATCCCAGTGGGCACTTAGTAACACAATTATTTTGATTTTAATGGAAACTGTATTTGCTGAGGAGGCTGCTATCTGCCTTGCAGTTCACTGGGTAGCCTGGTAGAACAGCAGGAACAAGGATATGGAGTACTTCTCACCTGTAGTACAGACACAGTGAGACCTGCTTTGACTGTCTAATTATTCCTGAAGTTTCCTCTGGAACGATGTGGAGGCACTATATTTCTTAAAGAGGCTTCTTTCTTATACATAGCTGATGTTGCCCTGTCACGTTTTCAAATCGGTCAGTATCTGCAAGCTCACTTGACTCAATAGGAGAGAGGCTAAATGAAGTGGGAGGAAGGTTTAATTTAACTACTTCCAGAAGCAAAGTGAAATTACTGAATAGGCAGGTGAGAAAAAGTTAACTATTTTTCTGAACAGTGCTGCATCAGAGGTAGTAAATTTGTTTAATAGATGGAAAAGGGCAAGTCAGTCATCAGAACATGCTAAGAAAAAATGAAGGGTATTGTACTTATATATAGAATGAAAGTGTAGAAAGGAATCACTTTCCTGTGAGAAGACAAAAGCAGGATGAAGAGCTGTACTATTTTTAGTGCAGTAACTAGAATTGTAGCTATATTTTTCTACCTACCTACAGCAATCTCAATCAAATATCTCTCTAAACCTATTACCTCTCCATGTCCCTCTCCTACCTTGCCCTTCTACAATATTTTATAAATTTATCACTGCTTCCCCTTTGTAACATATAAAAATGCACTGATTCTTAAATGGGCATCAAAAGGCATGTAATCTGTCTTGTCTGAGGTTCACTGGCAGACTGCACAGCCCCACAGTGAGCTATTCTTCATGGCCTTCCTGCATAACCTTTTTGTGGATACTGATTCCACACCTCTCTTCTGCTCTAATTTCCTGTTCACCCTACAGCATAGCAACTATTTGTCACAGAATGTGGGAAAGTATAAAACTCTGCTGCTGGAGTACTCTAAGGATTGCAAATAGCCAAAGAAAGGTTTGAGACTTTTGAGTGTAATGGGCTGTAAAAGTAAAAGCTGTGATTTATAGTTTCTTCCAGTTACTGAAACCTAATGACCAGCCCACCTTCTGTGGAATTCAATGATGTGAAGATGTTTATATCTAATAAGAAGTTTGAATAAATTGTGGTCATTCTCCTTTTCCTTTTAATGCATCATATTTTTCTGTCATTGTTCAACCTTTTTTGCACAATGATTTTTGTGACCTTCAGTTCAAAGCTGAAAATAATATACACAGATTTATTATTTTAAAAGCAAAATAGATGAATTATTCCTGTTTCTTCAGCTTAAATCAATCTAAAAGTGAAAAATATTAATATATAGGCATATAGATATCCATAAATACACAATAAAAGTGTATGTCATACGTGTACACACAGATGTTGGATATATACCACTGTAATTTATGTAAGAGAAAGATTGATGATTAATCAGATTAATAAAATACAGGAATTGGTTCCAAAAGGTATTGTGACAGTGTGAAATTATTATGTGCAGTTTATTTTTATGGAGAAAGAAAAGAGACATGCCTTATATGTAAATTCTGTATTTGTTCTATTATTGTTATTTATTATTATTATATAATTTAAAAACTAACTGTCTCCTTGAGGCTTTCTCATTAGTCCTTATTAATGTTTTAAGCAGAAAAGGTAAGAAAAGAGCACTATTAGGAGGAATAAGCTGAAATTGCCCTTTATGCTCTCTTGATATCTACCTCTTTCATATCGTTAAGTGCAGTTTTCTTACATTACCTGAATGCAAAGCTTGGTTTCATTCAGGAGTATGGCTAAGTTCTCACAATTCGTCTGAATTTAGCACTTAATATGCAATGAATAAAATCCTACAAAAACTTGACTGTTTTCTACATGGTGAGCATCACAGAAGTGTGAGCAGCCTGCCTTCATCCTACCTCACAAATCTAAATGGTTATTGGACTGCAGACATGTCTTTGAATCTTTCAAGTAGTGTGGGATTCAGTAATATCTATGAAATTGGTAGTTACATCTACCACAATGTCTTTGGTTGAAGAACTTTAGACATATAATGTGGTACCTAACAATAACATAGACATCTATGAGTAGGAAAGGCAATTAGAATGTCTGTCACATTTATTTATTTATTTATTTATTTTTATTAGGCCTAAAATTATTTAATAGATATAGTTCCCAGCTGCTGACTAATTCCCAGGAAAAAGGCTTATGTAGAAAATAATTGGAACAGGAAAACATTCTTGTGACTCCTTTCATTAGGATAAAGCACTGAGAAAGTCAAGGCACAAGAAAAACAGGATTTAAAAAAAAAAAACAACAACTTGTTTTAAATGATTTTGTTGTATTTACTGTTTAGTCAGTTAAGGCTGTTGCTGCAGGAAAAAAAAAAAAAAAAACCTCTTTTTCAGCCTCCATATGAAAGTTAATTAACCCAGGAGCTCACATGCTGTCACAACAGTGGGATGATTTTTTTTTTCTTTTGTAGTTGAAGATGCTAACAATTGTTGAAATTCACTAAAGCAGTTGTGTTTTCTCTAGTGTTGCCAATTTAGCTTAACAGCTGGCTATTGGGGTAGAAAAAATTAATTCAAACAATAATTAGTTTAAGGAAGTATTATGCTGTGTTTTTTTAGGAGGATAAGCTAAATGGTGACACATGCCTATAGCATCATTTCAAATGGCTCATTTGAAAACAAATAGATTAGTAATAGTTTTACTTGCATGTTATCTGTAAAAGGCTACTTATTAATATTAAGATGATATAGAAAATCATCTTTGGAAAAGTACTCATGAGATCCATTAAAATCCAAAGAAAAAATATTTTAAATCCTTTTCATTTTGTCGTGACACAATAAACATGTAAAGTTTCCTTTCTCTTCTAAATACTACTCCTTTTTTATAGGATAGCAAATCATAGAATCATACGATCATTAAGGTTGGAAAAGGCCAGTAAGTTCATCTTGTCTAACCATCAGCCCTCACTACCATGACAACTAGCCATCACCTCTCAGTGCCATATCTACACATTTTTTGAACACCTACAGGGACAGTGAATCAAATACTTCCTTGGGCAACCAATAAATATAGGAAACTAATACATTTATATATGTTTGTTTGTTTGTTTGTTTGTTTGATCCCACAGATTACTGAAAAGGCACCCTAACACTTTTTGGTTCACTTCAGCTCCTGAGCATCATCACACTCCACCCATACAAGAACCATTCTGTGGAGATAATCTTCATTTTAAAGGACAACATCTGTACGGACAACAGGAAAGCTAAGGTATCTGATATTTAAACTAAACTACATTTGGAATATGCTTATGACCTTTATGGCTTGCACTTATTAATTTATAAAATAAAGACCGATCATAGAAGCTCTTGCCAGCAATTCAACTTGCCTACTGGAGGAACTCAGATTAAAAGGTAAATAAATAAATAAACAAACCAGTTTTATGGATAATACTCATATACTTCCCACCATATATAGGTTTGTAGAAGGTTCTTTCCTGGATAAGTTTACCAAACCTTGTAAATGTTTTAAAATAGTAACTGCAGTATTCTCTGAACCTGAGAGAAATTAACAGCTTTTTAAAAATAATCTTTTGCTTATGTTTAATTATATCTAATTCACCCTGGAAAATTATGGAAACAAGAATTAGATACTAAGTCTATATTGCTTTTTTAATCTTCATGTATTTCAACATGACTTGGTCTGGTTCAAGAATACAGTGCTTATTTTATCAGAGTCTAAATTCATAGACAAGTTCTCATGAAGGTAAAATTAAGATTAAGGCTGATATAACCTGTTAGCTAGTCAAAGTTTGTTCCTAAATAATCTTAAGTGTTTTGTGTTGCTCAGCACATGTTTTATTAGCATCTTGAAATAAATAAAAATGTATATTAATGAAGCAGGTGAAAGTGAAATGTGGTGTGCTCATTAAGAGCCTATTGTGACATAAACTAGTGCAATGAAGCAGCTGCAGGTATGAGACTTCTGAATCTAATATTCATTTTCCAGATGAATGATGGATATTCAGTTTAAATTTATCATGAATACAGCTGCAGATGGAAATAAGATGGAGTAAACCTCAGCAGTTGTCTGTTAGCAGCTGTGCTTCATCATATAATAGCTGAATGACTTATGATCATGCAGTTCAGAATATCTCTAATTAATTTTTAAGTTGAGTCTTTATTCTCAACCTCAAACTGTGGTTTATTAGTAGGTTAACATAAAGAGCCTGCTGAAGTGTGATGTGTGGCTGTACAAACATATTTGGAAATACATAGTTCATTGGTAGATGTCATCACTTTACCTGCTTACATAACTAATTGAGAATCATATCAGAAGACAAAATGAGACAGTGGAGTCCAACCAGACATAACTGAATTAGAACTGATGAACTTGATGTGAGGAGATTCAGAGTGTCATTTTAAATATAACATAATTTAACTCATTTTCCTGCCCTTGACAGCTTATTGCAACCACTAAAACCATAGGAAAGATTGGCAGGTGAATTTTAACTTACATTCACTGGATAATTCTTATTATAACAGCTGATTTACTGAGGATAATCTTTACATTAAAAAATGGGTTTGCTCTGAGTTTGTGTCATTCTGGAATCAAAGTGTTATCAATAATGTCCACGAGGAGCAAGAGATCATAGAAGGAGAGAAGAAGGAAGCATTTTTCCAAATATATAAATGAAAATCCACTCTCTGTTCGCTTTCTGTCCAAAGAACATTAGAGATAAATTTAAGTCATAATTTTATTTGAGAATTAAACATCTTGAAGATTTCTGTTTATCAAAATAATAGCTATAAGGTGCATACTCTATTTCAGAATTCTATAAGTATTTTAAGTATTATCTCTCCTACATGGACAAATTGAAAGAGCTGGGGCTGTTTGGCCCAGGGAAGAGAAGGCTCCAAGTTGACACAATAACAGCTCTTCAGTATCTAAAGGGGAGCTACAGGAAAGCCGAGGACAGATTTTTTAGCAGGTGTTAGAAGAAGGGGAAATGGTTTCAAACTTAAAGAGGGTAGATTTAGGTTGGATACAAGGAAAAATTATTTTACAATAAGGATGGTGAGGTCCTGGAACAGGATGCCCAGAGATGTGGTGCATGACCCTTTTCTGGAGACTTTCAAGGCCAGGTTGGATTAGTCTCTGAGCATCCTGATCTATTTGTTGGCATCCCTGTTTGCAGGTGAGTTGGACTAGATGACCTTTAAGGGTCCCTTTCAACTCTGAGAATTCTATGATCCTATGATTTAGAGTAGAGGCTTTTGATTGTTTGATGTAGGTAAATATGTCAGGATCATTTCTTTACATATTCTTTCTATGTAAATCTATAGTATCTGAGGGCAGAACCAACTTCTGGCCTGCCAGATTTTGTGTATGATGGTAACTTCATGCTCTGTTACTCTGAGTCTTGTATCTTGTTGTTAAATCCATGTAGTTCATTTCTAATAAATGCTATCTTCAAGCATGCAATTATATAAATCCTTGTGTAAAATAATAATAATAATAATAATAATAATAATAATAATAAAAAAATTGTGTTTTAACCTGATACAGAGCTAGATTTGCATAGCTATTTCTACACTGCCCACCCTCCAGTGCAATGAGAAATGAAAGAACTCCTGTGTTGAGATAAAGAGAATTTAGTAAGAAGGGAAAAAGAAAGAAAAAAAAAGGTTTGGAAAGGAGAAAAAAGCAGCAAAACAAAGAATTAAAAAGCATGTGATGCAAGACCTATCTCCAATCTGTTCCTGAGCAACATTTGCTTTCCCAGCATCCTCCAGTTTTGTCTTTCTGCATGACAACATACAGTATGAATTATCCCTTTGGCCAATTTGAGTCAGTATCCTAGTTCTGTTCTCTCCCAGCTTCCTGTGTACCACCAGATCCTTGCTGTCAGGTCAGTATAAATAGTAGAAAAGTCCCTGACTCTGTGCAAGTGGTGATTTGCAGCCACTAAAACATCAATGTGTTATCAATATTCTCATCTTTAATACGAAAAACAGCACCATACCAACTGTTAGGAAGAAAAGTAATTCTGTTGCAGCTAAAACTAGGACAACATGCAGTCTAAATAGGCTAATGCTGCATTTTTTTCCACTTCTATAACGATGGAGATGATTTGGAACAACTTTGTGCCCAAATTTGAGTTATTTACTGGTGAAGAACATGGCCTTGAAATGGTATCTTTGCTATCTCAAACTCTCAGTAAGTACTCAGTGTGTACTAAAAAGTGTTCGCTAAAAGAAATTTAGGGAAAACACTCTTCCCTTGACTACAGTTGCTTGAATTTTCACCCAGCTCTGAGCTACTATAATGCTTTCATATCTTCTTTCCTGAAATGCACAAGATTTCCAAGTTTTTGCCTAAAATTCTGATACTTCATCTGTGTTCTTCCTTTTCTATGGACTTATGATTGGTTAAATTTCCAAGGAATAATGGCTCCATGTGCAATTGTGTTAAATCAGAATAGCTGATACATTTCAAAGTTCACTTCTTCATTTTAAGCTAATAATTTATGTAGAACAGAAGCAAAGCTTATGTAAACAAAAAAACCTCTTTGATGCATGTATTTGAATAGACTGTTCCAATCCTTTCATTGTATCTATCTTTACCATGTTGACTTGGGCATAATGATTACATTTAATACGTATTTTCAGAACTGCTTTCTGTTTCTGATTTTACCTGAAGGGCAAAAAGCAAACAAACAAACAAAAAAACAGCTATTAGAAAAAAAAAGTTGTTAAAATGAACTATATAGAATTTTTGGTATGTGGTTAGGAAAAAAAGTATCAGTGCTTTACAAAAAACACAACTCCACACTGTGTTCCAAATGTGAAGAGATTTCAAAAGATGAACATCTTGAGTGAATGGAAAGATCTGACATGTTACTTTCTGTACGTCTGGAATTAAACAAATCTTAAATGGCTTGTGCTGGATAAAAGAAAAACAGGAAAATGACCTTTATGTTTGTCACGACTGCAAATCATGTTGTTCCATTGTTCCGGTGATGCATAGAGGTGGAAATAACGGAGATGAGTACAATAGACTTTTCCATAGACTGAGTTTTCCAGGTCATTTAATTCTCTCTACTGTCTTCAGAACCTTTTCAACGGAGCTAATGATAACAGATTGCCACATTATCCTGTTCATTGTGACCTGTTTGGGTAGATTCCAGAAATTCTACTCACTCAAATCTACGGTTGAAGAAAGGTATTTACTGAATTGATTTCTAATGGTAATGATAATGTATTCCGGGCAAATAAAATAATACATTGCTTATTGAGTGTTATATGTGTTGAATAATAATTCTGTTATTTTGAAAATTGATACTTTGGATCTGGATTACTGCTCTGTTGCATCTGGTTCAGAATTTTTCTTGGAGAATCTGGCCTTCTGGCAGTACACAATCCTTAGGAATATTTTATTTCCCCCAATCCAACAAGGTTTTGCGTTGTTTTTTTTTGTTTGTTTGGTTGGTTGGTTGGTTCGTTGGTTGATTTGTTGGTTTTTTTTTGCAGTATGTATCTAGTCAAAGGCATCCAGACTAACTCTCTCTTTACTAAAAGTGGAATAACTGTTTCTCAGAGGGTGATGAATATGGATTTTACCTGGGAACTGTGACTGTACCAACTTAGATAAATGCAAAGAAGAAAATCTAACTAATGTAAAACTAAGTGAAGTAAGATAAAAGGCCTCACTCCTACTTTTTGTCTGATTTTGAGAAGCCAACCATATTCAGGAAAACTGCAATGAGGCCAGCTTGTCAATTTATTTATGTCCAGGCAGGCTCCAGTGTTTGTACAGACCACGGTAAGATTTTAATAAAGACTAAATATGCCATATTTTCACAGGGTGAATATGAGAGCTTAGTTTCAAACCAGGCCACAGTACAACTAGTTGAGCCCATTGTACTATTGACTCTCAGCAGCCAGCTTGAAATTTGCTAGATGCTAATTAGGCAGATGCTCATTCAGAATGGAGATAGATGTAGATCTTCAGGGCAGATGGATATTGGGGAAGATATTGTAATAATCCCTTCTTAAGAAATGAGCAATATAAAGTTTTAAATTGTAAGCTATATACATTTTGTGAACAGTATAATTTGAATATAAATTTTCAGAGCATTGAGGATCTCAGTCTTGAAGACTGTTTAATGTTTGTCTTGTCAGTTGTACAGTTATCTTTTAGGATAATCATAGTTCTTTAGCATGTGAGAAAATTACCTCAAGTTGCACCAGGGGAAGCTTAGACTGGATATCAGGATAAATTTATCCATTGAGTGTATAGTTAGATATTAGAATAGACTGCCTAAGGAAATAGTGAAATTGTCATTCCTGGAGGTATTTAAGAGATATGAGGGTGTAGCATTTAGGAATGTTGATTAGTGATGAACTTGTTGATATTGAGTCTTTTCCAAGGTTGATCTTTTCCACTAAATTATCCTATATTTACACCTTACATGGGTTTCAGGTCTTTAAGTGAAAGCCAGATGTAGAAATGCCTGAGACAAAGGCAATTTCAGAATTTCTAGAAGCTGCCCATATTTTTCATATTTTTTATTAAGTACAGCAAACTGATGGATTAAAATTCATAGTAAGAAGACATTGGAAAAAATAAAATAATATGTAGGTTTTCAATTCTATGTTTTACAGAGACATAACATTTCAAGCAAATTGGTTTAATATAAGATTGTCTCCATTTTTTAATTACATTCATATAAATTCAAAGTTTTCAGAAATATTTGTTAAATTTACAATTGCTTTATTTTTCCAACTCTAATAATAATATAGTATAATGTAATATATTATTATTAATAATAATTATTATAATTATATTATTATTATTATTATAGTAGTAGTAGTAGTAGTAGTAATAAAATACTATGAGAATGCTTATACCATATAGCATTTTCTATGACTAGTAGGAGAGAAGGATGTTGTCAGCAGATTGCTTTTTTCTCAGGTTTCAAACCCGAATCCACACCCATATCAGTCATAAATATTCACATGATTTAGTGTTAACTTTGTTTGTGTAATCCATAAATTATTCTAAATATTGGAGATGAGTACAATAGATTTTTTCCATGGACTCTGTTATTTGCACCTTAATCTCTATAATGGAAAGATGTAGGCTCTTCACCAACTATTCAGTTGGTGAGGAATTGATTGGATAGTCACAATCAGTGAGTTGTAGTCAACAGTTCTTTGTCCAGGTGGAGGCTGGTGATATGTGTTTATCTCCCCAGGGTCCATCTTGGAACCAGTACTCTTTATAAAAGACATAGACAATGGGATTGAGTATACCTCAGAAAGTTTGCTGATGACACTATGCTGAGTGTTGAAGTTGGTACAACTGAAGGAAAGTGTGCCATGTAGGGAGATCTGAACAACCTTAAGAACTGCACCTACATGAACCTAATGAGATTCAACAAGGCCAAGTGCAAGATACTGTGTATGGGATGAGGCAATCCCAGGTATATGTATAGACAGGCAGAAGAACTCATTGAAAGCAGCTCTGAGGAGAAGGACTTAAGGGTCCTGGTGGATGAGCTGGTCATGAACAAATGGTGTGTGCTTGCAGCCCAGTAAACCAACTATATCCTGGACTACATCAACCAAAGGATGGGGGCAGGATGAGGGAGATGATTGTCTCCCTCTATTCTGACCATCTAAAGTATTATGTCCGGGTATGGGGATACACCACAAGAAAAATATGGAGCTGTTGGAACATTCCAGAGGAGGGCAAAAAGACAATGAGAGTTCTGAAGCACCTCTCCTATGAAGAAAAATTGAGGGAGATGGGCTTATTCAACCTGGAAAAGAGAAGGCTCCAAGTTGGCCTTGTTGTGACTTTCTAGTACTTAAAGGGAGATTATAAACAGGAGAAAGACTAACTTCTTTCATAGTCTGAGAGTGACAGGACTAGGAAGAATGGTTTAAAACTAAAAGAGTGTAGATATTGTTTAGATATTAGTAGGAAGTTTTTTAAACAGAAGGTGGTGAGATAGTGAAAGAGGTTGCCCAGAGAAGTTATGGGTATCTCATCCACAAAGATATTTAAGACCATGTTGAATAAGACACGAGGCAGCCTGATCTGGTGGGTGACAGCCCTGCCTACAACACCTACAACAGGTGAGTGGAGATACATGATATTTGAGATCCCTTCCAACCCAATCCATTATATGATTCTTCTAGGGTACCAGTAGTAACAAAAAAAAAAAAAAAAAAAGAAGTATGGCAGATGGAATATATTTAATATATTTCAGATATTTTCTCATATGCTTTCATGAAAATAAAAGGAAATCCATAATCTCACATAGAGATTCAGATATTTCATAGTATAAAATGACAATTTAAAAATAGGCATCAAATATCTCTAATATGTATCACAGCTCCTTTATCAGTACTTTCAGGACAGGGAAATAATAACTTTTGTTCTGGCATGATGAGGAGAACTAAAGCTCACTATTATTAGTTAACATTTCACTAAAAATTAGTATATATTGGTTATAGCAGGAGTAATTTTCCTATTTCAATTTCTGATACTGAAAGTTATTTTCATCACTTTAATAACATATACAGTGAAATCTGTCTAGAATTTTTGTAATTAATTCCCTCAAATTCATATGCAAGTTGTTATTGCTTTAATCTAACATTTGATACTGATAGAAAAGAGCTGCAAAAGATTTAATGACATTAGGCAAGTAACATCTTACCAAGTTTGTCATTACCTCCTGACACAAGTAATTTTAGAAATCAACAGTCTTGTTTGTTAATGCTAATGAATTTAGCAGTCACACATCATTGGTCATGGTCTGGTTTTAATGTCTTTTTATAGGATTGTGAGGAGGTTTGGTTTTTTTTTTGTGATTATAGACTTGAGTATTATTGATAGTACTACTGTAAAAGCACTTGTAACCAGTTTGTGTCTGGATTTTCAGCCATATTAAAGAAAGTGTTTACATATAGAAATAAAGTCAATGGATTCTTAGATAGAAAAGGACTTCAAGATCTCTCCAATCCAACCTCCTATTCACAAAATGACAGCTCTGAGATCAGACTGTGTAGGGTTATATCCGGTTGGAACTTCAAATTGTCCGAGGACATAGAACACACAGTTACTCAGGGTAGCTTGTACCACTGCCTGAATGTCCCTAGAGTGAAAAAGCTTCTCTATATCCAGGCTCAATGTCTCCCAAATTAATTTACATCTGTTGTCTCTCATCTTCTCAATGTACATTGCTGTGGAGAGCCTGGCTCCATCTCCTCATTGACTTCTCAGATGTGGTTAGGACTGCTGCAGTTAGGATCGCTGTTAAATATCTTCTTGAAGCTGAGGATGTCCAACTCCCTTTTCCTCACATGGCGAGTGCTCCAGCCCACACAGTCTTGATGGTCTGCTCTGAAATTCTTTTCAGCTTGAAAGCGTTTTTGTACTGGGTGAACAAATATGGACATTTTTCTGCATACAGAAATTCAGAATCATTATTGAGTTGACTATTTTTGTTGTATTATTAATCTGAAGCCAATTTAATTTAAAAGCATGAATCTTAAAGCATGAATTAGACTCTGATGTACCAAAAACAGAATTTGGCTTCCAAACATATGCATCTAAAGAGTATAACTAATTTCTTGAAACTCAAGATTCTGTATTAATCCTACTGTCTTAAAATTTCTTAGAATGAGATAAAGATGTAAGAACCACAATGCTCCAATTTGATTTTTCAGGTGCTTTCTTTTCTTTTTTTTTTTTTTTTGGTGATATTTGCACTTTTACAGTTTCCTGTAAACATCAGATTTTATCTTTAAGGGATAAAGCTAACTGAAAAAAACCCTAAATTTTAACTGATGCATAAGGCATCCTCGTATAACTGTTGTAAATGAGTGGGAACCATCGCAGTACTTACTATGAAATAAAATAGCTGAACTGTTCTGCTCCACTGATGTTGGTCAACAGCAGGTGCTCATGTACAACTCTGCTTTCCCAGGAATTCAGCCCTATCCTCAGATCAAGGACATGTCAGTCTTTGCAGCAGCTTTCAAAACAGTGTACATCATGAGAATCTCAGTAAGAAACATATAAATTAGCATTGTACATGTGCTTGGGCAAATTAAAGACTTGATTTTACACATAAATCTGAAGTTGATTACCTTTTTTCTTCTCTTTGATACATTTTAGATATGACTTATTTTTAAACCTTTTATTTATTACTAGAACTACTGATTAGTGTGACATGTTTCTTGTAGGCTTTGACCTCCGTCTTGATTCTTGCAAGTGATGGTATTCTACTTTCTTGATTATAGATATTAAAATACATCTACAATACTGTTGCTTTTTCTAGAGGCAAGAGAGAAAACAAAAATGCAAATGACAAAATTAAATCCTTCAACCATAAACATCTGAGAAAGAAAATATTTGTGGTGTTATTTGTCTCTGGTTTCCTTCTATTAAACAGAAAGGGAACTCAGTATTTACACATCAAACACAAAAATTACAGTCAATGGATGTTGTGCATAAGTGAATCCTGCATTTAGTTTGATACTTTTTTTGTTGTTGATGTGTTGTTGCTTAAGTAAATACTTAAAGCATGAACTTTTCCAATAAATTAATAGAAATAGTACATAGTCTTAATGTAGGATTCAATAACTGAAAATTTTAACTCATCACTTATTGGACTAGAATAGAATAGAAGCACAATGCTTTTACAATGTTTCTCTTCTTTAAGTCCAAAATCTATTAAAAAATCATAGTTTAAAATGAAAGAGTGCTGAAATTGTCCTAAATTTTTGCTAGAAATGTGATTGAATTTATAGAAACAACAGAAGTAAAGCTCACTCTTAACCTCATTTCTTTGCACCTACTGTAATTGAATATTCATTTAAAAATCATTCCATTTCAGATACTATATCTAGTGATTTACTTTTCTATTGATGGGTAGAGAGATTTAGAGTCTGTATTCATTTAAGAACAAACAAGTAAATGTGTTATCAGACAGAGTAGTTGAATATAATTGTATGATTAAGCATTAGAATCTGGATAGATAATCAAAGCCATTATGATCACAGTGTCTTAAAATTATTTGTGAAGGAAATCACTGATTTCTTTACTAAATTATAAAATGTGGAAAGAAGCAAATACATTGAAGAACAGTTGTGAAAGAAATCTTACTCAGTGGGCTTTGTGTGTTCTGGATTTCAATGAAATTTTTTTGTATATATGAAGCACAGAAAAAAAAGAATGCTAGAAAGCTGGAAATCAAGGCCTTTGAAAGGAATTCTATCTTCCCCCCCCCCCCCCCCTTTTTTTTTTTTTTTTTTTGCCAGACTGTCGAGGCCACTGTTTTTCAAGAAAACCCTTTAACAGAAGAGAAAGGAAAAAAAAAAAAAAAACAAAATCTAATCATAAACGTAAACATGTTAACTAAATAAAAGTACCAGGAAAACAATACAGAATTCATGCTTGGATAATTTGTAAGCACCAGGCTATGTAAAATTAAGTTTAGTTAAATTGCTGTTTCTAATAAGTAAAATGCACCATGTAAATGATATAACAGTATTCCTAGTAACTGCTTGAGATGTTTCATGCAGCAAAATTCTATTTCCAGAATTAAGAGTCTCAAAATATTTCATGCCAAATTAGGAAAAGTGAAATCTTTTCTAAGTCTTGATTTGTGTACATGTAAAAATATTAATGAGATGCAGCCATAACTAGCAGAACAACAGAATGGCACTGCAAGTGTCAGCAATTACTTTGCAAAACTCATTTCAACTGGACACACACAAAGAAAACTGCTTAGTTCTCTGTAATAAATGTGAGCTAAGTAATTGTTTTACATCTGAAGAGTGATATAAATCTACCTTTTGGTTTAACGTTCAGGAAAAAAAGCTAGGATGATCATCTGAGATTCTACATGTATTGAATACATTTTCAATAGCGTGATTGACTGGACCCTGCAGCGTGGGAAAGTACATTTTTATCTGCCAGCTTTCCTTATCTACTTCACAGTGTAGAGATAGCATCCCTATGTGAAGGACTTGATAAAGATATAAACATGTTGGGTATAACTCATTCTTCTTTAGGCAAATCTTCATTTTGGAGCTTCTTGTAAAGATAAAATTGGCTACATAAAATTCAATAAAAGGCTTCTGAACTCAGTTTCAAGGCATCCTTCTGAGCACTTCCTTTGCTTCCACACTCCTTTAATGATTCTGTACTAGTTCTAACTCTCAAGAAATGTTATAACATTCTATCCGAGATCATATATCAGCAAGTGCCATTCTTTTTATATTAAATTGTTTTTTGATAATTAATGCATACTTCAGAAATGCTGTTCATTTTTATGTATACATTGATATGTAGATCTTAGTTAATTATTTTTACAATACTAAATTTCAGATAGATTCTTATCCTGCTACTCACAGATCAGTAAAAAGATTTGACTTTATCACAGAATCATAGAGTTGGAAGGAACCTCTGGAGACCATCTAGTCCAGCTAAAGCAGGTTCCCTAGAGTTGCTTACACATGATAGCATCCAAGTAGGTTTTGAATATTTCCAGAGGAGGACAGTCCACAATCTTTCTGGGCAGCTTATTCCAGTGGTGTGTCATTCTCAAAATAAAGAGGTTCTTTCTCATGTTCAGATGGAATTTCCTGTGTTCTAGTTTGTGCTTGTTGCCCCTTGTCCAGTCACTGCCCACCACTGAAAAAAAGCCTGGCCCCATCCTCTTGAAACCCAACCTTTTAATATTAGTAAATGCTGATAAAATCACCTCTTGATCTTCTCCAAGCTAAACTGTCTCAGTCTCTCATTCTTTTCTAATAAAGAAGATGCTTTAAGCCCCAGTCATCTGTTCGGTCCTCTACTCAGATGTCTTCAGTAGATCCCTGTGTATTGTAAACCAGGGAGCCAACCACTGAACACAGTGCTCCATGTGGCCTCAGCAGGGCAGAGTAGATGGTGAGGATCATTTTCCTTGACCTGCTGGCCACTTCTAACCTGCTGGGTTAAATCACAACAAGAGTAATTCATATTATTTATTAAGATAAATACAGCAAGTTGTAAAGTAAAAATTAAACTTATTTCTCTTTTTTCTTAAAAGTCACTTTTACTTTGTAAGTCACAGACATGAAGTTAGCTAATGCTACAGAGAAAAAATTGAATTTAATCTGTTAATCAGGACAGTAACCCCTGTACATAAGGTGTAAAGGTATTGTGCCATTTGAATAGACAAATATGTTCTCACTGGCTACTGTATGTTGAGGGCGGTGAGGCACTGGCACAGGCTTCCCAGAGAAGTTGTGGATACCCCATCTCTGTGGATATTCAAAGCCAACTTGGATGGAGCCCTGGAAGCCTGATCTGAGTGACAACTCTATCCGCAGTGAAGGGTTAGAACAAAATTATCTTTATGTTCCTTCCAATGAAAGCCATTCTGTGATTCCATAATTTTATGAAAATGCATACAGAGTCTTACAGGCTAATTTTCTATTTATTTATATAACCGAATCAGTGATCTGACTTGTTGGAATTAAAGAAGGGAAGGTAGAACAGCAGACAAAGTATCTGAAAAATCTGAAGCACTGGTTTTCATATGGTTACAGATCCAGAAGACAAAATTTATGGAATAGATAACTAAAAACTTGGTTCAAATTCCACTATACCTAACAGAAAAGCTTCTGGCAGTGACAAAGGTCACATCAGCCCATGTAATTTAAAGAAATTTACACCTTGCTCTCTGTTTGGGAAATAGAGAGCTAATTTATTAGAATAGCAACTGAGTGGAGAAACAGATTTGCAGATAGCCAGAAGGCACAAGGTAGCATGGAACTAAATGTTGAAGTTGCAGTATATCCTTTATTGTGTTTTTGTATCAAGAAACAAAGAACCTACACATCAAAATTCTACAAAATTCTAATCAGAACTAAAATACATCTCAGCAGTTAGAAGTGGAGTAGGAAAGGCAGAGTGGCAGAAAACCCTCAGAGGAGGATCACATTATTGAAGTAATCTAAGCAGATAAATCAACACTTAATTCTCTGAAGACGAACAGAAAGAACCTCTTAGAAAAAACAGGCAACAATGCCTACAAGGAAACAAATGGTCCAGAATGAAAACTGTGTGATGACTGTGAAAAAAAAAATAATAGTTCTGCCATTCAAATAACTTCACAAATCATTTAATAAATAAAAGGCATGCCACACATTGCAACCCTGTAACATACTAGCATTGTGTGGAGAACAAAACATAAGAATTAAATAGAAAGATAAGAAACAAGGATGTCTGTTGTACAAAATCATGTCAAGCTTTTTTTTTTTTTTTAATTAAAATGTGCCTAGTGAGAAGGAAGTTGTAGGTGGAAATCTCAAAGAAGTCCGTTTTCAGCAGTTAATTAATATCCACAGCATAGGTGGTGGCTGTTTAACTGCCAGCTAAGTAACCATGTGGGTGAGAACAGTACTGGGTGAGAATAAGATTGAATTTTCAGGAATTAGTCTTGAATTTCCACTTCTTTATAGGGGATACATAATTGAGTAGCAGCAGAATGAGTGACTGTGAATATTGGCTTTACTAGTTATTTTTATTTTTCCTTTTGTAGAAAGGAAAATGAACATATTATCCCACTGAGTTTCTACTAAGTTGTTAATATTATTAAAAATTCAGTGCATAGATCACAATTATTACAAAAGAGACTTTTTTGTGAATATAGCAAAAGAATAATAGCTGAGAATGAAGAATGACTCCATTTTCAATCCAAATTCTTTTCTTTAATATTTTCATGCTTGCATGAAATCTATCAATATTATTTCATTTTTTTTATTATTTATAGATTTTCATAGTAAAAAAACAAATGAAACCTTAGTATTTCAGTATATGTAACAATAAAGTGGCTCTATTTGAAAATGTAGCTGTCATACAGAAGTAATCAGTCATGTTGCTAAATTTAAAAATAATTTGACTGATGAAGAAGAAATGTGTGTTTTTCGAGCATAATGCATTCATTTTCCATATCAAATTAGCTCCCACATAAATCCAGTCTTCCAGACAAATGAATGTTCAGTTAAACAAGAATCTGGAACTTATACATTAAAATAAAAGCAACTGTGCAGATCATAGTAATTGAATGAACAAATGGATATGCTCTAGTATCTATTTAGCTGTTTACATATATATTGCAATGCTGCATATAGTTAAAACATCCTTTTTACAAATCAATGTTCATTTTTTGATGCCAGTTGTACAAGGTTAAAAATGCATGTATTGTTTAGAGAGTATGATTTCTTCAAATTAGCATGTACAAAACATTCAGAAATAGTCATTCCAATAAACTATTTCCTTTTAAATAAGCTGTACCTGTCAATAAAAGGAACCTGGCATGGCTAGGTGAAAGAAATCTGAACCCAGTGTTATTTATTAAATTTTGTTTGATAACACTCTTCAGTGTGATGTTACAGAAGTCAACTGGTTAAGATTTTGCAAAATGCACACAGCAAAGGTATAACAAAACTTTAGAACTTTATAGTGTAACTGTAATATATAAATGTAATCTATGTTTAGTGTAAGATAGTATTCTTCACAGTATTTGTTGTTTGAATTATGCATTCAGTCCTTTTCCTATTCTGAACTGCTGATGAAATTACATCCTTATGGGTATCAAAACAGAGCTTTGCAGTTCTATTATAAAAGCACTTTTTCGTAACTTGGCTTTTCTTTTTGGAGTAAAAGCCTGTTACCTACAATTGACATACCTCGACTGATCTATCCAGAATCTTACTTAACTCTTAAAGAACTTTAATCTACTCTAAAGGTCTATATTATGGTAGAGACTGTAACCACCTTCAGAAGCACACATACGAGGTATCTGCTATTGCAAAGTTATATTTGCCGTCTCTGCTGCAGTATCCTGATTTCAACACCCTTCATCTTCTAACCACAACAACTGAATCCACTATTGAAAGCTTCTGCATAACATTTGGGTATGTAATGTGTACCCCTTTTCTGGCTCCTGAGAGTTCTTTCTCGGCTGTATACTTAGAGAATGAATACATACTCTTTGAACATGAAGTCTGCAACATTGTTGGACAAAAAAACTGCTCAACCCACAATGTGGAGCATTTTTCTGAAATTATGTTCAAAGTAGTTTACTGATTATATTAATGACACATAATTAGCCAGCCATCAATTAATCTTATTTTCATAATCAATAATACCAATGCAGAAGATAAACCATAATGCTAGACATTTGTAAAACGTTAATAAATACACTTAAATTGTTGAACACCCTTTTATAACCAAACCAGACATATGAATCACACACTCTCACAGTTGCAGATGTGATCTGGCTTTGTTTGCACTCACCATGTGAGATAGCACCAACAGGCACACACCCAAGGTATGGGTCATGCATTGCAGCCTGCACCCCACTGAAAATGTCCGTGATCTTTCAATGCTGCTTTTCAAGATGACTCCCCTGTTTACAGAATAATCTTGGTAATGCCCTGGTTAGCAATTAATCTAGGAGCCGCTGGCCTCTTCCCCTCTAACATCACTGACGTTTGGACAAGTAGAATCTCAAATCTTTTCACACATCATGCACTTCCAGTGCTACCCTCCCATCCCCTTTTAGCCACGGTGAGGCTATGGTGTGGACACCGTGCATAGTTGCAATCCTGTTTTCTTTTTTTTTTTTTTTTTTTTTGTCTTCTGTTTCTTCTGTACCAGATTTCTGTTTCTAGTTAGAAAGGAAGAGAATAGCCTAAATGTGCATATGGGTTTGTTGACTGTGAATCTGCTGCAAGTGAATGAGAGGCAAGTCCTAGCACTATAGTTAAGAAATGAGAAACAGTTCATATTGTTTTGGGTGCTACAGGCTCTCCTACTCAGGAGAAATATGCGAGTCAGTTCTGTACATGGTTAAGTACAAAGTAGGCTGCTCAGGAATAATGCTGCCTACATAGGCCAGTCATTCATTACAGCTTATTTACCCTGTTGTAATTAGTTTGCATCGTTCTTCTAATTTCTGTGTTCTTTATGTAATTCAACCAGAGTGATTACCAATATTCCAATAAATGATAAATTGACCACATGTTGTATTGAGAAACAAATCCTTCCTTTGAGTCATTATTCTAATCAAGTATATTTACACTGGAGTGTAATTTGCACTTTTTGTCATTTTGCTTTCAGATGTGAGAGAACATTTTATTTACTTTTTCTTTCTTTGACTGGAGCTTATTTTTCTGTCAAATACTGCGACATGCTATATATTGTAAAAGTAATTGGATGTGGCTCAAGAAAGAGTAATAAATATCTAGCCAATGTTTCCTTTCAAATAAAAAAAAAATCCTGAACTTGATTTAGCACAAGCCTTAGTTAGTAACTGTGGATAGCTTGTTTGACAAGGGATTTGGAGAGCTAGATGCAACAAGAAATCAAATATAGTTGACTACACAGCTAGGTATGAATATTTTGAAATTTATAGCCTTGTATCTTGAAAGGGAATTTTTTTGTTTGTTTGTTTTATTTAAAGAAATAATACAAGTAGGTCAGCTCTACTGATTTTGTTTAGTCCAAACTGAACATTTGTACATTTGCACATCTTTCAGCTTGTGGAACTCACTGTTTTTATAAAAATAAAAAATAAAATTAAAATAAAAAAAAATCTGCATCCATACACCTTCAAAACATTATACCTGACTTTAGAATTGTTATGTGACTAATGTCAGATTCTGCATGTCTAAAAATGCCTTTTAAAAGTGAATGAAAATATAATTAAGGTTCACAGAATAATTCCATGTTTTGAAATGTAAACTAAAAGTCATAATAGCTGAGTTTTGGAAAGAGGATTTAGTAGTAAGTGTGCATAGCTTTCTGTATTAGAAAAGTCATATGAGAACTTCTAATAGCATTTGGAAAAGAAAATGCTTATAATCTTTATTCAGTTTTTACAGTCTTTTCCTTTTCGAAGCTTTAGTATCTACTTGGGTTTGTGCAAAGTATCTTCACTTTATCTCACTGTGGCCTAAATGCTGCTTAATGCACACCACAGTAAAGCAATGGCAATTCTGTGGAAATCATCAGCCTTTTTTAGTAGTACCCTTTTTTAATTAGATTTTCATTTGGTGTCAGATTTCACCAAAAGATTATATTTTAGGCTTCCTTTTTTCATCCAGTATTCTACGTTTACACATATACTATTTACAGCTACTATTTACATAAGGTCATAGAATACCCCAAGTCAAGCATGGATCCAGGATGATTATCAACTCTGGATCTTGTGAAAACTAATCTATGAGTGTCGTCCTAATGGTTCTTGAATACTAGCAGGCTTAAGGCTGTGACTACTTCTCTGGGGAGCCTGTTCCAGTGCCTGACCAGTGAACAACTTTTCCTAATATCCCATCTCCACCTCAAAAGCTACTCAGTCTGAGTGCTAGGAAATCCAGAAGGCAAATGTGGACCATGAAGTATAACAAAACTGCTGTCCTGATGAAATTCGTTAGTACTTCCTTCAGTACCTAACACCAGGGACAAAAATTGACCTTGTAATAGGCTATTTGAATGCTCAATCTACTAGAACAAGAGCAAAGTTCTCCTTTCCATGATTGTTTAACTAAATTAAAGAGCCTGGCTTCTTGCCAGAAACTGACAGAGGATAATATGTTTTCTTCTAGTATGGCACACAAGAAAATGTAGCTTTAGATCTTTAATTCTGTGTAAAGTCTGGATGAAAGACTTGCATTTACGTTGTACTGTTGTTTTAGTTCAGAGAACAAAAAACATATTCAAGTTCACTGGAGAGATCAGTTCTCTAGAGTTATCCATTACCTTTCCTTTCCTACACTAATACGTGCCTTTATTTCACTTCTTATTATAATCTGTACCTTTATCATTTAAGCTGCTTCTTAGAACTGAGTTTCAAAGGTAGAATGTAATAGATATGAATTTATGAAGGTTGAAAGAGGATCTGAGTGTCCTGTATTAGTTCTGGTTGATAGGTTTCCATTTCCTGTAATACAATCACTGCTCACCAGCTTTGCCTCCCCTACAACAACAGACTGTCTGCCCTGCAATTCATGACCATTATTGATTATTTTGGGTGAGAAGTAAAACTGATATGTATTTCTTGGCATTTGTCTCAACAACTGAAGTAGAGCTGCAATATGCACCTCTTCTGGGAGTATTTTTTTAAACAAAAGTAATTAAAAAGTAATGATACTTTAAGAAGTTCTGATACTTAGCACATTATGGGTGCTTATTAGAAGTTTAAGGATGAAAAAGGCCATTCAGTAGAACTTTCAGATTGCATGGCACTGGTAGAATAGCATGCTTAGGATAGCATAAGATTTTAATTAAGGTGAGAATTGTGTTTATTTTTCAAATGAAATATCCTATAACTCAATTGTTTGTTTGCAGAGATTAGAAAAATCAATATACTACATTTACGCTCCCAAACCAGAATCTGTGTTGTGAGATAATAAAAAAAAATATTTTCACTATAAGGGTATTTTCACTGCTGTTTGCTCCAACAGAAAACATGCTTGGTGCCAGAGGTGTCATTGATTCCTAACTGCCATGATCTGTGGGAATCTCAGCAGACGTTTCCCATTATATTTACTGTGTAATTTCTGTGAAATCTTCCTATTTTTCCCCACTTTCCTCAAGTTTTGTTTTTTTTTCTTTCTTTCTTTTTTCATTTGTTAAAATACAGAATTCAAGGTTATCCTTATATAGCGCTATCCATACATTTTTCAAGCCACAGTTATAAACGGAAATTTCAGAGCATCTCTAAAAGTATCTCCAGAGGGTGACACAAAACAGTCTTTTGTTTTCAATGGCTGCTTGAAAAATAAAATCTAATTTAGATAATGCATCTACCATATGAATATTCTGACTTTGCTTATGCCTGGAGATACTTTCTGTGCTTGAAATTCATGGTACTTCCCGTTGGTACGTATTGTCCCTTTGTATCATTTTTAGTTATCTGCAATAAATTATTAAAATCTTTGAGAGATGAGATTTCTTGTAATTGTTTCAAGTTCATTAGGAAGATCACAGTTGAACTTTTTGAATGCTAGGTAGCTGTAATTTTTCCTGAAGAGTGGGGATGGGTTTTTCTTTTTCTGTCTAACTCCTGGAAATCCAACAGCGGCCAGACACTGAGCTTGCACATGCTCCTTGAAAAAATCCACTCTTCAAAAACACCTTGGATTCTTTATTGGGCATAAGTACTGGTTTTGTAGTATTTAACCTCTGTATTAAGGATATAACATAAGATGACTGCAGTAGCAAATACTCTACCGCATATGTTTTTATTATTGATTATAGATATGTCTACATCAGGTCCCCTGCAGCTATCAACAGTATTTGCTTTGCTGAAGCTGCTAACTGGACAACTTCAAAGCACGAGAATGCCAGCAGTAAGGATGAGAGCACTACAGTGAGTTTCAAAAGAAGGGGTTAGCAGCAGGAGTCTATCGATAACCCCTATCTCAGCTCACTCTCAGCTGTGATGGCTGTTTGACAAGGACACCCTCCTGCACAACAGATTAACATGCACACTGGGAGACTGTGAAACTTTACTGGGTAAAAAAGAATATCCTGGAATTGCATTTTAATTGTCCTCCATGTACGGGTTAAATACTATTATGTGTTTTAGGCTGATTTTCTTGTTGGAGCAGGAGTAGATAGAGAGTAGAATAAAGATACAGATTCTTAAACATTTGATCCTTTATAAAACATTTGGTTTTACTGAAATTTTATTTTTCCTCATAGATTTTGCTTTCATATCTGTTTGAGACAAGTTTTAGAAAGGACTGACTTCCATATGAGGGAAAATATATGTCTAAAACAAGACTAGGAAAAGTCTTAGCTTGTTTCAGAGCAAGGTGTCTAAGCAACATACTATGTCATATTTTCTTTGTGAAAAGTTTGTTCCCTAAGGTTTAAGGCAACATATTGTAAGTATAGGTAACTCAGTGAAGTTTTAATGACTGTTTATAAACTATGTTTATTACTGACTTAGAAAGTCAATAATATATTTTTTAATTTAATTAAATCCTGAAATCATGAAATTACCAATAATATTTATTTGGCAGTTATGTCAAGAATTCTGAAGTTATCTGCTATTGTCATTATTGTGACAACTGTAAATAATAATATCTAATAAGATGTAAAATAAACTTCTAGCTTGTACTCATATAATTACAAATAATTTTGATAATTTTATAAAATTAATAAGAGCTACTGTGGAACTAACAAGGGAGATTTTTTTTTTTTCTCTCCTCCTGATTTATGCTAGTATAAGCACATCTTGTTTGAATTAGACCATCTAATGCTGTTTGGTAGTCAGGATTAGAATTCCTCACAGGCTTTGTATTCTCACATGGATACCACTTCCATTTAGCTATTTTCCCACTGGTAGTTTTAAACTGGATGTTAACACTAATTGCAGAAGACTAAATAGTTCATTTTAATCTTTAATAAGTTTACATCTTTTCAAATTGATTCTTGGAGTGTGAAATCTCTGTTTTTCTTGCCATTTAATGTCTTGGCATTTCAGAACACGAATATGAAACTGAATTTTTTCCATTGTTTTGTAAGATGATTCAGTAGCTATTAGTATCAGAAGGTATAATGCCCTTTTTTATTTTAAACACAGTTAATGCTCATAATAATAAATTCCGTTTATCAGAGTCTATCAGTGCTGACTGACTGATCTTGGCAAGCACCAAGAGAAGGCAAAGTCCAATGTAGTTTTGTAAATGTCAGTGTATGACATCACCATGGGGAGTAGGCATTTTTCTGTACTGACAGTACAGAGGTTGTAATTAGAAATGAATGACAAGGTGCTTTTCATCCTTGATGAGAAAAGATTTTTGTGTCAAAATATCTCACCACAGGAACATTTTTTTCTCTAAATGTTTCTTGTTCTGAATACAATTTGCATAAAAATAAGGGGAGAAAGGATGGGTGAAGTTATTGCACAGTGTTGCTATGTGACAAAATAGCAGATGTTCTGCATTTATAGATAACAAATGTTTGAATGCAATCATATTGTGATGTTGACAGATACCATTTGAGGGAAGGCATAATATATTCACTGTTTGGAAAAAAAAAAAAAAAAAGGAAAAGAAAATCAAGAGTATTAAAATGTTGGAGGCTTATGTAAAGAGTTTTTTAAAAAAACACTCAAAAAATTATTAGAAATGTGCTTAAAGGATTTAATCACATGATACATAACCATTATAAAAAGATAAATGACCTAATTTATGTTTTTGTGGTCTTTTAAATAGCAGACCTACCTGGTCAGTCACTTGAAGTGAAATCAAATACTGTCTGAATTTAAGATATTTAATAATTGGCCTCCTAAATGGAATTATACTGGTAATGTTGAAATTAGTGTTAAAATAAATGACTGTGTTTATTTTAAATTAAATGATCTTTTTAAATTAATTTATATTTATATATTTATATTTAAATTTAAATGATCTTCAAAGCTCTATGAAAACACTGCAGAAGGACATCAGATCTTTTCAAAAATATATATAACTTCAAGAATGGCTTAATCTTAAATCATGTTAGGTAAGAAAGTAAACTATCTGATAGAGAGTGAATGCCCTATATTTGTATTAACATTTGCAAAACTATCTGATCAGTGTGCCAAATGTTCCCTTTTCATAGTGAATATCATTGTTGAGAATTAGATGTCATATGGATTGTAACTTGAGCTTTCAGATTTAATTTTTCTGCAATTATTTACAATTTGGGTTTTGATGAATTTGCAGATAGTGTATTCTTTTGCTTGTCATGTCCTCTCCATCACATTTCTTCACAAATCCCCAAGATATGAAATCAAATCCTACATCTGGAATGCCTATGCAATTAAATGAAACTTTTCTTGTATTGACGAGCTTTCAAATGTAACTCTCAAAGAATCACATCAGAGAGCCATAATTTAAAACATAAGCACAAAGCAAGTCAGAGATCTTGCAATAACTTTTGTCTGATTGCAGAACCCCATGAACTGTGTATGTATACAAATAAATACATTATTTACTAGATCTACTGAAACAGGAGTAAGTGGCTTCTCCCAACAAGGGTTACAATTTTTGTTTGTACCTCTAGCGGGATTTTTGACATAGTCTACAATGAAAAAGTGTGAATTAGCAGTCTGTGGAGCCTTTTTCTGGTTGACTAACACTGACTTTCTCTTTTCAAACTTTTTTTTTCAAACTTCTGAGTTTGAGTCTCATTTTCCTTTTCTTTGAAAATGGAAAAATTACAGAGAAATACATGGAGTTTAATGGAATTAGATCAGTAACAGATGACATAAATGCAGTGGGACATTAGTGTATTTTCTGAGTAGATCTTTGATAAAGAGATCCAATTTTATTCTCATTTGTTTGATATACACTTTTATAGGTGGAATTTGAATATATAGTCTTTAATACGTGTTTATGAAACATAAATGCATCAATGCAGTGTTTAGAACTCTGATATACTCTTCAAAGTTTTTATTACCTTGACACCAATGTGCAATACATAGCTATGAGTCATTTTGCTAAAATCTGAATCATCATTAAAGCATCCCATAAAATATTTTTAAAACTGCGTGTCACGTTAAGTGTTCAGCTGAGGTAAATAGCTATCAAAATGTTGTGGCATAACCCAGCATACAGCTCAGTACCACCCGGCTCTTAACTCCCTCCCCCACAATGGAATGGGGAACAGAATTGGAAAAAAGACAAAACGGGCTGAGATAAAGTTTAATAGGACAGCAAAGGAAGGAAAAATAATAATTTTAATAATTATAAAAGAATGTACAAAACAAATGATGCACAGTGCAGTCACTCACCACACACCAACTGATGCTGAGCCAGTCCACAGCCAGCAACTGCCTGCCCCAGGCAGCTCCCCCATTTTCATTGCTCAGCATGATGGGACATCCTTCAGACCATTCTGTGTCCACAATCCTGATTCTGTCCCCAGCCAGCTCCTTGTGTACCCCAAGCCTCCTCTCTGGCAGGACAGTACTGGAAGAAGAAAAGTCCTTGGCTCTCTTGTAGCACTGCTCAACAATAACTAAAACATCTGTGTTATCAATATTATTCTCAACTTAAATCTAAAACACAGCATCAGGCCAGATGCTAGGAAGAAAATCAAAACTATTACAGCTGAAACCAAGACACTAAATTGATTGCTGCTGCTTGAAAATATAAAGCAGATAGAGAAGTCTGTGCAAAAATAGATCAGGAAGGGAAAATTATGTGAAAATGAAGGACTGGGCACTTAATAATGTGATTTCTCTGTTTCGGTTATCAGATTGACAAAAGAAAGACACTGGCTATGTAGACTCAGCTTCCTCCATCATTAAAATGTTTGTCAAAATTTTACAAAGCTCTCTGTCACTACCCTGTCTTTATTCCCTCTACTATATTTTTAGATGTTATTATTGGTGCTAATAGTCTGAAAGATCATTTTGTTTAAGATCAGGAAGAACATTATTTTTTATTATAAACTAGCCAAAGCTTGGATGAATTTTTAGCATTTTTGTACACCTCTCTTTGAACATCGGATAGGAAAGCTTAATTTGAGAATATCTTGAACAGTGGATTTTAATATTCCATAGTTTACAGGAATTATGAGTATATTTGAAGATACTGATGAACTTCCATGTAGAGGCAAGGATGAGCAGATATATTATGTGCTCACTGCATAGTAGGCATTCTGTATCTCTTGCATTAGATGTACAATGAACCACTATAAAAAGTTTCATATTTAAGATCAGTCTGATGTCTGTTTTATTGTTTGTGTGACAACTGTAGAGAATATTTCTTTGTATCTCTATTTACTGCACAGAGATCTCCTTGGCAAAAATGATCTGTAATACGCACTAAGCTTCAACTTCTATAGGATTCTTGCTGGCTTTGTTGTAAAATGTTGCTGTCATTTATTTTGTATTCAGAGCACATATAAGTTGATAACAGTGTTTGTTTCCACAGGAAAAAAACACAAACAAAAGCAAAAACCACAAGTATTTGAATTTCAAATTATTGTCAATGAATAAGTGTGCTTCTGGGAGACTAAATAGCAATTCTGTAGTCCAATATTTTTGTCTCTATGTTTGAGCTACTACGTGGTGCTGACCAAGTGCAGTTTCATGCACTGATTTTATTTTAATTTTCCTCTGAATTACACCCTCGGGATTCGGAGGGAGTCTCAAAGGCATAGAGAAAAAAAATATATATGTATTGTGGGTAATATCTGACTGTTCCAAATAATATACAATCCAGAAGACTGACTCTGCTTTAGACTAGAAGTATGACATTATTCCTTGGTACCTGAACATTATACATTATATCTATGGAGAAAAATTTCTGCAATGAAGGACATGTGCTTACCTCTTAAAGGGAAGTGGCAATTTATTAAATAAATAGAAGAAAGCTAATGAAATTAATTAGGTGTGTGCTTGGGTTAGATGACTGCAGTTATTTCTATATATGCTGAAACACAGCAATTTAGTGTTTGATTTTTGTTTCTTTGTTTTAGTTTAGTTTAGCTTTTAGCTTTTAGTTTTTAAATTTATTTTCATTATTTGTGGAGTATTATCTAATTTCATCTGTTTCTATATCAGAAAAGAAAGTTCTTTGCCCTTTTGCTCCATCCTCTCTCTGTTTTTGTTTTTTGTTTGTTTCGTTGGTTTTGTTTGTTTGGTTTCTTTGGTTTTTTTTCCAATTTTCCTTCTTTTTCCATACTTCAGAAGTATGTTCCTGAACTCTGTTTTATTGATTATAGAAAAGTACAATAGTTCCTCCTAATGGAACTGTGCCAAGTTTCATTATGGTGCTTGGCCCTGGAAGAAGCTTTTGGAAGAAAATCTTGCTTTCCCCACAAAGACAAGATTAAATATGATTAGTGGATTTAGGGGGTGTACAATGAAATATGCTGTGTCCTCAAAAGAGACCTAACAAATCTGATCACGTGTAAACTGACATTGCATAGATTTTTCAGAGCAGAAGGCTGCAGTGATTTTCAGAATAGGCAAAGTGCATCTATAGCATCCAGAATACGCATTTCTCAGAACTGAAGTCCCAGACTTATAAGATGGATATGCTAGAATTTCTGTTTTTTATGACTGTAACAGCCTGAGTTTTAGCACAAGCAGAACAAACTTTCTTTTAATTTCAGCAATAGTGCTTCATAAAATACTAGGAATTAACTTCAGAAAAAGTACAAACAACAACAAAAACGCATAATAATTTGGAGGCAAACAAACATGTAAAACAGTAACCTGAATCTTCAAACACATTCAATCGCATTCAACAGAGAAGTGTTTATTCAAAGTAATCGCCACATTAACAGTGGCATAGGAGCCACCTGTAAAGGTAATTCCAACTATATAAAAGGAAATGAGTTATTATATAGAATTTCACTTGTTAGCAAAATAAGGTCTTATTTTCAATATGGAAATAACATTTAGGAAATCAGTTGTGCTTACTTTTTTTTGTTTTGTTTTCTTTGACTTTTTCAATCGTGTTGTCGAATGCAATTTAACATTAAGGTGTATATGCCATCTGGGTTTGGCAGAGCTCAGTGAATAGAAATGGGAGAGCTGCTGGAGACGAAAGTTATTCCATGATACTAAATAAAAAGAAAATAAATTGTCACAGTTTATTTTGAGGTTGAAAGTCCATCTGGCCCAGCTCCTGCTCCAGCAGGGATAACTAGAGCAGAGTGCCGAAGACTATGTCCATGTGGCTTTTGAAATTCTTCAAGGAGGAGTCTCCACAACCTCTCTAGGCAACCTTTGCCAATGTTCCATCACCTGCACAACACACAAGTGCTTATTGATCATCCGAGAGATGTGCTTCTCATTGCCTCTTGTTCTGGTACTGGGCACTGCTGATAAGAGTCTGGCTCTGACTGCTTTGCAGCCTCCCTCAGGTATTTATAGACACTGATGATATCACCCTGAGCCTTCCCTCCTCCAGGCTGAAGAACAGTCTGAGCTCTCTCAGCCTCTCCTCACAGGAGAGGTGCTCCAATCTTATAATTATTTTCATCTCCCTTTGTTGGACTCTCTTCAGTACTGTATAGGGACTGTTGAATCATGGCCTGAACCTCTAATTGATCATCTGAGGCAAGCAATGAGTCAACTGTGGGAACAAAAGTGAAGGCAATTCACCTGTATGACTGGAAGAAGTGGAGCCAGGCTCCACCTCTCCTAGACCCCATTTAAGGGCTGACTGCCACTGAGGAAAGATCTTTTTCTGGAGATTGTGCCTCTTGGAGTTTTTTTTCTGCAAGCCTAGGAGATGAGTGAGCATTTTCATTTATTTCCAATTATTTTCCAACGTGATTTTTTTTTAGCTATATGATCTCTGGATGTCAATTTAATCACACTGCTTTGTATATGTGTTGGTTATATGAGTACATACTCACATGTATGTTTTATTGTTTTATGTGTGTTTATATGCATGTTTATTTTTTGAACGGAGGTGTCCAGAACTAGCTATGCTGTTTTCAGCATGTCCTGGTACCTGGGATTATTCTTTCTCAGTTGTAGTACTTTGTATTCCCCCTTAATGAACTTCAAGAGAGTCTTGTTAAGGCATTTTTCATGGATGGCATCATGATTGTCTGATGTATTAACCACTCATAGTTTTGTGATAGCACTGGAGGTATGCTCTGCTCCATCATTTAGACTGTTAATGAAGATGATGTTAAAAAGGACTGGCCCCAGTATGGATCTCTGGGGTACTCTGCTCATTACTGGCCTGTAGATAGACTTTGTGCTACTGATTACCTTTCCCTAAAGTTGACTGTTCAGCCAGTTTTCAATCTCATCCAACCTATACTTCAACAACTGCTCTGTGGGAAACTGATGCAGGACAATGTCAAAAGCCCTGCTGAAGTCCAGGTAGATATAATCTCCAGGTTACCCTGAGTGATCGAAGATTATTGAGAGTGACCTTGTAATGACATCTGCCAGCCCCCTCAGCATGCATGGGTGCATCCTATCAGGGTTCATGTGTTTAATGTGTCCAATTTGCTTCAGTATTACCTGACCTGATTCTCTGCTTCAGGCTTTTCCTCTGGTTTTGAGGACCTAAGCTCCCTGAAAAGTAGTGCTGCTATTAAATACTTGTAAATTACATGAAACAATATTATTGTTTCCGGTCCAAATTATTCAACTCCCTAATTCCAGAGCAGTGACACTAGCACTGAATTCTTCACAAGTATGAGAATGTGTAAATTACTTCTTCATGAAGTATTATTAAAAGAATAAGTTTAATATTAAGAAAGCTAATACTAGATAATAATATTGTCCACTTGTTCTTTTGGTTCATATGATTGAGAAATATGATTGAGTTATTATGGAAAGAGAATATATGCTCCTTGATTTAACAAAGGAAAACAAGCTTTTTCAGGCATTAGATTTATTAAAATCTCTATTTTAGGAGAATATAATGACTTGATATGATAAAAATCAAATGAAAACATCCTATTTGTTTGTTGGAAAAAATCCTAGTGTGCTTCCCTTATAGCGTAAGTAATATTATGAAAAAAATTTAAGATATAAAGCAATTAAGAATTAGTGATGGTTTCATAGGTAAAATGAAGCAGAAAATCCTGTGTTAAGCACTTGTGAAGAACTTCTTCCAAAGCACTGCTAAAATCAGGCCTACACATCAAACCTCATTTTAAAGTTAATAACAGGATTGAGTTCATAACTTAAAATCTGAGAATACTGAGGTAGACAGTTCATGCTGAGATTGAAACCCTCTAATGCACAATGTTCTGAGTGGGTGGTCGGCACCAGAAGGCCAAGTTTATTCTGACTGAGTATAACGTCAAAGTGTACAGAAAGACTGCATAATAATTCTTAATACCACATTTGGCTGAAATAATAATACACCCTGAAAGCTTATAGTTTTGTGAACTCTGAGCGTTTTGAGAAGAGTTAGAGAAGCTGACTGCTTTGCATCTTTCTTTATAGTTAAATGTTTAGACTATGCTCAACTGTTTTGTCTGAGGTGATAATGAACCAAGGGATGCTGAGTGTGAATAAGGAAGACTGAATTACTACAGTCCTGCAATACTAACGCTGCTGCTTAAAATATTTTCATAGTTGATATCACCTTGATCTAGAAGACAGGAAGTCAATTGTGATTTAGCCTTTTGGTTTTGCTCAGCAGGTAAATGCCATACCCCTTTAAGTAAAGGGTGTGGCATTATTGAAATCTGAATATTTAGGTACCTAATTGTGCAGAGATGAAAAGATTGTGGGGCACTCCAGAGTAGTAGTGATATTACTTTGTATTTCTGTGGGGAAAAGAAAGATTAAAGATAATAACCCAGAATATTGCTATACTTTATATAATTATTTGCTGTAAAATAGTGAATTACTGTATCATTTGTACTGAATGCTATTAGCTGAATAGTTAACTATTTCAAGAAATGGTGCTACATGCTTGTTCGTTGTCCATGTTAGTGGAATGGCTGAGAAAAAAGAGAGAGGCCATTGTGCTTATGTTCCATATTCAAACATGATTAATTTAGTATGAGCAAGGCACAAGCTGAAATATAATTATGAAATCATATTAAAAGAATAGCATTTCATAAGCATTTCCTTTAGACTTCATTACTTCTTTTTTTTTCTGGTAGGCTTAGGTTGATCGGTTCTGTTTAACTTTGTAAGAAGGAATCTAGGACTGAAGCAAAATCACTGCAAAAACTATGTTTACTTCAGAAGATCTACAGCATTATTAATGATGGCTTTTTTTGTAAATATTAGTGGGGAAAAAATGCTTTGTAAAACTGTATAAAGACTAAGGGAGATAAAGGACATCTTTCATATGCTAGCATGTGTTAGAACCAGATATTTGTAGAGAGTAGTTTATATACTTCATCTCAGAGACAGTGATGAGAATGATCTCAGCAACTCTCTCTTTCAATGCTCATGGGAATGCTTCACTTTAATTTTTTGATTTTATTGTCTGAGCAGTGCACTCAACATCAACAGGAATATACTAGCTATTTCTTAGTATTGTTAAGAAAGTCAGAGGAAGTAAGCTGAGGAAAAGTGTCTTAAATATCTTGCCAGAACTAAGCTTTAATTATTGGTGTTTATCTTTGCTAGTCTTTGGTAACTCTATGGTTATATACCTTGTCTATTGCCTGGTGTAATAATGTCTTGCTGAAAATTGAAAGAAAATCTGTGCACATCCATGACTGCTCATTTTCTTATATTTCCTTTTCCAGTAAGCAACCGTAAATTTCTTTATGGAGATCTTGTAAACACTTATAGAGAAGTATCTATGTAGTAGTCACATGAGAACACAGTGTATAGTATCCAGTTATAAAAAAGACCAATATGTCATCAAAATATTTGTAATTAATTTTAGTTTTATTGGGAGATATCATTTCAGCTCATAGAGATTCCCAATCAAGAAATCAAGTTTTGCTTGAACATTTTCTGAACTGTTTCAGCAATTTGGATAGTTCTGTTTCTGGTATAGATTAAGTAATGTTTACAAAGACACATCATAGATCTTGATATACTTATAGACAACCAAATACTAGTGCATAATCAGCCCATTAGAACCTGAGTAAACTTGACAGATCATTCCAGGAACTTTATTTCTTCATTTTCTGACAACTGTATGAATTTCTTATCCAATTCTGTAGCAACTTCCTCTAGCTCTTTTTAAAGTTTGTGAAATTTAAACTATTTCAGAAGAATAGACTTAATAACAATAATTGCTAAATGTGGCCATCCTTTATTTAATTAAATATATTTTAGCTGGCAAACTGAAAGATCGGAAATGAGACATCGGAAAAGAATTCTATGGGGAAAAATGTAGATTTTTTTCTTCTTTCAATGATGCTAAAATGCAAGAAGATTTAAATCACAAACTATTTTTTGCCCCTATGTGCTTAAGCAGATTATAATTAGCAAAATGAAATAATTGTTATTATTCATGATGCAAGGTTTCATTCAGCAATTCCATAAAGATTTCTTAGTTAGCAACATCACATTTACAAGAACAGTGTCATTCCTTAATCTAGCCTGAAAGTCTGGTTAACTTTGAAACTAAACGTTCAATTCAAGTCGGATATTAGGAAGAATTCCTTCTCAGAAAGAGTGGTGAGGCACTGTCACAGGCTGCTTGAAGATGTGGTGAAGTCACAGTCCCTGGAGGTATACAAGAAAATTGTGAGATGTGGCTCTGATGGATGTTGTCGGTGGGTGTAGTGGTGATAGGTTCCCAGCTGGGCTAGGTGATCTCAGTGGCCTTCTCTAATATTAATGATTCTATGATTCTATGACAATAATTGTTATAATCCTATTTAACCTTTGGAGAGCTGAATTCAATGAATTATTTTTCATTTAATTAGGGCTGTTGCTCAATAATATATCAGGTGAAAAAATCCTGCAGTCATTTATGGCAAGATGATATTAAAATTGTGAGAAAAGACAAGTAGAGAACTTGTCAATTTGTGACAATTTGTTTTACAAAATAAGAATTCTTTTATATATAAAAATTTCTTAATCCCTAGAAAAAGTGTACACATAGACACATACACATAGGGGTGTATTCTAAATCTGCAGAAATCTCAGATAGTGAAATTTAGTTACATTCAGAGTTTCAGTTGGTTAAGTGTATGATCAAGTTGCTCAAAACTGTAGAACTGCCAATGGATCTTTTACTTTAACTGTCTAAGTTGTCTGTTTTTTTTCCACAACCATCTAGAGAACTGACTTGAAGAGACTGTTTTATATTGTTTTTTCCACAGTATCTCAGCATTCCTTGAATTTGCAAACTATTCAGGGGAAGAAAAATGCCTCAGAGTCCTCAAAAAGATAAATGGGTTACTCTCTCGTGCCTATTCTTTAATTATAATTTCTGCTTTGCAATGTATAGTAGCGGATAGAAGTGTTCTTATGTAGTATAAAAGGCTGAACATCTTCACAATCATATCCTAAATTAACACATCACTATAAAAAAGTAAAAAAAAAAAAAAAAAAAAAAAAAAAAAAAAAAAAAAAAACCAAAAATATATTGTTACAACTTCTTCAAGTTCTTTTCCATGCAGTAAGATATCTAAGTAATCCTTACATGAGAGAAAACCTTAATTTGTGTAAATGATTAAGGACCTGCCTACCTTTAGGAACTAGTGGATTAATTCTTTGCTTTGCTTGTATGTGTAGCTTTTGCTTTACCTACTGAAATGTCTTTATCTCAGTCCATGAGTTTTCTCAATTACCTAATTATCTGTCCCTATGTCATTAGAGTCTAGTGCAGGTAATCCACAAGAGTTGTTATCATATTTTATTATTTTTAATTTTTTTTTGTTTAGTTCTAAAATACTACTTTAAATTAAATAGTAATAACACTTTGACATGACCTTAATTTACTGTGAATTTCTCTTATTTAGATTTCTTTAGTTCGGATATATTTAATCAGATCTGGAAATAGAGGATTTGAGGTTTTTTAATGTTTCTTTTTTTTCTCTTATAAAAATATAATGTTAAAAAAAAACTATTTTAGAAGGGCTTAATTGTTAAGCATCACATTCTCTGGAAAAACATCCCCCATCTTCAAACATCCAGAGCTCCAAATTTATTTTTAAAAATTAAAGTTAGAAAGAACTAAAAATACAAATAATATGTCAAATAGTATAAAATAATGAGACATAAAATTATGTGAATTCCTTTCAGAGAACTTGTAATCTATTCTTGTAGCAAAAATACAGAATAACTTCAAAAAGTACAGCTCAGAATTCACAGCACCTTCTGAATACACTTCCATTTCAGAATTATGAATGTCTTTTAAAAGGATCTACTAATTTTCCTTGTCTATTATTATTCCCATTTTTTTTAATTGATTTTGATGGCCTTTCTGCTTTTCCTCTTCTACAGTTTCTACAGAAACTTTTCATATTCTTTCAAAATCAAATTGTATTTGAGAACCCAGGCAATTTTTTCCTTGTTTCTCTGGGGGGTTACATCAACATTCATTAGAAGTTACATTAGGCAATACAGGCATATGGGTTAGTAGTGCCTCATTGTGGAAAAATTCAGGCTTCACATACATACATCGACTTTTTCACCTCAGAAATATTAAAAGGTGATAATGAACACAAACTTGCCTGCAGTGTTATGCCTTTGAGTTTAGGATATTGTAACGAGCTGTCTTTAGAGGTCCCTAAAAACACTAAAAGATTTTGTCTATTATAGAATTATGAAGCATAACTCCTACAGAGTATGCTACCAAAAAAACTGGAGATATCTGTACATCTCATACTTCGTTTGGTGTTCACAGTGACTCAGCTTGAAAGCATGTAAGAGAAATAAGTGGTCTTCCTTATAGAAATCAAGTATTTTGATTCAGAGATATATAGTTGTTTTACTATGATCATTTTGTACTATTATCAAATAATGTTTTTCACATAAATTCAGAGTTTTGTGTCATGTTGGAAACTCAGGCTACTTTTTTTTTTTTTTTACAACCTGTTTTGGATTTTGCTAGAAAATTTCTAAAATCATGTATGCTTTGCTGTGTAATAAAATCAACACCAATACCAACATTGTGCAAATCCTGACATTTTCTACAATGTGACTCATGGACCTGCCAGAGGAAAGAAATTGATATTTCAATAGTTGCTGGATTTTATTTTTTGCTTCACTGGAATCTACTGGAGATTAATCTCCTACATCAGTTACATAAGAAGAGGATCTCCACACTGAGAGTCCTTAATATAGGAAATCTAAGCAATGCAATGAATTAGGGCAACAGATTACTGGAGAGTTAGCAGCAACCAGTGGCCTGGGCCATAGTTCAAATGGTCCTTATAAGCATATATATGAGTACTGTTTTTTTGGTTATTTTTATTGCAGTTGCAATCAAAGAAAGAAGGGATTGCAGGGGATATCATCTAGTCCAACCCCCTTACTAAATCAGGTTCCCTTGACTAGGAAAGCATCAAGGTGGGTTTTGAAAATCTGCAGAAAAGGAAACTCAGCAATTTGTCTGGAAAGCCTGTCCCAGTGCTCTTTCACCTTCAAAGTATAAAGAAGTATTTGCTAATGTTCAGATGGAACTACTTGTGGTCCACTTTGTGCCAATAGCTCCTTGTTCAGTCACTGCACTACACTGAAAAGAGCCTGGCCCCATTCACTTGACCTTCTCTTTTGATATTTCTAAGTGTTGATAAGATTCACCTTGGTCTTTTCTAGGTTGAACTGTCTCAGGTTTCTCATCAGAATGCTGCAGCCCCCTAATCATTTTTGTTGTCCCCCACACTACTCATTCAAGGAGATCCCAGTCTGTCTTGAACTAAGGAGCCCAGTGAAGTACTGGACACAGTACTACACACGTGGCCTCACCAAGGAAGACTAGACAAGGAGGATCACCTCCCATGGCCTGCTGGCCTCATTCTTTTTAATGCACCCCAAGACACCATTGGCCTTCTTGGCCACAGAGGCACACTGCTGGTTCATGGCCAACCTGTTGTGCATCAGGACAACCTGGCCCTTCTCTGCAAAGCTCCTTCCCAGCAGATCAGGCAATAACCTGTACTGATTTGTGCAGTTATTCCTCCCACAGTAGCAAGCTCTTATTGCTTGCTCTTGTTTAACCTCAAATTCCTCTCCACTCAGCTTTCCAGTCTGTCCAGCTCTTGCTGAATGGCAGAACAGTTTTCTGTTGTGTTAGCCACTTCTTCCAGCTTTGATCCTTATTTGAAGTCCTTTTTGTGTATGTGCGTTCAACTATGATATGGATTTTTTGCTTATTTCTCAAATTTTGCCAGGAGAAATAATTTGTCATTAGTGCTTATAGGACTTCTTCATTCCTTAAATAATAATCTGTCCAAATAAATTAATTATTTAGGAAAAAATCTATGTTAAGAAGTTCAGGTGTATACAGAACAGCCATAAAAAGCTCTGCTGCATTACTGTATACATCATAATTGATTTCTAGTGACTTCTTTATGAGGAAATTCAAAATAAAAGATGTTGAGAAAGTTTTCATGATGAGAAATGGCATCCATTCATTTGTCTTTGAGGCATCATTTATCTATTTTCTATATCTTACCACAAAATGTGAATATTATCCTCCCCTAATGCTTCTGTATTCCCTAATAATGAATGTCCCTCAGTATGGGACAATCTGTGCTCAGGGCTTACTGAATTGTCTAATTCAGTAACCCAGGTGTCTCTGCCACTGACATTTAGTATACCCTATATCTGTACTTTTGGGTGACTGCCATTGCTGCATTAAGGTTATGTGACAGGGAGAAGTTTTGGAATCACAGCATATTGATGAGTGCTAGTTGCTAGAGACCAGGAGCAACAGATGGATACAAGCGAGCACACTGAGTTGTTCTTAAGTAGGTGGGAGACTCAACTTAGCAGCTGTCAGACAAACCATATCATCAGCTATTTAAGTCTCTTGTTCGTTTTCAACAGTCATTGAAAAGTAAAATGCTTTTTGTTCTATCTGTATCCTCTTCTCTGCAGCGATGTGGCACAGAAGCCTGGGGCTGTACTCAACATCGTAAGCCCAGCCTTAGGCTACATGCATCCTTTCTTCTTCCTTACTTGCATGTAGTCCTCAGCCCTTTTCTTAAGCCATTTTAGCACACTGGCACTACAGAATAGTACTCACTTTTCAAGTGAGTTTTCTCCCATGCTAGCACAAGGAATGAGTTTGCAGACTCTCATAAGTGCCAGAATTAGTGCAATTAGTGAGGGCACAAACTTCGTCATTCTGAATAAATAAAATGTGTGTAAATTATTCATTTTTTTTTAAATTAGCTCACTGATGTTACATAGGTTGTTTTTTTTTATATATATCATTTAGCAAAATAATTACTTTATCTAACAGATAAAATAAAACAAAAATAAAAAGCATTTGGAGATAGGAGGGTCACATAGCCAAGTTAGAAGAAGAGCATGCCATGCTGTTTACAGATGGGATATGGACTTCTCTGCAGCTAAAGCCAGGCTGCACTAGTTTTCCTACCTGGCTTTGCAGTAATGGAAAATAGTTCCATTTAAAACATGACTGCTTTAAACCAGTGGATTACATCTGATAGTCAGGTTCTTGACTCCCTCCTTCTATATAGCAGTCTTTGCTTGCATTAGCCTCTTCAGAGTTGAGCTAAGAGAGATTGAATGTGAAGATTAATCTCTCGCTACAGATGGTCTCCTTTGCAAGGAATTAGTACATTTCTAAGAAGCGTGGGGCTAGTACTGTATTTCTCCATCATTTCATAAAGGCTATCAGTTTGTAGTGCAGGAAAAGCTATAAAAATACATTGGTTGGTATTCATCTATTTTTTTCTCCACAAAGGACTTCTTTAAATTCTCTCCCTGGGTAAGAGCCAACCAAGTTCTCATTACTGGGAACTTTAAAATCTGTGCTGATCTGCAAAACAGAGCATGAGTGATGTGGACATTACTTACATAATTGGTTTTGTGCATACTACAATCACATACTGGCTTTAAAATATACCCCCTTGGTGTGTTCATTATATCCATATCTCATCCACTTCAGCAATAGATATTTGCAGTAATTTATCACTGTTTATTTTAGGAAAACAATGAATATTCAGCAATGGCCTGCATTCTAAAAATTCCCAAAATAACATACATGTTAAAATACAAAACATGTTATAAATTTAACATTTCTCTTATTAAGTTCTACAAATTACAAAGAGATGAGTTACTGTCATGTCATCTTCCCTTTTCTCTTTTTTTTTTTTTTCTTTTCATTTATTAGTGGTTGGAAATGAAGCCAAGAGTCCTAGAATGGTAATTTGGGCTTTTGTTTGGTGATAGTGTAATTTATTATTCATCTTGTCTTCTTTTTATATTAACATGTTTTCATTTTAAATGATTCATGAGGTTTTATGATTTCTAGATTTATATCTTTAGAAGTATTCTACATTTTATGCAGCTCTTTAAAGGAATACTTAATTATATAAACACTTAAAGATTCTGATAAATCTCTTGTAAGGCATGTACAGTATAAGTGGTAACTCCATAATTTAGAGCTTTATATCACAGCATGCTATAAAACTTTCTTATCAGCAGTTCTTGGCAATATAAATTGATATGTTTGGTACTAAGAAGTAATGTACTCTTTCCTGTAGGTCACCTTACTCTGATTTACCCTTAAGCTAGTCTCTGCATTGAGAGTAGATTTATTAACAAACTTATAGATGAACTGAAAGCAGTTCATCCATAACCATAGTTAGTAGATGACCATGACTTATTCAGTTGTGTAAATTACCCAAGACACCTCAATTGCTGCTCTGCGGCAACAAGGTGAATATTCAACTTTGTGAATCAGTGCAGTACTGGAATCAGTAACGGAAATATCCAGAGGCCCAGGGCACTGTGTCTGTTTACTCCAAATTGATAACCTCTTACTGCACTAATTCTCAAAGGGGTTATTTGCTGCAGCAGCAATTCTCAATACTCTTCTGATTGCAAAATACCTTGCATCAGTGCTTAAAAGTGATAAGGAAAGAGGAGATCCTCACTGCAAAACAGCAAGACCTTAGTAGGGATTTACATAAAGAGGCTATGTGTTATAAAATCCTCCTATGAGGGATTTGGGGGCTGGACATCAATATTCCTAGGTCCATTTTTCTACCAGAAAGAATAATTATACTTATGTCAGGGCCTTATAGAACTGGCAATGAACTATATATCTCATTTAGGCATTAGTTTCCACATTATTTATCAGCTGAGACACATGAGAATCAATAGAGCAGATACCTCACACTACAGCATTTGTGTTACAAATGTAGTTGTTGCATGTACTACAACAGCAGTCATAAACTCATTCTACTCTTTTCTCACGCCCTACAAGCCAGACACTCCATTGCCTCCTTTCCAATAATTTATTCACAGGTGAGTTTGTTCCACCAGCAGATTGTTTGGAAAATGACCCTTTCATTTTATCCAAAATGAAAACTTCTTATTACATTATATTAGTTTTCACATAGATATAACATCAGGGAGCAGAAGGAGAAGAAACAATTGTTCCACTACTATTAAGCAGATGCCTGTGTTCTATTGCAATATGTACAAAAAGTCACCGAGTGAGAGACAGGCAGCCGGGGAATGGGTAGATTGTCAGTTATAAGAATTGATTTAATCTGAAAAATTGATCTGATAATTTGTTGTTTCTAAGAAAGTGAAAGAAACCTTATTTGGATTCAGATGGATGGTCAGACTCTTCTGAATCTCTATAATTATATTCAGAATCCATAAGAAATTTTTAGAAAAAAAAAAAAAAAACAGAAAAAATCCTTGCAGTAAAATATCTAACTAAGATTGAGGGCTACAAAATAGACATAAATTATAAAACCATATCTATCTCCTTTTTTATTTGCAGTTTTCCTTAACTGAGCCTGATAAGAATAATCTTAAAATAACCAGTCAACCACGTGTTCCTTTCTAAAGAGTAACGGAAATCTAAAAACCTGACACTTGGTCTCCTCAAGTGCCGAGTTCCTTCATATCTTCTGAAATACCCCAAAACAACCACAGAGTTTCTTCATAAAAACTGTGTAACTCTGATGAGGAGCTTGTGCTACAGGGGTCTGCATCAAAGAGAAAAGTTTTTACCAGATGGCTGTCTGGCTTCAAGTAGAATACAAAAAAAAACTTGCATGAATTCTTAGGATATTTTTTGAAAGTTTCACAATACATGGAAGAATTTGACCATAAATCAGAAACTGACAATCTTTTAGAAGAGATGGGCTGAAGGTTACTTAGCAATTTGCAATTACTAAATTTAATCAAAATAATTATGAATCTACATATAATTTTAAGACAAATCATTAATGCATCAAAATGTCTGCTGGAAGGAAAAAAAATACACATTTGTATCTCTTTCAAATATGTCAGATACATGCAAATTTAATCTCTAGTTGTCAGTAAAGATTCCAAGATCTGTAGTATTTTTCTGCTATTCTTCTTATGGAAAAACTAGTTACTTCACATTTGAACTGACACTGATCATGGAGTATTTCAAGATAGAGACCACCACACACTCTATGTACTGATTTAAAAAAAAATAAAAGTCAAACTAAACCAATACTTGTAGTGTGTTTAGTCAGTGGAGAAACAGACTTAAGGAAGTGAACTCTGACTGTACTTCGAACTTTGTGTAACAAAGGAAAAAAAGAAAATAAGGCAGAAATAGATGTGTTGTAAGGGAAAGCCAGCTGAACTGAAATTCAGCTGTATAAAAATTCTAGTGGAGGAGACCAGAACAACTTCAGAAAGTAAAAATAAAACTTGGAAATATGCAGAGCAAATACCAGTCCCCTTCCATCCTCTGTTGTGTTTTGTTTTTGTTTTTGTTTTTTTTAACACTTTACACCCTTCTCCTTTCCCCTCTTTTAATTTACTGAACTAGAAAGAGAACGTGGAGATGATGGGAAAAAGCTGAAAATGCTGAGAAAAGCATTTGATTCTTTTGGACAAGTCTCGAGAAAGAGTACTGCAGCTGGTATTGGATACCTTCTTGGAGACAAGAAGGTATAGAAATTCTGTACGTTAAAAACAAGTACTTCAGTGTCACTGTCTAACTTAAAGAAAGGAAAGATACAAGATTAACAGGGAAAATTCCTTATTCTAAATTTAATATGCCATGTACATACCTAATTAATAGTATGTTGTGTGATCTTTCTGCTCAGACTTAGGGCAATTAATCAGATTAATAAGTTTTACATATTTTTTCTGCATTAAAATGCAAGATTTACAGATGTAGCCTATGCAGAAAAATAACTTCTAATAAAATATGTTTATTAGTTGAATGTCCATGAAACATCTTACTGTTCAGCAATGATTGAGTAAAATGCATTCTGATTCATACTTCTATGCTTTACGCCTTTTGAAGGGTTTTTGTAAGGAAAATAAAGCCTTTTAATTCAGAGTGAATGCCACTCCTGAGTGAGACTAGTTTTACCCTCTGTGATTCTTCAACTGACTTCTACATTATTTACGTAGAAATATCCAGATTGATCAAAGTTTTAATGTTTATGTTAGAAATCTCATTTCTCAGTCTTGTAACTATCGTTGGGAAGGCCAGAGTTGTAGCATATGGAGTGATTAGAGCCCCTGTTCAGAATTTTCAGGTAAGTATTAAATATATACTATATAAGTCTTCCGCACCCTTGGCAAAAATAAGTTTTCAATCTCCTAGAAGTAGAACATTGCTTTAAATATTGAAGTATAATTTCTTTGTAAGAGCATAGAGATTTCATATTATTTCTCTCCTATAATTAAATATTTTCCCATCTCGTGCTGAAGGCTGTTGAATGCATTGCGTAAACTTACTTTATTGCTCTGAATAGCTGAGCCTTGCAATGTATTTTATTTTTTAACTGGTGTTCATTTTCTCTATAATTTTGTTCCCACTGCAGGATTTTTGTAATTTTGGGCTGACATAGCCATGGTTTTGGTTCAGTTTGCGAACTACTTTTTTGCAAATCTATTTGGTGCTTCATTCTTTTCTGATTATGTCATATAAACTTCTGAGCAAGTGGATATATGCTGATGGTTGTCACATCTAACGTGAATGTAACTTACAATTTATTTTTGTTCTTGAAATAGTGTCTCTTTCAGCTGGGATGGAATCGTTTTCTTCAGAGTATCTGGTATGATACTATGTTTTCGTTTTAGGAGAAAAACAATGTTGATAACACAACAATGTTTATAGTTGCTGCTAAGCAGTGTTGTTCAGAGCCAAGGCAATTCTCAGTGAAGGGCTCAAGGAGCTGGGAGGGGACAGAATTAGGATGGCCAACCTGAACTGGCCAAAGTGACATTCCTTATCATATGAAATCAAGACGAAGGACTTTTGAAGGGGATGGGAATTGATCTTGCTCTCTTCTTTTGCTTGGGGGGATAGCTGGGCAGTGGTAGGGGAGTGGTGAGCAACTGCTTGTGCATCACCTGTTATATACATTTGTATATACATTTGTCATAATTATTATCCTTTCCTTTATCTCAATAAGTAGTTGCATTCTCAACCCACAAGTTCTACCTTTTTTTTTTTTTTTTTTTTTTTTTTTTAATTCTTTCCCCCATCCCACTGAGAAGAGGAGGAGTGAGCAAATGACTGTGTAGTGCTCAGCCACCTGCCAGGTTAAACCACATCAAATAGAATAAGCGGTTGTCCTGCAAACAAATCTACTTTTTATCATATATTTAACATGCATCACAAATTAATGGAGGCAATTTCTATAGTAACATCATAATCCCTGGAAGAACTGCAGCTGTCTATTCAGGTGCACTCCTTGATGGGAATAATTACCTTCCATCCTCACTGGATAATTGCCTTTTGATTGAGGTCATCAGACCAATCATGTCCATGAGAGCCAGAAACTATTGCTTGAAATAGAGAAATATTGAAAATATTGAATAGTGAAATATTAGTGAAATAGAGAATATATAGTGAAATAGAGAAATATTGAAATATTGAATAGTGAAAAGAGATGGGGATGGGAAAGAAAGTAGAGACCAGAACATAAACTGTGGAAGGGAGAATCAGTAAAGAGAATTTGCATGTATTTTCCTGCTTCTTTGTTTTTACTGGTGTTTCAAATAATGATTGCATGAAATTGGGTAGCTATTAAATATGATAAAGCCTGTATCTATTTTTTTGTTGCTTTCTTCAAAAGAAGAGTGTTATTTTATTAGTCATTAAGCAGATAGTTTTCTAAATGCAGGCTTTCAAAATAGTGCCACCATGAATATGTGCATCCATTTGGAACTCCGTTGTTGTTAATAGTTTACACCAATGGATTTAGCAATTTAGTATCTTGGATTTTTTTTTCCCTAGGTCTTTAGATCCCAGTTTCTCAATATTGGAAATTTCTTTTACCTAGTTAGTTATTTGACAGTGATACAGCTCAGAATGGCAGTTATTACTGTGGTATAGATCTTTCCTATTATTCCATAAATTTGATATTGTTTGTGTTGTAGGAAAAAATTAGCTAGGCTATTAGCAGTCAGTTTCAGCATCTTACTTCCAAGTTGTATTTAAGAAGAATGTTTTCCTTCTCTTTTACAAATTATGAGCAGGCAGTGGTGCACCTTGATGCTTCAAAATATTTTGGTATTTTTCATCATGGGTACTGATATTTATGATATCCACATGTAGCAAGAAATTATTTCTTTGTACTTATGTACATGATTAATTTTGTCAATGGAGAAAATTCAGCATGATTCATGTTGATTGACTATGGAGAAGAAACTGTTGCGTCATATACTAAATAAGCTTTATGCATTTTAAAGAATAGCCTTTGTTTATAGTTTGTTTTTTTTTTTTTTTTAAGTTAATAATTATATACAAGGGTTAAATTTAAAACTGGGTGGTTTTATTTTTGGCTGTTGTAGATGAAAACGTGAATTCTGGCTATGCTGTTATTTACTTCTCTAATATTTAACAGAAAGTGTGTCTTGCAGGAAGTATATGCTAGCCATACTTCAGAAAGAATATCTCATATTCAGAAAGAATATTTCAACCATCATGTAGAATGTACTTGCATAACCCATGCTTGGGCTAGTAAATTTACTTCCTCTGTTCAGAGCATCTTCAGCGAGTGAGTTGTTCTGTTCATGAGTGTATTACATTACATTTTAAACTGCAAATCAAACCTAGTAGTTTGTGATGAGGATGGGCATATGGTAAATATTGAAAGAGTTTAGGGTTTGTGTTTTTTTGTTGCTTCAGTATGAGATGAATTTTCATAAGTCTGTTTGGAAATAAAGCTTCAGATGGCAAATGTAGTGTTCTTGAACTGTCACCAAGTTAACATGAGCAGAGGATTTACTCTTTTCAGTGACTTTTCAAAAATTGTTTACTGTCAGAATCTGCTGCTGGGAGAGATATAGAGCAAAAACTTGTGCAGTAATTCTTCCTTTAGCTTTTATAAATCTGCTTATATAAAGTGGATACTTGAAAATAAAAGCATACAACATTTCAAGCAGTGTAAGGAATGAATATATATAAATTATAGAATCGTAGACTATTCTAAGTTGGAAGGGACCCATAAGGATCATCAGGTTCAGCTGGCTTCACACAGGACCATCCAAAAATCTGACTGCATGTCTGAGAGTTGTCCAAATGCTTTTTGAACTTCGGCATGCTCGATACTATCAGCACTTCCATTGGGAGCCTGTTCCATTGTCCAGTCATCCTCTCAGTGAAGAATGCTTTTCTGATATACAACCTGAACTTCCCCTGTTGAAGTTTCATGCCATTCCCTTGACTTCTGTTGACAGACACCAGAGCTCTGTGCTGCCCCTCTGCTTCCACATTGTGAAGAGCTGCAGTGAGGCTTCCCATCAGCCTCCTCTTCTCTAAGCTCAATAAAATAAGGGAACTCAACTGCTTCTTATACATCTTCCCCTCCATACCCTTCACCAGCTCTGTAGTCCTTCTTTGGACACTCTCTCTCTAACAGTTTTATGTCCTTTTTATATTGTGCCCTCCATGGAGTCAACAGTGCCTACCAATTTAGTAAGCAAGCTTGCTCTGTTTTACATCCAAGTCCTTTATGTTCACATTTAACAGAAGTGGTCCTATAATGGTGCCCTGGGAAACTCCACTAGTGACCAGCAACTAACCTGATGCAACCCCATTTACCCCTTTTAGCACAACCTATCTCCCCACCCAAATTGCTCACCCATTGCATTATTTTTTTATCTAGGTATATGCTGGATCTTTTGTCCAGAAGGGTATTGTGAGAATCATATTGAAAGCTTTACTGAAATCCAAGAAAGGTAATTTCAATTGGCTTCTCTTGGTCAGTTAGTTCAGTAACCTTGTCATAAAAGGAAATTAAGTTAGTTAAACAGGACCTTCCCCTCATGAACCTGTGTTGGCTGCAACCAATGACCACATTATCATTCAGGAGTTTTACAGTAACTCCCAGCATAAAATCTCCATAATTTTATCAGGCACTGAAGTGTGACTGTAATTCTTTCTGCCCTTCTTGAAAATTGAAACAACTTTTGCCAGCTTCCTATCAACTGGAACCTTTCTAGATTCTCAAGACCACTGAAAAATAATTGAGAGAGGTATCACAATGATATCAGCCTTCTCTCTGAATACCCATTGAAAATCATGGACTTATAATGCAAGCACATGAAGTGGCAAGCCCCAGGGCTGACTGGGAGTTGACTGTTGCCATATTCATGGTCCTGCAACTTGGGACAGCTGGGGTCCCAGGCTCTATCACTGGTATGGAAAATAGAGGCAAAGAAGGTATGAAATATCTCTGCTTTGTCTATGTCCCTGTTTGTAAAGTAACCTTTCTCATAAAGCAATGAACCAATGTTCTCTCTCATCCTCCTTTTGTTGTTATCGTATTTTAAATAAACTATTGTCCCCCAAGATGCAGGTATTTGATGCATTAAGCTTCTCTGCTATTTTCAGTGTTTCTACAGCACAATTTGTTTTCTTTTTTCTAGAAAAATTTGACTGAAATATTTCAATTATTCTTACAAAACAGCTTATTTAAAACTTGTAGTCTGAATTTGCCATCTAACATTAGAATTTGTGCACTTGAATGTTCATAGAAAAGGATAACTAAAGCCGTACTCATATGAAAACAGAGCTAAAAGAAATGCACTGGATTGCTGATAATCCTTCTGTATGAAACTAGAATACATATTTCCATTTGTTAATCCTATCTACATGAGATAAATCCCTGTGCTTAAGAGCACTGCCCACCACAAACTGCTTGGTGTTTGGCAGAGTAACACTGCAGCCTTGGCAAGTGAAGGATTCTGTCTTGCCTCTTCAAGGGACAGAGCTGAGAAACCCAGTTAAGTGGGACCTATCTACCACACTTGGGATCGCAGGATGCTTGATACTTTTGGGGTGAGTACAAGATAATGATAATGAGTTATCCTAGCGAGCAGCTCTTTAAATGGAGAGAAGTCTGGGCTTTTTCTGAGACAGAGTGAATCTGCTGGAGAAGATATTGGATTTGACAGAAAGACACAAAAGATATCATGGTGAGTGACAGTGGAAAGAAAAAAACGTTTGGAAGTTAATGATGTGGAAATGAGGTAGGTACACCAAAGCTCTGCATGTAACTGAAAGGAAATTGTTGCTGATAAACACTGACGGTGGCTGAATGCACAGGATGCAGAGTTGGCTTTGAAACTCTAAGAGTTTTCGTGGTGCTCCGTCAAGGCAGTTAGTGTGAGTCACTTTTTATTCAAGCAGATGAACCACTACTATAAGACCACAATAGTCTGTACTTTGGTCTGTCTTGGTGGAAAAACACAAATATTAGAAAAACAGAGAGAAAAATCTATACTGATGGGTGCTTCTATGAGATGGGAACAAACTTTATTACCTTCATGCGGAAGAAATTACTCTGTGCTTCACTGCTTTATTTATTTATTTATTTATTTAACTTGTCTTCAATAACTGCTTGAGTTTAATTTATGTCTTCATTAATCTCTTGTTGTTGTTAAATTTTATTGCTTGAAATTAGATGTAATTGAAATTGGATGAAATTGGATCAGGAGTGTGAATGTCTGAATAGTGCCCAGGACAAGTGAGTCACTGTTTGTGCCCAAGTATCTGTGGGAGTTCTGCTGTAACTGTAAGCAGAGGACATCCTGTTTTTTAAAAGACCTTAATTTAGTTACCTTAGTACACTGGTGATACGGCAACAAATTGTTCTCCAACTTTTTCCTTTTCTTTGTGATTATTGAGAACTTAGACCTGAAATTATATGTGGAGAGTTGGCCTTCTCTTAACCAATGAAAATGCTGCTTTCTTGACAAGATGAGAACAGGTGTGTGAAAATTGTGTTTTCAGTACTTATTCTGGAAAGAAACTGAAAAGTTAAGTCATGAAATCTCTTTGGCTCTTAATTCTTCACAAGCTAAGGTGAATTACTTGAAAGAGTGGCAGAAAATGTTCCTATCCATTCTCCCAAGCACAGATAAAAAGTAAATTAAATGACAGGACAATACCAGGAGAAATTGAGCAATACTGACCTTTTGTTATGTAAAAAGGTTAATACTAGACATCTTATTCTAAGTCTGTGCTATAATATGGTTAACTACGCCTGGCAGTCATAAATTCTCAAATATATAAAAGCAAGGTAAATGGAAAGGATTTTTATTTGCAAACTGTGGAAATTTAGAATAAAAAAATCACTTAAGCTGGAAAAGACCTTAAAGATCAAACATTCAAGTTCAAACATTACTACTAAGCCAAACACTATGCCATGTCAAAGCAGCACACCTACACATCTCTTAAATACCTCCAGGGGTGCTGACTTCATCGCATCCTGAGCAGCCTGTTCCATTGCTTAAACATGCTTTCTGTGAAAAAAGATTCTTCCTAGTGTCTAATCTAAATCTCCCCTGTTGCAACTTTAGGATGTTTCCTCATGTCCTATCACTTGTCACCTTAGAAAAGAGACCATCATCCTCCTTGCTGCAATCTCCTTTCAATTATTTTAGTTTATTTAAAAAGAGTGATGACAAAATGAGACTGAGGGGAGACCTTGAGACTAAACAACCCTAACACCCCCGAAAAAAAATATGTATTGTTATGCAGCCCATTCTGTTGATACCCTCCCTTAAGATATTCGTACATATTAAAAAGATCCACTCTCGGTCTCCTCTTCTCTAGGTAAACAGGTCCAGTTCTCTCAGCGTTTCTTCACAGGAGAGATGCTCCAGGCCCTTAATCTCTGCAGTTCTTTGGTAGACATGGTTTAGGAATGATCACCAATCACTTCCCTAGTCCTGCTGGTATTTCTGATGAAAGCCAGGATAACATTGGCCTTCACAGTCATCTGAGCACACTTCTAGCTTCTGTTCAGTCAGCTGTCTGCCAGCACCTCAGGTCATTATCTGCCAGGAAAATTTCCAGCTGCTCTTTCCCAAGCCTGTATTGTTGCACAGCATTGTTAACTCCAGATGAAGCACCTGGAATTTAGCCTTGTCAAATGTCATACAATTAGACCCAACCCACTGATGCAACCTATCTGGATCCAGTTGTACAACCCTCTTACTCTCAACAAAATCAGTAGACCTATCCACCTAAGTGTCTTCTGCAAACTCTCTGAGGGTGCACTCATTTCCCTCATCAAGATTGTTGATAAATCATTAAACAAACCTGGCCCCAAAGCTAAGTCCTGGGGAACTAGTGGCTGGCCATTGCCTATCTTTAACTCCATTGCTGACAGCCTTTTTGGCCCATCAAATCAGCTAATTTTTTATTCAGAGAATAGTACATCCATTCAAGCTATAAGCAAAGAATTTCTCTAGGCAGATGCTGTGGGTAACAATTTCAAATATTCTGCTAAAGTGTAAATGAACAAAACACACAGCCTTTTCCTCATGCACTAAATGTCAACTTATCAGAAAAGATCATGTTATACCCTTCATAAACCCATGCAGACTGCATCTGATCAACTGGTTGTCCTATATTTGCCTGGAATAGCACTGGAGATGCTCCATAACCTTCCTTGGCACCAAAAACAGACTGGCAGGCTTGTAATTTCCAAGCCATTTCTACCTGCCCTTCCTGTAGATGAGCAACATGTTGTCTCCAATCAGTTTAAAAATATTCAATGAATCTTGGTGAAATACAAACTTGCCATTGTCTTTAGAATCTGTATTCTAAGGAAAAAGGAATGAGGATGGTAGATGCAAATTATTATGGGGCTAGGGTAGGCAATTTTGAATGCAAAATATGTTCAATGCACTCATTTGTAGATCAGTATTTTTCATTTTTTTTGACATACAACATAATCATGACATTCACCATTATCTCAGTATAATCTCTGAACATTTCAATAATTTCCACCTTATTCAAATATTTGGTTTCAGTAACAAATTGAGATATGTTCTTTTATTTCTCATTCAGACTACATGATGTAGACACAAAACTGAGTGGTAACAGCAGAGAAAAATGTGCTAAAAATAACTCAATGAGTAAAGCAATTCATAATATATTTGCATAAAGTAGTGCATTTATTAGGATGCATGCTAGGAAAAATTTTGAAATACATATTTTTTAATTAATCATAAAACGGATAATGGAGTGATATGTTTAAAGACCAGTCTGGTTCTGTTAAGCAAAAGAAAGAATCTCATTGTCTTTTTCTGTTAAGTACTATACCTGGACAGAACTGATTAAAACTTCTCATTGATAAATATTTTTCATTCCAAGAATGAGATGCTGAAAGATCATGGGCTCATGGTTTAGTAATTCTGCCACTGTGACTGGGAAGGTGTAGGTGTGTTGACAATGGTACTTGAAGCAAACGCTACTTGGAGAAAAACATCCTGTTTTTCTCTCTTCAGAGTAAAATATGTTACTTTGTCAAACTTCCATTCTTAGGTTTCTTTTTTTGTCTTTTATCAGACTGATTGTGATGTACCCTGTTTGGTACCTGGGAGTAAAGTGTGAAAGAAAGAAACTTACTACATTTCCTTAAGTAACATTTGGGCAAATAGATTGCAACTAGCTTTTGCAAATTTGACTTGAATTGATTTACAAAGCAGATAATCTTTAGTCTTTAAAAGTTGGTTGTTTAATCTAGTTTTTTTGGGGACGTATTCTTAGAAACTCTGAACTCTTCAGCTTCCACTGAGAAACAGAGCTCCAAGCAGGTGACGTCTGTTAGTTAACCTCACATGAAACTGAAGCAGTTGACTGGGAGCCTGATGGGAATAAGTGAAATCTGAATATGTACAGAATTTTCTATTAAGTTGAAATTCCATCTACAGTGAGTGTTTTGGGGGGAATGCTAAATAGTCAATTGTCTGTTCCATTTTAATGCCCCTTGCATTGATGTAACTTCTGAAATATTCTGTAAGAGCCTGAGTATTCCTGTGCATATATTTTTCTCTGGTATGTTAGAACACAATCTGATGGTCAGCAACATGTGAAAAAGACAGTTCTTTCCCTATTGCAAACTGTAAAGCTAAGAGCAGTAGCTGATCTGCTTAGGGCATCCAGCAGTGAATCATTTTGTGAAAGCCTTGACTGCAGACTTTTTAAGGCTTATTCAAAACCTTAGGCAATTTCCTCTGTCAGTCTCTAGTACCTCCCATTTGTCTAGCTTGCACAGATGACAATTGTCTGAGAAAACGTAAATGTAATTACTATAATTTTAAGTTAGAGTGTATTGTTGGTTTTTTTTTGTTTGTTTGTTTTTTTGAGGCAGTTGTCATAGACTTAAATTTGCTTGTAATAAAGTTTTTTCTTCTTGGAATCAGTAGAATTTCTCTTTAGTATTCTTAAAATAAAATTGAAAATTCTAAATCTAATATCTGGCCAAAGCAATTCATCCAATAAATTATTTTAATTTATTTAAACAACAAATGCTACACTAGTTTAGATTAGTAGCAGTGGTTCATGACCAGACATGCTGTGTAATGGAAATATTCTTCTGTACTTTGTTGCTAACATTTACAGAAGTGCATGGCTGGAGAAAATTAGGACCAGTCATATATATAATTTTTTCTCCCTGAAGTTTTTCACACAATTCTCACTTTCAGATCATGAAACCACATCCATCTCTGGAAATTCTTACACATATAGCAGCCTTTTGTAGATCTCAGTTCCATGAATTCCTGTGATCTTCCCATATAAGCACCTGACATCCATAACATACTATTGTGAGCATATGCATTCCAATAAATAAAACAATATACTTTGTATGTGTTTTGACCTGGCTCGTCCTGATTTCATTTGTTAACATCTGGCTTACGTTCTGAAAGATATATTTAATGCTTCTTCATGAAGCATTCGTGGCCTTCATCACTTTGTAAAGAATTTCTTCAATTAGCAATCTGTTTTCCAGACTGAATACATCTAGCTTACTTAACCTCCTACAGAAGATACCATATTTGCTCTTTTGCTTTGAAGCATTTCCAAATCTACTGTAAGTTTTTTCTGCTAAAGAGGTTACAGACTTCCAAAATTCATTTTGTGTAGGGAAAAATCATGGGTTTATACGATATCTTTATGATTATCTTAATTCCATTGTTTACCCTGTTTTTATTAGCTTATATTTGTTTTCCCTGTATACATATGGGATTGTTCAGTCTGGAGAAGAGGAGGCTCAGGGGAGACCTCATTGCACTGTACAACCTCCTGAAGGGAGGTTGTGATGAAGAGGGATTTGGCCTCTTCTCCCAGGCAACGAGCAGGACACGGGGCAATGGCCGCAAGTTATATCAGAGAAGGCTTAGGTTGGACATAAGGAAGAACTTCTTCACTCAGAGAGTGGTCAGGCACTGGAATGGCTGCCCAGGGAGGTGGTGGAGTCGCCGTCCCTGGCAGTGTTCAAGAGACATCTGGATGACGTGCTGCATGATGTGGTTTAGTGCTTGTGGTGGCAATGGTGATGAGGAGACGGTTGGACTGGATGATCTTATAGGTCGTTTCCAACCTTGTGATTCTATGATTCTATGATATAGCTATATATGTATCCCCGTGTGTATTTATATATATATACATATATATGTACATGTGTTTCTGAGTACATAGAACACATTGTCACTGATCTGTCTTAAGCCAAGAGTTTGCTCTTGAGCAGTAATATGGCCAACATCTTACACTGCTAGTTTTTGTTTGTTTGTTTGTTTTGTTTGTGTATCTATGTAATTATTTTATGTGCTGAAAATATAAAAAAGGTTTGGTTGTTTTTTTAGATCAGTGGCTCATCCTATCTCAGTCAGTGGGAACAGAGGATACTGTCTAAGAAGAGCACAGCAGCCTCATCAGTTTCAATAGTCCTTCTCTCTTGTTATCCTCCAGGATCCACAGATATTTTTATAAGTGTTTAAGCTAAACTCACATTTTAATACCTGTCTCTAAGGATGTCTATGAATTTTACTAATTGCTTTTTGAACTTGCTGTGTATTTTAATCTCTTGGGGGATAACACCACTGGCTTCTTTCCAATGCTGAGAATTGATCATTAAGAATTACCATTACCTTCATACTCTTAAATGGAATTTCATTCTCAAAAACAAACAAACAAACAACAACAACAAAACTTTTTTAATTCTGTCACAAATTCGATCACTGAAGAGCTTCAATTTCCATGTAGCTCAATGGAGGCAAAGTGAAGTGATGAATGATTTGTCAATAAATTTATAGCACCCTTACACTCAAAACAAAACAAAACAAAACAAAACAAAACAAAAAAGTTATTTTACTGGTTTATAAAACCTTTTGGTTAAAGCCAGTGTTGTATGGAGCAGGGAATTAGACAAAGTAGATATTCAAGATCATAGAATCATAGAATCACAAGGTTGGAAATGACCTACAAGATCATCTAGTCCAACCATCTCCTCATCACCATTGCCACCACTAGCACTAAACCACATCATGCAGCACATCATCCAGACACCTCTTGAACACTGGATAGAGTAGTCCACAACAACCCCTCTTTTTTTACCCCTTGGTAGGTAAGAAGAAGATGCCAATGGGGAAAGTGAAGAAAATACTTTTTCAGGCAAATCTAATTGTAGATTTTATAATATCACAACACAGTTAAGTTTTCTCACAGATAGATAGGGAGTAGATAGAGCATATTTTGGTTTTCTAGTTAATATTTTTCTTTCTCAAAGGAATCTAATATCTATATGGTGAATACCAAATAAAGTGGAAAACCATATTCGAATAGTAGCTGCCAGTAGTCACTAACTGAAGAGAAAGAGTGCACAGTCTGTTGTCTCAAACCAACCAAAAATACCTATTCTAAGCATTTCCTATTCTAGTTTCTGCTTTCATTAAGGATCTAATGATGGAACAGAAAGCTCCATATTAAGTCACAGACCACATCATCTTTGGGACTGACTGGAATACTGGAAGATGCAGAATTCAAAATTAATCTGACAAACCTGAGCAATCATCTAGGGAAGAAAAAAAAAGTTATAAATCAACCTATATAAATCTAAAATTATATTTCATATGTGATCAATGGATTGACAGGCTTGAGAGCAACTATTTTGGCAAGACCTATCTAGAAAGAGCAAAATAGCACTATTGCAAGATGTACGTGCACAAGGTCTGGGACAGGGTAAAAATATATAGAGAAAATATATAGAGAAAAGCACTAAAATATTTTTCTTTGCTAATCTTCACAATAGCAGATAACATTAAACAAAAAACAAAACAAAACAAAACAAACAAAAAAAAGCAAACATAAAAAGGTGTTGAATGTGCCACAGATTAAGTCCAGGAAAAAAAAAAAAAAAAGAGCATAATCAGAGACCTAGCAAATTTATTGAAAATTACTGCTGTTTACCTAGAAGAAGATAGAAGCCAGCTAGGACGTAACCAAATCTTTGAAACAGAAGACAAAAGAACAAGTAATACTTATGATACTCTCTTATCTCCACAGCTACAGCTACAAATCTACTTAAATGTTGGGTAATTACTTCTTATGATTATTTATCTTATTAAATAGCAATTACAATTGAGGTTGAAACAGTACCTAATGTACCAAGAATGAAAATGAACCTACTTAAAGATGAGAAATGGTCTATAGCAATCAATACAGAATGGCTGTAATAGGATGGTCTTGGAATAGTGCAGAAACCAGATAGATTTGGCATGATTCCTAAGGCATTTGTTCTGTATGGAGACTTCGCATTATGGGACTAAGTTAACTAAAGAGCACCTCTGTTGAATTAACATAAGGTCTCTTTTCAACTACTTGGTGAGTTTTATCACAATTAATAACTTTAATTTCCCAGTACAGTCTTTTTCTTCTGTAGAATGATAGAATTTTGAGTTATGGCAGGTTTTTCTTTAAATCATAGAATCACCAAGGTTGGAAAAGACTACAAGATCATCCAGTCCAACCATCCACCTATCACCAGCAGTTCTCATTAAACTATCTCTCTCAACACAACGTCCAAACATTCCTTGAACAAGTCCTTGCCACTAGAGTAGGATTTTTATATATATATATATATATATATATATGTATATATATATACTGTATGTTTTGTGTAAGTTGCTTTATTCATTTTTGTTTAAAACAATTTTATTTTATTACAAGATGACAATTTGTCTCTTCAGGATACTTGCTGTTAATGACAAGAGACGTGTTTTCCATGCTGAATAGACCTGGGATAACTTCCTTCTGAGTAACTACCACAATCTTAAGTTTTCTTAATCAAAACCACACCAAAAATATGTGGAAAGGAAACTACATGTTAATACTACACCTAAAAATGCAGAGTACTCTTAATACAAAGGCACATCTAATACTTTCTGAATTTAACTTGAATTGTTGGCACTAGGACTACCCTTAGAATATACTGATTTCTTTCTCTCTTTTCTTTTTTTTCTTTTTCCCATTGTATAAAATTCCTTCTTGGTCACAAGCATACTGCATTAAATTTAATGATTGGGTGCTCATAATGTCAGAAAATATTGAAATGCAAAAATATTGTAGAAAGAAAAAAGCAGCCACAAAAAAAAAAAAAAATCTTGATATGGAAAATACTTAGAAGTGTTTTTCAGTTCAGTTCAGTTCAGTTCAGTTCAGTTTCAGTATTAATGTATGGGAGTTACCTTTCTTTCTACCCTCTGATATTTACATTGTGCACTGCTAGAATAAAAGGGAGCCAAAAAAAGTGTTACACAACCAAAAATATCTTTCTGTTCCTTCTGTGAGATATTTCCAAACTACTACTTCCTCGAGTTTAACGTTTCCCTGGATCAGTAAGATATAATACATATTCTGGAGTTTATATTGACAAATATGTCAAACCTGTGTTGTATTGCAGACTAAGTTAATATTTATTTTCTGGTTTGTATGGAAGGAAAGCTTGATATTTCTGAAATATTAATAACTTTTGTAACCTAGTTGACTTTGGTCATACTTGTATGTTTTATACACATAACACCATAGTATGATTCTCAAACAGATATAAGTTAATGAAGTCTGATTTTAAGTGGATATATATGCATTTTTGCATCTAAATAACTGAAGGGTCATGTTTGAGTTTTTTGTTATTGTTTTGGTTTGGTTCGTTGGATGTTTTTGTTTTTTTTTTCTTTTCATTTTACTAATGTGGATCTTGCACTCAATGAATTATACTGTTCTGGCTTTATTTTTCCCTGTACTTTTACAATTTTTAGCCTTTAACCTGAACTTCCGAGTATTGATATACTTTATTGGATTTCAGCAGATCTCCCAAAACAATTTTATTTCCATGCTTTTTATTAAAAATGCCTTTTTTACCATCTTACAGCACATTAGTCTAAGGCTTTGGGGGATTTTTTTTATAGTTGAAGATTTTTTGCCATCTTCTTACTGTTTTAAAAGATGTAGATTATTTACAGTAATACTTAGAGGTTTCTACAAGTATTCCTAACTGTTTTACAATAACTATTTTAGAACTATTTTCTTTGATTGTTATCTTTCATTTAACATTATAATTTAAGTAATAAATAGGGTCAAATTTCAAAATTAAATAAATAAATAAATTTAATTTAAAATATATATTTCAATTGTTTATTTATGTTTTTACCTTTACTTCATTCAACATCAAAAATAATATTTTGTGATATTATTTCTGGCAAAGTCTGCCTTGCAAAAGGTGAGGAGGTATATCAGTTGGTCCATGTGCCTGTCTTATTTTAAATTCAAAGGTGAGCACTCTGTGCTTATCTTTTCACCCTCAGCAAGTTTGCTGATAACACCAAGCTGAGTGGTGCAATTGACACGGTAGAAGGAAGGGATGCCATTCAGATGGACCTCAACAGGCTTGAAAGGTGGGCTGTTGAACCTAATGAGGTTCAACACAGCAAAGTGCAAGATTCTGGACTTGAGACAGAGGAATCCCAGGCATCCATACAGACTGTAAGGAGTGGTCCTTGAGAGCAGCCCTGCAGAGAAGGACCTGGGAGTCCTGATGGATGAAAAGCTTAACATGAGCCAGCAGTGTGCTCTTGCAGTTCAGAAAACAAATGGTATCCTGGGCTCCATTAGAAGAGGGGTGGCCAGCAGGGAAAGGGAGGTGATTGTCCCCCTCTACTCTGCTCTTGTGAGGCCCCATCTGGAGTACTTTGCCCAAGTCTGGAGACCCCAGTACAAGAAAGACAGGGAGCTGTTGGAGACGGTGCAGAGGAGGGCCACAGAGATGATCAGAGGACTGGAGCATCACCCCTATGAAGACAGGCAGAGGGAGCTGGGCTTGTTCAGCCTGGAGAAAAGAAGGCTGCAGGGCAAACTTTAGTACCTAAAGGGAGCCTACAAACAGGAGGGGAATCAACTCTCTGAAAGGGTAGATAACTGCAGGACAAGGGGAAATGGTTTTAAGTTGAGGGAGGGAAGATTGAGGTTGGATGTCAGGGGGAAGTTTTTTACAGACAGAGTGTTGAGGTGCTGAAACAGGCTCCCCAGATAGGTTGGATGCCCCATCCCTGGAGGTGTTCAAGGCCAGATTGGATGGGAACCTGTGCAGCCTGGTCTAGTATTAAATGTGGAGGTTGGCGGCCCTGCATGTGGCAGGGGGGTTTGGAGATTTGTGATCCTTGAGGTCCCTTCCAACTCAGGCCATTCTGTGATTCCATGATTCTGCGATTTTCATCACAAATTGAAAAAAAATAAAAAATGACTGACAGCATTCTGAGCCATCCAATTCCTTACCAGAGTAAATCCAAATAGTACGTGACATAGAAAGTTCATTACTCACTGTGGACTCATGCTATCTCATGTTTTCAACGTTAGAAGATTCTATAAATAATAGATTTCTGTGGTAAGATTTATTTATCTAATATTTTGATACCAAACTGATCGCAAAATTATTCAGAGTACCCTTTGGTTTGTCTAATATCTTTTATAACAGTATCTTTTGTATCTGTTAATGTCTATTCTGAAGCCTTCACTCTCTGAAGCAAGTAGTTGGAAATTTGAGTTATGCAAAGAAAACTGAGTATTGGCTATTCAAAGATGGAGATGAGTCAGATAACTAAAAAGAAGTCTAAGAGATACAAAAATCTCATTTGTCTAGATGTCCAGATATTTTAAACAGGATCTCCACAGATTTAAGATACACAAACTACTATAAGTAGTAACACATTTTAAATACAGTAGAAGCTCTCATTAACTATGCTTTAGCATCTGTAAATGATAGTCAAAAGTTCAGTCGCAGTTTGAAAGTCAGGAATAATTTTGACTAAATGGAATTATGGAATGAGTTTAATTGGAAGATACATTTAAAAATCATCATGTTCGAATTCTTCTGCTTTGAGCAGGGACACTTTCCACTAGATGAAGTTAATCAAAGCCACATCACAGAATCACAGAATCACAGAATCACCCGGGTTGGAAGGGACCCCAAGGATCATGTAGTTCCAACCCCCCTGCCTAGCAGGGCCACCAAACATACACATTCAGATCAGGTTGCCCAGGACCCCGTCCAACCTGACCTTAAACACGTCCAAGGACGGGGCATCCACAACCTCCCTGGGCAGCCCGTTCCAGGGCCTAACCACTCTCCTTGTAAAGAACTTCCCCCTAACATCTAACCTAAATCTTCCCTCCTTCAACTTAAAACCATTTCCCCTAGTCCTGCTGTTGTCAGCCCTTTTGAAGAGTTTACTCCCCTCCTGGGTGTAGGTTCCCTTCAGGTATTGATAGGCTGCAATGAGGTCACCCCGCAGCCTTCTCTTCTCCAGGCTGAACAAGCCCAACTCCCTCAGCCTGTCCTCATAGGGGAGGTGCTCCAGCCCCCTGATCATCTTAGTCGCCCTCCTCTGGACCCTTTCCAAAATCTCAATGTCTTTCTTGTACTGAGGGCTCCACACCTGGACACAGTACTCCAGATGGGGCCTCACAAGAGCCGAGTAGAGAGGGACAATCACCTCCCTGTCCTTGCTGGCCTTGGATATTTTCAGGGGTGAGGCATCCATAACTTCTGTGATCAATCTATTTCAGTCCCTCAGCACCTTTATAATGTTATAAAGACTTAATATTATCTAATTTCAGAAATGAGAGAAAAAGTGAGGGAAAAAAAGAAAAGGATGATCTTATAAATTTGGAACTCAGCACATGGAAACCAGGGAGAAAATGATCTATGTAAATAGCAACGTGATGAATATGGGCTACAGCTCTGATGTGACTAAGAGAGAATATATAGACTTATGTATTAAACAAGATATCTTCAGTAAGATTGGCTAAATGTTATTGCCATTTTGTCAGACACTTCTAAAAATTTCTGTGGAATACCAAAGTAGAGTTTGTGATCAGTGAGGAAGTAGGTACAAACCATATTTACCAGTTAAGAAGTACCCAACATAACACAACACAAAATAAACACAACACAAAATAAATTTTTTTAAAAAAGGATACATCTTGTAAAAGAACACAAGAAATGGTATGGCCACAAGCCATTAAGGAAAACCGAGTGTATGAAGAAAAGATCTATCAGTGATGCTGCAATATACTTCTTTGTAATTGGGGAACTTGGTTCCCCAAGTTCTTTTCAGTCTGCTGCATCATTCATTCTACTAAGAGGATATAATTAATTCATTGTCAATGTAAATTAAACTGAAATGGCCTTCTTTAAGCAATATTTAAATAGAAAAAAATGCTATAAAAAGTTACCTGCTAAAGGCTGTAAATAAACTAAATTAAATCCAGAAATCACAAATACATGTATTACCTAAACTTACGACTTTTGAATGGTTGTATTTAGTATTTTAGCTGTACACATTAAAACAAAAAATGTTTGTATTTAGTCATAAATGTCAATAATGAAAATGTATTTTAAATATTACAACTGTATTTGAGGTCAAGCTTAAAGAGAAAAGAAGATTATAACATTAAAAAAAAATTCTCCTTTATGCACAGAAATGTTGGAGTTCATTCTAATCAGAAACTTTTTATAGGGTTTTTAAACATGCTTTTCAAAATACTTAGACAGATTGAACATTGTGACAAAGATCATTTCTCAAAAATGCAGCCAGGTGCCATCCTCAAAACTGACTGCATCAGCTCTGCTTCTAATATTGCCCTTTTGTGGTCTTCCATAGGAACAGTCATTTGAATATTCTGAGGAGAGGAAGGATTTTGGTTTGTTTTGATATTGTTCCATAGACATTTTTACCTTTGTATTAGCTCTCATCTTAGAGATGAAGAATGACCTGTTTTGAGTAGAATAAAGAAGCAACCAGGTCACTGAAGTATCTTGTTGCACTGTTAGTTGTTCTATATGTTGAGCCTTAAATTCTTGCTCTAAGCTGTGACAACATAAGACCTTCAATTTATGTTTTTGTACAGTTGTTTTTTTTTTTCCCTTTCCATTCCATTGAGTACTCTAATATTGAAAATAATGGCTCTTCTTGAGAGTGAGCTATTTTCCTAGAGTTTCTGTATTCTAACTTGAAAAACTATTTCTGCAATCTATAGCCCTTCTTCTAACTGTTGAGAAAGCAAGGGGGAGAAGTCCTTACATTAGAATGCCTGCAGTAATTATTGAACTACACTAATTGCTCTGGTTTGGAAAGGGCACTGATGTAGTTTTGATCTTTTTAAGGTGACAGAGATGAGACTCTTTAGCAGGATTTTGGCTCAAATGCTAAATTGAAAATTTCCAGGAAAAAAAAAAAAAAGATTTTTTTTTCAAATTTTATAATTTCTTCTCACTTCTCCCCATTTATGTTTATTTTATCATTTATGTTCTAAAATATTTACAAAATTTGTATAATTTCATTTACTTTTATTGAAAAGAAATCCTTTAAGGCTTTTGAAATAAATACACAGCTTTTCCATGACATATAAACTGAATTTAAGAATCATTTTGTATTCCAAACTAAAGAAATATAGATTCCTTGTTTGAAAAATTGATATGTCTATTACTAGTTCCATTAGAGAATAATTACCATAAATACCATTAAAAGCAAAAAATAGCTTACTTTCGTTAGCTAATACTACTAAAAACACTTTTCATTTTTTAAAGGTAAATGACAATTCTGATGTTTGAACTAATGCATTATTCTTGATGCACTGAATTATTGCTTCCATTTTGAATCTCTTTTCAAACCAGTTCTTTGTTCTTTAATCATTCTACTGTGTTTCCGCTGGTTGCTGATTCCAAAGCTTTTCATATTATTGTCAGTAATACCCTCCCAATCTTTTGTAAAAGGATAGTTTAAAGATAATTATGATGTACCGGTAGTACTGATAAATATTCTAACTGGAAAAATTTTGTCAAACCTTAGAAATAATAACTTGAGATAAGAAAAAGAGAATAGAAAAAAATGTGTATGGAATACCTGGAAATTCTTGTAATTTGTAGCTTCATTATTGCATTAATATTAGGAAAATTAAAGGATGAGTTTTATCAGTCTTAAATTACTGAAAGTGCTGTGCATACAGATAGGGATCTGTTTTGCATTTTAGGCGTGGTGTAAAAATACACAGTAGTTGAATGCTCATAATGTTTTACATGTGAAATATCTTTGGAAGAGTGATGTGTTATAATTTTACAACCCTCAAAGAGACTTGTGTTACTCCAAAAAACACTGCAATTTCTTTGTCACCATTGATAAGGAGCTTAAAATCTAATTTTTTCTTCCTTCTCCTTATCAGTGCTGGCCACTCCTTTAACACGGGATGCTTTACACTTTGATAGACATCCTCTAGTGAAACCAGCTACGCTGATGTGACACATCTATTTCCAGCTTTTTCCCTCACAGTTTACTGCCTCTGCAGAGGAGGCAATGAAAAGAAAATGTGTTCTAGCACTTTCAATTTGTATTCTGATTCATTAACTTAACCACTAATTAAAAGATGGGTTTACTGTGGTTTTGCCAGACTAAATATGCAGTTCTCTCTTACAAAGCTAAAACTTTCTTCCATTAGGAAGGATATGCACATCAGGACAGGTTAAACAGCCCCTACAAGTGTATACTTGGAAGAGCTCTTTGATTTTGCCTATATGCTTTCTGACATATTTGCATAGGTTCTGCATCTTGGCTAAGTCTGGCGCGATGTGATGATATCTTTGCCATGAAAGTAGAACTTCATAGTCCAGTACATGAGGCATACTCCTCCGCCCTCCTAAGTAATTTTCCCTTCCTAAGCTATTTTCAGCTTTAGTCTACTTACTTATTAGCTTTTCAATTTCAAAAGTATCAAAAATGACATAATAATGAAAAAGCCATTGCATGAAATCATGAGAAATTACAAAATTTTTGCACCCACTTTCAAGTATATGGAATCTGCACACTTACATTATTGGATTCCACAGTTCATATAAAGTGATGATGCATGTCATTGATAGACCTTTAATTTCCCAAAAGCTTCCAAGCAAATGCTAACTCAGCAGCATCCCCTTTTTTGCTTATAATATGTCTTTCAAATTCTGGCTCTGAGGTTAAAGTATTCTGAGCAGCAAATACTACTTTTATTTACTTTATTTTTCTACATGTTGTAAATATAAAGTAGGTCATATCCAAATAAGACATTTATTTTTGCTTACAATAGCATTGTTCATCAAGGCAATAGCTTTACTGTAAGTCCTCTAAATGAGAATAAAGGTAGGATAGTTTATGTCATAAAGCTAATTTTAAAAGTTTTAAACTAAGCCATATGTGAAATAATATGATTACAATGAAAGCTTGCTGAGCCTCTTCACCGAATGAAATCAGTCTCTCTCTCCTACACACACATATACAAACAGAGTTTTAATAGTGACAAACAATGCATGTCTGACACACTGAAAAGAACAACTGCATTTGTCTTTCATGCATTTAACCCTACTATTGTGTAAAGCTCACAGAATATATGCTTAATGCAGCATATTACCACACCACACTTAGTTCTCCTGGAAAGCAATTCTTCCTTTTTAAATCCATGAAAACTACAACAAATACAAAGAGTATAATAACTTTATTTGATAGGGCAAATTCTCTGCTACAAAGCACTATTTTCCAACACAGTCACCACCATTAGCTTTGCATTTTCACTGATATTCACAGTGATGAACATGAAAGATCTACATGTCCATCTAGAAAATGAAGTGACTTTCATATAACTGTTGCCACTGCTGAAATGCAAAATCCAGGGCCCACCAGTGCTAACATCCAAAGTTTGGTATCCATAAATGTTCAGCAGGTGTCGATAAAAGTCAGTAAAATGTCAGATAAATGCCATTTTTTTTCCACAAGGAGGAATTCAGTTCCACACCTTGCTTCAGACAGACTTCCATGTCAGACACCATTTTGTCACAATGCCTCATTGCTGCCATTTGTCACACAGCAACATATAGTGAATAGGTTCTACCTCTACTGCCATACCACCACCATCTGCCTCTGAGGTTGCGGACCAGCATAACAATATTAAACAATAGGAGGCATTTCTTTTTTCCTTAGCAGCCCTCATAACTCTTGTAGTTTGTGGATTGCATTTGTACAGAAAAATTCATAATATTAAAATTTCTGCAGCAATGTGAAAGCTTGCTTGCTGTTGTTTATAACTTACAGTAGTGTTCAGTAATCAGGAGAAACCTATAGACAACTGATTTCTCAATACTGGCTTTCTTCTCAGAGTTTCTGCAGCTGCACAGATTTTGTTGTGGAAATGTTCAGCCTTGAATTCAATATTTCACTGTTCTTGTACATGATTAAATGATAGGGGTTTTTTTTGTTTGTTTGTTTTTTTTAAAGGATAATAAAGCATAGTCCTTTCCAAAAATAATCTTGAAGTACTTCTTAAGACACTTGCTTACATACAGAGCAGATGTTTTCCTTGAGCTTGCCATAACGAGATTCAGATCTGTTTCTTTAATTGTCCATTTGGAATTAGGAGATGGCGTTCCATAAAGGAAAATGAAGTTGTTCTTTTAAAGAAGGCATTATCTTTCAATTTTAATCACTCAATTTCATCTGCTGTTGTAACCTTAAAATTAGATTACTGAAATAAGTTTTGACTAAAGATGTTTTAGTTATTCTGCTGATTATTAAGTGTTCTAACATACTGGTAACATCAAATAGAAAACCAAGTGATAACAATGAAATAATTCTGTAGAAATTTACTATTAGTACTATAAAGTACACTACTGTTTGGGTTGGGCTTCTTTGAAAGTCTGAGGGTCTGTTCAGCCCAGGGAAAACAAGATTGAGAGGGAATCTGATAAATATTTATATTTTGAGGAGCTCCTGCTCTTTGCTGGGTGATAACTAATACAAAGAGACAATGTAAATTTGTGTCCCATAAATATAAGTTTAAATATTCAGAGAAATGGAAAAATGGCATACTTCAAACTGGACTGAAATATATTTTTTTGCTACTTCATTGATCTTTAAATATTCTTATGGGCAAACTTTCTGACTTCCTAAATGCTTCTTAAAAGAAAGATTTGATTAAGAGCTCTTAAAGAGCTCTAATTTTCACTAAATTTGCTTGTTTCAGGTACTCATTAATATAAACATAAGGAGATAAACTGAGTGCTTTTCTTCTACTAAATGCAGGAGGTTGTAATTTACAATTATTTTTTTTTTTAAGTGGTAAAGTCAGGTGACATTCTGAAATCTCATTTTCATGATATTTAGTTTGCCTTTTACACTCTCTCAACATTAATAACAATAAGCAGTCAGTTTATTAACTCAAGACTTTTATCTACAACTTTTAAAATATTTGCTATTTAATATATTCCTCTTTTGTTGTCATTTACCTATTCCATGGATATTTATTTCCTTTTGCCTCATTTCTTTAAAGAGGTTAATAAGACCTTGGAGTAGAATGATAATCAGTCTGTATAACTTTGTTGTTCCTTGAAGTACGTACACACGAAAGTTATAAATAATGCAGTGGCTGCAGCACTAGAGTACAAAACAATACAAATGCCAATAAAGACACACAATGTGGGGAGTGAGTCTGGCAATACTATGAACATGTCAGCAGGCAGACTTCCCAAGAAAGGTAGAGAGAGAAGAAAGAAGGAACTGTTTCCAGAATCCTTGTCTTGGAAGAAAGTAAATATTGATTAATAATCCTGGTGCTAAGAGAAGAATGAACAAATGCTATTAATATTGTTTTCCCTAAAGGACAATACTTCACCATGTCAATATTTCATCATGACAATACTTCACCTTCACAAAGATGATCAGAAGGCTGGAGCACCTCACCTATGAAGACAGACTGATGAAGCTGGGCTTGTTAAGACTGGAGAAGGAATAGCTTAGGAGAGACTTCACTATGACCTTCCAATACATAAAGGGCGCTTATAAGCAGGAGGGAAATCAACTTTTTACACAAGTAGATATTGATAAGTCAAGAAGTAATGGCTTTAAACTAAAAGAGAGGAGATTTAAATTGGATGCCAGAGGAAAAAATTTCACTGAATGGGTGGTTAGGCCTTGGCACAGGGTGCACAGGGTTTCATACAGAAAGATTTTTAGTATCAAAGAAAAGTTCTATAAAAGATAACTTTGCAGTGGTTTTGGTGCACTTTGAGGTGCAATTGCTGTGCTTCATGTAAATGTGAAGTCAAGAGTAGTCAGGTCTTATTTTTCTCTGAAAATCATGTCCTAGCAAACTAGTGGTAGAGTTTCTGAAATATTTTGAAGATAGTAAGCAGACCAAGCAGGTAGTAGGAAAAATTCATATCACTACATTTCAATAACTTTTGGAATTAATTTTCTGTTATAAATATTCATATTACTGCAAGAAAGACATTGAGGCCCTGGAACGTGTTCAAAGGAGGGCAACAAAGCTGGTGAGGGGTCTGGAACACAGGCCATATGAGGAGAGGCTGAAGGAGCTGGGAATGTTCAGCCTGGAGAAGAGGAGGCTCAGGGGAGACCTCATTGCTCTCTATAACTTCCTGAAGGGAGGTTGTAGTGAGCTGGGGGTCAGCCTCTTCTCTCGTGGCATTAGTGATAGCACCAGGAGGAATGGTTTCAAGCTACAGCAGGGGAGATTCAGGCTGGACATGAGGAAGCATTACTTTTCAGAAAGGGTGGTCAGGCACTGGAATGGACTGCCAAGGGAGGTGGTGGAGTCACTGACCCTGGGGGTGTTTAAGGAAAGACTGGATGTTGTGTTGAGGGACATGGTTTAGTGGGAGCTATTGGCAATAGGTGAACGGTGGGACTGGATGATCTTTTAGGTCTTTTACAACCTTGGTGATTCTATGATTCTATGATTCTATATTTCTCCTTAGATTAAATTTACCTAATTGTACCCTCAGGCACATAATCTGAAGTAAAGAACAGGCCACTTTAGAGTCCCCCCCCCCTCAAAAAAACAAAAACAAAACAAACAAATAAAACAAACAAAAAATACTAGTATTTTGGGAACAGCTGACATCAGGTAATGAACAACTCTTTCCATTTCCTATTCCACCATCCTTAAGCTTCAGCAGTTGATTACTCTTGGAGACAGAAAAGTGAGGTGAATGTTTGGGTGTAAGAAAAGTACGTTTCTTTAGTTTCTTCTGTCATGTTAGATTTTGCATTCTTCCTCCATTTGTAGATCTATTTATATATATTCTAAAATTAAAGCAATCATTACTCATATGAAAAGTGTTGATGTAGCCTTATGGGCAGAGCAATTTTTTGCCCTTACAATCCATTTTTATTTTGGTAGCATTCTGAAGTGCTTTGAATATTGCTGCCCAGCCTGTATGGCTGCCTTTTCAAGAACTGTATTGCATTGCTCAGCGGTACTTGAAGTGGCAGTCTGTGAGGTTTATACAAGAACAATTCAAAGACATTTAGCCCTTAGACTTTCTTTAGTCTTATGAATACAGCATCATCATATTCATGGAACCATATTTGCCACAAGAGATCAAGTCAGCAAGGGATCAGAACGTCCCCCTTTTAGCACACCCTTTGGTAAATCCTTGCTTGGTTGAACACATTCCCACATCTTACAGACTACTAACTACTTTCAGATTATCTACTATAACTATTTAATATGTATTCAATTTTTTTTTCCTAATGATTGAAGAAGAAAGATGTGTGCTCTCTGCCTGGGTTTTACACTTGAGATCTGCTTTCTGTATCACTGCATGTAATACACTGGAGGAATTGAAAAATAGTAATTTACAATTTAAAAAAAAATTATGTGGACTTACTAGATAAAATATAAATATGAACAATATGGTAGATCTTATTTGTTTTGTTGATTTTTTTGTTACTGATTTTGTTTTACACTTCCTCCTCTTCCTATGCTCCATGTCCAGTAATAAACTTTTCTATGTGACATGTTAATTCAGATAGCATAATATGATACGCAGTGCAAAAAGTCTATGAGAAAACATTTGGTTAAGGAACAGCTATGCAGCACTGGCAACCTGAGGAAGGAATTTTGGATAATTTTGTCTAATGTATGTTTATTGAACATACTAAAAGAGTAAATAATTAACAGTTTTACATTTGTCCTTCTGTGTTTATGATGTGAAAGTAGTTTCATAAAAGTATCACAGGGTTTTGAACTCATTACTCCCACATCTGTAGTCATATAACAGTTTTTGAAAAAAAAAAAAAAAAAAGTTCAAATTCTAAACCAATAAAATAGAACTCAACCAATATAATAAAAGCAATTACCAAGAGCAATACTGTGAAATTTCATAGCCATGAGGTAATTTTTAGTTTGCTTTTTTTTTTTTTTTTTTTTTTTTTTTAATGCAAGATATACAGACTTGGTCTTGCCACAGTATTTTACTTGACTACTACCGGCGAAACAAGAATATCCATTTTGATGCTAACATGGAGATATCATCTATAATCTCTCCTCTAATATATGAATACATTTAAATGAAGAGAAACTCATGAATTAACTGTTGTGTAGAAGCCAGAATGCTTTTGTGTTAAGTAGGTACAGACTAAATTTCTATTCATTGTCACTTACCTGCATAGTCTCATTTCATGTAAAAGGAGCAACATTTGTCTGTAGACTATTGTTTGTCAGGTCTCTACTCAAAACACAATGCCTTTTCTTTTGGTTCTATCAGAGGTCTCAAGGACAGTTCTTAGTTGATGAAGGTTTTTAGTTTACTATGGTAGTAACACTGTAGATGTGTTAGGTTTTAATAATCACATTTTCTGCTACACTGAGAAAAATAATTTCACAACAAAATGTGTCTTTTTTGATCAGTGCTATAATCTCACTTTCTTTTATTCCAGAAATATTTCACAGAATCACAGAATCACAGAATTGTATTTGTATTTTTCTTAAAGAAAGATGATGTTTTGTTCTTTTTTTCCCCCTCTGTTATTGTAGAAATTTAATATCTGAGATAAGTTTTAAAGAAAAACAAGTGCTACTGAAAGGTGTCAATACATTTACATCTGTAGCTCTGGTCAAATGCTTCTTATTCTCCAATAGAATGAAAGTGCATTTTCTACTTTTAGTTAGAACTGTATTTTCATATATGTCAAAGATCTAATGAATCCTGTAAAATACAGCTTTTTCAAGGTATCCATGGTCTAACAGATAGGAATTACTTACCTTTAGCGTTGCTTCACATATAATATTAAATGATTCTCTTGTTTGGAGAATGCCTGACAGATTATTTGAAGATTTTATTCTTATGTGCAGTATAAAACCTTTGTGTTCCATGAACCAAACCTTCTTTCAGTATATACTTCAACCCTGACAATACCGTAATTACAGAGAAAAAAATCTTAAATAAATTGATCTGTGATTCTTAGTTGCTTTTGCTTTTGTTTTTTCTCTCAAGTAATTAGTTTAAAAACTACATTATTGTGTTTGTAAAAGAACACTTATTTGATCTACTTAGGCTAAATAGCAGAAATTTTCAGTGTTTTTATTTGCTTGCTTTCTATTTATATAAATATTATATCTATTATAATATTATCTTCATGAAACAGTTTACTGTTCATCCTCATCAGACGATGATCAAAAGATTACTTTCATGTAATCTTTCATGTAATCTTTTAGAGCATTATACATATATATTAGAATATGCAACCTATTAGTTTATGCAACCCATTGCAGCCACCAGCTGGGCAAGAGCTGCAGCAGATAATTCAACTTTTCTTGCATCAAATTCAAAATCCATATCGTAGACTGTGAGTTGTAAAGTAAAAAATTAAAAACATTTCAAATCACCAGGTCATTTTCACCTGCCTACATAGTCATATTCTACTGAATGTAGTAGGGAGCAATGGTTTGTTCTTCTGTTGCTATGCTATCTTTGTATTTTGGGTAATATTAAATTATAGTTAGCTACAGTTAGTAAATAACTAAAGCAGAATATGAGTTACATAGCATAGGATGTTTTTTACTGATAGGAATTATCTTCCTGGAGAAATGTTAACTAGATCAGACTCTTACATTGACATCATAAAAACAAATATATACGTATTTCCTCACATTATTTCTTATAGCTCTGTTCTCCTAAATTAGAGATTCAAATAAATCCTGAAACTTATATGAGGAGAATATATTCTTTGTTTCCTGAAGTTGGAATTTATAGTTAGGGAAAAATTTTTTGTCTGAAGCAATATTCTTCAACAATAAGGCAGGAGAATTACTTTTAAGTAATTAAATAACCAACTAAGAGGTATGTGGGCAGTTCTTTTGTGATAAGTACTTGATTACAGAAGCTGTCAAGTTTAATCTCATGTTTGCAGTTATAACAGTAATTTCCATTCCAACGAAGCAAGGATACAAAGGAAAAAAAACATGCATATAGGATGCATTTTATATTGTACTTCTTTTAGACATTTTTAGGTTGCTTCTTCTTTCAAGCAACTGAAAACGTTAATCTTGATTTTCTTTTACATGCCTAGTACCAATATTTTTGAGGATGATTGTTCTGTGTTAGTACTCAAATGTTTTGATAGGGTTGACCATGAGTTAATTGAATATGAAAGGAAATCATTTCAAATTTCAGTAACATAGTTGAGATAAAAGCCAAGGGAAGCTCTATAAACAGCTTAATTAAAGATTTCTCAAATGTCTGTAATCTAGGGAATTATATTACTTTCATATCCCAGTTGAATTCATCTGTTCATTCATCAGCAAAATGCACACTGGATTTCTTCCTTTTAAGAGGAAATTTGTAAAAGCACTTCCTAGAAAACCTAAATATACTTAAGGGCAAAAGTCACACAGTGATCTGCGTACACTATTATATTCATAGATTTAGCACTGTCAACTTTTATTTCATCTTGAAAAAATAAAGCTGTAATCTGTAGGAGATAAATGTGAAAAAGTAACATTTCTTTTATCTTCAGAGATGAAAGCAATAACAATGTAGAACTGACTCTTCTAAGGTATTTTAATTATTTGCTGCTCTTGCCATTTACTCTAGCTTTTAGGCTTTATGCATCGCACTTATCACAAGCACAAAGCTATATTCTGGAAGCAATTTAAAATAGTTGGAGCAAGGCTATTCAGTAGAAATGTTGTTCTCCATCCCCTTGCCATGTGGAGAAAACGCATTTTCATTTGTGCTTCCACTTGGTAAATCTACTTGTTAGCCATTTTAATTCATGGAAAACTGCAGTACAGTAGTACCAGTTTAGTTTATGCACGTTTCTTAACAAAGGTTTTGCAGATGCAGTAGGCTATAAGCCATATGATGAGTCAGTCACAGAATTTTACAAATGGATTCCAAGATGTGGTTCTAAAATTGAACAGATACCTTATTTAATTGGACAAATACCCTATTTAAAGTGAGCACACTTTTTCTTTTTTTCCAAACAAACAGATAAAGGAGAAAATCTGATGACCGTATACGGAAAGTCAGGACATTTCTGATTCCAAATTCTACAAACTAGATTTCTAGAAAATAGATGAAGAATTAAAGAAATACCCTCTAGGCTTTTAGACAATATCACTAACCCCTTAATAAACTGATAATTTGGGAATTTACATTGAAACTCAGAGATTATCTCAAGGACAAAGTAAAGGAAAAAAAAAGCATTCTTTTGTTTGCAGCTCATTTAGTGTGCTATTAGAGAAGGCTAATGATTAAGGTGTCGCATCAATTTAAATTCAGTATTCTAAAAGCAATATTAAGCATTCAGTGATGTATTTATATATTTGCCTCCCTTTATACCTCACAGAGTCAAACTACATTATAGTTTAATCTGAATGCCTGCCCACAGGGATACCATATGCAGCTGTCCCATATGACAGTTTCCAATGGGAAAATAATCAAGATGTTGAAAAGCAGTAGTATTTTTTCTTCTGCATGTAAATTTGAAGGATTCAAATTCTTCTGTAGTACTGTATTTCTGTTGTGCTGCACAGCTGCTTTTCTGCTATCAGAGTCACTGTAAATATCTTCTGAAAAATACAAATAAAATGCTGATGTATAACAGAATGCATCTTTCACTTGAAAACCTGGTATATGATCCCTTGCAAGAAAAAAAGAAAATAAACGAGTGAAGACTGTAATTATATTTCATTTCAGCTTTTCATCAGGGAGTACAAAATGCTTCAGAATGTTTCTGAAGTCCTTATAGAGCAGAATGCATGTGAGAACTCAGCCAGTGACACAGACCTTCTCTAAACATATTTCTGGGTATAATAAATAAGCAAATAAGCAAATAAATAAATAAAATAAAAGCAAGGTTGTATTTAGGAACTTGTAAGTTCCAGACTTGGTAATTGGTTTATTTTGATTATTGAGGCATTCTGAAATCAAGTAACACTAGTAACTGTTCTGTGAAAGAACAAAGCCCAGCACTGACTTTATACAAATGCTCAGCACCTACATTCCCTAACTGATCCAGAGTCTTTCATATCTACATCTTTCAGAGATTGAATTCACTGAGACTTTTGTAGGTTGTCTATACAAATCCACAGTGCAGAAAGATCTCTAGTTAACTGACATGTAGTATGGTCTCTTTTTGTAGCATCATGAGACCACAGTCTCAAATTGAGACCCATCCTTGCACTTTCATACTATGATTTTTGCAGGAACTGCATCCCATGTTTTCTTCTCGGGTGTTTTTTATTTGTTTGTTTGTGTGCGTGTGTGTTTTCCATACTAGTTTCCAAACTAGTTATTCACATTATTCTTTTGCTAAATATTCATGCAAACCATAATCATGGTCTGCCTCCAATTTAGTGCATGTTCTATATCTGTTACAATGGCATGTTTGAAAAATTACTTGTCCATGTGCGTATTATGCAGGATGTCTATAGACAATGGTCAGCCATTTGGTATATTACCATCTTGCTCATTATTCTGACCTGAAATGTTTGTCAGTCACATCCTTCAGTTTTCTGTGATTCCAGTTGATTGCATGACTAAATACTTAAATTTTATATTTTCAAAATTGTAAAGCACTGCCTCTGCCTAAAGCTGAGATAATCTTGAATGCCATAAAATGCATGATTCATACAATTCATTTTATTACTTGAAATGTGTTTGATATGAGTCTAGCTGAAATTTTAAATTGAGTCATTTCTCAAGGAACAATATGACCTGCAACATAAAAACAGTAAAACAGTAAGAAGAAATGTAATTTTTTTCATATAATTAGTTTGTTGTGGTTTAACCTGGCACAATTATTTGCTCACTCCTCCGCCTTCCCAGTGGAATGGGGAAGAGAATTGGAAAGAAAAAAAAATGTAGAACTGATGGGTTGAGATAAAAACATTTACTAAGATAGAGAAAAGGGTAGTAGTTATGACTATATGTACACACGAAAGTATATAACAAGTGATGCACAAGCAATTGCTCACCACCTGCTGACTGACGCCCAGTTAGTCCCTCTGTAAGCAAAAGAGAGCCAGATTAATTCCCCTTCACGACTCCTTCCACTTAATGTCATATGGTAGGGAATATCCCTTTGGACAACTGAAGTCAGTTGTCCTGGTTCTGTTCTCTCCCAGCTCCATGGGGCCTTCATTCTGAAGAAATCAATTTTGTCCCAGCTGAAAATAAAACATAGGTTTTTTTATTAAAAAAAAAAAATCATTTTAAATGTATTAAATGATTATGAAGTAAACAATATTAAGAAAAAAATAGAAAATTGATTTGGAGTATAGAAACAAAATATTTTGTTTAACTTAAAAATCTTTTTTTTTCAAATGAATTGAGAATGTTAGTTTTTCTGTTTGTTGATATTTTTATATAACAGTGAAAGGACGTTATGCACTGTTGAGTCTGACCGTTGGCAGAGAACATTCTTAGTATTTGTTTCTGACAATTGTTGGCAATGACTATTTGTATTAGTAATATGAAATAAATATTTCTTTTCATGGAATTCATAGAATCCTCAGAGTTGGAAGGGACCTCTGGAGGAAGGCGCCTAGTTCAACTCCCTGCAATGAACAGGGACACCACAGCTAGATCAGGTTGCCCAGGGCCTGATTCAGCTTTGTGTCGAAAGTCTCCAGGAAGAGGGCATCCACTACATTTCTGGGCAGCCTGTTCCATTGCCTCACCACACTCACTGTAAAAGACTTTTTCCTTACACCCAACTTAAATCTCCCCTCTATAAGCTTGAAACCGTTTTTCCTTGTTCTATCGCCACAGATTCTGTTAAAGTGTCTGCCCCCTTCTTTCCTGTAGATCTCCTTCATATATTGAAAGGCTGCTATCAAGTTCTCCCCAGAGTCTTCTTCTCTTGACTCTGAACAGCCCCAGCTCTCTCAGCCTGTCCTCATAAGAGAGATGTTCCATCCCTTGGATCATTTTGCGGCCCTCCTCTGGATGCACTCCAACAGCTCCTTGTCTCTTCTGTATTGAGAACTCCATATCTGGACACTGTACTCCAGGTGAGGTCTCACCAGCACAGAGCAGAGAGGTAGGATCACCTCCCTCGACCTGCCAGCCATGTTGCTTTTGATGCAGCCCAGAATACATTTGGCTTTTTAGGCTACAAGGGCACATTCCTGGCTCATATCCAGCTTCCCATTCACCAGGTCTTTTTCAGCACAGCTTATCATGTAACTCTTTATCATTTAACTCTCAGCATCAACGTAATAACTATTTTGCACTCTCTGTGGAGATTTCCATATATCAATTAATACTGATAATAATTAAACATGGTCATTACAAAGTATGCAAGGCCAATTGTATTGGAGAACTGAACATACGTTGCTGACAAGAAAAAAGAATGAAAAAATAAATGAGAAAATTTTGTCTATTTTCAGACATCAATCTTCAGAAGCCCTGGCTCAGAATCTGTTCTTCTGCTTCTACTAATTCATCCAGGAAACATACTATTCAAAAATTTTATAATATTTAGAAATATGACAGAAAAGATGACTGAAAAGCTTTTTCCATGTTGACAGTTGACACTAACAGTGCAGCAACACATCTGGTGATTCTTCCTTTTTTAGTGACAAAATCTGTGCAAAGCTGTAGGCAAAAGTAACATTTAGAGGTGCTTAATTTTTTTTAATGTATCCTTTTCAAATTCTTTTCAGTTTCTCATGCTTTTCTAAATTCATATGATCTTCATCTCTCAGTAGTTTTAATAATTTTATTGCTGAAGGATTAGCAAAGGGAAGAAATGCAAGGCAAGTAGCATGAATTACAAAATCTGTCTCTAATGACTGCTTTCAGTTATGAAAATAAAATTGTTAATGCTCTAATGAGAATGCAATCTTGATTTTACTAAGCAGAAAATGCTACAGAATTACAATTTTATTTTAATACCTCATTTATTTTTGCTTTTCTTTAGCTGCTCATGTAGAAATATATGTCTTATAAAATACTTTTCAAACTATGAGCATGTCATGCTGTCAGTAGTATCAGTTACCATTTTGTCAAAGTGCTTGTTATAGGTTGTGGAGGAGGAATCTAGGTTAGACCTGCTTCTGGTTAAGAATTAGGGCAGAGAAAACAGAAAAGCAGTAGGGCTAAATTGCCTATAAGACTCTTGATTGTGAGGAAAGAAAATAAAGATCAAATGGTATTGATTAATGGAGAAAGTCTTAGGTTTTCCAGGAAACAAGTAGAAAAGTTAGAAACCCACATAAGGAATAATAAATTACAGGGAAATATTGTGGTGTAAATCTGCTGGACAGCTCAGCACCTCACAGCCACTTGTTCATATTCCGTAGGTGGGATGTGGGAGAAAATCAGAAAGGAAAATCAGAAAATGCCTTAACTCATAAGTTGAGATAATGACAGTTTGCTAGGTAAGGCAGAAGCTGTGTGTGCAAGCAAAGAAAAATTATACATGAATTCATTACTTCCCATCAACAGACAGATATTCAGCCACTCACAGGAAAGAAGAGCACATCACACTTAGCAGTTTTCTGAGAAAACAAATACCATCACTCTGACCATTCACCCCCTTGCTCTTTCTTTCCAGTTTTATTGCTGAACATGATGCTATATTCTATAAAATACCCATCAGCCAGTTTTGGTCATCTGTCCTACTTCTGTCTGCTCTCAGCTCCTTGTGCACACCCAGCTCCTTGCTGGCAGCGCAAGTGTGAGAAGCTGAAATGTTGTTGGCTCTTTACAGGACTGCTCAGCAACAACTAAAACTTTGGTATGTTATCAGCATTCTTTTCACCCTAAGTCCAAACACAGCTGCTAGGAAGAAAATTAATTCTATTAACGCTATCCCAAACAAAATCCTGACAGGAAGAAAAAAAAAAAAAAAAAAAAAAAAGCTGAAATATAAGTCTTATGAGGAACAGCTGAGGAAACTGGGATCATTTAGATGGGAGGAGGAACAGAGGAGACCTTACCTCTCTTTTCAAGCTCCTGAAAGAAGGTTGTAATGAGGGGGGGGGGGGGGGTTGGCATTTACTCTCAAGTAACAGAGATAGAAAAAGAGGGAATGGTGTCAAGTTGTACCAGAAGAGGTTCAGTTTGGGAGAAGAAAAAATTTCTAAAGAAAGAGTGGTGGGGCATTGGAACAATCTGCCCTGGGAGGTGGGGAGTCACTGCCCCTAGAGGTATTCAAGAAACGAGTAGATATGGCACTGAGACATGATTTAGTGGGCATAGTGTTGATGGGTTGAGGACTGGACTAGATGATCTTAGAAGTCTTTTCTAATCTTAATCATTATAGGATTCTATATTTTTATGCAAGAGATTGTTTTGACCAAATGCAGAGAAAGGTTTTGGTATTCTTAACAGAAAGGATGAGAAGACTGTTCAAACATGGTGATGTGAATCAGTACTTAATATAGTTGATGAAATCTTGTCTCTCGCATACCTTTAAATATAATTTAATTACGGTATGATACCATTATGCCCTAATGACATTAATCGACACAATATGTATTTTAAGTTTATTATGATAGTTCATGAATATGTAAATGGACAGTAAAGAAAAAGTAAAGGAAAAGTAGTTTTTGTATTTGTTTCTGTTTTATTTATTTATTTATATACCACAGGGGAATCTTTGTATGAATTTTATTGGAAGTAGCTTGGATTTTTTTAGTCCTGGATTGTTTAGTGAAGATGCTTAGGTCAGAATATCTTTTATTTTAAAACTTTTCCTTATAGCAGCTTCAGAAATTACATTGTAACTCTTTAGAGGAATTAATTCAAAAATCCTAAACGCAAACAGAGAAATAAATTACACAGAATCACAGAATTGTAAGGGTTGGAAAGGACCTCCAGAGATCATCGAGACCAACCCCCCTGCAAAAGCAGATTCCCTAAACCAGATTGCACAGGTAGGCTTCCAGGCGAGACTTGAATATCTCCAGAGAAGGAGACTCCACAACTCTCCTGGGCAGCCTGTTCCAGTGCTCCATCACCCACACCGTAAAGAAGTTCTTGTGCACATTCATGCTGAACTTCCTATGCTGCAGCTTACGTCTGTTTCCCCTTGTCCTGTCTCCACGTACCACTGAAAAGGGACTGGCTTCACCACTATGGCCCCCACACCTCAGATATTTATAAACCTGGATCAGATCCCCTCTCTGTCATCTTTTCTCAAGACTAAACAGACCCAGTTCACTCAGCCTTTCTTCATAAGGGAGATGCTCCAGGCCCCTCACCATCTTCGTGGCCCTCCGCTGGACTCTTTCCAAGAGATCCCTGTCTTTTTTGTACTGGGGAGCCCAGAACTGGACGCAGTACTCCAGATGAAGCCTCACCAGTGCAGAGTAGAGGGGGAGGATCACCTCCCTCGACCTTCTGGCCATGCTCTTTTTAGTGCACCCCAGGATGCCACTTGGCCTTTTTGGCCACGAAGGCACACTGCTGGCTCATGGCCAACCTGTCATCCACCAGGACACCCTGGTCCCTCTCTGCAGAGCTCCTCTCCAGCAGCTTATCCCCCAGCCTGTATTGGTGCAAGCAATTATTCCTCCCTAGGTAAGACTCTACACTTGCTTTTGTTAAACCTCATCCGGTTTCTTACTGCCCAGCTCTCCAGCCTATCCAGATCTTGCTGAATGGCAGCACAGCCTTCAGGTGTGTCAGCCAATCCTTCCAACTTCGTGTCATCAGCAAACTTGCTGAGGGTGGCCACTATCCCCTCATGGAGGTCATTGATGAAGATGTTGAACAAGACCAGACCCAGCACAGACCCCTGGGGGACACCAGTGATTACAGGTCTCCAGCCAGACTCTGCACCACTAATGACGACCCTCTGCGCTCTGCCAGTTAGCCAGTTCTCAAGCCACCTCACTGTCCTTTCGTCTATCCCACACTTCCTCAGCTTTATTATAAGGATGTCATGGGAGACAGTATCAATGCCTTTCTAAAATCAAGGTAGACTACATCTACCGCTCTCTCCCCATCCACCCAGCATATGACAACATCATAGAAGGCCACCAGGTTGGTCGAGCACGACCTCCCCTTGGTGAACCCATGCTGACTACTCCTGATAACCACCTTTTCTCCCAGTTGTCTGGAGACAGCATCAAGCAAAGCTGTTCCACCACCTTTCCAGGGACAGAGGTGAGGCTGACAGGCCTATAATTACCTGGGTAAATTATTGGAAGTGAAATTACTTACAGTCTTATCATATTTTATGACAAGAGGAACAATTGACAAGACTGAACACAATGAATCATTAAGTGAATCAAACAAGTTTAAGTTGTTCCTGAAAAGTTTGATTATACTGATCACAAAATCTGACGATAATGTGATCAATTAGTCACAGTCATTTTTTAATTTAAACTGCGTATGTTCTTGTTTTCACTAGGTTTTAGAGTTAATTTGTACGTTTCACTGATTTAATTGAATTGATTTTTTAAATGGTCAGTTTGAACTATGTTATACTGTCTCACAGATGCTCTGAAATGGGCATATCTTGTGTTATGATGTATTAATTTCTATTAACATGTTAATATACTTATATATATATGTGTATATTTAAAGCCAAGAAATGTGTATTTGCATATACAAATTTGCTTCAACTGAACAATGTACTGAGAGTTTTTTTGGGGAATAAGTTAAATGTCTCAATTTACATGTTACATTGCTTAGCAGGGATTTTTGTAATTCACCTGTATTTCCAGTAACTAAAAATGAAAAACTGTGGGCTTTAAGCAAATATGTGTTGGGCCAGCTATCTATTATTAATATTTAAAACTAATAGCAGCAGTACTGATAGACTTCGTGGAAAGATCTTTACCTTGTAATTAAGGTGGAAAATAGCAATGCTGTTTTTAATCCTCATAATAACTCAGATTTACAGCTGTCATGGAATATTCTCAGAGTGTGATAAACATGTCCAGTGTCTTTATATAGACTATCTGTTGTAATAAGGTTTCCTCCTGAAGGAGGGAGATGAATAATATATCTTTAACTCATTCTCACTCATTCATTTTTCAAAATCAAAGCAAGTAGAGGAATTTACTTAAACCAAAGATTACAACTGCACAGTTGAGCCCCTTAGTACATAATGTTCAAAGTCAAGTAACTGTGATATAAGCCCCTTCTTTCATACCAACACATTCATTCTTTTCTTTTTTGCTTCCTATATTTTGTTGTTGTTTTTTTTAATACCAAAGCCTTCCTGAATTGCCTATTGTTTACTTTGTAATTCCGTATGGCAAAGCACTGACATACAACTAAGTCTTCAAATATATAATTTTAATTCTAAGCTTGTCTTAATCATTCCAATATTTTGTACTTCACATACATTTAAGATGAGGTTTTATGTAAAAAAAAGGAAAATGTGTGACTATATTGACACGAGTATAATTATATGAATAATGAAAATCTCTTTTTCTGCTTGATAGGAAAAGGCTTAAAAATGGCATAATTGTTGTTATAAATACTGTTGAAGATGGAAATTGATTTTCTCAGCTTGGAAGCAAGCACTTTTTCTGCCACTGTTCAAAGTTTCTGTCTTTAGTTAGCAGTAACCTAAGTGATATTGGCTAAAAGCAGTAACAGGAAATTGTGAGATTTTTCTGCCCCATCTTTGATCATTTGAATAAACATAGAGACAAAAATATCCCCAAGAAAGAGGTGAGACTCCTTTCTTTTTCATTTATTAATTTCTTCTTGGAAACTTCTGAGGGTGATGGGGGAAAAATAAAACTCTACTATTTACAGGAGAGAAAAGTATTTATCCAAAATTTATATTTTTATTATAGATGTCAAGAAGGAAAGAGATATTAAACAACCCAACAACTTTAATTGCATTAACTTTCTAATGTATTGTATGTAAATATGCAAGGGAAGAGATTGGCCAACAGTGGCCAGCAAACAAGGACAGCTGCATTAAGACAGGACAATTCAGTTTGTATAAGAATGGGAGACACAGCAGATTTATTTTTGGATTTGTAGCTAACCTGTAACATTTCTTCTGCTTGTGCTATGAGAACAGAAGAAGTCCTATGGGAGCAGAATGTCATGATCTGTCTTTAATTGCTCACCTTGTTCATTACTGATGACATACAATTCACATTGTAAAAGGATAGCTGAGAAAAATTGGAAAATTAACCTTTTTTTCCCTCTTTTATGTAGCAATCTAAACTTCAGAGATATGTAGAGGAAAAGCAAGTTCTCCTTTGGTCTTCAGATAACTTCTACTGTATATTGTCTTTGTCTAACTGAATTCAAATCACAGAGTGCCATCTTCTGTAATTCCCACCTCTCATTTGAAGTATTGGATGATTGTTCTTAAAATTGAGGTACCTTTGCTATGTTTAGTGAGTTCTCAAGCCATCAGCAGGAGGATGTAATTCCTTTTCTTGTCCTCAGTATAAATGAAAAATCATACTTAATTTTGTTGAAGGATTTGGATTGATGAGGAATGGTTGTCTTCTGCTTCTTTTGAGAGAGTGGTGAGGTGCTGGAACAGGCTGCCCAGAGAGGTTGTGAATGCCCTGTCCCTAGAAGTGTTCAGGCCCAGATTGGATGGGACCCTGGGCAGCCTGATCTAATTTTAATTGTGGAGGTTGGTGGCCCTGCATGTGGCAGGGGGGTTGGAGATTTGTGATCCTTGAGGCTCCTTCCAACCCTGGCCATTCTGTGATTCTGTGATTTTAGGAAAGACAAGAAACCAGACTCTATATCAGCTTTTGCCTTATTACATAAATTGTTGCTCAACCTCCTCCTCATCCTATATATTTATGAGCAAAGAGTATAAAGAAGAAAATAATTGTTTTTAATTGATTAATTATATCATTTAATTCCTTACATATCAGTAAACTATGTTTATGTTAAACTATGTTAATTTATTTTTAAAATATTTTTTATCTATTCCAACATAATGTGGAAAACAGAAAAGAAATTAAATTCTTGTGAATTTTTTTTTTCTTTCCAATTGTACAGTTATTTTGATGAAAGTAGGCATTATGCCAGAAAAACAGAAAATCATAGGGGCAGTGATGGGATGGATAGTTCACTCTCTGTCAAACAAGTGACTGGAAACTGTATCATGATAGATCCTATACTGGTTAATTAGTGGGATTTGCCAACACTTACCCAGCATGTACCAGAACACTGAGTAGCCCCAGGCTTGTACTTAACTGGCTGATTTTTGCCCGATGCAATAGCAGAATTTCAGCACACTATCAACAAAAAGTACATAGTTTCATCATTATGTTTCCTTACATTTTGCTGAATTGCTGTTCCAAATTTATATTTTATAGACAGCATGAGTTTGCCAATGTGAAGGACCCATTCAGCACAGGAAAAGCTATGCTAAAAATTTAAAGCTGTGTATAATTTATGTCCTTGCTTCTAAATTCTGTCTTTTTGTTTTCATGAAATGTAATAGAGGAAAGAAATAAAAAAGAAATTGTCGTCTGTCATTTAATAAACTTATAGCTGAATGGATCTCACAAGCATAATTCAAATGTCAAATTTTGTGAGACGTTCTGGTAGATGTGAAAAGAACTAAGTAAGATCAATGGAAGTGCTATCAATACAATCAACAAAATTGCATTCCTTCATGAATATTGGTTAAGGAGGAATGCCTCCCCAGCGGAAAAAAAACCAACCAACCAACCAACCAACCAAAAACCTTTAATAATTTATCTCAGAAATAAAACAGATGAATGAGCACAATGAGCAAAAATCAAGAGGTATTCTAATTCTCCTGACAGAAGTGATAATTTCCTGCTATAGTTTGGAAAATGTTGGTACTCTACAGGAGTAAGTTTATGCTTACAGTTGTAATCTTCATGACAGTAAACTCCATTTTAGGATGCTGACAGCAACAACAACAAAACTGTAAACACTGCAGCCACTTGAAGCAGAGTGCAGAACTGGTTAAAGAAAAGAGAAAAAAATAGGTCTTCGAAGGCTCTTCTGCAGGTCAGGCAGTATTGGTTTAAGATGAATTAATTTCAACTGAATTACCTAGGAATGTGCTGTGTGGCTTGGATAATTCCACAGAAATATTGTCATATTTGATCTTAATTAATATTTGTGTACTGGCAATCCCATAGCACAGTCCTCTTGTTAATTAATGCAGTACTTTAAGGATGAAGTGCTTCAATTTCATTCTGAGATGTCATATATTTCACAACTTTGTACACAACTGCTGTGTTATGACATTTTACGTGGACAAGAAACTGTCTTAGTTTTGTTCTTGTTTCATTTCTTTGTTTTTGGTTATGAATTTAATGATAGCATCCAAGGTTACCAGGCTACCAGTATCATGGCTAATTTTCAATTTGCATATGCACCAAAACAGCCTCTGCTCTTTCAGACTATGGCATTTCTAGTTACAAAGAATCTTTTAGGTTGGAAAAGATCTTCAAGTCCAGCCATCTGCTGTTCATAGCTAAATCATGATCTTAAGTGCCACATCCATATATCTCTGAAAATAACTGCAGGGATGGTGATGCCACTGCTTCCCTGGGCAGCCTATTCCAATGCCCAATTAATCTTTCCATGCAGAAATTCTTGCTGATATCCAATCTAAATCTCACCTACTGCAAATTGAGGTTGTTGTCTTGTGTGCTATTGTTTGTTACTTAAGAAAACAAATGAATACCCTCCTTCCTGCAACATCCTTTCAGGAAGTTGAAGAGAGCAATGAAGACCCTTCTACCTCCAGACTGAACAATCCCACTTCCCTCATCCACTTGTCATAAACCTTGTTTTTCCTGTATCTTCACCAGCTTTGCTGCTTTCCACATTTGAGCAACTCCATGTCCATCTTGAAATGAGGGACCTAAAACTGAGAACAGTACTCAAGGTATAATCTTATCAGAGCAAAGTACAGAGGGACAATCATTTCTTGTTCCTGCTAACCACACTATTTCTGATGCAGGCCTGGCTACCATTAGCCTTCTTGGCCACCTAAGCCCACTGCTGCTTCATGTTCAGTCAGTTGTCAAGCAGCACCCTCAGGCCCTTTTCTGCTGGGCAACTTTCCAGCCAGTGTTCCCCAAGCCTATATTGCTCTACAAGATTGTTGTGACCCAAGCAACTTGGCTCTTTGCTTTATTACTGTTTCGCCCAGCATCCAATAAAGGATGGACTAATCATTTTCTTAATTACCTATAAAAACATTTTTAATTGTCTTTTACCGCAGCAGCTCTATGATCCCTTGATCAGCTCTTTAGCCTTTGATCCTTCTAATTTTGTCCCTGCATAACCTCACAGCACCATAGTACTTTTAATGAGTTGCCTCATTCTACTTCCGAAGAACATAAGATTTCTATTTCCTAAGTTCCAGAAGCTTTTTTTGCCAGAATTCTGTTTGGGATCCTAAATCTGTTTGTGTGTAATGCAAAGTTTTAAATATTTTTAAATATACTATTCTCCAATACATTATTCAGAAATGATTTAAAGGAAAGAATGACAATTTATACAAAAATCTCTGCAAGAAGCAAATCTACAAACAAAAAAATTCTTGTAACAACCATTAGCATACTTTCTTCTGCAACAGGTATTATATTATGTTTAAGGAATTAAACAAATGATGAAATGTTAGTACTAAATATATACATAAGACCCTCCTCCTTTGCCTCATTCTCATTTCGCCAGATACATTGAGATCTCTCAACTTTAGGCAGCTACTAAGTTACACTATCTGATGATTGATCTTAACTCAGAAATAATAGGGTGCCTGTAGAACACATGGATTCAACATCTAGCAGATAATTTATTTGCATGTACAAAGCAACCTGCAGTTCTCTACTCGTGAGATACTGTGATTCTAAACATCTAGTGTAATTGTTCTTTAACAGTGAGGTAAAAAAATCCCCACAGAAAACAAAGAAGATTGTAGTAATATGAAGAGGAGTACTTAAAAAGGCAGCCAGGACGTTGTGGTATCCTGGGCTTCAAATTAAATGTCAAATTCAATTTCCCACTGGAAGAATGAAGTGTGTGACTGCCCTTAGAAGGGCAACCTGACAGCACAATTTCATAATTGGTGTCTACCCTAATAGTGAGTTAAAATACAGGAAGAGATGTTACTTGACTGCAATCATATCTTACTCTTTAAAAATAAACAATCCACCTCCAGCTAGACTTAAAACACATTTGGTTGAAATTTGAGCGTTTAGTAAAGTTCAATGGCTTTGTTTAAAGTCCTTGGGAAAATTATGGTAAATACAGTATGATAAAAGATAACCTCCCTGATGGGATCGTGCCACCAGTTATGTCTTTATGTCTCTGACATTTTGCTCATACTAAAATTAGATTTGCGAAGGAAAATGAAGAGGTACTTATTCTATTTAGAGTATTTTATTTTTTTCCTTTCTATTCAGATAAGCTTGTGTTTTAATGAGATTTCCAACCCACTTTAATAATGTACCATTATATCTTAGTGAACTATCTTCCATATAAATGATAATAATGAGGTATGTTTAAATATAAAAACACATCCTTAAACATTTAGTGCTGGTTAAACTTTCAGTGCTGATTGTAATTAGAAACTTAAGAAACATGTGCAATTAAATATCTCATTAAAAAACAACAACAACAACAACAAAACCCACAAACCACAGATACCGCTCTGCAGCGTCAGTCAATTTGTAGCATCATCAATATTCTTCAGTATGGTAGTGTGTAAAGTGGAAAATAGTTAAAAGAAAATTGTTTACATTTTTAAACAATCATCACTGTTTTAGGTCAACAGCAGAGTGTTTTCAAACATTAAAATCTGGATGCATTTTCAAATTTGATATCTTTATGTCTCTAACAACGAAATTAAAAAGTAATAATTTCTAGTATTAATTAAAAAAATCTTATCTATCCTGAGATCTTATGAATGTATATGTATTTCTAATAATTAAATGCATTTCTAATACATAAACAACTGTCTACTCTATCCATCTATATAATATGTTATTTTTTTTTCCTTACTCAGTAGTTTGAGATTTGAATAGATATATATTTCTAAAATACAATCAATGATATGATATGTTTCAAAATTATCTGGAATGACTGGTGTCTCTTCAGCTTCAGGAACTTTAATCTTAAATTGAAGAAGTAACCTTTTTGATTTGTTTGAATTTTTCAGTAATCTCATCTGAATAAATATGCAGTAACAACTTTGTGCTTATGCACATCATTGTACAATGGGGATGCACACTTGTTTCTATCCATATCTACCTCAGCTTGGAGAACACATTATTTATTCTTTCTTAGGTAATGACAACAAATGCCAAAAAAAAAACAAAACAAAACAAAACAAAACAAAGCACTCAGTGGAAAAGTTGCTTACGTGGATATTTTTAAACTTTTTTGAAAATTCATTTGATTATATGTTAAATAAAATAAATAAAGTAAAACAACTAAATTTTGACTTTATGTCAAAAATCATTCTTGTTATCCAAACATGAGGACTAAGTTAATGTAAAATTTGCTACAATGGCTAATGCAGACAGTGACCTGGACTTCACAAATAAGAAGTAGAGGGAAGTTTTCTATAGAATACTGTTTGTTTTTTTTTTTCTATTTTGAGGGTTGTCCAGAAAAGAGAGGTATACACACTGACAGATCAATTACATATAATCTTTCCATACAACACTGCTCTTTGTATTCCCCATCTTATCCATAGAAGAAATAGCCTGTTCTACTTTTTGGTATACTCTTTTTGTACCAGTGTCCTGGCAGGCTAGCAGCATCATGTAAGGTTCATGTGCAAAAATTAAGTGGTTACTGAAGGATCTCACTTTATCTTTTGTATATACTGGAAGCCTGGAGGCACTGATTATAAAGTGAGTGGGATTTCATGTCTTAGGTACAGAAAATTTGTTGGTCATTTTCAGGTGAATTATTGAACTATACAGTGAACGATAGACCCTGTTGTAGCTGAAATGATTTTTCTGGAAGTAAGTATAAAGATGAACTGGATTTACAGGTCCAGAGACTGTGGCTGTTACTTCAGGGAATGATATATGTGAAAAACTCTGCTCGTGGAGAGCTGAGTGGTGATGCTGTTTTGTGTTATTAAAATGCGTAATGTAATTAATCTGGCAGTTGAATTAAGCAGAAGGCTTATGCAGTGCTTTTTTATACTGGTTGATATAATACCAGATGCAAGTGTTGTCAAGGATATTTATTTAACTGCAGACAGCTTCTTTCTTGGTACTAGTTGGCTGCTGCAGAAGAGAGACCAAGACCTGCTACTCCTCTTACACTCTGGATATAGACCTACTGAGTATTGTCAGTGCTTGTTACTGAGCACAAAGCAATAGCAGGGTGATGCTGCTGCTATCACTGTCCTTAATCCCTCTGCTTGACAAAGAACTAACAATTTCCGGATGTGATGGAAATGGAATTTCTAAACAAATTTGTGTGTCTGAAAAGAGTAGAATATTTATTTTTCCTGAAGTTTTTGGATGTAAAGAAATCATGTATGCTACAAATTACGTACAATGAAATAAGTCATTTATGTTACCTCAGTTTTATAGCTGTTCATCCCTGAACTGCTCTGAGTTCATAAATGGAACTTAATAAAAGTGCTTGAATATATTTCCTGAATAATTAAAGCAAAATACTGAGGAATGTACATCGTAGAGGAAGAGATATATTATTGCAAGTACACAGGGAAAGCAGTCTAGTTTTCAAGTCTAGTGGAAACTTTCATACTGCATTGAACAAAAAAGCAAAGACTGACATAACTCAATTTTAACTGCCTGTAAGTTGACTGGAGGATTTAAAGTAGCCATATAAGCTTCTGCTGTAATCAGGTTTCCATTACAGTTAGCAAAAGAATATTGTTGTTGATCTTGCTTCAGAAAAGCTACGGAAAATAGTTTGAATGCATTTTCTTTCAGGTTGCATATTTCTCTTTGCTTACAAATGAGCTTATATAACTAATTTATGAACTGCCAAATTTTTCACAATTTTCATCTTTGCTCTTATGTGTCTGCTACATATGTATGATTAATACTGATGTAGCTAAAAACATATTGATGAATGTGTCATAAATGCTACAAGCAACCAGAGAACTTAAGAAGTGGTAGTAATGAACTAATGTAGTTAGAAATGGACTTCTATTCTGAATTCTGTTGAAGTCAATTTGTTCTCATTCCTATGGCAAAGCAGGAGCAGCAAGGCTCTCTAAATTGCTTCATCCACAGCAGCATGTGAACTGAAGTTTAGGAAATGTCAGTATCTTTGGTAAATGGGTAGAAAAATCCCAAGTAATTCATTTCATTGCTTTTCTTCTTAAAAACCCTTATCCAGTAGATTTATATTAACCTTATAACAAGTCCGTGGAAGCAACACAGTAGTGCACAGTTGTACCCATTCTCAGCAACCGATGCTTAAAATTTATGTGAACCTGGGTGGTATCCACATCTTTTCATGCTATATTCATGAGAATGAAGTTAAACAGCAGCACCTCACTGTTACTAGTTTAGAGAAGATGAAAACTGTTTCTGCCATCTTCGTTTTCTTTTGAAGATACTGATGACATTTTATATCTGATTTGCAATAAGAATCCCAAATTGTCAGCTCCTCTAACAATATTGGATGACCTCTGCCACAATTCAAAAAGCTTTCCCTGTCAAATAAGTATGTTGATCTCCATCATATTTATTAATTAAAATTAAGTAAATTAGTTATATATATATTTATGTGTGTCTAATATATATATATTAGTCACTGAAAATGCAGTGATTATGAAGAAATGGTAATACTTGCTTTTCTCACCAACTTCATATACATGTATTGGAATGGAAAAAATTCAGTGTTTCACATTTAAAAACTCATTTCAAAATATGTAAATGCAAATACATTCAATTAATAGAAGATAATCAATATTTATTATAATATTAATTTATTATTTTGTGGATACTGTGCAGGATTTTAAAAATAGATTGAGCTCATCTGAATAATTCAGTAATTCAGGACTAAGAGACATTTTGAGATTTTTATTGAGGATTTGCGAATGCTTTGTTTTGTTCTTCAGAACATTAATTCAGACATTCATTACTATAAAAATTGTGATTAACTCACATTTTAAAATTGGGCAATTTTCTTCTTTTGTACAGAATCGTATGCTTCTTGCTAGAATTTGACTGGTGTCTTTGAAAGCTGTAATAATATCATGAATTTAAAAAACCCTATAAAATATTAATTTATATATTGAAAGTCCTCACTTGCCAGGAAGAATTTAACAGGTTCCACTATAAAATAAACTTATAATATTGTTAGTAGTAAATTAAATGTTCATAAAACAGTTCAGAAATTGTCTTACGAAACTATGAAAAGTTGTGCTTTATTAAATTTTCTTTAAAATTGGTTGAAATATTATTAAACCTTGAAAATAACTAATCTTCCCTTGGGGTGGTAATCAATCCTGAAAGATTCCTTGCTGTTTACATTGGCTTAATATCATTTCACTTTCATTTGTCCTATAAGAAATTTCACTGATATTTCATTGTAAATGCGTCCATGATATGACTTTTATCAAATATTAACTTAATATAATTACATTACATTTAAACCATTTTGTAAATAGCATTGTCAAAAAGACTCTGGACTGAGCAAATTAGTTCTTTATTTAATGCAAGAAAGATCGTGAACTCAATAGAGGTTATTTATATTCTGTCTAACCAGTGTCTGTCATAATCATGGTCTAGTAGTTAACTTTATATGTAAATATACCATCAGGGAACACTCAAGAGTCAAACTCCTTGTAAAAATTTCAGGCAAAACTATCATCTCCACTGTTCATGATGAACTTTGTAACATCTTAGCCTCTGCTTTTCTGAAGCCTTCAGTTCCCCATGGAGTGAATGTTACCAGTCCTGACACACATGGGAGCAAGGAAGACTTACTGAGCTCTCACTGGAAATTCAATTCACATCTTTCAAGTTCTGATTGAAGTGCTGGTTGTGCAGGGAGGGACTGAGCCTTCAGTGTTGATTAGAAGATTTTATTTCAGTGATTTGAACAGTAGATCTTCAGTTAGACCTTGGACTTTTTCCAAGTGCAATGATCCCTTGGTAGAAAGCCTAGTCAGTGATACTTACCTCATTCCATTTATTAATTTCATAGCTTTTCCACACTGAAGAATCATATTAGCAGTCTAGTTGCATTTTAAGGCATCCTTTCCAGGATTTTTTTCTTTTTGTTAGAGACGTGTGGTTGGCAATAGTTTAATTTCTTACTATTTTAAGTTTCTGCTCTTATAATATCGTGTACAATATCAGAATTGCTTATCAATGGTTACTTCATCATTATCTGTGAATATGGTGGAGAGTTTTTGTTTTTTTTTAAAGGAAATGAAAGTTATATAATTTGAAGTGTCATTGACTTGAGATTTCCACTAATGTATAACTAGTACAGGAAAAATAAATGTTACATAGCAAACATTTGTTCAGTAAGTCATATTCTTTCCTCTGATCACTGTAAAGCAAAGACCTACTTTGAGAGGATTTGGATTTAAGTAATTATCCCTTTCCTGTTTGTTCAGATAAGCTGATAAATATGCAAATGATTGAAAAGGAAAACAAAGTAGTGAACATGGAAGAAAGCACTTTGATATCAGTATCAGAATATCTATGCTAAGAGCTTCACTTCTTAATTATTGTAATTAAAAAAGATTCATCATTGTTGCATATAAATTTATCCTAAATACCAGAAAACAAATATTAACTATAGTAGGTGCTGTTATTATTAAAAAGAATATGATTTTACGGAAAATAGTTTGGGCTTCTTTTGCATTAATGTTGACAGCATTCACGTTTCATGTATTCTTGTTATTTTTGAACAGCCACAAGACAATATCCACCATTTCACTACTACGTAAGACAATTCATTAAAATATGTTTTAATGAACAAAAAATGTTTTAATAAGTTGTTTACAATCAGCAAACATAATTTAAACAAATTCCAAAGCAGTTTGGCAAAAATTCTGGGCAAAACAAAGAACTATGGAAATTGAAAACCACATCTTATACATAACAAATTAAATCTGTTAGACAAATTATTTGTTGCACATTATATGAATCAGCTAGTTTAGATCACTGATTTTTACAAACTGCCAGCAGGGAAAATCTATATCTTCTGTTTCCAAAAAAGAAGCTCACTGAATCTGTATAATTTATGAAGAAACCAGAATAAGAAATTAATGGGAATAAAAGCTCAATAAAAAGCTTAGTCCATCCTTGCTTTTAAATATTAGACTGTAGATCTAACTCAAATCATGCTATGATGAAAAATAAACCTGTAGAACATAATGTGTTCAAGACAACTTCATTTTCTTTAATGAACTTAATTTCAATTGAAGTCAAGAAACTGTTCCAAACATGTTAGTTAGATTTTTTTGAGTTTCAAATGTATAGTTCAAGTGAAATGATTTAAAAATTATTTTCAGCTGCATCTCTTGCTTAGTAGTTCTTCCACTACAAAGTGAATTTTTTTTACTATTTTCTCAGGGTTAAAGAGTAAATGCTTGTTTTACAAGGATTCTCTTTCTAGGTTAGAGATAGTGAAGACTCAAAGAATAAAATCCAGAAAATTAAAAATATTTTTGAAACTGCTTGCATATTTGTCCTTATAGAATGATTGAGTCTGAAAACAGGCACTTTCTTAGAAAACTTACAAAATATTCATGAACTGCTTATGAAACAAAAATAAAGGAATTTTTCAATTACAAAAGACTCTCTAAATGTCATCCAGAAATCAGATAAAAGGCATTGATTATAAAGAATGCTGGAGTATATCCCTTCATTAATTGTAGATCAGAGATTAGAATACACGCAAGCGTTTCTTATATATAGTATTTTCATGCTCCTTCTATTATTTCATACAAAACACATTTGTGATTATCTCACATGTAGAGTGGTAGCTCCATATTAACTGTCAAAGTCTCTGTCAGACTCTATGGACTCTGCTCCTTAATTTGTAGATGTATGATAACTCTACCATATTGCACTCCTTGCACTCCTTTTGTCCATACAGCTGGTAAAATGTTATCAGTATCCTTGACAAAGCAAGTTATATGGGTGGGAAAAAAAGAAAAAAAAAGTTCAAGATTCTTTCATTATGATAATAATCAAGGTTTCTAGGTAGGTCAATTTTTATAGTGCTATAAAGTGATATATTTTTTCCCCAGCATATTTTGCTGACAATTCTTCTACTGAGATAAACCAGAACACAGCAAATATAATATACAGCAAATATCTTAACAGGATTGCCAGTGTCCGACATACATGACTTAATTCATAGCATCTCCTGTCACTGAACTCTGCTTCTACTTTTTAATATCTTGTGTACTGTGCATTGATAGGGCCAGGTGACAGTCAAGAGTTGTCACATAAAAGTTGTTACAGCTATTGTTCTGCGTTCCTTGTCTGGTGCAAGTTACCATAGTTCTGCTTTCATCAATGAATATTTTTTTTCCCATGGAAATTAAAATAATTGTAACTTGAGAATTCAATGAGAAATTTAGAGAAATTCATCTTTCATTATGATGCTGCCTTTGCTCAGCTTCAGTTATTCTCCATCCTATTTCTGTTCTACTGATAGCAACATTTTTTTTTTTTTTTTTTTTTTTTTTTTTTTAAGTCTGGATGGGTACAGCAATACCTTGTTCTAGCAACAACGTCATGGCTTAGTGATGAACACTTTGATGAACAAGTTAATTTGTGATTTCTGTGTTGCACCATTACAACAGCAGCAGAGGAGAAATCAGAAAAAGAGAAAGTTTGGTGGAGCTGAGGATGAGGGTGAGGGGGGAGGCTGTGTTCTACCTTTTTTAACAGACATGGCCATAAGGGAAAAAACTTAAATATTAATGAAAATACTTATTTCCCAAAGGCCTGGCCAGCAAAGAATGCTAAAAGAGATAATTCACTAAGCAGAGGAGCACAATGGCTGAAAAGCATATTATCACTGAAGTGAAAAACAAAGGCAGCTGATATTAATAATTAATTGAGAAGGTTTCCTGTGGAGGTTTAGATGAGATACAAGCACAGTGTGTAAAGTCACTTGAGGAACACACAGTTATGCTGCCTTTCAGAAAAACTCAGATTAATGTGTATACCTTATGTTAAGTTTTCCTGGTATGAGTTACCTGGAAGAATGTGAAAATCCTTATTAGGATTTGTTATGTGTTGAAAGCTGTACCTGTGTTGTGCTGTATAAATGAAAGGTGACAGGCTGCATGTTTAGATTGTTGCAGGAATTACTACCAGTACCTAAATAGTAGCTGTCAACTTGTGCTCACGCTGCATTGCTGTTTGTGTGTATGCATACATGCTTGTCCCTATAAACGAAAGAAGGACTGTCAAAGTATGTTACAGCTTGAGCTTCTCAGAGGGAAATTGAAATGTAATAATACAGCAGGAACTATCTCTTACACTACAAAATTGTCTTTTCTTTCTGACAAACATTTTCAACTTTTCCTCTGTTCACTTTCTGTGAATATTCTAACACATGGGCTCGGTCTCCCAAAACAGCTACTGTACCACATTACTAAGCTAGTCTGAAAGCATGATACTGTCCCCTAAGGAGGTTAACAGGAGCAGAGCTGAATTCTCCATTGTCACCTAGTGCATTGTTCTGCCCTAGAGGATTGTGAATCAAGGGAATCTCAAAGGCTTCCTAAAAAGATATGACTAATTAAGCACAGGAAATTACATTTGCAACTTGATGTTTTTCAGTCAAAGACCAGAAATACACTAATGTCTGAATATTCTGAAATTTCTCCTATTTTGATTGTTAAACTAGAAGATCTTAGAGGTGTTTTCCAACCTTAATGATTCTGTGATGCTATGGTTTTGAACTATTAATATATTAATATTACTGATAATATCAAAGCAATAATTAGGAGCATAGAGATCAAAGGTGTAATGTTCCAAGGTGTGTGCGCTAACCATGGCAAAAAAAATCTGAGGAATTGTGGAGGGAGATGAGTATGAATAATCTATTCTGTATGAATGATGTTAGTTTCAAATGTATTGCTAGATTCTTCGTACATTGAGTAAACCAGTAGACACTGGAACCTATTCCAAACCAATTTTCAATTAGTAAAAATGCATGAATTTTAGAGAAAATTATTCTTTTGTTTCGGGCTTTCTACAAGTATCAACATACTGCTTTCAGGCAGAGAATTCATGCTAAGCTTGGCATCTTGGAAATTCAAAACTTCAATACACAGACAGCTTTGGGATGATAGCCATGCATAATACTCAAAGCAATGCCACAGCAATTCCAGCTATTAATGCAGGTGACTACTGGAGCAAGAACCCTCTGAGTATCTGTCAGACTACTTGCCCTATTGTAGAAAGAGTTCTTTGGAACAAGACTTGTAATTACATTAGGACCAGGTTTGTCTTTTGAATTGTCTATCATGTTATTGTGAGATATTTTTAGTTTTCTTAACAAAGATTTGTCTTTGTCTCACTAGGCAAAGCTTTAATGAAGAAGCATCAACACTGCTAACAGTTGCACAAAGAGAGACCGAAGACCTTTTTGACCAATGATGTGGTTGTCATGGAAACTATTTCTGTTTCTGTCACTCACCGGGTGTCTTTCAGGTAAATTGAGACAAAAACAAGAAAACTGCTTACCATTTGAACTACAGTCATAGGAAGATGTAAAATCATTATTAAAATTATTTGCCTAAGTGGTGAAATTGGAAAGGATTATTATTAAGAAATTTACGAGTGTAATCCATCTACGTTTATTTTATTTGTAGTTAAACCTGATTAAAAAGAGACAAAACTAAGTATCTTATTTGAAAAAAAAAAAAAAAAAAAAAAAAGCAAAATAACAAGAACAATGCTAGCTGTGTTATTAACAAAGAAAAACAAAAAGTAAAATCATTAATTGCACAGTGATTTCCTAAGGAGTAAAAAGTACAGAATGCTTCACACTGGAGTCTGTGAATTCTTATCATGTTCAAGTTCTAGAAACTATTTATTAGGTTGTTTTCTTAATACTGGATGTGATTTACTGATTATGCTGATATTTGCATGGGTATTAAGTGCATTTCTTTTGCAAGTTTTTATCACATTAGCTTAGTTGATTTTTCCATTGCTAGTAAAGAAATAGATTAATCAATAATCACTTAGGCTTATCATATGGGAATTTTTGTAATTTGAAGGGATTCTATCTCTCATTGATCTTTTATTTACCACTCTGTTTTCATAATGCTTCCTTATAATCTGTCAACAGTTACCTATCATCTTTCAGTTTCTTCTCAAACTCATGATTTTTTGTCATCACACGATCACATTTTGTACTAGCCAATGAAATGGAATATTTTGGTTTGTTATAATGCTGTGATATTGGAGACAGGAATTTAAAAAAGGAAAATATCTATGGATATCAATGTATATTCATTGAACGAGCCTTTAAAATGATCCAATTGAATCTGCTTTCTTCTAACATACTTAATTGTTTCATATTATCTAAACCCATTTTTCAAGATCACAGTGAGTGTTTTTCTTGTTTTCACACATTGTGTGTCACCATTATGAATAGGCAATATTTCTGTTTGGCAGGAGATATCAAGGTGCACTTTTGTATTTCATTTTGTATTATGATTCCTTAGGACCCTTACAGATCTATTCTACATTATTGGAGTAGATCTGGACTCCTTTAGTAAATCATACTTAACTACAGAATTTCATTTTATATGCTGTTGCAGTCAAAGTATATGTGATAACGTATTTTTCCCATACACAACAATAATTTTTAAGTTATTTCATTGGTAAAAATCATTCATTAGAAAATTTAATGCTCTAAGAGCTAAAATTCATCAAAGATATTTTTTAAGAAGGATTAAAGTACATTTTAATTAAATTGTCAATGTTCCCAGTAATTTCATTTACTATCTCCGTATCTTTCACATCTGATTACATCATTATACATTTGAGCTGCTTTTATATTGCAGTACTCAGTAGAACATGTTTACAGCTGTATATAGTTCCTACTGCTGATGGAGCCTAGTAGTAAGTTAGATGCCTGAATGCACTCTCTTCTTAAAGATAGAGCAAAAGATATTGGTGCTGCTTCAATAGGATGAAGTTCATTTGATTCCTGTTGTTTTGAGCTATGTTAAAATTCAATAGTTATCATTAAATCATCAGATCGTGGGATCATTCTTATCAACAGCCAATGTTTGGAAGAAAGAACTCCAGTGTTGTATTGATTTTGCAATATTGAGGGAAATCATCCAAGAAAAGAAAGATTATCTCTTTGGTTTGTGTTGACTCTATTTTTTTGTTATGTTAACGCTGACCCAGGTATTTTGGGCCTTGCTTATGCATAAATGTTTACAAGCATGCTGAGCTGTGTGGGAAATGATCTGTGGGTGGAGAAAAAATGTATTTTCTCAATACCAAGCTGAAGATTGAGTTAGGACTTTTACTCCAATTTAACTATAAGTAGCTTCTGTAGCTCAGCTACCCACATTCTGAGAAACATTACGTTTATGAAGCATCAGTAATTAAAAGAAGCAAAGATACTCCCAGCATTGATATCTTATGGCAGATATTATTACATTTCAGGACAAATTGAAGAAGAATTAAGATGTTTTGTTAGACCTGGAGTCCACTAAATTTCTTAACTAATTGTTGAAAAAAATATATTGTTTTGGTTTTGTAGGGATTATTTTACACCTCATAAGATTATTCTGTAGGAAAAGACCTCTGGCTGTAAGAGAATGGGTTACCAAAGAAGGACTGTTAATCTGAAATTCAGAAAGGCTTTTCTTTTGAAGTGAGTTCAGAGGTAGCTGTCTTAAATTTAAAACAAGGTAGTCAGAATTTAATTTGTTGGTAATTATTAGCTTTCTTGAGAGTTAATGTAGATAAATATATATAATTATAAACTATTTGTTTGAGACATTTAAACAGGAATAAAAAGAGATAACAGGTGTCCATTGATTTTTCAGTGGAAAACCAGAATAATATAGCATTTTGCATTGACAATTTTTTTTAATTTTTTTTTACTTTTTTCCTGGATGATTTGATTGCCTTTGTGTTCCTGCTGTGTAGCCATGACATTACAATTCAAACTGCACTATCTTGTGTACAACAGGGCTGGAATTATGTTACTAGGATTTTACTGTCCCAATTCTCCCGCATCACTCTGCAATCTGCTTTTATGTGTATATTAAATATTTTTTATTTTTAGTTCATGCTACTAATATATAAGGAGAGAACTTTTTTCCTCTGCCCATTTGTCTGTATTTTCTATATGAACACATGTTGCACGTTAATCATGTCAAAGAGAGATTCATTTTCTCTGTAAGGATTTATAACTCAAGGCATCAATGAAATTATGGGTGTAATGCAAGTAGCAGAGTCTAGCAATATAGATGTGGTACCTCTGAGACCCAGTGGTCACTTTTCACAGAGCCAAGTGGGTGAAAACTTGTCCTTATGTATTATATCCTTATTGTCCTCATCCTTATGTACCATTCATTTCTTTGCACATAAAATATTTTCCCTCCTACACAAAGACTTCCTAAATAATGCATTTTTCTTTCTATCCCTCAGTGTGGTGCTCAAAATTAAAAGCAGCATGACTTTTTTTTCTGAACAGTTGCTTGCTAGAATATGATATGAATGGACATTTACTAACAATGCTCTTAAGTAAGAAAGCATATGTTGAGCAAACACAAGTGTCCTTTGTATTTCTCACCTACAGCTAGCAGTGTGCTGAGGTGCTCCCAGTCTTTTATTATGACCATTCCTCTCCATCTGGATACTTGGAAGCTTTCAGGAATTGTCTCTGTCATCTGAATTTATCAGCATCGAAAGTGCATCACAACCTGCAAAATATGTGACTTTCAGAATTCCAGCAGCCGCTGCCAGAATTAAAATTCATAGCCTAAGGTTCATAAACTCATTAACCAAACGATATAAAGACTACATACTACTGTGAGTTCCAGGGCTATTTCTCATTTTTATTTCTCTCCCTTTTTGACAACATCCTTTCTTTCTCAGAGCAGACAGTATGTGAAAGGTTGCTTCTCTGCCAATTGAATGATGAACACATGAATGACCTGTGTTTATCATTGATAAGCCTATGCAATTACCCTTGCTTCCTCTCCCTTCTCGAGCCCAAAACTGATGACAGTATAGCAAATAGCATGCAACTATACACTTTTGATAGAGGAGTACAAAAGCCTGGAGACAGAGCTCTAAATAAGTACAAGAGCCTGGGGATGTTCATATTCTCATTGTTCCCAGTAAAATGGAAAAGTCAAAACACTCTTAACTCTTGTATTGCCCATCCAGAAATACTGTACTGGCAGACAGTACAAAGCAAAAGAAAATCAACTTCTTACAGTGCTGGAATCCAGTATAGACTGCTACCCACATTTTCAACCTGGATTCAAAACTCAACTTAATTGGAGGGAAGAGCCCTTATCAGCTGAAAGTAGCTCTTTGTATAATTTTTAATTCAAAAGAATGAAATGCTAAAAATAATTTATTCTTGCCAAAATCCTACAGTGTGTTTAATGTCAAGTAATTGGGAGCATTAAAACTGAAAACGCTGGGGTCATGAAAAGAGGCATTTTAAGTATGCACAGAAGGATGTATTTTCATGAACAGCCCTTCAGCTTGTTTGCATAGATTTGAGGATGGTGTGTTTTTTGTTATTGTGGGTTTGTGTTTATTTTTTTCATTTTTTTAAAAAATGTGGAATAAACTATTCAGGTTTTTATATTTTGCACATCATTGGGATTATGTAGTGATATGCTAATGTGGTGATTCATAGTGCATCAGCATGCTGGCTACAGAATTGTAGGCAACCTCTATGTGCTTCACTTTTACCATGGAAGTAATTGATATGCTGGGCCTTGTCAGAGCTGAGACCACAGCAAACGTGAAAATATTTGGAACAGGGAAAAAAGTGATATTGCCATGTATACAAGCAGTAATTAATGACTGATATTTCATCACATAACAGTAATAATACAGACACTAATATCACATGTATTACATGCGTAACACATTATAATTACCTACATACCTAAGTATACTTTTTGAGCTTCATACAGTGAAGTTTGTTAAAACTCATATGTTTCTTAAAAGCTCGTAATGAGCTCTTATCAGTCATACCAACAACTGATGTTTAGATTAACAATAGTTTGCAAAAATTTAGCAGTGATGCTATGGTTACCATCTAGAGAAAATGTAACCTGCACATCTTTCCTAATTTTTTGCATTTCTTAATTGGTGAATAAGTCTTAATGTAATAAGCTGTTTGGAGTCATTCAGCCAAAATCTGATGCTTTCACATCGTTTTATGTTGCATCAGATATGATATTAAATCACATGCTTTGTACTGGTGGCAATACTAAAAATCATAACATAGAAATGTTTTTTGTGTCAAAATAATGGATTTGAAGTCTCACAATTTTTGCAGAAATATTCCTTAATTTCCAGGTTACATAATACCATAATGACTCTACTCGGTTTGTATACTGAAAATGAAAATTTGATGGAATTAAATCCTAGTGGATTTCAGTCTTGATGGAATCTCATTCCTCTAGGGTTCAGTGAAAGCACCAATCAGTATTACCTGTCTATTATGGATTTGTTTAATGTGTTTGTTCATCCCTCTCCATCTTTTTGGATAAAATAATGAAGACTGAACCTCCTTTGGCTTCAGAAGTCTATCATTTGACACTAGAGATACTCAATATCTTTAGCATTGACATACACTATCATTTATATCAGTACAGTCAAGACTGAGTCATTCTGTTTTGCCTGCTGTTTGAATTTTTCTTTTTAGAAAAAAAAAAATCTTGTTTACTTCAATGGGTTAATACAAAAATAATAGACTAATAGGAAAATGGTATTAAAGCTATTAGAGAATCTTTTAAATACACTGATGTTATGAAATCTGCTGTTAAGAAGATGTCACAAGAAAGTCATGATTTAGCACAGAACCTCACGTTGCAATAAACATCAGCCATGCAGGCCCTGATTCATCTTATTTAACTTAAATGCTTTAAATATGTTGGAATATAATGTTTCTCCTTCACTCTATAGTCAGTGTAGAGAGACATTATATTGCTTTCTGGAATTTTGCACTAACACAATTTCTAACATGAGGGATATGAAGTTAGACGTCTTTCAAGTTTCTGTGTGATTTGAGAAAGTAGAGACACAGCATACTGCTGAACAGATATTAAATTTTCTTAACAAAGCTGATATTAAAATATATATATTTTTCTAAAGTAGCGTACATTGTACCACAAAAGCTTTGAAAATATAACAATAAAAACTTCGTCTGATAAGAAGCGAACAGTTTTGAGTGCTTGGTGATTAAGAAGGACCCAGACTGTTGGGTAGACTGCATGAATGTTGCTTCATCCTTTCCTCCCTACATCCGAGCTATAAGATGTCTCATCCGAGTCAGGTACATGTTAGGGAAAACACTTGCCATGTGGTGCCAGAAAAAGATCTCTGAACATCTGGCAGCTTCCTGACTCTGAGAAGTCTTTAAAAAAAACAGCAGGTGATGAACTGTGTTATTTGCTCCTGAACACATAACTGATTTTATCCTTAGACATAGCCCCTACAGTTAACAGATGAGGAAAGTCAATTTATGTCTCTGTTCCGTAATTACAAAAGGCTTCCATTGTTAACGTTTTATAGAACAAATTGATTATTAGAAGAGTTAATCTTCTACATTAGATTTTTTTTTTTCTTCAACCCAAAGTAATGTTCAAATTTGTAGCCAGTGTAGCGTAGAGAGCAATGTAGCATTGTCACTGCAATGAATGGCCAAGTCTATCTCTCAGGTACAGTGGAAATGTCACCACAAATGATCCATCACTTTAATTCATAAAACCTGTCTCCTACTGCCTTCCAGTAGGATATTAAAAGTAGTTCTTTAGTATTTTCACCAAAAGATATTTTACATATTTTCTCGCTACTGCAGTGGGTGATACTCCACCAGAAGTGCTCATCTCCTGGCATCTCTGCTGCTTTTATTTTATAGTGCTGGGAATTAAGCTGTTGTACAACACTTTGTTACAGTAATACTTGTTTTGCAGGAATATTTGTAATAAATCTGCTGTTTAAATAATTCATTTCACGAAGTAGCTATCATTTGCCCCTGGTGTGATTATGGATAACAATTGCTTATGAACAGAAGTAATAAAATCATTAACACGGGGTCTCAACTTGCAACTAAACTCGTTTTTCCTTTCTTCTAATGCCAGTCTTATACAAGGAACAGTTAGCTCATAATGTAGAATAATTTTCAGTTTCAGTGCAACATTAACAATATCACAAATGCAAAATAATAAAAGTCATTAGCTTCATTTCAGAAAGTCATTAGAGGCTGGAACAATGTATCTTAAGCATTGTCCTGGCCTTTACTAATAGGAATGCAATAAAAAGGCAGTGGAACCTTTGAAATAATGACAAAATCATCCTTGAAATTAGACACAGTTTTCTAGTAATGAGGCTAAAAACAATATTGTAACAGTTCTGCTAGGAAAGCTGGTGGATATAACAATGCTTCAAGTCGGAAAGTAAAATTAAATGTCTTAAAAAATTAAATGTTTTATTAAGTTTCTAATAGAAATTCCATGGAGGATATGATTAAACTCAGAGCAGTCTTAAAGTTTGCTGTCTGTGTGGCACATGAAGAAGTATTCTTGTGCTAAAAAAAATTGGTGTGGTTTTGTTTCTCTCCTTGATTATCAAGTAAATGATCTTACAACAATTTCAAATATTGCTCCATTTAGAAGATACTCCAAAAATGTAGACATGAACTGTTGTATTGAAAACCTAGATTACATTTACAAAAAATGACTAAATTTTGTAAGAATTATTGTCAGTTTCTCCACATAGAAGGCAAGCAGGATGATGTGGAGCAGTCACATACCTTATCAAATACAGAATAAATGCACTTTGTAAGTACTGGAGAATGTGAGCATGTGTAACTACAAGAGAATCTCTTACTTTTACCCACTTAAAAATACACTTGTCAACTATATAGCTGTCTTTGTTCAAATTGCTGCTAGAAGTTTAGTGAAAGCAATTTCTTAACTGTAGTGTAACTAAACCTCTATCCTGAACTGAATGAAAATGAAGTGTGAAAAATGTGTCGTCTGTCAGTATGAAATGTGAATCTACTGTTCAGTGTTAAAGCTCTGGGAGGCAGAGTTTATTGAGCTCCATAGAGCACTATGACTGGTAACTGCTTTACCCAGTGGACTGTTTTGATAGGTAGTTTTCTTCCTATTAAGTGCAGTAGTGTGAAAATGCTGATAACATAAAGAACATATCCTGAGATTTCAGCTTTTATTCAGCACGGCTACCTTTGCTGTGTACTGAGGCCACTTTCAGAAGTGATTTTCATTTACTTCATTGGATTTATTAGCCTTAATGTTGAGTATTACAATACAATTGCTTTACTCGTTGTTCTATTAAATACTCCATTTGAGCTGATTTTGATTGGGATTTGCATGTATAAGTGCTAAGACAATTAGGGAAGAGTTTTTTAAAACAACACCAAAAACTCAGCATGACTACAGCCATTGCAACTCACGAATTCAGTGGTACTCACAAGGTGAACCTTGTGATGAGTGCATCATGGTCTCTGCTTCGTGTGTTTGCCCTTAATGTGGTGTGCAACTGTGAAAAGTAGTGTTTTATTTACGGCATTAAAAGTAGTATCAATTTAGCTCAGTGCAAAGCTGTAGGTGGTTTGCTATGGCTCACCACACAGCCATTAACGGTATCATTTTTGCTCAGCAGAGTTGCAAATGATAGTATTTAAACTCCCTATAACACTGTGAGTGATAGCATTCTCAACTTATCTAGGAAGGCACTTGAAGACAGGCATTCTGACTGAGTCTTTTGTGTGAGCCAAGTAAGTGAAGAATATATAATCTCACCAGTTGCAAGAGGATGCAGCAGACTTGCATTTTTTGTATCGACTTATTAAAGTGATTAAAAAGGAATAGTGGATCACAGAGTCAGCAGATTTCTGAGGTAAAGATGAGTGTATTCATAAATATCTCTGAACATTATTACCTGTGTAAGATAGCGGTTCCAAACCCCTACTTTTCTCTGAAACCTGTGGTAGAAAATGGATGTGAATATTCTCTAGGACTCCAACTTGCCACTGAACTAACCTGTTCAAAAATTTTGAGATTGAAAGCATCTCACAGAGGACTTAAGAATGTAAAATATGTAATAGGAATTAGAATGAAAATATGATGAAATACTAGAGTGCAGATACTAATATTTTATCTCATAACTAATTTGCACCAAGGTATTATAAAATGAGGTTTGCAATCATCTTTTTTAAAGCTACTCATATCAGAGATGGGCAGAGGAGTAGAAATAAGAGGAATGCATTTCCTCTTATTCATTCAAAGGTACATTAAACCCAACCTAATAGTGTGCACCTGTACTCTGGTTTGGGGACCTTGTGCAGCTGAGAGTAGAGGAAGCCTTAAATCTCTTTAGATTTGCAATTTACGTGTGGTTTCTATAATGCAAAAGAATAATTAAATTGAGTTCAAAGTAGTTCAAAGTAGCATATTTTGCTGTTTTGGTGTATTTTTTTCTTTTTCATATTCTTGTTTAGTGATCATTTTTGATAGAACAACAGGAAGTTACAGAAGTTCTGTTTTCCATTTGCCAGACTGTCCTTTAACACATCTTGATAGCGAATATGCTCTTTTGGATTCATCATTTCTATACACTTCACATTCATAAAAAAAGGTTAAATTAGAAATAATTAAGCTCACAAGTGTGAGACTTAAGCTAAACTGAAGATGGTAGAAACCTTTTTAAGTTTTTCAATTCCTTCTCTTGTCAAATTCCTTCCCTTCAGTGAATATTTAGATAATTCCAGAATAAAAAAAGCTATTAAAAATGAAAAGAATTATAGGGAATAAAATGTAGTTTCTCTCTTTTTTTTTTTTTTTTTTTTTTTTTTTTTTCCTTTTGTTTCCATACAGATGCCCCATAGCATTTAAAAATCAAGAATTCTGATTCTTTTAAAATCTGGAAGACTCTATTCTGTGAACAGTGATGTCAGCTGATAAAAGCACATTGCAGTTTCAGAAAATATTATTTGATTCCACTCTAATTTGTGATTTGAAGAAAAGCCTAACAAGCCATCATGGATAATGCATAATAATACATCTGTTTTAACATATCAAGAATGTAAGATCTTGAACAGTAAACTCAGTTTTAAATTTGTTATCCAGTAAATCTTATTTTTAAAATTTAGAATAACTAATGTCCTGTAACTTGCTCTTGAAAAAAAAAAAAAAAAAAAAAAATTATGGCATTGTTTATGCTTTAGAAATACAGAAAATATTCTGAATGTATAGAAATATCAAAAGTTAGCTAGTATTAATTATCCAATAACAATTACTCCTTTCATGTAAAATTAGTGACCTAGAACCAACTTCCTTCACATTTGTAGCAACTATACCTTTTTCATGATTTTTTACTTTTAATCTTTATAATTCATTTGTAGAAGCTCTTTGAAGCTTTATGGGAAGATGTCAGGTACTGATATCTGAAAGATAATGTCACTTCTGTAATATGATGTATGCTCCAAAAGTAATGCCTCCTATTTTATCATGTTGGCCCATAGTGTATGGCAGTAGAGGCTGAACTTTCCCACCAATATCCTGTTCCATTCTGTTGCCACGTGACAGATGGCAGCAAAGGCGCAATCTGACACAATGCTGTCTGGAAGTGCTTATGAAACAAAGGCTGGTCACTGAAATCCTCCAGAACTTAGCATAGTACACTATCAGTGGAAATAATAATAGCATTTTTGTTACAATTTGAATTGCACATCTTAGTACAGCAGCTTAAATTTTTAAAAGATCTTCAATAATGTTAAGTGAGGGAAAAATTTCTTTAAAATTGAAATTAAAATGTAAAAACTAAGTGGGAGGATTGAAGCAACAATTTAGCATTTCAATAACTATATTCTAATTTTCATCTAAAAAATATATGATTAAGAACATTTATAATTCTTAGCAATACTTTAGAAAGGAAATCATTGAGTTCCAAAGCCTATTTCTACTTTATTAAAGTGTATTTTGTAGTAAATTATGGAGTGCAGTAATGAGCTTTTCTTAATTATCCTCATTTTGACATTGCACATGTCATTGAAAAAATTCATTATGAAGCACTAATTAATCTTCCAAGTAGAGAGAAGGCATATTGCTTTCTACAAGGGCTTCACATTTCCAACATAAATCTTACTGGAACTTTCTTATGAAATATTAAATAACTTTTTCTTTTCTATCTTTTACTTACACACATCTGTCAGTTTTTCTTCTACCTCAGCTAGTTAGAGAATCATAGAATTACAGAATGGCCTGGGTTGGAAAGGAACACAATGATCATCCAGTTTAAACCTCCCTGCTATGTGCAGAATCACCAGCCACCAGACCAGGCTGCCCAGAGCCACATCCAGCCTGGCCTTGAATGCCTCTGGGGATGGGGAATCCACAACCTCCTTGGGCAACCTGTTCTAGTGCGTCACCACACTCCTGCTAATATCTAACCTAAATCTCTCCTGTCTCAGTTTAAAACCATTCCCCCTTTTCCTATCACTATCTAGCCTCGTAAACAGGAATGCTCCATCTTATTTCATTCAGCAGTGGAAGGAGTTCTACAGAGTATTCTAATAAGCCCTAAATTCCTACAGCATTTGGAGAGATCATATAGAGATGTTATTCATCTGCGTAAAATATGTAAAGATGTAAGTAATTTGTAACACTAGATCAAGTGAGATAAGTCTTACTAAAGACACAGAATTAATCACAGTGTCTGTGCTATTTTCTTGATGTTTAAGAATTGAGAAATTGTAAAATAAAAAAAAACTAGTTCTAGTCTCAGCATGCTATTAATGAAGATTTTTTTGTGTGAAATAGAAGTAAGGGATAAAAATAGATATGTCCTATTTTTAAATACACAAAGAATTTTAATGTATCTGCAGAGAAATTCATTAGAACTGTTTTCCAGTGCTCTGAACAACATCGTCATAACTCATTTTGAAAGAAGTTTGTCTAGCATTTGGCTTAATTAATCAAAGAGCAACAAACAAAGCATTACCACTGAAAGTAGAACAGATGAGTTTATTTCTGGTTGGGAGTCTTGAAACTTAGTGTTCTCACTAAATTATATCCCTCAACACAAAATCCAAACATTCCTTGAATACCTCTAGAGTCGGTGTCCACCACTTCCCTGGGCAGCCCATTCCAGTGCCTGACCACTCTTTCAGAGAAATAGCATTTCCTAACACCCAGCCTAAATCTCCCCTGGCACAGCTTGAAGCCATTCCCTCTCATCCGATCACTAGTTACATGAGAGAAGAGGCCGACCCCCAGCTCACTACAACCCCCTTTCAGGTAGTTATAGAGAGCAATGAGGTCTCCCCTGAGCCTCCTCTTCTCCAGACTGAACAATCCCAGCTCCTTCAGCCTCTCCTCATAAGCCCTGTGCTCCAGACCCCTCACCAGCTTTGTCACCCTTCTGTGAACCCACTCCAGGGCCTCAATGTCTTTCTTGCAGTGAGGGGCTCAAAATTGGACACAGTACTGCAGGTGCAGCCTCACCAGAGCTGAGTATAGAGGGATGATTACTTCCCTGCTCCTGCTGCCCACACTATTTCTAATGCAGGCCACGATGCCATTGGCCCTCTTGACCACCTGGGCACACTGTCGGCTCATGTTCAGCTGAGCATCAACCAACACTCCAAGGTCTCTTTCCTTTCACAGTTATCCAGCCACTCATCCCCAAGTCTGTAACACTGCATGGGGTTGTTGTGGCCAAAGTACAGAACCCAGCACTTGGCCTTGTTGAACCTCATCCCATTCACCTCAGCCCAGCAATGCAGCTTATCTAGATCCCCCTGAAGGGCCTCTCTACCCTCAGGCAGATTGACATTACCTCCCAACTTGGTGTCATCTGCAAACTTACTGAGGGTGCACTCAATACCCTCATCCAGGTCATCAATAAAGACATTGAAGAAGACTGGCCCCAGCACTGACTCCTAGGGAACACCACTCATCTACTACTCTCTGGATAGTCAGTTCCTTATCCAGCCAAGAGCGTAACTGTCCAAGCCATGGGCTGCCAGCTTCTGCAGGAGAATACTGTGGGAGACCATGTCAAAGGCTTTGCTGAAGTCTAGGTAGACTACATCAACAGCCTTTCCCTCATTCACTAGATGGGTCACTAGATCACAGAAGGAAATCAGGTTGCTCAAGCAGGACCGGACCTTTGTGAACCAATGCTGGCTAGGCCTGGTCCCCCGGTTGTCCCGCACATGTTGCATGATCTCCCTCAAGACTCTGCTCCATAACCTTCCTGGCACCGAGGTCAGACTAACAGGCCTGTAGTTCCCCGGATCATTACAAACCTTCTTGTAGATGGGAGTCACATTGGCAAGCCTCCAGTCTTCTGGGACCTCACCAGTCAACAAGGAGCGCTGATAGATAATGGCAAGCAGCTCAGCTATCACCTCCACCAGTTCTCTCAGCACTCTTGGGTGAATCTCCTCTGGCCCCAAGGACTTATGACAGTCCAACTGGAGTAGTAGGTCTCTGACTGTGTCCTCCTGAATTGTGGGTGGTTCAGTCTGCACCCCAGCCAAGTCTACCAGGTCAGAGAGTGGAGTACCCTGAGGATAACTGGTCTGATCTTTAAAGACAGATGTAAAGAAGGCATTCAGAACATCTTCCTTTTCCTTATCCTCAGTGGTCATATTCCCAGCCTCATCCAGTTAAGAATGGAGATTCTTTTTAGTCCTCCTCTTACCATTAAAGTATTTGTAAAAGAGTTGCTTGTTCCTTTTTACCCCATCAGCCAGGTTGAGTTCAAGCTGGGCTTTTGCCTTTCTGATTTTCTCTCTACACATCTTAACAAGTTCTCTGTACTTTTTCTGAATTGTCCATCCCTTCTTCCACAGGAGCTAGATTCTCTTTTTCTCCCAGAGCCTCAAGAATATCTCCCTATTCATCCATGCCAATCTTTTTCCCCACCGGCTCATTTTAAAGCTCAGGGGGACAGCCAGCTCCTATGCCTTCAAGAATTCTTTCTTGAAGAGTGACCAGCCATCTTGGACCCCTTTACTCTCTAAGACTGTTACCCAGTTCTCCCTCTGGAAGTCTAAGGTAGCAGTTTTGCTGTTCCCCCTCCTGGCTCCACCAAGAATTGAGAACTCTACCAGTTTATGGTCACTCTGTCCAAGACAGCCCCCAACCTCCACATCTCCCACCAGACCTTCTCTGTTTGTGAACAGCAGGTCTAGAGGGGCAGCTCCTCTTATCGACTCTCTCACCAGCTGCATCAGAAAGTTATCCTCCATACACTCCAGAAACCTCCTAGACTGCTTCTCCTGCTCTATGTTGTATTCCCAGCATATGTCGGGGAAGTTGAAGTCCCCCATGAGAACAAGGGCTGGCGATCATGCAGCTTCCACCAGCTGCTCATAGGACTCCTCATCTGTCTCATCATCCTGGTTCAGCGTTTGTAACAGACGCCCGCCGGGAAGTCTGCCTTGTCAGCCCTTTCCCTGATCTTTACCAATAGGGATTCAACCTATCATCCCCAGCCACAAGCTCAATAACATCAAAGCACTCTCTAATATAGAGAACCACGGCGACACCCTTCCTTCTTTGCCTGTTCTTCCTGAAGAGTTTGTAGCCAGCCATAGCAGCAGTCCAGTGAGACTTTTAGGTGAGACATGACCACAGCTGGCAGCAATACTAGTAACTTGTTCTCCTCCATCCTATTTTTAAATTGCAAGTAGCTACAAAGCTAACTTAGCATTTATTATGAATTCTGAGAATCACACACTTAGAGATATTAATACTCAAGGCCATACACTAGCTCTGATGAACAAGCCCCTATGTTCTTAATGTAATAATACAGCAAGATTGAAAGTCAAATTTAAATTAGCAACATATTATTATGCCAGTAGGCAAGGATTTCTGTTAATTAGTTCACAATTAGTTCCTCTTATTTCTAATTTCAGAGTATTAGATATTGATGGAATTAATAGATTAGAAGCTGAATCTTAATGGTGTCAAACAGGCCAAAATGCAAATAGGGATGATTTTAATGGGTTTTATTGATTTATGTGCATGTGCTGTTTAATCAGTTTTGTGCTTGACTTACATAATTGTTTGGTTTATATATTAGTTCATAAAGAAAATGCAAGCTCTAGTGATCTCTTCATTGTATTGTGAAATAATGTTTTGTTCAGAAATACTTTTCCATCACACAACTTTTAGAATTGCAAGTAGAGCAGTTATGATTTTGTACTACTTAGAGATGATGGCATAACTATTTTCAAGATGTCTTCATGAGCATTTTAGGAAACATTAAAACTTAAATAAATATTGGATCAAGTAATCAGCAATGAACTTCTATGACACACTAATTAATTTCAATCTGTATGTCCTGCAACTGCAAAATGCATTAGTAATATTAGTCTTCTACCTCTGTAATTATAAAGAACCTCCAGAAGGTGATAATGTCCTCCAGTGTGATACAGAAATGAGAGTATCCTTGTAACCAGCATGTACATACAACTACTCTTTTACTGACTTTCAGGTACCTCCAATGCTTCTTAATAACAAAGGGGGGAAAAAAAAAAAGGGGGGGGGGGGGGGGGGGGGGAAAGAAAGCCAAACAACTGGTAAATGGATATTGGTCCTTTAAGAGAATTTACATCATACCTTGGATGAGCCAAGTAGCCTCTTGAAAATTGCTCTCCTTTTTGTGGGTGACATATGGAGTGAAGTCCTACAATGCCAGGTACACAGGCATGCCAGGTACACAATGTTCTTTTCTTGAAGGATTAAATCAAATCCATCTATCATACAAATGTATTAGTGCAGATTTGCCTAAGATCATTCATCCATCTGATAGATTTGTACCAATCATCTATCAAATCTAATTTCTGTTGCCTTCTCCTGAACGTTTAAAAGCTTTGACCAAATTCCCTTCCCCACCCCACCCTCTCACTCGGGAGATTCAGCAAGTAAACCCAATAGCAGTGCATTCACAACAGCAAGAGGATTTTTCTCTATTAATTTTGTTAGATCCTACATTCCAAGCAGTTAAAATGAAATTTATGACACCCTACTGTCTTAGATGGAAAGTATCTTGCAGTGAATTTGCTTTAATGAAACTAAAACTGTAGAGTATGAATGGAGAGTAAAAGTCCTTTGGTACTTTCCTGAATTCTTAATAGATTCAAGAACAAAATCAAAATAGTGAAACTGTAGATTTTTCAAAACACCAAGGAAGATTTAGAATACTACATTCACAAGTATTCATCCAACTTCAAAACTCTAATTATCTGATATTCATGGATATTCAGAGGTTTATTTTCCAGAAGTTGTTTTACAAGTATCTTGCAAAAACTCTACTTTTATAGCATACCAAATAAAATCAAATCTATCTTTGAAATAGAAGACCTATTTGGAAGTAATCCTGAGTTCTACACTATTTATGTTTCTTAATTTTCAAATTAAGCCAAAAAACAATTTGTTTAATTTTGTGATTTAATATTAAAAAGCATTACTTTATCTATTAAAAAAAAAAAAAAAAAAAAAAAAAGGGACGTAGATATGCTAAAATATGTTTTCAGAGAATGAATATCCTGAGTTGGAAAGGACCCATAAGGATCATCGAGTCCAACTCCTGACTTCACACAGAACCACCTAAAAATCAGACCATGTGTCTGAGCACAATGTCCACATGCTTCTTGAACTCCAGCAAGTTCAGTGCCATGACCACTGCCCTGGGCAGCCTGTTCTATTACCACCTGGTGCTGGTGCAGAACCTTTCCCTAACCCACACCTGTCCCTCCTCTGATGCTTCTCCTTGTTCCCCTGGGTCCTGTCACTGTCATCAGAGAGCAGAAATCAGTGCTTGCTCCTCCACTCCCCTTCACAAGGAAGCCGTAGGCCACAATGAAGCCTTTTCTCAGCCTCCTCTTCTCTGGACTGAGCAAACAAAGGTATCTCAGCTGCTCCTCGTAAGTCTTCCATTCTGGACACTTCACCAATTTTGCAGACCTCTTTTGGACACTCTTTGATAATTTTGTGCTCTTTTTTTACTGTGGCATTCAAAACTGTAAACAGTGCTTGAGGTGAGGCCACATCAGTGCAGTGTAGAGTGGGGCAACCTCTCCTCTCAACCAGCTGGCAGTGCTGTGCCCTGGATATGATTAGACTGCTGGGACATACTGCTGACTCATCTTCAATTTGCTATCAACTAAGACACCCAGATCCCTTTCAGCAGGGCTACTCTCAAGCATCTTGTCCCCCACTCCATATATATAAGCAGGATTGTGCCTTCCCAGGTGGAGAATCAGGCACTTGCTCTTGTTGCACGTGATGCAATTGGTGACTGCCCAGCTCTCTAATTTGCCTCGATCTCTCTGCAAGGCCTCTCCATCCTTGATGGAGTCAACTTCTCCTCCCAGTTTAGTACTGTAAGCAAACTTGCTCAAAACATCTTCTAGCCCTACATCCATAGAATCATGGAATGGCTTAGGTTGAAGGAGCATTTAAGTATCATCTCATTCCAATGCTCCTGACATTGAAGTCATTTATGAAAATGTAAATGTTTCATAAAACTCATCTATAAAACTCATATATATATTTGTTTTGTATATAATCCTTTTAAATAACAGTTTTGGAAATAAACAGGGATTTTTTTCTAGCTACTCTTTATCTGTTTAAGAAATCTTAAATGTTTTGTCCTCTGTTTATATTAAAAAAAAAACAAAAATAATACTCCATAGAGATTGTTAGCATCCATGTTAAAAGCCCAATTGGTGCCTATCATGCAACTGATTATTTCTTCAAGCTGTGTCACTACTCTACAAGGTAACCATAATTAGATTTCATATGTAAGATATTATAACTTTGTGTGAAAACTATTCCAGCCACTTACAGCTTGTCCATTGTGAAAACATCAGTCTTTCCAAATAAAAGGAACTTAGCAAATATAAGAGAAATCTGCACAACAAAACTTTCCTTTTTTTTATTATCAATACCTAGAAGCTAGAACACATGTCTAACAAGCTGGCTTTAAGTATCACACAGTTTAAATTAATTCATAGCAGACAATAGTTATGTGGTTCCTTTCTCAAAAGCCTTATTGATCTTTCTCAGTAGTGTTCTAACAGTGCTGTCCAAAACAACATGTATTTTTTTACATATCTCCCTTTTGCATAAATCTCTCTCTCATCTTTATAAAATGAGATATCCAGAAACAGCTAATAGAAATTAGACAGTTCTTAGTTATGAAATATGAATATGTTATAGAACCATAGAATGTTTTGTGTTGGAAGGATCTTTAAGATCATCTTGTTCCAATCCCCCTGGTCTAGGTAGGGACACTTCTACACCAGAATGCTCACAGCCCCATCCAATCTGGCCTTGAATGCTTCCAGAGGGGAGGCATCCATAACCTAACAGGGGAGCCTGTTCCAGTGTCTCACCATGCTCACAGCAAAGAATTTCTTCCTAACATCTAGCCTAAATATACTCTCTTCCAGTTAAAAGCCATTTCCCCTTATCCTATTGCTACATGTTTTTATAAAATGTCCCTCCCCAACTTTCCTGTAGGCCCTCTTCAGGTACTGGAAGGTCCCTGATGAGCCTTCTGTTCTCTAGGCTGAAAAGCCCCAGTCCTCGTAGAGTGGATGCTCCAGCCCTCTGACCATCTTCATGGCTCTCCTCCGGATCTGCTCCAACAGCTCAATGTCCTTCTTATGTTAGGGGCTCCAGAACTGAACACAGTATTCCAGGTGGGGTCTCACAAGAGCAGAGTAGAGACGGAATCACCTCCCCAAATTGCTGGTCAGACTTCTCTTGATGCAACCCAGGATACAGTTGGCCTTCTGGGCTGCAAGTGCACATTGCTGGCTCATGTTGAGTCTTTCATCAACCGACATCCCCAAATCCTTCTATGCTGCGCTGCTCTCAAACCATTCTCCACCAAACCTGTACCTGTGCTTGGGATAGCTCTGAGACAGGCATAGGACCTTCCACTTGGCCTTATTGAACTTCATGAGGTTGGCATGGGCCCACCTCTTGAGCCTGTCCAGGTCAGTCTGCATGGCATCCCTTCCTTCTAGCATGTCTTGTAGTGTGTCAACTTCCTTATGTTTTGGAAGCATTAGAACCCTGAGAGCACTCTTCTAATTTTTTCTGCCTCCTCTAATAAGAGAATTTTGTAATACTTGCATAATCATGGCCTTTTCTACTTGCAAGCACTTAGCAATACCTATTTAGTGCCTTTTTACTTCTACTTTATTCCATTGTCAAAGCTGAGATAAAGAGTATTTTCCTTAGCTGTCATTTATTTTCCAGTCAAAACAATGGGAGTGTTTAACTTGTTTCATGTGAAATAAAAAGTCAAAACAGAATTAATCCAGCATTTTCCTGACAGATAGAAATTAGATAACGTTTAACAAAAAATATATATATAATCAGTGTTAAAATGTTAGATAGACACAAGCTATGATATATTTTTCCTTTATGCTCCTGGCATTATTTTTTTGTATGTTTGCTTGTTGATTTTTTCCCAGATATTGTAACCACTTTGCTTTATTTAACAATACAGACTATACTTACTGTGTTTTAGGAGAAAGGACAATAACATCATCACCAATTACTGCATACCAAAGTTTTACAGAACTGTCTAGGTGCATCAGGCCTGCAACTTGGTATTTTTTGATGCCTTAGCTTCTCCTACTATCACTTTACAGTTATTGAGAATAATCAGAGAAAGTGAAAGCATGGAATGTTAGCAGATGTGTAGTTTCTAATTTCTGTTTCACTTTTTTTTTTTTTTTCCTAGATTTACCTTTTTGTATTGTTAGTTGTTTTTTGTTATTTTTTTTTTTCCAGCTCTTTTCATATCATCCTTCTCTGTGTGAATTATCAAAGTGAAAAACATAAAAGTGTGACAAAGGCAGACTAAGCAAATCAACTTAATGTATTCTACTTATAAGAGTTAAGCCCATTAAGCAAATTTTAGGCATTCAATGAAGAACTTAAAAACAGGAGCACTGTATTCCTTGACACCTTGTACTACCAAAAAAGAAAATAAAACACCTCAAGAAGGTTCTTCAGCTCAAATTACGCACTCAGATTAGACACCCAAATTATCCTGTGGGGATCTGTCTCTCTTTACCCACTTCCAAGGGTGTGCATAGACTTTGGGGACATATAAAAGAAGTATAATCTAGAAATATAAATTGGGATGCTATCATGTCAGACATTAATCCAGAGGTTGAGTAATTCTAATCCTCCTGAAGATCCTTAGAGATCTTCAAAAGCCATCTGGACATGCTCCTGGGAGATCTGCTTGAACAGGGCAGGGCATTTGGAAAAGATGATTTCGAGAGCTCTTTTCCAACTTCAGGCATTCATTGAATTAGTCAATCAGTATTGGAGCAGGTTAAGTCAGTCAGGGGCTACCAAAAGTCAGTGTAGATACCAGCAGGTTTACCAAGAAGCAGCAATCTACGGAAAAGTTGTTTTCCATGACAGGAGGATTCATGTGATAGATCTATTTTCTTATGGTTTACTTTTCTTTGTGCCTCATGACTTTTTCTGTAGGTTGTAATTTATGATCTGGGCCTTTCTCTGCTCTCAGAGAATTCAGCAGATGGTGAACATTAAGTTCAGTAGTAAGAAGGTGTTGCCTGTGTCAGGTAAAGTGAGAAAACTTTTTTAATTTTGGTTTGTTAATTTTAACCAATGTGATATATAAGCTATAACAATTTATTTTACCATTTCTTTATCTTCCTCTCACTCCTCTCTCCCATCATCTTTTTTTTCCGTACTTTTCCTTACTATCATCTCATTATTCATCACAGTGTGCTCCCTCACAGTGCTGTATTAGCCACTACTCTAGTCTACCTTTTTGATTTGTTGACTTCAATGCTTGCAAAACACTTTCTCCTGAGATTAAATTAGAATACTTAAAATCTTCATAACTTCTGTAACAGGCTATGACCTTGCTTGAGAAAGCAAAACAAACAAATAAAAAAATCCAACACACAAAAAAAAGAAAAAAAAAAACACACAGAAAAAGCTTGTATGCACTTAGAATTACTGTTATGTGCAGTGCATTAGCTGAAGTTTGCAACTGTTCGTTATTGTGAAACAAAAAAATTCTTTCGAGATTTGTTGGCACTAAATGCAACAGCAGAAATGTCATCAGCAGCATGTTCCTTACATTCTGAGTGAAACCCAGAGGAACTATGGCTGCTTTCTTTCCTCGTGTACATTTATTTTCTACTTGTTCAGCAGAGCTCAGAAAGAAAGTAAAAAAAAACGAAACAATTTACAGAAGTATCTACATTGTTCTCAGACTTTACCTGAAGAGTCTATAAAGATGCATATTGATGCTTTGGGCCTTTTTTTATCAAAGAGAACAGGAAAGTAAATAAGTTCTATATCCATAGGATGAAAATATAAAATGCTGAATACAAATGTTTTCTATTTATGCATTTTTTTCTGCATCCAATTTTATAAGATTAAAAAAAAAAAAAAGTGCATTTTCATCTCCATCTTTTTCATCAGTTATTTTAGATATATTTTTTTTGTGTGTGTATTTGCTTGCTTATGATTTAGTCTAGTTTTGTGGGATATTTTATGTGCGTTTCCTTGGTTTTTCTAAGGTTCACATGATAAATATGTTTCAAATTGTCCTGGTTTAATCTTCTCAGTAACTTATAAGGTGCTGTGTAGGCTTAGGATGAGAACAATCTTGATTACACATCAGTGTGTTAATGGCTGCAGAGCAGTTCTTGCATACAGTCACGGACTTCTAGTTTCTCACACTGCCCTGACAACAAGGAGCTGGGGATTAACAAGGAGCTGTGAAGGAACAGGCTACCACTGCATAGGAACTCATTAAGGATCAGTTGGCTTTTTTTTATTGTTATTATTCTTTTTATTTTTTTCTCTCTTACTAAAGTTTATCTCATTTTTTTTCACTTCTACTCTTTTTGACTCTCCCATCCCACTGTGGAGTAGTGAGTGAACAACTGTGTGGTGTTAAGCTGCCTACAGGCTAAAACACTACACAAATACATGGGCATAAGAACTGTCTCCCTTTTAATGTACTCATCACTTCAGCAAGACACCTTTCACAACATAAATGGTGTCACAAAATTGTCATGAGCAGTTAAGATTTATTTGACTGCTCTAGTGTGACAATGTTTTATATCTTTTGTAATAACATGATTACACATCAAAAAGATATGAATGTATCAACATTTAGACATTTTTATACAGTGTCATAACACCTTGACATACTAATCTCTCACTGTAGAAGACATAAAAATAACTTGGCTTTAGAGTAATACATTATTCCAAGCTATAAGTGCCGTTTGTATTTTGAATTCAGCCATTGTCTATTTCTTGGTATTTCCCAATTGCCTTTAAAAAAAGAGAAAGGAAAAAACAGTTTAAAAGCTTTCTCTGACAGTGCTTACACAAAAAGAAACATATATTCTGGACTATGGTGAGATGATGGACTAGAATACTCTCAAAAGACTGTAAAAGTTCTGCTAAAATGAATGCACTCGATACTGTAAATCATTTTTTTCTCAGGGACCTATATAAATAAATAATAAGTTTGCTTTGAGTACTGTAGTGTTTTTATTTTTTTTAAAGTAAACTAAAAAGTACATAAAGCACTATAATAGCCTTTACATCAGAACTGTAGTGATTCAAAGCAAATATTCAAAAGATTCCCATATTTTAACACAATAGGAGAGGATTTTCTGATGTTTTTTCATACAGACCCTGGCATTTTCTAGCTTTATTGCTGCCAGAATTTCCAGGATATGAGAAGACATAATTGTTTACATCTCAGTGTAAACCCATTTGACACTATCACAGGGTACACAGAAGTTTCTGTTACAAATGCTGGTCAACTGCAGCTGACAACAAATGAAAAAAGTCTTTGTCAGTTCCTTGCATAATTTTTTATGAAAATAGAGAACAAAATTCATGCCTCTTCTAACCACGTTTGCTCTTCCATTTTTCATCATCTTTTACTGAAACAAGTTTTCCTCAATGGGGGATTGTGATGGATTGTTTTTACCACACATACCTGTATACATAGTGCTGTGTGCACCTGGAAAACCTCAAGCTCAAAAAAGACCTGGTTTTAATGCATCTTCCATATATGCTGTATATTTTTCTATGATTTTATTATTTGCACACAGACACTGTTAGGACAGTCAGCAATACTAAATGTTCCAAATTTTTTATAATCATTTTGCCATAAGAAATGTTTTAATATTACAGCTTATGTTTTTCTCTGGTTGGTTTATTTCTTAAATTTTTTAAAAAACTCACCAGCAAAAATGTAGAGATATAAGAAAACAACAGAATTAGAGAACTATTTAATTTGAAAGGAATCTCCTACTCAAAACAGGAGTAATAACATCAAGTGGACCAACTGTAGAAGCTCAAATGTTTCTGCTTGTGTAGTCCTGGAGAGATGTGCCATACTGAGGAGATAGAAATGTATGCCTCAGCGTAGTTCTCTCAGGTAGCTAATTAATGCTATTGCCATCATTCTACCCATAGCAAAATGGCAGCACAGATGTGGTTCCCTCGTAGAAAAAAACTTTGAGCAACCTGGTCTAGAGAGAGGTATCCCTGCCTCCAACAAGGGGGGTGGAACTAAATGATCTTACAGATCTCTTTCAACTCAAACCATTCTATGATTCCATGACACTAAGTTGCTTAGTCAAGGCCATATCCGTTCAAGCCTAGAATTCTTCTGAAAAAGGAAAATACCACAACCTCCCTGGGAAACATCCTTGTGGTATTTTTTGTCTTTGTACTTAATACAAATTTTCTTATGTTTTAGCTTGTGTCTGATAGCTTTCTTCCCATTACTGTGGATCTCAGAATAGTTTGATTTTGTCTCCTCTGATCAGCTAGTTGAGGATAGCAATAACATTTCCCTTTCAGCTTTTTCTCTAAAGGCTCCTGGATGTCTAAGATGGAGACTTCTCATAGGAGAGATGCTCTGAGTTCTTAATCATCCCTGTGCCACTTGCCGGACTTGCTCCAGTATGTCTCCGCTCTCTTGTACTGGGGAACCTGACACCCCGAGCTCTCCAGCTGTGCCTCACGTGGGCTGAACAGAAGGGAAGGATCACTGCTCATGGCCTGCTGACAATGACTTGCTTGATGCAGATCAGAAGGCTGCTGCTCTTTCATGCCTCAGAAATACATTCAGGACCAGGTTAACCTGGTCATCCACCAGAATTAATTGCAAAGGGAATTCCCTGTATTTTTCTGTAAAGTTGCTTTCCATCTGGTCCAGCCTATCCTGTTCTGGTCCTTGTGATTATTTCCAACTACACCGTATGACATAAAAAAATTTAGAAGCTTCTGTGTGTCGAAGACAGATGTGAAAGCACAGGTAGATATCATGTTTCTTGCACAACTAGATTCAATTTGTTTTGTGATCTATAAATATTGTTTAGTAAGCATTGCATATTTCATTTTATAGTCTTACAATGAGGAAGAGTTTTGGGTGGTCAGAGCGCTATTTTTATACTTGCTTATAAATCCTTTTTTTCTCTGAAAGTCATCTGAGGTGATTGTCCTAAAGTACTTTGAGATGAGACTTAACTTTTCAGGTCATTCTGAAGGTTTTGGACCTACTCAGGAAAAAAAAAAATCTCCTATTTTATTTTCAAGTGTTGTGCATAGCAGATCATGTTATTGCTTTCTCATCAATCTATTTTTATAGTGATCATCACTTCTTCATTGCCTCAAACTATTTTTCTGTTCTGATGCTTTGGTTACCATTTCAAAATACTCCTGTTAAATGTTTCCAATGAGTCTCTCAATTCAAATTTGCAAAAGGGGCATTGTTACATTATTAATTTCTCTGGCATAGCATCTTGTTATTCACTTACAACAGTAATGTTTGTTCATCAAACTTCACAATGAATTTGTGATAAGATTAGCCAGCAGATGTAAGGGGGTGTTCGTCTACATTTTGATTTTGTATGCTTCTTAACTAGGATCCTTTCAGACCTAGGTTTTGCACAGGGCCAATCATAATGTAACTGCCTCTTAAGAATTATGATAGCATACAAAATATACTCATTTCTACTTCCTTAATAAACCAAGGTCTATTGAAAATAATAGCTTTTCACAATTTGTTACCAATGCACATGCATGTCTTAGTCAAGGAGTCTCTAGCTTTAAATTAGTCTAGTGTTAAATTAGCACTTGTTCACAGAATAAGATTGCTGTGCATTTCATTATAGAGTGGACTTTTAGTAGCTGCATAAAACCAAAATATTAGTGCTGCCAAACTAGCAGATGTATGTGTGTGAGCACTTTTCAACCCTTCTATATCCTGTGTTGGTGTAAATATGTTGTGCTTTCTCAAGATATAAGGTTTGTGTATTGTCTGTTGATTAATGGCTTTATTCACAGCTTTCGTTAAGCTGGTTTTAGGTGCACATAGAACTATGTGTGCAATACATACAATACAATACATACAGTACATGAGTGCAATAATTAAGGAAAAAAAAAAGAAAAATAGGTAAAGATCATTTGTGAGAAAGGATACAGTAAAGAGATTATTTCAAAGTTCCATTTTGGCATAAGCTAACCTAGTGGAGCTGGTTATATTGTTATATTTACTTGCATTTTAGAATACCCCAATATTATTTTACATTTTCAGAGCAGGACAATTGACATACTGAAAATCTGTTTTGTTCTTTCCTAACGTATGCTACTTTGTTTTTTTTTCTGACAAGGTTTTCATTGATTTTGTGTATGCAGTTCCTTTCACATCTAGCTAATCCCTGTTGTAGGTTGAGCTTGATAGGCATCTAAGTACCATCCAACTGCTCGCTCTCTTCCTCTTTCCAGCTTCAGTGCAACAGAGAAAGAAGAAAGGAAGAATAAAAGAAAAAAAAAAGAAAAAAAAAAATTGTGGGTGAAGATATAAACTTCACAATAAGTGAATGACAAGTGAAAAAAAGACAGAAAGAAAGCAAAACAAAATAAGTGATAGTGATGCAAAGGTGATCACTTACTACCTCCCATGGCAGACAAATGCCTAGCCAGTTCCTAAGCAAAAAATATCTCACTTCTCTAACCATCCCCCCCTCTATTTTTGCTGCTGAAGACATTATATGGTCTGAAATATTTCTTTTTTTAGTTCAAGTAATCTTCCTGGTTGTATCCCTTTCCAATCTTTTGTGCACCCTGCAGTCTATACACTGGGAAGGGCAGAGTACTAGCAGAGAGAGCCTTGACACTGTGCAAACACTGTTCAACAGTAGCTGAAACATTAGTGTGTTATCAGTGTTGTTTTGCTTTTAAATCTAAACAAACAAGCAAACAAACAAAAAAAAAAAAAAAAAAAAAAAAAAAAAAGAAAAAAGAAAAAGAAAGCCAACACCATACAAGCTGCTGTGAAGAAAATTAACTCTATTCCACCTAAACACTGCAATCTCCATCCTTCATTCCTTCATTCTGTACCATCTACACTATGCTCAGTGGCAAATCCACACTAGACTTCATACCTATGCTATCTAACGCACACTGATTAACCACCACCACCCACTTCCTGTCTTATGAGATATATGCATATGTTACTTTCTTTCCACTTCTGTCCAACGTCTGTAACATATCTGTAAGATGTCCACGACTTGCGTTCTGTCTGTTGTAACAGTTGCTTAGGATAAGGAGAGGCATACGCCATTGAATTACTGGATGTCAAAGCCATTTCAGGTTTGGCCACTGTTTCACGGGCCTGGCTTCTACATTTATTTAGGTGATTCTTGTTCTAATGATTCCTTAAATGTACAATTTGAATTAGGAATTATTTTCCCCCTTGAGGTGCACATTGGATTTTCCCATCCTCCCTTGTTACCCTATGTTCTGAAGTGAAAGCAATCCCTCGAGCAGATTTGCTTTTCCTGAGGAAGGATCAACTCATGCTGCCTTTCCCAGGCAATTTCATACAAACACTATCCAAACCTTATCTCCTTATACAGAACACTACTACTGTCTTGGTTTCATCTGGGACAGAGTTATTTTTCCTCATAATGTCTGGCATGATGCTACATTTTGGCCTTAGGAGAAAAACTATGTTGATACCACATTGATATTTTAGTTGTTGCTGAGTAGTGCTGTACAGAGCAAATGATGTTTCAGCTTCTCATACAGTCCTGCCAGTGAGGGAGTTGGAAGTGCACAGGAAGCTGAAGGGGGAAAGAGCCAGAACAGCTGACTCAAATTGGCCAGAAGAGTATTTCAAATGTTATGATATCATGTGAAAGCTATGAAACCAGGGGAGTTTGCCACAGAGGTAGCTCTTGCTTGGGGACTGGCTGGGCATTGGTTGGCAGATGGTGAGCAATCACATTGTGGATAACTTGTTTTGTAAATATATATAAAATTATTATTACTATTATTTCTCTCTTTCTTTTCTCTCTTAGTGAATAATTTTTATCTCAAAATTCAAGTTCAACTTGTAATTTTTCTTTGTCTTGATTCCCTCCCTCATCTCTCTGGGATGATGCAAATATGTAGAATTATCTTCTTATTCATATTGCAGAGAACAAATAACACAAACAAGGACTAAAACACCTTAGTTGAAAAGTGTATCCCTATTACTAAAAATGAATAGATGTGAAATAGAATAAGCGTGCATTTTTATGATGATTTACTTGTCTGCATTTTGATATTTTTTTGTAAAATAGTGTACCATACCTATTTTTGCATGAGACTGCCTTTATGTACTTGTAATGGAAGTAATTCACCTGTGGATGGCTGAGTTCAGAACAGATTGCCCAGAGAAACTGTAGAATCCCTTTCCTTTGAAATATTCAAAAGCTTCAGGTAACTCCACTGCAGTTTGGACCACACAACCTCCAGAAGTCCCTTCTAAATTCAAAATCTGTATTCATGTTACTTGCCAGCCAAGTGGCTTATGCTGAATTTACATTCCAGTGCTTGCATGTTCCAGTGCTCATTGCTTTTAGTATGGCTTTTAACAGTCCATTATATGGATTAATTTTACAGGAGGCTGTTGCATTATAAGAAATTTGGTACAGCAAATCAATCCAAGGTTCCTTGGCCCAGGTACTTAAAGAGATATTTTAGAAACAAGTTCTACTCTCTAACTCAGTTATTTCTGGAACGCTATTTCATCCCAGAACCTACTTTTCAAGGCCTACCTGCTGTCCAGTCTGAGGAGAGTAATAAGCAGAGCTCAAGGAATACAGAATTTGTCACTTCACTGTTGCAGTTGTTGGATAGGAGATATTATTTGAACAAGTTCAAGAGAAGCAGGTGTCTTGGGTCATTAAAAACAAAGGCAGTTTTGGTGAAAATATTCATAGTGGAAATCCTCATTTAGGACTATAAATTGCTCTTGTTCAGGAGGTTACTGTAGTTTAATGAAATATTTCTATATGTCTGCTGTCTTTAAAATTTAACCAAATGAAGAGAAAATGTCAAGCATTAGTTGGAAAGTTACTTACAAAATTGTTAATTATGATGGCTAGTATTATCTTTTATTGACTTCACTGGTTATTTTAAGAGGTTATTACCATGTACAAGTTCTGTCAATGTACCTCCTTTTTTTAGGCTATTACAATCTATTTTTTTTAACTTTTTTCTTCATTATTTCAATTTATGACTTGGACCATTGACATAGAAAAGTCCTCATGATAAAGTGAAATTATATTATGATATAAAGTGCCTTTCCTTTGGGGCTTGCTCAATATTTAATGTTTGATGCTACTGTGTTGGACTTGGCACTTTAGTAGTTTCCTGTGTTACTGTACATTTCCTTATCTACAGGAGTACCCTTGAGGTCTTGTAATTTGCAGACAGTAGGGACTTTCTATCAAGCTTTTGACTGGCCTCTTAATTATTTACCATGTCAAGGATTTTCTAATGTTTTTATTGCCCCCTCGTGGGCCATTTGCTAAAAGCAATTTGTTATTTTGGAGATAAATTATCTTTATTTTGACTTATTTGAGTACACAGCAAAAAGAATTGTAAATAGGCTTTTTCACGTCATCAGAGATCCTATTAAATTCTGCTGCCTCATTTTTTCCTATTCTTAAAACATTTATTTTTGGCTTTGCTAATAACAGCAAACCTCTTGACATTTTAATGCTACAGTTGACTTTTAAAAGACTATAAAGATGAGGTGCATTAAACTATTATTATTTGATAGGGGTTTTTTTTAGGATTTATAAGGAAGAATGTCTCTATGAAGGCTAGATCACTACTGGACAAAAGTAACTGTTGGATTGCACTTGACTAATGGATGAGTTTATGCTTTTAGACTAGTTTATCAAATTGGACTTCTACCACAGATGGGAATGTTTTTTGTTTAGTCTCAATACTCATATCTGGGGAAAAAAAACAACTGTGAAAATTCTTCACCCTCATATTGTCTGTAGGTGTCCAGTCCAGTTCCTTGATGAAATGGAACGGTGAGTCATTGCAGTTTTATAACTGAGTATTACTTTCAAAATTTCCCTTTCTTTCCCCTAAAAAATGTAGAGTTAATTCTTTCACTCTTGGTAATACAAATACTTTTATATGAGGGAACATGTTAGGTTGCCTTGGATTAGTAGTTCTAGCCTCTAGACTGTTGTCTTCTCATCTCTGACTTGAAAAAGAACTTGTATTTATTACATTTCTAACATAATTGTGTCAAGTTGATATAGTCAGGTGAGTTGAATCTTCATGATCTGATTTTGAGAACAATGCAAGATTGGTTCCAGAAAGTCTTCATGAATAATTGTGTTTGGCACATGCAGAAATAATTGGTATGCATATATATACATAGTGTTTCTGTTGTTTTCTATTCCCTTCAAAATTAACCACTTAAATATCAACTAGAGACTTGAATATAATTCCATAGTATTTTTCTAGACAGCTTCCTCCAAGAAATAAATAGGGTTGTTAGACTGTAACTTTTTCAGTCATATTTTTCCAGTATGCCTGTGTTTCAATCTAGCTGTTTTTGTTATATATAAATATGCATCTATGTATATATACATGAATTGACTCTTTCTTGGATGAAGAGTATTCTGTAAAATATTTCTCATAAATTATCTGTATACAAGTAGCTCTGTCTGTTATACAAAAGGATTAATTTCATACCTTACTTTGCAGATTCTGGATTTGCCTTGATATTGTCTAGATATAACTATAAATTTGCATTTCATGACGGAGGGTGCTAAATATGCTTAAAAACTAGCATGTATGTAAGAAAAGTAATGAGAATTAATTTAATTCACTGCTGACATGTATCATTTTTTTCACATGGAAAGTATCCTAATTGTATTAGAAAGTATTTCTAATACTCCTCAACTTTTATGAAATTGTCTTACGGAAAGCATAAAATTCTACTTATTAGCCTAGTTTTAACTCAATTAACAAGGTAGTTTACTACTGCTGGTTTAACCATTTGAAAATCAGTTTACTTACAGAAACTCTTAAAATAGTATGAATTCTGGCTATTCAGATTTCTCTTGTTCTTCAGGCACCAATTTGTGTACACATAAATTGACAATAGCCTCCTGCCATATGGCAGTTTAAAGTCCTGTAGCCCAAGTATAAAGACCAGCATGATCAACAGCAACAGTATAGTATTGAGTAATACTACCTCAAACTCCTTTGGAAGAATTTAGGCAGAAAATAAAAATACAGGTCATTTTGCGCTGTTTGTTTCAGGAAATAAATTTAATCTAATGGTAAAATAGATTTATACCTACAATAAAATACTTGAAAGTTTGTACATTTGTCTTTGTTTCTTTAAGAAGTAAAAACTGTCTTTAATTTCATCTTTTCTATGAAAGCATACAAGCCAGCAAAAATATCTCTCTGTGACTTTCATAATCACTCCAGAGGCATGATTTTCTTATATGTTTATATATTCAGTATTTTAATTCTGATCTATGCTTTCATTACTGTGTCTTAAAAATGCCAGGAGGAGTCACACAATACAGAGACCTTAGAACTATGTGGTTCTCACTGTTGTCCTCAGAGTTTTTGGTGGTTGTTTTTTTTTCTTCACATTAGTACAACTGATATAATTGTTTATTATAATTGTTTTCTTTCTGAATTTGTTTTCCCTTCCTTTCCAGCTGTGCAATCCACATTTCTATTGCATTCATTTCTAAATGTCAAGGCATTATTTGAAAGTTATCATTTTGGAAAACACTGGCAGATGATGAAAATATATAGAAAAAGGGGGGAGGGAGGGAAAGACAAGCGATCAAAGATAAATGGGAAGCATTAAATGCGGCTACCATGCCTGAACTGTGAGCTGTAAGGTGGGAGAGAGGAACAAAGAAGAACAGGATGTTGCAACAGGTGTGCTACATTACTAAAAGAAACTGCTGAGGAGAGAGACTGGCTATCACAGTCATGTGGATAACACAGATAAGCATTTTCTAGATTGCTTCTGCAATTTTGGGACCCTGGTTGCTCTCAGTACTGACAGTTTCTGGGAAGGATTTGTGCATATAAGGCACTTTGGAATTGCCAAATTTTATCTCAGAGAAACATACCAAAGATACTAAATACCAAAAAATACCAAAAATGCCAAAAAAAATACAAAAG